>NC_134547.1:45481418-46895168 GCF_050624435.1 Tenrec ecaudatus
AAATTGACTGCTTTTCAACTCCAGGCGAATGGAAGTCAAACCCTGAGCTCCCCTGGTGGGGACTCGGCAGCGTCCAACTTTCCACAGACCACTTGTCTCACACCTGGGCTTCTCCAGATTTGGTTGTGTTTTGAACACCTCTGTCTCCAAAATGCTTCATCTTCATATTTTTGACCCTCATTTGTCCCCCAACCCATTCCGTCATTTCCCTGCAGAAACAGCCCTTGTCACCCGTCCTCATTTCCCACTGACACTTGCTCTCGCTGCTCTTTGCAGGGGAAGAAAAAAAAAAATCTGTGCTGTGAACAGAGTTTGACATTTCCTGACATTTCATGAACTAATTACACTACAAATAATTAAGCATGTTCACATCTGTAACAAACGAAGGCAAAATGGTTGTCAGCAGGGGTGATTGATGACCTCCCCAAGATCTGATGTGATGAGATTCTCCCCACCGTGGGCAGGAGCCCGGTGCCACTGGGTTTGCAATCAGGCCTGCAGTCCTTTCCATCAGATCACCCCGACGAGATGCTTGAAGAAAAGGATGGGAAAATTAATGACTACAATGAAATATTTGCATTTTTCTGGGGCTGGAAAAAACAATGAACAAGAGATGTGACAACCTCAATTATTTGGTGGTGCTAAGAACCCAGAGACAGCTCCTGCTGCAGCGAGGGCTGTTGGAAAGCCCGGGGGTGTCAGGCTGGCTGGAAAAATGGCAGGTGACAAGGACAACATTTTTTTTTAATGCTACCCAGGCCCATGGAAGCTCAGTGAAAAAGACAAATTGCAGGAGCGATTTCTTACGGAGGAGGGAATTTGTCAGCATTTAAGCTTGTTCCTCTAAAAACCGCGGGACCATGGTTTAAAAACAAGACAGGCAGTGAACAAAGCGATGCAACCCAATATCTGTCAATCGATACAATTGCCAATGACTTTGTCTTCTTTGTCTCACACAGTTTGGGGGCTGTCTGCATGCGCCACACGCCAGAATACTCCCTGCTCACCAGGAACTCACTTGGAAGGGACCCTAGTCTGCTGGAGTCTTAATTTAGGATTTTCTAGAGCCAGCTCCAGTCAATATTCTGGGCAAATTTCCCTCCTGAAGTTGCCCACACAAATGAATTTATTATCCAGCGCGATGCCAGGAGAGGCAAGCCAGAAGGCAAGCATAAAATAAAGTAAATACCTTTGGATAAAGGATCTGGCAAAGCATCTCTCTCTACTCAAGATCTTTGCCAATGACATCCTGGCAACCCCAAATATCAAAATGGGGTGTTTTTTTTAAAGATTAAGTTTTAAAGCACAAAACAAATTCCCTTGTATGAAACCTTCCCATCATTTTAATTTTTCAACAAATTTGTCTGTCGTTGTTTTTAATGGGAATAAACAAGTTCATTTGCAATTAAACTAGCACCGTGAGGCTATGGCAATTGCAATCCATCAAGCTACAATTGGCCTTGCAATGTCATTTGTGACATAATGGCCACCTAGCATACTATGGAAGTACCACTTTGTAGTGCAGCTTCTCGAGGCAGCCTGGTGGTGCAGTGGTTACAAGCTGGGCTGTGACCCAAATGGTCAGCAGTTCAAAACCACCAGCAACTCTAAGGGAGAAAGACTGGGATTTCTGCTCCCACACACAGTTACAGTCACGGGAATCCACAAAGGGTCACTTAAGTCAACATTGTCTTGATGGCAGTGAGTTTTTGAGAATTGAGAGCATACCTACTACCTGCCGGGCACTGTGTGCGCGCCAATTATACATTACCCACTGGAGCTTTAAGTACTGTGTGGGAAACTGCCACTGTCTTTCAATTCCATTGGAGAAATGGAATTGAAGTGGAGAACTAGTTCTTGGAAGCCCCCTCATATCTATTACCTTCTGAAATTCTATAAGATAAATATTTTAATCTCCATTACATAGCCGAGGAAACAGAGGTTAAGAGATTCTTTTTGTGGCACAATTGTTATATGACAGAGACAGAATTCAAAATGAGATCAATCTGTCTCCCACCCCTGTTCTTTCGGTCACCACCACTGGGACTTGGGGTACATCAGTCAACTTCATCCACTCCTCTCCAGGACTGGGGCGTCCATCAAAATAAATGGACGTGGATGTGGCATTGTCCCTGGCCTTTGCTCATTGCCCTCCTGCCAGCCCCTGGCCAGACTCCAATTGCAAGGAGCCAACTTCTGCATCCTCAGCCTCCAATCCCCACCCATGCCCTACCCTCAATCCATTAGTGACAAGGAACGTTTCTTTGGCACAAGAAAGACATTCACCTGCAGACTTGAAGGTCCCTCACTCTGAGAATCAGAACCTTCCCAGCCCAGGAGTACCTAGGCAAAAGTCAGTTAGGTCCCTTTGTACCTTCAAGATAACTTAGGTACTCAACGTTCCTCTACAAGGAAGGTGGACAAAAAGACCGGACATTCTTTTTCCCTTAAGACAAGTATTGAAAGATTTCAAACTCATTGCTCAGGGAGGGTGCTTCTGGAAAAGTCAGAGCAAACAGCAGAACAGGTTGTAAGGAGCCCTGTTGGCACTCTGGGTTAGTCATTCGTTTTAAAACCACGAGGTCAGGAGTTCAAAAACCACCATTGACTCCTAGGCAGAAAGATGAGGCTGTCTGCTCCCATCAAAGCTTTACAGTCTCAGAAATCAGGGGTTTCCTGAGTCCACGGGACTTCTATGAATTTGAAGAAGATTCAAAGTACTTGGGACCAGAAGAACAAAAAGTTCTATTCTGGAAAAAGTACAGCCAGAATGCTCCTTAGAGGCAAAGATGTCAGGACTTCATCTTATGTACTTCAGACCTGCTGTCAGGAGAGTCCAGTCCCTGGAGAAGGACATCATGCTTGGTACAGTCACAGGGAAGAGCTTCGACGAGATGGACTGACAAAGTGGCTACATGAAGGGGCTCAAGCATAAAACAGCTGGGAGTTTGGCTCAGGGCAGAGTGGTGTGTGTTGTGCTCCAGGTGCCTTCACTATGGGTTCGGACCGACGGACAGCACCTAACAGCAAAGGTGACTCTGTTAACTGGATGGCAGTGGACTGGGATTTAGAATATGCCTTGGGTGAAGTATCAGAATTTCAAACATGGATTCCAATGTTTCTAAATTATTAAAACGTCTCTTCTTCTTGTGGTTTGGGTTGGTGTTTAGCCCTTAAAAAGTGCCGCTCTCCCTTGGCTGTGGACAATAAGCCGGCGCATTTCTGACCTTCATTCCATAACTTGACTTCAATATCTGCTAATTCCTTTTTATGAAACAAATTGCATCAATCACAGTCGCATTTAACCAACTGCAGCTTAAATTGTTTTTGTTCCCTTTCATCAGTTCTTTCTCCAGATTAAATGTTGTAGCACCGAACAAACTGCTCTCAGCTGAAGTGGGAAAGTGAGATTTGATTAGTATGGATTCTAGAATCGGGTAAGTACTGTATCAGCGTCCTCTCTAGAAAAGAGGTGAGGTGCCAAGGGATATTAAGAATGGCCATTTAATGTAAAATCTCAGATAATACATGCGTTAAATGGGGAAAATGAGAGAAAGCTTTTAAGCGTGCTCCCAAGACGGATTGCAGAATAATATTATTGTACATGGGAGGGGAGCTGATGGGACCCGTCAGGAGGCCATTATGGGAGTGGGGTAGAAAATCATTATGGCAAAAAGCATTTCAGAGCGGCAGGGCGAGCGAGGCGGACACATAATGAATGATCAATAGAGAACTGGTGATTCAGTTATATTACAATATGAACAGAAAACTTCCTGTCATATAATTTTAATCTGCCACTCTGATAAACGACTCCAGGATGGGGCCCCCTTTCAGTGGCAGGGGAAGAGCAGGGGAGTGGGGAGCTCTCGTGGCCTGTTGTCTGAAATGGTTTCTGATCCAAGACTCAGTTTGGCTTGGGACTGCTAGCCGGAAAGGTAGCAGTCTGAACCCACCCAGAAGCGCGTGGAAACAGGTCCGTGGAGCGGCTTCTGCAACCCACACACGCAACACGAGCAGTAGTACTCCCTGCATCCAACTAGCATCACACCCCCCCCCCCCCGCACGCTCCCAAAGCTCCAAGTCACCAGAAAGATCTCTCTTCTAAGACACTGAGCAGAGGTAGCCTCCTATGGTCCCTCCTTCCAATGAAACTATGTTTATCAAAACAGGCCACGCCCCGGTGTGCGGTTTCGTGTGTTGAAATAGCACACGAAGGTATTCTCTCTGTGATGGCTGAGTGGTTGGGCACCCTTGAGTGTTGCTCCCATGCGAGCACACCCTCTCCTCCGTCTGGACCAGACTCTGCGCCCTGCAAAGCTGCGAGGCAGGCGCCTAGTCCAGTGCACAGCCTGGGGAGCTGAGTCGCAAGAGCTTTGCATGTTGCCAAGCAGCTTCCAGCCTTACCCTGCCTTCTCCCTGTGGCCTGTGTCTATAGGTGTGTCTGTATGAAGGTGTAACCACTGCCAGCTGCCATCGCACTGCTTCCAACTCACAGCCACCCCGTGAGTCCCAGGGCTCCATGGGTTTTCAAGCCTGTCACGTTCTAGAATCTGTTCACCAGGGTGGGGGGTTGGAACAGCCAAACTTTCAATGACAGTTGAAATAGTCAAGGACTTTAGGATTTGCCCCACTCAGAGATTCATAAACAAGTACCAGTATATGTCCTAGACCAGTGGTTCTCCACCTTCCTGATGCCGTGACCCTTTCATAAAGTTCCTCATGTGGTGGTGACCCCCCAACCATCAAATGATTTTTGTTGTGAGTTCATCACTGTCATTTTGCTACGTTGTGGATCAAGCAACCCCTCTGAAAGGGTCGTTCAACCCCCAAAGGGGTCTTGACCCACAGATTGAGAACCGCTATCTTAGACAGTAGTCTTTTTGTTGTTTTTAAAATCATTTTATTGCTGGCTCTTACAGCTCTTAAAACATGCCACACATCAATTATATCAAGCATATTTGTACATATGTTGCCATCATTTTCAAAACATTTTCTACTCGAGCCCTTGGTTTAAGTTCCTCTTTCCCCCTCCCTCCCCCAACTTCCCACTCTCGTGAATCCTTGATCAATTAAATAGTACCATTATTATTTTGTATCTTCCACTGTCTTTTGTTCCACATAGTTCCAGAATGCTTTTTTTTTTCAGTGTTATGTCCTTTCATCAGCAAGCGAGTCAGTATTTACCAAGAAGAAAATGCTCTTTGACTTCAAAGAGTGGAAGTAACTATTTGTACTGACACCTGGAATTCTCCCCTTTCAAAGTGGGAGAACCAAACACATGATAGCGACAACTGCATCTGGAGCGGGACTACTGGTCAGGTAGAGGCAGCAAGGAAGCTGGCTTCTCCTTCTCCATCCTCCAATCATGTACCATGAATATGAAATATTAATTTAAATGAAAATGAAACAAAAGTTTAGGAAGAATGAGGATTCACAGGCCTCTCCTCTGTTGCCATCTGACCCAGAGATTCCCTTGCTAGGAAGGCATCCCATGACTTCACTCAATGTTGGAGGCAGCAGTGTCGGCAAAAGCAAAACACTGGGGAAAGGAGCAGGCCCAGATTAGCAAAAAAAGAAACTCATTGCCATCAAGTCGATTCTGACTCGTTGTGACCCTATAAGACAAGGGAGAGTTGTCCCTTGTGCCTTTCTGAGATGGTAACTTTTGACAGCGAAGAAGCCCCATCTTTCCCTCTCCAAGAGGCTGGTGGTTTTGAACTACTGACCTTGCGTTTACAGCCCACCACGTAACCACAGATAAATTGTGGAATGTTGTTCAGTGGGTTCTGACTCCTAGCCGCTCTGTCCACACCAGAACCCAAGCACTGCCCTATCCAGCATCACCCTTATGTCCTTCCTAAGCTTGAGCCCGTTCCAGCCACGGGGTCGATTTATCTTCTTCAAGCCTTTCTCCTTTTGATAGACCCTCTGCTTTACCAAGCATGGTGTCCTCCAAGGACTGCTCCCTCCTGATAATCTGTACCAAATATGTGAGAAAATCTTCCATTTATCATGATACTTTTTGTAAGTCCAGTTGTAAAGTTTTTTGCTTTATGTTGAGATGTAATCCATACAGAAGATCTTTGGTATTCATCAGTAACTGCTTCCAGTCTTCTTTCATCAAACAAGGTTGTATCATATGTCTATCATGGGTTTCTAATGAATACTAATCTTTTGTTATTTATCATATTGTCCTTGGGTTTTTTGCATGCCCCCCCCTCAGCAAACAGATCGAGTAGGTATAGTGAAAGGATACAAGCCTGAGGCACATCTTTACTAGTTTTAAACCCTTCAATGCTCTTTAAAAGACTATCTTTTGATCTATGGACATGTTCTGCATGGACACAATCAAGTGTTCGGGAATTCCCATTCTTTGTAATATCATCTGTAGCTTGTCAAGACTCACAAAGCTCAATACCTTTGTGTAGTCAATAAAACACAAGTTAACATTTTTCTGGTATACTCCACTTTCAACCAAGATGTATCTGACATCAGCAATGAGATCCTTCATTTCACACCCTCTTCTGCATCTGGCTTGAATTTCTGCAGCTCCCTGTCAGTGGAATGCTGAAATCATTTTTGAATTATCATTAGCAAAAGTTTATTTGCATGTGATGTTCATGATGTCAAGTCAATTCACCACCATTGAGTGGATCTTGACCCATAGTAATCCTATAGGGTTTCTAAGACTGAAAAATCTTTATGAGAGTAGGAAATCTCATCTTTCTCCCTCAGGCATACTGGTGACTTAGAACTACTGACCTTTCAGTTAGTAGCCAAAAGTGTAACCCATCTCACCACCAGGGCTTCTGATAATAATGATGATTTCCATATTCTATTGGATCATCTTTCTTTAGAACGGGCACAGAGATAGATCTCTTGCAGTCAGCTGGCCAAGTAGCTGTCTTCCAATTCTCTTGGCATAAAGGAACGAGTGAGTCCAGTCTTGCAGCAGTTGGTTGAAACATTTCGATTGCTATTCTGTCAATTCCTGGAGCTTTGTTTTTCACCAGTGCCTTCAGTGCATGCTGGGCTTCTCCCTTCAATAATAGCAGTTCTTAATCAGATGCTATTTCTCAAAATGGTCCATCGTTGATCAATTCTTTCACATAGTGTCTCTGTATTCCTCTGTGTTGGTCTGAGTAGACTAAAGAAACAAATCCATGGACACACATATGTGTATAAGAAAGAGATTTATATACAAGAGGAATTGAACATTGAGAAAACCATCCCAGCCCAGTCCAGATCAAGTCCATAAGCCCAATATTAGCCCATATGTCTGATACCAATCTATAAGGTCCTCTCCAGACTCACAAAACACATGCAATGACACCAAATGTAGAAGATCACAGGCCAGTGGGTAGAAAGTCTTTGGATCTAGTGGCATTGAAAACATCTCAGCGCTGGCAGGGGTCTCTGCATGGCTTCCCAGGCTGCATCAGGGTAGGTCCATGTGGCATCTCCTCGGGGATGCCTTGCAGGAAGTCAGCCTTGTCAGTAGAGAGAGTCTCCAAAGGAGTGAACCGAGAGAGATGTGTCTTCTGCCTCCAAGGAGAAAGTACCAGATTTCCCAGAATTCTCAGGAGAAGGCCATGCCCACACAGAAGTCTCATTGGCTATCTCCAGATTGACAGCCTAGACTCCACCCCTAAACTCTTAATCCTGAAATTGACACCAGATTAGGGGACTGACACATTCTCCATCTTCTTCGGTTGCTTCCTGCATTGTTCAATGATTTGCCCATTAAATCCTTCAATATTCCCACTCAAGGCAAGAATATTTTCTTCAATTCTTTCAGCTGAGCGTGTTCTCTCTTCTGGACACGTCACAACTCCAGGTCTTTGTGCATTTCATTGTAATACTTTACTTTGTCTTCTTCAGTTGTCCTTTGAATTTTCCTGTTTCTCTCTTTTATTTGACCATTTCTTCCGGTGGTTTTAGCTCCTCTATATTCAAGAGCAAATTCCAGAGTCTCCTCTGACATCCACTTTGTTCTTTCTTTCTTTCTTTCTTTCTTGCTTTCTTGCTTTCTTGCTTTCTTGCTTTCTTGCTTTCTTGCTTTCTTGCTTTCTTGCTTTCTTGCTTTCTTTCTTGCTTTCCTGTCTTTGTAATGACCTTTTTACCTTCTTCATAATGCTCTGGATAGTGTCTCAAACTTGTTTGATCTTCAGTCATTAGTGTTCAATGTGTCAAATCCACTCTTGAGAGGATCGCTCAATTCAGAAGTGATACATCCAGGGTCATAGTTGAGTTCTCATGGATTTGTTTTGTTTTTCTTCAGCATCAATTTGTACTTACGACAGAGCAATTGACGGTCTGTTCCAAACTTGACCCTGGGCCTAGTTCTGACGGGTGATTTTGAGCTTCTTCATCGTTGTCTCTTTCCACAGATATCAACCACTTAATTCTGTAGGTTCCATTTAGCAAGGAGCACATCTATATCATGACTTATGCTCTCATAAAAAATATTTGCAGTGAATAAATCATTGGTCTTGCATAATTCTATCATGTGATCACCAGTGTTATTCCTCTCATCAAGGCCATATTTTCCTAACTACCTATTATGCCTGTCGGCGTCTAATTTTTACATTCCAATAACCAAGAATTATCAATGCATCTGAATTGTATGTTTGATCCATTTTCAGATGAAGAAACTGCTTGGTGGTGCTGCTGTTGTTAATAGGTGCTATTGAGTTGGCTCTGACTCATAGCAACTCTATGCATTTGCCGATGGAAAACGATTGCCCAACTGGTCCTCTAATAACCATTCTCCCGCCTGATGTTTAGCCCTCTGATATGCTAAGAGTCTGGAACATTGACTGAGTCTTTAGCATGAAAGTAGATGCGTTGACTTAGGACATCATAAATGTGCGGTTCTTCACGGACATGTTATCAGGAGAGACCAGTCCTCGGAGAAGGACGCCATGCTGGGCTAAGTAGAGGGACAGCAAAGGAGAGGAAACCCCTCAGCGAGATGAACGGACTCAATGTCTGCAACCCCGGCTCGCCCATCAGAACAAAGGTGAGGATGGAGCAGGGCCAGGCCATGCTTCATCCCGCTGAGCAGAGTCGCTGTGCGTGGGCCCCTAGCAACAGCGAAGGGCAAAGGCTTGTTGGCAAATATTAGTCAGGAGTAGGAGGCGTGGTTGGAGAGGACTAGATGCTGGGCATGGTCCTGACCCTCCCAGCTTGACTTTGTTCTTCTTTTGTGGTTTGATCTATGGCTGGGGCTCGTGCCTCTCTGGGAGAAGAGTCTTCCAGGAGCCAGGGTTCTGTGTTTCTCCTCCTGCTGCCTGCCTTCTGGGGAAGATCTTATCATTGCAAATAGTTTTAGGATTTTATAGCGAGCTGCAAATTCCCATGGTACTTATATTCTTTCATCCCTATTTCAAACCAGAATTAATTTTTATTTGTTTATTGGTTATCACATATTAAAAATCAAAACCATCCTCCTGCTTCTTTAAATAAAAGGACAGAGAGGACAGAGGAACCGCTGCTTAGTGCTAAGATCAACTGTTCCAGTCATCACTTTCTGTAAGAGCAGCATCAGCCTGTCATTTTCACAGAGAGTGACGACATGTGTGAAAAGATGGGGCAAGAAACGGAACTTAGGCATCCATGCCTCTAAGGAAGCCGTCTCAAGATAAAGGGATTCTTTGTCCAACAGGAAAGGCTAGGTTAGGCTGCAGGAACAGCCAACCACAAAATCTCAACAAAAGCTCATTTTACATGAAGTCTCCATTATCTTACTCATGTCAGGATAGGCCTTTGTAAAATTGCAGTCCTCGGAGACTACCGTGACCACAGTCATGGGAAAGGAGAATGGGAAGACAAGAGTTGCATTGACCCAGAGAGCACTTCAGTTCACATCTTATTGACCAGAGCAAGTCACATGGGTATGTTGTGTTAGCCTGGGTAGACTGGAGAAACAAATTCATAGACACTCATCTGTGTACAGCAAAGAGCTTTATACACAAGAGCAATTGAATATTGAGAAAACATCCCAGTCCAGTCCAGATGATCAAGTCCCTGTGGTTCCTCCAGCTACAGGGCTCTAGTGTAGCTCCATGTGTCTTGTCAGCTGCAATGTCTGCCAGGGAGTCCCTCTGTCCCACCTCAAGTGAGATGTTTATCTCCTTAGCGCAGCGGTTCTCAACCTGTGGGTCGCGACCCATTTGGAGGTCGAACAACCCTTCCACAGGGGTCACCCAATTCATAACAGTAGCGAAATGACAGTGGTGAGGTAGCAACGAAAATAATTTTATGGTTGGGGGGTCACCACCACATGAGGAACTGTATGAAAGGGTCGCAGCATGAGGAAGGTTGAGAACCACTGCCTTAGCATTCTGAATGAGGTCATCAAGCTGCCACCTGATTGACAAGCTAAACTCCATCCCTTCACCCTTAATCCTCAAATTGACAACAGATTATGTAAGTGCCATAATGCTTAACTTCAAAGGAAGTAGGGGAATGTGGTCCTTTCTTGTCTCTGGAAGAGTCTGGGTGGTGCAGTCAGGTGGTGTTGCAGACTCACCTGGTGGATCCATGGCAGAAAGGCCTGGTGGGCAGTTTCTGTAAAGCAGCCCTGTAGTGTTGCTCCATGCTGGAACACAGCGCATCCCCATGAGTCAGAATCGATTTGCTAGTCATGGATTTTGGAACGGGGCTCTCACAGAGAGTTGATATTACCTCAAGTGAAGTAAAGCTTGCATCCAGGAGAAGAGGAAGCTTCCTAAGCTTCGAACCCACAGCTCTCCATTCTTCCTCCCAGTGATTCATTGGATCAGCCTCTCTCTTCCTGCGTGCACCCCTCGGGTACTTTTCCTCTTGCCGATTGCCTCATCTATGGGTTGGAGTGGAAAGGGGGTGGGAGTAAGGACCCACAACAAGCTAAAGCGAAGAGAGTGAATACTTTGAACACCCACCCCCAGATTACCCATCCCCTCTGACCTCCTGAATGTTAAAACCACAGGCTCCCAAACATAGATATGCACAGCAATTGGTACGACAGTACACAACAAGGTCCTCTAGCACAAGAGGACATAGACCATCCGTTTGTGAAAGGGAGGAGATGGCAGGGAGGCCACATGGGACCTCCTCTGGAGACACAGTTGGGAAGGGGAATCCACCCCCACATCACCCCAAGGCTGGTTGCCTCAAGATAGCTCGCCCCCTCTGTCAGACATGTTTCCACCCTGCATCCCTCCTTCCCAAGTCAGACACCAACCGTTCCTCCCACAACACTCTGCTTCTCTGTGGATCTCTCTTGTCTCTGTGGATTTGCCAACTTTGGGTATTCCATATACACGGAATCATATAGCACAAGGCCTTTTGCGCCGGACTTCTCTATTAGCTCCAGCAATTCCTTGCAATGGCCCAGTAAGCTCACAGATCATGCTCACAATTATGGGGTTGTTTTTTTTTAGCAAAGTTGGGGTCATAAAAACATGAAGAATACAGTCTTTGGTCCACAGCAACACATCTTTTCAGCTAGCAGCCAAGTTTCTACTGTTAAGGATCAGGCAGCCCAGTCAGGACTCTGCCTTGCAGCCTCATGGGCCTCCACATCCGCTGCCTCCACCCCTTCAGACAGAGATCTCCCATTCACTCCACGGTGGTGGGTCTTTCTTGATGGTCTCAGGCTTCTCTCTTTGTGATTCCGAGATGACTGCCTTCTACGCATGGGAATGGTAAAACTGACTGATCCTCAAGTTACAATCCTCTCCGCAAGTTTTTCATGGTCCCACCTAACCATGTGGTGGGAGTGACAGTGAAAGGGATAGAGGAGTATTTCATTTCACTTCACCACAAAGAGTAAAAAAAAAAATGGAACTGATTGTTCACAAAGGAAGATACACGAATTCCTAACAAATACACGGAATGTACTCAACATCAGCATTCACCGAGAAAATATACATCAGAATGGCTGACATGTAAAAGAAGGACAACATTAAACGCTGGCAGGGATATGGAGCAACCGGAACTCTCCTACATTGTTTGTTGGGGTGTAAAATGGTGCGATCACTTTGGGAAAAGGTGTGGCAATATTTTACATAATGAAACATGCAACTACTTGCCCTTTAGCTCACCACGTCCAATCCTAAGGGTTTAACAAGTGAAGTAACAGAAAGCATCTATACACAAAAAGATTTGTACAAGAATATACAAATTTGTACAAGAATGTATACAAACTGAATGTCATCCCCCTTGGTGTTGTTATTTTTCCCAGTCTTTCTTATTTACAGAGCATTGTTATTGACATAATTACTCTATGTTTCCAAGGATTGTAGCGGACATGTTTTGCATTTTGCATCTCATTCTCCAACTACTGTTATGAGTACTGGGTTACTGATGAGAAAGCTGCGCAGAAACTAATTTGCATCATATCACAGATGGGCTCAACTCTCAAATGGCACTGTGAACAGCAAGATTTGCATGGGGCCCAGGCAATGAATGGACAACAAAAGGACAAGCAGCAAAGATAAAAATGGATAAAGTGCCTCAAAGAACATTATCAAGAAAGTGAAAAACAACTGCCAGGATGGGTGAGTATATTTGCATATCATAAAGATCCTGATAAGGATCTAACTTCTAAAATATGCAAAGAAATATTACAACTCAATTTAAAAACAAACTACTCCATTTAAAAATGGGTAAAGGACCACAATGTGTATGAACCTCAACATTTGATGCTAAGTGAATGAAGTCAAGTACAAAAGGCCTTGTGCTATATGATTCCATTTATATGGAATACCCAAAGTTGGCAAATCCAGAGACAAGAAGCAGACTAGTGGTTGCCAGGGGCTGAAGGGAGGGCTGGAGGGAAGGAGGAATGGAAAGTGCTTGCTTCCTGGATACAGAGTTACCTTTTGGGACATTGAAAATATTTTGGAACTAGATAATGATGGGTGCACAACATTCTTAATGTATTAAATGTGACTGAATTCACTTAAAAAATACATTGGCATTTAGCAATTATAAGGAGCAAGTAGACATCTAAGTAAGGTGTCAAGTCCAAATGGAGGAAGCACACCAACCTGTATGATCCAAGGACTGTAAATAATATAATCCATGTCTGAAGGAGGAAATGGTATGAGAGCTTAAATTGTGAGCTCCAGGTTTACAGAAGGCTATGGCTGACAGGCTAGGGAAACCCAAAATCCATTTGCATAATTTACACAAAGATTAAACCTCCATTGGTTTTTCTCCGACCATAGTTACAGGATGTGAATGGCCTAGCTATCCAACAGAGAGTATAGTAAAGACGGTTACAGTAGATTACAATGTAACATCTGATTTGATTCCCCTTTTGAATCCTTTAAAAATTCTATCAGCTGAAAAAAAGTGAAGGGGAAATACATGTGGGAGAAGCCATCGGCGCGTCCCCTCTGCCTGTAGACCGGGTTGGTGACCGTCTTGCTAGCATGCAGAATACATTGGAGAGTGGATCGTGACAGATATTACTAAGTTGGAATCTAACACCTTACCATTTGATCTTCTTTTTGTCCCATTTTAAAGTTGCTCTAGTTGTTAATATTTTCTGTTTTCCTTACAACTGGGGTTTTCCTCTATTTTATTTTGTCATTTGGTGTTATCTCTGTTGACTCTTTGTTTTGTGTTTCTGTAATTTTTTGGTGTATGAAATCCAGGATGGGTGATCTATAGTGACAGTAACTAGATGAATGGTTCCTTGGGAATGTTGCAGGGGAGGCTGGAGGGAAACGGGGAGCTAATAACAAGGAGTACAAGAAAAAAAAGAAAATGTTCTAAAATTAATGGTAGTAATGATTGTACAACTATTCTTGATATGATTGAATGATCTATTGAATTGTATGATACTGGGATTATGTCCCAATACTGCTGTTCATAAAAAATACATGTATATAGTTAAAAAATAATAAGAAAGAAATAAATAGGAGCAAGCTCTATATCAGTGGTTCTCAACCTATGGGTCACGACCCCTTCACAGAGTCTCCCGGTTCATCACAGTAGCAAAGTGACAGTGATGAAGTAGCAATGAAAATAATTTTATGGTTGGGGAGTCACCACCACACGAGGAGCTGTATGAAAGGGTCGCAGCATGAGGAAGGCTGAGAACCACTGCTCTAGATCCATGGAACAACTGGATGACTCTCTAAATATTATGCTGAGAAAGAAAGTTTTACCCAACTGAGGACATACTTGAAGCTACGGTTATGGTGCCCTTGAGGAGGTGGCCTACTGCATCCTACTGAGAGCAAAACCGCGTGACGGACCAGAACTGGCCCACAGAGGTTCGTCAACTATAATCTTTACAGGAGCAGATTACAGGTCTTTCTCCTGTGAAGCTGCTGAGTAGGTTTGAACCACCAACCTTTTGGGTTAGAAGTTGAGCGTTTAAACAGTTACACCACGAGGACTCCTTTCTAGGACTTTGAGAAAAATCAAAATGGTAGTTGGGTGGGGTTGCAGGGGGGCATGAAGGAAGCTTATTCTGGGAATGATCTTCATTTTGGTAGTGGTGTGAGCGACAGACACAGATGCCTCCATCAAAACGTGTACACTCACACACTTCGGATTTAGACAGGTAAATTTCACCTAAAAACACTCTACACAAATACCGGACCCTAGTGAATTACATTCAGATGGGTATGTACAGGGGTATCCTGAGGGCCACAACTCACTGTGAAATGTGCAGGCACCAAAAGATATAAAATAGAGAAACAGATAGCTAGAGGATAAATACATGATGGAGCGAGTTTGGAGACACGGTCATTGTACAATCTAGGTGTGGTGAGCACATGACTCTCCGTGTATCCTTTAGTGGACCCATGAGCAAGAAGTCCTCCTGAGGTTCTAGAGTTCCACTCAGCTGGATGTGTGGCCAAGCCCCATCATGCTCTCACTGCGTGACATGACCCTTGGCGCATCTGGCCCTCGGTTACCAGCGGCCTCTTCCTGGCATGTCTGTGAGCATGTAAAACTCTCAGCAGCCCTGGCAGGCATTTTTCCCTGGCTGACACCCTGACAATGAGCTCAATGGGCCACTCTGTCCTTTTCTTCAAACCCCAAATCTAAACAATGAACATGGAAGTCTTGCTCCTCTGAGCATGGTGCTGGGCACATAGTTGTGTTCCAGAAGTAGGGATGGTACTGACCTGTCCTGACCCTAACATCATGTCCAACGACCTCCCACCACCCATGGGAACTCACCTGTTGGTCTTGGTACAACCAGAACAAGAGTTGGTCCTCAAGGAAGATGGCATATCCCCGGTGTGAAGATTCTGTGAGAAAGGCAATGCCCAAAATGGGCTTTATGGTAGTTACATAATCTGGTGTCAAGTTGAGCGAAGGGGTGGAGTTTAGCCAGTCAAAGCAGTCACAGCTTGATGACCTCATTTGGAGGTGCTAAGGAGATAAATAGCTCGCTGGAGGCGGGACACATGCTCACTACCTGTGAGACATTTCTGTTGACAAAACACATGGAGCTCTGGAAATGGAGGACCCACTTGGAGCCCCTGCCTGAAATGCTTACACCGCCACTGGATCCACGAGACCTTCCACCCACTGGCCTGAGATCTTCCTATATTCGGCATCATTGCATGTGTTTTGTGAGCCTGAAGAGGACTTTATAGTTTAGTATCAGACATGTGGGCTAATATTGGACTTATGGACTTGACCTGGACCGGGCTGGGATGTTTTCTCAATATTCAATTGCTCTTGTATATAAATCTCTTTGTTATAGACATATGACTGTCTCTAATCTACCCAGACCTAACACGGGATTCTTCAGTCTCTTTTTTCCTTTGGAAAACTGCCACTGGGTCCTAGAGATTTCTAATTAAAGCAGAGTTTCTCAAGGGGATGACTTTACAGTGTCCCCCCACTCCCCCCAAATTCTCCAAACACACCAAGCACTTGACTCAGGCACAGCAACTGTTGTGACCAGACGGTGCTTTGTTCTGGTGCGCCTGGGGTCACTGCGGTCGGAACTGACTCAGGCACTGACCAACAATAGCTAGGCCAACCTTCCTAATGCCGCAACCCTTTCATACAGTTCCTCACAATGATTCTCCTTGCTTCTTCACCAGTCCTTTTGCTACTGTTATGAATTGAGCGACCCCTGTGGAAGGGTCGCTCGACCCCCAAAGGGGTCCCAACCCACAGGTTGAGAGCCGCTGAACTAGGCAAAGCCTGAGGGCAGGATCCGCCCTCCCTGGGCGGGCTCTGAAGTTGTCATGGAGTTTCAAACACACTGTGCCAGAGCACCAAGCTCCCACAGCTCTGGGCGAGAGTCAGAAAAGACTTTACTTGCAGCCCCCACATGTTGGTCAAGATGCAAACCGAGTTTGAGCTCTGGCTGGGAACTTCAGTCTTGCGCAAGCCAACGCTTTAGGATTGAAGTTCTAGGACACACCTCATGGGGGAGAATTGCAAAACTCTTCAAAACTTTTCCAAAGCTTGTCTAAGAAAACACCCCCCCACCCCCCGTATTTGTGTAGGAGGTATATTTAATCTGCCTCTTATGGTTGAAGGAGGGACAGCGGGAGCCAGGGGCAGCTGAGGACAAGGGACAGGGCTATCCCACCCACAGCGATGGTCAAGGCAATCGAAAGCCTAACATCTGTCCCACACTCCTTTTAGAGGGAGTGTGTCATAACTCTCTGTCACAATATTGGTCTGAAAAGGGGTCCCAGAAGGGCAGAGCAGGGCCGCCCAGGACAGCCCACCACACCACAGCTTCCTGTTTGCTGATTGGAAAACGCTGGAAAGTTTCTCTGGTCCTTCCAAGATGCTCCTCAACCCCAGCCACAGCGGCTGGATGCCCACCGCTTGCGCTCACCCTCGTGCGTTGAACACTGTTTTCTCTGCTCCGTTTTGTTTATTTAATTGCGGTTAAACAATATATAACAACATATGTGCCAAGTCCCCAGTTTTAGCATGCATGCCGACATTTGTCCTGTCACCCAACCATTACCACTAATTTTTCCAAAGCGATTCCATGACCGTTAGTAGACATGCAGTGCCACCCCATGCTTCCCAGGCCTGCAGCTGCCCTGGGGGTGGGGGAGGGGTGGGGGCACCTTTCCCAATCTGAACAGAGGACCTCTAAAACCCGAACCCACCGCCATGGAGTCAAACTCACAGCGAGGCAACCGGGGAGTAGAATTTCCCC
This sequence comes from Tenrec ecaudatus, assembly GCF_050624435.1. Taxonomy (NCBI): domain Eukaryota; kingdom Metazoa; phylum Chordata; class Mammalia; order Afrosoricida; family Tenrecidae; genus Tenrec; species Tenrec ecaudatus. The sequence goes on from NC_134547.1 coordinate 45,498,574, forward strand.
TTTGCGTTTCCAGGGGGAGAGAGCCCCACCCTTCTCCCGCCAGCTTTCTCCTACCGGGCGGCTCGGGGGTTCCAACCGCTGACCTTGCGACCACCAGTTCAAAACACAGCCCAGCATGCCAACAACGCCCCCTAAGGCAGCCTGTGAGGCTGAGGCCTGGCCCAGAACAGGAGGAGCCCGGTACAACCTCAGGGCCCAGTTGGCCTCGGGTGTGTCTGAGAGTGAGTTGGGAAGACCTTGAGCTTCATTCAATTCTATGTGCCCAGGTGTCCTCAGCTAACAAGTGGCTAGGATCCCTGGGGGGTGGGGGTGCAGGGGGTGCATAGTGGGTTATGCATTGGGGCTATTCACGACAAGGTCGGCAGTTCAAAGTCCACAGTGGCTCCTTGGGAGAAAAATGGAGGCTTTCTACTCCCATCAAGGTTTGGTCTCACACCTACCTGGTGGCAGAGTGGGTTCTCCCGTAGGCTGCGAACCATAAGGCCAGCAGTTCAAAACTACCAGCTGGTTAGCAAGATTTGGTCTCAGAAACCCACGGGGTCAGTTCTACCCCATCCTGTCGGGTGGCAGGAGTCCATAGCTGAAGGGCTCCCAAATCCCCCCACCCCCTCACCAGGCAACCCTGAGACACCTCGGAAGGAAAGCCTGAGGGTCTGTGTGTGCGAGGCGCCAGTCTAGAAAACTGTGGAGACAGGGCCTTCGTCACACCCACGGGAACAGGTGGCATCTCCAGCAACACTGGGGTGCTAATTCCTGGTGCGTGGGATGATTTGGGGAGGAACAGGGATAGTGGTGGCCCAAGGTCATGTGCTTGGTTTCTGAGAGAACGATGGTTTTGAAGCCACCCCGCAGCTCTGCATGACAGTCTGGCAATCTGCTTCTATAAAGATCACAGTCAAGCAGCCATGGGGGCAGTTCCACTCTGTCCTATGGGATCTCCAGGAGTTAGTTGTCAGCACCACATGGTACCCAACGCTTTGACCAGCCCTGGGAATGCTGCCTGGCAACGCCGGAGGTGGGAGGTGCTTGCTGAAATGGTAAAACCAGCACTCGACCCGTACTGTTTTGGTATGTTGATCAGGTGTACTGTCACTCATGATCAGGTACCCTCAGCAGATAATTGTCCCAAAGGAACAGAGAAGGGGAGGAATCATGGGTGCCCAGGTTCATCGGAGCCCTGTGGGTCTGGCCCAATTACCCAGGATCCTGAGGTTACCCTGTCTGGCTGACGTAGGGAATGAGGGATTCACAGCCTAGGTGGGGGTGTGGAAGACACGTCTTATTCTCCACTGGATGCTCATGGCCAAGCCCCATAAGCAGTTGTGAATAAATAATTGTGTTAGATCCAGTTGACTAGAGAAATAAATTCATTGACAGTCATATGTGAGTGAGAGAACTTTACATCAAGAAGTAATTATGCATCAGTAAAACATCCCAGCGCAGTCCAGATCAACCCATGTTAGATATTAGTGCATAAATCTGATATTAGCACATGAATTCCTCTTCAGGTTCAGGCAGCACATGCAATGATGCCAAATGCAAGGAGATTCCAGGCTGGTGGGTGGAAAGTCCTGTGGGCACAATGGCAGTGGATGTGTCTCCAGGACTCTGGCTGTCACTAGTGTGGTTCCATGTGGCTTGTCAATGGAAACATGAAGCAGAGAGTGTGGCCCACCTCCAGGGAGGAAGACAGGGAGTTCCCAGAATCCTCATGATTAGGCCACGACATCTTTAGGCTTTGACCTGACAGGCTAAACTCCACCCCTTCATTCTGCTATCAAGTTGACATGAAATTGTGTAACTCCCGCAGTGATTGAAGGAATGAATTATCTAAAAAATTGGGGCAAAGGATTCAGACCATAGTCCACAGGTGGGCCCTGGGTGCTGTGGTGAGCTGTGGTGGGCAAGCTCCTAAGCACACACAGGTAGGCATACACAGATCCACACAGATTCTTCCACACCCAACCACACAAAGATGTCACATCTACACACACACACACACACACACACACACACACACCTTCCACATCCTCACACTCACCTTCATCGACATAGGGCATTTCCCCATTCGCACACCCCCACACACACACACTCACAGCTGCAGACACATTCCCCTAGACTTACACCACCACCAGACACACACGAGTTCTCAGAGATAAACCCATATGGCCGCATTCACACACTCAGACATGCGCATGCCTGCTGTGACTTGAGCTTTTGGGCTGCCCAGGGCTCAGCCCTGTCTGCAGGCAGCTGAGAATTTTCGCTGGAGCTGGGGTGGTCTTGTGCCATCAAGTAGATTCCAACCCATCCGGACTCGACCGGGCAAAATCTGAGCGCCCCAGAGGGTTTCCAGCTGTGATCTTCGTGGGAGCGTATTGTAGATTGTTTCTCTCAAGAGCCACCGGTGGGTTTGAACTGCTGACTTTGCAGTTAGCAGCTGAGCCCTTAACCAGGGCACCCCCAGGGTTCTCTGAGGAGCTACAGCTCATTAAACGAGTGGTGGATTTTATGTAGCTTCTCTAGGCAGACATGCACATGAATTTCCCTGTCCCCTCAGAATGCATAAGTCCCCATCCTCCAGAGACCATGGGAGAACCCCAGGATGTCCTGGATGTGGGACTGTCAAGAATGGTCTGTCCCCCACCTTGATAAGTTCTTGATGGATGGCATTTGATCAGATGCATCTCTAAAATTCCACAGCCAAGCTGGAAGCTACCCTCCCAGCCTCTAACGCGAGAGCTTGGAACGCCCAGTTCTCTCTCCACTCACCTTGAGACTCCAAAATCCAGATGAGAAACCACCTTTTTGCACTCAATTATAACAAGCTGCCTGAACCATAAATTACAGTGTAATGCCTTTGCCCACCAGATGAGCTAGCAAGGAACCCCTAGCCCTTGTCATAAATTAATTCCTTGATCAAATTGTAAATGAATTATAAAAGTCGAACATTTAATCTGGCTAAATGAGGAGCTTCCCCCTGCTATGTGAATGAAACAGGGGACCATCAGTGGCTTGGAACCCAGCCGCGACAACTTCCCGCCCAGACGTCAGCTGTGGATTGCCACTCGTGTGGTCAGGCCCTCCATGGGCGGAAGGAGGGCAGAGGTTCTCCGTACTTGGTTCTGTACGCAGCTAGTCAGACTGACAATGAACTTCTTCTCTGGGTGGAACGCGCGTACATAGTTTTATGATGGAAAGCATCACAGTGGAGACAGAACAGGTACATGATGAACTCGCACACCGCACACCCCAGCTTCAATGAGAAACAGGAGTTGAAGAACCAAACCACCGTAATCTCTGTATGATCATCGGTGATGCCTGGTCCCCCAGGCACCAGTCAACTTGGTGCCTCAAGTGAGACTCTAGAGGGCAGAGACACAATGATCGTTGTTGGGGGAAGGGGTATTCAGAGCTCCCCAAATAGCCCTAGATCTACACTAAGAGTTGGCTTGGGGCCTGAACACGGGGCTGTGAGATGCACACAGCCTGCAGAAAAGGCAGACTATGGTGGGGCTTGGCCTCCCAGGGTTGCCAGAGCAAAATACCACCAAGCCGGTGGGTGTAAAGAACAAAAGTCATTTCCTGAAGTCTGCATTCAGGGTGTCACTAGCCTCCCCCCCCCCTCTCTCTCTGTGAACTCCAGGGCAGTCTTCCTTGGCACGGGCAGCCACTAGTTGGCCATTCCACTGCTCACAGATGGATCCTTACACTGTCATCCTCCACTCCCCCATGAGGAATTGTTTCTTCTCCCCTTTTATAAGACGTTACTTAGAAATCATTAGGAATCTCTTCTGAGTCGTGTTTTATTGATACTCAACTGCTCGTGTAAAGGTTGGTGGTTCAAACCCACCCTGTAATGGTATGGAAGAAAAGACCTAGCAAGCCACTTTCATTACAGCCAAGAGAGCCCCACGGAACAGGTCTACCCTGTCTCCTCTGAGGTGGCCATGAGTTGGAATGACTCGTTGACAACTGGTAGCAACAGCACAGAAAGGATGAGGATGAGGACCCATCCCACGTGACTTCAACCAATAGCAGAAACAAGAAGGCCACAGGGGTCAGGATACAGGGGTTAGGACTTGAATATATCACTTATCCAATCCATTACATGATGTCAAAGAGGTGTCCACCCAACGGAAGCACAGCAGGAATGTTCTTTAGAAGCAAGGCTAGGGAGACTGTCCCAAGTACTTTGGACATGTTGTCAGGAGAGACCAGTCCCTGGAGAAAGGTATCATGCTTGGTAAAGTGGAGCGTCATGGTAGAAGAGGAAGACCCTGGACCCGATGGATCGATGCGGTGGCTGCAGCAGTGGGCTCAAGCATGGGAACCATTGTGAGGGTGACACACGGCTGGCGTTTCCTTCTGTTGTGCATCGAGCCACCATGAGTCACAGTTGACTCTCTGGCACCTAACAACAACAAAGAAACACAGAGAAACACAGAATACTTGTACTTTACTGACATTTTTGTTAACCCTGGCAGGGATGTTAGGTAAGCATTGCACTGTGGGTTTGTAGTTCTAAGCCATTAGCCACTCCTAGGGAGAAACATGAGGCTGTCTGCCCCATCAAAGTTGAGAGCCCTGCATAGATAGGGATGTTCTAGGTGCGTCAGAATTGGTCATCTGGCCTCACAATATTATCTGGTTGTTCTTCTGTGGATGGAAGGACCATGTCATTGGCATCATTGATCTGAAAAAAATGAGTGGAAACCCAAAAGGTTTTCTTCTTCTTAGGGGAAATCAAGGGCCTTTGGGAAGTGAATTCAAAGGTAGGATTTTTCCTATCAGTTTCCCCAAAGAATATCACCGGCTCATTCTCTCCCCACTTCACCCTGTGCTGCATGGAGACCTTCAAAGGGGAGTACCAAATACAGTAGAGCCTGTGAACTTGGGACCACACAGGACCACGTGTTCTGCTGGTCTCACAGTGGGTTGCCGCTGACCGGGTGTAGGTTTACCCACTTTTCTGCCACTTGTTCTATGGAAACCATTTGCCTTTTCCTTCTCTGATGGGTTTCTGACTCACACGAATTTCTACTTTCAGTGCTTATACTACTGCGCTTGGGGGAAGAACATGAAGCATCTCTTGAAGCAAGAAAGGAAGAAACGATGAACAAAATTTTTCACATTGTTCGGTGCCAGCGAGCTAGCTCTGACCCATAACTCTATGCACAGCAGACAAAATGCTGCCCAGTCCTGGGCCATCCTTGTCCTATGCCTGAGCTCATTGAGGCAGTCACTGTGTCAATCCATTTTACATTAGTTTAGCTTTAATGTAACCAGACTAGGATTAAAACCGGACCCAGAAACCCCCAGTGTTAGTCTGGGTTGGCTAGAGGAACAGACTCAGAGACATTCATATGTGTATAAGAAAAAGTTTTATATAGAGCTTTTTTATATTGGATATTGAGAAGACATCCCAGCCCAGTCCAGATCAAGTCCATAAATCTGATATCAGCCCATTTGTCTGATACTAATCTATAAATTCCTCCTGAGACTCACAAAACACATGCAATGATGCCGAATGAAAGAAGATCACAGGCCAGTGGGTGGAAAGTCTTGTGGATCCAGTGGCAGGCGAAATATCTCAATCCTGGCAGGGGTCTCCACGTGGCTCCTCCAGCTCCAGGGTTCTAGTGTAGCTCCATGTGTCTTGTCAGCAGGAAGATGAAGCAGAGTGTGTGTCGGTGTCCTGCCTCCAGCGAGCTATTTATCTCTGTAGCACCTCCAGATGAGGTCAAGTTGCAACCTGATTGACAGGCTAAACTCCACCCCCTCGCCCCTAATAGTCTCAAGTTGGCACTAGATGATGTAACTACCACATTCCCCAGTTAAATTAGAGAGGGCAGTAAGCTCACCAGTCATTTCTTCCTTCACATTTCAGCTCATCACCACTCTGAGATGAGCTCCCGAGTATCCCTTGCCACAGGAGGAAAATCCTAGGGGACGGTAACCCCTACAAGGAGTTGTCTCTGGAAAACGGGTGTATATATATGCAAATCCCATTTCAATCAGCCTCTCAAGATTATTCAGAAGCAGAAGGACAATCCACTAAGGGTCCATGTAGTCGGCGCATCAGCCTGGACGGTCTAGTAGGGCACTTCCTGTCTCTACTTGTGTCTGTGCTTCTACTTCTGAGCACAGGGAGTACAGTGTTGGTTAAACTCGGTGGCTGGGATCCAAAGTCAACAGAACATCTTGCATCACAGCAGGGTGCAAAAGACACATGTGGACACCTCACTGAGACAAAGGGGCACAAGCCTGTGTGTGTCTACACTGAGGTGGACTTGGACATGTCTTTGTCTATACTACCTTACCTCGCTAAAACAAAAATGCTGGTCACAGGCCACTAAATGGAGTTTCCCACCTACTAACGCAGCCCTGGTGGCTCTTTGGGTTAGGCATCTGGCTGCTAACTGCCCAGTCAGTGGTTAAAACCCACCGGCTGCTCCATGGGAGGAAGAAGAGGCGGTCTGCTCCTGACATGATTTACAGCTTTGGAAACCCCACACAGGCTCCCAGAGACGTGGATTGACTTGGCGGTGATGGGTTTCATGGCCACAGCAGAAAAACGCTGGCTGATAGGAAGTATCGACTTGGCTTGATACTTCCTACCATCCCAAGAGTTTCCTGGTAGGCAATTTGTTTGGGATTTTCCACTTGGATTCTTTTGAACTTCCTGCATCTGAGATCCAAACCGCATGGCTATTTTACAGAACTCCCAGGACTGCGTGAACACAACGGCTTCTGCTGGCATCATGGGAGGCATAAAACCCAGGAGAGATTTCTGGTTAAAACACTGATGGGGAGGCAATTACAATGTCTGGTCAGCTGAACTTGTGGAGTTTCTAAAGAGCAAGTTCTTTGTCTTCCAGGCAATAGTCATTTCAGAATGCCTGGCACAGGCTACCCAGCAAGCAGAGGTAAGAGCTCGATGCCAGGCCGCCTGGACCAACTCTGACCAGCTGTTCAATTTTAAGCAAGTGCTTCATCGACTGTTTCAAACCCCACCGGTTGCCTAGTTCAATGCAGTTTGTCAGCTACCATTGCAGTGCTGACAATCCGATTCGTCTCTCTTTCTTTTCAGTCGCGGGAGCCCTCCGTGCGACCAGCCCTGACCAATGAAATGGAAGCGGAAGGGTGATCAGAAGAGAGTGGCGTTGGGACAGCTTTGGATTGCCTGGTAAAAGGTGGTAGTTTCCGTATGCCTGGCACACAGCTCCGCTAGCACCTTCTGGAAGAAGGAACATTAGCCCCTGTCCTCTGATAAAGAAGCAGGCTCTCTGGGACCCCGATGTGCATAAGCCTTGAAGGTGACTGGCCCCTCATTGCCAAGAGTGAGGCATTTCCTCTTGGCCTTTGTTTGTTTGTTTTTCACTTCTCATCGATTTCCTGTGGACAGAGGAGACATTTCTCAGCCACAGGTCCCGCTGCTGAGTGAGGGCTTGGACATGAGTCACAAGATCAAAGCGACATAAGATGAACACAGGGAAGCCTCGGGGGCAAGGGGGGTCTGGGCGTCAGTTCAGATGAAACTAGTTTCCAGGAAGGAGTTGGTGGTTCTGAGAATGGGCTAGAGATGTGGTTGAGGTCCTGCGAATCCAGCCACATCCCTGTCTATATGCACACATTCCCCGAGGTTCTGAGAAGGAAGGAGGGGCTGTGCTTGGGAGTAGGCAGTTGCTGCCCTAGCCCTGGCCTCGTGTGAATGCGATTCCCCTGTTTGTCATGATGATAAAAATACAGCAGGGTGGAGTGCCTGGAACTTCTGCCAACCAGCTCAACAGATGTCATCGGACAGTATTTATGTGGGTCACGTTTTCCTCTGCAGTCTCAGAAGCTTTAGTAGCTCCTGCTGCTGCTCTGGGCAAGCTGCCACCGGGTGCCTTGCACCCTGCCAGACCCTGTTTTATGAGTTTCTAGGTCCCCCAAGACATCTTTATTAATCTCTGACTCCAGAGTGTGGTTTCTTGGGGTCAAGCATCCCACAGTACTCTGGACCATCTGCAAGGCGCAGAGGCACACATAGGTTTGCTTTTGCTATGGTCTGGGCTTCTGTTCTGCTCTCCCCCTTCTATTTTCAGCATGATGACATTTTTATATGACAAAGTGAAATAGGCCACTCAAATACATCCCTCCTCTCCTGCCAGGATGACTATTCTATATGACTAAAAAAAGCACAAAAACAAAAATAGTTGAGACTATTGAAACTTAAGGAGACCCCCTCAGTGCTCTCCCGCATCTGCAGTGACTGATCTGGGGGAAGTAAGATAAGTAGAGTATCAGATGGTAGCTGTAGGTCCCCCGATTGTGTCAACATACAGTTGACTCGGAGAAGGATGAGGCTTTTTTCTTGTCATGATTAGAGCCGTGAGCCATTTCTGGGTTCACTTGCTTGTCAACCCCAAGATAGGGCAGAGCTCAAAAGGTGCTTCCTTACAAAGGACAATGTGTTAGACAGGGTTCTCTAGAGAGACAAAACCAGATTACTAATAATTAGATGTATATTTATAAATATGTATATGTATATAACACAAGAAATGAACAGTTAAATTATAAAGCAGTACAAATGGCTTAGTGCAACTCACTTCCCGTGAGACAGTTGTGAGACACTGGAAGTCCTTCAAGTCTTGAGGGCCGCCAGGTAATCCTCTGTAGAGAAAATTCCAGCTATCCAGGCACAGGCAACAAATAGCAAGGCAGGTCACCAACAGTCAGTCAAATCACCAACATTCAGTCCCTAGCTCAAGAGATGTAAATTCCAATTGTATGGCAAAGCAGGTCTTAAAGGGACCTCAAATTACAGCAATACAGTCCACAGGTTAGGTGTCCCACAGGTCGTGTAGCTTGCAAATTGAGGCACAGAACAATCTAGGCAGTCGCCCACTGGTCAGATGATCAAAGAGCAAGAGAAAAGAAAGGCAAGGCTCACCGAGCCATTTTTATCTCTCCGCCCTTCATTTAATCCCACATGTGCTTATCGGCCAGGCTGGCACAATAAACTAACTAGCTCAAACAAAAACCACGTTGTCTTTTAGCGAACTCTGATGTTTTGTAACCTCCTAGTGGACACAGTAGAACTGCCCCAGAGGACTTCCTTGGCTGGAATCCTTGCGGGAGCAGGTCACCAGGCCTTTTTGCCACGGTACAGCAGGATGGTCATCAGCCTTTAGGTGAGTGGCCAAGTGCTAGCCTCTGGTGCCACCCAGGAACCTGCTCACTGAGCAAAAGGAAATTTAGTTAGTGTTTCCCACAAAGAGTCACCCCAAGACAAAGGGGGGAGTGAAAGAGCAGTGCTACACAATCCCAGAAACCTTCCTTGAACTAAAACAGGAAAATGTGACTCTCTTGCTACTCCACACAGCCTCAGTTTAGGTCTGCACACTCTGGACGGCGACATCCAGCTCCCTCTCCGGAGAATTCTGCCCTCTTCCATCTGCGCCGTGTCCGAATAGGAGTCTGGCCTCTTCCTCAAAGACTCACAGCATGCTCCTTGAAAACCTTCTAGGAGCTTGGAGAACGGAAAGACAGCAGGCCTGTAGCGTGACTTGGAGAAGCTTTGCCAAGGAAGTTCTCCTGGGAGCATCTGTCTTTGCCATCCTGGGGGCAGGAGTTGACACAGGAGCAGGATGGAGACAGAATCCCACCATATGATGCTCCTGATGCGCCATATCATCAGGCCTCTGTCCTCATGATGCAGTTTGCCAGTTGTTGAGAAAACTTCCTAATGAGTTCCCATGAATTTCTTGGATTCTATCAACATTATCCCTTTGCAATCCCTCACCTCCTGCCCCCGTGAAAGAAAGAGAGAGAGAGAAAAGAAGCCAGTGACTCTTAGTTACTCTAAGCTTCTGAATTGACCTCTGGGCCTTCAATGGGAGTGGTGCAGCAGCCTGACTCCGAAAGCGCTGTTTGGATCGGACCTTTGTTGGAAGATACGTACCGTACTGAGAGAACGTCACCTGCCGCCATCCACTGACCACTGAGGCCTGTTTCCACATGGTTTGCTTAGAATACGGCAGTGCACGTATGAGCCGGATCCCTGGTCGCAATCCTTTCTTTCTTTACCGTCCGTCGACAGGAGAGAGCGTAGTGGGAACCCCTGGACTGCTCCAAGAGGGCCCAAAGCAGTCTTGAAAGAAATATAGGCAGCATGTACCTTTGTAAATAAGAACGACGAGACTCAGCCTCACTTTGCACACATCGCTCGGAACCCACCGAGGTTGAAAGGACAACACTCTGGACAAAGGAAACGGAGCATCCTTGGTGACGTGGACTAGCACAGGAACCATATCGTGACAGCCATCATGATGGTGGCGTGGGAACGCACCATGTCTTATTCAGGTGTACCCAAGTCACCGAGTGCCAGTGCCAACTTGGGGACAGCCAGCAGCACCAACACACACACACACACACACACACACACACCCCCATAACTGCATCTTCCATATAATACCATACCCACAACAGATGTTCCGCTGTCGAACAATAAAAAAATTGCTGATGGGTTAGAAATCACCTGTGTGGCCCACAGAGCCTTGTTGGCAGGGCAAGGGCGCTGGTGGCATTTGAGCAGGTCGCCTTCCCATCACCAACCGAATGTCGGGCCACAGATGCCAACACAGCCCCATCGGGCGCCCTGCTCCCTTCATAAATAGTCGGTCAGACACAAGTTTGACTTAATCAAGAGAGGCTATGGAAAGCAGATTAATGACATTTTGATGAACTTTTCAACTCAATTTGCACAGCCATGCTACGTTAACCACCGGTTCCAATTACCCTCCAGGAAAAACTCGGGGGGAAGTGGAAACCCCACAGAGCACAAAATGCACTTCTAGGTGGACCATGATCGAAGTCCCAGCATCTCCTAAGATCGCGTCCCGTCAACAATCAAGGACCAGCAACCACCTTCAAATGTTCGCCGAGCGGTCTGGAGCTCCAGCATGCCAACCGTACGGGGCAAAGCACGGGATGAAAGTGCCGGGGGCCTGAGTGTTCCACAGGTCCTTGCTGCTGTCCTCGGTGGCCACTACTCAGGCCCTGGTTTCCATGGGAGCCTGGAAGACCTGGGAGTGCTGGGAAGCTGCCTCCAGCCCATGGGGGTGGGGCTCGTCTTGAGAGTTGGTGATTTTCATTTTTCAAAACTTGACCCTTCCTGCCCTCCGCCAACCTCACCGACACCGTGGAAACCCACCCGGCGATGATCGGCGGATGAAAGCCTTTGTCCGGACGAGTTTTGTTTGAGAATGCCAGAGCGGGCCTTCTCGCTGCCAGCTTGCCATCGCCCGGGGCTCTGTCCACACTCCCACAAAAGCGGAGATTATCTCTCTCTGTTAAGGGTTTAAAATCCTACAAGCCGGCATGCAAGTGACCGGTATCAGATTATGATAACAAGATCATGTTCAGTTATAAAAACAAGTGTCTAAACTTTCCTCATGTCACTTTCTCTCGGGGCTCCTTCTGGGAGAGAGGACTCGGCTCATTTGGAAGACAGCGCTTTGAACTGGATTCATGGGGTATTTATTTGCATAAGAAGATTTGAGGCTGAAGAATGGCCCGCTATTGCTTCTGCCCATTAATATGCCTGCTAATTCAGCACATTGTAAGCCTATTGACAGCCCACAGAGGCCTCAAATTCGAGACCAGTTATCCTATGGCCATTGTGAGCGCTTCAATTCAAGGAAAATGCTCACTCGAGGAATACAGTTGTTACAATTAGATATTTTTCATGAAACATTATAAAGAACTAATGACAACTTGGCGCACAATACTGCAACAATCACCCCAAAGCACTTAGAACTTCATGGGGCTCCCTCCGGCCCTGTCCCTTCCCGCTGCTCTTGGCTCCGGCCCTCGCTTTGCCAGAAACAGCCCGCTGGAGATGGGTGGGCACCTGCAGCCCCACAAACACAGTTAAATCAAAAGCGAAGGGAAATCCGTATTTCGGCAGAAGAGGAGAAGGCTGCCTTGCCAGCATAACCGGTGGTTAATTTAATCCCCTTTATGGAAAAACAACAACAACAACAACAGCCACCAAAACCTGCCACCACCCAAGGGGCATGGGTGGGTGCGTTCGTATTTTAGAGCCAAGACGAAGTATTTCAGGGAGAAAGCTTAGCTCCCAAATCAGCACGTTGAGAAAAAAAAATGCTTATGCAGATCTAGGAAAATTCAACGTGGGCAGGCGGGTGTTTGCCGGGGGCATTTTGGGGAGAGGCTCAAGTGTCTGGGGGGACTTGCTAAAGGACCCCGCTGGGAAGGTAGGGGTGGGTGAGCCAGCCGAGCCGGGAGGCGGCAGGGATCCTAAGAAAATGGGTCTCAGACACGGTTCCAGGGCACGTTTGTGAGCAGCGCACCAGGGCCGCTGGTACTGGGGGCTTTGACTGGGGCATTGAGCTCAGCCTCCCACTCGGGGGGCCCATCAAACCCCGGGCCTGACCACCGGTTGTATTTTTCTCCCTCTACATCCCTCAGAAAAGACATCAAAGACCAGAGAGATGTGCTTTTTGCTTTGTTTGCTGTCTGATTCTCAACATGTGGTTTCCCGGGCCAAACTTCGGCACCTTTTAACCTATTCTGTTCAGCTTAGGCCGGAGCTGTAGTTGAGCATTAGGGAAACTATAGTAACGGATAATCTGTCTGTGGCTGAAAAGAAACTATGTATCTTGTCACACAAGATCACTATCCTCCTTTGAGACCCTCTGGGGGCTCCAGTCTCTCTGTCCTGGGCCTCGGCCTGCCTGCTGGAAAGGGGTTTAGCCTTGCACCTTTCTGGCTCGGAGTTGCCTGTGCGCATGTTCGCTGACACTGAGCCAGTAAGGCACGGTGCTTTGCCCCATCCGGGCATCTGATGATCTATTACAGATGTTTCCACGAGGCAGAAAGGAAACCTCTTCACACTGGAGAGACAAAAACAAACAAAAAGAAAACCTTTGGGTCGGCCCAGGGGTGGAGAGCAGGGGGTTTTTCTGAGTGGATGTTTGTTCTCTACCCATCAAATCAGGTGCCACTGCCGGGAGCCAGAATCTGCTGGACGGCATTGCATGTGGGATGGGTCGGTTTACACATCAGGACTGGTCTGCTGAACACAGCTCTACGCCTAGACACCCCCGCCACCTCTGAACACCCCCCCCAAGGGAAGAAAATCGGGGTGAATCTGGGATGAGCAGGACCGTTTGGGCTCTCTGCGAAGAGTACACGTTCTGGACTCCATTGACCAAAGGTTCAAATCCTACCTTCAGCCCTCCCTAGCTGTGCAGCTCTGAGCACATCTCTGAACTGCATCGCTCCTCATCTGCAGATGAAGATGGTCACAAGCCTTTCTGGGATGACCTGTTAGGAGGACCCGGCACCCAGCAGGGGCTCCCCAGGAGCTGGTTACAAGTGACACTTTACGGAGCCCATCCCAGAGCCGGGCCAGTGCCCTGGTGATGCAGTGGGTCAGCGATCCGAAACCACCAGCCTCTCCCTGGGAGGAAGAGGAGGGTTCCTGTCTTGGAAATCCCCAGGGACAGCTACTCTTCTAGAAGGCCTCCATTAGAATGGGCTCGAGGGCTGGGAGATTGAGTTTGGAGTACGGGGCCAGGGCAGGCAGGATCGAGAGAGGTTCATGGTGCTCGTGGTCGGGATGGTCCTCATAGCGGTGCAGCATCCTGAGAGCGAAATGGAAGCTCGCTGTCGGCTAGCGAAGGCAGCACAGGCATGGAGGGAGAGCAGACCAGCCGAAGAAGGGGAAACTGCTGACTGACCCCCTCCTGCACAGGTGGGGCTGGGGGTGGACAGCAGAGATCTGAGGTCTAGAAATGAGCCCTTTGAGCCGACGGGTGCTGTGCGGTGTCTGGTTTACTGGCCAGCGGGTGTTTTTTTCCCACGCCTTTCATTTTTACTGGCAAAGTGATCTCGCAGCCCGTGGCTGGTGTGGGTGCTTCTGTTTGTGCTCCGGCCGGCAGGCAGCTCGAGCCCCGCACCCTGCGGCAACTCTGTCACAAATAAGCAACAGTGAGACGCCCTGCTTCTGCCACTTTGCAGCTTTGCAGACAAGAGAGACGGCCAGCTACCACCACGGGAGTGAGTGTGGGTCCTGCCTGAGCCATGTAAAAGCTTCTATGGGAAACCAGTAACAGCACACATTGTCCAGGCCATGCTCAACCCCGCAGACTGGATTGACGTGTTTCATGAGGATGCTCTGACCTCGGGATTGTCCTGAAAAGTGGAAGGTCGTGCAAAGTGCGAGTTCAATACCTGGTACATAAGAAGTGGTCAGTGAAGGCCAGCTACTAGCATCACGACTATAAGCCTCGTTGACTATGAAGTTAGTAGGTCGCTTTTGAGGAGTCAGGTACATTCAACCCCTGCCACGGAATTGTCCCTTCCTCGAAGGCATGTGAAAGTTGAACGCTGAATGAGGAAGACGGAAGATGAATCGATGCCTTGGAACTGTGATGCCGGCAAAGAATACCAAAAAGACCACGGACTGCTGCCAGGACGAACAAGCCTATCTTGGGCGAAGTACACCCAGAATGTTCCTTAGAGGCAAGGATGGAGAGACTTCATCTCCTGTATTTTGGACAAGTTGTCAGGAGAGCAGTCCCTGGGGAAGGACATAATGTTTGCTGAAGCAGAAGGTCAGAGAAAGGGGAGGGCCTTGGAGGAGATGGACTGACACACTGGCTGCAACAACGGGGTCAAGCAGGAGAACAATTGTGAAGGTGGCGTAGGACCGGCCAGTGTTCATCTGCTCTGCATAAGGCTGCTGTGGGGCCACACTAACTCGATGGTCTCTAACTCCAAAGGTGGCAGCAGGTATCAGAGAAGGTGAGTAGGCTTCAGGTAAGAAAACAGAATTCCATTAAATCGGTTGCCCAGGTCATCAAGCTCTTAAGTGGCACCAGGTCCGAACTCAGCCCATGTCCGAGCCTACGACCTTAAAGACTGTTAAACATGCAACCAGGCAAGCACTCAAGCATGCTCACAGGTGCACACACTCTTGCCAGCACTTGGTGACAACGGCATTGTTCTCTATTATTTTGTAGTGTCTTTTAGAGCCTGACCTCCTGTCCCATGTCAGTTGCTGCTGATATCTTTTGATGGTCCCCATAGGGTATTACATCCCTGTGTGGAGGAGTCAGCGTGTTTGTGTTCACTCCCGGCTTTGAACCCTTTCTAGCAAACCCGCTGCCTGAAAGTCCTTAATCTTTGGTCAAGAGCTCCAGGTGAGAAGCAGCCTCGAAAGTGAACACTCATCCTCACTGGTTTATTCCAAGAACTCCTACCCAGCGATGGAGGAGAAAGGATACTTGTTTCCGTGGTTCCAAGGAAGACACTGAGGTCCCAGCGGTCCATGAGACCTGCTCAGGGTCACTCTGAGTCGTATCAGAGAAGTAGTCCTAGAATCCCTAACTGGATGGGGCCAGAGGATGGGTCTCTGGACCTAATGTCCCCTTTTAGCCAATAGGAAAGTCTGTTGAAAATCCCCCAGCAGGGTGGACCATTACATCCATTATAACCAGCTCTGAGCTCAGGACGCCAAGCCCACAGCCTTGCCTCCTCCCACCATTCCACAAACTCTGGACAGGCAGCCCAGCACCCCTACAGCCTGCAGCATTCCCTTATTCTGTTTGCCTCTTGACCCATATGCAAGTGTCACATCACCAAATGAAATGTTCTGAAATTCTCTGTCTTCTCCAGACTATCCATCGTTTGTTATGATCCACACAGTCGAATGCCATTGCAGAGTCAATGAAACACAAGGAAGCATCTTCCTGGTATTCTCTGCTTTCAGCCAAGTTACACCTGACATCAGAAATGCTGTCCCTTGTTCCAGGGCATCTTCTGAATCTGGCCTGATCCTCTGGTAGTTCCCTGTCACTGTACTGCTGCAATTGGTGTTGGATGATCTTCAGCAAAATTTCACTTGCATGTGATATCAATGATTTGGTTCTATACTTTCAACATTCTGTTATGCCACCTTTCTTTGTCATTGGTACACATTTGAATCTCTTCCAGTCCATTGGCCAAGTAGTTGTCTTCCAAATTTCCTGGCCTAAATGAGTGTGTGCTTCCAGTGTTTTGTCACCTTGTTGAAATATTTCCTAGGTAGGTGTTCTGTCGGTTACTGAAGGCCTGTCATAGCCGAGCATGTTCCTGCTGCCTCGGTGGGGCGATCCCAAAGGGAGGGTAAAAGACTGACTCAAGGCCACGTGCCATGTCCATGACCTAAGCTGGGGTGAGAATCGGGGCTCTCTTGCCACCCAAAAGTGTGTTCGTCCATTTATGTATTTGACAAGCACTCATTGAACATCTACGGTATACCAAGAGCCTGACACGTGCCAGGCCATTTTTAACCAGGTCGCGTGCACTGCGTGTCGAACAAGGAAGAAAGACTGAAGAAGAACGGCGTGCATCTGAATTACAGTGCTGGCAAAATCTGTCGTGAAGAATGACAGCCAGAATGAGTTTGAAAAGCCAGGGTGGCGAGACTTTGTCTCAAGTACTTTGGACATGTGGTCAGGAGAGACCAGGCCCCGGAGAAGGACACCGTACTTGGGAAAGTGGAGGGACAGCGGAAAAGACGAAGAAGCCTCAACACGATGGATTGACCCAGAGGCTGCCATAATGGGCTCAGACGTAAAAACGACTGTGCAGATGGCCCAGGACAGGTGGTGGTGTGTTCTGCTGTACCCTGGATCACCCCGAGTTGGAACCGACTCCATGACCCCTAACAACTATACACCAGGCAGCCTGCTGAACCCTTGGAATATAATATGCCGGTAAAATCAGACAAGGCGGGGGCTCTCCTTCCAAAGAACTGAGAGTTTGGATGAGAGATGAGCCTGGACATGAATGATAAGAGAAGGCCTTAGGAAGGGGGTGAAGGACAGCAGTTGCCAGACTGAGCCGATCCCAAACCCAAACCCAAACCCACTGCCATTGAATTGATGCCGACTCACAGTGACTGACTACAGGACAGGGTAGAACTGACCCTCTGAGTTTCCCAGTCGGTGACTGGTGACAGGAGTAGAAAGTCCTTTCTCCCTCAGAGTGGCCAGTGGTTTCCAATTGGTGATCTGTAACGGCTACAACCCTGACTGACCTGCTACTGCCTACTGAACCGCACTACCTGTAGCCACGACCTCACCAGGGCTCCTAGCTGAGCGAAATTTGGTATGACTAGTAAAAGCCCAAGGATCCCAGGGGGCAGGGTGCTGCATGTTGATCCGCTAACCTCAAGGTCACTGGTTCGAAACAAGCCTAGGCTGTTCTAGTCCGTTCTCCAGGGTCGTTCTGGGTCAGATGGACTGGATAGCAGGGAGTGAGTCTTGGTGCAGGGCCAGTCAAGTGCATGGCTGCTATCCATAAGGCCGGCAGCTCGAACCCACTCCATGGCTCTGGACAGGAAGCTCTGGCCACTGCTCCCTTGAAGACTCCAGCCTTGGAGACTCCACGGGGCAGGGCTGCTCTGTCGCATGAGTTGCAGAAATGCTGGGACCCGGTTTCTTCAAGTGGAGGCCACTCCCTGCTCTCTGGTGTGGCAAGTAGCGTGGGGGGGGTGACTCCCTTTGTTTTCCCAGCCACCTTTTCTCCTAAGTTCTGCGCTGTGGCCTGGCTTGGGGGAAACGCTACATTTGCAACCAGGTCTCTGAGCCCCCAACTTAAGTCCGCTTGCATTAAGTGTTCTCTAGTGACCCGACACCCCCTGGCAACGGGCCGCCTTCTGCTTTTGACGGCTTGGCATATTTGGTCATTTACCGGGTGCATGTGAAGATCAAATGGGTTAAGATTCTTCTCTTTAAACAGCAGGGAAAAGAACATCAAAAAGGTGTACATTTCATTTCCCCAGTTTTGATTAAGTCAAGCATGAAATGAAATGTAATGCCCTCAAGTGGCTGGGGTTTACACCATTGATGTCGTTACTTCTGCTTCAGGAGGCCCAATCAGCCCTGGGCAAGGGGAACAAGCTAACAGAGTTTTAGGGTGGCCAGATGGACGGGGTTTACAGGCCTTGAAAAGGCAGCTTAGTGCTTGCCTCTTCAAGCCAACTGTGCGGAACCCCAGTGTGGCCCCTCCCCACCGCGCCCCCTCCTCTATGCCTATTCTGGCCCCGGAGCTCAGAGACCTGGTGGGAGCCGTCCCCTCCTGAGTATGCACTGTCAGGGCGGCCCACCCTGCAGTCCCTCCTGTCCCAGTAGGTGAGGCAGCAGTCTGGGCATCCAGGATGGCAGGTTCTGCTGGAGAGGCACGTAAGGCAGGAGACAAAGGCCTTGCCTGGATCTGGCTTGCTAACAGAAGCACCTCACAGGGAGGCAGGGTCCCTGGGTACCACTCAGACTTGTGCTCCGTGACTGACCTAAAGGCTAGCCTCCGAACCCCCCACCAGCAGTGCTGGGGAAGAAAGGCCGGCTATTCAGCTCTATGACGATGACCACCCACTGTTTGAAAGTTGGTTTGTTCCGCAGCAAATGGCCAAGGAGGAAATATCCATGTAAATTATTATTCGCCATACACTGCATTGTAAATATTTCCAAGCATTTTCATGTATGTCTAAAAATTCTGTTAACGTGGATACATTCGCATATAAAGCAGCAATTACCACCATGGAGCCCCTGAGAAGCGGCCCTGTAACACGTGGAGTTACAAGTCAAAATGAACTTGGCCCCACGGGCTTGGCTTGAGTTTTTGGGTGGGGGCAGGTTTGGAGGGGTCAGTGAGGATTTAAAGGCTGCTCCTGGGGATGGGCAGCTGAAGTTAAGGGGTCTCGAACAATATGGAAGCAGTCAGGACCAAGCAACCTTTTTCGCAGCGACGAGTCGCTTTTTCCCTCTGTACAAAGCAGGGCCGTCACTGGGGTCAGTGTCAACCAGTGCTAACTGATGATCCTCCTCCCCCACCCCTCCCCTCTAGGACTAGACCCTACAGAATCCTTAGGGACATTTACTATCCATTTTAATCCTAAGGTAATATGTGCTATATATATTTATAATGCCCTATGATACAATTATCCGTGTAAGGGCATCTTTCTTAGATCATATGAATACCAACAAGAAGACTCTTTGGTGCCATCTTTGCATATTGAATTTCATCCTTGTTGCAGTCTCATTAGTAACGGAACGGAATGCTTTGTAGGTGGGTTTCTTTTTCTTGATCAAGGACGTCATTCTAAAAAGAGAAAAGTTGTTGATATCGGTTCACAATTCCTTCGGACTGCCATCTCGTCGTTAAAGTGGGCAAAGATCAGTCACTAGAAAAATGACCATCAGCAATCAAATGTAGCAGGGGCTGAGAAAACCTGCTGGTTGGAAGTATCGTGGTAGTTGGGTAATAACACCTCGAACCGAGCATCAATTCCGCGAGCTTTGGTTGTGTCCATGTCAGCAAGGCTTAAAGGAATGCTTTGGTGTTTTAACTAATGACAGGGATATTTTCATTTAAAAAAAATCATGCCTGCTGAAACAGAGCACAACCTTCTTGCAAACAGTCGTTAGGTGTCACCCCCTCTGTGTCCACCCAGTGAGCTCGGCACCCTGGAGGCCCCCTAGTTATGCCACTGGTCCAAACCCCACTTTCTGAGGCCTCGCAGACTTCTTTCCTACCGAAAACAGCAAAGCTACAGGCTTAGATTTCAAGAATATAGGCTTTTTTTTCCTTTAATAGTGAGGTGTTAAGAGTAAACCAGCCTCTAACATCGTGGGGTCTGTAGGTGCAATTGTATGGCTATCTTATATGAAGATTATAGAAAAATCATAGAGAATAGGAGAGGTAGGAGAGAGGAGAAAATAAAGGAGTCAGACCTGTCTTATGGTAGGTAGCATGCTCACCTCAGCCCCTCTCCCCTCTTGGTGGTCCACATGGAGGTGGGCGATGAGAAGAGGAAGGCCGGAATATATTTCTAACCAAGGCTTGTATATATTTATGGGGCATGCAAGACCCCTGATTACAGGTAACCACATACATAACAGAAGGGAGTGTCCCATAAGCAGTACAAGCAATGGGAAGGAGATAATCTTGGGGTACATGCAATAGGAAGGGGAGGGACCAGGGATACACGTGTGACAAGATGGACGGATCCTAGAGTCAAGATGGCAGCCTAACCTTGGTCCTCCTTGAGTTGGCTTGACCTATTCTGTGCTCTCCTTCCGGAAGACAATCCATTCTCCTTATCAGCAGGGTGTGGGCCCCACCTATGGTGGGACAGAAAATAGTCTGATTGCTGTGGATGGCTGATGCCCGAAGGTAGAAAATGTCTAAGCAGCTGACCTCACAGTTCTCTAGCCAGCAGGTGACAACCTGGGGAAAACCTTCCTGTAGGCCACAGGAAGGCAGCCGTTCAGAAATGTTCACACAGGTAATTAAACAGGCTGTGGCTGTCAGCAGGAGCTGTCGAGTCAGTTCCCACTGGAGACACTGGGCACGACAGGACAAAACGATCCGATGGAGCCCCTTGTTGCAGCCACTGTGTCAGTCCACCTCAGCCAGGCCCTTCCTCGCTTTGGCTGCTCACTTTGCCAAGCGTCATGTCCTTCTCCAGGGACTGGTCTCTCCTGATAGGTAAGAAAAGGATGTCGGACCAAGTCTCACCATCCTTAGCTCTAAGGAGCCCTCTGTCCTTACTTCTTCTAAGACGGGTCTGTTTGTCCTTTTGGTAGTTCACAGTACTTTCAGCCCCCTTTGGCAGGACTACAATTCAAACACGTTCACGAGGCCAACTGGAATCATGGCACAGCCGGTCTGCTGTTAAACCCACCACCCACGGGGGGGGGGGGGGAGATCTGCCCTGCGTGTGCCATGAGGTCGCTCTGAGTGGGGGTGCGCCTGAAGGCAGGGAGTGGTTTTCTTTTCTTTATTAATTTTTTTTATTCTCACGAAAGCAGAACTGGTGCTGATAAAAATACCTACTCCCCCCACTGCGCCCCCCTTAGAAGATCTTTGGAGCCACGTTGAGTATGTGAGAGGGGCAGGTATTTGAGAGAGTGGATCCCACGTGAGGTGGTATTCCCACACTTGGAGCTTGGGGGCCCACAAGAAGGCTGGAAGAAGACCTGTTTTCCAGAGGTGCTTCCCCAAAGTTTCTGCTCCGGGCTCAGCAGAAAGCTCTAGATGCCCCCCAGCCGGAGGAGAAGAGCAGAGCTTTGGGAAGCACTTAATAGAATCCTTAATGCCGCTAACCATCCGCAGCTACGGAGCTGCAGTAAGCAGATATTATGCAAGGACAAAGAGTTAAATACCTCCACATCACCCTCTTTGGGCCTGCAGCCCGGGGCCGGAATCACTTTCTGGGCTGGGCCTTTGTTCCCGCGCTTGCTCGCTCCCCAGGTTAGCTTTACATTGCAAATGACAGTCTGCCAAGGAGAGAGCAGCGTTTTCTTTTCTGCCAGGCTCCTCTCCCGCTCCCTCCCGCAAAATGGCCCTCACAGAAAGAAAATCATTTTCCGCTCTAAGGAAATAAAAGGCACTGTCAGCATGGCTGGGCTGTAGCAAATGGAAGACCTCACGGGCTCCCAGCTGAAGGCGACCCCCAAGCCCGGTTATTTGGTGCTTTGGAATTTGTCCGCATGAGAGCGTAAACAATGCCCAATCTGTAGGAATTAATAGGCTGGGCTTGACATGTTTCCCTTTGTTTGAGACCAAACAGGCGGGGACTGGGGGCCGGGTGGGGTGGGAGGAATAAGGAGAGGAGAATCTTATTTGATTAAAAAAAAAAATCCAATAATCCAGCTGAATAGCAGGAGGGCACGGCCACCCTTGTGAAGATGGGTCTTTGGAATCAATGGTGGAGGGTCCTTTCCACCAGGAAGTCACATCATTGGGATCAAAATGGCCTTTTTGAGAAAACGAGAAAGAGATGGGGGTGGGGGGAGGGAGAGGAAGGTCTCTATAGAATTGTTTGCAAACTGCAAAAATGCTACCATGCCTGACATGAAAATGCTGGAAGCTGGAGACTAGTCCCAGGCAGAGGCCTGCTCTGTCACCTTGGTGGGGGAATAATTGTACTTTTTGCATACGCCTTGTCATGGGCAGCAGGAATGAGGGGGCCCCAAGGACCAGCCTGGCAGCATTGGGCTTGCACCGGCAGAGTAAATTAAAACACGGATTAGAGGAAGTATGATTGGGGATGACAAGCAGGGCCTTGTAGCCACGGGATGAGCCGTGTTGCCCATCTGGTCCTAGCTCGCCCAGCCTGCTCCAGCTGCCCAGCTGAGGGGCGCTGAGCAGTACCGCAGGCCCGGTCCCTGGAACTGGGAAAAAGCCTTTCCTTTTTTTTTTTGTAAGTTCAGAAACACCACCAGCTGTGACCAGGTTGTTAGACATTTACTGGTAATAGCCATCCTCCCCACAGCTATCCAGGTACTCTGGGAAGGGGGGCAGACTTAGTGAGGTGCTCAGATAGGCAGGAATGCCCCTTTCTGGCTATCTTGGTGGACTTCCAGCAAGAACAGAAGCCAGCTGGGACCCTCCGGGGGTCATAAAAGTGGGCTAATGGGGCTCCCCAGCCAAGCTGGCTTTCATGGTCTGGTTGAGGGAGGTGCGGCAAACAGCCTATGGTAACACTAGCCCATGTTGGTTAAGCTCACAATGTTGTGTCCTAAAGGCTTTCCGGACAGAGGTGTGAGCTGATGCCGCCCTGTCCTGGACTCCACCTGCAGGGGACGCCACTGAGCAATTTCCATGTATCATCCCAGATTCCATCACCAGCTGTGACAGATCATGCAGCCAGTTCAAACGAAGACTTTGTATTCAAGAGCTTCTTCCCACAAGCCAAGGCAGACTGTGTGTTCTGGCTTTGCTGAGGGTAGAAAGAGGAAAAACTGGAGGAAACAAAACACTCAGCGCATCATAAACCAACTTTCATTGGTGGGAACAGGGAAGGACAGTTGTCATTTCCACAGAGTGCCCTGTGCGTTAAGGGAAAGTCTCATGAACCGGGCTTTCTTTTCTGAGCTGATAGACAGTGCCAGTCTCTCAAAGATGGCTGGCAGGGATTGGGTCAGGGGCACAATTTCAGTGCTTGCCGTCGTGCTGTTTCCCAGAGGCATGCCTCTGTGGCTCAGGTCTGTGCAAGTGACAGACTCTCCGTTTGTCACACTGCGGTGGCTGGTGTATGGATTGTTATGATGCCAAGAGCTATGCCATGGATGTTTCCAGAAGGACCCTTCTTGATGTCAGTGGAGCTTCCAGGCTAAGGCAGAAAGGACCTGGAGACATACTTCTGACAAATTAGCCAATAAAAGCTCCTGTGGATCACAGCAGCATATTGTTGGCTAGGGAGATGAAGCCCCCACCTGGGAAGGGACTCAGGATACGCAGTGAACCACGTGTGCCAACGGTGGGAAAGGTGATGCAGGTGTTGGTGCTGCTTGGCTTTGGTGTGCATGGAGGTGCCGTGCGTGTCATGTGGACAGATGGCAACCCCAACCAAAGATGTCCCGATGAGGGGCCAGGCGGGGCTGACATCTAGGCCACATTCTCCCCAAGCCACTGCTTGGATGCAGGGTAGCATCCCCAGGAGGAAAGGGAGCATCTCTTACTGTTCGCGGGCAGCCTCCAAGGAAGGCTCTCTGACAAATGCAACAGCCTGATGGTGCTTAAACTTCAAAGTCTTGGAGAAAGACTTCACTGTACGGTCACTTGGATGGTCAGACTGGGGTTCCTAGTATCTCAAGCTTCTGTCCACTCATCTCCTCTCCTCACCTAAACTCTCTCCTGTAGCTTCCCCCGAAATGCTACGTCAGCTCTTGTAGCAGTTGGTATCTCCAATTTGGGAGTCATCTTTGACTCTTCTCTTTCACTTCTCACATCTTTCCCATCAATAAACGGTGAATCCTTCTGACCCTGCTTCGAGAAAGTGACCCTTCACTGTAGCCTTCACTACACCGTAAGCTCACCGCGCCCTTCAGGTCCCCGTGCACTCTGGAGTGGGGGCTGTCCATTCGATCCTTGTAGACGGGTCTTAGAAGAGCTCAGTGCCCAAGGCAGGCATTCTTTGGAATCAAGCTAAACTCTCAGTTAGTTTAAAGCACCCCTTCAGGGGATAATTTTGGTTTTAGATTTAAAGGTTACTTCAGGGCAATGGTTTCTGGGGTTTACCCAGTCTCCATGGCTCCAGAAAGTCAGAATTCCATGAGCATTTGGCATTCCCTTCTGCAGTTTTCCATTCTACCCAACTGTGGGTGAAAGCAGTCAGTGATGGTAGGCATGCGCCATCCACCTGCTCAGCTCTCTTGGCAAAGGAGACAGTTGATTGATTAAATAGCCCGACGCCTCACCTGCTGTGCCACCAGGACTTTCTGATGAAAGTGAGATATCATGGAAAGCTCAGCGCCACAGCCGTGAGAGCCAGATTTCAGGTATGCAATAGTCCCACTCAGCTAGTGGCTGCTCTGTCGATGAGAACAGTCAGAAAATAGTTCCATCTTCACAGAAGTGTCCATTATTCGCTAGACCTTCTCCAAGAATGGGGGTCAGCTGATGTTGATGACTAAATCAGAATCTCCCAGCATGCCGCTACAGAAGGAGCTCAGAGGCGCCGCGTAAGTTGATCGTAGTCAAAAGCACAGTTGGTCAGAATCTGTCATGTGTGCATGGGCAAGACAGAAATTATAGTCGCCATTTTCTATTTAAATCCAGGCAGTTTGAAGGTTTCTCGAGACCGCTTGGGAGGCCCAGGTTTGAGGAGAGCCAGTTTCCCAGAATGGGGAGAAGCAATAACCCTGAAAGAGGAGACAAAACCAAGGGCAGGCCGCCTCAGTGCTTCACACACAAGGACCCTCCCTGGTAACACAGAGCTGCCATTTAAGTGCTGAGGTTTCCAAGAGGCAATGAAAAGGTTCCTATGCCTTTCTGAAGGCTGTCTCCCCACTGGGAGCTGGGAGAGGGAGACAAGTTCAGTGGAGCAGATGGTCTCTGGGATTCTATCTATCAATCACCTAGCACCACACCTGGCACACGGTGGTCAATAAAGTACATTCCCTGATTCTTGAAGTCCACATATGTGAATGACAAGAGGTGGCCAAACTTGACCTTTGGGTGTTTAAATGAGGCTCTGTGGTAATTTACTCTATATCTATGTCATATTATATGCATGTAATACAGATTATGTGCAACATGAATGTGTGTAACATATGCAAATTACTTATTCGATATATATTGAATACATTTCTGCAGAGTTTCATCCACACGTTTTTACGTAATTCTAAAGTTCTTGTTGCATCATAGGTCAGGGTGCTCATCACAAGGTCACCAGATGGACACCACCAGCCGCTGGAGCAGGGGGCAGGGGTGAGGATGAGGCCGTCTACTCCCGTAAATCTTCACAGCCTCAGAAACCACAGGGGTAGTGCTGCTGTGTCCTATGGGGTCGCTATGAGCCAGGATCCACTGGGTGGCTGTGAGGCTGGGCTTTGAGTGTGAAAACACTCTTCAAGCTAAACGGGAAGAAAGTGTAATGGAGGGCGGTGTTAGGGCCACTGGCAAAGTGAAACATAAATACTAAATTAGATAAAATTGGTTGCATCAAGATTCATGTACTAAAATTGATAACGACTCCATGGCTATGGGAGGGAGAATTCGGGGTCTTGGGAATCCTCAGGGAAGTATTCAGAGCTATGCACCATGAGATAAGCAACTTCCCTCAAGTGGTTTCGAGACAAATGGTTTGTGTGAGAGAGAAGAGAGGAGGAGAGAGTGAGTGGGAGAGAAGGCAAAAGAGAAGACAAACGGGGCAAAAAGTTCGCAGTAGGTGAACTGTCGGTCCTTTTGGCACTTTCCTGCAAACTTGAAATTATTTCCAAATAAAAAGTTAAAAGCAGAAACACTGCTCATTTATCAGAAGTACCCCCCCATTTTTTTCATATTAAATTTTTTTTTAAAAAAGGTGATGTGAGAAACATACTCCAATTGGAGATAAAGGTAGAAGGTTTGATTATCACCCTTAAAAACAACAAAAAGACGCTAAAGCTGCCCCAGTCCATAATGTGGAAGGTAGGTGCTTTCTGTGTGTGTGGGGGGGGGTGGTGGTGGGGGTGGGTTTTTTTTTTCCTGTTTGGCAATACTTGCAGGATTCTCAGAAAAGTGAGATTTCATTAGAAACCGTTGGAAGGTGATTAAAGGGAGCATGCTTATGAGTCTAGATACTTCTAGATTAGGGAAAAAATGCTCTTTGAAGTGGTTTAGTATTTCAGAGCTTTCCAAGTTAATTGTATGCAAAGAAATAAAACACTTAAGCAAGCTTCAATCTGAGGAGATTTGCATAAGGGATTAGGACCCCTTGGTCGATCCACGTAAACTCCC
Source organism: Tenrec ecaudatus (assembly GCF_050624435.1). Classification (NCBI taxonomy): domain Eukaryota; kingdom Metazoa; phylum Chordata; class Mammalia; order Afrosoricida; family Tenrecidae; genus Tenrec; species Tenrec ecaudatus. The sequence goes on from NC_134547.1 coordinate 45,524,863, forward strand.
TGAAAAGGGCTGTGCTGGGCTCTGCTCTCAGATGCCCCAAATTTCTTGGTGGCGTGTTTGAAGTCCCATTTAATCCTGCTTTCTTCAGTGGTCCGTCCCTCCAGCCCTCCCAGGCCCTGACTTTGAGGGCCTGGGATCATTGTCTTCCAAGGTGAGGGGCGGCTTTCCCTTCATTAATTTCTCTAAGAAGATTACCGAGGGCTTGTTTGTTGTTGTTGAAGCAACTAATTTCCCTAAAGTCCATTGTTTTTCCAACCGGTTTACACTTTAATGCCCTCGATTGAATTCCAACAAGGAGGGATCAACTTGATCAACACGAAACAGAAAGCAAGAACTGGGTGCAAACTATTTTCACTATAGCCTGCTTAAAAATATATATATATATATATATATATATATATATATATATATATATATATTCAACCATTTAGACAGTTCTCAGAGATGTGTCCTAATTAGCACATCATTCAGGGCATGTTTCCTTCCCAAAGTCAGGGTGACCTTCACTGTGACTGAATGTCTCTAATTACAGAGCTGAACCGATGACGGAAAATGAATACCCATAACACCCTGCCAGGCTGGCAGGGTACAGCTTCTTTCCTCCCTCTCTCCCTTCCTCCCTCCTTTCCTTCCTTCCTTCCTTCCTTCCTTCCTTCCTTCCTTCCTTCCTTCCTTCCTTCCTCCCTCCCTCCCTCCCTTCCTCCTTCCTTCCTAACTTCCTCGCTTCCTCCCTTCCTTCCATTATTTTGCCCCCCTAGAAGTCTAAGGCTAAAGGAGCGTGGCTGAACCTTCCCAAGCACTGCGATCGTTCCCTCTGTAACAGGATAAAACATTTCCGCAGGATCTTGTTTGGAGATTCATTTTTACCAGGATAATTGTGTGGTAGCTGAGTGGTAACCCCCTTCACTCTGATTCATGGCCATTTAAGCATTTGTGTCAGTTAGTTACCATAATTGGTTTGTATAATTAGCATGAGGGACACTGGCGATGTCACATGGGGATGCCTCTATTTACTTGGAGGTGCCTTTATTGTCACCCACCCAGGGACACCAGCCTGCCTAGGGAGGCCTGTGGCTTGACTTCCAGTCTCCCAGGAGTTCCCATCCTTAAGCATCTTGAAGATTGACCCTTGAACTTTCTAAGCTTCAAGTGCTATTGATATTCTGGACTTTGGCAGAAGAGAGGGGTGATGGATGGGGGTGGGGAGAAGGCACCCTATGGGAAGGTGGAGCTCCGCCCACACAGCTTCTCCTTTTGAATCAGTGAGCTCATGCTTTCAGTGAAGCCAAATCTGCTTCTAGAAGATGAATGGCCAGATGACACATCTTGGCGAGCCATTAGCTAGCACCTGATATAACTTACTAAAGAAGCCCACCGGAGTCATGCATTTGAATCGTGGTGTTGGGTGTACCTTGGACCGAGCAAGCAAATCTTCTTAGAAATCCACTGGCTCCTTAGAAGAGAGAATGGCAAGGCTTCATCTTGCTTGGGCCACGTCATCTGGAAAGACCACTTGCTGGAACGGGACATCTTGTTTGGTAAAGTCCAAAGGAGGGCGGCCCTCCGTGGTGTAAACTGACACAATTCATTTTCTGATTGCTATATAGAAGCTCGTCGAGAGTTGGAGCCAGTGCGAAGGAAACTGGCAGCGATACGCAGAATAACCTACTGAAGGCATTCATATTTATTTATTATTTATTAGTGGCCGTCGAATCTGTTCCGCCCCATAGTAACCCTATCACAACAGAACTAAACGGTGCCCTGCCCTAGCCTTACAATTGTTCCTGGGCCTGAGCTCATTTGCCGCCACAGTGTGAATCCATCTCATTAAGGACCTTCCTCTTTTTCACCCCCCCCCCCACTTTACCCAGCATAATGCCCTTCTCCAGGGACAGTATGTCCAAAGTATGTAAGTGGAGGTCTCACCATCCTTGCCTCTAAGGAGCACTCCGGCCTCAGGTCTTTCAAGAGAGATGTGCTTGTCCTGTTAGCAGGCCATGGTCCTTTCAATAGTCTTCTCCGGCATCGCAATTCAAACACATTGATTCTTCTTCAGTTTTCTTTATTCCATGACCAACATGCACACGAAGCGATTGAAAATACCATGGTTCATCAGGGGCACCTTAGTCCTTAAAGTAACACCGTTGCTTTCCAATACTCTAAAGAGGTCTTGTGCAGGGAGATTTTAAATGGAGAAATCATTTCCTCTGGGCACCAGATCCGGTATCCAGCCTTGACACTGGGGATGGGGCAGGGGAGGAAAAGTTGTCATCAGAAAATCCAGTGACAAAGGGCTTGCTTCTCTATCCAGTCAATGTCACGATGTGCTACAAGATACCTTTAGACCAGTGGTTCTCAACCTTCCTAATGCCTTGAATACAGTTCCTCATGTTGTGGTGACCCCCCCCCCCAACCATAAAACGAGTTTCATGACTACTTCATAACTGTAATCTTGCTAGTCTTATGAATCAGGTGACCCCTGTGAAAGGGTCGTTCAACCCCCAAAGGGGTCGTGATCCACAGGTTGAGAACTACTGTTTTAGACTGTGTGAGCCCCCCGTCCTCATGGAGCTGGGTTTCAGAAGATTCCTCCATAAAACATTGGAAATCTACAAAAGAGATGATTCGTTTCAACCCCTTGAACAAGAGGAAACCTGGATTCCAGAGGTGAAATGTCATAGATTCCAAAGATGGGCTTATCATGAAATATCCCACAATTGAGAATACCTCCTTAGGTCTCAGCAAGGCAGAACTTGAGAATATGAGTATTCTGCAAGGCCCCCGAGGGAAATAGTCAAGGCTCTCTGGAAGAATGGATGACCTCAAACAATGAGAAATCTCTTATGGTGATTTTGACTAATGACAGAATCCAAGAACCCCCAGTTTAGGGAGTCTGTTCCTTTAAGTAGAATAGAAACCACCCCTTCACGTATCTTTATGTTTTCCTGTGCTCTAAAATGATGGTTATTTCTTCAGAGAAATATGCTGTGCAAACACTAGCCCTCATGCAGCCCAGCTCAAAGTTCACATTCACACAATAACCTATAGAACACACAACCAGATAGTTCAATGCAAGTGGAATGCATCCCAGCTTTCCGATGCGTCACTGGTACCCAGCTATTGATCTGGCCTTGAGGCAGGCGTGTCTTTCTGTCCAAGGGTTCTAATAATCTAATTTTAAGACAGGATTCTTCACTGAAAAGTATCTGAATTCGAACCCTACACTTCCTGCCGCCTGCTATAAGGCTGGGCTAATGCCATCAGGAGGTAAGTTAGCACAGGCCTGATTGGATGAGAACATGCAGATGGGCTGGGGACTCTGTCTGCATGGGGCATCTGTGAGCTGGTGCTGGGGTGCATTTAGAAATATATTCTGCTGACTGCATTGGATGCAGGTGCCAGAAATGTCTTCTTTGGGCAACTAAAGACCCCTTCATCCCAAATGCTACTCTTAGTATTAGGAGAGGAAGAGCCAAAGGCCAGCAAAGCCTCATCCCAGTCTCACCCCTACCCTGTCACCACTGTCACTCTCAGCTTCCCACCTTCCGGAATCACTGTCCTTATCAACCCGAGCAAACTGAGTGCGAAAAGGAACCGCTAACAGGGCAGCATTTGACACCGCGTCTTGAACCAGAATAAGCAAATCGGAAAGTGGCATCTTCAAGGGTCAAGTTTTCGAGTCATTTTTCTGACCCAGGAAATCACTTCTGGTGACAGAGATGACAAATGCTGAGCGAGGGCACCGTGTAAGAACACGGATGAATGCTGCATTGCAAATCCTCCAGGTCGCTGTCAGCCGAGGGCTCCCCCACCGAGACACCTGGTGCTTGGCAAGTACACACGCCACTGGGGGCAAACCCAAACAAAATAGACAAGGACGAGCCAGGCGAAAGGAAGTTTCTAACATTAGGCTTAGGAGTGCCCTGCTTCCCGGGGGCCCAGGAGGTGATGACACCTTGGCCTTGGGGCTCTCCTCTTACCATCAATAAACAGGGGCCAGTGATCATAGTTTCCCAGCTTGACTGTACATTAGAGTCACCTGGACAGCTGTAAAACCTCCCTATGCCCAGGCCACACCCCCAACCAATGAAATCAGGTCTCCTCTGAGTTATAAAACGCAGGCATCGGAATATTTAACTTTTCGACCTGCAGCACAGTGGGTTGGAGGACCAGTGGTTTACATTCAGGTATTGCTGGTAGTGGTTGTTTCTGACTCACAGCGACCTCTTGTGCTACCGAGTAGAACTGTGTTTCACGGTGTTTAACGGCGACAGTCTTAACCGAAGCAGGTTGCCAGCCTTATCTTCCGTGGTACAGCTGGGTGGGTTCGAACCATCCACCTTACAGGTGAGCACAAGTATTAGGGCTACCTAGAACCTTCCGATGTCGGAGGGGACATTTTAATTTCGTTCAGTGACTTGAGGTTTGGGTGGCAATGGTCTAGCTCTCCATTAACTAAATCAGACAGCAGGTAAAGACGACAACATTTAACAGCCTCATTACACAAAGATTGCCGATGACCTGACATGTTTGCTCACAAGCCTCCTGCTTGTGTGATAGTCGTGCTTCTACCCCTCCCCGACCCTCTCTCTACTGAGCTTGCTGGCATGCGGGGCTGCCCTTTATCTCATATTTAAAACACAAGCAACGACTAACATTCGTTTTCAATTTATTTTCCAATCATATGAAAGGAAGGGGGAGAAAGATTATTCTATTGAATCTTCTGCTGGTGAAAGGTTGGTGGGGCTGGCTGGGCAGAGTCCACAGGGAGCAGAGATAATGGAATAAACTAATCTCGGCTGTGGAGATTAACTCTCAGAGGCTGCAGGAAACCGGGCGAGGCAGAATGCAAATAGCAGAGTGTCGGCCTTCTCACCCACTTCTCAAATTTGAGGCGAGCAGTCATGCCCATTTGCCTGCAAACCGAGTCCAGCCCCAGGCCTGGAGCGGCAGGGGCAGGTGGGGATGCTTTCCTGGGCATGCTGATGTCCTGGGAACCTGGCCCTCTGCCGCCACAGGGCACCCAGACTGCAGATGTGCTGGAGGTAAATACTAGTTGGAAGGGAGGACTTGGTTCAAAGCAGCCCGGACCGTGGGTAAACTGCCTGCCTTTGTGAGCATGGCCTTTGAAACTGCCTTTGATTCCCTTTGCCCAGACGGTGGTGGGTGGGGCTGCAGGCAAGGCTGTGCCTGAGACAGCTCCAAAGGCCCTGAGCTGGCTTTGCTGATGGAGGAGGTGGTCTCCGGGGTTCTTTGGGTCTGAAGAGGAATTTCTGCCCTTGGGGGGGGGGGCTGTCTGTTTGGGGGAATTGATCTGAATGGGTATCCCCTGGGGTCTGCCAGTTCCTGCAACCCCCAGCTGCCAGGACCAGGGCTCAAGGCCCTCACCCTGACAGGAGAGGTGGTGGAAAGTGACAGCAAGGTCCTTGGAGGGGCCCACCCCGGCTCACCCCCTCCCCCAGTGCTGAGCCCGGCAGAGCTAATTCTTTGACCTTCGGATAAAATTAGGATCCATGCAAAAGTAAGACCACCTAGCACCTCTCAAAGTGTGCCTGTCTCCCGACAACCCCCACTCCTACCCTCATTCCAGCCCCACCGCCCCAGGAGCTCACACTCTGGCCTGAAGAGCTCCAGGGGACCCTGCAGTGGCTCCTGGGATTCTCTGCTGGCTTCCTGGAACCTGGCCTCCACTAGCAGCCACAGGGGGCTTGTCACGTGATGCTGATGAGGTTGTGCACTTGCTTCACTTTTAGGATGATGGACAAGACCTTCCCTCAATGGCCTGGCTCTGGGGCAGGAGAGCAGGGTTGTTAGAAAAGGTACACAGGCTGGAATTCAGCCTTGGAGTCCCCAAGAGGGGCATGTGCTTATGTGCTCAACGATTGGCCATAAGGGTGGCCATTCAAGTCCACCCAGTGATGCCTCAGAAAAAAGACCTTCCACCAGCGGAAAACGCTGGGGAGCACAGCTTGACTCTGGCCCCGAGATTTCCAGGTACCTCAAGGACCATGCTGTTGTGGTTTGGGGCAAAGCCTACGTCTCATCTCTATCTCATCACCCACATACTGAGAAGAAAGGTGGAAGGCTGACAGCCCAGGGCTGTTGGATGGCCCTGGAGCACCCAATAGGCTCAGCAGAGTGCCTGGCACCTGGCATGCCACCCTGGCATCTTCTCCAGCCACTCGGCCCAGCTTTCTATTCTTTGGCCCCTGCATTAGTCTGGGTTGACTACAAAACAAATCCAGAGACACTCATATACATGTAAGAGAGAACTTTGTATCAAGAAGTAATTATACATCAATAAAGCATCCCAACCCAGTTCAGATCAAGTCCATAAGTCTGATATTAGCCCATATGTCTGACATCAGTCTATAAATTCCTCTCCAGACTCACACAAAACATGCACTGGTGCCGAATGAAAGAAAATTACAGGCCAGTGGGTGGAAAGTCTTGTGGATCCAGTGGCAATGGAAGCATCTCAGCACTGGCATGAGTCTCCAAGTGGCTTCTCCAGCTTCAGGGCTCTGGCTGCCATCAGCATAACTCTATGTGGCTTATCAACAGGAATGTGTAGCAGAGAGAGAGTGTGCCCTGCCTCCAGGGAGGAAGACAAGATTCCCAGAATCCTCAGGAGAAGGCCATACCCATACAGAGGCATCATTGGCTAAGATCTGATTGACAGGCTAGACTCCACCCCTTCACTCAAGTTGACAGGAGATTATGTAACTGCCATAGCCCCACTGGCTCCAATGTACCACACTCCTTTCTATCACAGTCTTCAAATATACTATTACTGCCTCCACGCAGTGCCCTTCCCAGCTAGAAAAAGGGCCTGGAGTTACTGGCCCACAGCCCATTCTTCCTCTGATGGAGGCAACTTCACTGGCCTTCATTTGCCCATCATTCACCTTGGTCAACCCCATCATCCCTGCTCCCAAATGCACAGGCACTCTGTCCCTTCCTGGGGACCCCATAGCCACCAGCTATGAGCACGTCTCTGTCGATTGCAAGCACCATAGCAGGTTGACAGCAGGCGGTCTCTGCAGTGACCCAGGAAGTCCCCATGTTTCAACAATTCCCGAAGAGCAAGCTCTGGGAAGGAAGGAGGACAGACCAGCATGGTCTGGGCGCACTAGCTGCACAGCCTCTCATTATCCCCGTTCGCACATCAGGAGTCCCTGGGTGGGGTACATGCTTGCCACCCTTGGCTGGTACTTGGTGGTGAGATGGTCAAGTCTACCCAAGGTCATCTTAGAAGATCTACCTCTGAACAATCAGCTGGTAAAACGATATTTTTGTTTGGATTTGAACTGTTTATAAAAAAGAGGTTGCTCTTGGTAGGTGCCAGCGAGCTGGCTCCGACTCCTCGTGACCCCACATTCTACAGAACAAAGCCCCGCCCAGTCCTGCTCCACTCTCATGATGGCTGTTCTGCTGGAACCCGTTGCCGCAGCCACTGTGTCGATCCATATTGTAGAGGGGCTTCCGCTCTCTCCCAGCGCTCTGGCTGTACTTCTTCCAGGGCAGATGTGTTGGTTCTTTTGGCACGGTACTTTCAAGATTTGTCACCAGCATCATAGTTCAAGTGCACCGATTCTTCTTCGGTCTCCCTTCTTCAATGTCCAACCTTCACATGCACCTGAGGCAATGGAAAATGACCTCGGCTTGGGTTAGACTCACAGTCCTCAGAGTAGTGCCCTTGTGGAGGTCTCAGGGCGCAGATTTACCCAATGCAATGCGTCCTTTGATCTCTTGGCTGTTGTTTTCATATAAGTGGAAACTGAAAGGGCTAAGAGAGGCGAAGCTACTTGCCTAAGGCCACACAGCGGAGTGGGGACAGGAGCCCCGGATTTCCGGTGAGGTCATCGATTTCTTAGACATCTGTGTTGTCTCCTGGAGGGTGGCTGAGCCAGAGGCCTCCTTACCAATGGAAAGATTTGTCATGTACCCACCTCAGCTCTCGGTCCTTGGTGTTTCTGGGGGAAAGAAAACCGAGCCTTTTCTTTTTCATGGCAGCTCAGGGCTCAGCTCAGACGGCACCTTCTCCAGGAAGCCCTTCCCAGGTCCCCCCATCAGGATATCATCTGTCCTCCTTGCTCCAGAGGACTTGAGCTGTCCCTCTGTGGCAGTGGGGCCTGGCCTAAGTCCCAGACGGCAGGGACTATTTTGGTTCAAAACAGCCTTGTCCAGTCTTCCCTTTTGGTAGAGCACCAGCCTCCTTGAAGCGTGCGTCCCCTGTGTCTGCAGTCTGAGAGCTCACAGTCAGGCTGCCCTCTTTCCCATCTCCACTGACATAGGTAGCAGGTGTGTGCTTTGTTAGGAACGTGTGTGTGTGTAGGGGTGATGTCTGCCCTCCTCTAACTTCAGGATCAGGATGGGGAATCAAATTCAGGCTGATTCCTATGAGGCAGAGGCAGCGGTTCGGCGTGCTTTCACCTCCAAGCTTCTTTACCAGTTCCGAGACCAACCATCCCTCCCATAGTACTCTCCACTTCTGGGCTAGATAGTTCATTGTAATGGCTACACAGAACTCACACCTGCCCACAAAAATTGGGCTTATTAGCGAAGTTGGCAGGTTGTAATTCAGGATCAGAAAGGCTCGGGATACAGTTCCTTGAACAGAAAAGCCTCTTGTCAGCCACACCCTCAGGGTCACCTCCCTCATCCTCAGTCTTTCAGCCACAAGTTTACTTGACCTCTGCTCCATCCCAGCCATGTTACAACTTTTTCAGCCCTGCCAATAAACACTCAAAAGACACCCCACTCCCCAATAAGCCTTGGCCCGAAGATGTTCTATTCTAGCTCCCTGGGTGAGCCAACTAGCTCTCCAGACCAATGCCCAGAGGCATCTATAGCTGAAAGAAAGCTTCCTGCTTAAAGACCAGCAGGTTTTCTGCTGTATGGGTTGGGTGCCCACTGTCTGTCTCATGCTCTGCTGCTGCGCCTTCTTCACATGTGACTCTCCATCTCTGGTGTCACCGTCTTTCATGTCTCCTGGCTTGAAGACGTTCAATGCACAGATCTCAGGGCCCAGAGGATACACTCCATGCCTTGCTCTTCTTTCTTGGCAGTCACTGAGAGAACTTTGTGACGTTGCCTGTTCGTGGCAAAGGCCTTTTCTGCTTCTTCTGAGATGGCTCCTTTTACGCATAGTGAGAAGGCAAACTGACCAATCCCCATGTTAGCATTCCTTACACCTTATTCGCATGGTCCCCCCCACCCACATTGGTGCCCTGTCACTTATTTATATTATGACCATGCTCTCTAGACCCCAAGGCACCCTGGTGGCTTAGTGGTCACGACGTGGGCTGCTGACTGCAAGCTCAGCAGGGGAAACAACCAGCCCACTTTTCCGGGGAAGGGCTGGGCTTTCCATTCTGACAGTTACAGCCTCAGAATCCCACAGGGCCAGTTCTACCCAGGCCTGTGCTCATAGGGTCACTTTGAGTCAGCACGGACTCGGCGGCAGGGAGTTTTGGGTTTTTATCCAGCCTCCGTGGACCACAAGCAGCTCACGTTGGCATAGCCCTACCCAGTCATTTGGTGGGAAAAACAGATCCCATATCTACAAGAGCCACAACAAGTAACCTACTACACTACATGCTTCCTAGGCCTCACTCTCAGATGTATGCAAGCAGACCTTTCCTTCTTTGCAACTCACTTGAACTTGGCCTTCTAGACAAATTCTCTTCAAGGCAGCAAACTTGGCTCAGTAAACAAAGAGAAGCCCAGCTCTGTTTGGGTCCGTCCCCCCCTCGCCCTTAGTGTCTTTTGGATTAAAAAGTCCAGGCCAATATTGCCTCTCTCCTCCTGCCTCTTCTCCCCTTCTTGTCAACATTGATGGAAGAGTGCTGGGGACTGGACGGGAGCAGCCTTGCCAATCACCAGCAGAAGGGGCCTCCGGTCCACTCTGTCAGTCGCTGTCCATGCTGGATGTTGTCACTGGCAGCCAAGCCTGAAGCCCCCACTGAGATGGTCTGTCTTTCTGTGCCTTGACACAAGCAGAGGGTTGTGTCAACTGCTGAAACAGTGTTGATGACTCTGCCCCCAAAAGAGGCTTGCCCTAGAATGAGTGAGATGGTCACTAGGGACCTGCGTGTTTTGTTCATTCCTGTTGTTTTTTCATCAGTAAATCTTTTCTTACACGTAACCAAGAATCTGAACTTGTAAGTTTGGGGTGTAACTTGTCTCTAAACACAAGGCAATTGCTTCCTCTGAGGCTCAAGCATCGTGGCTGGTGATCTTTGCCGACACTTGGTCCATCCAGAGCCTTCTCTGAGCTTCCGGGTTCTTGCTACCCACTCCTTCTCAGCATCTTTGCAGCAAGGTGCTGTTTCCACTCCTCTGTCTTGCAGTCCATAGTACAAACTCTTCTTCATGAGTCCGGCCCTGGGCTGGGGGCTGAACGTCCCCTACAGTCCTTTCCTTCTCAGTGACCCCATGGAAACGAAGCAGCCCTTCTCCTCCCAGGAAACTGGAGAGCATGGCAGGAGGCCGACTAGGATATCCGAGGCCCACAGGTGGCCTCTGTGGACCATATCTATCTATCCTCCTAACTTCTTACTTAGTCCATCCCAGGGCTTCTCTTTCCTATTAGACTAGCGGTTCTCCACCTTCCCATTAGAACCCCCCGCCCCACCCCCACAGGAGCACTTAAAAATCCTCAAAGCCCATCTGTAGATAATGGGACAGCCCCTCACAGAGGGGTCACAGGAAAGGGATGAGTCATTCAGGGCGCAGTAAGGCATCGATGAAACACACAATATTCCCCTGGTGCTTGAGGCTTCTCCACCCCCCACTATCATGACCCCAGTCCTGCCTTCACTGCGGACTAGACGGGAGCATGTGCACAGGCACAGATAAGAGATAAGAGCTCAGGACACATGGAATCCAGGCACAGGAATGGGAATAGGGATACCAGAAGGGTAGGGGAAAGATGGGGAAAGAATGGGAGGAAGGGGGAACCAATCGCAATGATCAATATATAACCATACCCCCACCCCCACCCTGTTCTGGAGAGAGGAACCACAGAAGCCATGGGGGGAGGGAGATAGCAGTTGATATAAGATATGAAAATAATAATAATTTATCATTTATCAAAGGGTCATGAGGGTTTGGGGAGAGGGAGGGGACAGTGAGGAGCAGATCACAAGGACTCAATAGAAAGTTAATGTCTAGAAAATAATGATGGCAACATATGTACAAATAGGCTTGATACAATTGATGTATGGATTGTTATAAGAGTTGTAAGCACCCCCAGGAAAATGATCTCTTAATAAAAGACTGTAAGTAAATAAAATTAAAATCCCCAAAGCCCAGGAGCACCTTTAGGGATCCGGATCTAACTGCTCTGGACTGGGGCCACTGCCTCAGCCTGACTTTTCAGCTCACCAGGCGATGCTGATGCGCAGCAAAAGTTGAACACCTTTGATGTCCCCCCAGCTTCCTGCGGCAAAGAGAAGGCTCCGACCCCTAACCTCTCTGTCCCTCTCATACCTGGCAAGGTCTCCAGCACCGGGTGAGTCCTTACTCGACACCTCTTCGCAGAAGCATGCCGACACAGCTTCCATCCTGGAAAACACAATTTTAACTCTGCGTTTCCAATATGCTGTCATTGGTCCAGGCCAGACAGATGGGCCGTGGGCTTGGGGCAGCAGGGGTCCCTTTTCATGGAAGCAGTAAGCCCAGACACCTCAGGATGTCCATCACTCTACCCTCCGCTGCCCCCTAGCCTTGCCCGCCTTCATTAGCATTGATTACAGGTCTCTAGGAGACCGCAGGCCCCAGCCCTGGCTCAGGGACCACGGGCCTTCCTTTCTGGTCAGGAATTGACGACGGGGACTCCAAGTTCACCAGCCACACTTGGCAAGGCTCTCCGAGAAACCCAACAGATGGGCTCTAGTTGCAGACCTGTTGTGGGGACATTGTTAACAAACGCGCAAGTAGCAGTGTTACAGGGCATTTTGGAACAGAAAGCAACTTGGCAGCTGGGGACGGCAGTCTAATTACCAACATCTGAGTTTCTTGTTTAATGAAGGGCCCGGTGGAAAGCGGCCTGCTTGCAGCAGCCGGGACAGAAGAAGATGCCAGGGTGCCGACTACCAAGTGCCTGCACGGGCCCTGTGACCAGGCGCCTCCGCGCGCACGGCTCCCCACTTCATCCCCCAGCCCCTCTCGTTCCTCTCCAGAATCTGGACAGGATGTGGGGAGAGGGAATGGGGCTCTGGGGACCCTCCGGCATGCGCTGCAGACAGCACATGGGGCCATCCAATACGCCAGGCTTCTCTTTTTAAACCTTTAAGTGGACACGAAAGGATAATGGGCCACGTCTCCCTGGCGACTTCCGGCACCCCCTGGCACAATGCCATTGAACTTCCAAATGCACACACCCTGGCTGCATCCTCCATGGATTTCCAGTAATAACTGAAAGCGGAGCCCTGGCAGTGCTATGGGGTAAGTCATTGTCTTGCTAATCACAGGGTTGGGGTTCAACTCTTCCAGCCATTAAGAGGAGACTTTGGGGGCCATCCTCTCCCATAGAGATTTACAAACTAAGAATTCCAATGGAGGGTCACCCTGAGTCTGAATCTGTGAGGTTTCTCAGGTGGATCAGACCTCGGTTCTTGACTTTGCACCGAGAAAGAATGCACATCGAAGCTTTGTTTGTGATCCAAGTAGGTTTTTGTGAAGGACAGGAGAAGTTTCAGGTTTTACAGTCTCAAAAGAGGACACGCTATTTCAGGGATGTGTGCCGAGCTGTGCATAAGCCCCGCTGGGGCTCACAATGGAACACGAGCAACCTCAGGGAACTGTACACCCCACATGTGGTGACCTGAGGTCAGAGAGCGAGCATAGGAGCAGGGTTAAAGGGGAGAAGGGGTGGTTGTCCCCAGGGTATTTTAAACCTTGGCTGGGGAGGGGTGGTTGAAGGTATTGGTTGATCCAATTGACTGAATTAAGCCCACCTGGATGAAGTCATGAGCCTGGGCCTAGTTTGGGCTCAAAGGGCCTAAATTGGAGCATGCTCAGTTAAAGTCTTTGTGGGCGACTAATGCTGGCCTGCTTCACTTCCAACCTCTTCTAGGAGGCCCATAGAGGTATAGGGGTGGGTGGGGGCACCCCCCTGTCCCTGTCTTGGCTACCTAACAAATTGACTTGATGGCAGTGGTTTAAGTTTTTCTTTTATCCAGACTTACTTTGTCCAACTACTCTTTGAAGCAGTTTAGCTGATCGGCTTCTTCTACCCTTTATTACAACTGTGATAGGTAGGTTTGTGTCAACCTGTCTTGATGTTGCAGTGTGGCAGTGGGGAGGGTGGGGGGAGAACACGCCCAGAGTCACATTCTCATAATGCCTCCTTGGGGCAGTGGCATACTTGGTCTTGGTATAAGTGAACACCACTGCTGATGTAGGCTGCGTGTCGCCACCTCCCTCACCTCATCTCACCGCATGGGCTGCCTGCCCCTGCCTGTGGCCCACAGGCCTTGCAGTCAATGGCACTGCCTCTGCCACCATCACCTTTGTCACCTGACCTTGCCCACCTGTGTCCTGCTTGTTGGCTCTGCAGCCTGGCTGCCACGTGAGCCAGGGAGAGGCTCGGGCCCAGCATCTGACCCACAGAAGTGAATTGGTCTAGGTTACCTGTACCTGTAGCTATGTGGGCCACCTTGATGGAAATTCCTTCCCTGATCAAGGTGTTAATCTGGGTAGACTAGAGAAACAAATTCATGGAGACTCATATGTGAATAAGAAAGAGGTTTATATAAAAGAGCAATTAAATATTCAGAACACGTCCTAGCCCGGTCCAGATCAAGACCATAAGTCCAATATTAGCCCATATGTCTGATACCAATCTACAGAGTCCTCTTTAGACTCAGGAAATTCATTCTGAATGCAGGAGGATCACGGGCCACTGGGTGGGAAGTTCTGTGGATCCAGTGTCATTGTAAGCATCTCAGTGCTGGCAGGGTCTCTACGTGGCTTCTCCGGCTCCAGAGGTCTAATTGCATCAGGGTAGGTCCACGTGGCTTCTCCAGCTCCCAGGGCGTAGCACCATGTGTCTTGTCAGTAGAGCTTCTCTCAGGGAGTGAGCAGAGAGAGAGAAGTGTCTCCTGCCTCCAAGGAGGAAAGTATAGGAGTTCCTAGAATTCTCAGGAGAAGGCCATACCCATACAGAGGCCTCATTGGTTATATCTTGATTGACAGGCCAGACTCCACCCCTTCACTCATAATCCTCTCAAGTTGACACCAGATTATGTAACTATCACATAGACATCTATAACTTCCCTGCTTTTGCTGCTTTAGAGAACCCGGCCTAAGCCACCACCCTGAGACTGATAAAGTCTACAATTATGGAGGACAAAACCGGCATGGAGGAGTCAGGTGACTTCTGGGTGAAAGATTGATCTCAGGACTGGATGCAGGTTCTAGACTGGCTTATCTGACTGGTCATGATTATGTTCAGGGAGGGGCTTGCTAAGTCCCAGGCCCTGTGCTTAGGCTGATCGCATGTATGTTAATCCCACCCCCAGTAATTGGGAAGTAGACCCTATATAAACACAGCTTGAGACTTGAGGAAATTGAAGGTCAGAAGGATGAAAGGTTTTGCTCATGTCCTCAAGGTATGCTGTGCTGAGCTGGGATTCAAACTCAGGGTGCCTGCTCTGAAGGCCAATGTTCAGTCACACAGAGAAAGGGGCCTGAAATGCAGCAGGGTGGGAACCAAACTGCTGGGATAGGATTCATGTTTTTGGTACCAGAGTTATTGACCTTCTTACAAGTTTTCATGACCCATTTGAGAAGGCCCACGCAAGACCCGGGGAAATGGCCCCCCATGGCTTCGTTGCAGGGGCACAATGACACTGGGCAACCCAACCTCTTCACTAAGCTCCAGGCGTCCTGAGGGTGATGTGCAAGTATACACATCACCCTGCAAGCATCTCCACACCTTCCAGTAGTGCTACAGTCTTTGAGACAAGCAACCCCAGTGTGACTCTCAGGCTCTCTGGGGTGTCCTGCTGAAACCATCTGAGACTAGAATAGAATCCTGCCCCCACCTTCTTCGGTTACTAGGCTGCTGGGGAGCATGGACATCGGGTCCTTAGGACTTTGTGGTCCACACTTTGTGAATAGCAGCTTTACCCTGAGCTTCTCCTTTTGATCTAATTTCTTTCTTCCTTATTACTGATTGTGGCAGATTGCAGTTTCAAGATTGGCCACAGCAATGTTTCTGCCACCGCCCCCCCCCCCCTCCAGCCCCCATGCTCTTTTAGCACCGTGCCTTCTTTCTGCCTTGAGCCAGTGTGGGTCTTTGTAACCGCCTTGACTAATCCTCACTGCCATAAAGGCAGTTGTGACTCATAGCAACCCTAGGGGACAGGGTGGACCTGCGCCTGTGGGTTCCTGAGATTTTAACTCTTTACTGGAGTAGAAAGCCTTGTTTTTCTCCTGAGGAGCAGCTGGTGGCAGACAACTGATGACCTGGCAGTTAGCAGCCCAGTGGGTGACCCAGTATGCCCCGAGGGCTTCCTTTGACTCCTAGGATATGATGGCACTGATGTCGTGTGGCTCCTAAAGACAGGCCATTGGATGGTACAGGGTTTCAGCTCTAGTAGGATGAGTAAGGATGAGTCCTCTTATTCTCTCAGCAAATGCAGTGCTCCAACCTGAACCCAATGGATGGCGGAGCATCTCTTTGAGGACTCTGAGAAGTAATCGCAGCGATCAGATAGGAGGAAAACACCAGCGTCTGAAGGCTCACTAAACTAGAGTGAGTACATCATTTTTCTCTGTGGTTTTTCCACCACCGGCCCCAATCACAGACATAGTCATGAACGTAGATGACAGAACGGGCTAACTAAAGTGCCAGCTTCATGAACAGCAAACTGGAAAGGGGACCCCAGTGTACTGGAAAGTCCCAGGAGAGAGTGAAGACATAGCTGCTCAGCAACTCCATCGAGTCTTTTATGCTCCTGGGTGCATCTCTCTGAACTGAGTGTGTGTGGAGCTGATCTGAGTTTGCAATCTAAGACTCTGAGGCGGGAACTGGTACATAAGCCACCCTAGTGCCACATTAGCCACTGGACAGTACACATGCAGGGCAGATGCTCATGGTTCTGCAAAGGCTTCACGCTTTGAGCCGACTTTGGAACCGTAGCCCACAGAGACGATTTCCACGTTCTCCATGGGATTTGCACAAGGCTCAGTGTTTCATAACATCACCTCCAAGATGTTCCAGATACCATCCAAAATTATTCAGCATACGAAGAACCAAGAAAATCTCAAGCTGCATGGAAAAAGACAACCGTCAGATACCAACTCTGAGAGAACAGATGTTGGATTTATCTGATGAAGCAGCTAGCATCCAAATGCTCTAACAAGGAATGCTGAGCACCATGGAAATAAACAGAAAATTCCTGCCAAAAATAAAAACGATGCAAAGAACCAAATGAAAAATTTAGAATTGTAACATACAATAACAGACATGAAAATCTCACTGGGTGAATCCAAGAGCAGGATGGAGTCAGGGGGCCATGAGAAACAGACCCCTCTAAATTTAAGAAGCTCAGTAAATTGCAAGGGAAATAAACCCATAGTCATCACAATCAACTACGGAAAACTAGCTTAAAGGGAAATATGAAAAGGAGTCAGATTACAGTAATACACAGCCTGTTCTCCATCCAATGCCATTGAGTTGATTCCAACTCATAGCAACTCTGAACAGACTTTCTGAGACTATAAATCTTTACAAGACCAAACACTGTCATCTTTCTCCTGGGTATGGGTTTGAACTTCTAATCTTGTGGAATGTGATTTAGAAATCATGGAGGCAAATAAAAAAGAAATGAAGCAGCATTGTTTAATGCAAACGAAAGGAATTGTTAGACCAAATTTCTATAACCAGCAAAAATATCCTTCAGGAGCCCCAACAGACTGGACTGGCAAACACTCCTAAAGGCCAACAAACGATCCCTGAACTAACTACAAAAAAAAGAATGATACAAATACATTCTCAGATGCAGAAATGCTAGAAGAGCTCATCGCCAGTAAACCTGCAGTAAAATAATTACTGCAGACGTTTTATAGACAGAAGGAAAATGATTAAGAGAAGGCATCCTGGAACATCAGGTTGAAAGAAAAGCAACAGATTTAGTTAGTATCTGGGTGTATTGGACAGGGTTCTCTAGAGAGACAAACCAGATTGCTAGTAATTATATATAAATATATTTATAAAGATAGATATATCATTCAAGAAATAAACCATTAAATAATATACAGATAGATAATACAGGAAATTAACAGTTAAATTATAAAGCAGTGAGACACTAGCAGTTCTTCAAGTTTTGAGAGCTGCCAGTTGCCAGTCCCCTTCTGTAGAGAGAGCTGGGCTATATATACCCAGGCAGCAAACAGCAAGGCAGGTCCCCAACTGTCATCAACTGTCAGTCCCCAGCTCCAGAGATGAACATTCCAATCATGTGGGCTTAAAGGGACCTCAACTTACAGCGACACAGTCCACAGGCTAGGCATCCCACAGATAGTGTACCCCTTTAAACTGAGGCACAGAACAACCAAAGCGAGGCTCATCGAGCCATTTATCCCTCTGCCCTTCAGTTAATCCTACTTGTGTTTATCGGCCAGGCTGGCACAATAAACTATAGCACTGGGTAAGCGCAAAGGGGCTTCAAAAAGTTCACAGAACAATTTCGTTACCTTTGATTCCATTTTCCCACAAACTTTTAGAAGCCCCCTCATAGAATAGACTATTCTTCTCTAGAGTTTAGTGATACCTTGGCTGTCTTATGGTTCCAAGTTCAAAGTTCCTACTACTAGAACAGCAAAGTAAAAAAAAAATCTGCTCACTGTTCATAACTTTGCTTGATAATCGAACTGAAAATCCAACTAGAAAACACCTGCATGGGCCGAGAGTGAGTCTCACATTGCCTTTCGCCTGGGACGCTCCTCAGTCTACGCGCTGCTTTCTCTCAGACAACATAGGATGCTGTGTTTGTGCATTAAAACATCCTTCATTGTGCTTGTCCCTACACTTCATTTTCATGACATATCATAACCGTGGCTCCAAGAAAGTCAGTGACACCAGCAGTAAAGCTAAGAGGAAAATTGGGAGAACCAAGATAGAAAGAAATCATTATAAAATCGCCACTCATCCGATTTGGCAGCTGACTTCAACATGGCTAAGTCAACACGATCAACATTTTTTTAAAAAAGTGATTAAAGCAGCTAATGTAGCCAAAGGTGTGAAATTGTTAACCATTAAACTAAGAACTCAGATAATCCACTTTTTTTTTCTTTAACAATTTTAAATTATTTTATTGGGGGCTCACATGGCTCTTATCACAATCCATCCATCTATCCATTGTGTTAAGCACCTTTGTACATATGCTCCCATTACCATTTTCAAAATATTTTCTTTCTACTTGAGCTCTTGGTAAGACCATCAACTTTGCAACTCAGGTTAAAAAGTTAGGGTTAAGTTGGCTAAATCGGAAGGAACGTGATGGCAATAATATGCTAGAAGTCTAATAGCCTCCATAGGGACTTCATGAAAAATGCTGTCGGAGCAAGTCCTAAGCAGCCCTGAGGTATTCGAAGCCAGTCCTGGCTGGTTTGAAAATTCAAACCGAGAGCAGGTATAAACGGTGTGGTGAGGCCTGGGGAAGGGGGCAGTGCAAAGATGCAGCCAACAGATTCACAGCTGAATATGATGGATACGTGGAGGCTGATGGTTTCATTCCCCAGCAAGTGTTCAATTGTCATAAAACCAAACTTTTTTGGGGACAAAATAATGCTTAAGAGGATCTTCATTACTAAAGAGGAAAAGGTATTGCCAGGCCTCAAGTCTCTGAAAGAGAGGCGCACTCTGTAATTGTGTGGAAATACTAGTCAGGACGTTAAAGTGAAGCCCATGTTAGTGTACCATTCTGAAAACCCACGGGGTTTTAAAGAACAAAACATACTGAAAAATAAGTTAACTTTGTTTACTGGGTTGTGTTTTGATATATATTTTTTTAATAAATTATTTTATTAGGGGCTCATATAACTTTTATCACAATCCATGCATACATCAATTGAGTAAAGCACCCTTATACATTTGTTGCCCTCATCATTCTCAAAATTCGCCCACGTGGAAGGCGAGTTTTGATATTTAATGCACTGTATCTATGGTGTGGAGATGGTTCCGAGGGCATCTCTGCTGTCTAGGACTGCAGTCTTTGCATTAACGTCCTGGGGAAGTGAATCTGTAAATATCATTTGGGGCGTAGTCGCACAATTCTTGCCATCGTCATTTACAATCCATTTTCTTGTATGGAAAAAAAGGTTTTGAACTTTTTGGTATTCAAATATGAATCTGGAATGAATTGAGCTCGACAACCAAGGTATCACTATAATTTAAATAATTATAATATACTATGTGATACCATATTCTTTATAATATAATTGCACCACATTATAGGTAAGTTATAATAGTGTAATCAGCACTGATGTTTGAAGGGACAACGATAACTATCTGTTGGCATTTCCAGTTTAAGTACACATAATATATAAGCCAACTATACATAAAGGATGGTGGGTAGAAGGGCCTAGGTGATGGTAAGAATTCTATATTCCACTTGAAACGGCACAATAGAGATGCCAAGCACACAGTGAAATTTCAGGATGCATCTTGTGATCACCAGAGTAGCAAATAAAACTTCAAAGGGGCTTAAAAATTGGGGGGGAGGATTCCCTTATTTTTAATTCTATTTTTCATAAACTTTTTGAAGCCCTCTGGTCTACAAAGAAACCTAGTGAGACAAACAAAAAATCCATTAAAGTAGAACAACCAAAGAAGATCAAGAAGGGGAAACAAGGATCAAAAAATACAGATAATCAACAGAATGCAAAGAGCAAAATGGGTTCACAAAATTGAAACATTCCACCAATTTAAGTAAATGTACATCATCAAAATCAGCAATTAAAAGTCAAGTATTGTCAGGAAAAGTAAATAGATATGATCCAAGTGTATGTTATCTTCAAGAAATACACTTCAAAGATATAGCAAAGTTGAAATAAAGAGATAGTAAAGAGCTGCCTGTACATTGATTCATGAGGTTATATATTAATATCATAACCATATGCTTCAGAGCAAAGACAATTGCTAGAGATAAAGCGGGACCTTACACAACAATTCAAGGGCAAATTCACGAAGTTGACAGTGATCCTGATGTGGGTGCACAAAAACAAACTCCACGAGGCAGAAAGTACTGGAACGGAAAGGAGAAAAAGACAAACCACAATGGTAGCTGGGAACTTCCATCTTTCTCTCTTAGTAAAAGATAGAACTGGTAGAATAATGTCAAGACCATAGAAAACCTGAAGAAGCCATCAAACAATGGAATGTAAATTGTACTACCAGAACACCCTATCCCCAAATAACCAAATATATATTCTGTTCTCATTACGTGGAAACTTAACCAAGCTAGGTCACATCATAGCTTACACACACACGAGATATTGATCAAATTTATAAGAATTAAAATAATAAAAATAAATAATACAACATGCAAAAATAAAAATTATAATTAAAATCATACAAAAAGAATTAAAATCATGAAAAGCATTAAAATCAGACTACGTGGAATTAAAGTAGAGATCAATAACACACATCGCAGGGCACTTTCTAAACACTTGGAAATGAAAAAGCATGATTCTAAACAAGACAAGGGGCAAAGAAAGAATCTCAAGGAAAATTTTTTATGTTTTGAGGTAAGTAGAAATGAAAAAAAAACCACGAATACATTCAAAATTGTAGGATGTAGATAAAGCAGTCCTTAACAGGAAATGTTATAGCATTAACTGCTTGCATTAAAGTAGGAGAAAGGTCTCACACCAAGACAATAATCTTCTATCTTAAGAAAGTAGCAAATGAACAGTAAAATGAAACCAAAGCAAGCAGCAGAAGAAACCAATAAAGATAAGAACAGAGATCAATGAAATAGAAAACAACAGCGAGACAAAGTAATAAGATAAAAAAGTATTAAACCTCAACCAAGAAAAACAACAGCGAGACAAAGTAATAAGATAAAAAAGTATTAAACCTCAACCAAGAGTGACAAATTTTTGTATAAACCAAAAATTTATACAGGTTTCAGATGTCAAATACCCAAAATGAAAGGGGAGTATTGCTGAAAACCAGATATTCAATCATAGGCACTACATGGCTGCAAAAGAATAATACTATGAATAATTCTGTGCACATATCTTGAACAACTCAGATAAAAATGGACCAATTCCTTGTAAAATAACAGCTACCAAACTCATTCAAATAATCCTATATTGAACAGACCTATAACTCTTAAACAAATGGAATTCATGGTTAAAAAAGTTAACTGTGTTTTGGAAATGATGATGGCAACATTATGTACAAGTGCTCTTAATACATTTGAATTATGGATTGTTATAAGATCTGTAAGGGCCTCCCAATAAAGTGGTTAATTAACAAAACAAAACAAGGACAGCACTGAAACTACAGCTAAGGCAGAGGGACATGTCTGATCAGAGCACACAGGAGAAAATGGAGAGGAAGAGAGAGTGGAACATATCCTGGCCCACCAAGCCCTGAGGACAATATTCCCGATCATAGGACCAGCCCCACTATGAGACACGACATCCTTCACTGACCCATAGCACTACGGGGAACAACAATGGAGACACAGTGTGGGAATTATACCCGATCTGACCCCACTGCACTGAGGGCGTGCAATAGAACAACAAGGGAAACAGAGCAAGGAAGTCCCCAGGGAATACCAAAAATAGACTTTGGGGCCAGGGCATGGTATCCCATCAGACTCGGCTGGAAAACACTCCTAAAATTCAACAGACTTTGAACTATTTACAGGCTTTTCTTTTTGTTTTGTCGGTTTTTCTGTTGTTTTGTTTCATTTTGTTGCTTGGTTTTGCTCTGTCTTGTTTTTGTGCACATTGTTACCTCTGCAGGTCTATCTAGATAAGATAGGCGGGATAAACAATCTGGAGGAGAGAACAAGGGGACCGATGATTCCAGGGGGACTTGAGAGGGGGAGGTGGGGAAAAGGAAGTGGGTATTAACAAACCCAGGGACAAGGGAACAAGTGATCCAAAATCAATGGCGAGGAGGGTGTAGGAAGCCTGGTAGGGCTTGATCAAGGGCAATGTAACCGAGAGAAATCCAAATGAAGACTGAACATGATAGTGGGACAAGAGGAAAGTGAAAGAAAATAGAAGAAAGAACTAGGAGGCAAAGGACATTTATACAGCTTTAATACAGGCATATATATGTAAATATATTTATATATGATGATGGGGAAATAGATCTATGTACATATATTTATAAGTTTAGTATTAAGGTACCCGATAGACATTGGGCCTCCACTTAAGTATTCCCTCAATGCAAGAACAATTTGTTCTATTAAACTGGTATTCCATGATGCTCACCTTCCCGACATGATTGCCAAAGATAAATCAGGTACAGAGCGTCTGGGGTATTAAAGGCTTGAAGATAAACAAGCGGCCATCTAGCTGAGAAGCAACAAAGTCCACATGGAAGAAGCACACCAGACTGTGTGATCATGAGGTGTCGATAGGATCAGGTACCAGGCATCAAAGAACAAAAAAATCATATCATTGTTGAGGTAGTTTATTGTGCCAACCTGGCCAATAAACACATGTGGAGTTAATTGAAGGGTGGAGGGATAAATGGCTTGGTGGGTCTCTTGCTTTGTGATGGTCAGACCAGGGTGCAGCTTCCTTAGCCAGTTCCCTGCTTTAGCTGGCAAGGCTCACTTCCTGCAAGACATCCCTGAGGAGAAGCCACATGGACCTACCCTGATGCAACCCTGGGTGCTGGAGCACCCATTTGGTCTGCTTCCCAGTCTGTCAGCCCCTGGGTTTGTTTTGACTAATAATATTGAGCTTATCCATCATCTCTTTACATGGATGTAGTTGATTTCATTCCTGTGTATTTCTTTCTTTTTCTTTTTAAATCATTCTGTTGGTGACTCGTACAATTCTTATCACAATCCATACATGCATCCATTGTGTCAAGCACATGTGTACATTTGTTACCATCACCATTCTCAAACATTTCCTTTCTACTTGAGCCCTTGATATCAGCTCCTCATTTCCCCCCTCTCTCCCCACTCACCCCTCCCTTACGAACCCTTCATAATTTATAAATTATTATTATTTTGTCATGTTTTACACTGTCTTTTGTCTCCCTTCACCCATTTTTCTGTTGTCCATTCCCCAGGGAGGAGGTTATATGTAGGTCCTATGTATTTCATCTGGTCAGACCCATGTGTATAGTTGCCATTTCGATTATTGGAAAAGAGATTTGCAATTAATTCGTAGAAGGTCTTGCAAAAGCCTGACGTGTGATCTCCACATGGTTTCTATCACAAGGCCATCTTTCCTAGCTACACGTCCTTCTTTGTGTTCAGCGTTTGCATTCAGTTACCAGTAACTATCCGTGCGTCTTGAGTGCTATTTGATCCATCTTTGTCATTAGTGGATAATGCATAAATTTGAATGGTATTAACTTATCTTCCTTTGAAGCATATGGATATTATCTTGTCACTACTAGCATTGCCTTTAAAGGTAGATATTGAGATACTCCTTCTGATGATGAATCTGAGATGATTCCTCTTCAGTTTGTCATAGTTAGAGTAGTAGACCATATGGAAGAGTAGACCAATGCTCAATCCCAGTCTAGTTGAGCTCGCGAACGACTGAGATATAGCTATTTATTGATACCATTTCATTTTTCATGACGTGATTTTTCTAGTTTTTACAGTCCATGTTCTAATTATGAATGGATCTTTGTAGCTGTTTCGTCTCACGGTGAGTCATGCTACTCTAGCAAAGGAAAGTTCTGAAAGCTTTGTTCTATCTAAGTAATTATTGTCAAGCCTACTTTGAGGCAGCAGCTCTTCCTCAGTCATAATTTGAGTGTCTTCCAACCTGGAGTTGAGCCCTGGTGATGTAGTGAGTTAAGTGTTGGCGTACTCACCATAAGGTCGGTGGTTTGAATCCATCAGCTGCTCCCTGCTCCATGAGTGAAAGATAACACTATGTGTTCCCATGAAAATTTATAGTCTTGAATCCCTAAGGAGCAATTCTACTCTGTCGTATAGGATCACTATGAATCAAAATCAACCCAGTGGAAATGGTTCCACCTCAAGGACTCATCTTGGAGCATCTCAGAAAACATTCCTCTGCTAGTCAAAAGATATTCAGTGGATCACTTTTCAGAAGTAGACCTTCTTCCTAGTCCACCTTAGTCTGGAAGCTCCTTGGAAACCTGTTCACCACGGATGACCCTGCTGGTATTTAAAGTACCAGTGACATAACTCCCAGCATCACAGCCACACATAAGCCGCCATAGTATGAAGAGGAAGTATGGCATGAAAATGCACTTGTGTCTAGTTTCATGAAATTGTACACTATAAAAAGGAATCATTTTTTAATCAGAACATTGGGTGGCGGGGGAAGGGAGGGGCTGGAAAGTGTTTGTAGCTTCTGGGACATTCTCAGGACACTAATCATTTGGAGTCATGCAGCCCATCAGAAAAGCCTACTACCATGTTGTTCCCTCTGTGGACTGGCTGCTCTACTCAGGAACATCATCCTCATGGCCTGGTGGGCCAGGCTGTGTTCCATGCTCTCCTCCTGCCCCTTCATCTGCTCCCATGTGGTCTGATCAGATATGTCCATCTCCCGGAGCTGCAGAATCAGTGTCGTCCTTTGAAACAAATTCTTTTTGGGGGAGGGGCAGGAATCCACTTAATTTATGGTGCTGGGGCCAGCCTCCCAGACCTCTCCACTGGTTCCCTACCCCACGCCAGGATATTGCATTCACACCTTGCGGCACTGGGTTGAAGTCTGGTCCCACTTTCCCTGTGGAGATATAAACAGTACCCTCCCCTTGGGTGGATTAGTGCTGGAGGCACAGGGAATCCAGGGTGCACGATACCTTCAGGACCAAGGGTGTGAGGGGCGAGGCTGGGAGAGTGGAGGGTGAGTGGGTTGGAAAGGGGGAACTGATTACAAGGATCCACATGTGACCTCCTCCCTGGGAGATGGACGGCAGAGAAGAGGGGGAAGGGAGACTCCAGATAGGGCAAGATATGACAAAATAACAATCTGAAGATTATCAAGGGCTCATGACAGAAGGGGGGGGCGGGGAGGGAGGGGGGGGGAAAGAGGACCTGATGCAAAGGGCTTAAGTGGAGAGCAAATGCTTTGAGAGTGATTATTAGGGCAAAGAATGTACGGATGTGCTTTATACAATTGATGTATGGATTGTGATAAGAGTTGTATGAGCCCCTAATAAAATGTAAAAAAAGAAAAAAGAAACCCACAGGGGTAATTCTGCCCTCTCCTATAGGGTTGCTATGACTCAGAATTGAAAAAAAAAAGAAAAGAAAAGAAAAGCCTACTACCTCAAAGCTGCTATAGGGAAGGACAACATGGAGAAAACACTGCGTACGCGCACACGCACGAGAGACAGAGAGAGAGAGAGAGAGAGAGAGAGAGAGAGAGAGAGAGAGAGAGAGAGAGATGTTTGAGACCTCAAGCTGCCATTCACACTTGTAAGTGAGCCCTTAGCTCACTGTAACGGACTGAAAATCCCCAAGTTGGAATCCACCTGCCAGAGTCCCATGAATGATGAATTGATCATGATATGGCCATTGCTGCTTTAAGGTTAGAGGTGGTATGGTGGGACAAGAGGAAAGAACCAGAAACAGAGGAAAGAACTAGGAGGCAAAGGGCAGTTATAGAGACCTAAATACAGGCATATACAGATGTAAATATAATTATATAAGATGAGGGGGAAAGATCTATGTACATATATTTATAGGTTTAGTATTAAGGAAACAGATGGACAGTGGACCCCTACTCAAGTACTCCCTCAACACAAGAACACTTTGTTCTAACAATTTGGCAGTCTGAGATGCTCACCTTCCTAGCACGATCACTGAAGACAATGGGTACACAAGCAAATGTGGTGAAGAAAGTTGATGGTACCCAACTACCAAAAGATATAGCATCTGAAGTCTTAAAGGCCTGAAGATAAATAAGCAGCCACTAGCTGAGAAACAACAAAACCCACATGGAAGAAGCATACCAGCCTGTACTGACTCAATCGCTGAGGATAAAGCAGGTGCATAAGCAAATGTGGTAAGGAAAGCTGATGGTGCCCGACTAGCAAAAGACATAGAATCTGGGGTTCCATAGTCTGGAAGATAAACAAGTGGCCATCTAATTGAGAAACATCAAAGCCCACATGGAAGAAGCACACCAACCTGTGAGATCACAAGGCATCGAAGGGATCAGGTATCAGGCATCAAAGCCACACAAAAAAAGTAAATCATAGCATTGTGAATAAGGGGGAGTGCAGAGTGGGGACACAGGACCTGTCTATGGGAAATAGGACATCCCTTTGCAGAAGGGTTGTGGAGAGGAGATGAGCCAGTTATGGTACGGTGTAGCAATGATGAAATATAAAATTTTCCTCTAGTTCTTGAATGCTTCCTCCCCCCCACTATCATGATCCCAATTCTACCTTACAAATCCAACTGGACTGGAGAATGTACACTGGTACAGATAGGAACTGGAAACACAGGGAATCCAAGACAGATCATCCCTTCAGGACCACTGATGAGAGTGGCAATACCAGGAGGGTGGAGGGAAGGTGAGGTAGAAAGGGGAAACCGATTACAAGGATCTATATATAACCTCCCCCCTGGGGGGTGGACAGCAGAGAAGTGAGTGAAGGGAGACGTCAGACAGTGTAAGATATGACAAAATAATAATAATTTATAAATTATCAAGGATTCATTGGGGAGGGAGGGGAAAATGAGCTGATACTAAGGGCTCAAGTAGAAAACAAATGTTTTGAGAATGATGATGGCAACGAATGTACAAATATACTTGATACAATGGATGGATGGATGGATTGTGATAAGAGTTGTACCAGTCCCCAATAAAATGATTTTCAAAGATTGTGTGTCAACTTGGTTAGGCCTTGATTCCGAGTATTGTGCGATTGTCCTCTTTTGCCACCTGATGTACGTGTGCTATGCGTTACAAATCCCAATTTCTGCCTGTGGTTAAAAGGCAGGATTTGGTGATGTTAAAAAGGATTAAGTTTAGTTCATTAGGTTATGTACTGAGGCAGGAATCCAACATAAAGGGCGTTTCCTTAGGGATGTGGACTACATCATAGAGATAGATGATATAAATATAGATATAGATGATACAGATATAAGTATAGATATGGGTGTAGATATAGATATATGATCTGCCAAAGCTCATCTGATTGCCCTAGATCCTGCATCCAGCTGCTCATCATCTGACTTTGGTTCTTGGAATTTGTCAGCCTCTACTTTGGACATGTTATCAGGAGAGACCAATCCCTGGAGAAAGATATCATGCTCATTAAAATGGAAGGGCAGCAAAAAAGAGGAAGGCTTCAATAAGATGGACTGACACAGTGGCTGTAACGATGGGCTCGATCTTAAGAACAATGGTAAGGATGGTGAAGGACTGATACTTTTTGTTCTTTTATACGTAGGGTCTCTATGAGTTGGAATTGACTCAAGGACATCTAAGAACAGCCTGTGAGCCAGCTGACCGCCATCTGACTTGCTGATCTTATAGCCATCAGCCCTTGCACTTATATGACTCAAGAGAAGCTGCCAACCTGACACCTGATCCATGGACTTGGGACTTCCCAGCTTCTGCAACTGGTAGAAACATTTTTGTTAAGATAAAATGCTCTATTTAAAAATACATGTATAAATACATGTATGTGTATGTATGTTTATATATACACATACATATATGTGTTTATATATACATATGTATCTAAATGGTTTTTATTTTATTTATCCATCTATCTATTTATTTATTGGTTTCAATTTTCTAGAGCACTCAGCCTATAATAGGTGATGTGCTACCACACAATAGATAAGTGGAGAATTATTTATATTTGAAATTGTGAGCTACCTCAAATCCTTTTAGACGGGGAGACAGGGAAATGGAATTGAAAGGATGCCGTAGCAAACATGAATGACGTCATCGACCCTGACATTGTGAGAGCCCTGTGCTGCCCGCTCAGGAAGATCTCCTGCCCCAACAATGGGCTTGTGCAGAGGCACAGGCACAAAAGGGTTGAGGTTTCCGGTCCTGGTTTCTGGTCCCAGGGGCTCGGTTCATGCTTATTTAGAGACGGAAAGAACTGCTGCCTTCTTATCAAAAGGAAGAAGGGAAACAAGGAGAAAGATGGTAACGAACGGTCGGCCCTTTATCTGTGAGAGGCATTGGTGGTGTGCTGGGAGAATCCTCTCCTTTCATGGGGAGGATGCGGCTTCCGTTCCCAGTCAGTGCACCTTAAGCACAGCCTGGTTGGACAAGGCTGCTGGGACCCCTGCTGTTTCAGTCACCTTTTTCCTCCATTAGGATATCTCAAACATGCCTGCTATTCCAGGTGCATGTGGAGGGAATGGGGTGGGGGTTGTAGTTGGGTTACCCCGGGCTTCAGATCTGAAAAAGGGCAATAAAATGAATGGAAAGGTACTTGAGATTATATCTGGCCAGAGTAAACTTCTCCATGATTGAGGAAGGGCGATAGATCCTCAGTACCTCCAAATGGATAATGGATGTAGGCCAAGGTATCAGTCATTCAGCATAATATGACACACACACCGTCCAGGCAGGTGTGTTCACTGGGTGGGTCGGCTTTCTGGGTGTGCTCAGGTGGCTGTGGATAGCTGGCAGGCCAACTCGTGGCTGTGATTACCCATAGTTTTAGTTAGGTAGCAAGAAACAGGGACAGGGTGTTTGTCCCTCTCCATGCCTGAAGGTTCCCTCAAGAGGTTGGAGGAGACTCTGGCGAGCCTTAGCCAGCCATAAAGACTACTGGGCATGCACCAATTCAAGCCCGAGCCAGGTCGTTGGTACACCTGGCTGGCCAAAACTAGGCCCAGGTGGGCTTAATTCAGGCAATGGAGTCAACCAATACCTTCGACCACGTGTCCCCCAGCCAGAGGCCTCAAATAGCTTGACCATGGGACCACAGGCCCGTTTTGTTTGCTTGCCCTTTGGTGCAGCTGTCCTGTGGTCTCTGGCCTCAGGTCACCACGGGCAGGTGTGCAGTCCCACGAGGTTGCCTGTGTTCAGTGGTGTGCCTGGTGCAGTTTATGCGTGGCTCGGCACCCTTCCCAGAAATAGCATGCCCTCTTCTGAGACTATAAAACCTGAAACGTCTTCTGTGCTTTATCGAAACCCACTTGGATCACAACTTGGCACAAATTCTTTCCCGTGCGAAGCCAAGAACCGAGGTATTTCCCACCAGAGAGATCTAACATTTCTAGAGATTGGCTGGCAATTGGGCTGGTCTAGGCTGGCCTGTTTTCTACTGCATGTGGCTGTCAGGTGGCTCTGGCTTGTTGACTTAGGGGTCGCATGGACAGATCTCTGAGAGGAACCAGAAGCATGAAAGGTGCGTTGAGAGCCAGACCCAGAGCTGGCATCGTCCCTTCTGCAGTATGCTATTAGCCTGTCATGAGGCCAGCCTTGGTGGCAGAAGCTTTAATGACCTGTGCTTATAGGAAGGCATGAAAATCTGGGGGCATTTTGGTCTTTGATTTACCACAGCTAGAGATGGGATGGAGCTGCACTGACCATGACAGAGACATCGAGGGGCTGGACTCAGAAAATGGGGAGTATGCCGGTCACTCAGCCTTCCCTGGGACTAGGTTTCCTCATCTGGGTCTAATATGGGGTCAGATTAGTTTTGCTATGTTCCCCCACCCTTCCCACTTAGCATCAACCCCAAGATGACCTTGACTGCTCCCAAGTCTCACTTGAAGATGTGCATCAGGAAAGAGCTCCTCCACTGTCCCACAGACTACCACCAGAGGATGGGGCCCCGCCAGCCTCCCCAGTAGCCGCCTGCTTCAAAGGTATTCTTCTGCCCTGGCAGACACCTGCCAGGGAGCGGGCATCACCCTCAGCTACTTTCTTGACAGTGCGGACCAGAGAACGGAAGCTCTGCTACACAGCCCTGCCCAAAGGAAAGGCTGCAATCCCATCTTTCTTGCTGTCTCATGAACTATCCCTCACCCCCTGGAGAGGGCAATTTAATGAGTATGGATTTGGGGGAGCTTTGCTGGTGGCCTTTGGAGGCTTTGGCTGACAGAAAAGATAAGGAGGAAAACTTAGACAAGTAAGAATTAATGAAACCCCAGTCCAAATGAAAAGGGGAAAAAAGCTATTAAGCAGGGAGACAACACTATAGGCACGGGCACTCAGCCAACCTGAAAACACACCATTGGATGACCTGAATAAGGAGAACACCAGGCTAGGAGAATGACCTTTACACACACACACACACACACACACACACACACACACACACACACACGCACACACACGGGGGCCCCCGATCCTGTGGAACTGTGAGTAGACAGAGAAGACAGACAACATGACCGAAATGTCTGCAGAGCCAGGAATGGCGGGCAAGGATCTCTGCAAGCCGCCCATCCATCCGCCCACCACAGCCCCTCTCCATGAGATGGACACAGCTCTGGGGGTTCTCCATGGGCTAACCCACGGGTCCTCCCAATAGTCCTGTGAAGTCAACAGTGTGATCACCATTCCACAGAGAAGTCCAGACATGTGGATCATGGTCACCCGGATAAAAGAGAGGTATTTGAGTAATGGTGTTGGCAAGGAATCTTGAAGAAGCCAGGCATTTCCAGAAGGATGACCTCATCTGTCTTGGAGAAGTACAGCCAGAAGGCTCCTTCGGAGGCAAGATAGCGACACGAGCTTTGAACCTGTTATCAGGAGGGACCAGTCCTTGCAGACGGACATCATCCTTAATAACAATAAAGGATTGCTGAGCAGGGTTTGGGAGACCTTCCACAGATGGGTTGGCACAGGAGCTGCAGCAACGGGATAACCCTAGCTACGGGTTTGAAACACGAGGGCAGGGGCTGGGCCGTGGCTCCTGCTGGGCATTGTCGCTCCGGTCATTATGCAGAGGAACTGTCTTGTCAGCACCTAACCAAACGGGTGGTCGAAAGTCCGGGTGGTTTCCAGAGTTTCTGGGTCTGCTATGTGAAAGGTGGAACAGTGACTCCTGTTAGATGGGGAAGCCGAGTCTGAGAAAGGTGGGGCTTCAAGTGAGCACCAGGTTCTTACCATTGCTACTCAGTGTGTTCCCTCCATTGCCACCCAGGGCCGCCGCCTCTCTCCGTCTCCGAATTCCTACTTACCTGCCAAGATTCTGCTCACCTGTCGCATTCTTTGGAACACGCCACAGGCAACTGCAGACAGCTTCCTTCTCTGCCTTCCTCAGAATTAAGCACGTGTATTTATTAGTCTTTTGCACACACACACACACACACACACACACGCACACACTCCATTGCATGATTAACAATGTGTTTGTAGCGAGACCTGAAAACTTGGGTGCATTTGTGCCCTGGATTTTCCACAGCTAGAGAAAGAAAGTGTATACTTTCTCATGAGCTAAAATTTATGTTTGATATTACTTTGCCATATTTAAGTCTTTTTTAACTACAAACTTAACCAGGTAACCTCGAAGTTTTCCTTTTTTGAGATAGTAAAGTAAAACATCCTAGCTAAAGCTCAAGAACCACATTTGTGGTCCGCGCTGCCTCTTCCTGGCACATGCTTGATAACCGTCCTGTGGCTCCGTTTTAAACTTGCGTATCGACCTAGATGCCTATTGAGGGATGTTCACCAATGTCGGTGTGTGCCTGGAAGGCAAGGGCCTTTTTGCTCCCTGTATGCTTTATGAGTGGCTCTTTATTATGAATGAAAGGATCCCCGTCGATGTAGTAGTGGGTTACGCATTGGGCTGCTAACTACAAGGTCAACCGTTGAGAACCACTCAGCCTCTCCATGGGAGAAATGCGAGGCTTTCTAGTCCCATAAAGATTTATAGGTTTTAAAACCCACAAGAGCAATTCTACTTTGTCCTATGAGGCTGCCATGAGTGGAAATCGACTCAATGGCAGTTGTGATTTAGTTGGTGGTCTACAGAGCATATCATCACTTTCATATTTAACAATTCATACCCTATTTGTTTCAACTCCTCCACTGAAACCCCCCCAATGCCGCATCACTTACCCCACTTCCTCCCCATTTCCTTTCTCCATCCCTCCCCTGTTCTTGACTCTTATACTCTGTCCAAGAGGAAATGCTACTCCTTTGATCTTAAGTGGTTGATTATTCTACTACAGGAGTTGAGTTCCAGACTTACAGGGTGACAAAGGAGGTTCCAGCAGTCTCTATCAGACCAGTAGGCCTGGTCTCTTTCGTGATTTGGAGATTTGTTCCATCTCTTTGCTCCCATTCTACCCAGAACTTTTGAATGCGATCCTTGTCAGAGCAGCTCATAGTGGTAGCTGGGCACCATCTAGGTCTTCTGGTCTTGGGATCATGGAGACTGATGTGTCCATTGGACTAATTATTCCTTCGTGGTTTCCATCCTTCATCATTCTTCTTCCTCTGAG
This sequence comes from Tenrec ecaudatus, assembly GCF_050624435.1. Classification (NCBI taxonomy): domain Eukaryota; kingdom Metazoa; phylum Chordata; class Mammalia; order Afrosoricida; family Tenrecidae; genus Tenrec; species Tenrec ecaudatus. Next base: position 45,557,451 of record NC_134547.1, read on the forward strand.
TGAGGAGAAACCAATAGTTGTTCACAAGCTTCTACAAACCCCAGTCATTACTCATTCTTGTAAACCACAGTATACTAACTGATCCCGGTGTTCCCTGAGCCCCAGGCCCATCGACTCAGTAAGGCTAGGGTCTTTTATCCATCTCTTTAGCTCTAAAATTTAGCAGAGCACCTGGCCTTTAGTTGATGAAGTGACAGCTTTTTGAATTCTTATTATGCATCAGATTCATTGTGCTTCTCATTCGTTGGATGAGGTGGGTGTCGCTAGCAAGACCTGTAAGGAAACTGGTACCAAGGACAATAAAAACCACCACCGCCATGGACAAGGTGCAGAACATGAAACCACTCCAGAGGCCCACGGAACATCCTCTGGGAATATCCAGGCTCTCTTTGTACCACCTGCATATTTTACAATAATATAATGTTACTCTCTTTGGCTTTGAGTTTATATGAATGTATTCATATTGTTTTGTGTCTTGCTGCTTTGGCTTAATATTATGACTGTGATATGCAGCCGCATTGTTGCGTAGATAGTGTTCTATTGAATGGATAACTGGGCTATTAACCTCAAGGTCAGCAGTTGAAACTCGCCCGTTGCTCCAGAAGAGGAGGACGAGGCTATCTGTTGCCCACAAAGACTACCATCTTGGAAACCCAATCCAGGCTCTCCACCAGTCTGAATGGACTTAAGAGCAGTGGGTTTGGGATATATCTCCCTGTATTTATCCATCTTTCACTTGGTGAGTAGGTTTTGTTTCCAATTTGTATCAATCATGTTGCTACGAATGGTCTTGCATTTGACTCCTGGTATGCAGGACACATGTTTCTTTAGGATCCATACCTGATGGAAGACTTGCTAGGTCAGTGGTTGTTGGTTAAATGATTTTGATTCATAACGACCCCATGTGACAGAATAGCACTGACTCATAGGAAGCAGATTGCTCTAGTTTTGTCCTGCAGAGTTGCTGGGTGGATTTGAACTGCCAACCTTTGGGTTAGCAGCCAAGTGCTTAAATGTTGTGCCACCAAGGGTTCCTTTGCTAGCTCAAAGGGTGCACACAACTCCAGTTGCTCTGGGCAATTTCTTCCCAAGAACTTGAACTCTCAACCATAGTATCAAGTTGTCCTGCTGGCCTAGTGGTTAGGCATGAGGCTATGATCCACAAGGTCCTAGCTGCTCCTTGGGAGAAAGACGAGGCTTTCTACTTCCAGGAAGAGTTAGCAGTCTGTGAAACTCACAGGGGCGGTTTTACCCTGTCCCGTAGACTCGCTGTGAGTCCACGGCATGGTGGCAGTGCATTTGGAGCTTGGTTATAGAATCACGTGTTATTGAATGTGAAATTGATGGAGCATCTCTCAGCTTAGCAGCAGTAGCCTAAAGCGGATGCCTTTCAGGTGGAGGTCAAAGATACCTCCACCCTCCAACCTTTTACCCAGGCAGACACCAGTCATCCCTTCCGGGACCCTTGACATCTCTGCTGGGTTCAGTGCTTCATTGCACTGGCCACACAAAACTTAGCGCAGACCTTAGGGGGAAGTGTTAGACTATAATTCAGGATCGGGCTCCACTTGGAGGTGGCAGGATAGAGTTCTTCAATCAGGATAGCTTCTTCTAAACGAGCTCCCTCTAGTCTAGACCCTAGCTCTCAGCCAAGTACCTCACTAAGGCAAGGGTTACAAAGTTTTTCAACTCCACTGACAAGTGCCCACACCCACCCTGCTCTGCTCTCATTCTATACAGTGGCTTGACAGTCTCACCGTAGTCACCCTCTGTGGGCTGGGAGGCCTACCGTGCCCTCTTGTGCCAGGTCTCTAGTTCTGCTGGTGCTATTTCTCTGCCCATGGGCTCAGCCATGCTCGCCGCTGTTTCTTCCCATCTCATGCCACCTCTAATGTCACTGTTCTCTTTGGTCTCTTGGGTCTAGGTGGTTCTCAGAGGATCCAAAGGATGCCCTCTCCTCCCAGCTTCCCATGGCGGCTTCTTGATCATAGCGAGGCCCACTCAGCCTAGTGGGATGGCAAATCTTACTAATCCTTTCATCGGGGCCCGTGTGCCTTCTTTGCAGGTTCCCACAGCCACTAGAGCTCTGTACACTTAATTTACATGAACTGCCCAATTGTCTTAATGGGGCACAAGCACCTCATTTGCCTGGCCCTACCCACTCATTTTGTTTGAGTTAGGAGACTCTAGTCAGAAGCAGCCTATTAACTAACTCGATGTCCATCAAAGAAATAAGGGAAGTTTAAAAAATGGAAATAGCAAATCTAAGGAGGAGACTCACACGAGCTTCTATGCAAGCGTCTAAATAATGTGCATTTCCTTGTGGCATCTTGTAGAGCCCAGATGGCACAGTAGGTTAAGCAGCTCTCTTGGCTGCTAAATGCCAGGTGGGTGGTTCAAACTCACTCTCAGCCCTAAGCCCCTGTTTGTGCCCCATAAAGAGTCACAGGAACTGTGGGGACCAGTTCTCTTGTCTTAGCAGCTTGCTATAGGTGGGGATCGAGGAGGTGGCACTGGGTTCATTTTTTGTGGCACGGTCAGATTCTGGAGGCAGGAAGCAACAGAGATCAGCTGCCCTGGAGGATTGCCGGGAACATAGCTCATGGCACCAACTCTTGGTGTGGCCAACATCGCTGACCGAGCAATGGATTAAATGTTTGCAGAGATTTGAACTTGATCTCCAACCACTTCATTATGTCCTACTCAAACCAGCATCCAGGAGCCAGAGCTATCCTGAGTGGCCCTGCCTTGGCTTCCCCATGAGGATCCTTAAACCAAGCCAAACTCACTGCTATTGAGTGGATTCCCATGCATAAGGGCCCCATCAGACAGAGTAGAATTGCCTTTGGGTTTCTGATACTTGAAATTGTCACAGGACTACACCGGGTCATCTTTTTTCTCTGGGGTCACTGGTAGGTCCCAATTGCTGACATGGTGGCTTATCAGCTCCCCGGGTAACCCACAAGGCCACTCGTGGGGCCCTGATATTATCACTCTGAGCCTGGTCCGCTGTCCTGGTGAGTACTGGTCCACCCATACCCTCTCCACCATCGTCTATAATGGCCTACGTGAACCCCGCTGGGATTCCTCTGAATGGCTGGGTGGCTCCTCCATTATCCTGCCCAATATGTCAGCTAGGGCTGTTTACAAATCCAAGGATTCTCTTGCCAAATGTACAGCCGGCTCCCTGGGCTTTCATGTTATAATGAAATGAATAACAAGCAAGACATCTTAATATCCTATTCTGCTAGAAAGTGAGGATCTTTTCCCCCCTCTCTCTTAATAGATAAATTAATATCATCCAACAGTCTGAAAAGATCCTTTATGAAAACATCTCTCTTGCCAAAAAAAAAAAAAAGACTTGTATTAGAAAACTGGAGAAATTTGTTGCAACTTGTTAAAAGCTCTATTCTTAGCCATGAATTCAGTTCCCGTTTTCCCCCCTTCAATTAATTTCACACTAATCCATTTCTTTATCAGGCAGTGGAGTGAACGCGAAGGGATTGAGTGATGAGGATGAGGGCAATGGAGGTGTTTGGCTCTGTAATTTCATCCTTGAATTTTGTGATTACTAACAGGACAACTTTTTTAATTTGCTCTTTTGTCTGGATTCCCTGGCTGACAATCTGCTCCGTGAGCTGGGCTTTTTAATCAATCACCTAGATAATCAAATGTCACTGGCTATCTGCTCCATGTAATTACTTTTGCAATTAAAAATCAACCTCAAGTTGCCTCATCTAATTAGAGGGATGGGCAGATTTTCATCTAGATTGATTTTTTAATAAATATTGACTTAAAATGCCATAATCTCATCATATTCTTTCATTTTCTTTGTACCAAAAATCAAACAAATGGAAGAATTAGCAAGCAGAAGGAACCATGAGGCATCAAAAGCTTCTGCTGCTTCAGACGCACACAACGATGCTGTTCAGAAGCCCAGCTTAGCCCGCCTAATAACAACACTCACTCGCTCCCACCTTTTATTGGACAACAGAACAAAGCAATCCAATGATTCTATTTCACACGAACATTGTTGCAAGTTCACCATCCGAAGAGTGTCTAATTCCATTGATCATGCTACCAGGGACCATCCTTCCTGTTCAGGTTATTATTCCTTTGAAAGTCAGCCCACACATGCTCCTCCAATTGGGCCTTCTGTTTTTGTTTTTAGCATCAGCAAAGAATCTATCTATCTATCTATCTATCTATCTATCTATCTATCTATCTATCTATCTATCATCTATCTGCTCCCTGCAGGAACCCCCCTGACTCAGAGTTTTCTGAAACACACAAAATGCTGCAGCGGGCAGATCACTTCCTTGTCTTTGCGGCCTCGCATCTTGTACATGTTGCATCTAAAACATTGTCCGTAACACAGCCCGTTGCTTTTTGGTGGTAGTGGCTGATGTTAAACATGGAAAAACCCACCGTCTGCTAAGGGATTACCTCTAGGAAAATGACACACTCGCTCCGGGAACAATTGTTCTGAGATGAGATGTAACAGTATCTTGCATGCCAGTTTTAAAAAAACAAACCCTGGAATTAAAAAATGGAATTTTCATTTAATCCTTGACCGACTTGGGGGGTGGGGTGGGGTGTGTGTGTGTGTGTGTGTGTGTGTGTGTGTGTGTGTGTGTGTGTGTGAAGCCCTAATGCTTCCAGCATGCACCCCTGCTTTATTCCGGCAGCAATGGGGACTTCTGCCTTCACACTGCAAAGGCAGGATGGTGAATTGGTCACATGTGATGACCCAATTCATGCTAAGAACAGGGAAAAAAGCAGGGAATGGGGATAACCAAAGTGAGTTAGATTCTTGGCTCTTACTGGTGGCAAGGAAAACAGGGTAATCGGGACAGATCCAAGCAGAAGAAGAGGGGACAGATACGGGGGAGCAACAATTCCACCCATGCTTCTCTCCTGGGGCGTCAGAAGTTCCCACTGTACTGTCAACGACTCTACCAAACCGGGGTCGCATTCATCATTTTCCAAAAGGGTATCATAAAATGTTGCTCCCAAGTTGGGGCTTTTATCTTCCTATTACTTTGGAAACCACACCATTCTGTACTTCCTAGACAAAGACAAACAACCCTTTTACAGGGGTTGCCTAAGCCCATTGGAAAACATATTTCTGATGGTGGGGGTCCCCACAACACAAGGAACTGTATTAAAACATCGCAGCATGCGGAAGGTTGAGAACCACTGAGCTAGATGGAAAGGGTTGCCTGGGGGCTCACTGGTGTGTGGAAAGAAACTCTATCAAGAGTTTGAAGACTCAAGGGACAAAGGAAAGCGATCCTGCTGCTGTCAGGTGCTATCAAATGAGACACCCAGCCCTGCTCCATCCTCACAATCGGGGTTCTGTTTGAGTCCATTATTGCAGCCACTGGGTCAATCCAGCTCATTGAGTGAAGGGCAACCTTTTTATCACCGACCTGCTTTACCAAGCTGATGTCGTGATTATATGTCCAAAGCATGTGACATGAAGTCTCATCATCCTCGCCTCTAAGGAGCATCCTGGCTGTACTGCTTCCAAGGAAGGTTTGTTTGATGTTAGTGAATATTTATTGAGCGTGTATGATATGGGAGACACCATGCTAAAGGCTCTATCTGATTTTTTGAAATTCAGTCTCCATAACAACTCTACCAACAAATCTACCACTGTTGATATTACTAAGATGCTCATCAACCAAGTGTGAAAACTAAGGTGTCAGGTAATGAAATGCCAGAGGTGACAAAATTGGAAATGGAGTTGAAACTCATGCCCTTGTCTGAAAGAACTTAAACACTTTGGGCCCTGAGCCATTTCTGTCTTCTGAGACCAAACCTGTGGGGAGAAGTTGGGGCTGCTGACACAACATGGGAGAGAGATGTGCTATTGTAGAAGACTGTGCATGGCAGGGCGGGAGGGCGAGAGGGAGTTTGTCAGATGTTTGTTGCCACAAGAAGTCTGCATCACAAGCACCTTCAAAACTCAATGGGTTATGCCAAAGGCATTGACTGAGTCCAGAGTCTGCTGGTTAATTGGATGGTTCTTCTAATTTTCTTTTGATGGGATTGCTCATGAGTTTGTCCAGCTATGGGTTGACTCAGTCTCTGTTGACCATGGCTAGGCTTGCTCAGATGAGTGGAGTCTGTTGGTTATAGTTGGTCTAAGTTGGTCTTGACTGAGACAATTGGGATGACTTGGTTCTATGCATCTCATCGTCCAATAGAATCCCTGGGCCTAATCTTATGGAGAAGGAGGGTGGGCATTAGAAATGCACCAACACGCTTCCAGCTATGCTGGCCTCATGTCTGCTGTTTTCTGACTGACCCCAGCAAGTCACAGATCTGAGCCAGAGTCAAGAGGTGGGCACTGTGAAGTCACTCGAACATGACAGAGGATGCAGACCAGGAAGGGGCTCACATATAGCAGAGGATGAGGATTCAGGAAAGGTGATGGACAGGTGTATCATAGGGACAAGTGTCCTCACTGGCAGGTCAAAGGTGTGACTGGCCAGAACTGACCGCATTAAAGCCCGTGTTACAGAGCCCTGACTCTCTCCTTCGTCCTGGGCCCTGTGGGAGGAGAGTTACTAATGGATGGTGGACTCTGGCTTCCAGAAAACCTATTTAGTAGCCACCATTCTCACCCAGGTCAGAGAAGGACATCATCTATGGGCTGACCATCCAAGGTGGCCTTGGGTGGGTGGCAATCTGCTTCGTCCTGGGCTCTAGCTGCAGGCACTGCAGGGAGCTCCCTCAGGAGCCAGGAGGAAACTGTACAGCGATTTGAAACCCAGGTGCCGGCAGGAGCACTCATCAAATGAAGCTGAAGCCTTTCAACACAGACAAATTAAAAAAAAAAAAAACAAACAACACCCCAAAACTTTTTTTACTAAGGAGGTTTGAAAAAATGGAGAGCTAATAACAGTGAGTAAAAGAAAGAAGAAAATGTTCTAAGACAGAATGTGGTGATGATTGGACGGCGTGTCTTAATATGATGGAACTGTTGAATGGTATGCTACTAGGCACAGTATATGCTAATAAAACTGCTCAAACAAGTTGTAATTTAAAAAACACACACACCGTGTTTCACTGTGATTTAGAGGAAGGTTTGCTGAGCAGATTGTGAATTGTACGGCTTTTGTTTCAGCCCATCCATTTCAATCCCTTCAAGGTACCGTCGCTCATCCCACGCCCATCCCTGTATTTCCTGCTTCCATCCCGACCTCTTTTCTAGCTCTCTGTCCCTGGGTCCCGTCTGCCCATTTGATCTTCAAGGGCTGATTATTCTAACATGGGCTGAGCTCAGTTCCAGACCTGACCGGTGACGAAGGTCATAGTCCTGAGGACTCCGCTAGTCTCTGTCTGACCCATAACCTCAGGCACACTTTTGTTTGCATATAAAATACCTAGAACAAAAATTGTCATTCAACATGTCAGTATGTCTTCTCCTATTCTGCTGAAGGATCCCTGGTGGTGCAGTGGTTACAGTGCTCCACCGCTAACCCAAAGCCAGCTGGTTGAACTTTCGGTCTCTCCGTGGGAGAAAGGGGTGGGGCTAGGTTTTCATCAAGAATCCAGCCTTGGACAACCCGTGGGGCCATTCACCTCTGCCCCACAGGGTCACTGTGAGTCAGCGTTGACCCAAAGGCAAGGGCTTTGGGTTGGGACTCCTCTTGGTCTAGATTTGTTTGACCAGTTGTGTTAGAATCATGGCGACAGCGCTGCATTCCAAGGAAGACGCTTAAGAGCAATGTGTCGTATGGGGATCAGGGCCATTTTCCGTCGTCCTTGGTGCAGGGCCTGCAGTAGGCGAGTAGACACAGTGGCAGATGGAGTAGCTAGCGCTCAGTTCATCTCAACAACGTGCTTGCTTGAGCTGCGTGGGGCTGTGGGTGTCACCCTTCAGCGTTTTCTACTCAAAAGAAGCTAAACCTGGATTCTGATATGACTCTCACATAGCAGTTTACAGAAAGCACAGCGACCAACATGCAGAAACAAACGAGCCAGAATCCAAGGCAAGATCCAGCCTGTGCTCGACTGTCTGCCCATCTCTGGCTGAGGCTGGTGATTGTGTTGCACTGATGGGGAAACTGAGGCTCAGAGATGGGCAGGATCTTGTCTGAGGCCCACAAACAGTCAATGTAAAAGAATAAACTAGAATCCAGTTCCTTAGCTTGGCTCCTTCTGTGTTGTCAGCCACCTTCCCAGCCTTCATCGTCTGTGATCCTGTCTGCTCGGTCACCCGAGGGACCCAGAGCTCGGCTTTTCAAGGCTGACTTCCTCAGATCTCACCCCACTGTGCTCTCTTCCTGGAGTGCCCATCAGCTCGGGGCAGCGGCCGGCCCTCTTGCAGACCTCTCCAGACAACCTAAAGGTCGACAGTTTGAACTCACGCAGTGGCTCTGTAGAAGAAAGGGCCTGGAGAACGGTGGCCAGGCAGGCAAGACACACGGAGGGAGCACCTCTGCGCTCTGGGACAGGTGGGGGCACAGGGAGTTGGAATCCACGACACGTTTCCTTTAGGGTTTCCACAGTGGTATCATCACGTGTCTTGCTCAGTTTTTATCAGCATCTTACTTACCGTATATACTCGAGTATAAGCCGAGTTTTTCAGCACAATGTTAATGCTATTTTTGTAGTAAAATTAGGTACCTTGGCTGATATTTGGGTCAGCTTATACTTGAGTATATACGGTATGCATTTGTTGGCTCAGCCTGAGATTCTGGAGGGCCAGGACGCTGGGGCTTTGATGTGGGAATCCCTAGGATCCAGGAAGGGCTTGGTACACCGTAGGTGCTCATTAACCGTTTCTCAAGTACAGGGAGACATCAGAGAGAAGACATGGAAGAGTGCATGAGAATGAGAAGAACAACCCTGGTTTTCCCGGCCAACAAGGAGCCTGAGTGGGGCAGGAGTGCAGTGTCGAGTTGCTAACTGAGAGGTCGGTGGTTCAAATCCAGGGCTTTCTCCATGGGAGAAAACCCCTGGCCATCTGCTTCCATACAGGTTGTTACAGCCTCTGGGGGCAGTTCTATCCTGTTCCGTATGGTCTCTGTGAGCGGGGATGACCCATCAGGAACACAGCCACAACATGTCACCGTGACACTATTGACACAAACGAGAGAAGGACTGCCGTGGGGCAGGAGGCAGCGGCACAAAGAGGTGGCGAGAATGGGGGCAAATTGGGATTCATGGCAGCCGCTGAGCCTTAGCCCTTTAATTCTCAGGCCTAGGTTTTCTGGTCGGTAGGGCCTAGCCCAGTGGCCTGGCACTTCAAGGGCCCACCGAATGGTGGCCATTCCTATTGCTAAATAGCAGGCTTGCCACTCTCCAAGACAGACAGACAGACAAACAACAGCCAGGGAGGGCTTGGGGGTCAGGACTGGGATGGGAACCCAGGGTCCCAGGCCTCCCATCAGCCTCCAGCACTCTCTTTCTCTCCCAGTCCCTGCTTTGAAGTCGGACTCCCTGCACAATCAGCAGCAGGGCCTGAGAGAGATGGAGCCACGACTTGCTCCACAGGGCTTTCCGTGCATAAGCCTCGGTAAACACATCCCGAGAGTACCTGGACCAATACTCAATATCAGCCAGGCCCAAGGATTAGCAGGCAGAAGGGGCTGCACAAGTGGGATTCTTTGTACATTTTCATCTCCCTCCTCTCCGGGACAAACAGTGTTGCTGTTGCTTCTCGGGGGTCCCTGATGGTGAAGTCTGTGGTCATCTGAAGGAGCCAGCCTGCCGGCCACGTGAGGGTATGTGCTGCTGGGAGACAGACCTGGGAACACCCACATTCCAATTTAAGTGTGGGGTTTACTTAGGGGGCTGGGGGAAAGGTTCACTTTCCTGTCAATTATGAGTCTTTGGTAATGATAAGAATTATCCGTAGCATTGTTGCTCTGGTTCTTCTCTCTGTTTTACCCCTAATAAGCAATCCTGAAATTTAATCCGGGCCCCAAGAGATGGGCTGGGGAGGATGGCCCTGCTTTTTCCCAGTATACTCTGGGTTGCATTTGCATGTGGAGGAGGTTTGCGGCGAGCCCAGGGATTAGATCCCATGAAATCATTATACAAATTTCAAAATGTCAAGTACCCCGGCAGAGCTTATGATTTTATCTCCTTATTTTGACAGGAAGCAGTGTGTGGCCACCTCTGTGTTGGAACAAGCGAGGCAGAGGCCAGGGGAGACCAAGTACAGAGAGAAGGGAGCTCGCGAGCCTCCCCATCAGCTGTCTTTTTATTCTGTTCGCTTGTACGACAGAGCGTAATAGACATTTTCCTTTGCACAAAATAATAAGAGCAGTACTTATCGCACAGTGCCTCCAGCCAGTGGCAAAAGGAAATTAGAAAAGTCCAGTGAAGTTGAGCAGTAATTAATCATCATACAGAGAGGCCTGTCAAGTCAGAAGGGTCCTTCCAGCTGATAATGCTCCCCAACTCAATTTAGACGGATAGAAATTAGAATTTTTCCCCCCTCTGGCAAAAACAAAAAGCCTAGAGTTAGCACAAATGTGGACAACTGCCGGCCCTCTTGACCGGCTGACCCGTTTCCAGCGAGGCCCGGCAGGCAGCGTCACATTGGCTGAGATGGAGCAGCCGGGTCTACTCCTGCAGGCACTGGGATATCAGATACGGTTTTAAGATGTGGCAGCCCCCTTTCCCCACCCTACACACACACACAGTCCCCTTGCCTCCCCTCGGGCCACCCTCCTCAAACATGTAAGCCTTAGTTACAGAAAAATGAAAGTTTGGTTCTATTGATCCAGCTGACTGATCTCCCCATTAGCTGTAGAGAGGGAGGTGCTCACCGAGGTCTGTAAGGAGTTTGGATTCTTTGGAGATCAAGTGGAACAAATAAAGAAACAAAAGGAGTCATGGAGGGCTTGTGGGAGGGAAGGAGGCTCCCCCGTGGCAATCAGAGAGTCTTGGGCCGTGGTGGGGCAGGAGGAATGGGATTTGTCTGTGGCCGCCGCCTCCACCCTACCTGTGCTCTCATTCATCCCGTGTTCCGTCTCCGCCAGCCCCACCACTGGCTTTAGTCTCGGGGTGCTCAAAAGGGTAAGAGGATCCTTCCATTGTGTCCTCTAAGTTCTCCTTGGGATGGGGAGTCCTCCAAGTAGCTGGGGCGAGGACCGTGATCAAAAATAGCTTTTTGTTTGTTTGTTTGTTTGTTTTTCTGCCATCAAGTCCATTCTGACTCACAGAGTCCCTATAAGGCAGAGTCGAATTGCCCCTCTTTTCAGAAGTAGAAGGCCTCCTCTCTCTCCCAGGGAGCAGCTGGTGGTTTTGAACTGTTAACCCCGCAGTTAGCAACCCAATGCATAAGCATGGCACGGGGGCTCCTCAGATACCCAGAGGAACCAGAAAAGAAAGATAAGGACTGACGTCAGTGGAAAACGGGCAAGAGGGTGTGGTGAGCCTGTGGTCACTGGTGCTTACCTTTCTTCCGGACGGCCACTCCACAGAGAACCAAACCAGACCAGACCAAAGCCAAGCCCATTGCCATGAGATCCATGCTGACTCCTCGGGACCCCCTGTGGGTCTCCGACGCTGTGACTGTCTAAAGGAGCTGGAGGCCTGCATGTCTCCGTTCAGCAATAGGCAATGATTGCTGGGGGCCAGGCAGACTACTGTGAAGCTTCTGACTTGCCCCGAGGAGTCTGAAATATTGAATTAAGCATGAACTCTCTTGGTTTTCCATAGTAGAGGATGGATATCATTATTATTACTATTATTTGAATGAGTGTGTCATGGGATGCTCTTTGTGGCTTTGGTCCACCGCTGAGACTCTGGGTCATCCAGGCCAGGGTTCGAATTCTGACCCCACCATCTATTATTACTCAAGCGCTGCAAATCAGGTGACCCAACTTCCTGAAGTCTCTGTCTGCGCATGTGTAGAAAGGTGAACAATAAACCTGACAGTCTGTGTCGGGCCGTCTAAAAGGGCACAGCGCCCCCGCTGCCAGGGCTGGTCCCCAATCAGTACTCGAGACAAGTCTTACCTGGATTATCACCACTGGGTTCAGCACCCATCTTCCGTCACAAGACAGCCCCTGGACCAGCACCGCCCCTGCTCCGCCTGCCCCCGTGCCCCCTCTGCCCAGGGCTCACAAGACGCTTTAATCTCCTCACTTGCAACAAGCGAGTGGGACAGGGAACGACTTCCTCCAAGACAAATCGCAGTCCCAAGAACTATGCGAATGGAAGACATTCAGGCGGTGCGCGTGGGTCTGCCGCTCCAAACCGACCGCATGCTTAGGTGGCAAACAGAACCATCGCCACCAAATGAACCTCGAGGTCAGCAGTTAGAAACCACCCGTCGCTCCATGGGAGAGAGAAGCAGCTTGCTTTCTACTCCCGTCACGGCTTACAGTTCCAGAAGCCCACAAGGGTGGTACTGTTCTTTCCCAGAGGGTCACTGCAAGTCGGAAGAGACTCAATGGCAGTTTAGAGGCTTGGAGGTTGTTTGTGTTGTGCCCCCCCCCCTTGCCAAACCACCACGTCATTAAGCTGCAATGTCCTGATTATCGTTAGAGGCCGGCACAACGAAAACAAATCACTGCCGCGGACTCCACTGGACTCCTGGCAGCGCTACAGGTAACTCTCGGGGCAGAGGGAGCTCTAGGGGTGTCGCGAGTGTGCATTGGGCTGCTGATCACGTGGTCAGCAATTTGAGCCCACCAGCTAGCTCCTCTCTGGGAACAAGAGGAAACTTTTGCTCCTGGGAAGATCTACAGCCTTTGACATGCGCTGCCCGTGAGCTTGCTGTGACAGGCCTTGCATGGCCTCCAGGGCCATGAGTGTGTTTTTTCTAGTTTGGTGGCGCCGTGGTTAAAGCACTTGCCTGCCAACCAAGGGACAGTGGATCGACCTTTCTGTGGGAGAAAGATGTGGCAGCCTGCTTCTGTAGAGATGATTGCTTTGGAAACCCTTCCGGGGCACTTTTACCCTGTCCCATAAAGCCATTCACTATGACTCAGAATCAGCTCAGTGACAGGGGCTCTTTGGAGTAGGCACCAATTAATCTAGGGGGCAGACTGGTCGCTTGGAGGAAGATAAGCTCTTCCTTACAAATGGCGCTTGCTTAGTAGGTCTCGTAGGGGGAAGATGTCAGGTAGACCGGCTCCTCGCCTCTTTGTCAAGTCTGCCGACAGACAACCAACCCACCACTGACCACACAATCTTCTGACAATCATGTCTTGAGAGACTGCGTTATGGTTCCCACTTCTGCGATCTCTAATCTGCATGCTAAGTAGTTTTACCCCATTTTACAGGTAAAAAAAGAAACAACTCAGAGAGGTGAAGTGACTGGCTGCAGGTCACACAGCTAGTACCCCCCAGAAACAAGATGGCCTGCAGCCTAGTCGCTGGTCGGCGTCGGGAAGTGCCCTGTGGGTGTCCTTTCTCCTCGCTCTGGCTTGTCCCTTTTTCTCTCTAGCTCAGATCCTTCAGTCAGTCAACTTTTAAAGAGGGCTTACTTAGTCCAGGGTTCCTCTTCCTGTGACCCAACGTGGTTTCTGGAAACAGTGGCAAATGAACGACGGGGCCCATGGGAAAGGAAGATGGTAGCCAGCCCTTACATTTCTCTATGAGGCAGTTCCTAAGGATCACGGTCGCCATCCTGCTGTGACACAGGGTCTCCACACCCTCCAGGCTTAGTGAGCAGAGCAGTAGATAGCTAGTTAGTAAGTAGACAGATGATAGAGAGGTGTATGCATATATACGTCTCTGGGGGAATATTTGTGTTTTCCTTCGCTGACAGGTTCCCATCTTACACAGACTGCAGTTTTCACAGGCACACACACACACACACACACACACACACAGATGAGGGGCTTCAAAGGTTCATAGCAAATGGAATGAACTGATTACACTTTCTATAGGCTTTAAAGCATATGTATGTGTCTATGTACATGTATATACATAAATAGCTTTGTAGATTTCACAGTAGTCCTGATTACCTAGGGATTAAACCCAAATCTTCTTCATGGGAAGTAAGCATTCTACCACGGAACCACCTCAATCTAACATCAAAAACCCCAAACTCAAGTTCACTACTACTATCGAGTCAGGGCTGACTCATGAGGACCCTCCAGATCAAAGTAGACCTGTCCCTGTGAATTTCCGAGCCTGTAACTCTTTGCTGGAGTAGAAAGCCCATCTTTCTCCTTTGAAGTGGCTTGTGGTATTGAACTACTGACCTTGCAGTTAGGGACCTCGCATCCTACTACATCCAAACAGCAAACCCATGGCTGTCGACATCTACTCTGGCTCATAGCGCCTTTATAGGACAGACTGAACTACCCCGCAGGGTTTCCAGAGCGATCAATCTTTGTAGAAGCAGACCGCCACTCCTTTCCCCAGCTGCCTTTGGGTTGGCGGCAGCGTGCTGGAGCCAGTGCGTCATCCTGTCTTACTACGGGCTCTTTAAAAACCAGCTCCTCTTGAGTATTTAGGCGGGGAAATGATACCCAAAGTGTCTTCACTTACACAACAGGTGGGACTGCATTCTGATTCTCTGAGTGGGATGTCGAGGTGCTGCACATCAGAAGAGGTTCTGAAGCGGCTGGGAAAGATGCTCTGGGCCCGGGTTCCAGTGTGTGGGCGATCCCTGCCCTGGAACTGGCTCTGGGTGGGGAGCACAGCACGGGACTTTGCTCAGCTCACAGTAGGCGAGACCACATTCACTATCCAACCTTCCTGGTGGGAGAACCAGGAGACTTGTGGCCCAGAAGTAGGGGAGGAAGGCTGGGTCCAAGGGAACATGCCTTCTCTGCCACCACATGGTCTGTCCAGGGTGCTCCTGCCTGGGAGCCTGCTGTATCAGGCTCCTGTGACAGCCTGCTCATGGCATCCCCACCTGGGAAGGAGGTGCTGAGCATTCCGTGTTCTGAAGAGAGAGCGCAGCACTGCCACCACGGCAGCTTCAGGGGCAGACACCCTTCACCTTCTCCCTTCTCCCTTCATGCCGAAGGAACCCATCATGCACAGGGATCCCTGCCCTTTCTAGGGATGCCTTGTCAAGGCCACATGGTGGTCTCCTTCAATACTGGGAAGCCCCTAGGGTCACGTGCTGGAGTACAGCTATGCTTCACTGGGGTTTCAGAAGGAGATCACCAGGCCTTTCTTCCGAGGTGCTGCATGCTGGGTGGAATCTGTCAGTCTTCCTGGTAGCTAGCTATTATTGGTCGTAGCAGCTGTTAAGGCCATGTATATCTGCTTTGGTTTTTTTCTGTTGCCACCAAAAAGAAGCTAAAAAACGCACACAGCAGACCATGATGGTGAAGAGCACAGACTTGTGAATCCGGATTGCCTGGATTCACATTCTGGTCACATCAGTCCTAGCTGTGTTACCTTTGGCAATTTTTATAACTTCTCTGCACCTCAGTTCGCTCATCAGCAAGGAGCCCTGAGGGCGCAGTGGGTTACGTGGTGGGGCCGCTAACTGCTGGGTCAGCCATTCAAAACCACCAGCTGCTCTTGGGGAGAAAGAGGAGGCTGTCTATGCAGAAACCCGCGGAGGCAGTCTGACTCTGATAGGGCCTCTGTGAAGCAAACTCCGTTTGACGGCGGTGAGTTAGAGAGAGCTCACTGTTAGGTGTCATGCACTGATCTGCATTCAGAGGGACCCCATGCGACAGCGACAAAGTGCCCATGATGGTTTCTAGGCTACAAACTTTCTGGGGCCAGGCCACCAGGTCTTTCTCCACCAGGGCCATCAGGTGGGCTCAAGCCCCAAGGCTTTCAGTTAGCAGTGAGGGCCCTACCCACTGTGCCAGCAAGTCTCCTGCACTCGCTCACTGCCACTGAGTTGATACCAACTCGTAGCAGCCATCTAGAGCAGGGTAGAACTGCCCGTGCGGGTTTCTGAGACAGTCAGGCAATACTCTATTCTTTATCTTTATTCTTAACTTTTTGGGGGGGGGTCTGAGGTGTGGCGGGGGTTTCACCCCCACAATGGGACCAGGGTCCCTCTAAGGCTCCTCAGACCATGGGCCATGCCAGGAAAATCGCCCTCAGAGCTGCCTGCGTGTTAATCGCACTATATTCATAGGTCTGCCTAAGCTGTGGCCTGTCCCGCCACACCCTGCTCTGTGTGCCTCGCTTACAGTAACACCTTTAATCCTCGCAACGTAACTAAACATGCATCCAGTCTCGGTTCCTGCATGAGCCTTTCACTGGCCTGGGTTCTGTTGTGTCAACATCCTCACTCTCGATGATTTCTCCAGGGGTGAATTTAACGAGTCGAAATATGGGCGATGTGTTTTCCTTTCCCTGTGCTGTCTGTACACATCCAGAGCAAAGGGACGGGAGCTGGGAGGAGAGATGGGGAAGGGACCCTGGTGTCACGGTGCTTAAGGAACAGGTTGCGAACTAGAGAGCGAACCCACAGCCATGGAGTGGATTCCACCCCATAGCCACCCTGTATCGGGTTTCTGAGGCTGGGACTCTGTCCTGGAGCCTCATCTGGTGACTGGTGCGTTTGAAGCCCCCATGTAGAGGTTAGCAGTCCATGGTTAGCCGATGGTCCCACCAGAGCTGCTCTGGGGTTGGCAGTTCGAGCCCACCTCTGTGGGAGGAAAGACATGGAGATGTCAAGATTTCAGCCTGGGGGCCCCATGGGGACAGCATCTTTTGTCACATGGGGTCCCCTCATGAGTCGGAGCCCACCCTGGGCACCCAACAACAAAGGAGGGGTAAAGGGAGAGGCAGAGAGAGAGAGGCGGGGGGGGGGGGGCGGCAGCAAGGAGAACTCAGCTTGCCTGCCAGGGCTGTGGAGATCTCAATCTCCACTGGGCTTATTTACAGATTGGGTGTAAGATCCTAATAAATGGGAGGATTTTAAAAAGGTCCTCAGGATAGCAAAGCCAAGCTAAGCAAACGGTGAGTGTACACAACCAGGGAGATGAAAGGCCTCCGCCGCCGTCAGGACCACTCAGGCCCCTTATCTGCGGCCGGCCCTCTGCGGGGTGGAGAATGCCCAAGTGGCCAGCCCTGGCGGAAAGTTCAAAGTCATTTTTTGAACAGATAGCGCCATCAAAAGTTTGTTTATCTGTTGAAATATTTAGGAGAACAAGATATGGCTTTGACCTGCCTACACCTGCGACCTTTGTGAACGCCATCAAGATGTGTTTTAAGCTTGTTTGAGGTCTTAATCTTTAATGGGCTTCTGCATTTTTCAAAGAGCAGAATTTGGCACAACAGAACCAAAAAAAAAAGCCATTCCTCCCCCATCAAGAGAGGTCTATTTGGTAACCTTAGCTGTTTGCCTTCTGGAAATCTAGAGAGAAGTACGCACAGTCGGCCCGACCTCCACCTCGGGACCGCAGCCTACAACCCAGCAGCTCCCTCCAGCTCCTTTCTCCTATCCAGAGTGTGAGGAGACGGAGCGGACTCTCGGGACCTGCCCTAGCCACTGCAGAAGTTGAGGAGCTCCTTTGAAGAATTTGGGGGTTCAGATATGGGACTTCCAGTGTATGCTCTGTGTCGTAGGGGCCCTGCGCGTTTGAAAGCAACTAGGATTATTTAGCAGAGTTCATGGTGGAGAAAATTCATGCACATAAACAGAAGAAGGGAGAGTGGTGGGGGGCATAGAAACTCAAGTGAAAGTGGGCTATCGGGTCCCTCACTTCTCCCCACACCAGTTTCCCTGAGCTTGCCACAGAGCAAGCCTTTGTGGGGGCCATGCAACGCTGGCTGGGGGGCGGTGGTGGACAACATCACGGGGGTAAGTGGAGGTGATGCCAAATAAACAGAGCCGAGGGATTTACCTGGGGAACGTGGCTGCCCAGGAAGGTGGCCTTGACCATGAGGAGGGTATGAGACAACCAACTGGATGCGTGATCTAACACCACGACAGAAAGAGGAGTTGATAGCTGATGAAGCTCTCTGTAAAAATGTAAACTTTGAGTAAAAAAAAAAAGCTTTTATTAATTAAACACTTTATCTAATAAAGACCCTGTTAATTTAAGGGTCCGGGCCCTGGGTCAAGCTGAGGTCTCCAACATCTACATGCTGTGACATAGATGGAGGCCCTCATTCGGCTCACTCTGTGGCAGGGCTTGAAAGCAAGGATCCACACAGGACGGGAGCACACGGACTTCCCAACTCAAGTGTGATTCTTAGCCTGGGACCCACGATGGCATCGAGGCACTGCCCTTCAAGTTATGGGTGCACCTCAAGCTCCCCTCGTGTCTTTGGGGTTTTGTTATTTTGGATTCAGATTCTGACTCTCACAGTTGGTAATGGTGAGGACATGGACATTTCTGCAGCTCCTCAGAGCTACAGTTGCTCATCTATGAAGTGCAGATCATACAGTCCCCTTGACAAAGTTATCGTGGCCTCTGGAGACGACATAGAATGTATGTAAGATGCGCATATGGTGCATGGCATACAGAAGGAGCAAAGCCAATGGGAATCCGTCTCCTTTTGCTTCTCTTCCCCCTCATTATCTTCATCATCAATGTCACTGCTGTCAGTCATCAAAATGACTCATAATTGGCAATACCCGCCTTCAAGCTTAATGGTAGGAAGGGGGATTCCATTCTAGCCTTCATGTGCTTTGTAGGGGCAGGAGGTGGGGAAGCAGCTACGCCAGGTTGTCTAGGTGGTGCTTCCTCTACCACAGCGATGGCTGCACTGAGTTCAGGATACTCGAGAGCCGAGAGCCAGCTGTCCTCTCCCCAAGCCATTATGCAACTAAGCAGGGCCCAATCATTGAAATTGACCTGTGTTGGTTCTAGATCCCAAAATGAATCTAAAAGTAATTAGGAAAGATGGTAAGACTCATTCCAAATGGCAGCCCTAAATTTTAACCTAGCCGCATCAGCAATAATCCACTTTCTAAAGCAATTCTGCAGGTTACCAAGTCTGTCCACATTCCTGGCCCCTAGTCAGAGGGATTCACCAGGGGCTTATTAATTCAGTACCTTGTCATTCCATCTCCCTTATGATCCATTTATACTTATGCTAGTTTTAATATTTTCTGCTTCTTTTTGACTGAGGTTTTTAACAGTTTTCTTTTGTTATTCTTGTTAGTTTCATTTGTTTTTCTGTATATGCAATCCAGGATAGGTAAATCTATAGAGACTGAGTGGATTAATGGTTCCTTGGGAGTATGGCAGGGAGATGGAGAAGAAAGTGGGGAGCTAGGAAAGAGAATACAAAAATGACGAATATGTTCTAAAACCGACTCTGGTGCTGATTACGCAACTCTTCTTGATGTGATTGAATGGTATGATATGTCAATTCGATGTCAATAAAACTCTTGGAAAAACAAACAAAATTCTGACACACATGACGCCACCATAAATCAGAATCACTTCAAAAGCAACTGGTATTCCAAAGATGCTGAACCACCAGAAACGCTGCCTATCGCTCCGTGTTATAGAACCAAAACTCAGCTCTGCCTATGGTGCTTAAGTATATCACAAAGGTGGCCTTTCTAATATCTATTTTTAATGGAAGTTTTTTTTAAATGAGAGGCAAAAAACAAACAAAATGGCAGCCCTAACTCAGCCATAAGTCTTTGTGGGTGGTGGGAGGGTCCATTATGGATCATAGGCTGCTGCCCAGCCTCTCCATGCGGTTCTGGATCCAGCGCTTTATCGGGAGTGTGTTTCCATATCCTGGGCTTCCATCTGTGAAATAGCACTAATCACTCTTTCAACTACCTCCCAGGCTTACTGTGTGAAATTAGAATAACAATAACTAACATTCATGAAATACTCTGTGCCAGGCACCGTGATAAGCAATATTGCTTTGCATTATTTCAACTTTGCTAGTAATCAATTAAGTTCAAATTTAAGTGACCATTTGATACCATTACACTTCTATTACACGGGCAGAATTGCCCAACAATATCAAGCACTGAGGGGAGAGTAAAATTATACCAACACGTGGGCAAGAGTTTGGCAATATTTAGCCACTTAGCTATCAGATTGTCATACTGGGGTTGTTTGTGTGTTGCCGGAAGCTATGTCATGGTATTTCAGTATCAGCAGGGTCACCCCAGTCAACAGGTTTCAGTAGAGTTTCAAAACTAAGGATGGACTCTGAAGAAGGGAAAGACTGGGCTCTCGATATCTGAGAGATTAGCCACTGTAGACCTATGAGCAGCAGTGAGCTTTCTCCGGTATTGTGCTGGAAGATGAGCCTCTCAGGTTAAAGGCATTCAAAATACGACCAGGGAAGAGCTGCCTCCTCAATGTTGAGTCGCCTTTAATGATGTGGGTGAAACAAGGCTTGTGAAACCTTCATTTGTAAGTGAGGCACGACTCACAATGAGGAGCAACAGCTGCAAACATCCACTAATAGTCGGACTCTTCATTGAGATGGATGGACAAAGGGCTGCAGCATCACGACAGTGTTTCGATCTGTGGTACGTGGGGTCTTTATGAGTCGGACCACCGTGATGGCCCCTAAGGATCACAGCAAACTGGGAAAGTGCATCTCCTCCGAGCCAGCCATTGCACCCTCAGGTGTGCCCCACAGAGAAACGCAAGCAGGTGTTCCATCTGCCGTGTGCAAGGATTTTCATACAGCACAGCTCACGAGAGCGGGACACTTGAAACCCATGTCCACCCAGGTGACGAAAATGACAATTTAGCACTATGTTTTCCCCACTCATAGGAACATGGACGAGAAAAGGAAGTGACAGAAGGCTATCCAAGACCTGGTATTGGGGCACATATGCAAATAACGTGTAAAGTGATGCCTAAGCATGAGCAACACCCAGGGACCAGGCTGCAGCTGTAGCTATGCTCCTGCCAAGTCAATTTTGACTCATGGGTCTCAGGAGTTCCATGAGCCACAGGGTTTCCAGGGGCTTCTTTTCCCGATGGGGACCACCACACCTTTCTTCAGAGGCAACCCTGGAGGACACTGTCAGCCTTACAGTGGTGATGTTCATTGCCTGGGAGTAGCTCATAGTGACTCTGTGTGACAGAGCAGAGCTACCTAATAGGGTTTTCTTGCTGTAAGCTTTATTGAAATAGAGCTCGGAAGCCAATGGAGTGAGTCGAACAGCCTACCTTTTATTCAGCAGCCGAGCATTTAATCATTTCACCACCCGGGCTTTTAGTCGGGGGCTGAACCACATACACCGTGCAGGGAATAGCTGGGGCGTGCTATTCCGGAGAACTGAGGACTCGTGGCCTTCTACTGTCTTGGTTGTTTTTTATTTCTGCCAGCTTCTGACTCACAGGGACTCCGTAGCACCGAGTAGAACTGCTTCCATGGCATTTCCAAGGATGGGAATCTTTCTAGAAGATGACTGCCGTGTCTTTCTCAGTTGGTCGGTAGCAACCACAGACCCTTTGGGTAGGCAGGTGAGCCCTTAACCAGAGCTGCTTGGGTGATAGGTCACTCACTGGCATCAAGTCAATTCCAACTCATAGTGACCATAGAGGACCTGGAGGACAGTGTAGAATGACCTCTGTGGGTTTTGGAGACTCATTGCAGGAGTAGAAAGCCTAGTCTTTCTCCTGTGGAGTGACTGGTGGTTTCGAACGGGTGACCTTGAGGTTAGCAGCCCAATGTTCAACCACTATGCCACAAGGGCTCCTCATAGTTATAGTCATAGTGGTAGTGTGGTAAATACATGAGTATTTATTGTATAATTTTTTTTGTACTTTCTGGATGTCCTGAATAGTTCTTCCTTCGTTGTTAAAAAGGAATGAACTATATTAAACTAAAAGAAGTCAGTGGAATTTCATTCTATTAGAAGATGGAACGGGTTGGGAAGAGGAACTCACTCGCAGGACAAGAGCAGCCACTGAGGGAAGTGGAGACCTCTGGCCCCTCCAGGGCAGGACAGGAAGGCCTGTGCCATTGTAGCCGTGAGTGTCCGGCTCCCGCCACACACTCAGCACGCTCCCCCCACTCCTTTCTGGCATGAATTCCAGGCAAGAAAAGGGTTAAGATAATGGGACAAGAGCAGGCGGGGGCCACGGAGGCCTTGGGTCAACAGAGGCCCTGTCCCAAAGAGGGGAAAATGATGGATTTATATATTTAATGAAAAGGAGATTCTGGAAGAGTCATAAAACTAGACTGGCGCAGGCAGATCTGTTCAGTGGTTTTTTTTTTGTTGTTTTTTTTTTAAATCCACACTTCGGCAGTTCTTGCTCTTGTACCATTCTTTTGTTAGATCAGGTAATATTTTTGAAAAACAGCATTACAAAAGGTTAAATGTAGAACAGATGTAAGTTATAAAATACAAGCTGATCAAAGCTGAGGTTTTGAGACAGATATGTTAGCAAATGATGATAAATCCATCCCAGTAGGATGGTAAGGAGCAGACTAATGTAACGATGGACGAGGGAAAGTCAAGGGCTGAACCTGGGGGAGGGGCAGAGTGAAAACAAATGCTAGCATCCATTCCGGTGAAGCCACGCCGAACAGCAGAGAGGAGGCAAACGAGACGGACGCCGAGCGCGCCATTCTCTTGGCAAAGAATGTTTGCGATGCCTGGGTTTGCAATAATCCAATTATGGAGTCTGCACCCAGCGTCGGAGGGACTTCTCCCAACACCCCTCCTTTCTGACCCTGCATTTCAACGTCCTCAAGCAACAAATACCGAGTTCTGGTTTGGAGCTTGAAATATCAGCTTGCGAGGCCGGGCATCTAAACTGCTCATTAAAAAGCCCAGTAATTTACGGTCACATCATTAAACCGCTTCCTAGGCCGACCATGATCAACTTATCATTTGGGGGTAGATTTCAGCAGAACATTACGGCTCCTTTCTGAGAAGGCGGCAAAGCAACCAAATTAAATAAATCAAGGCTCTCTGTGTCAATAAATGAAGCCCAGGAGAAGTAAACTATTTACCGAGGCTTAAGTGAAACAGAAAACATTTAAAGATCAAGAAAAAAGAGAAGTAATTGTTCAGACTGTCAGCAGGGGACCGCTGTGATAATTTGATCTGATCTCTGCTAACAAATGACCCGGCCGTTTTTTCCAACTTTAGTATCTGTTTATGCTCCGACAAATTGAAACCCCGCCGCTCGGCTGCACTGAACAGGGCCGGGCACAATAGCACCTCAGCCTGCCGATTAGTTCAAGGTGGGGATGGATTAGCTGTCCTTCCTTCGCAGGCCCTCGCCCCTCCAGAATATTTTGTCTTTTCCTGCTGGGGTAAAAGGGTGCAGACATATGTAACCAATAAAGCAACGGCCTTCTATGCACTGGAGGTTGAGGGGAAGGAATGCAGAACAAAACTATAAAATAATAATCAACAAAGGGGCAGTGAGCACCAGGGAACTCAATCCCTCCCCTGCTCGCCCCGGCGGATGGAGCACCAGCATGTCCGCAAGTTTTTCCAGGGAAGGGGGCATGTTGTGTCTGATCTTCCCGCTCACGGTTGTAGGCCAGGCGTGCCAGCGGTCAGGACAGACGGGAGATCAAAAGGCTGATAAATGAGAGGAAAGGGACTGGTTGACCCGCACAGCCATATTCTACAAGAACCCCAGGCTTTTAAAGTAATAAGAAAGGCCATAAATTCCAATCTCTTGGACATATTCGGATATCTCCCAATGCACCTGAAGGTTACCCATGTTGGATCTTTGTAGAGCAGTTCCTGAGCTCTGGAAAGCTTAGGGATCTTGTCCGTTCCCAGGATTCGACCCCTAGAAGCAGAGCCCGCACTGAGTCAAGAGCAACGGCTCTTCCTGGTCTTTCAGAAGTTCCCAAAAAATCCCAGAAAAGATAATTAGGTGGAAAAACCGCCTTAAGTAAATGGAAGCAAATTCAAAATGACACTGCTTCCTTAGATCAATAATGAGTCACATTTCAAAGGAAAATGTTATAATTGAATGAAAAAAAGAAAGAAAACACTAACTGAAGCTAGCAGTGTCGGATGGGTTAACAAGCAACCTGAGCTGTGGGCCCGAAGCCTTTCTCTACCATTACAACCTGCTCCATCTCAGCCCCCTTAACTTCTTCAAGCTGCTGCCAAAGTTCCCGAATAATTGGCTTGCTTCATCGGCCCTCCTTTTGTGCTTCTGCTGTTTTTCAAATGCTCCGTCCCTTTGCCCCAGTCTCCTCCGAGGAGACTCGGAGAAGCGTTCCAGCAGAGGGCACCGGCCCCATTGAAAGTCAAGGGAAACCATTTTGAAAATGGTTGCCTTCACGGCCCCAAAGAAAACACTCCGGCGAGCCAGCCACCAAGACAAAAAACCGCTCCTTGGCATCCAGGCAAATTTGCTTTCAGACCCCAAGCACCTCAAGATGGCCAATGTTCTGCCTGCTAGGGTTTTGCCAGATTCAACAAGTACTCGCTAGTAACAAGTAACTCCCCCCAAAGGCTACATGGCAGAAGGTCACAGGCTGACTGAGAAGAAGGGTTTGCTTCAAGTCGTTCCACCTTCTGCTAGCATGTGATTCTCAGCCAGCGGTGATTTTCACCCCATGCATTTGACAACATCCGGAGACATTCTTAAAAATACATTGTATTGTACCTTTGCTGAAAGGACACCCGGCAAATGCAAACCCGGTTCCCATTCAACAACTTCTGCACATAATGTTCAGGGCCATTGCTGGCATTCTTTGCAGCCCGTTGGCATGCTCATTATTTCCGTCCTAGTTGTTCCATTCCCACCAACTTGGCCTCACTGTCCCGTGACCCGCTCCTCTGTGTTCTAGAGGAACTGTCCTTTGTGTGGTCACATAGAGGTAGATTTTTTTTTTTTAAGCCTCGTGCTTCCCAGCGACGCCCATGGCTTTTTGAGATAACTTGCTACTTTGTTCAAAGGTGACTTCAGGGGACAGTTTCAGTTCCAGGTCTCAAGAGCTGCTCTGGGCACTGGTCTTGGGGATCCCTCTCCCCACCGCCCCCGTCTCAATGAGGGCAGTAAGTCTGGACTCTTCGGGCCCTGGAAGCCCTCTTGTATGTTTTCCTGGAGATGCTCCTGTTTGTCCCAAGTGAAGTGCTATTGGCATCTCGTGGGTAGAGCCCAGAGGAGCTACTCAATACTCAACATGATGTTTAGGACAGTCCCCACTGAAAGAACGATCCAGCCCCCATGATTAACAGGGTTAAGATGGGGGGGGGGGATCCTGGCAAGACACTGGCTAAGACCTTTGTTTCTAATTGTTCAGCTTGGCCAGATCCACGTTTGTTCTAGAGATGGGATGCAGTGGAGCCTGAAGCTCTATGGATTCAAAATCATCATAAGGAACTAAAGCTATCTTGGCCGACTAAGCTGAAATCAGAAGGAGAGCAAGCAGGTACTGAGATGTGTCCTCCCATTTCCTTACCCTAAACTCCTGAGGAAGCTGCAGGGTCAGAATATTGACTAACTCTTGATCTTCTCTGCATAGAGAGACCATGGGCCAGGGGCTGAAGACTAGCTAAAGTTCTACCGCAAATCCATATGTGCGCCCGCGCTGAATATGCTGGACATTAATCAGAGGTGGGAGATGTAATAGAGGGGGTGAGAGAAGAATTCAGAATGGAGTCAGCCCAATCTGAATGTAAATCCAGGCCCTGCCGCTTAATAGCTGTGCCGCTTTGGACAAGTTAGTTAACCTCTCTGGATATGTTTTCTCATCTGAAAATAGGCGTTCACTCCATCAACTTGCGAGATTGTGGTGAGGATTAAATTAAAGAATGTATTTCAAGTAACTTGTAAGATGTCTGCCACGTGGACATGGGCTGGTTTGGATAGTCTTAGCTTTAGGAATCAAGCCTATGCACCGAAGGGTGCCTGCGGACGCTATCTTAAATATTTACCACAGCTCTAAGACCTCAGGGAGGTACACTGGTGAACGCAATGAGCTGCTAACAGAAAGTTTGGTGGTTCAAGTCCACCCAGAGACATTTTAGAAACAAAGGCCTGGCCATCTCCTTAAAACATATGAGCCACTGAAAATCCTATTGGGCATTGGGGGGGGGGGGCGGGGTGACTACTCTGACGCACATGGGGTTGCCGGGAGTCTGAATCTGCTCAAGAGCAACTGGTTGGTTGTCAAGTTCACCGCCACTGACCGAGCGCTCACGAGGTGCTCAGATGTTGGAGTCCAGTCCAGGGCAGGAATGGCATCATTTCAGCCTTCTGTTGTGAAGTGAGCCCACGTATCCACACTGCCCAGTCTTTCACCAGCCCCCAATTATTGCTCTATCTGAGGCCGTGGATGCACCCACTGTGTCAGACCAAATCCTCACAAATCGTCCTCTTGTCTCTGATGCTCTATTTAGCCTCTACCGTTACACCAGTATCTCCATTTCACTGGTGGGATCATTACACGCCTTTGTAGAGGGAGAGGGGTGTTTGGTGCCGGAGTCAGTGCCTCAAGTCAGCTCGCTCCCATAGGACAGCCCGCTGAGGAGTTGCATTTCCAGCCCCAGGGGTGGCCTATAGTGGAAGGCCACCCCCCGGGAGGTTCTGAGAGACCACAGATGTGTGACTCTGTGAACACCTGAGAATCCCTTGGGCACCATGGTAAACTACAGGTTCTGATCCAGTCTACTTAGAGGGGAAATGCAAATTTTCAGTAGCGGGTGGGAACAGAGTGACCCAGTTGAAAGTCCTGCCCAGCGTCCACACTCCTCACAATGTCTCTACACCACAGGCCACGTGTAAAGAGGCCACAGTTAGGAGACACGTGAGCGATCAGGAAGGCCCACTATAACTTCTCAGACGGACAAGTGAGTCGCAGAGGGATGAAGAAGCAGCTTGCTAGTGATCAAGCTGACGTGGAAACGGGGATGGGTGGGGTCGTGACTCCCATTTCTTCCAACAAAGAATAGCTCCACATTAAAAAAAAAAAACAGCAGTTACCGCTTTCCCAGCACAGGGTAAACACAGGACAAATCACTTAGCATGTGTATCTTAATAACCCGACTTGACTGAGATGAATGAATTCACATTCAGTCATCATACGAGCCTATTAAATATCCTGAGAGGATGCAGTACACTTTCTAATGGATGTTGAAACACCGAGCGGCCTTGTTCATGGCTCTTTTCATCTTGCCAGTTTTACGAAAATGATTAGTTCAAGAACCGTTCCGTAATGAGGCATAGACGTCAAAATGGGACTCAGAAGTTTCTGGAACATTTTGTTTCTTGATGGATTGATTTAAAAAAATGATTATTATATATTTGGGGGGTGTCTTTTCTTTGTAGACAGGCTCTCTGGATCTCACCTGAGATCAGTAAGGAAAGGCAAACACACGTGTTTGAACCTGGGACTTCAGCGGGACCCACACAGACTCTGCGTGTTCTCCGTCTCCTTAAGCTGCACCCCCCGGGGACCTCCGGGCTCCCTGGCTCACCAAGTCACGATGACCCACCAAGTGAGGTGCCCCGACCCTGCCTTCATCAGAACTTCCCTGGTGTGAGGGGGAGCATCAGCCACGTGCGAAGAGGAGTGTCTGGGAAAATGATTGAATGTGGCCGAGTGCCACAGTGAGAGTTGTTTGTTCTGGGAATGGAAGGAGGAAATTGTCAGAGGAAGTGAAATAGGAAATGAAGAGATCAAAGAGAGGAGGAAATGAGATTGAATTGAGCCCTTTTTGGAATCAACTTTGCACTCTTCACCCATGTGAGACAGAAAGATTAGCCTTTAGACAGCTGGGTCAGGGAGAAACACTTTCCAACGGGTGCATCCTGGCAGCTGGGCAGCTCCCGCCCCAGCCCACCGAGGGGGCAGACTGCTGAGCGGAAGCTGAGGGAAGGCAGGCCACTTCCCACAGAAAGCCCAGCCCGAATGTCCATTTAACCCATTGTTAGGTGCCTCAAGTCTGCTCCTCCAGCTCCTGGTGAGTCCCTGAACTACAGACTACAACATTACGTGCTCCTGCCCCATCTTCACCATTGTGACAAGCTCAAGTCCACTGTGGGGGCCACTGTGCATTTTGAGTGTTTCCAACATCAGAGACACTTGCCTAGCATTTTGCTCGACTACATTTTATTGTGATCCATAAGGTTTTCATCGACTAAATTTTGGAAGCCGATCAGTAGACCCTGCCTCCTAGTCTGTCTTAGTCTGGAAGTTCTGCTGAAACCTGTCCATCACGGGCCATCCTGCTCGGATTTGAAATACCAGTGGCAGAACTTCCAACATCACGGCGACATGCAGGCCAAACTGACATATGGGTGGTTGGACTTAACTCCAAACACCCTTAAACTGTAGGATATGAGGATCACATAGAAGATGACCCAGGATTCTTGCCCCCAGAGAGAAGTGAGACCTCATCTTAAGTCAATCACCTTTATAGTACCAACATTGGAAAATGGGGCTTCCCCACATTCAGCATTTAGAGGGGGAATGGTGAGGGCAGGGATGGAAAGTCGAGGCCCCTTGGAAGGAAGGCCTGATGATGTGTTTCCAGAAATGAACCAGTGAAAACCCTACGGCGAAGAAGACTATTTATTCTGATGGACATGGGGTTCCATGAATTGGAATCAACACAACAGCAAAAGCCTTACTGCTTTTAGGTTAGACCTGGGGTTGTGCCTTGTTAAATGTTATTTTTAAGCTAAAAGGGGAGCTGGAAAGAGTTGGCAAAAGAATAGCTCTAACCCGAGACTACCTCTTGTCACACACACACGGACGCACGCACACAAATGATTGAGAAAGGATTGAAAGGGTGAGCACGCTCTTAAATTCATTAATTAAAGCTATCCTCCAGTACCGTCTGAGAATCACTGAGTGCAACGGGAACCTTGGGGAACCCTAAGCTACGTATTAACACTAAGCTGCTATATTTATGACTTGGTATTTCATCTAATGTGCTATGATTGGTCTCTCCCCATCTGGAGGAAAGAAGAGCGAAGAAACCTGAAAGGCACATGGAAGCCATCCGTTCAATGGACTAATGGAACACACAAACATCAGTCTCCACAACCCTGGGAGCAGAACGAGGTGGTGCCTGGCTACTACTTCCAACTACCGTGAAAAGGATCACATTGCAAGGTGCATAAACCATGGGGAGAGACCGTATCTGCCCTCCTCTGGGTTCCCTATTGCGCTGAGGCAGGGGTCAGACGTACCTCCAGCCCCAGCCTTCGTTACCTATTTTGTCACCAACGGCTCCTCCCAAGGCATTCGACTTCTGCATTACATCCAACGATGCGTTGCAATGGCCATGGAGAACTCACAGAAAACACACATCTCGAAGGGGGAAGGGTTCTCAAGGAATTTAACAGGTTACTACACACCAGGATCAGATAACGTTGAGGAAGCAATTCCTAATCCACAGAAGCACCTCTCCTCAGCCAGCAGCCAAACCTCTCTCTAGTCTTCAGCTCCCCAGCCATGTGGCTTCTGCCAGGGCGCCAGGCAACCCGCCCACTGCTCTGCCTTGTAGTCTCTGGTCCCAGAGCCGTTTCTTTGCTCGATCTCATGGACTCCATGCTCTGCCTCTGAGCTGGGCTTGGCTGATTTCTTCTGTCCCATGATCCCTGTGGTCTCAGCCTCTGTCACTTTTGACAGATCAAACGGGTTCCACTGGCGGCTCCCCTTCCAAGGGCCGCAAGACTTTGCTCTGAACTCCTGCTTCCAAGATGGCTTGTTTTTATATGAGGAGGTGGTTTTTGTCTTTCAACAGATCAGATTTTCATGGAAACAAAAGGTTACCACCCTCCACTATGGTGGAAACTCAGAATACATCTGACTTTAATCCTGTGCATTGGCATGACAGAGAACTCCCTCTAAAATGGGATGGTAACTACAGGCATCAACAAATTCACTGCCATTGAGGCAACTCTGACTCATTATGATGCTATTGGACAGGGTAGAACTGGGTCTGTGAGTAGAGAGTCTCCTCTTTCTCCTACGGGGCAGCTGGTGGTTTTGAACTGCTGATCTTGAGGTTTATGGCTGGAAGGGATATATTAGGTAAGTGACTACATCTCACCTAGATGGAGTGGGAGGGGGAAAAAAGTGCAACAGAATTCAAAATCCTAAAAGATAACAGGTTTACTGGGTGGATAGAGACTGGGGGAACTGCTCTTACCTTTCAGGTCTTGAATGGAACTCACCGCCCACTAGAATAGCCAACCATTTAAAACCCAAAGGTAGCATTTACTCAAGGACAAAATTCAGAGGTTGAAGGAAGAATGGCAACAGAAAGTCCTGGGAGGATGTAGGGTAAGGGATGGGGCATTGAAAGGATTGCAATGGGTGAGTTGGAGTGAAATACATGTGCATTGTAGAATGCAAAGCTGTAAAGCTTCACCTAATTCACAATACGACGTGCTTTTTATTTTTTTTAAGAGAGAGACCGAGGTATTAATTTGACACAGAACAGGTGTCTAACTTTCTTGGACTCAGAATACAGCTGTTGTTTTAATTAGCCTGATATTTAACATTGAACAATAATGCCGCATATTGTTATAGTTAAGATCTGAGAAGAATTTCAATGAATCTCCACCAGAAGTGATTTGTTCACTGGCACTCGAGATCACTAAGGACAATTCATTTCTGTAGAGTAATGTAAACTAATTACCTACAATGCAGAAGTGAGGGCTGTGTGTGCATGATACATTGCAGAATATTGCATTATAAAAAGAAATATTAATTCGCATAATATAAAATTAAAATTGACGACCAACTGTTTCCTTTTTTAATTGTTTAATCTTTTAAATTGCAGTTGTCTTCAAGCCACAGATATCCTATACTTCAAGCGGTACATAAATGTATTTACCTAATAGCACATTCTTTGCAAAAACAACAGCAATGTGTATATTCAGAAAACCAGTGTCAATGAGTCCTTTCTTTTGTTCCTTAGAAATTGACTTTCTTCCCTGGGAAGTAAGTTTGAATATGCAGCAGCAAATATTCCTCTGGAATGTACATATATTTTTTATCACACTGGCCTTTTTTTGATGAGAGACATTCTTAAACTTTTAAGAAAATGAGGGAAGTATAGTTGCCAGATCAACACACCATTTGAAGAGCCATTCTGACTGGAGACTTGCACTTCATCGTTTCGCTCACTCATAAATTTGTATGTGTCACCATCCTCTGTCCTTGCGTTAAGATACAATTGACAACTTGATGAGGAGATTTCTATCTCTTGGTACTTGGTCTCCATAGGGATAAGAGAAATATGACTAATTGAATTATTTCTTGGTGTCCTAAATGAAATGAAAAGTACAGGACCAGAATAAGTGGATCTTTCCCAGAATGCCAATCAGGCACGTGGCTCTCATGTCATTCCACTTAGATTGGCTTGGGAAGGGGGTTGACTTTCCCAGGGCACCACGTTGTCAGCTCAACGATCTGGTTCTTCATTCAAAATGCCAACCTTTCTCTTCCCTGGATTTCTTCACAGTTTAAAGTTCTGTGGCCTCTTTGAAACTTTGAGAACTTGGGCATTAAGACCCACAGTCCCAAATGAATGAGCATGGACCTGTTCTCTTCCTTCCCCAGCCACAGCCGGTCAGACCATAGGTCTTGACCCAAGGGCAACAGATCTCTGGACAGTCTATGGCAGAACCTGTCACCAAGCTCTGCCTAAACTCAGGAGTAACAGTCAAGATGAACTCACTCCTTGAATATGGGCTGAGAGAGATTGAATTAAGGTTGTGGGAATTTGCAAAGACTATGGGCGAGTCATCATGTTGAGTCAGAGGGAAGTCAAGGAAGAAAGAGCCAACAGAGAAAGGGAAGGGAAATCCAAGATCATAAAACGGTGTGGTTGATGAGGGAGAAATAAGGAGTGTTCTTAATACTTGGGCCTACGGGTCGCCTGAGATCTGAAGGCATGGTCTGTCAATCACAGACGATCACAGCATCCTTATAACACCATTGCGTTTTCAGTCATACTCACTTGTGCGGGGTCGTGTGCCCCGCTACCACGATCCTCACGCCTGGAGCATGTTCTGAGCATGCTCATGTCCTTTCACCTCTGGTCTTTTGCACACACTCTTCTTGCTCTACAGAGCACCCATTCTCCGCCTTCTTTTACCAGATCAATGACTTCCCTCCCTTCAAGTCTCATCCAGGGACTTCTCCTCCGGAAGCCTTTCCTACAAACCCTGAGTTAGGTGCCTTTGTCTGTTGTCACAGCCCCTGGTGCCCTGGCCTTCGCCACCCCGGGAGGTAATCCGCACCTTACTTGTCTGACGGGGAGCTCTGTACACGCAAGGCCATCGCTTTCCTCTCTTATTCTAAGGGTGTGGTGCCAATGGGGCTCTATATCTTGGCATTTTAAGATCGAAGGTCTAGCAATGAACTCATAATCTTCCATGAACACAACTGA
This sequence comes from Tenrec ecaudatus, assembly GCF_050624435.1. Classification (NCBI taxonomy): domain Eukaryota; kingdom Metazoa; phylum Chordata; class Mammalia; order Afrosoricida; family Tenrecidae; genus Tenrec; species Tenrec ecaudatus. Next base: position 45,589,642 of record NC_134547.1, read on the forward strand.
GTTGTAAGGGATTGGGTTGATACCCAAAATTCTTAAAAACATGACCCCATTGACCTTATTTCCCACTAGTCACCGCATATCGTACTCTTTCTGATCAAACAAAGATGTCAAAACCCTCCTTAGACCGTACCAAACAGCCACAAAGCCAGCTGTTGGCTGTATTTGAATGCTCTGCATACTGATTTCCTCACTCTGAGCCTTTACTTGTAGAAGTATTTCTATTATAAATGACTCTCCTCCGCCATCTCCAATTCTCAAAATTCTCCCCCTCCCTCAGAATCGAATTCAGAACTTGGTGGTCTCTGACCTGCCCCAAAGGGAGTCATTCCTTTCAAAAGCCTGCCTGCACATTACGCGTAAGACAAGACGCCCTGATGGTGCAGTGCTTAAGCACTCTGCCCTTCCCTGGAAGGTCAGCCGCTGGACCCCACAACGTGCGCTGAAGGAGAAAGGTGTGGCGATCTGACTCTTGGGAAGCCTACAGCCTTGGACACCTGGTGCGGTAGCTTTCCCCTGTCTTTTGGGCTGCTAGGAGTTGGTCTTCAGGCTGTCAGCAGTCCCATCTGGATCCTGACTCACGCCCCTTATCCAAACGATCCTTTCCTCACGTGCTGGAGCCACGCCTTATCCAGACACTCTCCTCTAAATGAAGAGTCCCTCCCCCATAAAGCACACTCGAGACGGTTCGTCTTTAACGTGCCAGGATTTTTTTTTAAGCAACTTAGCAGAAAGAAGCAAGTGATAATAGAACACCTGGAATTGTGGATTAAAGAAAAGATTTCCCCAAATTAATAGCAGGGACAGTCTACCTAATAAGCTTCTATACTTGATTCTGGAGCTAGAAGACTAAGACGCATCAAGAAGGACTAAGGAGTCTCAAGTCTCTTAAGGCTTTCTGCCTGAGGTAGTTAGTTTATTGTGCCAACCTGGCCAATAACCACATGTGGGGTTAATTGAAAGGAGGAGGGATCAATGGCTCAGTGAGTCTCACCTTTCTAGTTTTCAGGTCTCTTTTTTTTGGTGATGGTCGGACCAGGGTGCAGCTGCCTTAGCCAGCTCCCTGCTTCAGCTGGCAAGGCTCACTTCCTGCAAGACATCCCTGAGGAGAAGCCACATGGACCCACCCTGCTGCAGCCCTGGGTGCTGGAGCAGCCATCTGGAGACCCCTGCCAGTGCTGAGATGCTTACGCATTCACTGATGCGGCTTTCTTCCTGCAGTCGGCATCATAGTGTGTGTTTTGTGAGATGGAGGAGGGCTTTGTAGATTGGTGTCAGACATATGGGTTAATGGGCTAATATTGGACTTGTGGGATTGAGCAGCACTGGGTTGGGATGGTTTTTTTTGATGCACACTTAACCTTTATATAAAACTCTCTCTTACACATGAGTTTCTGTGGATTTGTTTCTCTAAAATACCCAGACTAATACACTGCCCCCTCAGAGAGGTTTCAAAGATTTTCACTACTTGTTGGCGTAGGTTTCTACCTGAACTGGCCCATCTTAGAAAATATGAGTGTCTTAACAGATATTAGAACAAAAACAGACTCCTGATTTAATCAAGCCACCAGAACCTCAGTTTTCCAAATACCATGTATGCCAGTTACATAATCTCCTATCAACTTGAGGGAAGGTGTGGAGTCTAGCTTGTCAATCAGGTCATAGCCAATGAGGCCTCTGTGTGGGCATGGCCTTCTCCTGAGGATTCTGGGAACCCCTGTCTTCCCTAGAGCTGGGACACACACTCTCTCTGTTTTATATTCTGTTGACAAGCCATGTGAAGCTAGGCTGATGGCAGCAAGAGCCTTGGAGCTGGAGGAGCCACATGAAGAGCCACGCCAGCACTGAGATGCTTCCACAAGACTTTTCACCCACTTGCCTGTGATCTTCCTGTTTTTGGCATCATTGCATGTGCTGCCTGAGTCTGTAGAAGAATTTGTGGACTAGAACTTATGGACTTGACCGGGATGAGGCCAGCATGTTTTCTTAATATACAATTACTCTTGGATATAAAATTCTCTCTTACATACATATGAGTGTCTCTGGATTTGTTTCTCTGGTCAACTCACCATGCCTTCTGAGATAGTGGGGTTTTACTGTAGCTAAGAGAGGCCGAAGAAGAAAGGTCTTTCTCTGTTCTTAAAAAATAAACAATAAAAAAATGCCTAAGTACTTACTATTATTTATGCATCGATGAATGAATGGACAGCTCCTTTACTAAAGAAAACAGACTGAGAACGAGTCCTTAGTACAAAATACTCACGGAGTACTTACTACATGCCTGGTGTCATTAGAGATCCCTGGTGGCATCTAGGTTAGGAATTGGGCCTCAAAGAGCAAGGTTGGCAGTTCGAAAGAAGTAAGCAGTACTCAGGAGAAAGACAAGACTCTCTACTCCCGTAAAGAGTTTCAGTCTCAGAAACCCACAGAGGCAGTTCCACCCTGTCCTCTCGGGTCACTATGCATCAGAATCAAGTACATGGCAGCGAGACGAGGGCTTTTGTGGGATCGTGAGGAAAACTGGATGAGAATGTACCCCATCCTTAGCACTCCCATAAGCTTGGCACTTCCATGTCCCTTTTGTAGAATAGTAAGATGAGTCTTTATTACGTGACTTGCCCCAGATCAGACAGGTAATGAAGCTGGGGTTCCACCCCCAGCTGGTTGGCTCCCTAAGCTTATCTGCTATTCTTTACAGGACGTGTGGATGAGCTTGATTGCACCCCAAACAAGAAACAACAACCAAACCCATTGCCTTTGGGTCACTTCTGACTCCGCCGTCCACATGGATTCTAAAGATGTAAGTCCTAATAGTAGGGGATCGCTGTCATAGAGTACATGCTGACCCAAGGGGACCTTATAGGACAGGGTAGAATTGCCCCCTCTGTGTTTCCAAGACTGTAACTCTTTACTGGAGCAGAAAGTCGTATCTGTCTCCTAAGGAGCAGTTAGTGGTTTTGAACTGCTAAGCTTGAGGATTGCAGCCAGACACATAACCACTGTGTCACCAGGGCTCCTAAGGGAGCAGAAAGCTCCGTCTTTCTCCTGAGAAGCAGCTGGTGGGGTGAAACCACCAACCTTGTGGTTGGCAGTCCAATGCTTACCCAACACTAACACGTGGGTTACTTAGTACGGGAACTTTCAGTGAAGCCTTCAGCTATCTACTAATACCTTACAGCTTGGCTGTGAACTGAAGCAGTGTGAGACTTTCAGAAGCAAAGTTCCTTCCCCTTTCCTGTCACTAGGAGTCAGAACTGACCCAATAGCCAGGTTTTCTGTCTATGAATGAAATCCTGGTACATAAGGAGATCAAGCAGTTCTAGGATATTTGCTTGAACCATGACCAACGCAGGGTAGCAACTCAAAAGTCAATTCCTTTTCTATAAATCTATGTCTCAGCCTTCTGTTTACATACTAACACAGTCTCTCCAGGTTCCGCCACTTTGTACTATGATTCTGGCCACTCCCATTTCTCAGCCCTTGCTCCCGATCCACTCTCCACCCTTTCGCTCTGCTCTGTGCCCCAGTGGGGCTGACCTCCAAGCTTTGTATCTCTCCGGTTCCGGAGGCCTTGGCTCCGGGTTAGGTTGGACTGATGGGAAGCACCATCAGGAGCTTGGAAGATGGGAGGTGAGAGAGGTCACGTCACTTCCCAGCGGGGCAAAACCATTTCCTCTGGCCACCACTCAATCCTGGGGGCAAATGGCTCCCTGCTAGCCAGTGGGTACCCCGCCATCCATCATGGGTTCCCCAACCCTGCCTGTTCCTCTGTGACGAGGTAATTCATTCACCTCCTTCCAGTTCAGACAGTCACAGATCTGCCTGATCCAACAGCCTATGCGATTTTGCCTTAGCCAAGTACTGCTTATATAGTATTATGATAGCTGTTTCTTTAAATAAATGCACGTATGTTTAAAAGCTATTTTAAAGGAAATGCTCAATCCTTGTCATAAAGGAAACACCACTGTCACCCGCTCTAAATTAAACACAGCCCCACAATAAGAGCAGGGCAAACAATTCCATGTCATTAAACCACGGTGAAACCTTCCCACTCTTTGGAAAAGCAAAGAAGCTCTTCCAAGATCCTGAGGAGTCCAGTGACCTCACAGGGTTGGTGTAGCAGTCCTGTCATTCAAAGTGTCACAATTCCCCTGCCCCCTCCTCCTGTACCAGACCATACAGAACCCTTAGCAATATGTATGATCCATTGTGTGAGAGAATAATGGGTGACAAGCATAGCCCTACAGTGTTTCAGTAGACTATCTCTTAGCTTATATGAAAATGCTCCGCAGAACCTTCCCACATTAGAACACAGCATTCGTAACAGAGTAGAAGCCTTTGAAAAAAACAATGTTTCCATCTTTTCTTTTACTTCCTCTTCATGCTCAAAAAAGTTGCTGCTAGAGAGTCACAAACACTCATCACCACAACCCTCTAGCTGAAAGGCCAGCAAACATGACAAAATCAGCAGCTATAAAGACACCAGCCAGCCACAACAAAAACCAACTGCTTCTGTTTGTAACGTTGTTACAAGTATGATTAGGGAACAAAGACTGCTCCCGCAGAGTACTTTGCGAGGTTCAGGAAGTAAGTTGACACAGAGTTTTACCCTTACAGGCACATTGACACATGTAAGTTGGGCTTAATGAAAATCTTTTTGTCGTTATAACTAACTGAACATAGATTTATTTTTTGAACATAGATTTTGTTTGTTGTTGTAAAAAGACACACTCCATATGTTTGCTGAAACAGCACAAACATTCTCTTGACAGTCATTCCGTCGCCACCCCCTCTGACAGTGTCACCTGGTGTGGACCACACACGGGCACCTCTTCAGTGACCCCATCAAAGGGGTCTCTGGGTGGTGCAAATGGCTCAGGCGCCCGGCCATGACCTGAACAATTGGAGGTTTGAACCTATCCGGAGGCGCCTCTGGAGCAAGGCCTGGCACGGCATATCCCAAACAGCATCGCCAAAGACCTGAAGGAGCACAGATCGACGCTGACCCATCGGGTCACCGTGAGTTAGAATCGACTCTAGGCTTTTAACTACCGGAGGGTTCTGGGTGGCTGTACCCAGGGACGATGGCAGCATTGTAAGGGGAATAACGTCCTCGCTGTGTAATCTGGTTTCTCGCCTAATTTTGGGCCAACACTACTGGGCAGGGCAGGGACTAGTAGGGAGTAGCTACTGACTACAATCTGTAGCCCCCCCATTAGCCCTCAGGATGATCCAATGAAACAAAACCAGGAAAGAAGGCCACAAGGAGACAACACCCTGAAACCATCAGCCCTCCCTCAAGACCAGGACCGAGGAGGATGGCAGCCCACAGTCTCTGCTTCCATGGGGGCTGTCCTTTCCCATCCACACTCTTACAATGCACACTGGACCGACGGCAGCAAGGGGTCAGCTCGGGCTAGCGTGTCAGTGGCAAGGTGCACGTGTCCTTAGGGGCCTGCTCCTCTGGGGCGCAAGTCTAAGGTTCCCAAAGCCAGCAGTTAAAGATAGGCACCCAGTCCCACTTCTTAGGGGCCCCGTATGACCCACACACATAACCCCGGCCCATTTATTTCCCTTCCACAGCCAAGAGCCCCACCACGTCAGTGTTGGCATCGTGCAAAGAGCATCCCGCCTCTTGTGAGTGCTCCCTCTGCACTGGGAGCGTCATGGAAAGCCTGGCCCAGGCTCTCCTTTTGTTACGTGCACACAGCCCTCTGCTCCGGCTGTGTTTTATTAGGCAAATATAAAATTAACAGCACAGCAATAATTATTTCCTAAACTGGTTCCAACACAAATTTCCAATTTGAGGTCAGATGTATCGCCTAATAAAATTTTTACAGCTGCAGTGAAATTGCGATAGTTAATTCCTGGAAAATACAATTCTTAATTCACCAGAATTCGTTTTAAGTCTTGATTCATCCCATAAAGACGAATGTGTATTACTGCAGTTTATACAAATGTTCAAACAGTAATATCCAATATAATCGCTTGCATAATTTCAGCTAATTCTGTTAGAGGTATTTGACCTACTTACACTTTCACTGAACCATACATCACGGCTTTAAGATCACGGAGTCGGATCTTTGTAAAGTGCCCTCTCCTTCCTGAACTGCACAAGTGTTGCTTAATGCCATGCAGCTAAACTCAAAGAGGAGAGAATATTTAGAACATCCACGAAGCACGATTCTATTTATGTTCCTCTTGCTTTTATCATTTGTTACTTCAAGACCTACACCGGAACCAGACTTGGTGTCGCTGTTCTGAACAGCAACGTGCTCCCGCCCCATCTCTCTGGGTCCCACGCCGTTCATAGGCTCACATCCCTCAGGAGTACTTCTTAAACAATGTTTTAAATAACCAATTAAGGAGTCCCACGCGGAACAAATATTTACAGGACCTGTGGTAGGCAGGCCCGTTCTAAGTGTTTTCCACGTGATCGTTTGAGGAGGCAGGCGTGCGGGTGAACGTGAAGTAGGTGGAATTAGGCAAGCGATTATATTGGGTATTACTGTTTGAACACCGAAGAGGAGGGACGAGAGGCAAAGAGATGGTGACTAGCTGAACACACACAAGGAAGTTGCACCATTGATGCGAACGCTGGGGCTCCCACCCGGGAAACCTGGCACAAGGGCCAGGTGTGCCTGTGTGTGTGTGTGTGTGTGTGTGTGTGTGTGTGTGTGTGTGGTGTGAAGGCAACAGAAGAGAAATGGGGCAGTCTCCAACAATCTAGAGATTTGCACAGCAAATGGGAGCCTAACACTTGAGATTCTCTTCCATGCTTCTTCTCTCTGAATGTATTTGTTTCTAAGTGTTTAAGACATGACGTTGGATCGGCATAGATCTAGCACATTCTCCCGGGATAAAGGCGACAGGCCCAGGGAGGAGGCCCTGCAGGCCGCCTTCTTGGGGAGCAGCAGGCAGGTCCAGCCATGCTTCCTTTGGCCTCCAGAAATGACTTGGCCTTCTGCCAGAGGCTTGGCACCTGTTTGTGGGGTGGTGGGAGCGGCCAACTGTTTGTCCTGGGACAGACCCGAGCTGAATCCTGTTGGCCCGCTCCCTGGACACACGGCCTGAAGCAAAGTACATCCACCACTGGTGTGTGTCTTCACGTTGCTGCTCTGTAAAACCAAGGCCATGCCTGCCCCATTCCTGCCCGCTCTGCTCAGGTGGATTTTGACGCCCCGACTGCTGGCTACTTCAGGTCCTTGAGTGTAGGCAACAGAGACCAGCCGTGAGCCAAGAGAGCATGAATTCACTGAGGAGGCTCCAGGCAGCCACATGGCCACGGCATTGACCAAACGGAGATGCAGCGTGCCCAGCCCACAGTTCTTTCCCCTTCTGTGCTGGGCCTCTTTCCCTCGGCTCCTTTATCCTTTCTGACACGGTGCGCCCAGCACACTGGGCGTTATGGAGAGAGGGATCATGAATAACGCAGTCTCTGCCAAAAACCCAGCCGTGCCCCCCCTCACCACCCACCCCCCGAGTATTATTTTAGGTTGTTGAGAAATACCCAAATGAATCATTCATCTCCGAAATAAATGGCTCATGTCAAAACATTTACTAATGCAGACAAAGCTGACTGAAATAAATGGTTGAATAACCCATTGTTTGGAAATCTACGAGAGCAATATATATTACAATCAGATAAATCAAAGTTACAAAGGATTTTCTCCTGCTTTTCAAAAATGCTTGCCAGAAGTTGGTCAAGTGACAGTAAGGATAATAAGTTTAACAAGTGGTTGCCAGTTACCTCTAGGGAATGAAAGTGGGGCGGGGAGGGGCGGGTAGGGGTGGGGGGGGGAGGGAGGAGGAAGAACACTTTTCATTTTAGACTTTTTTCCTGGAGTGTTTGGAGCTTTTAACTAATAACTAGCTTCAGTTAAAAAATAATTTCATCCGGGTATATTGATAAAGAAATAAAGATCATCCAGCTGGAGCTAGCTTAGGCAAAAAGGGAGGGTTCAGTGGTGGCTCCTGACTGCACGTCCCCAAGTGGTACAAGGAGTCTGTGCTTGAATACTAACCCAAAGGTTGGCAGTTCAAACCCACCCATGCTGCTGAGGGAGAAAGAAAGGTGTGGTGCTCGGCTTCTGTAAAGATTACAATCAAGAAAATCGTCTGGGGGCAGTTCTAGTTTGGAACATACAGGCTCGCCAGGAGTTGGCATCAACTCCACAAGGGGTTTGGAGATTTTCTTTTGTGTTGGTCCAGGCAGTGGGAAGGGGAAGGGCAAGGAAGTTGGGGAGGTGGACCCAGGACCTGGATAACAGTCTCTTCTCTCTCCTCTCTCCCCCTCGCTCACCACCGTTTGCCTGACTCCCCTCATATTGCCTTTATTCTCTCTCCTAGAATATAACAGAGCCTAGAACCGCAGCTACTGGCCCCACATCAGGATTCACAGCTTTGTGACTCAAAGGGAAACCAGACTCTCTAGTTCCAGCTGGGATAATCCTGGGGGAAGATCAGGATTGACCTGGACTAAAGCTCCTGGCCACTCTCAGACACACTAGGGTTGAGGGAGTGTAATTGGCTCAGCCTGGGTGAGGCGGTCACTTGTCCACCAATCACAGGGCAGAGAGGGGGTGCCTGGGCTTCTCATTGGATCCACATAGGCAAAGGAGGAAGTGGCTGTTCGCACCAGCTTGACCAGGGAGTGAGTTGTTGGGTTCTGGGTGGCCCTTCCTGCAGTTTCTGGGCTGACTCTTTGAACCCTGGCCTGTCTGTCTCATGCCAACACTCAAAGAGGATGTTAGAAACCAGACCCTCCATCTTTGGCAAGTCTATTGACCAAGTCGCAAAGCAAGGATTGAGTTGTCAGTGAGTTTTGCTCCCTTTTTTGAACCTCGTCCCATCAGATACAGGACAGGACTAAGAGCCTTTTGTTGTCTTCGCATCTGCATACCCCTGGTTCTTGGCATTAGCTCCATAAATTTGTATTTAGCACCTACTGAGTGCTAGTTTGGAGCCCTGGTGGTACAGTGGTTTTGAATTGAGCTACTAAGTCCAAGGTCAAACAAGTTCAAAACAGGAGAAAGACAAGGCTTTCTACTCCCATAAAAGGTTACAGTCTTGCAAACTCCCAAGGGAAGCTCTATCCTGTCCCATAGCGTCCCTATGAATCAGCATTGACCCGATAGTAGTGAGGTTGGTTTTTTGGTTTGGTATGCTAGGTTGAAGCCCTGGTGGCATAGGATGTTATCTGTTGGGCTGCTCAAGGCACGGTCAGCAGTTCAAATCCACCTGTGGGTCTGTGGGACAAAGATGAGTCTGTTAGACCCCGTAAACATGTGAAGTCTTTGAAACCCTATCCATGGTCACAAGGAGTCAGAAGCAAGTCCACAGCAGTGGGTTTGGTTTGGGGGTGCTAGGTCACTAGGAGTCAGAAGCAAGTCCACAGCAGTGGGTTTGGTTGGGGGTGCTAGGTCACTAGGAGTCAGAAGCAAGTCCACAGCAGTGGGTTTGGTTTGGGGGTGCTAGGTAGAACACTGGCGTTTCCAGTAGTAGAATTTAAACCTTCTATAAGGAAAGACTCAAGTGTGATTCCTGACCAATGCAGTTCATCGGGGTGAGGGGGACTTGCGGTCACTCTGGCACTGAACAGGTTTCACCAGAACTTCCAGACGAGGACAGGCGCAGCACCCAGTGAGCTACTTCTGAAAAACCAGTCGCTATAACCCTATGTGCCCCTGGGTCTGATCCCCAGCCCATTCGGGGGTTGGCACAGAGCTGGGCAGGAGCTTGTAAGTCAGAGGCCAACCTGATTGCATGTAAAACGCCACCACCGCTACTACCATGTGTGCCGAGGACTATTCTCGGTGCTGGTGAAAAGCCAGGGAGGAGCCATGTACTCTGGAGAGAGTGTGTGCTCTAGCTGGGAGACAGGCAGTCCACACATCACCCACTCCCCGCTGTCATGGAGCCGGTTCCACCTCAGAGCCATCCTACCTATGGTTTCTGAGACTGTAGTCTTCATGGGAGCAGACAGCCTCAGCTTTCTCCCAACACACACACACACACACACACACACACACACACGCACACGAGTAACTGTCGGGTTGCGATGAGGTCAGGGCAAGGGGCCAGAGAATGGAGCATGGCGGGGTGCTCTGAGTGCGGTAGAAGATGGCTTCCCCAGAGGAGGATGGATGTGAACACAGACGTGAGCGGTACGTGAAGGAGAAAGTGACCTCTGGGGAGTTGCAGTCGCACGCACCAGGCCCCAGACTGAAAGCCAAGCTGACCTGTTTGGGGACCAGCAAGGAGTCCCTGGGGCAGGGGAGCAGAGGGAGGGGCTGGCAGAGACCAGATGCTGGGGAGCAGTCCCTCGGACCACAGAGAAGACTTTGAATGCCATTCTAAGTCTGAAGGAGGACCTTGGTGAGTTTCGAGCGGGGAAGTGACCTGCTCTGATTTATGTTTTGAAAGTGCCTGGACTCGCCTGTGTTTGTTGAACAACTAAAAATAACAAAACAAAAACTCAGATCAAATTCATGTTAACAGACTGCAGGAGAGGGCTTGTGCTGCTGACTCATAGTGGAAACAGACCAGCATTTGTCCAGTGCATCCTCGTTTACACAGGTCTGTCGCCCCATAATCTCATCTGACCTCACTGGGACGGAGATAAATGGCCACTGGACATCAAGGCCCGGGCCTGGAGGAGCCAGCTCACCACGCTAGCTGTCCAGAGCAGAGAAGACAGAAACAGCACTTCCAGAGCCCGGGCTTAGGGCCCCAGGATGCCACTAGGATGCCCTCCTGCGCAGGCTGGATCGCTCAGACTTCAGGAGGATGAGCCTCACATGCGTCTTCCCCCAATCTTCCTGGAGGCTTCGCTTTGCATGCCAGGGGTCTGGGAAAAGGAGATCAAGAGGAGATTATGTATGCTCTGGGAGATTTGCCTTTTCCCCTCTTCAACTCAAACATGAGGGTTTCAAATGGTGGTTAAAAAGAAAAATGTTTTAACTTGCCCTTCAGCCCTGGGATTAAGGCCATTAGACACCCGGCAGGAGGGAGCCCCTAAAGAGAGCCTGATTTAGAGAGCTGGTGTCCGGCCCTCAGTGACATCATGTGGCCATCTCTGGAGCAGGGTTGGGCAGTCACCACCCCAGCCGCATGGCGCCTCATGCCACAGCCTCAGAAATCACTCTGCCCTCTGAGTTTCTCAGCCGCAGTCAGGCCACTGTCTCCCGTACTTCCACTAACTCCCAGCCTTCCACTAACAAACTCTGTGACCCGGGGTCTGGCGGGCAGTGGCAACCCAGTGGGCCAGTATCAGATTCGACACTCAAAGGGTTCTTGGTTGCAAACATCTAAGCCTGTAAGTCAGATCCAATTCAGAGCAAGCCCGTGTGTTACAGAGCCGTCAGCTCAATGGAAGCGGGTCGCCAGCCCTTTCTTCCACCCTACTGCTGGGTGGATTTGAACCACCAACTCTTAGAAAGGCAGCAGTAGGACACTGAGGCCTGGCTAACCTTTGTGGGCTTAAAATAGCCCCCCATGTGGCCCAGGGACTGGGGCCACAGAGCTCAGCATATAGGCTTCAGATAGAGGCTGGTCTCTATCCATCAGGCCATGTCTACTCTGTGGACAGAGTGCCAATATCCTAAGTGCTTTTGAAGCACTTCTTCCTGTTACCTACATGCAGGTAAGACTGCCCCATATACCTTCCAAGTACAGTGTGTGCATTCTGCGCTCAAATATACAGTCATAATGCAAAGGAAGTGAATCTACATTTTCTGTTGTCAATCATGTTTATTAAACTGAAAAAAAAGAGTCTTCTCTCCCAGGCAATATGAAAAGTGGGAGATCGGGGTGGGGGGTGGGGGGACTGAATGTATTCCATGTTGGAGGGCGAGGTGGGGAAAATGTAATTAACAGAAGCAATTATGCATTCAGAGGCAGCGTGCTCCCGCCGCCCGCCCAGGGAAACTTACAGTGGACGCTCCCAGGCCACAGGCTGCACATTCTCCAACAACTGTATTCATGGATGCCGGCCCCCAGTTCAATCCGGCTTCCTGTGAGTATCTCCTACCAATAAAAGGCTCCATTCTTCCGCTCTCCCCAGCTTTATTCGGAGTGAAAACAGCACTTTGTGCCCACGTTGTGTTAAAATAACAGATTTGTGTTCGTTCCTGCAGGTTTCTGCAGGGAGGAGGGAGGCCAACGGTCTTCCCCACGGATGGCCAGGCGCCTTTCGGAGGAGGAGGAAGGAGAGAAAGGGTCTCCGACAGGGAACCTTTGTCCTGGAATGCAAATGAGCCTGGGCCAGCCTGGCGCAGACAATGCCCGCCTAGTCCTGGCTGAGGACAGATCGGTCTGCAGCTATTTTGTTAACCCAATGGTTCATACCTTCTTTCTCACACACAAAACACTTGACGTTGACAGCTGTGAATTTTAAACAACCATGCCGTGTATGGTTTTCTAAGTGTGCATATTCAGATTGTTTTTCCATATTGGTATGGGTGGCGGGGGGTGGTGGAAATCAAGTCCCTTGCAGTCCTTCATCTAGAGATTTCATGCTTCTTGCAAGTTGTGGTGATTCCTAAACCAAGTCAAGACGTAAGCGCGTCCAGCAGCCGCGTGGGGAACTAGCGGGCAGCCCGGACGCTGGTTGGAAACAAGGGAGAGTTGCCGAAGATGGCAGGCCACAGGACAGTAGGCAGGGCTCTCTCTGTCCCATGCTGCCCCAAGCAGCGTCACATCCTTCAGAGGTGCCTCCGTTATCTGCAAAACGGGCCTGCAACAGCCACTTCAAAGGTAAAGAGAAGTCCCCACCTGCCCAGGCCCCAGGTCAAGCACCAAGGGCATGGTCGGGTAGTCACCTTTCTTCCGGGATCAGTCGGTAGGGAATTGTTTTATCACGAGTGGAAGCAGAATTCGCAGCTGAGATCTGTACTGAGGGGCCGCCACGGTGGCAGTGTGATGTTGCATTCATTCCTGGAGTTGTGTCTAGTCTTGCCTCCATGCTGTGAACTCACAACTCCAACCACATCTGACAGAAACAGTACCCCTGGACACGAAGAGAGGAGATTGCAAAGAGAACATCAATGGGCTTCTTGGGAGCCCTGGTGGTCCCGTGGATGGGCTTTGCACAACTAACCAGCTGCTCAGAGGGAGAAAGCTGGAGCTGTCTGAGACCGTACATAGCTACAGACTCGGAAACCCAAGGTAGGGCTGCCGTGAGTCAGCCACGACTTGATGGCAGTAGCGAATCGTACGAGGATCAAGATTTTTGCTATGACTGAACTCCAGTCTAACTTGGAGCCTCCCAGTGGCAAGCGTGAAAAGGGAAAGCTGGCAAGTGACAAGGCCTTACTTTACTTGGAAGTCATAGAGAAGGAAAAACAACCAAACAGAACTGCAGATGCTTCATTGTAAAAGAGGCAGCCAGGAGAGAAGTCCAAGGCCCACCTTGAGCGCATTGCAGACTTCTCACAGCTGAAACGTAGTGAGTTCCTGTCTGGTGCCCCCTGAAGTTGCCTGCTGGTGGGTCCTCAGGGTGGCACCTGGGAAGGATTCAAAGCTGGCATCGAAGCACTCACCTGGAGATGACTAGCATGGCCAGAGACCAAAGCAGTAGCCACGCGTGTGTTGGGTGGCTTCTGACCTGGGTGAAGTAAGCACAGCAGAAATGGGCAGGTTTCTGGTGTCCACATTATTTCAAGATAGAGCTCCCAGGGCCCCGAGGAGTGGCTGGCTCTCATAGTCCTGGCTGTCCCTAAAGAACTCTGCTGGTCCTGGAGATGAGATGGGATGGGAGGTGGCTGGGAGTGTCTACTAATGCTTTGAAGGCAGAATGAGCGGCTAGTGAGTAGAAAGCATAAACTCAGGAAGCCCGCCGTCACAGTCCCTAGAATCTGTGCTCTTCCATCCACCTCTGCAGGAGCCTGGGCCAGAGACCTTGTCTTTTCGTGCCTGTTGCTTAAGGGTTGTGGACTATTTTCCCTGCAGAACAGAACTTCTGCACTGTGGACTTTCTGTTTCTGAGATTTCAGTATTATTTGAATTGATGGCAATACATCCTATTTTTACAATCAGAAAACAATACATAGATGGCTTGTAATTGCTTGTTTTTCTTCCCATTTCCTTTTTATGAAACGAGGTATGCTAACTTTCTTTTTAGGGTCTAAACAGATTTCTTCAGTTTGTTTGTTTGTTTCTGTTAGGATTTTATTGTGCTTTAGGTGAGATGATGTCACATTTTATAAGTGCCCTAAGTCAAGAAACAGGTTGTCAGGAATTCATCTAACTGGATTCTAAATTGTCAGGGATTGTTTTGTGATAATGGAGAGTCTCTCAGGGCAGCTCTCCAGGACCTCCAGGTGCCCAGACAGTGGCCAGCATAGTGGCCCAGGCTGATGCCAGATGCCCAGGTCATCAGAATAAAATGATCAAACACCTCCCAGACTTCATCAAGGTAGAACACATGAGGAGGAAATGGCCAAGAACAAACGATGTCCTAGAATGGAAGGGTTTTGTTGTAAGAGATTGAGAGTCCAGGTAACTCAACTTGCTTCCCTGTGCCCACTCCCACCCCAGGCCCCCACAAACACACACCTGTCAGGGGTCCATGCACTCAGCAGGCATTTGAAACTTTTATGCTTGTTAGGCGCCATTGACTCACAGCTACCAATGTGACAGAGCAGCACCACTCCCACGGGGTCCTTTATGTGATCTTCAGAGAAGCAGATCACCAGGCCTTTCTCCCGCAGAGCTGCTGGGTCGGTTTCAAGAGCTGCTGGGTCGGTTGCAACTGCCAACCTTTGGTTATCCACTGAAGGCACCATCAGTCCCCCTAGGCCCCCTAATTCTCTTAACATCCCCAGAAGTGCCAGAGCAAACTGTCTCAAGACTTTGTAATGAGAGTGAATCTCTCATCGTGGTTTTCCAGCGAGCCTTCAATTAAGCAGACTAATTATACATGACTTTCCCCTTCCAGGACCCAGTCTGACCTCTGGAAGATGCAAATCTGGGTAAAAAATAAGTCGAGCTCCAATGGGACTCTCTTGTATTTGTTTTAGAGTGTGGAAGGATGGGAAAACACGACTGTGCGAACGTGGGGCCAAACAAAAGTCTATATTTAGATACGGAAGGGTTTTGTTTGGCCCCGAAACCCATGCGGACCAGCAAGCCAGGAACAAGCGGGCCCTTCCATCCATGCACCTGACGCGCCCACTCAGACCCGGCAAGGGAGCGGTGCTGAGGAGAGGCGACAGCTGCTCCCTGGCAATTCATCAGCAGTTTCGGGTGCTGGAGGAGATTATTCTGGATGGCGTCAAGAGATTCAAATAAAAATGTCATCGGGCCCACGGCGGATGAAAGTTTAAAACAACAACAAAGCAAAACGTAGGTGACCCTGTGTGACAGAAAGGCATGCCCCTGACCACTAAACATTCCCCACAAACCTATTTTCCGGCCCTTTGGACACTGTCAAGGTGCGTCTTGGGGGTGGGGAGAACGTGCTAGCTGTCCCATTCTTTGAGAGACATCGAAAAGGGGCAGGGGGAGGGGCGTGGGGAGGGATGTGTGGGTGCGTGTGTGTGTGTGTGTGTGTGTGTTTCAGGGGTCTTTTTTCTTCATTCTTTCATTTTGGTCTCTTTTCTCAACAATGAATCTGTTGGCTACCAACCCTTCAGGACCAGGGCTGGTTTCCTTTGAAGTCACTGTTGCAGACTTGTCTTCAGCGTCCAGGCCAGACCCCTGCTCTAGTGAGAAGCAGGAAACCGCGCCGTCAAAGGAGCACTGCAGTCCTCCCTTTTCCCAAAAAAACCGCCTCGGATTTCCAGGCCCTCCCGTGGCGAAGATAGCGGATGCTGCCCTAGCCCAGGCCTCTGCGAGCTGCCCCTACTTCAAACTCCAGCCAGGCTGTAACAAAACCAGCTGCTGTCACCCCAAATCGAGCAAATGAGCCCCTGTCCTCCGGCATAAAGGGGAAGAGAGTTATTGGACGCCCCCTGTAGTGAAGGCTCCCTTGGCCAGGGCCTCTCTCGGCATGCCCCCAGCGCCTGGAATCCACGCGGCCCGCTCACCTCCTGCACGCCTCCCGTCTCAGGAGCCCGGGAAGGGCTAGCTGGGGTCATTCTGTTACAAAGGATCAAGTTCTCTTAAGTCAGGACTTTTGTTTAATTTAAGAAATAGCATCAGAGTACACCAGCCTGTGTGATCACGAGGTGTCCATGGGATCGGGTATCGGGCATCAAAGAACAAGAAATCATGTCATTGTGAATGAGGCGGGGAGTGCTGAGTGGGGACCCAGGGCTTATCTGTGGGCAACTGGACATCTCTTTACAGAAGGGCTGCAGGGGGGAGACAAGCCAGTCAAGGTGCAGGCTAGCAACGATAAAACATATAACTTTCCTCTAGTTCCTAAATGCTTTTCCTCCCTCCCCTACTAATCATGATCCCAAGTCTACCTTACAAATCCGGCTAGACCAGAGGATGTGCACTGGTACAGATAGGAACTGGAAACACAGGGAATCCAGGACGGATGAACCCCTCGGGACCAGTGGTGAGAGTGGCGATGCCAGGAGAGTGGAGGGAGGGTGGGGTAGGGGGGGACCAAACACAAGGATCTGCATGTGACCCCCTTCCTGCGGGAGGGACGGCAAGGGGTGGGTGAGGGGAGACATCGGACAATGTAAGACATGAGAAAATAATGAAAATTTGTGGATGGTCAAGGGTTCGTGAGGGAGGGGGCGGGGAAGGAGGGGAGAGGGGGCGGGGCTGATCGCGAGGGCTCAGGTGGAGGGCAAATGTTCTGAGAGTGACAATGGCAACAAGTGTGCAGGTGTGCCGGACACAGTGGATGCGTGTGTGGATTGTGATGGGAGTTGTGAGAGCCCCAGTGGAATGATTTTTAAAAAAAGAAAAAGTAGCAGTAGCAGGGGAAGGGAATGCTGTGGAAAATAAATACATACATAAATAAAAGGGAACGGGCACAAAGTGCTTTAACATCCACGAGTCTCCTAGCCAAGGCAGAAGCTAGGAGAACCAGTCTGCTCACGTAAACGAGGTGCCAGGGTGGCACAGTTGTTAAACACTCACCAGATAACTGAAATCCATCCGCTGGAAATCCATCCGGTGGAATCCATCCGCTACTGCGCAGGAGAAAGCCCTGAGACCTGCGTGTGTAAAGACTCCAGCCAAGGAAACCCCGTGGGGAGCGGCTCTGCCCTGTCACGTGGGTCCCTGTGAGTCAGCATGGATTTGAAGGCACATGACAACAGAGTTAGGGGAACCGGACAGTCAGAGGACTGGACGCCCCTGCCATCACGTCGAGTCTGACTCGTTATTCTGATTAGGCAGTTCCAACCCATCACGGCCCGTGCACCACCGACTGAAACGGCCTGGTCCTGCCCCATCCTCACCGTTGTTGCCGGGCCTGAGCCCATTGTTGCAGCCACTGTGTCCATCCATCTCATCGAAGGCCTTCCTCTTTTTCGCTGCCCCTCTGCTTACCAAGCATGATGGCCTTCTCCGGGGGCTGGGGCTCTCCTCACCCCGTCCCAAGTACTTGAGATGCAGTCTTGCCATCCTTGCCTCTAAGGAGCACTCCAGCTGTGCTTCTTCTGAGACCGGTTTGTTTCAATAGTCTTCTCCAGCACACACCGATTCTCCTCCGCTCTTCTTGATTCAATGTCTAAGTGTCATAGGCATACAGGCAATTGAAACTGCCGTGGCTTGGATCAGGGGCGCCTTAATCCTCACAGGAACATCCTTGCTCTTCAACGCTCTACGGAGATCTTGGGCAGCAGATGTACCCGGTGCAACACATCTGCTCTCTTGGCTGCTGCTTCCATGAGCGTTGATTGTGGATCCAAGCAAGACAAGATCCCTAACAACTTTCATCTCTTCCCTGTTTTCTTCATTTATCTTGGTGTGACGATTTCGGTCTTCCAACTTTAGTTATGTCCAGAGTTAGGGGGCATCAGGATTGAAGCAAGGTTTATGAACAACCTGCGATATGCAGATGACCCAATGGTGTTTGCTGAAAGCAAGGATTTGAAACTCTTGCTGATGAAGTTCAAAGATGGTAGCATTCAGTAAAAGAGCATATTCAGACTCATAGGGACCCTCGGTGCTAAGACAACCTGCCTGTGGCCTCATCTTTCTCCCACAGAGCAGCTGATGGTTTCAAACCATTGACCTCGCCATCAGCAGACCGATTCGTAACCCCCATACCACTAGGGGAGGAGGAACACTGAATCCCCAAAACGGAACAGAAGACTGGTGTCCAGACTGCTGAGCAATCACGATGAAGAGGAACGATGTTTCTGGAACTACCATCCCCTAGAGACTCTCTCATTCTCTCCAACATGCAATTACGGACACGCAGAAAACGCGTGGACTCAGGAAATACTCCCATTGTTGTTGACACCAAAACCTCCATTTTTCTCTGGATGGAAAAGAAAGGCGCCCAGTAAGGGGCCTGTGTGGAGATTGCACTGTTACAATGCTATCTACTGTAGCCGCATTAATCCAAGATCTGGGAGATTGTTAAGATGTACAATGGCCCCCTGCTTGGAGAAGCCATACCTCGTGGCACAATCCCAGTGGTGTCCTAGCTCAATTTCTAAGTCTGAAAAAATTGTCTGCTTGACACCACCTGGGGAAGGGCTCAGACTAATTCAGCATCCTTGGGGCACAGGTGTACTTCTGAGCACATCTCTGTAAACGCAGCCGCATCCTGAGGGCTACACGTCACACGAGTTCCCTCCTCAGGTCGACAAAATTCAATTGGCAGAGTTTAAATGGATTTTGTTGGCAGTCTTCAGTTTCAAAGGTGAATGTAGTGCAGACTGTCCGACACAGTAACGAGGGAGAAACACACCTTGCTCTCTCCCCCACTGCCAGGACACCTGCTGCTGGCTCTGAAAATCCTCAGGGTGACTAGAAACCACAAGAATGCCAAGAGCATCCAATTCAATGTATTATTATCAGAGTAACTTACACCTAAATAAAACCAGCGACTATAGAGCTGATTCTGACCCATGTGTCTCAGATTGGAACTGCGTCCCTTAGGCTTTGTAATGGTTGATTTTGCAGACATAGATCACCACGCCTTTCTTCCAAGGAGCCAACTTTTCACGTAGCAGCTGCTCAGTGTCCATTCTTTAGCTAGGTCCCAAGTTATGTTTGTTTTATCAGTTAAACCAGGTAACATTTGGAGGCAGGTATTATGACCTTCACAGTATAGGTAAGCAGCAAAAGCTCAGAGAGGTTAATCCATGTGCCTGAGTCACACAGCGTACATGAATGTAGCAAAATCCAAACCAAAGATCCATAGCCTTGCTTTTGTTGTTGCTTTCTTACTGGGTTGTTACTATCACACTTTCTTTGTTTTACCTTTTAAATGTCTTATTGTATTGAAGACACATGGGGTTTCAAGTCAGTATGTCAGCTGGTCTCTCTTGGGCGCCACACTTGTCTGACTTTGTAGCCACCTGTCTCCAATCAAACCCTGGTCTGCCTGACACGCGACCTGGCCGCCGCTCTAGTAGCTACGAAAACATGGGCTGGATACAAATTTGCCTGGTTGGAAACCGGGCTCTGTCACTGGCCAAATGTGTGAACTTGTGTCCATTTCCTCGGGGCTGTGAGCCTGCCTCTGCAAAGTGGGCGTCCTATGAGTTTGATCTCCTGTGAATGTAGCAAACACATGAAGCAGCGCTGTGTGCAACGCACGCGGTCCCTGGCACAGAGTAACTGCTCGGGCGTGGTGTCATTCACACCCCCAGGACCCCGTGACACCAAGTAGAACTGCCCCAGAGGGCTTTCCAGACGACCAACTGTACGGGAGCAGGCTTACGGATCCTCTGGGTGGTTTGAACAACCAACCTTTGGTTTGGCAGTGGAGCATGACTGTGCATCCAGTCAAAAGATGAAAGCAAAAGAGAAGGAGGGAGGCAGAAGAGGAGAAGAGGCAGGGAAAGGGGTGGGTGTGGGGACCAAAGGAAAGGCCATGCTCTCAACACTCTTGGATGAACGTGGAGAACAGGCTGATTCCATCGAGAGAAAGCAGAGTCAGTGATGCCAGGCCACGAGTGAATGCAGGCACCGAGAGACTAATGTTGACCACAAGCTAAGCTTGCTGGGTACATAGGCCACTTCTTAGCTCTGCTTCTGTCGATCAATGTTCTATCGATTAAGCTTTAGAGCTGACGTGCTTGGGCTTCACTGCCAGCAACCTCTGTGTCATCTTTTCCAGCTTTGTTCGCTTCTCTTTGCCTCAATTTCTTCATTTGGGTAGGTGGTTAATAACTATCTTTCCTTCAAGGGCTAAGTCTTACATGCAAAGTGCTTAGTGTAGTAATAAAAAAAATTAGTAATACGCACCCAGCACAGTTTAGCCATTCGACATGCCCAGCTATCAAAAGATATATCATCTGGGGTCTTAAAGGCTTGAACATAAACAAGCGGCCATCTAGCTCAGAAGCAACAAAGCCCACATGGAGGAAGCACGCCAGCCTGTGTGACCATGACGTGTCTAAGGGATCAGGTATCAGGCATCAAAGAACAAAAAATCCTATCGTTATGAATGAGGAGGAGTGCAGATTGGAGACCCAAGACCCATCTGTAGGCAACTGGACATCTTCTTACAAAAGGGCTGTGGGGCAGAGACGAGCCAGTCAGGGTTCAGGGTAACAATAATTAAACATACAACTTTTCTCTAGTTCCTAAATGCTTCCTCTCCCTCCTCTTACCCCCACTATCATGATCCCAATTCTACCTCACAAATCTGGCTAGACCAGAGGATGTACACTGATACAGATAGGAACTGGAAACACAGGGAATCCAGGACAGATTAACCCCTCAGGAGCAGTGGTGAGAGTGGCAATACCAAGAGAGTGGAGGGAAGGTAGGGTAGAAAGGGGGAACTGATTACAAGGATCTACATATAACCTCATCCCTGGGGGATGGGCAATAGAGAAGTGGGTGAAGGGAGATGTCAGACAGTGTAAGATATGACAAAATAATAATAATTTGTAAATTATCAAGGTTTCATGAGGGAAGGAGAGCAGGGAGGGAGGGGAAAATGAGGAGCTGATATCAAGGGCTCAAGTAAAAAGCAAATGTTTTGAGAGTGATGATGGCAACAAATGTACAAATGTGCTCGACACAACGACTGCATGTCTGGATTGTGATAAAAGTTGTCAAAGTCCCCAGTAAACTGATTTTAAAGAGTAGCTGTTGAATACCGACTATGTACCACACTCTTATCAGACACTTGAGATACATCAGTTAACAAAACAGAATAACAGCAACCCCCACCCCTAGTGGAAAAAGAGAAAATAAGCAATAAATGTAATGAATAAGACCACAATCTGTCAGTCTGTCCTCCTGTGGTAGATTGCCTGTTTCTAGGCCATTGGAAGCTTTGCCACCAGTATCTCAAATGACACCGGAGTCATCATGGTGAGTGGGTTTCAGTGGAACTTCTAGACCAGTGGTACTCCCACTTCCTAATGCCGTGACCCATTTGTACGTTTCCTCATGTGGTGCTGACTGCCCCCCCACCCCATAGAATTAGTTTCATGCTACTTCATAACTGTAATTTTGCTACTGCTATGAATCAGGCAACCCCTGTGAAAGGGTCGTTCAACCCCCAATGGGGTCGCAACTCACAGGTTGTGAACCACTGTTCTAGAATAAGACAGACTTATTGCTATAGAGGCCAAGAACAGAGTTACAGAGCTCAGAACACAAGCCAAGTAAGTGTCTTCTCGTGCTAACTCCTTGCAAAGGAGGACAAGAGTGACAATGACAAACCCTGTGTTTGCTGTTGCTGCTGTTGGTAGGCACCTCTGAGACGGTACCCAAAGCAATGAACACTGATCTCTTCACGGCTGTCTCGGTGAGCATGGCTTGACCCAATCAAGACAAAACCTGGACAACTTCAAGCTTTATTCTCCATTCATCATGATGCTACCTGTTGGGGCAGTTTGGGAGGATTGGGGTTTTCTTTACACTGCATGGTGGTAATCTGTACCGAAGGCTGCAATCTTTGATCTGCATCAGCAAGTCCTTCACGTTCTCCTCACTTTCAGCAAGTCAAGGTGTGTCATCTGTGTATCACTGGTGGTTAGTAAGCCTCCCTCCAATCTTGGTGCTGCATCCTTCTTCATATAACCCAGCGGGTTTGCACCCATGTCAGCCTCCTGCCTTGCAGTGTAGAACTCCTTCAGAGTGCCTGCTTGGCCGTCTACTTGATGGGGACAGATTGCCAGCACTCCCTTCCCAAATGTCGCTGGGTAGCTCCAGACTCTTTTTTATTATCAAGGGTGAACAGTTCACACCACCCGTGGACCTAAAAGAAAGTAATACATCGTCACTGGTATTTCTACTGTGATGCAATGCTTACATTTCAATTTACCCCTTGATGAAACAGGTGAGTTGTAACGTTTGTGGGTGGTGCCCTCAGAGCAAATACTCCTGGTGGGCGGCCTTGCATTGACTGGAAGGATAAGGTGAGCCTCAAATGGCCCTTGGTGCATCTCTTCTGGGGGCTCCAAAGAGATAAAAAGAAATTTACAGATTCTTGATGTCAGTCAGAAGCCTCCTTCATGCAAACATCTGTCTCAGGGAGAGCATGAGTCAGCAGTCTTGAATGATGAGGGCAACACATGTATAAATGTGCTTGACAATGGATGGATATATGGATTGTGATAAGAGTTGTACGAGCCCCCAATAAAATGATTTTTTAAAAATCAGCCATTTTAATGAGAGCTCACTGAAATGACTCCTGATTTCAGTCTGATCATCCTTTTTATAGGGTGACCTGACAGCTCTGGCCTTCAGGTTGCTCAGCCTATCTTATGCCATCAGAGATCATAAGGACTGGCAGGTGGAACCTAAGAGATGAGTCCCAGGGGGTAGACTAGGATGCCTATGGTGATTCTCAACCAAGCCTGGGCAGGAGGAAGGTCCACAGGGATAAACTCTCTCTCCTCTTGGCAAGATTTGGACTCTGTCCGCAAAGATGAGGGAAGCAGGTCCCCTCTACTGAGCCCCCAGCGAGGGCTGCAGAGTGACTGTGACTGAGAAACTGGCTAGACCCACAGATGATCCAGTCCACTGTGTGTTAGTTGGTAGGGGTGGGGGAGCCCGGGCTAGCCTTCAGAGGAGAGAGACGTTGATTTACATGATTAACATCCCTGATCTCTTCAAAACCCTGAAGCTGACACATTTCCAAATTGTCTAAAACCTTGTGGGATCTCTTGAAGCTTCTGACCAGTGGCATGTCCTCTAAAGATGAATAAATTCCCTATGTCTGTGTGACGTCCTTTTTGTCTTTCTTTACAAACAAATTATCAACGTTTACCGCTCACACAGTAAAGTATACAAATCATATTGTATGGTTTGATGACTTCTTACAAAATCAACATGCTGGTACAAAGGATTAAGGGATGCCTAGCAAGTAGAGCAGTAACAGAATCGCACTCACTCGCCGAAGCACACCACTCTCCTGGCTTCTAACGCCATAGAACAGAGCAGGCTGGGTGTTTTGGGTTTTTAGGGTTTTGATGATTGGTAAAGGGAATCCTATGGGGTCTCCTCTTTCATAGCTGACTCCTTTCATTCATTATGATGTCTGTGTGATTTGATGCATCCACACCTATTGTTTATAGCAATAGCTCATTTATTTTTCTTGTGATTAGTCTGTTTTATGAATACACTATAATTTCTATCCTATTCATTGATTGAGTAAACATGCCCAGAGGCCATCACTGACCTCCGGCTATCCAAGGGAGTGAGAGAACCTAACTCCTCAGCAGTCCATGGCCCGTTACCATGAGGCAGAGATCAGGCATGCCTCCACCCCCCATGCTCCTTCACTCCATCCTAACCCCAACCAGTCCTCCCAT
Organism: Tenrec ecaudatus; assembly: GCF_050624435.1. Classification (NCBI taxonomy): domain Eukaryota; kingdom Metazoa; phylum Chordata; class Mammalia; order Afrosoricida; family Tenrecidae; genus Tenrec; species Tenrec ecaudatus. The sequence continues at coordinate 45,613,503 of NC_134547.1, forward strand.
GGCACTCACCTCTTAGGTAATGTCCTGCCATGGCCACGCAGAACTCACACACCATACTCATGATTAAGGAGGTTATTAGGGAAGCTAGCAGGCTAGAGTCAGAAAACAGTAAGGATACAGTTATTGGTCCACAGAAATACCTCTCCTCAACCAGAAGCTGCATCTCTTTCTGTTCCTCAGCCTCTCAGCCACGTGGTCCCTTGGGGTCTCCATGCATGGCCTCTGGTGCTTCTGATCTCAGTCTCTCCACCACTTCAAACAGGTTTCCACTTAAGCAGACTCCATGGAAGAGCTTTTCTCTTGCTGCATGTGTCCTGTCTGACCTTTTGGATACCTTCTTTCTGCCTTGTTCTCGGTGAAGAGAGGCCCGTGCTTGTGTTCTCCCAGGAGCCTGGTGAAACGCAGAACCTGAGGCCTCCTGAAGACGAGCAGATGCTTTAACAAGGTACCAAGTGCTGTGCTGTGTGGACCCACAGGCGGGGCTCTAGGCTGTTGGTGCTCAACCTGATTTGCTGGAGGAGCTGTAATGTTATCATTTCCTGGCTCCCATCTCCTAAATTTTGGATTGAATTGACCTGAAAATGGGGCTTTTTAAAAAGCCCCTTGTGTTAGTCTAGGTAGACTAGAGAAACAAATCCACAGAAATTCATATATATGTTTTATATTTATATAAAGGATAAGTGTATATTAAGAAAGCATCCCAGCCCAGTGCTGTCCAAGCCCATAAGTCGGCCATTAGCCCATATGTCCAACATGGATCTACAAAGTCCTCCTCCATCTCACAAAACCCACACAATGACGCTGACTGCAGAAAGAAAGCCCAATCAGTGAGTGTATAAGCACCTCAGCGCTGGCAGGGGTCTCCATGCGGCTGCTCCAGCACCCAGGACTGCCTCGGGTAGGTCCATGCGGCTTCTCAGGGATGTCTTGCAGGAAGTGAGCCTTGCCAGCTGAAGCAGGGAACTGGCTAAGGCAGCTGCACCCTGGTCCGACCATCAGAGAGCAAGAGACCTGAGAGCTAGAAAGGCGAGGCTCATCAAGCCATTTAGCTCTCCGCCCTTCAATTCATCCCACATGTGTTCATTGGCCAGGTTGGCGCAGTAAACCTTAACTAGCTCATCCCTGGATCATGCTAAGGCACAGCCAGCTTTGCGAACGAACACTCACGTGTGCTGTGCAACGTTGGATGATATCCTTTCATTGTGCTTCAAGTGAACAAGTTTCTGTTCACATTTATTTGCTCAGTTTAAAGACTTTGGCATGGTCTCCTCAGATAACACCATGCCTGGCTGACGCTTCCAGCACTAACTTTGCTTTTCACTCACTCTTTGGTCTCAGATGAATCCTCCCTTTTTGTCTTCAGGTCTCCATCTCCTGCACCAAGTGTCCCACATATAGACTAATGCTCACCTCACACACGAAGGCCACATTCTAGAACCTTCCACCCAATAACTATTCTCATGTCTGTTGTTAGGACACCAATTCTTCCAAAGCAGTAAGTCCTTCCCAACTTGTACAGACTTCACACAGCTCCCAGAAATGAGTAAAAACAAGCAAAATCCCTGCTGCCTCCTGGGCTTAAGCTTCTCACAGCGTCTGGGTCCAACCCACAGCCCGGAGAACCCAGGGAAGCTCCCTGGGGTCTCTTCATTTCACCCTGCCCACCCTTCTTCACCACCATCAGAATGATCTTCAAAAACCCAATTCAGATATGTCTGGCTGTCCTGTTACTTGGAGAAAAATGACTAGCACAGCCAACCAGGGCCCCTGCACGACTCGACCCCTGCCCAGCTCACAAATCACCTCTCTTGCCACACCCCCTACACATGACAGCCACATGGCCTCCGATGTTCCTCCCACACTAAGCATGCTTCTGCCTCAGGACCTTGCATGGGCCCTGCCTGCTTCTGAAAATGCTTTCCCTCCTAAGGTATGTTTGGTCCACTCTGGCCTTTGCTCAAATGACACCTCCTCAGACAGGCTTACCGGACCAGTCTATGCCAAAGAAAACCAGGACTTATGTTGGAGAAAGACCAGGTTTTCCAGTCCCATAAGGTGTAGCTACCCAAAGGCGTAGCTCTACCCTGTCTATAGCGTCGCTATGGGTCAGAATCTACTGGATGGCAGTGAGAGCCAATAAGAGGGGCTCACCTGGATTCCCACACTTATATCCAGAGAGACATCTGTTCTTGTTCACGGTACAGATAGAAAACTGAGCCATGCAGCGCAGTGATAGAATCAGGATTCAAACTGAAGTTGTCTAGCACTGTGAACCCCGTGTCCCGGATGAGCCCCCAGTCCTGAGAAAACAAGAACAGTTGGGCATCCAACCACTAGACTTGACTTCCTACTGTGTACAAATGCTTAGAAGGAGAACATATCCGTCCGTTTGTGATCCTAACCCTCGCTTTCCAACTGAACAAGCATTTGCAGCCATCAACTATAGTCAGAGCTCCAGGCCAGCTCCGATGGAGAAGACGCAGGCCCTTTGCTGTGGGGCTCCAATGAGTAAGCCCAGGGGAAGAGAATACATGTTTCAGCTGGAAACCCTGAACTGCCTTCGAGAATGCACTGTAACTATATAAACACCAGGTCTCTATGTTAACGTGTGTGTGTGCAACACAGCTCTTGATTTTCAGTGAGCAGGACTGTTCTTTCTGATGACAGCGTGACATCTTTGGTGAGAACAGCACGGGGTAAGGTGCTCAGAAGCACTCCCTTATACTGAGAAGTCTTGTCAAATATTTATTTATTTATTAGAAGATAATTTTACTGGGGCCTGTTAGAGCTCTTATAACAATCCATACATCCATTATATCAAGCCTGTCTGTCCATATGTTGCCATCATGATTTTCCACACATTTGCTTTCTATTGAGCCCTTAGAATCAGCTCCTCTTTTTGTCCCTCCCCCTACCTATCCTCATGACCATTTGATAAATGATAAATTGCTAGTATTTTCATATCTTACACTGACCCATCTCACTCCCCCCACGGTTTCTGTATTTTAATGCGAAGGAAAAGATGTGGGTGGGGTGAAATCCCAAAGTGGCTCATTTTACGGCTCTTCTGTGGCCTGCCATGAGGATGAGGGTCTGCTTATATAACTGCCTTCGAGTGAGGGAAAGGAGAAGTCAATTGAGATCAAAACCCCAAACCTCAGGGCCATCCCATTGATTCTGGCTCAGCACCACCTTACAGGACAGAGTAGAATTGCCCCGTGGGTTTCCAAGGCTGTAAATCTTTCCGGAAGCAGACAGCCTCATCATTCTCTGGTTGAGCGGCTGGTGGGTTCAAACTCACTGACTGTAAGGTTAGAAGCTCAATGTACAGCCCACTACACCATCAGGACTCCATCAGAAAATGCCTTTTTTGCTCCACATTAAAATCTCAGTGCCTGGATTTTGAAAGCCCAGCCCCTACCGTTAGCTCCAGAGCACACCCGAGGATTGGTTCTCAGGTCCACACTGGGGGTGCTGGCTGTGTCAGAAAGGTCCACTGCCTGGTGCCAGAGAAGTAGTAGCAGACCTGTGACCTCAGCAGGCAGGGGGCTTCTGTATTCCTCCACCACAGAGGGGCAGCCCGCCCAAAGGAGTAACCAGGTGCAGTCCGTGCTGAGTGGCAGAGCTGGACAGTGTGGGAACTGATCGTTCTGCGATCTTATTAATCATAACTCCAGGGGTGGCCTCTGTGTTCCCAAAGGGCTGAAAAGCCACTGAATGCCGAGTCGTGTCTTCCGCTGCAAGGGGTCCGGGAGAGCCGGTCACTGTAGCCAAAAAGAGACCAAATGGATTCCAGAAATTCTAAGGCTATTGCTGCAAACGCTGCCAGAAGGAAGAGGCTGAGCTTCTTTCTCAAAACTATTTCAAAGTTCAGACCCAGTCGATCCTTGCTTCCCCGTCCATGCGTCCTTGAATAATTAATCGGTTTAAAGGGAGCGTTCACTATAGAGGAGGGAGCTGTCCCTTATATCAAACGAAATCTCAACAGACCAGATCTCAAACTCTGTTACTGTGTCAGTGTGTGATGAACAGCGTGCCAACACGTCCACCTTCTCTATCCACGCTGATGTTGACGGCACATTAAGAGGAGAGGAACGATGGAGATTGGCATGATGTATTAACGAGTGTTACTTGAAGCCTTGGCTAGCGTGGGTGCGGCTAGAACAAAACAGCCATTTACAGATAGCGTTGTGTTCTACAGGAAGAAGGATGCCAGAGGCAAGTGTGTGTTAAAGAGATTCCTTCATGAAGTCTTAAATGGGACAAAGACACGAACAACTCATCCGGGGAGGGAGACCATCACCATGAGGCCATCTGGTGTTTGAAGGATTCACAGTCGTGTGCTTACTAACCTAGAACATGGAAAACCAAGACCGTTCCCCCGCATCATGACTGGAGGCTGATGAAGCCGTCACAGGTGCAGGCGGGCCCTCGGATACCTTCACTATTCCAGATTGGAACCGTTCCCGGGTTGGTTCCGAAGTCCAGCCGTCTTGGTCACAGCATGGTTCATAACCAAACTACTCTGAGACCCAATTTCCATCAAAGGCAGGCTCAGGCAAGTCCTGAGGGGGAGGCTGCTCGCCCTGAGCTTCCCGGGATACTCACAGCAAACCCGCTCTGTCTGAGGGTAACGCCTTTTATATGGCTTGTCGGGAGTCAACGAACTTCATGGAGATGGACTCTTATGTGGAGACCCAAAATGGAGTTAAGGCTCCCACGGTGAACCCTACCCTTTCGCAAATCTAGTGCTCAGAATTTAAGCTCTAATCCAGCTTTTAAATGTATACCACTTGATCCTACAGCCAGAAGCTCCTAGATAACCTCCACCAACAGGCAGGGGAAGACATAGTTCCGGGGGACAGCGATCCAATCAATAAAGAGCCTCAGAGGCCCTCCAGAGAGATGGCGAGGAAAGTCCTGAGGAAGACCGGCTGGACACGAGAATCAGATTCATGTTGGAGTCCAGAAGGGATCTTTCTAGCAAACAGATATGAGTGCATTTAAACATGGTGGGAGGAGAGCCGCAGTTTTGATAGAGAAGATACAGGTGGATTAGCCAGAAGCGAGAGAGCGAGAGAGAGAGCGAGCAATTAGCAACTCCAGGAAAAACAAGAAAGGAACTATGATATAACCATGCTTCAACTGCAAATCATCTTTACTGGTGCTTGGAGCCGACTCCATGGCCATGGGTATTCTGGTCTTGGAAAGGGTTACTATTGAATGTTGGCGTGAACCTTGATTGCTGGCCTCACTAAGGAGGTGGCATGACTCTACTTGGAGGCCGGAAGTGAGAGTGTGTGTGCTGGGACCGTGGTGGGAAAAGTGCCCACAGAGACAGACTCGTGTTCCACCGCAGGAAGTTAACAGACTTGATCAAAAACAAGCACACAAACAAACCAAGAAAAGGCCAGGCAACAACGATGCACGTGCCCAAAGACAGATCAGAAATAAAAGCGGTCCCTTCTTACACCTACAGAGTGTTCTTACATTAGTTCGGTCTGCCACCTCCTTTTCAGGGAAAAAAAAAAAAAGATTCCCCCACAACACCTCCTCTGAAAGCATTTGTATTATCGACCGTGATACAGGACCCAGTGTTGGGGTGAGATGCCACGGAGTGGGTTCTGATTCGTGACAAGCCCGTGTACAGCAAAAGGAAACAACAGCCAGCCCTGGGCTGTCCTCACAGTCGCTCTCATGCTCAAGGCCACTGCTGCAGCTGCTGTGCTAACCCTTCTGTGGCCAGCCCGCCTTCCTCTTTCTCTGCCCCTCTGTCCACCCAGCAGGATGGCCTTCTTCAGGGACTGGCCTCTCCTTCCATCTTTGTGAGATGCAGTCTCACCATCCTTGACTCTATGAACCGTTCTGGCTGCCTCAACACCGTTTCGTTTGCTCTTGGGGGCAGTCTGTGGTACTGGCAACTTCCTTACGTAGCACCCTCCCTTAAAGCCACCCATTCTTCTCCCGTCTTGCCGATGGGCCAACTTTCACATGCCGATAAGGCAGCGGTTCTCAACCTGTGTGGCTCGACCCCTTTGGGGCTCGTACGAATTTTCACGGGGGTCTCCCGATTCATAACGAGCAAAATGACAGTGATGAAGTAGCTACGAAAATAATTTTTTGATTGGGGTCACCACCACTTGAGGACCTGTATTAAAGGGTCACGGTATGAGGAAGGTTGAGAACCAATGATCTAAGGTGATGGGAAAAACATGGCTTGGGTCAGGCACATCTTAGTCCTCAGCCTAACATCCTTCCCAATATCTAAAGAGGTCTTGTGCAGCAGATTCATCCGATGCATTGCTTGTGGGTAAAATGTAGGACTCTGTTTTTGCAGACCCTCTGGGTCTGTCCAGAGCCCCCTCTTTAAGAAACCCTACTGGAGAGGAGAGTCCGGGTGGATAGCATGGAAACGAGAAAGGCAAGAGGGGCCTCCCTGGCCTCTTCTTTTAGAGCCTGGACTTGGATAACTTTGGGGAAATGTTTCTAATTCCCAAAGAGGCGGGATCTGGGTCAGGGGGACAGGGGGACCGGACAGAGGTTGGTACCCTTGCTGCAGGGGAGGCATGAAAGCTGAGGGGAGATGTGGTGCCCACCGGAGCTCTGCGCTCCCTGTGGGGCTGAGTGGGCTGGGAAAGGCGCACCTGGCGGGCTAGGCGCCACTCCATACACAGTAAGAGCTTCAGTCATGATGCTGCCAATCCGGGGACACATTGGGCTGGGCCGTTCAGGCTGTCTGAGGTCTCAGATGCTTACTGCCATGGCTCATTTTCACAAATTAGGCTGACAGGTAATGTTTCTTCTTTGGGAGAACAAGGCCCCCTCTCTGAATGATGCCATAATTCTTGACGAGTCCAAAGACTGGTTTGGAAGCAGGTTCTTGATCTGGGGGTGCAAGGCAGGAAGTCTTAGGTGGCTCTGTGAACTCCTAAAATACGTGCAAAACTCTTGATTTATACAGACTGGCACTGCCCTTGGGGGGAGCCCAGGCCTGAGCTTTCAGAGCAGAGTGACGCCTGTGCGGCAAGGACTTGAGGGAATGGCCTCGTTTCCTGGGTCTCATTGTCAGGGTAGAGACACCAGTGGCCTCCTCTCCATTAAAAAAAAAAAAAATCAAACCCATGGCCACCGAGTCTTTTCTGATGCATAGAAGCCCTAGGGGACAGAGGGCACTGGCCCTGTGGGTTTCGGAGACTCAAGTTTTACAGGAACAGAAAGTCCCATCTTTCTTAGGAGGAGCGGCTAGTGGTTTCCAGATGCTGACTGCCGTTGGCAGCCCACGGCACAGTCCACCACGCCACCAGAGGGGTTTCCTTCTCTGGTAGGCGTCTTCCTTCCCAGGCTCCGGCTTTCCCAGGTGTCACTGGGTGAAGGAGTTGGATCTGTGATTCAAAGCACCAGACTCAGAAGATTGGAGACCAGGCCAGGATGAAGGAGTGATGTCGCCGGTTTAGGGTATCTCACCAGTACAGATGATACTGAAAGAGACAAGCATTGTAGGGGACCACAGAAGTCCCAAATCTTTCAGGTATCTATGTCCTCCTCGGGGAGGCGGGGTGCGGTGAGAGGGGGTGTGGCAGGGCAGGAGTATAGCTTAATGTAGCAGGAAAAGTGTAAGAGACAATCCCCAACATCTTGAACACGGCCCTTGCTGGGTGAGAGAGAGCCCTTGTGGTGTAGTGATTAGAAATTGGGCTGCTAACTGAAAGGTCAGCAGTTTGACCCCCCCATGGGGAAAAGGACGAGGCTTTCTACTCCCATAAAAATTATAGTTTCAGTAACCCACAGGGGCAGTTGTACTTGCCCTATGGGGCCGCCATGAGATGGAATCAACTCTAGAAGCCTCCTGGTGTGGCCTGGTCACCCTTCAACCTCCTGAGGAAGAGATAGAGCCTCGGGCTCCTTTGAGGCCATGAAGGGAGAATGAGGTTTACCAAAGAGAGGAAATGGCCAGGACACAAGGAAGGCACTGCTAGTAAGGAATGCAGCATAGAGCACTGCCGTCAAGGAGCCCTGGTGGCGCAGTGGTTACACATTGGGCTGAAAGCTGCATGGTCGGCAGTTCGACACCACCAGCAGCTCTTCAGGAGAAAGACTGGGCTTTCTACTCTTGTTAACAGTTCCAGTCTGGGAAACCCACAGAGGTTGCTAAGAGTCAGCATTGACTCCATGGCAGTGAGTGAGAGCACTGAGGTCAGGGCCTCTCTGCTGGGTTCACAGCCCATTTCTGCTTTACTAGCAGCTGGCTGGTTGGATCTGCTCAGCGGCGGTCAAGTCCAACAGCCCCCTGCACGCAGAGAGGAAGCAGCCTCTTCCTGCAGGGCCTTCAAAGCTGCCCTACTGGGCCTCAGAGGGTCACTGCGAATCAGAACAGAACCAACTCCGTTAGCATTCAGTCAATGGTAGCGAGTCCTCGACCTTTCTTTCTTTCTTTGATTAGTCATTTTCTTTTAAATCATTCTATTGGGGGCTCATACAACTCTTATCACAATCCATACATGCATCAATTGTGTAAAGCACATTTATACATTCATTGCCCTCATCATTCTCAAAACATTTGCTCTCCACTTAAGCCCTTGGCATCAGCTCCTCATGTTCCCCCCTCCCTCCCCACTCCCCCTTCCCTTATGAACACTTGATAATTTATAAATTATTATTTTGTCATATCTTACACTATCAGACGTCTCCCTTTACCCTTACCCACTTTTCTGTTGTCTGTCCCCCAGAGAGGAGGTTATATGTAGATCCCTGTAATCGGTTTCACCTTTCCACCTCACCCTCCAGGTATCACCACTCACACCACAGGTCCTGAAGCGATCATCTATCCTGGATTCCCTGTGTTTCCAGTTTCTCTCTGTACCAGTGTACATCCTCTGGTCTAGCCGGATTTCTAAGGTAGAATTAGGATCATGATAGTGGCGGGGGGGGGGGGGCATTTACACTGCACTACTCAGGCTTCTTTAAAACGTGTAAATAAATGACGCAAAAATCTCCCTTTTGATTTTCAGGTGGCCATCTGGTGACATCTTGTTTTGCTCGTGAGCTGCTCTGCATTGATTGCTGTCCCACGTGGCCCTGGTGACAGGGCAGAGCTGCCTCAGGCACTGTCATCCTCACGGGTCTGCCTGCCGTCAAGTCAGAGTGCGTGGTGGACTCCCGGCCTTCCCATCAGCAGCTGAGCCATGGCCGATGAGCGCATGTCCACCCACAGAGATGCCATGTGGGTGCGAGTGGCACTGGGCCCAGAGGCTTTCGTTGGCCGTGAAGCAGGCGCTCGGGCCTCTCCTCTGAGAGGCGCTCCTTCCTGGTCTCAAACCGCCAGCTTTTCTGGTTGACAGAGGTTGATGGTTCAACCCAGCGGCTACATGTCTGCATCCCAACCGTCATGTGCCCATCATCACTGAGCAGTCCCTTGATATTTCTTGAGCCCGGAGCACGTGTCCCCCGGAGGACACTTGGCAACATCTGGAGACCCTTGTGGTGTTTTCCTAGCAGCGGAGCCGGCTACTGTCAGGGAATAGCAGGGACACGGATGTTCCTACGATGCCCGGAACAGCGCCTATGGTGTCAATAGTGCCGATGCTGAGCCAGCCTGTTCTACCTGTTTCAGAGGAAGCTGAACCCATGCTGAGGGCCCTTTAGAGCCCTCCCCTGTCCCCAGAAACTACAGTGGCCTGGTTTGAAGAGAAGGGTTTCCTGCTGTCCTGGCTATGTTGGAGGATTCCATGCAGAAACCAACGGTTTTCTTAGCTTTTGTGTTGCAATGAATTTGGAGTATCAGCATGAACTCTATTTACAATGGTAAATGAAGGAAAGGGGGGGGGTTCCCCATTTGTTAGGATTGATAAGCTAGTTTGAAAGCTCCAGGGGGAATTTGTCAACATGGTGTTGGAGGCCCCCAACACCTTTGTGAAATCAGCCTTCCACTGAGGGAGACTGTTGACAAGAGTTTACAGCAAGCATTTTCATACCATGGCTTTTAAGCTCTAACCACCCCACAAATGTTCACCCTGGAATTCGCTATGCACAGGCAGGAAATTTCAGTTCATGGGCACCTGATGGCATATGGAAACAGCCCCTGCCTGTTTTCTAATTGGGCTTCCGGAGCCGGCAACGCAAAGCTAACTCACAGAAATAGTTGCCCGTCACCTGCAGTCTCCTTTCTCCTTCATTATAAGTCCATATTCAGATATGGTAATATAAAGATGTCCCACATTAAGCAAAGGGCATGCAAAGTGGCATGAGGCCCCGGTGGGTGAATGGGGGGTTTGTGGTGGGCTTTTGTTCCAGGTCTCCGACCAGCATTTCTTTCCTTCCCCTCATTCATCCTTTGTATCAAAGTCATTGCTGAAAGTCAAGTCTCAACTGACAAGGCCTTGGAGACATAATCATTTTCCATTGACGGCACCTTGCAACCAATTCACAAACATTTTCATATTAATATTGAGCAATTTCCCTACATTCTAATCCATCAAAGTAGGCTATTAATCCTTCCTGTACCATTCTCTATTCAAATGCTAACAATTTTCTTCTCAGAGCTAAAACATTTGTCCGACAGCGCCTCACACAAAGACCCAGCATTGTTAGTGATGATGGATCAGAGTGTTAATATGAAGGACGCAATGTAAATTATATCACTGATACTGTACATATGTAGAGGGGAACAATCTTTTTAAAAGATCATTTGTATGCTAAAGATAATGAAAGGGATTCCATGGTACAGCAACTTTAATTTTCCTTTCGAAGAGGAGGGGGAAATGTTCTTTATAGGGAAGAATATGGAAATCTATCCTGATTTATAACAGCACAGATGCCATAATTTAGTTGCTGGGGGGAAAAATAAACTATCCACTTGTATTAGTCTGGGTAGACTAGAGAAACAAATTCATAGACACTTATGTGTATAAGAAACAGCTTTAAATCCAAGAGCAATTTGGTATTGAGAAAACATCCCAGCCCAGTCCAGATCAAGTCCATAAGTCTGATATTAGCCCATATGCCTGATACCAATCTACAAAGTCCTCTTAAGACTCATGAAACACATGCAGTGACACCGAATGCAGGAAGATCACAGGCCAGTGGGTGGAAGTCTTGTGGATCCAGTGGCATTGTAAGCATCTCAGCTCTGGCGTGGGTCTCCACATGGCTGCTCCAGCTCCCAAGGCTGTATTAGGGTAGATCCATGTGGCTTCTCCTAAGGGATGTCTCGCAGGCAGTAAGCAGAGAGAGACAGTGTGTCTCCCACCTCCAAGGAGGAATACCAGAGTTCCCAGAAAGAATCCTCAGGAGAAGACGGTGGCCACACAGAGGCCTCCTTGGCTATGACTTGATTGACAGGCTAGACACCACCCCTTCACTCTTAATCCTCAAAATGATCCCAGATTATGCGACTACCACAGATAACTACCACAGATAACACACTGCTGTTTCTTCTAAAGAACTTACAGGAACAAGACACCTTCTTTGGATACTGCTTATCCATTTACACCCCCAGTTACTCGGAAGAAGCCCTGGCGGTGTCCTGGTTATGCTCTGGGCTGCAATCAGCAAGGCCAGCCGTTGGGCGTCACCAGCAGCTCTGAGTGAGAAAGGGGGCTTTCTATTCCCATCAGCAGTTACAGCCTCAGAAACCCACCGGGGATCGCTATGGGTCAGCACTGACTCCATGGCAGTGGGTCGGTTGTTGAATTACTGTGAGGATGATGAGGATTACAGTTCAAATTCAGATACCAACATCGAAATGCCATGCCCCTCCCTGTGGAGCACCGTTGCTAGGCACTCTCCATCGAATGGGCTCTGGCTCACGGTGGCCCCGCAGACGACAGATCAACACACTGCACTGTCCTGTGCAGCTTCATGCTGGTTGCTATTTTTCAGCCCATTGTTGGAGCCACTGTGTGAACCCAGCTCGCAAAGAGTCTTCCTCTCTGTCCCGGGCCAGTGGCTTTACAAAGCACGATGTTCTTCTCCAGGGCCTGGTCTCTCCTGCTTGCATGACCCAAGCGCATGGCGTTCTCACCATTTCCACTTAAGGAGCAATCAGGCTGTACTTCTTCCAAAGCAAATGGGTTCTTTCTTCGGGCTATCCAAATTGCATCGGGCAAATCTGCTGCACAAGACCTCTTAAGAGTATGGGAAAGCAGGGATGTTATTTTGAGGACTCCGGCGCAGCTGACCCAAGCCACGGCATGTTCAATTGCCTCATGTGGGTGTGAGAGATGGACACTGAATAAGGTAGGCTGAAGAAGAATCGGTGCGTGTCCATGGTGGTGCCGGAAAAGAATGTTGACTGTACTGTGGACTGCTCGAAGGACAAGCTGGCTTATCTTGGAAGAAGTAAGGTCAGAGTGATCCCGGAGGCAAGGATGGCAAGACTTCATCTTGCATATTCTGAATATGTTGTCAGGAGAGACCGGTCCCTGGAGAAGGACATCATGCTTGGTAAAGTTGAAGGCAGCGGGAGAGAGGAAGATCCTCAGTGAGATGGCTTGACACAGTGGCTGCAATAACGGACTCACACCTAAGAAAAATTGTGAGGATGGAGCAGGACCTGGGAATATTTCCTTCTGCTCTGCCTCAGGTGGTTATGGGTCGGAACGGCCAGGACGGCACCTACCAACAGCAGTCACATCCATGTTACAGTCAGTGTTCTTTGACAACACAGAAATTCAAAGGCATCGATTCTGCTTTAGTCTGCCTTATTCAGTGCCCACTGTTCACCTGGGGACGAGTAAGCTCAAACTTGACATTACTGATCAGTCATGGAATAGCACGGAAATTCAGGCGATGAACGCACTTCGTGAGAAATGGGGAGTAGATGATAGACTGAGGAATAGATATAGCTGCTATTTTTCAACACCTTGGTGGGACTGGTCATCATGTTTTGCGTGTTACATCCTGGTAAGCTCCTGAGTCCAAGAACTGACTGGGTCTATATGGGGACCCATCACATACACCTGCCGTCCAATCCTGGAGCAAACGATGAATACGCCTGGCTGCTAAGCAAAAGTGTAACACATATAATAAGAAGCATCTTCAAAGAAAGGACTAATGCTCTCTCCCTAAGTTCCAGTCAGGACAAACCCTATGGTTCAGAGTTCAACTCTAGCACACACGGGCTGCCCACAAGTCAGAATGTATTTCATGGTAACTGGTTCTTATATTCCCAGAATGCCTAGCAAAGAAGAGGTCTTAATTAGGTCAAAAAGTAACTAATGTTTCTTAAAATAAAGAGAAACACATGTTATCATCCACCAAGTTTCTAGGTCTCCTATGTTGTCCTTCTATGTCCAGGGCTGCTTGAAGCCAGACGTGCAGAATGCCTCTTTATTATCTTCCTTTCACTCGCCAGCCTCATTTCCCATGCCCCCTACAAGATATCTTCCACACCTGCCTCTCCTTTCGATTGGCCTCCCCCCCCTCCACTAATACCCTATGACTCTCTGACGCTGCCATCTCCCGACCCCTGCAACTCTTCCCTTATAATGCAACCCAACGTACCTTGAAATAAAATCGGATCAGGTCACTTCCCTGCTTTAGAAACTTTGTAGAGAAGCAATGTTTTCCCTCTGTCAGCCGAATCACATTCCAAGTCCTTCTCATGGGCTGGCAAAAACATGTTCCTCGGCCCTACCTCGCTGTCTGACCTCCCGTGGCCACTGGAGATGGGCAGGCCTTCAGTTCCTCCCGGAGCCTACCGTCGTCCCTTCCAAGAGCCATGGCAGAGGTTACTGTCTGCTTGAGAAACGGCTTCTCTGCCCTTTGACTGCTTAAGTTCTGTCTGAGTCCTCAAGCATCAGCAGGAACCTCAGCTCCCTAGAAAGCCTCCCCTTCTCACTCCTCCCTGTAGCACCCCACCCCACCCCAAATTGGAAGTAAAATCACTAGGCGCCCTCCTCCCTTTCATTCAGAATGCTCACCGGAGGGATAATAACCCATCTGTCTTGCACCTGATGGGATTCTCTAAAAGGGCAGGGGTGACCCTTTCAGTCATCGACCAAAGGTTTTGCTGGGCTCCGATGACACATAGTAGGTGTTCAGGAAATAGACGATGAATTCAGGAATGGCTACTCTTCATCTGCGCAGACCACTGTACCCCCTGCTCACCATAGCCCCGTACTCCCAAGGTCAGGGTGTCCAGTCATCACCACCACCTCTCCAAGACATCTGAGCCAGCCAACTTTCCTTGAGGTGGCCGGGGTGACTAGTGGGGTCTGGAGCTTCCAGGCCAATGTGAACTTAAGCAACATTTCACAAGGCTTTCCCAGAAGCATGCTCACCTTCTTGGAAACAGAAGCAAGAGGAAAGCGCGTTGGCAGTTGAACCTGGAAGCATTTGCAGGGCCTCATCCAATGCCACTTCCCAGTTCCATGGAGAGCATGTGTTGCTCTTGGGCTTCTCCCTCGGCACTACCCACAGACATCCTCATAGCAGCCTTGGCCTTGTCTGTTGCTCTTCATACCCCAAACTAAGGGGGGGGGGTGTTATGTTAATAATTCAAGGTCAGCCTTTGAAAGTTGGGTGAGGACTGGGAGGTGGGTGAGCCCATCCTTCGCAAACCTTTGCTGAAGGACTCCCTAATTCCTCTAAGTGGATCCTCCCGCCCTGGCACTTAAAAGGCTGCTGTTTTCTATGATGTCATCCTCTGCCCATTATCTCTGCAGTCACTTTGCAGTCTTAGGAGAGGCAGCAAGAAAATATTTGCAAACATCCACATTCTCAAGCCTTAAGAGATAATCCCCCTTTCAACTCCCAATGAGCATATCAGCAGCCCAGTTAGGCTTTCAGATGCCTCTAAATGGGTACCACCACCAGCTGGATTGTACAGAAAACCTTTCTTCTGAGGAACTCAAAGACATCTCTGAGACTGGCCACATCAATCATTGAGCTAGCCCTAGTAGGGGCCCGCTAGGCAGGTAGTTGGAGAGTAATTAGAAATGCAAATTGATAAGCCCCTTTAAGACAGCTCCCAGAGGCCGCCATCCATCCCAGTAAATCTGCTGCAAGATTTAATTGAAGGGTAGCTGGTGCTCACTAAAGGAGCCTTTGTGGTGCAGTGGTTAAGTTCTCTGCTGTGAACCAGAAGGACAGTGGTTCAAATCCACCAGTGGCTCCACAGGAGGAAAGAGCAAGGCAATCTTCTCTGGCTTAGATGACAGCCCAGCCAATGCTGCCTCTTCTATTGTGCCACACACGCACCGGATAAGCTGGGAGACTTGTTGAGACACAATAGGTTTTGAGCCACTGGGTACCATATCCTTGTATTAATTCTCTACCAGGACATTCACATTTCACGAACTCTCTGCCATTGAGTCAATTCTGACTCAGCGACCCTAGAGGGCGGGTAGAGCTGCCACTGTGGGTTTCTGAGACGATGAATCTTTATACCAGCTTTCTGGCTGGTGGTTTGCAACTGCCGACCACTATGCAGCCAGGGCGCAATCATGTCCATATTACAGGTGGAAACGGAGGCAGGTGGTGATTAAGCAGCTTCTATAGGAGCTTACATCTTATTGAAGGACAATCCCCAACTTGGAGCTCAGTTAAGCAGTTGCTATCAAGTCGATTCATGCAAGTCCTGCAGGTGTGTCAGAGTAGAACTGGGGGATTCCCGGAGGGGTTGGGGAGGAGATTGCCAGACCTTTCTTCAGAGACAATGCAGAGTGGGCTGGTACCTCCCACCTAGCATCAGGATGCATTAACTGTCGGTGCCACTCAGGGATTCTGAACTCAGCTGTGCCACTGTCCTCACGGAAAGCATTCACGTTTGGCAAGCTGCTTTGGGCCGTGGTACTGGGCATGGCTCTATCGGGTTTTCAAGGCCACGACCTTTGAGAAACGGACCACCAGGCCTGTCTGTCAACTCTCGGTGTGTTAGACGCGCTGCCGACCTTCTGGCGAGTAGCTAAGCCCTTAATGATTTGCACCACCCAAGTTCATCTAGGTCTGTCTAAATTTTACAGTCAGGCTTTTTTAACATGTGGCTGGACAACTTCCTTTCCCATGGGCAGGAAGAGACTGTGGAGACTGAATATGTGCTGCGGAAGGGCATATTCTGCTACAGGTGAAAATCTTGCTGGAGTCGCGTCTGGCTTTAAGGCCAGACGGGCTTGGAATAGAGTTTTTCCACTTCTTAAAGGAATGACTGCAACAGATGACTCGAGCCCTCGGAACCGCTGCGTCTTGAGCCGGACAATGGAGACCGATGTTGTTATTCAAGGCCTGGGCTCAGGGAAACTCCAGGTGTTCCAGAGTAGACTTGCTTCCTAGGGTTTTCCTGGTCTGTTGTCTTTATAGCAGTATATCTCCAGGCCTTTCTTCCAAGGTGCCACCGTGGTTCTGCACCCTAGAAAGTAACTGTGGAGATAAAATGAGATCATGTGTGTTAGCGATTGAATATAGGGACTGGGACTCCGTAAGCACTGAGAACATATTAAGTTTGTAGCTGTGGCGTGTCCATGAGCAGATTACATAACTCATAGTGACCCTCGAGGATGGTCTTTATGGAAGCAGATAGCCTGGTCTTTTCTGCCAGGGAGCCACGGGCGGGCTTGGTTAGCAGATGAGCTTCTAACTCATCCTGCCACCAGACCTTCTCAGGCTTTCCTATTGTGAAAGCAACCCGGTGGAAAGAGAGCTGCCATTGACTCTAAACAGAATCCTGTTCCCCCAGAGTCCCTGCCCAGTGAGTAGCCCAGCTGATCGCTAGTCAGCCTGGCTTCCTACTGCCCAGAGTGTGGGCCGAGTATTTACGGAGCACATCCTCACTCTCCCTTCAAAGCAAGGAAGCTGTAGTTCACTTCACAGTCCAGGGAGAGCCTCCTAGGGCTCCCCGAGTACTCTAACTCCCGAAGGGTGAAATAAATGCTGGATGCAGCCTGCCGGCTCGGGCAGTGAACTAATAGAAAGCCAAGCGTGAGGCCAAGCGAAGTCGCTCAACTTGGGGAAAATGAAACCCAGCCATATTTAAAATTCATTCAGCTCATTTGACGGTTCTCGACATTCAAAACTCCCTAATAACTAAAGCCGGGCAGTGTAATGAATAAAATGAAATTGTGACCCAGGATCTCACCGTTTATTTTGAACCGAGAACCTGCAAATTGCTCTCTCTAACTCATCGGCCACAAAGTTATTACTTCATTCACTTAAGCATTTCACATAAGGTAATTCTCCGGTGAGAAATGACATTGAAATTGATTTCTGTTTAAAAGTGGGCGGGGGAGGGGGAGCAGGAAGAGGGGGGAAGGCGCATTAAAATGTGAAAGCTTAAAGATTTGCAGATCTGAATTATTGGGGCGCACCTACTTAGAATGGCTGACAAATTGAAAAATAAGCGGTACTCACTTTTAGAAAAAATAAATCTGGTCCTCGGAACCACCCATTATGCCAGGAAAAATAAGCTGCCTCTCCTTCCATTAGGAAAGCTTATTTGCATCCACATTTAGACTTACATATGTAATAATGCATGGTCCCAGCCTGAATACAAGGTGGTAATTCAATGAAAAAGCTCAGTTGATATGCTATCATAAGCAGCAAAGATGGAAACAGAACCTTGGGAGTAAATCACCCTCTTATTATTCAGCCGGGACTCTACTGGGCTAGTTTACACTACATGCATTGGTGCCATATCTCACAAATGAAAAAACAAAACACAACACTTTGTTTTTCTTCTTATTTACTGACGTGTGGCTGTTTGAATTGGCAGCTGTGGAGCGCCGGCAGGTGCTGGGATAGAGCCCAGAGGTGGAATCAAACGCGAGCAGCGAAGACAGCGAAGGCAGACTCTCTTTTTTGTTGTTCATGAAAATCATTCTGAATCGGTTTGGAAACCCTTGAATGGTTCATCCTGCAAAGAACATTTGTATCCACACCTCTCTATTTGGGAGGGCATGGGGACAGGGTTCATTCTGAAAATTAGCAATATTCTCAGAGCATAGATATTCCCAGCTTCTAATGGGGCGTCTTCTCTCCGCTCTTCTTGTATT
The DNA here is from genome assembly GCF_050624435.1 of Tenrec ecaudatus. Taxonomy (NCBI): domain Eukaryota; kingdom Metazoa; phylum Chordata; class Mammalia; order Afrosoricida; family Tenrecidae; genus Tenrec; species Tenrec ecaudatus. The sequence goes on from NC_134547.1 coordinate 45,631,487, forward strand.
TAGAAGATGCAGAAGTAGCTGGCTCCTTGCTCTTGCCTCTGCCTGGGATACAGTGTCCTTTTCCCAAGCTCCATATCACGGGCGGCAGAATCCAATTTCCAAGTGTATTTAAAAGTAGAGGGAACAATAGAATGAACTTGCTTGTACACTTGGGTCCAGGAACTGGAGCCATGTGGCCAGCATGTCCTCCATCCCCACCTATCTTCTCCGAGGACTTCCCAACCTGCGTACGAAGGAATTTCATCGGAATATATTTTGATGTGTTTCACTAAAATATGATAACATGAAAAACCATCATAAAACCTTCAGGCCACCATCGCCATCAATGTCATTGCATATCTGGTCACTTTTTCACCCTTACCCAACTCACTGGAGTCGAACCCTCTCAGGCGCTTCTTCTAAACTTCAGCTTTTGTCTTTGGTGTCATTGTTCAATTCTTGGAGGGTTGAAGATGCTGGGCTGCTTGGTTGGGAGAGTCTTCTATCATCTGGGTTAGCAGGTGGCATCCTGTGGTGTCAGTGAACATGCCCTGCCCTTTGTCTCGCCTGCAGATTGGTCGGTATCATTTGTTTTTAATGAAAATCATTCCAATTGAAGTTGTCAGGTGCGAGGCTAGATGAGAGAGAGGCTCCGTATTATTTGGTAAAGTTATTTTAAACAGAGTGGTCTTTTCTCCCATCAGGAGGTGCCCAAGAACTGGCAGTCTCTCTCTTCCCGTTAGTAACCAGCGCAGATGACTGCCCAGAGCCATTGATTCATAAAGTCAGTGTTGTTACGACCTTCTGCAGTGGTCTGATGTATAACAAGATGAAACATCGCTTGCTCCTAGGCTGTCTATGCTCCTTAGACGACTCCTAAGGATCGAGGCTGGTGAGACTTTATCTCCGGTACTTTGACCCTGGTGAAGAACATCCTGCTCAGTAGAGGGTCCGCGACAAAGAAGAACTTCAGTGAGCTGGATTGAAACAGCCGCTGCGACAATAGGGTCACACATGACACTTGTGGGTGGGGGTGCAGAACCTAACAGGGCCTCCTTCTGCTGTCCGTGGGGTCCCTGTGGGCAACCCCACTCAATGGCAACACCATTCACTCCATGCTCCCCGATATGCTGGAGCCCCTTGTGGTGGCCGTATGTCGGTCCCTGCCATAGAGGCTTCCCCTCGTTCCGACACACCACAAAGCACGATGTCCTCTTTAATTCCCCATCCTACCATTCCTTCTTGATTCAGTAGCTAGGATAATTCTATAAAGGAAAGCTTTTCTTCAGCCACCTGGGCAGCATAAATGAGAGGCCGTTTAGAAAAGGCACGGCAAAGATATGACTTAGCAGTTTTTCAAACAGTAAGGCAAGCCCTTGTTGAACGGGGCTTATTCACTACCTCCAGGGTTATTTGCTGGCTGCAGGGCCCTCGGTTCAGCCTGGCTCCAGCCCAAGGTCCCTGCAAACCTCTGCATGACCAGTGGGAGGTGGAGGGGTGCGAGGTTACCTCCGCTTGGAGGTCAACGCGGGAGGCAGGTCCTCTTTTGAGTGGGAAGGAGACCCAGACAGCTGCTGAGCCTCGCTCTGCAGGAAGTCAGCATTCAAGATCAAGTGAACCAATGAAGGAAGGCATTTGTGACCTTGGCCAAGGCCAACCATTTCCCTGGTGGTCTCAGACTCCTACGATCGCTTCAGAAGGGTGCCGCACCGCCTGGTTGCATCCAGCCAGCGGACTCAAGTGAAAGCCCTCCAGGAATCCCCCTGGGTCCTGGGAGAGCAATCACTCTCTGAACATTTAAATAGTTCCAGAAGCCTCTGAAAACAAAAGCAACAGCTTCCTGGGGTCAGTTTGTAGTTTGAATGTCTGTCGTGGTCTGTTCTCATTGCCCCTGAGGCCTCCTGGGGGAGGGGGCAAAGGTTTGGAACCAGACAGTGGAAGCTGAGGGGCAGCCCAGTCGAACATTTAAATAATACGTGTCAGAGGATTGTGGGTTCAAAAAAGCAACTCCCTCTGGTGGAGAAAGTCAGAGGCAGGCCAGAAAGGTGAGTTCACCTGTTGGTAATCAACACGGGCACTTGGGCCAGACTCCACACCAGGCGAAGTGGGCTCCAGGCCTGCAGTCAGAGCTCAAAATCCAGAACAGAGGGAGGAAAAAACGCAAAAGCTTCACTGCCATCAAGTGAATTCCAACTCGCAGTGACCCTACCGGGCAGAGACTAAGAGAGGCTGAGACTTCTGAAAATCTTGCCCGAAGCAGATGGACTCGTCGTTCTCCTGAGGACCCACCGTGGGGTGGCCCTGATGCCGTGGAAGTTGGCAGCTCAATTTGTAGCCTAGGACGCACTGCAGCTCCGTGGCACAGCGAGCAGACCTGCAAAACTGCTCTCAGAGGAGGGTGCAAGCATTTGGACCCTCGTCTTGGGTGCAGCCACTTGGCACTTCCGCTTTCCACATTGGCCCAATTTACTAGGCACCTTCTTCCCACACACTCCCTCCACAGCAAGGTGTGAAACCCCCTCTGTGAGTGTGGCCATGGGAATGCCGCAGGCTTGCTCTCCGGAGACTTAGGCTCACTCAGTGTAGTCACCATATCCTTTCCCAGATGTGCACATGTTCCTACACTCACACACACACACACACACACACACACTCACTCACTCCACTCATACATGTACTCCCTCACACTCACATACATACATGCATACTCACACACTCATTTACTCACATACACACACACACACACTCATTCCACTCGTACGTCTACTCCCCCACACTCACACACATACATGCATACTCACACACTCATTTACTCACACACACATATGTACGTGCACATATTCACACATATTCTCACACGCTCACAAACATATACACACACATGCACACCCATCCCATTATACACAAAACACTCACACTGACTCACACTCATGCACACACGCGCGCGCGCACACTGCCATCACTTCCAGCAGCTGCGCTTTCTTTTTGGCTGTAAAATAGACACCACACAATATTTGCCCATCCAACGTCTCCCAGGTGAATAGCAGAGTGCCAGCCATTACATTGATCAGATGTGCAATCTCCATGCTTAATCAAGGCCAGTTTCCCATTACCATAAACTCCCTCCACAGCGCCTCCCTTGCCCCTCACCAATCACCACTCCCTCAAAGCTTCTTCACGGAATGCTCAGGGTCGTGTAATCTGAGCACAGGCCTGTGAGGCTAGATACTTGCACCATCCTCCTTAAAAAAAAAAAAAAGCTCCGTCTTAGAAGAAACCCAACCAGAATCTTCCTGAGAAACTAAGATGGTGAGGTTTGGCTCCCTCACCTTGACCACCAGGAAAAACCAGCCACTAGAACAGGACCTCAGGGTTGTACCCAACCTAGGACGATACCAATGGACGACACTCGAATGGCTCTACAGGATTCCCTTGGCTGTCATCTCTACCAGAGTTTGCCAGGTCATTTCTTCCGTGGAGCTGCCGGGGGTCTTTGAAAGGCCCAACTTTGGGTTAGCAGTCAATCACATATGGCTTGCGGCCTAAAAGCCAACAAACACCAAAACCCAAGGGCACAATAGCCTCAACAATCAAGTCCAATGAACCATCAGGCAAAGATGCTGATGGACTGGGCACCGCTTTCTTCAGTTGCACCCAAGGGTGCTCAGAGTCAGCAGCCGCCACACAGCACCACCCAAACAGTGCACTAATTCAGCGCTGGGAGTCTACTGAAAGCTCACTCTCATTTCTGGCACAACCCTTCCAACTCACGGCGACTTCCTCTTTACTGGAGTGGAAGCCTCATCTTTCTCCCTCAGAGTGGCTGGTGGTTTTGAGCTGCTGACCTTTAGGTTTGCAGTGCCATGTGTAATCCACTGCACTACCAGGGCTCCTTGGCTTAAAGCTGGAGGCTTAAAACTAAAGATGTGTACAAGGTACTGGGAGCACCATGGAGGAAAAATTGTCACTTTCAGGCCTCGGCTACCCAGAGCCCGGCAGGAAGTCAGCAGTCAGGATCAAGTGAACAGATGGGTGAAGGTGTTCGTGACACTGCCCAAGAGCAACCGTTTCCCCGGAGTCTCAGGCTCTTCCGATCACTTATTTGAGAAGGACTCCGCACCTTGTGGATATGTAAGGTCTCTCTCTCCGGCCTAAATTCCAACCTCGGTCCTTGGCTCCGCAGGAGAAAGATTTCACGCCGGAGCCGGGCTCGTGATCCAAGTGAATTTAATGAGAGTTAAAAGAAGCTTCAGGTTTTACGCGGCACCCATAGGATTCCTCTGACCATGCGGCCTGGCAGAGGCTGCTCAGGGTCACGCAAGGATCTCTCTCCCAAGTTTCCTCCCACAAAGACGACCAGACAAGACCCTCTCCCTTCCGGTCCCTGCCTTTTCAAGGGTTCCCGGGGGAGGCGTGGTGAACGACCCCAGGTCGATCCCATTGGCTGAATTGCAATCACCTGGCCCAGGTGGGCTGCTCCAGGTGTAATGCCCATCCCGCGCCCACCGGCGGGAAACTCCAGCTTTGTCCTATGCGGACTCTCCTGGGCATGCGTAAATGGACTTCCCAATTCCTTAGGCTAAGCTGCCTAACATATACATCCCATCAGTGGATGCAAGTGATAGCCCTCCAGGATTCCCGCCCCCGCTCCCCCCTTGCCCCCTGTCCTTGTCCCCGGGGAGCAACGACTCTCTGAACATTCAATATTCCCTCAAGTTCGTGACAACGAAAGCCACGGCTTAATGGTGTCAGTTTGTATGTTGCGTTTCCCTCTTGGTTCCAAGAAGCACCCGGAATCTTCTTCCTTCTGGAACATTCATTCACCTCCCGCCTCCCGCAGTGTGTCAGGGAAGCTCATCCGAAGAGTAGAGTCCACAGGCCTGCCGGCTTTGCCCTGAACTACAAATGCCCAATCACTTCCCCAAATACTTCCCACTCCTCTGCAGAGGCAATAAAAACCCGTCAATGCCTGACAACAGAAAGACAGCTCTGTCTCAAATGCTGCATACTTCTCCGGAAGGCTCTTTCTCATTTTAATTGGTTTCCTAATTGGACTGTTTATGGGTTGTGGAATCACTTGGAATGAAAAGGCCGGGCCAGCCGTTAGGTGTCTGGCATTCCTATCTGGCAGGAGCTAATAGTTTAATAATAACAAGGAGCACCCCCCCCCCCCTGGAATGCCATGCTTGTGGTCTAAGAAGCCCCTTGATTAGAAACCACCCCCAGAGTCAGAAGCAGCCTGCTCGCTCAAGGGCAGCTGGGTGCTGCCCATGTCTTGGGCTAACCTTGTGATTTCGTGGAACAGGGAGCTCTGGAGATGGGGGGTGGTGGGCTCCGGGGTCTGTCAGCTGCTCTCTAACTTCTCCCTGGCCCGCAGGCTGCAGTGGAGGAGGCAAGCAAGGCCCTTGATGGACCTGATTGATTCTCTCCAGCGAAGATCTGTCTTCCCTGGCTGGCTGGATGACTTCATTCTGGGAGATGAGGTTGTGAAGTCAGGGCAATAAAGCGCCTGATATTCACGTGAAAGTCAGTTTGCAAAGCAGCGCGCCCTCTGAAGCAAAGCTCATCCCCCCTCCTCTCTGGGCCTAGCCACCCCCACCGCCCCGCACCCCCCACCCCCAGCAGAGCTGCTTCTGTACCAAGACTCCTCCCCGTGGAAACATTTATTCCCGATCGAGAACTGTGTCCCCCAAACTAACTGTGAAGCCAGATTGGATGGTTCCAATTTACAGAAATTGGGGTGGGGTGGGGGTGGGGGAGGCAGAAAAATTGTACATAACGACTCGGGCATTTGGCTGCAATAAATGGAGTGACATTTTCCCAGAGGAAATCACAGCCTAATTGTTGCCACATCATTGCAACTGGGTCCTTGGTTATTTTCAACAAGCTCACTGATCTCTTTCAGCGCTCAAAGTCCCTGGTATCAATTTTCTGGTAGAGAAACATCAGACTAGGGAGCTTGGCCTGCATCCAATCCTGCAGATTACAAGTAACTTTTTAATAATGCTACTGCCCTGAGACAGCTATCTAAGGGGGCACCAGCAAGGGGGGGGGGTGCTGGGATTTGGGGAAAGACAGAAAACTTTTTTTTTTTTTCCCAGTAAAGGAATTAGAAAGGAAGCCTTCTGCCCATAACCACAAATGAGCGATCTTAGCCCCACTGGCCGGGTCTAGTTATGATCTGGGTTTTGAACTCATGGTAATTATCCTAGTTTTGTGTGCTTTGTTACATTCCGGTTGAGTGCTCAGAGCCTGGTGGTGGACCAAGGCAATTAGCTCATTTCTCCAAGCTTCGGTTTCCTTGCTGCAAAACAGTACCAGTCTCGCTACCAGCCAGTGGGTCCTGCACTCCTTGAAGATGGAGCTGGCATCCGTTGGCAGAAGCATCCTCATTCTGTATGCTGCCCAAAAGGGGGGCAAAGAAGCCCCTGGCGTTTACACTGCCCCGCAAGGCTCTTGCACCAGTAAAATCCATTTTTAATTGATTGAAAACATTTTCAAGGATTTATTTAGACATGGATTTTGATCACATCAGCCTTGCCATTCAGGCAAAAAAATACCCAGCAGTGTGATCTCTGGGTGAAGAAGGCACACGTGACAGAGGATCCTGAGCATTGCTTGGCTGGAAGTAACTGGAAGGAGTGCCAGTCATGGGAAACAACCTGTTCCTGGAGGTGCTCAGATGTGAGCCCAGGAAACCCAGTGCCTGATGGTGCAATAGACGTGGCATCTGAGACTGGCCCACAGCAAAGGTCTGGCGTCTCCCTGACCTCACCTGTGCTCCCTGTGGCTCTCTCTCCTTGTCAGTACTCCGTCCCATGGGGGAGGAAGCCCAAGGGCTCCTGGGGAGGCCACTGGGGAGTGCTCCTTCACATAAGCATCAGCTAAAGCATCAGTCACCATAGGGAGTACCCCGGAGTCATGCCAGGTGTGCAAGGAATCCACCAGATTCACCTCCCGGGTGGGGCGGGCAGTGGTGTTTGGGGGCTAGGAGTGGGAGAGGCCAGTGCCCCCTCTGCTAGTCTAGCAGCAAGTGTTACTCTCGTGAAGAACAGGTTCCAGGGAACCTCCAGATGAAGAAGTGAGCTACCTCTGAAAACCAGCCACGGAAAACCCCACGGGCCCCAACATTATGACTTGCAACTGGCCAAGGGGTTGGCACAGGACTCGAGGTGGGCGTTGCATGGGTGGGCATTGCATGAGGCCATCAGATAAGAGCACCCGATGTTAGCTATCCCTCCATGTCAGGGTGGAGATGAGAGAAGGGAGCCAGGGAAGGTCCAGAAATGCTCCACCTTCTAAAGAAAACATGACGTCACTTTCTTGATTTCTCTCTCTACCCCAAAGGAAAAGAGCCAGGAGGGGACATTTGGAGAAGAGCAGCACAGTGTTTGGGGCCTTGGGCCCAGGAGGCTCCTGACCCAGAGATTTCAGAAGCATTCAAGCAGGCACCAGGACAGCACTATCTTCAGGGAGCCACAAAAGTATGCTAAAGAGTGGGGGGTCCCACCAAGCACCAGAGAGAAGCTGCTGAGTAGAAAGCCCACTCTGTGGGTCTTCCAAAGTGGCAGGGCGTTCCCAACCAGCCACTCCCTCAGGGGTTCGTGGCCAGGACCTCTAATCTCACTTCATGCACTTCAGAACTGCTCCACGCAATGCCAGCTCTGGGTCAAGCCTGAGTGGCTGCCCCTCCACTCAAGTGCTGTTTCAGGCCTCTATCAAGTGGGGACGCTGCAACACTGTCAACTGACAATGGCAGGCCGGGAGAGTCGTCCCTGGTCTTTCTTTCCTGCAGGACAGTAACCTGCTAGTATTTTATTTCCTTTTAAGAACTTTAACAACCAGGGCGGCGAGGAAAAGAGTGTTCTCATGAACTATCAGCTAAACACAATGCAGAATTAACCGGGAGAGGGGAGGGCCGAAAGCATTCTGGAAATGGACATTTTTTTTTGACTTCATGATCCTGTCTGCTAGACTCCATGGAGCGACAGGGGTGAAAAGGAAGATACGGTTCAGAATGGGCACAAGACGCAAGTAAATAATCACTAAAATCATCGATGGTCAAAAGGAGGAGCAAACCCATCTTGGAAGCTATACAACTGGAAGGTTCTTTAGAAATGAACCCCGGAAGACTTCAACTCCCTTCCTGCGGACACATCACAAGGTAAGACCAATGGTGAGAAAAGCCATTACGGTCAGTAACGCAGAAGGTCCGTAAAGGCAGCCCTCAATGAGACGGACTGGCCCGGTAGCCACAACAATGGGCTCAGACACGCCAGGGACTGTGAGCATACTTCAGGACTGGACAGTGTATCTTTGTCCCAGACACGGGGTCGCGCCATGGCTCTAAACCCAGTCAACACCGACTCCCACCAAAACAATCAAATAATCAGTGGTGCAGCAGTCGATGGTACAGGGGAGAAGGGCGGGTGACTCCAGGGATGGTTAATAAGGGGCTAACCTGCCTGGCAGCCAGGAGGCTGTGCCCAGTCCACGGCTATTCTGGCCAGGTCTGCGCGGGAACGAAAACTCCTTCCTGAGGGGTGCGGCTGCCTGGGGAGACCGCTTTCAGGAAGGGAGGTTACGGCCAGCTCCCCTTCTTCTAACTGGCAGCCATATGATTCCCCATGGAGTACCCATGGCGGGTGCTGGACTCGGCCCCCACCCCTCCCCCTCAGTCCACACAAATAAAGCCCTTTGAATGGCCAATATATTCTGCAGAGCGTCACAATAGCCTGCAAGGAGAAATGCAGAAACTCATAACTTTGAGCCTAGGCTATTTAGCATCACATTAAAAAATATTCAAAATATAAATCAAAATTCATGGGAATAAGTAATATTCAATTTAGAATTTATGGCATTTTAAAATAGGATGATTTCCTCAAATGTGCAATAAATTTGGTTTGGTGGAATTGCTCTTGCCACCTTATCATGGCAGTTGCTTTATCTACACAGGCCACCAAAGCAGAGTCACTTTCGAGAATCTAAATTCACAAATCAACTGTCGTCTTCACTTCACTGATTCATTGCTGATGGGCCTTTCACAAGGTAAAAAAAAAAAAAGAAAGAAAGAAAAGAAATCCCCTTGAGTTGACAAGAGTAATGAATGGGGAGGTGAAGCCTGCCCCATCTATCTCGCGGGCCGCTGACCGGCCTATCGGGATACACGGCAGACTAAACCCATAAACCAGCCACATCTTCTGACCTCCGCAGAGTCAGTGGGCACAGAAGCGCATTCATAATGATCACTGCCTTTAAGGATTATGATCCAACCCGAGAATTAGATAAACCCGAGAAGTGTACTAACAAGCAGGCAATGGAGGGTCCCAAACCTGGGATTTTAGCAAGGTCTCCTCTTGCCTATTTGACTGTCTCTGCTGTGGTGCTGCACTAGCCCCAGTAAGAGAAGGGAGCGTCTCCTTTGCCAGAGCAAAGAATGATCATAACTAACCAATTCACAGCCAGGTGGGGTTGTGGTTCACGTGATGGGTTGCTAACAAGAGAGGAGAGGAAGACTGCCCACCATCAGCATCAGCTTCCCACGGCAAAATCCTCCTGAGGCTGATGTCTTCTCACCAAGGCTGCCACCACCATCCCTCCTGGGGCATTTTCTCCTTGGCAGCTGGGTTCAGTCACTCATTGCAGTGCCCACATAGAATGCACAGACAATCCTCACAATTACATGATCTGCTAGGGAAATGAACAGGTGGCAATGTCAGGGAGAAATACTCAGAATGCAGTTTTTCTGTCAGGACAGCCTCTTTTCTGCCACGCTCTAGGCCTCTTGGTCTGGTCTCTGCCCTGCTCATGCAATGTTACAAAGCTCTTTTAGGGCTGCCAATAAATGCCCAAAGGGCGCATCACTCCACCAGAAGCCTCAGCCTCAGCCTCAGCCTCAGCGCAAAGACTCTAGTTTCCTTTGTCAGCATCCTCCCCCCACCCCACCCCACCCCGTTTAAGCGCCTGGAGTCAACTGACTCCACAAGCCAACCTCCTGCCTGAAGGCACTCAGCTATTCTTGCGCAGTGGACTGGGACATCCACTGCTCTGTCTCCTACTCTGGGTCTTGATTCTGCTGCTGCCACTCCTCTGTTGCTCCTCTGATGTCACAGTTGTCTCCTGGATCAAACAAGTTCAGTCTTCAAGCATCTTGAGATCCAAAGATATACTAACTCCTGCCTGGCTCTTCATTCATGTTGCCAGTGAAGTGTCCTTGCTCCTTCCCATAAGATGGTCCATTTTATACCCAGTAGGAGGGGCATCATTAACTCTGAATCATATCATCTTAATGGTACCGCCCCCCCCTTTACCCAGACTCATCAGGAGAAAGTGGGTTTTTTTTGGGGGGGAGGGGTTTACAAAGACTATGACCAGAAGAGCTTCTGAGATAGTTAACATTTATTGTGCCCACATGGCCAATGAACACATGTGGGATTAATTGAAGGGTGGAGAGATAAATGGCTGGGCGAGCCTCTCCTTTCTTGTCTCTTGCTCTTCGATCATTGGACCAGTGTGTGTGGCTGCCTTGCTTGCTCTGTACCTCAATTTGCAAGCTACACTACCTGTGGGACACCTAACCCGTGGACTGGGTCTCTATAATTTGAGGTTCCTTCAAGACCTGCTTTGCCACACTATTAGAATATATATCTTTTGAGCTGGGGACTGTCGGACCCTGTCATCTGGCTGACTGTTGGTGACCTACCTGCCTTGCTATTTGCTGTCTGTGGATGGAGAGCCTGAATTGCTCTACAGAGGACTACCCAGCGGCCCTCAAGACTTGAAGGACTGCCAGTGTCTCACAGCTGTCTCACAGGAGTGAGTTGCACTGAGCCATTTGTACTGCTTTATAGATTAACAATTTATTTCTTATATTATCTATCTATCTATATCTATTTATCTATCTATCTATCTATCTATCTATCTATCTATCTATCTATCTATCTATCTATCTACTGGTGTTCTGGTTTTGTTTCTCTAGAGAACCCCATCTAGCATAGCTTTCATATTAATTCATTCACCGCACTGTAGTCTTTTAAGGCACATTCAATAGTAGAGGCAAGTGAAAACACATGCTCATTCTGGTTTCACTTGTACCAGATACTCAATTGGTAACAGGGATATGCTTCAAGGAACCATTTTAATTAATAAAAATAATACAACATTGTTATAGAAAGATTCAAAGAGAAGAAAGTTATCTGCAATGACAGTATTTTAGTAAAATATTATTGTTTTGTACATTCACTTTTACCTTGATAACTGTACATAAAACAACATCTTAACATTATATGTAAATGTTTTCCCTTAATTACAGCTTGTGCAATTTTTTTGGTAATTATGAGTCTGATGGTTTTAGGATTATCTATCAAATGAATGTGCCCCAAATTACTTTATCATTGTTTATTGCTGGATATATAAGCAGCTCCTAAATTTTGAAATTAGAAACAATTCTCTGATGAGTAACTTCCTATCTATGATAAATATAGTCATTAACATTGAAAGTGCAAAGAACTGGTTAAAAAGCACAGTAGACAGCACCAAGGACAGCCCTGGTGGAACACTAAATAGATGAGAAAAATATTCTGAATATAGTGCAGAGGTGTAGACCGATAGAACATAAGGCAGAAATTCAGAGACACGGAGGGTAGGATCAGAAGATTCAAATACACATGTTAGGAGTTCTAGAAGATGACTATAGAAATGAATGGGGGAAAGGTAATGTGTAAAATGAAGTTGAAAAGTGACCGTTTCCTAGAATTTAGGAGTCATGATTCCAAAAAGAGGAGTTGAGACCATTCTGTTAAATATTGAATTAAGTAGTGGAAAGCATGAACTGAGGAAACGCACACTTAGACACACGGCAACAAAACCACACCACACCAAAGACAAAGGAAACTTTCCAAGAACAACTTGAGGAAAAAGAAGTTCATTTTGATTAATAATAGACTAATTAGCAGCAATGAAGATTGGAAAATAATAGAACAAAATCTTCAAGTGGCTGAAGGAAACACTTTTCAAAGTTCATATGACTGATGACTTTATAGTGGGGGCCAAATAAACGCTTTCTGACAAAGACTGAGGAAATGAACCTCTCAAAGACCTTTGCAATGAAGGAGAAAAGAAGAAAATGAAGCTAGAAGGAGTGGAATTCAAGAAGCATGGGAAGCAGAACTGGTAGACTTCACACAGACCACAATCTGCAACCACATACAATTAAGCTATAAAGAAAGAACGAATCTTGCTATACCAGTTGGAAATCATGCAAAAGCAATGGTAACAACAAAACTCTCTACACAGGCATGTGTCAGAAGAGACATTATAAATGAAATATAACTATCATGAAATATTTAGAACTGAATGGCAAAAGGTTAGTCATCAGCCTTAGGTTTTAAAGATGAAACTACACTAAGAGAAAATAATTATATTCCCAAGTCATATATTATTAAAGGCTCATGCAGCTAAGTATTCAGCTTAGTGACTCAGCTCACTGCCAGCCAGTTGATTCCAGCTCGTAGTGACCCCCTAAGACTGAGTAGAGCTGGCCCTGTGGATTTCCAAGAGTGTTAATCTTAACAGGAGTTAATTTAAAAAAAAAAAAAAAACCTCACCTTTTTCTTGTGGAGTGGCTGGTGGTTTCAAACTGCTGACTTTACAGTTAGCAGCCTAACACACAACCCACTATGCCAGCAGGGCTCCTAAGTATTCAGATCGAGTAGTTAGAAAATGAGCAAGCTTAAAGATAGTAAAAATGAGAAATAATAAGAAACTGAAATTAATGAAGTAGAAAATAAAATAGTTTTATCACCCAGTTAAAAGCTGCTGTTTTAAATAAACCCATGCTCTGGGCACAGAGCCCTATAGTGATGTTGGGTAAGCTTAGGACTGCTCACCAGAAGGTCAGCAGTTCAAACCCACCAGCTGCTCCTCAGGAGAAAGACGAAACTGTCTGCTCCCATAAAGATTTCCAAAGTCCCAGAAACTCTCTGTAAGGTTACTCCAAGTCAGAATCAACTGGATAGCCATGTGTTTGGTTTGGAACGTTGTTGGGTGCCACTGACTTGTAGTGACAGCCACACACCTATACATAACAGAAGGAAACACTACCTGGTCCTGTGTCATCTTCATAATCATCGTATTAGAACCTGTTGGTGTGGCTACTGACTTAACCCATCTCACTGAGTGTCTTCCTCATTATGTCTGACCTTCTACTTTACCAAGTATAATACACTTCTCCATGGATTAGTCTTTCTTGATACCATGTCCAAAGCATATGAGATGAATTCTTTCCATCCTCACTTCTAAGAAATGTTCTGGCTGTTCTTCCAAAACAGATTTGGTCACTCATGAGACAATTTGTGGTACTTTCATGTTTTTCACGAACACCACCAATCAAATGCATCGATATTTCTTTGCTGTTGTTGTGATGTGCCATCAAATCAGCTCTTACCCACAGCAATTGTAAGTGCAACGGGAAATACTGTCTGGTTTTGCACAGTCCTCAAAACTGGTTTTCCTTGTTTGAACCAATTTTGTAGCCGCTGGATCAATCTATCTTATTGCAAGTCTTCTTCTTTTTCACTGTCCCTCGACTTTACCAAGCATGATCTCCTTTCCCCGGAACTTGTTTCTCCTGATAACATGTCCAAAATATGTGAGGCCAGGCCTCCCCATCCTTGCCTCTAAGGAATGCTTTGGCCTTACTTCTTCCAAGACAGATCAGCAATTGTACTTTCAGCTGTCCATGGTACTTTCAATATTCTTTTCCAGTAGCACAATTTAAATGCATTGATTCATAACAGTAGCAAAATTATAGTTATGAAGTAACAACGAATATGATGTTCTGGTTGGGGTCACCACAACATGAGGAACTGTATGAAAGGGTTGCCGCATTAGGAAGGTTGACAGCCACTGCTCTAGAGGGTTTGTGAGGCTGTAAATCTTTATGGGCGCAGACAGCCTCGTCTTTTTCCCTCAGAGCAGCTGCTCCTTTTTGAACCACGAACCTCGAGGTCAGCTGGTCAGTGTATACTGAACAGTGCCAGCAAGGGCTCCTTCAATTCACTGCTAATAGTTTAAAAGTGAAATAGTAAAGATATCAAACAGATAAGGGGTGAGCCTGATAGATATTTACAGAGCTTTTCATGCAAATACAAGAAAAATCATATTAGTTTCAAGCCCACCTGGCATATATTTGAAGATAGATCACATTGAAGGATAAGGTGAATCTGCCTAAATTTAAGCACACTGATGTCATACAGACCTCTCTCTCTGACCACTGTGCCATAAGGCTGGAAATGAGCAAGTGGAAGATGAAGAAAATAAGAATAAACATTTGGAGAATGAATAAATCTCTATTCCAAAAGGAGTGTGTACTGGCCCAAATCAGAGACGATTTTAGGAAAGTTCTAGAAACCAAGGAAAATGAGGACATGATGTACCAAAACTTATGGGACACAGCAAAGGCAGCTATCAGAGGAAATTTCATAGCAATACATGTACACATGAAAAAGGAAGAGAGACTCATGATTGATATGCTGGCACAAAATTTACAGCAACTAGAGCAGAGTCAACAGGACAATCCTACTAATAGCACAAGAAAAGAAATAATAAAAACCAGGACTGAGATTCATGGGAGGGAAACAAGAATACTATGGGAAAAAACTAATGCTGCTTTAAGCTGGTTCTTTGAAAGGATAAACAGAATTGACAGACCGCTGGCAAACCTAACCAAAGAGAGAAGGGAACAAAATTCAATAGCATGTATTAGGAATGAAGGAGGGGGCATTACAACAGACCCTAATGAAATCAAACGGATAATTATACAGTACTACAAAGGACTGTACTCCAATATATTCAACAACTTGGAAGACATCGACAAATTCTTGGAAAAGCAATCCCTCCATAAACAATCCCCATTGGGCATCAGGAATCTCAACAGACTGATAGCAATAGAAGAAATAGACAAGGTTATCAAGGGATTACCACCCCCCCCCAAAAAAAATCCCCTGGAGTAGATGGCTTCACAGGAGAATTCTACCAAACATTCAGAGAAGAACTGACACCAATCCTACACAAAATCTTCCAGTACATGGAAAAAGATGGTAAATTCCCAAATTCCTTCCATGAAGCTAGTGTAACTCTGATACCAAAACTGGGCATGGATCCCACAAGGATCAAGAACTACAGACCAGTATCCCTAATGAACATCGATGCAAAAATCCTTAACCCCTATAATGCTGAGCACAACATTTTCATAACCTTTAATTAAATGTATATATTAATATATTGATAACTGTGAAAGCAAAGAATAAAAACAAACAAAATTTTCCAGAAATTAAAAACTCAGGTGTTATAGGGTTAACAAAATTCTGGCCAATAGAATCCAAACTATATAAGTCAAATAATTCACCAAGACCAAGTGGGATTCATAACAGGGATGCAGGAGTGGTTCAACATATGTAAGCCAATTAGTATAATTCACCACATTGACATGAAGAACCACATGATGACATCCATAGATGCGGAAAAAGCATTCAACAACATCCAACACCAATTCCTGTTTAAGACACTCAAGAAGATAGGAATGGAAGGAAAATTCCTCAAGATAGTAAAGCTATATATGAAAAAACAAGTCATCATCGTAGTGAAGAGAGAAAAAGATCAACACAATCTCACTGAAAAAGGGGACCAGAAAAGCATACCCCTTGTCCTACTCTTATTTAACACCATACTGAAGGTTTTAGCTAACAGCATAAGGCAAAGAAAAGACATCAGAGTTTGCAGATTCCCAGATGATATGATTTTGTATATATTATATATATATATTTATATTTTATATATAAAAAAATCCCAAAAGCTCCACAAGGGGAGCACTGGAAGCAATAGAGGAATATGGCAGAGCGGCAGCATACAAGATCAGCAACCAGAAGTCTATCACACTGCTATACACATCAGATAAGAGCACAGAAGAGGAAATCAAAAAGGTTGTACCCTTCAAAATAGCCAAGCACAAATTGAAATATCTAGGGGTCTACTAGATATTTCAAACTATCAAAAGATTAAAAGAACAAAAGACTAAAGAACAAAATATTTATACGAGGAAAACTACAGAACACTGATTACAAGAAACCAAGAGCGACCACAACAAATGAGAGAATATCCCATGCTCATGGATAGGAACACTCGATATAGTAACGATATCAGTTTTTCCCAAGGTACTATATAAGCTTAATGCAATCCTGATACAATTATCCTCATCTTTCTTTAAATAAATGAAAAAATTGATTACCAACTTCATATGGAGAGGGAAGAAGCCCAGTATTAGCAGAGAACTCCTCAAGAAGGACACAGTGGGAGGGCTTGCTTTACCTGACTTTAACACATACTATAGAGTCACAGTTGTCAAAACTGCATGGTATTGGTATGACAGATACTCAGACCAATGGAAAAGAACTGAAAGCCCAGAAATAAAATCACCAGCATACAGACAACTGATCTTTGGTAAGGGCCCCCAAATCATCAAATGGGAAGCAGATGCCCTCTTCAACAGTGGTACTGGAAAAAATGGATATCTACTTGCAGCAAAATGAAGCAAAACCCTTATTTTATTCCATGCACAAGAATAAATTCAAAGTGGATCACAGACCTCGAGGTAAAACCCCAAACTATTAGGACAATCAATGAGGGAATTGGGACCAACCTGAGAACTTTGGCACAGGGAATACATAGGCTATCAGAAATAGGGAAGAATCCAAATACACATGAGTCACAAATTGACAAGTGGGATATACTGAAGATAAAGCACCTGTGTACACTGAAGAATTCACCAAGAGAGTAATAAGAGAGCCCACAGACTGGGAAAACATCTTAAGCAATGACACATCAGACAAAGGCCTTATCACTGAAATCTACAATACTCCGCTAGCTTCCAAAATGAAAAAAGACTTATTGCCTACTGAGGAGGTGGGCAAAGCACCTGACCAGAAGTTTCACAAGGGCAGAAATCTGTATCACCAATAAATATATGAGAAAATGTTCCCGATCATTAGCCATAAGAGAAACAAAATTAAAACAAAAATGAGATACCACCTAGCACCCTCAATGACAGAGCAATTCAAAAAATCAGAAAGCAACAAGTGCTGGAGGGGCTGTGGTGAGATAGGAACTCTCATCCACTGATGCTGGACCTGTCGGTATATACAGCCACTATGGAAATCGATTTGGCAATATCTAAAACAAATGGAAATTGAGTGATCATATGACACAACAATGCCCCTACTGGGCATATACCCAGAAGAGTCAAGAAACAAACCACGGCCAGACCTCTGTGCTCCTATGTTCTTCGTGGCACAGTTCACAATTAAAAGAAGTTGGAAACAACCCAAATTTTCATCAACAGACAAATGGATTAAAAAATTGTGGTACATACCTACAATGCATTGCTAAAAAGCAGTGATAAATGTATAAAACACATCGCTGCAAGGGAAGAACTGGAAGAATTTATGCTAAGTGAGGTAAGTCAAGCAGTTAAGGACAAATACAACAAGAGTTTGCAGAGGTATAAGCTGAAAAAAATTTAAAAAGCAAAAGGGGCATAGGGAATAAGCTACTATATACAAACATTCCTGGGGTGAGGTCCCAGTAGTACAGCAGGGGCCAGACCAAATCCAGGGATACGTATGGTAGTCAACTAAAAAATAGGGGAGAAAAAATAAGAAGAAGAAAGACATGGGTAGCAGGGAAACAGGACACTAACCTACCCAAGGGGAGGGTATTGTTTATATCTCCACAGGGAAAGAGGGAGTAGACTTTAACTGGTGCTCCAAGATGTGAATGCAACGTACCATCATGATTCAGGGAACCAATAGAGTGGTCTGAGGGGCAGGCCACAATCCCAACTACATGGACAGTTCCCCTTTGCTCCAGAAGAATTCACTTCAGAGGATAGCACTGAAGCTACAGCTCAGGGAGAGGGGCATGTCTCATCAGAGCACACAGGAGCAAATGAAGGCGGGGGAAGAGAGAGTGGAGCACATCCTGGTCCACCAAGCTTTGAGGACGGTACACCTGCTGAGAGCAACCAATGCACAGAGAGGGTCATATGGCCGGCCCCACTATGAAACACATCCCTCACTGACCCATACCCCTACGGGGTACAACACTGGAGACACAGTTTGGAAATTGTGCCCGATCTGACCACACCACACCAAGGTAAAACACTAAGGGCGTGCAACAGAACAGCAAGGGGAGCAGAGCAAGAAAACCCTGAGGATATTCAAAAAACAGACTTTGGGACCTGGGTGTGACACCCCATCAGACTCCACCAGAAAAACACTCCTAAAGGTCAACAAACAGGCCTTGAATTATTTACAGTTGTTGTTGGTTTTGTTGTTGTTTTCTTTTGTTCCTTTGTTTTGCTCTGTCTTGCTTTTTGTGCATATTATTATCTCTGCAGGTCTATCTAGATAAGATAGGCGGGGAAAACTATCTGGAGGAGAAAACAACAGGACTGAGGGTTTTGGGGGGACATAGGAGAGGGGGAGGAGAGGGACAGGAAGTGGGTGTTAACAAACCCAGGGACAAGGGAATAACAAATAATCCAAAATCAAAGGCAAGGAGGGTGTGGAAGGCCTGGTAGGGTGTGATCAAGGGCAATGTAACCAAGAGGAATTACTGAAACCCAAATGAAGGCTGAGCATGATAGTGGGGCAAGAGGAAAGTAAAAAGAAATAGAGGAAATAACTAGGAGGAAAAGGGCATTTATAAAGGTCTAAATACAGGAATGTACATATGTAAACATTTATATATAATGATAGGGAAATAGATATATGAACATATATTTATAGGTTTAGTATTAAGGTAGCAGATGATGGACACTGGACCTCTACTCAAGTACTCCTTCAATGCAAAAACATTTTGTTCTATTAAACTGGCATTCCATGATGCTCACCTTCCCTGATAGGATCCCTGAAGACAAAGCAGGCGCATAAGCAAATGTGGTGAAGAAAGCTGCTGGTGCCTGGCTATCAAAAGTTATAGCATCTGGGATCTTAAAGGCTTGAAGATAAACAAGGGGCCATCTAGGTGAGAAGCAACAAAGTCCACATGAAAGAAGCACACCAGCCTGTGTGATTATGAGGTGTTGATGGGATTAGGTATCAGGCATCAAAGAACAAAAATGCATATCATTGTGAATGAGGGGGAGTGGAGAGTGGAGATCCAAAGCCCATCTGTTAGCAACTGGACATCCCCTTACACAAGGGTGGTGGGGAGGAGATGAGCCAGTCAGGGTGCAGTGCAGCAACGATGAAACATACAACTTTCCTCTAGTTCTTTAATGCTCCACACACACCCCACACACCCCCACTATCATGATCCCAATTTTCCCTTACAAATCTGGCTAGACCAGAAGATGTACACTGGGACAGATAAGAAGTGGAAACACAGGGAATCCGGGACAGATGAACCCCAATAATGAGAGTAATGATATCAGGATGGTAAGGGCAAGGTGGGGGAGAAAAAGGGAACTAATCCCAAGGATCTACATATAATCCACTCCCTGGGGGATAGACAACAGAAAAGTGGATGAAGGGAGACATTGGACAGTGTAAGACATGACAAAATAATAATAATTTATAAATGATCAAGTGTTCGTGAAGGAGTGGTGGTGGGGTGGGTAGGAAAAAATGAGTAGCTGATACCACCAAGGGCTCAAGTAGAAAGCAAATGTTTTGAGAATGACGAGGGCAACAAATGTACAAATGTGCTTGACACAATGGATGCATGCATGGATCGTGATAAGAGTTGTATGAGCCCCCAATAAAATGATTTAAAAATAAAGAGAAGCAGACAGCCTCTTCTGACTCCTTTAGAGCTGCTAGTGGGTTTGTACAGCTGACCTTGTGGTTCACAGCCATGAGGTGAATGCCAATTCACACTGGGCCTCATAGAACCTTGTAGGTTTCAGTTTTTCCTTAGATGGGTCTGGTGAGCTACAGAGGGTTCAGGTAGAGATGACTCTGGCCGAGGTTGTCAATGGCCTCCTCTAGGTGCTGTGTTGGGTATGGACTGTGATGGCGCTATGATGGAAGCAGGCAATCTGGTGAGGAGGCTGCAGCAGCATATCTACCCGTAGATAGATGGTGGCTGAGAATAACTTGACGCTCCCACTGTGCAGAAGCCCAGAGGTTGGAGGGGCTCCCAGGCCCATGAGGTCCATGAAAAATGTAAGCTCTCAACTGCACTCAGTGCACAGGGGATGCCTTGGTGAGGAAGGGCATTGCTTCTTAGTGAGTCTTCTCAGAAGCAAAGGGAGAGAGGGCTCACAAGAGGCAGCCACCATATGAGCTTCGGAGTGGATGTGCAGCACGCAGGGGTCCCTCAGGGACAAAACCAGCTAGGGCAAAGGACAGATGTCCAACCTGCAGATCCTCAACAAAAGTACGGAGACAACCCATTTTCTAGTGGGGCCAAAGGCACCTCCAGTTCTCAGCAGCTCCCTAAAAGGAGTGTGACTTGGTGACACTGGTGTCCTCTGTTAGTTATTACATAGATGGGTATTGGGAGATGCAGATGAAAGCTGTTTATTCGTGACTACGTATTGACTGTACACTACATGCCAGGCACCACGGTAAAACATTATCATGAATTACCTTATTTATCCCCCTAAAGCAACTCATCAGGGGTGGTATAAACTGCCCAGTTTTACAGACACAAAAATATTGAGACTCAGAGAAAACGATGCAAGGGGTCCAAGTGTGCAAGCCCCTTACTGTTCAAAAAGCTGGTAGAGTTCATAAAAGCTGCGTGGACAGACCCTGCTCGTCCAGCTCCTCCCCTGCCTCACAGTGTAATGGTCAATAACGGATCCTCCTTGACTTCAGAGGAGTGCTTTGTGGACAGGGACTTTTTCTGAAAGGTCAAGGTGACTCCTGTTTACCTTCAAGCAAATGGTATAGAGTAATGGGGGAATGGAGGTAGAAGGTTGTCCTTGAGTCAATTTCCCCTAATGGAGACAGACTCCTTGTGTTTCAGAGGAGACCTGCTCCCCTTGGCTGAAACCTTTATGGATGCTCATAAAGGTTTATGGATGCTTGGCTAAGGCACTGCTAGGGGGTGGGGGTTGGAGGCCTCAAACCACCAACCTTTCAGTTAGGAATCAAGTGCAGGTTACGTGTGTCATCCAGGCATCTTGGTGTCTAGCTGTTCTTTATTGCTTCAAGTGCACATTTTTGATGTATAGAAAGTTCTCGTGACTGAGGAAAGCGGTCCATGGAGTTTTCTAGGTGACAGGCTATGGGAAATGGGTTAGCAGCTGAGCACCTGACCACTGCACCACCAGGGCAAGGGTTGGTAAGCTTTGCAGGGCATATTGTCTCCCTTGCCACCTGCTCTCCTGTGTCGTTGCAGCACAGACAATACATCGATAACATGCAAATGAACATGCACGACTGTGCTCAATAGGATTTGATTTACAAATAGGCAGTGGGGTGTACTGGGCCCATGACCCCTTCCACAGCAGCTGAAACAGCAGCTTCAAGTGGGCGAGGTGGACTGGCTTCAGATTCTAACTGTGCCTACGTAGTGCATAAACTTCGGGAAGTCATTTCATCTCATGATGCATAATTGGGCTCATGCCTCCCAATTATGGTGAGGATTAAATTGCCGAATCTGTTTGCTACTTAGAAACCAGCTAAATGAAAACTATTGTTGTGTTATTAATTATCATGATAAAATATTATTCGTATATTCATTAAAATAATAAAATTATGATAATAGGAAGACTGAAGAAAACGCAATCCATTTACATTGTGCTACTGGAAAAGAATATCAAAAGTGCCATGGATTGCGGAAGGGACGTTTGCTGATCTGTCTTGGAAGAAGTAAGGCCAGAGGACTCCTTAGAGGCAAGGATGGGAAGACCTGGTCTCACGTACTTTGGACATGGCTCCAGTTCCTGGAGGGGACTTCATGCTTGGTCAAGTAGAGGAGAATTGAAAGAGAGGAAGACACCTAAGAGATGGAGCGACACAGTGACTGCAACAGTGGGTCAGCACAGGAACAATTGCGAGGATGGCCCAGGACTGGGCAGAGTCTTCCTCTGTCGGTTGGAACCAACGTGATGGCGCCTAGCAATAACAACCCACCCTCTAGAGCAGTGCTTCTGAACCTTCCTAATGCCGTGACCCTTGAATACAGTTCCTCATGGTGTGGTGAAATGCCCCTAACCATAAAATTCTTTTTGTTGCTACTTCATAACTAAAATTTGGCTACTGTTATGAATCGGGCAACCCCTGTGAAAGGGTCATTTGACCCTCAAAGGGGTCACGGCCCACAGGTTGAGAACCACTGCTCTAGCTGCTTTAATTAAAACACAGATTGATTTGCATAGCAGATTCTCCTGGCAGCAAGATCTCAAAGTTAAGATCATCGTGGTCGGATCAGATCATGTGGATTTGAACTTGTTCTTGGCCTGGCCCAGCTCCCACTGTGCACAGGGCTCGGCTGGTGGGGGTTGGTGTTGGAACTTGGGGCCACACCTACCCCAGTTCTGAAGGATACAGAATAGAAAACCCTGGGACAAAAGAACTCTTTTAATTTAGTGCTTTTGTGTTTCAAAACCAATCCACTAAGAAGCAATTCTGAGGTCCTTAAGTACAACTCACATCTGGGTGTGACGCTGACTCCGTTTGGTCATTACGGTTCAACCATCAGGGTATTAATTGAAGCAATGAGAAAATGCCGCTGGTCAGTTTCATTATCTAATGGCACTTGAGTTTGCTAATGCATCTTAATAAGGGCTGTTGCATATGCATAGAGTAGTCAAGATTTTAGGGGGAACAGTTTATGCTGATTAAAAAAAATCAACCACATTTTCCTTAGGCTTAAAGTACACTTATTTTTCCTGTTAATTTTTCCAAATATGATTGCACTTTAAAATAATGGCTGGATTGTATTAAAACCTAATAGAGGTTATTTTTGGAATTTTTTTGGGGGGGTTTTCTAATTGCTATAAAAACCTGCGGGCTTACTTTGCATATCTGAATGGTGCTCCCCAATATGATTGAGTTCTAGAGATCCATTCTCCCAAATGTTAATGAACTTCTCAAACAATGGTAGCTTTATTCTATACATCAGCTTTTGTTTTGTTAACTTATTTTAAGAATTAAGTGTGCCATTTGCTAATTAAATTAATCTGTGCCGACTCTGAAACTTTCAGCTTAAGACCCGGTTTGATAAAAAGCCACTTGAAAGCTTGTTCACATTGTCCCATTAGAACGAGCAAACTCAAGTGCTCCACGCTTCATACATGATTCAGATTTTACAAGTTTTTACTTTGAAAGCATAATACATTCCCTCCCCCCCTTTAAGGTTGTAGTCATAGCAATTTATTAACTACTGACTAGATTGGATTCAAATTTATTGAAAGAAAACAAGAGGCAGGCAGAAGAAAACAAATTCTTAACCCAATAATTAAACAGGAATCACAAAAAAGATCACTCCCCCACTCAGAGTTGGCCCCCGTTCAAGCTACATCTGTTCACATAATCTTTTAAAAAGCGCAATTCAAGCCTCCATTTAATTACGTAATAGCGTAAATGGAATTACACTGCTGATGGAGTTCAGTGCTCAAACTCAAGTACCCGCCGGGCGGGAGCAGGGCTCTGACTCAGTTCACTGGGCCAGCGGGGTAGCTCCAGACCCCTCTACTGCTCGCCTTTGGGCCTAAATCATAGAGAAATCTTTCAGATTAATGGCAGCTCAGTCACCTTGTAAACGCGATCATAATCCAAGGCTAATCACTGCTTCACAGGAATGCATTATGCATCCCTTTTCCGTTTTTTTGCTTATTTGGGTGGGGTGGAGTGG
Source organism: Tenrec ecaudatus (assembly GCF_050624435.1). Taxonomy (NCBI): domain Eukaryota; kingdom Metazoa; phylum Chordata; class Mammalia; order Afrosoricida; family Tenrecidae; genus Tenrec; species Tenrec ecaudatus. The sequence continues at coordinate 45,655,331 of NC_134547.1, forward strand.
GATGGGGGACCAGAGTAAACGGGATTAACTCATGGAAAGGCTTGGACTCCCATAGAAGAGTTCCAGGTTGAACTCTGGGCAGATACTAGGTCAATTTCAGGTCTATTCAAGCTTTAGGAATTCTGTACCACCTCGCAGGCAGCCTCAGCCTTGGCCTTGAGAATGGCACGCGGTGAGCTAAAGGACCTTCAGATTGCCACACCCTCCCTCTCCCACACCTTTTTCACAAGTATCAAAAGCCAAACTCCTTGTCAGACAGTCAATTTCAACTCATCGTGACTCGGTAGGACAGAGTAAAACTGCCCCGGTGGGTTTCTGAGACGGTAAGCCGCATCTTTTTCCCCTGGAGTAGCTGGGGCTTTCGAACTGCTGACCTTGTGGATAACAGCCCAACACAGAACCCACTATGTAAGGCAAGTTAGATATCAATGACTAGCTTTGACCATGGAATACACCTGGAGTAGCTAACACCTGCATGTGGCTTTTGTGATCTGAGCCACCACCCCTAGGTGAGCACCGCCCACGTAGACCCTCTGAGTCAGATCACCAAGCCAGACGCCCATTCCCACGGAAGCTATGGACACACATTTTGATCATGGCGTTTTCCTGAGAGCACGTCACTATGGTTTCCCCAGTAGACCGGGAATTCTTTAAGGCATCATGTCTCTGTTTTCTTGGACTCTTCAACATGGTTTATCACACAGGTAGAACTAGAAGTGCACAAAGATACTACTTCCTGCTTTTTGTTGATTAATTGATGGAGTTTGTTTTTTTTTATTCAGGTGACAAAATGGAAATCCTGCCAAATCAGATGACTTTCCGACTCTCACTCGGATTTGGACTCAACTCTGACTCCCTAAATCAAACTCTTTGCATGACACTCAGAAAGCGTATAAGGTTGAAAATGACTCGTTTGTGCAGAAATCATATTTAATAGACCAAGAGTCTTGGGGAAAGGATCGCCTTGGGCCTGGAATGTTCTGTGGAAAATCTATGCCCTCCAGCCAAATCCAAGTTTCCTCCCCAACTGATTTTCCCTTGGACCTTGGTCTACAAGCAGTGTGTCCCCTTTCTGCCATGAGGGCTAAGAGCCACAAGAGATTAGCTTGGGAATTTCCGTGGAAGAGGAGAGGCCGAAGGCCTGATTAATCAGGCCGCATGCCGAGGTCCTTTCCCCCTAAGCCCAGATAGCTGTGTTAATGCAGGGCAGGCACCAGCCCACGAGCCACTTAGCAAATTGAGCTTCAGCCTCTCAACGGTGGGCTAATCCAACCATGGCTCGTGCAGAGAGCCAGCTGCCAGAAGCCACTCGTGGGTCACAGAAATGTCCCCTCCCAGCCACCAAACCTCAGTCCAGCCCCTCAAAATCACTCAGCTGCCTCTTAAGTTGAGATCCTAATATTGGGTCACCCATTCTTTGTTAGGCTTCCTGACCCTCGCCACAACGCCAGCTTCTGGGAATCTGTGGAGAACTGGACGGGGTCTCTGACCTTTGACGATGCCATCGTAAAACAGATCCCTTCTCACAACTGGCTCTCATCAGGGATACGCCTTCGGAGCCAAGTGACCCAGGGTGACTTACAGAGGAACTATTTTAGTGTCTCAACTGCCCCTCCACCCCCTGCCCCACTCCCCTTTGCTCCCCCTCCCCTATAAGTGTATCCATGAGGTATCCAGGGGTGGTTTGAGGGTGGAACCCTTACTTTCCCTGCAGGCGTCCTGGGTTTGGTTCCCGTCCAGTGCTCTTTGCTCTCAGTTCCCACTCATTTGTCAATGGAGGTTTGTGTGTTGCTATGTGGCTGACCCCATTTTCAGCTGTTTCCAGACAAAGATGAACTAAGGAGGACTAGCCTGGAAATCTACTTCAGAAAGCCAGTCAGGGAAAGTGCCACGATCACATGCCCCGGTGGTGCAGTGACTCCCGGCCTGGACAGCATTCCTCCCAGTGTGCACCGGGTGGACAGGGCCCCCTAGAAGACAGAGTGTACCCACTCTTGCTCTTGAAAGAACCTCCTTAGAGCTCTCCCATGTAAAGGGCATGTCTTTTGCACTTTAAATGAGATGATTCGGAGTCAAGGATTCCACATACTTTAGTCTCTGCTTCTATTGCCAGGAAGCTGAGAACACAATTCTGTTCGGAAGGTCACACCCCCTTCACCTTGACTGGGCCACCCTCTAACCGTCACCCACCAGCCCCTTTGTCGGAGACGGCATAAGGGTAGAAATGATTTTTGAAAGGCATACGTGTGTAAGTAAGTGAATTTTTTTAACCCCAGTACACACTAAGGATAAATGTAGTCTTTCAAAATTGATCCTTCCCCCCATTCTGCAGCTCTCTGATGCCCACCGGCATGTCTTTCATCTGAGTGGTGAATCTCAGGCTGGTTTGGGACCTTCTACTTGGCCTCCAGCCTAGACCCCAGACACAGAGGCCGGGCTCGGCGCCTCTTGAGTGCACTCTGATTTTGCCATCGGCAGCCTCTTTCCAACAGGTTTCAAGATCAGGATATCCTGATGGTTGTTAGTGCTTATTACGGGTGACATCTGGCCATCCGAGAATAGCCTCCACTTTCATGTCTGAGCCATGTTTTGCCTAAAATTAGTGGGCAAGCACCTAAAACTCCCTATTACAAAAGGCGCTTGATTAATCACAAATAAAAGCCCTCCGAGCAGAAAGGGGTAGGGTTGGAGCCACTTGGAGTGATTTTCTTGTCTGATGAGACCATTATCACGTTTACTGCATTTACAGTGCTGTGCCACACTCCTTTGATCATCTTAGAAAGTTAATTGATCTGGCTTATCTATTGTTCAATTTGAAATCATTTAATTGAGGGCATTAAGAGAAGTAATGGTAACAAAGAGCTGGGGTTTTTCGGGCCTGATGTTCCAACTTGCCATGTGATCTTCATCATGGAACGTCCGCAAGCACCACATTCTATTCTACAGGGAATTTGCATACAGAGCACCTCCGGCCACAAATAATTTGCCATTGCTTAACGTCCTGCAGGGTAGACATACACTGTGGCTAATCATTGAGCTATACTTCGTTTTAATTATTCCTTTAAATCAGAGAGATACCCTGCAGTGCAATTCTTATAATTAAATAGAAATTAAAAGTTTCTTAAAGCCCGCATTCCAACTTCAAATTTAAATACAAATGAATGCAAAAGGATCACCCTCTCCCACTTTCATCCTCCCCAAATTACACGGGACTGCCTGAAAGCTTTGGTTGCTTGGGACCCCGTCTTCAGGGACCCAAAGCCATCCCATTTTGCCATGCCTGGGCAATGCTGCCTCCTGAATGCTCTGGACAAATCTTAGATCATTTCCTGCTTGGGGCCTCTCCCAGGTCTCACCCAGGGACCTGGGTGGTGCAAATGGTCTGTGCTCGGTTGCTCACCTAGAGAGCCATTCAAGCTCGCCCAGTAGTGCTGAGGAAGAAAGGCCTGGCGATCTGCTGCCATAAGGTTGACAGCCCCCCCAAAAACCCCACAGAGCAGTTCTACCTGGGGCTGGATTTGGCTTGGGGCTTGTAGGTTTCTCCAGAAGCAGACCTGGACACAAGACTTCAAGGGCAAGTGACAGAGATGTGGTCCCAGGAAGCATGGCAGGAGAGGGGGGCGTGTGAGAGCTGGGAAAGAGGGCCGCCAGCCCCAGTGGGTGCTGCGTCTGATGGGGACCTCTGCAGACCACGTGTGGACACACACACACTTCTGAACGTACCTCGGACAGAGGGTGTGAGAGCTGTCACCGTGTGGGACCACGCGGGTGCCTCCTCCAGATGCCATCACGGTGACTTTGACTCCCGGCGGCCCCCTGGGTGTTTGAGGAAGATGGTGGGCACTCTAGCATGGTCAAGGACTGCTTGTTTTCGAAGTCAACTCCAGGCCTCGCTTCGAAGCACCTGTGGGTCGACTTACATTTCTAAGCTTTGGGTTAGCAGGAAAGGGCATTATTTATTCACTGTTTGCACCACCCAGGGACTTTGGGGTGCTTCTTTTGAGGGGTGATTCCCTAGTGTGGGGGCCGAGTGGGCTCAGCTGCCTGAAAAAGGCCATTGGAACAGAGCTAAAGATGCCGAGCGCAGGGAGGGGCCTGGAGTGTCCCAAGGGGTGGGGCCTGAGGAGATATGGGCTGGGGACCAGCATGGCCAGCGACAAGGATCACTGGCTGAGGAAAGCAAGGGAGCCAGCAGGTTTGCTTTATCTTACCTATGCAAAGGTGGATTTTGAAGCGATTTTAAAAGGTTTTGTGTTGGGTTCAGTTTTACAGCAAAACTGGGCAGAAGTATCACTGTTTCTCCTATTATGAACGCCTAGCATTGGTGTGGGTCTGTTTGGTGCAACTGATGACTCAGTATTGATGATGCTTCCTCGCTGACCTCCAGAGGCTACATTGGGGTCTATTCTTTGTTGCATCATTTGATGGGCTTTGACAACTGCATTATGTCATGGTTCCCCATTGTAGTATCCGGCACACTCGGGCCACTGCCCTAAAAGTGCCCTGGGAACTGCTGCTTCACCCATCTCCTCCTCCCCTGGAGGGCTTAGCACCTACTGGTCTCTCCTTTGCCTCTAAGAGTTTGCCTTTTCCACAATGTCCCGTGGTCGGAGTCATACAGAGTATGGCTTTTTCAGACCGGTTTCTTTTGCTTAGCGACGTACATCTTGGGACGTTCACATAATGAAATCTTCTCCAATAATGAAAAGACGTGAGCGATGAAGGAACTCTGAGTGTACAGTGCTGCATTTATTGTTAACCACTGGGAAGTGTTACCCAAGAATCAGGAGTTCTGCATTCTCTTGAAACTTTTTCATCGAATTGAGCTAGGATAGGATTAGAGAGTTTGCTGTGCGCCAATCAGCAAGTGTTTGTGGTGTGGTGTGATAGTTACACAATGGGCTGCTCACCACAAGGCCAGGAGTGCAAAACCCCTAGGCACTCCTCAGGAGCAAGACGAGGCTTTCTACTACTCCCATCAAGAGTTACACCCTTGGAAACTGGTGAGAGCAATAAAGAACTGCCTTGCAAGACTCCGGACTGCCTTGCGAGACGTAGAACTTCCTAGCAAGACGGTGATTGACGAACACAAGCGACTCCATCGTGAAAGAAAATGAAAGCCCTGCGAGGCCCAGCAGAAATGATGAGTCACAGCAAAGCAGTCAACAAGTAGATGAAGAGCCACCCCAGAAAGTCTGGGGGGCCCTGTTAAGACCCAGAAAGACGTCAAACAGGCAGCTGAACTGCCAATATAATTCTCAGAGAGACTGAGAACTCAGAGAGCCAGGAACCAAGGAGACACCAACTCCTGCTCTCTCCAACTCTACCCGGGGTGAGCACATGGACGAAGGCAACGCTTAAAGGAACTGTGAATTAATGGTGTGTTACTCTGTTGGTAATCATTTAAGTCAGTTTTAAGATTGTTTGATGTGTGGTTGCCCACAAGCCACCACCCCAGCAACCCAGTAACCCATCCTGTCTTCAAATACCAGATTGGCATTGTCCACCCCCAATGCCACTCCCAGCTGGCACAAGCCTTTGTGGCCACGGGAATCTTTGTGAGGGTAGGAGTATCTCCAGGGCTCTCACAGGTCTCAGCATGGCTCCACGTGGCTTGCCAACAGGAAGTGAAAGCAGAGAGAGAGTGTGTGGCCCACCTCCAGGGAGAGAGAGCCAGGGGCCGTCCTCCAGAGAGCCATTTGTCTTGGTCACCCTTTCATCTAGCTGCTGCCTGATTGACAGGCTAATCTCTGCCCACAAGTTCCTAAGGGAGCCATGTTGGCACAAACTAAACCCTATCCATAAACAGTGAGTGAGTTTGGTTTGATTTTTTGGTGTCATTACCTTGGATACCATTCATCTCTACCCTGTGTACAGCAGACAAAACACTGCCCAGTCCTGTGCCATCCTCACACTTGTTCTTAGGTTTGAGTCCCTCTGTACAGCCCCTATAGCCATCCAACTGGCTAGAGGGCTTCCTGCTGTTTACCAAGCATGACATCCTGCTACAGAGACTGGCCGCTCCTGACAACATGTCCTAAGGACATGAGACAAAGTCTCACTCTCCTTGAGTCTAAGGATCATTCTGACTGTACTACCTCCAAGACGGATTAGTTTATTCTTTTGGTAATCCACGGTACTTCGCCAATGCCATAATTCAGACCCATTGATTCTGTTTCGGTCTCCCCTATTCAATGTCCAACTTTCCCATGGGCATAGGAGCTGATTAAAAACACCGTGCCTTGTATCAGGCACACCTAGTCCTCAAAATGACATCCTTGCTTTACAACACTTCAAAGAGGTTTTGTGCATAGGAGAGAGGAGCTTTCTAGTTGTGAGTGACAACACACACACACCCCTCAAACTGCTTCACAAAAGATATTGCTCATTTTATAATCAGTTGTAATGGAAACACCTGGGGCTGTTTCAGGCCTGATCCGGTGGCTGGAACCATGCAGCCAGCACAATTTCTCGTCGACTCTTGACTTCCTCTCCGTGGGCTTCACCTACCAGCAGGCATTGTCTGTGTGGTGGTCACTTCCCGGCTCCAAACTCCTAAGTCTGACTCTCACTGGCCTACATTGAGTCTTGCTCTCATCCCCAAGTCGAGCTGTGGCCAGAAGAACTTGATTCTCTGTTTGGACTGATCCAAACCGCACCCAAACTATAGGGCAGTAGTCCCCACCTTCCTCACGCTGCAACCCTTTCATACAATTCCTCGTGTTGTGATGACCCCTCCAACCATAAAATTATCTTTGTTGCTACTTTATCACTGTCGTTTTGATATTGTTATAAATCAGGTGACCCCTGTGAAAGAGTCGTTTGAACCCCAAGGGGGTCGCGACCCACAGGTTGAGAACCGCTGCTATAGAGGCTGAGACCATGGATCCTGGAGCCCCTCCTGTCAATCTGCTCGCTGCGGGGATGGGCAACCGGTGCATCTGGTACCTCACCTCTCAGCACCGTTACTCATGACAACAGGTTTCAGCAGAGCTTCCAGACAAGACAGATTAGAAAGAAGAGCCTAGATCTTCTGCCAACAATTAGCTAATGGAAGCCTGTGGATCGAAACAGAACATTGTCTGTTCCGTTTGCTGTGGACTCATCATTAGGACCGTACCTACTCATGCTGACTGCAGAGAGGCTGGTTTGTAGGAAGAAGAATGTGGTATCAGGATTGGAGGAGGCTTATTAACAAGCTCCAATATGCAGAGGACACGACCTTGCTTGCGGACATTGAAGATCAAGGACTGCGGCCTTCGGTATGGATTACAATTCAATGTAAAAAAAGACTAAACTCCTCACAACTGGACCCAAAGGTAACATCGTGATAAATGGCGAAAAAGTTGCAGGTGACATGGACTTCATCTTGCTGGGCTGCACAATGAATGCTCACAGAACCAGCAGTTAAGCGGTCCAATGATGGGTTGCCCTGGGTAAGTCTGTTGCACACGACCGCTTTAACGTGTTGAAAAGCCAGATGTCACTTGGAGGACTAAGGTGTGCCTGACCCAAGCCGTGATATTTGCAATCCCTTCATATGTATGTGAAAGTTGGATACTGAATAAGGAGGACAGAAGAAGAATCGATGGGTTTGAAGTATGCTACTGGCAAAGAAAATTCAAAGTATGATAGACTTTCAAAAGAACAAACGCAGCTGTCCTTCTTCAAAGAAGGACAGACAGAAGGCTCCTCAGAGGCGAGGATTGAAAGACGCTGTCTCATGGACACTGGATGTGTTGTCACCAGAGACCAGTCCCTGGAGAAGGACATCATGCTTGGAAAGGTAGCAGGGAAGCCCAAAAGAGGAAAAGACGAATTGACCTAGCAGCTGCCTAGATGGGCGTGGATATAGGAACAATTGTGAGGATGGCCCAGGGCTGGGGGTGTTTCGTTCTGTCATGCACAGCGTTGCTACGAGGCAAACCTGACTCGACAGTCCCTCACAAGAACAGCTCCATTAGAAAGGAGCCATGGCTAGAAGTGGACATTATATTTGTTGAAGGGAGGGGTAGCAAGGACGTGGGGGCACTGTGTTAGTCTGGGTAGACTAGAGAAACAAATTCATGGGCACTGATATGTATATGAGCAGGAGCTTTATATAAAGAGTAATTGTACATTAAGAGAACATCCCAGCCCGTTCCAGATCAAGTCCATCATTCCACTGTTAGCCCATATGTCAGATACCAATCTATACAGTCCTCTTCTGACACACAAAACACATGCATTGACACCGAATGCAGGAAGACCACAGGCCAGTGGGAGGGAAGTCTTGTGGATCCAGTGGCAGTGGAGGCATCTCAGCTCTGTCAGGGATCTCTATGTGGTTTCTCCAGCTCAGGGCACTAGTGTAGTTCCATGTGTCTTGTCAGCTGCAACGTTTTCCAGGGAGTGAGCAGAGAGAGAGAGTGTCTCCTGCCTCCAAGGAGGAATTATGGGAGTTCCCAGAATTCTCAAGAGAAGGCCATGCCCATACAGAGGTCTCATTGGCTCCACAACGATTGACAGGCTAGACTCCACCCCTTCCCTCTTAATCCTCAAATTGACACCAGAGTAGGTGACTACCGTAGAGGCCCTTGGTGAGAAGGGTTAGTAGATTTGTCACATGGATTTGAGCATGCTGGTGACTGCAGTAACACAGGGCCAGGCAGTGCCTTGCTGGCTCCTCCCAGGAGCAGGACTCGCTCCTCCCCAGCAACAACTGGGCCGCCACCATCATCCCCAGGAGCTCTGAGGTGACTATTGTAGGGACGAGCAGAAGACAGAAAGAAAAGATACCCACAGAACCAGGCCAGGGTGTGAACGGAAAGCCAAGACTGCGGGAACTCAGGGATGCAGGTGCAGTGTGTGTCTGTGGTTGGGGGGCCTTTTCTGAAGGGCCTGTGTGTCTTTCCGGGAAACCTGTGAGTAATTAACTAGACTTAGCAATTGCTGAAAACCCCCAGCATCCACACCAGGTGCTTTGGCATTCAATCTCCTGCTGCTGGCAACCGGACAAACGGCCGCTACCTGTGCAGGATGGCACCTCCTCACGCTGACATCAGAGAAGTGGGGTGTTCCTGCTGGACACACGCACGCATGGAGTTATGGGAAGGGGCTCTGTATAGCTGCTCTGTAGGTTGGTTTGCGGCTCCTCCATCTCCTTTTCCAGGTGTGGCCGGTGAATCGGATCCCAGTTGCCACAGTTACTTAGCCGGCATGCCCTACTCCTCAGTCGATGATGTGCCTCCGTAGTTCATTCTGGATTATCTTTAACTCCCCCACAGGGGATGAAAATGCTCCGGGCTGCTTCCATTTCTTTCCTTACAGATAACGGGTGGATGGATGCTGATGAAGAGGCCCTAGAGAATCGGGGTTTGCCCTGCCCCCAGAAGGAGTCATGGGATGCTGTCAACATTCACGGGCTGACCACTCACGCAAAGGTTGGAAGTTTCGATCTCTCCAGAGACACCTGGGACGACAGAAACTAGCCACCAAAAACCCAGGGAGCTCCGTGCTCCTCTGCCACACACGGGCCACCACAGTCAGCTCAAGGGCCATGAGGACAACTGACGAGGTGGTGGGAGCATGGGCAGCGTGGCCCCAGGCTTGCCCACTGCATGGCAAGCCTTCCAGGCGATGCTCTGAAGATCCATTGTGAATACGGTACGTTCTAGTCTCCTGCTTCTCCTACTGGTGAGAGAAAGGAGTGAAGCTGGGGTTAGCCCGACGATGTGGAAATGCACGTTAGCATCAAAACTTCCCACGGGCTGGAACTAAACAGCGGTTGGGCATGAGTCAGCACGCCAGCAGCCCCGAAGTGGGTCTTCTGATGTCTCGCTCCTGCACTGAACAAAGACACGCTGTTCTAGAGTTCTAAGATGTTGGGCCACTTGTGGGGCACGAGTCTGGGCATGCCTCCAGGCTGGGAAAATCCGCCCCTTCAGGCCGACTCCTCCTTGTGACCAGCACATGGGTCTGAAAGAAGTCTAGGCAGAGCTGGGAAATGTAGACTCTGAGTGCGAGGGTAGCTGGGTTTCAAAGAGACAGTGCCCATGACCCTGGCCTTCCTTGGCTGCCTCGGGGAACTGAGATCCTGCACTGTCCCTGGAATGCGGGGCTTGGTGGGGAGGTGGGGGGAAGGGAATAGAGAGGCTGTGAGTGAAAACCAGAAAACCCCAAAAGCGGTGTGTTTACCGACCGGACAGAAGTGGACGATGATGTACAACGTTTCCTAGATGGTTCAAGCGATCAGAAAATAAATATGTCAACACACAAACAGGCCCGCTGTCCAGAAGGGCTGATTGGCCTCAGAAGTGTATAAAGTCAACAGAGGATGGGTCTCCATTGCAGGGTGGACAAGTATTGGTGTGTTTCTACTATTCTGTGGGCTGTGGACACATTTTGCTGCAGAGTCTGGGTTTCTGGACTCCAGAGATGGGGCTGCTAGGACAGATACCTCTTTGTCCCTAGGTCTCCGGAACATGAAGTGGCTTTCTTTACTCAACTACTAAATGGAAGGCTGGTGATTGAAACCTCTCCAGGGCGCTGAAGAAGAAAGGACTGGCCACCTGCTGCTGTGAAGATCACAACCAGGAGAACCCCATGAGCAAGTTTCCTCTGTGACCCACGGCTGTCTGTGAGGCAGGTCCAACACTGTGACCGCAGGCTCCCTCCTCTGATGGCGAAAGGGAAGCAGGGAGCTAGAGGTAGTTGCACCTTCTCAGAGTCAGGAGGGTCACTCTTGGTCCTGGCCTTGAGGAACAGAAGAGAACTTGAGCAATTTAGAAATCTGCTTAGCCCGGGAGGATGCCTCTGTATCCGTCCCTGGGCTGGAGCTGGTGGTGCTCAGGTGGGTAATGACACATCTAATAACAGGTGTGCAAACAGCTATGCACACACCTGTGTGCCAGGCTGCCACCAGAAGAGGAGAGTATGAGGAAGCAAAGCGGCAGCAGCAAAGTTGTGAACTGGGCTTTGAATCAGATGACACATGTGCCCCATCGCCGACACTGCCGGGATCCGGTCGCACCTATGAACTCATGCCAGCTTGGCAGCAAGTCTATGAAGCAGGCACAGCTATTAGGCCAGATGAGGAGCCCGAGGCACAGAGACCAGAGAGATGAGTGAGGGAGAGGGCGTACAGTGAGGCGCCCCCACCCTTGCAGTTTGCACCCTAGGCCTATGGCTTCCCTCATGGCAGCACAGCCTTGCATGGAGAGGTCGAGTGACTTGCCAAAGGCTTCTTAAGAGGCAGAGCTGGGGTGTGGAACAAGGTAGTCTGATTCCAGAATCTACACATTTGCGCATCCAACCATCCTATCCCAAATATCTCCCGAGGATCTACTAAGAGCCGGACACTGTTGTGAATTCTGATGCCATCATGGGCAAACGGGCTCTGTCTCTGCCCACAGTGGAAAGAGCTAGAAGTAGTGGGGGGCTTAATAAGCAAATATAAAATTACATCTGTGATAAACATTGCCAAGGAGAGCTCCATGACACCATGAAGATAATAATAAAGGAATTGAAAGCACCAGGCAGGGGTGGACAGAGAGTCAGGGGCAGCTTTGTCCATCAGCAGCTGAGCAGAGGCTAGAAATCTAAGTAGGAAGTGATTAAATAGAGAAAGGAGTAACAGTACTCAGGCAAAGTGAGCAATTCAGACTCATAATAACCCTGAGACTCTAAGTCTTTCGAGGAGTAAAGAATCTCATCTTTCCCCCTGAGAGCTGTGGATGAGTTTCAACTGCCGGCCTTACAGTTAGCCGCCCAGTGCCCGCAGCACCTGCAAACTTCCTGTGGTCAAAAGGAGCATGGCCCCTCTTGTGGCCAGAGTGGAGAGAGGTCCCCAGTGTGTCCCTGGAGTGATAGACCACACAGGGCCTTGGAGATCTCAGGGAGAAGTTTGGTGTTTTCCACAGGGTGATGCTTGTAAATTGGGAGAAGCTCTAAAGAGAAAGCACAACATAACCGAAAAACGTAACGGACATAGAGGAAATCTGTAAAGGCAATGTATCACGACTGGATGGAGGTTATGAAGCCCTCGCGATAGAGTGGTTACCCATGGACTACAATCCACATGGTGGGCAGTCCAAAACCACCAGCAGCTCTGCCAGAGAAAGGCTGGTCTTTCTAGTCCTGTACACAGTTACAGTCCCAGAAACCCACAGGGGGTCGCTATGAGTCAGCATTCACTCAATGGCAGTGAGCACAGAGGTTATCTATCGCCTTCCAAGGGAGAGCCATGAAAGTGGACATTTCAGAGAGCCAAGGATGCTAAGAAAGAGTGAACTGTACCCAGTAGGCTTGGGGGGCTTACAAGGAAGGAGAAGCAGAAGGGAACTTGGTCAGCGTTGCAGCACAGGGAAGATGAGTGGAGTGGGGCAGCCTGGGAAGCTGGTGTTGTGGGGGTGAAGAGACAAGCTCCCTAGAGACTGCACTGAGGCAGAAGCTGAAAGAGGGGGGGAGAACAAAGAAACCAGCAGAGACATTTATAGGCTAACCAACATGGCTCCTAGCTGGCCTTAGTGGGCAAGAATGTCTCGCCAACAAATGTTAACTATCTCATGGGTTTCATTTATATTCCTCTGATGACTAATCATTCTGAGTACCTTCTCATGTTCTTATTGGCCATTCATCAATCTTCTCCTATGAACTTCTGCTCAAGCTCTCTGGCCATTACTTGGTTTGGTGTTGTGTTGTTTCGCCCATTTTTAAATTGGACTCTTTGTATTTTTATTGATTCCTAGGAACTCTTTATTTCTTGTGGGTACAAGAATGCTTCATATGCCCCTGAATAAAATACTTCATAACCATTTTCTCCAAGACTATGGCTTGCCTTTTTCTTTTCATAATCATTTATTTCTCACTAAGAACTATTTTAACGTTGACACGTTCAATCTTCTCTTTCATGCTTAGTTTCTTTAGTGTCCTACACATCATGGCCTTTCCCAACACCATAAAGGTATCGGGGCACTTTATACCAGCATATTTCGAGCCATGGGCCATCTCAAAGCAAATGTGGGTGCCATCCCAGCTGAAATTCGGAGGTTGCTGGAAGGGACGTGATACAATAGGAAAGTTCCACATAAACATGGTTTGTTTGGCATGGCTTCTGAATTTCTTTCAGAATTCCAGCACTTGCCCTGGCTCCACCCACCACAGAACTAAGGACTTGGTTGTCTTCTGCTTCCTAATTCCTGTCACTTGCAAACTACCAGGTAGGTCAGCACAGTGGCCCTTGAGTCTAGACGCCCAAAGGGAAAAATCAGCCATCTCATTCCCCAGGGAGAAAGCATGTATTCATTCTTGGTTCGGTGTTTAATCCTGTCTGGCTGAGAATGGTGCTGGTGAAGTCTTATTTGCTTTATCTTTATGAAATACTTTAGTCTTTTAATTATTGAACGGCCAAGATTCTGGTTCATGCTGTAGTCATTTCCCAGCTGGTTGCTCAGCATGATCTCTTGGACAGCCTTTGCCAGGCACCTATCACATGTTTGCAATCTCTTCAAACCCATGAATCACAGTTAAATGCTTTCCATATCCCATAATTCTCCTTCACTGTTCTGTTCAGTTAATTACACTTGCTCTCTATTCATCTGAGACATACAGTTTGGGCCTGGGATTTGGAGAGAGGGGGAAAAAATGAAAAACAAACATTGTAACTAGAGTCCCTTCATATTTGTGAGGTTTAATTCAGGTTTGTGTTTCAGCTTGCTTGCACTCTGAATTCTTTCTCTAACTACTTCTAAGTAATTCCATCTGCCTCTGGGTTGGTTCCCATCTCTAAACCCATTGCTGGAAATCCCTTTGTACAATCACCACCTTCAGATTGTTTTCGCAAAGGCCTTCATATTTAATATGCTTCTAACACATCCTCCCCCTCTTACACACGCATGTCAGCCACATCATACCACAACACTGGGTTTGTGTGAAGAATCGATAACTTTAAGGTCTACATCCACGCATCCAGTTGATGAATAGCAATGCCACTTTTGAAAAACAGAGAAAAATAAGTATTTTCAAATGTGGGGTGTGTGGGTGCATGCATGCATTTAAGTATACAAAACTGAGAGGAATCCTTCAGAGAATTAATCTAATGCCATTAATCCAAGTCAAATTGCCTTGGAAGAAAGGTCAGGCAACCCCCTCCCCAAAGTCCCCACCGTACAAACCCTATGGAGCCATCAACTCCACCTCTGGGGACCATTCACGCACTCACAGCGCGGCTTAAAGAACACACAGACTTCTGGTTCAGCATTTTCCCCAAAGCTTCAAGCCTGGATACTCAAATGGCGATTGGATGTGTACACTTGGGCCACACAGAGGCATTTTTTCCCAAATGGAAAGAGTGCTACCGTTTTTTTCTGATTATGCAAGCAAAACTTCCTTGCTGTAAAATAATTCAAACTACCAGGATTTGACTGTACAGTGCAAGAGACAATCGGTCTTTGAAGCCTTTTGACTCTACCCAATACCACTTAGTTAACTGTTGATCTGAAGCATGAGTTCTCTCCTCTCTCTCTCTCTCTCTCTCTCTCACACACACACACACACACACACACACATGCACACACAAATTGGCATTTTGAAATTGGATCTGTTCTACATAATGTTCTATCATGTTTTCTTACACATATCAGGGACATAATGGCAGACAAACGGCAGATTCATTTATTCTTCCCAAACCTTTATAAAGATGAGTTCAGTTCTTGAGACCAATAGATACTTTATGGGCCCTTTGCTACACTTCTAGCTGCCGGTGCTTCAAGCAGGGGCCCTGAGTGCAGGACACACTGATTGTGGCATTATCCAGGCAACGTTTGCCTCTCACCACCTTGTCCAAGGGCCAAGTAGAGGTTAGTGTCACTACTCCCAGGGCTCTGTACATTTATTTATCTTAATATATTTATTTTATTAAAGACTCACTGCCATCAAGTTAACTCTGCCTAGAGCAGGAGACAGTTGTGTGAACAGAACAAGGGTATGTTGCGTGGTTTAAAATCAAGAACGGTGTGCATCAGAGTTGTATTATCATATTATACTTATTCAATTTGTATGCTGAGCAAATAATCAGAGAAGATAGATTACATAAAACATCAGAATTGGGGAAAAGCTTCTTAACCTTATTTGCTGAAAGTGAGGAGGACTTGAAGCCCTTGCTGTTGAAGATCAAGGATTTAGTCTTCAGTTTAGATGACAACTCAATGCAAAGAAGACCCACATCCTCACAAGTGAACCAATAGATGACATTATCATAAGTGGAAAAAGACTGACGTTGTCAAGGATTTGGTCTTGTTTGTATTTAGTCGATGCTCATGTCAGCAGCAGTCAAAAGATCAAACGGTGCATTGCATTGGGTAAATCTGCTGCACAAGACCTCTTTGAAGTGTTGAAAAATGAGAAAGTTACTCTAAGGACTAAGGTGCGTCTAACCTAAGCCATGGTGTGTTTAATCACCTCAGATCCATGTAGATGTTAGACATGGAAAAGGAAGACCGAAGAAGAAGCAACGTGTTTGAATCATGGTGCTAGAGAAGACTGCTGGAAATACCATGGACTGCCCAAAGAACCAACACACCTGTCTTGGAAGAAGTACAGCCAGCATGCTCCAGGTTAGCAAGACATTGCGTCACATACTTTAGGCCAGAGATCAGTCCCTGAAGAAGGACATCCTGTCTAGGAAAGTCCAGGGGCAGCGGAAAAAAAGAATGAGATAGACTGGTACCGTGGCTGGCTCAACACTGGGCTCAAACATAACCACAGCTGGGAGGATAGCGGAGGACTAGGGAGAGGTTTGCTGTACTTTGGGTCCCTATGCGTCAAATGGCCAATGGTACCTAACAACAACAAGATTTATTTTTTAGATTAAATTGTTTATTTAAGAAGACGAATCAGTGATACTTTAGTAACTGTATGGAAAGGATTAAGTTATTAAATTATTTTATTTTCATGTATTAAATAATTGAAGTAACCTGTCTCATTAGGAACTTGTAAATGGATCAAGAGGCAGTTGTGCGAACAAAACGAGGGAATACTTCCTGGTTTAAAATCAAGAAAGGTGTGCTATCGGGTTGTATCCTCTCACCATACCTGCGCAGCCTACATGCTGAGCAAATCATTACAGACGTGGGAGATTACATGAGGAAGAGTGCAACATCAGGATTGGAGGAAGGCTTATTAACAAGCTGGAGTATGCAGATGGCACAACCTTGCAGCCTGAGGAATTGAAGCCCTTGCTGATGAAGATCAAGGATCTGCAGACTCAGTAGGGATTATAACTCAAGGTAAGGAAGACCAAAATCCTCACAACTGGACCAACAGGTAACAAGACGATACATGGAGAAAATAACATTGCAATTGTCAAGGCTGCTGTCCTACTTGCATCCACAATCAATGCTCATGGAAGCAGTAGTCAAGACATCAAAGGATGTTCTGCATTAGGTAAATCTGCTGTACAGGACCTCTTTAGAGTACTGAAGAACAAGGATGCTACTTTGAGGACCAAGCGTGCCTGACCCAAGCCTTGATATTTTCTATTGCATCATATGAATGTGAAAGTTGGACATTGAATAAGGAAGACTGAAGAAAAATAGATGCATTTGAATTGCGGTGGTGGAGAATTTTGAAAGTACCATGGACTGCTAAAAAGACAAACCAATCTGTTTTGGAAGAAGTAAGGCCAGCGTGCTCCTCAGAGGCAAGGACGGCAAGACTTCTTCTTACGTACTTTGGACATATTGTCAGGAGAGACCAGTCTCTGGAGAAGGACATCATGTTTGGTAAGGGGGAGGGGAAGCGGAAAAGAGGATGGCCCTCAACACTATGAATTGACACAATGACTGCAACAATGGGTTCAGACATAGGAACAATTGTACAGATGGTGCAGGAACGTGTCATGTTTTGTTCTGTTGTGCATAGGGTTGCTATGGGTTAGAGTAAACTCAATGGTACCTAACAACAACAACAACAGCAACAACATGTCCCAAACCAGACTGCAGGTCCCCCACTCAAACTTAACAATTTCCTTTTTAATGCCCTCCGCACTCCTCAGTATAAAGTTCAAAGGCCCTG
This sequence comes from Tenrec ecaudatus, assembly GCF_050624435.1. NCBI lineage: Eukaryota > Metazoa > Chordata > Mammalia > Afrosoricida > Tenrecidae > Tenrec > Tenrec ecaudatus. The sequence goes on from NC_134547.1 coordinate 45,672,383, forward strand.
TTGGTTTGAGCCCCCCATTCCCTCCATGCCCCACTTTTCTCTCCACACTTTTGCTGCACTGGTCTTTCAGTCACTTAACTGTGCACCACTACTCCAGTCCATTTTCCTTTCCCTGGGACCCCTTTCTCCCTCACACCCTCAGCCACGAGTTACCATATACTGCTCCTCCATCGCCACAGTCACGTTTCTAGAGAACATTCCCCTGACTTCTCTGACAGAGTCGATTCTGATGGGATGGACCGCAGATCTACATTTTGTTTTCATTTGTGGGCATCTACGTGTTGGGCTCCTAACCGAGAGCTTGGGGTTGAAACCTACCAGCTGCCCCGTGGGAGAAGATGGCCCTGTCTATTCCCATAAAGATGTTCAGCCACGGAAGCCCTCCATGGGCTCCCTATGAGTTGGCGTCCACTGGACAGCAATGGGTTTGAGTTTAGGCTTTTGTTCCATTAGGCTAGGGGTCACATCTCCTGTTATCCATCTTTATACTACCTCAAAGAAGACAACAAATATGTATTGAGTGGTAAATTCAATGGTTTCGTAATTGGAGGACCAGTTGAAGTTATCAAAAATGTCACATTGCATAGATCCACAATCAATGCTCACGGCAGCAGATCTGTTGCAGAAAACCTCCTCCAAGCGGTCAAGGACAGAGGGGCCTAAGGTACACCCCATTCAAGCCATGCCATTTCCAATCGCCTCTTCTGCATGTGAGAGTTGGACAACAAATCAGGAAGGCTTGAGGCACGTGAATTATGGTGCTGGCAAAGAATATTGAATATACCATGGACTTCCAAAAGAACAAAGAAATCAGACATGGTAGAAGAACAACCAGAATGCTCCTTACAAGCTAGAATGGTGAGACTTCCTCTTGTGTATTTTGCATCTGTTGTCAGGAGCAACCAGTCCCTGGAAAAGGATCTCACATGTAATAGACTAGCCGTGAAAAAGAATAAGACCGTTAGTGAGATGAATTCACCTTCAACAGTGGCTGCAACAATGGGCTCAAACATCACAATGGTAAGGATAATGTTTTTCTGTTATACTGTGAGTTACAATGAGTCAGAACTGACTCAATAGCACCTAACAACACTTGTAAATGGTATTGCTTTCCTGATTTCTTTTCTAATGTCTCCTGGTTAATGTAATGGAATCTGATTGATTTTTGTATGTTGGTCTTATAACCTGCCTCTTTGCTGAATCTTTCCATTAATTCTACTCATTTTCTTGCTCAGTCTTTGACTTTGACATTTTCTATATATTGGATTTTATCATCTGCAAATGTTTTGCTTCTTTAAAAAAAAACATTCAAGCATATTAAGGAGATTTATCCAATTGTCACCACAATCAGTTTAAAAACATTTCTTCTCATTCTCATTGCTAACTCCCCATTTCTCCCCATCCTCCCCTGCCATGACTCTCTCCAGTTACTGTCTCTACAGAGCTACATTCCTGGATTTCATGTACAGAAAATGATATAATACAAAGCAGATGAACAAATAACAACACAGCAACAACAACAAAAAAAACATTTCAAACATAGATAAACCATAATCAAAGAGAAAGCAGAAAATATTAAAAATGGAAACAACTTTACAATGTGTCAAAGGGGAGATCAAATGGTGGTGTATTAAATTGTACCTAGCTGTGTCTGCAAGGCTGTTCTCATCTCTGGACTGTGCTGAGAGAGGATTCATCTGAGACCATCCATGTGGGGACCCTGCAAATGAATTTGGGGCGTCGACTGCTATCCAGAGCCTGCAACCCACATGTTCAAATTTAAGCTCTGATACCATTCCCTCCTTTGGATTTGGATTTTGTTATTTGCAATCCTTGGGTCACACAGGTTGTTGTGCTTCTTCCATGTGGACTTAGTTGACTGTGTGTTTTAAAACAAGCTTTTAAGACCCCAAATGCTATTCTTTCTGATAGCTGGGTACCATCTGCTTACTTCACCACAGAGAGTGCTTTACTTTTATTTGCTAATTTCGGTGCCTTTAATTTCCCTTTCTTGTCTTGTAGTACTATCTAAGACTTCCAGCATAATATTGATTATGAGGGGTGATAAAGAGTATCTTTAGGTTGTTCTGTTCCCCAGAGAATGCTTTCCTTTCTTGCCAAGCAGATTAATGTCGGCCATTTGTTTTGTAAGTATGCCATTAATTATGCTAAGAAATTTTCCCTTTATGCCTATGTTATTGGTTGTTTATTGATTACCGTATATACTCGAATATAAGTTGACCTGAGTATAAGCTGAGGTACCTAATTATTACCTGGGAAACCAGAAAAACTGATTGACTCGAGTATAAGCTTAGGGTCGGAAATGCAAAAGCTATTGGTGAGTTTCAATAATCAAAACAAATGAAAATAAAATTACTGTAATTTGAGACATCAGTGGGATAATGTATTTAAATATTTATTTAAAATAAAAAGACAATAAGTCATTTAACATTAGTAAACCAGCACAGTAAGTATAAAATGGGTTCAACAAAAACAATAAGGTATCAACAATGATACCTTAAGAGTACTATTCCCTGAGCTCAATCAGCAACCAAGCTAAAATGTAAAGAGGTAAAATCCTTCAAAACTGGATTCCTCGTCATCATCTGTATCCCAATGCAGAGCTTCAGCTGGTGTGAGGTCATCATAGATGCTGTCCTCACTGAGATCGCCGTCATCACCATCACTGCTGTCATTTTCATACAAAGCGCAGTCTTCACTGCCATCCATAGCATTACTAATACTACATTTCTGGAAGGCACGTTGCACCATGTCTTCTGGAATGTCTTCCCATGCATCTCGAACCCACTTTGCTATTAACTCTATGTCAGGCTTCATGAGAGTTCCTGCTTTTGTTAGTCGAGCTTGACCAGATGACATCCATTCATGTTACTGACCCGTGTGTAAGCCGAACCTCAGCACATTTTTTGGTGCTGAAAAACTCGGCTTATACACGAGTATATACGGTAGTTGTCCGCCAAGCTGATGGTCCTTAGTTTTGAAGCCCGGCAATGTCATCCTGAAGGGTATTTAGTTGTATTTAACAAGTTTCCATGCTTGGTAAAATAAAAGACCAGTAAAAAGGAGGAAGACCCCCAAGGACAGGGATTGACACAGTGGTTACAATAAGGAGTTCACACACAATTGTGAGGCTGGTGCAGGACTGGGCAGTGGTTGGTTCTGTTTGACGGAGGGTCTCTGAATTAGAACCAACAACACCAAAGACACATTTCTGTAACTGGGTCTCCTACTTGCTCTGTTGGATGTCTGAATACGCATGCCCTCAAGCGCACTGCCATGGAGTCGGTGCTGACTCCTGGCCACCCTGGAGGACAGAGCAGAACTGTCACGGCGAGGTTCTGAGACTGTCACTGTTTATGGGCATAGAAAGGCCTGTCTGTCTCCCGAGGAGCGGGTGGTGGTTTCGAAGTGCAGACCTTGCAGATCGTAGCCCAATGCATAACTGCTATGCCACCAGGACGTGCAGCTCCTATCAATAAGTATGTCCTATTTACCATACGCATCTCCCTAGCTATTGTTTGTTATGCCCCGTTGTTGCAGGATTGTATATGCGATAGCCACTACCTTACTTGCCCTTTCTTCCTGCCTACTTTCCCCTCGGTGTCTTCCTTTGGCTCGGTCCCTCTTCACGCCGACTTTCTCCTACTGTGTATTGCTTTTTCCCACCCACAATCAACACACCGGTCTACTGTCTAGTTAGTGACGCTCCCTCCTTCTCCCTTCCGTCCGTGGTAACCACTAAAGTGTGTTTCGTTCGGTGTGTAAGCCTGCTCTTGCCGTTCATCCTCGTGGTCTCCTAGAGCGTGTGTGTTCTAGGGACGGGCCGTTTCACTCGCGTACCGTGCTCCAGATGCACCCACCTGGGGCCCAGCTTTTCCCATTCATCATTTTCCCTCGTGAGTTCATTCATCCGCTGATGGCCACTTACGTGGTTTCTTTTTCGTTGCAATTCTGAGGAATGCTACAGCGACCATGGGTCTGCGTATGTGCGGTGATGCCATGGCTCTCAGCTCTGCAGGATGGAAACCCAGGGGTCAGAGCGCTGGACCATATGGCCTTTCTACTTGAAAACTCATTATTTGAAATACAAGTAAATACACTTAAGCCTGTGAACCCCAGAGCCAGTGTCAGGCAGCCATCTGTCAGAGAAGGAATATTCAAATATCTTCCACTAAGAGAGTGGTTCGATGGTACCCTAATCCAAGGGCAAAAACTTGCAAAACCCGGCTGCTCCATTCAGTTCGGGCGTTCTCGGGTGCCCCGATCCCAGGGGGGCAGCTGCAGCACAATGCAAGGACAGAAGGCGCCACTCTCGAGTCTCGCATTGCTGGCGGTGGGCAGCAAGGTGAGGGCGAGGATCTGAAAGGGCTCTAACCCCATGCTATTTATGACTAGCTCTAGCAATGACCTCTAGCGAGATCTGGCCCTTGTTCTATCCAGCAACTAGATTTTTCTTACAGAAAATAAATTAAAAAGGTGTGACCTTGCTGAAGGCTTGCCGAGAAAATGAGGTACATCTTGTCACAAGCAGAGGAAGCTATTTGTTCACTTTGAAAGGCTGCCGTTTTGTGCCGATTAGAAGTTCAGATAAAGGCAGGGCATGAAAGGGGGGAGAAACGGTTCGGAGGGAGGAAATTAATGAGCTACATTGGAGACCCTTTCAGCACCACAGTGGGCTTTTTGTGCGGGATTTATCGGGTCCCATCAGCCACACCTTGTCCCTGTGCCCCCAGCTACCTCTCCTCTGAGCACACAAAAGACCGCCATGTCGGGGGAGCAGGAGGAGGCCCGGGTGACCATCGGCAGCCACCACCCCTCCATGGCCAGCTGCACGATGTGAAAGTGACCGTGTCCCCCATCACCATCCCCCCTCCCCCCTCCTCCCCCCCCCCCACCCCCCGTTCATTCTCTGTGAAGAGACACAAAGTCGTTCCACCAGGTGCATGGCAAGAACCTAGCCTGGAAGTTTCACACCTGTCCTACCAAGAAATGCATCCATCTCCCCAGAGCATTTGCTCAACCAGGCAGACACGGAAATGCCTTTGTGGCCATACTTGGTCCATCGCCACAGAAATCCCCCACCAAGCCCCTCGCACGAAGGACGTTCTCTTTCAACGCGTCTCTTCATTTCATAGATGCCTTTCATGCTCCAGTGCAACTTTCAACTTTTAAAGGGGGAATATCGGACGAAATGGGAGGAGACATGCGACACATGGTGAGGTTTTCCACAGGCGGTTCCACCCAGCCTTCTGGCCCCTGGATTCCAAAGAAAAGCTGGATAGGCCAGATTCCTCCGTCTAGACTTGAACGCTATCCGTAGTCTGAGACTGTTCGTTTCCTGGGGCTGCCATAGCAAAGGGCCACACAATGGGGAGCTCACAACCAGAGAACCCTTTGGTCTCAGAGTCTAGAGGATCAGAAAACCTAAACCAATCTGTGGCAGGGCCAGGCTCCTGGGGAAGATTATGACTCGCCTCTCACGGCACTTCTGAAAGTGCCAAGTACACCATCACTTGATGCTGGAACACTGCAAGCCTTGCGGCAAAGGCCATGGGCACTAGACGACCTAGCCCCCAGTGGAAAGGCGCGGAGTCCTCTGTGTTGTAAACGCATCCACCGTTTCCCTCTGAGTTCGCCAAGACTGCTCTGCACATGAAGGGCTTGTAGGCGTGCATTTTAAGGTGGGCCTGGAGAAGGCTGTGGCCCATGGCTGAGCCGAAGCCCTTTGGGACAGGGCCAGCACAACATGGGAGGATGAGGAGAGAATCCCTAGGGTGGAATGAGTTAAGCAGACGCCAGGCTCCTTCAAGGTGAAGTGTACAACCAGCCACTGCCTGTCCTCTTGAGCTCCTGGGTAGTACAGGAGGGCCAAGGGGCGGGGGGAGGGGAGTTGTCTGAGAATGGAATCATGCTCTCCTGATTCTCAAGGGACCAGATACTTCATTTGTCATCTAGGTTAGAATCAAATGCCACTCTGTCTCTCCCTTAGGGACTTGGCTAGGTGTGTCCTTAGTGGAATTTAGGGAACTAGGGTTCCCCAGTCATAAGTCATATTTTGACTACCTTTGCCAGAGGACCCTCAACCTGTTTTGTAAGCTGTCTCGAATAATGTGCATGTCCCAGTCATTGTCCCATCCCCCATCCATGTTCCTACCCGCCACGGGGAGGTGATGTTCATCTGCCGGCAGTCATGCTTTTATGCCGTCTCTCCTAAGTGACCAGGTTCCTGTAAACCTGTAGGCCGCATATGGCCTTGTGCCAATGGTCTCCCTCTTCCAGAGGAATTGTCTTCATCGTTGTCCAGGCGAAGTCTTAATCAATGTTTTCCCAAATAAAAGAAAAAAAATAATAATAAAGTACTGTTGCTGGAGGAGGCAAGCCTTATGATTTGCCCAACGTTAATGTTCCATTGAGTTTCTTCACATGCATCTCACAGTCAAAGACTAACCGTTTGAGCCTTGGGGTCATCAGTTTAAGAAAATGACTGAGCCTCTCCGTACATTTCCCACCCTCTGCATGTCCATATGGAAAATATGGCTTATCCCGTCAAACAACCTGCCTATGCCCCCAAGTCTTACTATCAGTATAATGGTTGCTGGCCTTGACTTTTCCGTGTTGCTATCATGTAACTTTCCAAGAGTGCTGGATGCCTAGATGCCTGCCAGGGCGAGGAGGACATGCTATCAATTACTGGGGATCTCAGTCATCAGAAACAGAAGTGCTGGTGACGAGGGGGGATTGTGGCATCCTCTAAACATTACGACGCATTGTCAGGAACAAATTACAGTGTCCACCACTAACTGTTGCCAGAGGAGACCTCAGACAGGCAGTGTGGGGACAATTTCCTCTGACATAGTTCTCTAGGGTCCTTTGAATTCATCTTCTATTAAACACAGATCCAGAGAATCATTGTATGTGAGACGCTCAGGAAGCCAGGCCGCTTCATACCAGTTTCATAGTGGTGCTGAGCCCCAACTTGGTGGTGGTGGTTGTCAGGCGACATTGAGTTGGTTCTGACCCATAGCAAGCCTGTGCACAACAGAACAAAGCCCGGCCCAGTCCCGCACCATCATGACAACGATTCCCATGCTTGAGCCCATTGTGGGAGCCACAGTGTCAATCCATCTCCCAGAGGGACTTCCTCTTTCTCGCTGCCTTTGACTTTACCCAACACGATACCTTTCTCCAGGGCCTGTCCTCTCCTGACAGTTTGTCCAAAGTATGTAAGACAAAGTCTTGCCATCCTGGCCTCTAAGGCGCTCTCTGACCATACTTCTTCTCAGACCGATCACTTTGTCCTTTCAGCAGTCCAGGGTGTTTGCAGTATTCTTCGCCAGAACCACAAATCAAATGCCTCAGTTCTTCTTCGCACTTTTTTATTACACTTCCTATGAGACAAATAAAAATGCCAGGGCTTGGGTCAGGTGCGCCTGAGTCCTCAAAATGAACATCCTGGCTTTAAAATACTCAAAAGAGGTCTTGTGCAGCACATTGATCTACTGCAGCTCCTTTGTGGTCTCTTGACTAATGCCTCCATGAACATGGACTGCGAATCCAAACAAGACCAAAATCCTTGACGACTTCAACCTTTTCTACGTTGCTCCAGTTGTATTTTGGTCTTCGTTACATTGATTCATAATCCATACGGAAGGCTGCAGTTCTTCATTTCCATCAGCAAGTGCCTCAAGTCCTCCCTGCTTATCCCAGGTTATTGATAAGCCTTCCGATCCTGATGTAGGAAATCTTCATCTTTCTCCCTTTTTATTCACTGAACCCACTTCTCTGGTTATTTTCTCAGCATACAGATGGGAAAAGTCTAGGGAGAGGATACAGCGCTGATGTCTACCTTTCCTGATTTTAAACCACCCGATATGCCCTTGTTCGCTTTGCACAGCTGCCTCTTGATCCACATCCAGGTTCCTCATAAGCACAATGAAGTGTTCTCTAATTCCCGTTCTTCTCAAGGTCATCCATAGTTTGTTAGGAACCACACAGTTGAATGCTTTGTCAGAGCCAATAAAGCGCAAATATCTCCCTAGTATTCTCTGCTTTCAGACAAGATCCATCTGACATCACAATGGTAGCCCTTGTTTCACACCCTTTTCTGAATCCCGCCTGAAGCTCTGGAAGTTCCCGATCAATGTACTGCTGCAACCATTTTGGATAATCTTCAGCAAAATTTTACTTTCATGTGATATTGTTCCATAACTTGATATTGTTCCACAGTTTAAGTATTCTGTTGGATGAGCTATCTTTGGAAGGGGTACTAAGATGGGTCTCTTCCAGTTAGTTGGTCTTCCAAGTTTCTGGGCATAGAGGAATTGGTGGACTGTCACCTTGTTCTGTTGGGCACCGTGACTCTGTGTACTCTTTCCATCTTCTTTGGATGCATCTTGCATCATTCTATATTGTGCCCATAGAATCTTTCAGCATTTCAACTCGAAGTTTGAATTTTTTTCTTAATTCTTTTTTTCCGTTAAAGAGATGCTGAGTATGTTATTCCCTGTTGGTGGTCTGATTCTGGGTGTTGGTTACCATATCTATTTCTGTCTGTTATGTCTAAGTAAGAACCTTCTCAATTACTTTTGCTTCTTTCTACTGTTTCTCACAAACCAACACATACAGACAAACAAACCAAACTGCCTAGCATAGCATTAATTCCGGCTTTTAGGGGCCCTCTGGGGACAAGTGGGACTGGCCCTGTGGGTATCTAAGGCCGCAGGTCTTTATGGAAGTAGGAAATCTTCATCTTTCTCCCTCACAGCAGCTGGTGGTTTTAAACTGTTAACCTCACAGTTAGCAAGCCAACACGTAACCCACCAGGGCTTCCTCATGCCACTGGCAATAACAAAATCAAGAATAATTTTAATGACTTCCATCTGGAGTGCATATTGTGTCGGACAGGATTCTAAGCAGTTTATAGACTTTCTTCTAAGTCTTAGCTGTAATCCACCTATGAGCGTGATGCTCGTACTTGCCTAGTCTCTCCCATGAAGAGGACAACCAGGCTTAGCGTGATCAACATCTCCCCTAGGTCCAGGTCCCCCTGCTAGGAAAAAGAAGAAGGGGTTCACATCAGGGATTCTGATCCAGAGCTTGCAGTTTCGCCCTAGGTCCACACTTGTAACTATGACAGGACAGACTCCGCTATGCACAGCGTAATGGAATGCTTCCGCTGCCCGCCCCTGGGTCACCCCCTTGGTGGCTTGTGATCTGCAGGGTTTGCGCCGGCTGGTTTTCAGAAAAGCATCACCGCATTGTTCTGCTTACACTAGCTTATCCTGGAAGCACCCTCTGAAACCTGGTCAGCGTTTGCTGGCATGTAGCTGGATGGACATGGAGTGCCTGGAACAGAAAACGAACCCAGGCCAGCTGCCGGACCACTGACTAACCCGGCCCCATGAGTGCTGATCCCTGTGGTTCCAGTTGGTCTGAGTTCTACTTACGCTTTCTCTACCTGTCATCATGGAAGACTAGGTGGGATGTCTGCCTCCTGCTTTCCCCTACTCACTGGTAGTTTAGCTCCATACCTCGTACCACATAAAAACACAGGGAGAGGCACGCACTGGTTTCAAGAAATGGGCAAGGAAGTGGTTTGGGTTACCGATTAGAACTCCGGTCTGCTCAATGAATGTTCTTTCATTGGATGGAAGAGAAGGCTGTGGACAACAGTTGCAGGTTAAGCAGAAGCAGCAGGTAGGAATGCTCCTAGCATTGGGCACCTAGGCCTAGTCAAAAGGAAAGCTGAATGCAGACAAGTGCAGGTGAAGATGCAGTAAAATTCCAGGAATATGGGACAGTGGTGGACCAATGCGGTCAGACAACAAGAAAGGATGCTAGCAAGTACCACCTCATAGAGAAGGAAATGTAGGCTTACTGTGCCATAGAAAGGACAGATCCTTGTGACACGTAGGAGCCAGCAGGGTCTGCTAGGGGCCAATCTAACATGCCCGGGGAGCTGTGAGCTCCCCCACTCCCCTCTTGCCTCCACCTCCACCCACCTGGGGCCACTCAGATTCCCCCCCCCCCCACCAAGCTGACACTCATTCAACACATTCTGGGGCTTTAAACAGAATACATCAAGAACCCAGAAGACCTCCCTTTGCCCACTAAGGTGTTGGCCAAATGTGTCTGTTCCTCGGGAGTCAAGGCCTTAACACTTCCTCAGCTGTACTTGTGTGCAGAACTTCTTCGAGCAAGTGAGAGAGACTTCCTTGCTCTAATCTTAAAAAAAAAAAAAATCCAATCCCCTACCATCAAGTCAATCCTGGGTTTCCAAGATTGTAAATCTTTAAGGGAAGAGACAGCCTCATCTTTCTCCTGTGGAGCAGCTGGTGGCTTTGAACCACTATCCTTGGGATTGGCAGTTAATCTAACACAGAGTGGGACCCAGAACCTCCTTTGCTATCATGTAAAGATTGGTTCAAAAGCAGCTGCATTCTGGCTTTTCCACGTTCAGCGTCTCTCACGGAAAGTCTGTTATAAGTGGCCCCAAAGGTGGGAGAGGGCAAGCTCATGAAGCAGAGTTAGGAAGGTGGAAGGGAATGGCGGTCAGCTACCTCCTTGCAAAGGCAGCATGCTTGGCCAGGTGCAGGGTCAGTGAAAGCAACAGAGAAGTCCTCCATGAGATAGGCTCGTAACAATCCTGCAACCACAGACGCCAACACACCAACACACCAACGAGGAGGAAGGTGGCTCAGGCCCAGGCAGCGTTCTGTTCGGTTTTACCTAAAACTGCCCTGAGTCGAAGCCAACTAACTGCAGCAGCTGCATGCCAAGCTAGAGAACAAATACTTCTGAGTACGATAGAAGCCCCTAAAAATGTCTTTTTTAATTTGAGCTTTAATGAAGTGATTTTTTCAGCGGTGTGACTTCCGTTTCCTATCGCGGGTCTTTGCCGCATTTTTTTCTGTCACTCTCCTCTCAGAAACTATTCTTTGCAACCCAATTTGGCATATTCTAATTGCAAACGCAAGCTCAACTTCTTACACACGTTCTTATAATTATCACTAAACGAATACCGGTGATTTTTCAAAGCCCAAACATGTGTTGCCTTAATTCTCACAACTAAAATACTTTCGTGTGTGTGTGTGTGTGTGTGTGTGTGTGTGTGTGTGTGTAGCGGGGCGGGGGAGGACCCTAAGCAAAACGGACCATAAGCAACGTGTTTGATAAAATGACAGGTGGAATTTCACCCAATTAAGACATAAATATTTTTCCAGAGGCTAAACTCACTGCAAAATAATCATCTTCACTCAACACATCTTTACATGTCTTCGGCAAAACACCTGTCTAAAACTGTTAACACTAAATATTTGGGAAGCTCAGTACTTCAAAGACATCCCTGAAAACGTCAAGCGTTGTTAAAATGTTGAAGTAATTTTGGTTAAATGCTTCTGTGACAACTGTCGGACTTGATTTGTTTTAGCTGAATACATTCTGAATATTGCTTGGAATCTGCGAGTTGGTCATTTGCCAAAAGAAGAAAAAAAGGAATTGGGCTGAAGTCAAAAGAATTACATGCATCAAAGAAACGGGGGGAAATCAGGTGGGGGAGGGGCGATCTTCAGGTATTTTAAAAATGCCATTTATCTTCTGGGTTGGGAGCTTCAAAAGAATGTTCTTACCAATTGGTAGCATTGAGAGGAAAATCATGAAGCGCCCAGGCATTCTGATTCTCAGCCAACTTCATCCCAAGCTAAAAGCTCTTCATCCATGGAAGGGAGGTGGGAGAGCTGGGGTGGAGGGGTGACTATTTTAAAGCCCCCTAAAAAATAGTGATTAAACCATCCAAAAGTGAAGTGTTTCCTAGAAACTACTAGTTAGTTGGCTTCCAGGTGCCTATAATTCATGACTCCAAGTAGGAAACTGTTAGGGAGCTTCTAGGCTCCCACCTGTCCCTTCCCTCCTCCTTACCTGCCTTTTGAGAGCAGTCCATTGAGGCTCTTGTGTCTGTCATTGTTGGTGAACTGAAGTGCCTGCTGAAAAGAGTACAGACGTCTGAGCTGCAACAACAGGTGAACAGTAATATCAGAGGGGCAGGCAGTTCTTGGGACAAGCCACAGGGCAGCATGCGCCCAGGGAGAAGGCTCCGAAGGCAGCTGGGGCTGGGGAAGGAAGAGGATGGCAAGGCAGGATGCAGGGAGGAAGTAGGAGGGCGGCGGGAGAAGGAGGTGGGTTCTAAGTAGAGGTAGGCGTCCTTGGTGGTGCAAAGATGTCACCAACTTTCTGTTAATAAAAGGTTAGTGGGGGAGCCCACTGAGAGGTGTACATCAGCAGAAAGGACTGCAGATCTCCCTCCTGGAAATTGGGCTTGGGTTCGTACTTCCTAAACACACGAGTCGGCTCCGCATCTGGTACTGGTTTTAAACAGAGGGGATCAAGCTAAATAGGAAGAATCAACAGCTGCTCACAAAACCTCCTCATCTCCAGAGAGGGTAGTGGAGTGGGGAAAGGGCCGCTGAAGCAGTCAGGGCAGGCTGCAGCGGCCGACAGGACCTTGGTGCTTGGACTTGACCCTATAGGCCTGGGGACCCTGGTGAGCAACACAGGGGCTGGTTCTAAGTCCACATATCTGGGACCTGCCCAGCAATTTGCATCCTAACCCACGCACCTCCCAGCACCCAGGTGACCTTGATGGAGATGGAGGCCCCGTGAACCCCATTTCAAGTAACAGTGCCTTAGATCCTCGGAAGCCACACCGTTATTGAGCATTAAAGGAGTTTCACTAAATCCCAAATAATAGCCAGAGGGAATCTTTTAAAACAAAATGAATCTTGGCAACACTCTCAGTTCTCCCAGATTTTCCCTTTGTATCTGCCCTTCCCAGGCGCAGACCAGGCCACTTCCAGGGGACAATCAGCTCCAGAGCTTCCCATCTCATGGTGGCTCCAGGTAGACCAGAACCACACAGATGCCACGGAAGAAACATGAGTTGGGAGCCACCAGTCAGCTCTGAGGGAGACAGAGGAGGCTTTTGACTCTCGTAAAGAGTTACAGTCTTGGAAACTCACAGGGGCAGTCCTGCCCAGTCTTACAGGGTCACTATGAGTCAGCATTGATTGGCAGTGGAAGTGATGCCCCAGCAGGATGCCTGATGATGTCTCTAAGGGGACCCAGAGACATGTATCAACTGTAGATCTAGGAACAGATTTGGGGCTGGCACTTCATTCCAGCCCCAATCTAAGAATAATTAGTTCTTATGACGTGGCCCTCTTGAAGGGATGGATCACTGGAGATATGGGTGCTATATAACAAAGTGTGGTGGAAAACTAGATGATACCTAGCTATCAGAAAGAATGACATGTGGAATCTTAAGAGCTTGTTTTCAAACAAGCAACCATCTAAGTGAGGCATAAAAGGAAGCATACCAGCCTATGTGATCCAAGGATCATAGAAAATAAACTCCAAATCAGAAGGCAGGAATGATATCAGAGTTTAAATTGTGAACACGTGGGTTGCAGAAGGCTATAGATAACAGTAAGCCCAAATTCATTCACAGGGTTCCACATATGGGTTTAGCCTCTGGTGATTCTCCTCTGATCATAGTGGAGGGATGTGAATAGTTTTGTTATTAAAGAGCACTGTAAAGTCAATCATAGCAAACACAGGCTAAAATGTAACATCTTATCCTTCGTCATCCCTTTGATCCATTTTAAAGTTGTTTCTGTTTTTGGGGTTTTTTTGGTTTTTTATAAGCGAAGGGGAAATAGACATAGAGTAAGTCTCTAGTGAATATCCTCTGACTGCAGACCCGGATGTGAACCGCCTTGCTATCATGCAGAGAGCCTTGGGGAGTGGATTATTACAGATGCAGTTAGGTTGACATTTAGCACCATATCACTTGACCTCTCTTTTGAATCTTCTTAAATTTGTTCTAGTTTTTAATATTCTGTTTTCTTTTCGATTGAGTTTTGTTTTATCTGTCTGTCTTTGATCTTGTTAGTTTCTATTTTGCTTGGTTTTTAAATGTTTTCCTGTCTACGAAATCCAGAATGAGTGAACCTATGCAGAGAGTAACTGGGTGAATGGTCCTTGGGGCTGTGGGAGGGGAGATCATGGGCGAGTGGGGAGCTGATAGCGATGAGTACAAGAATGAAGAAAATGCTCCGAAATTGACTGTGGTGATGACTGTACAACTCTTATTGGTGTGATTGAACTATTAAATTGTAGGACTTGTGAATTATATGCCAATAAAAGTGTTAAATATTTTTCAATAAAAAATAAGCGTGTAAAATTTGAAAAGAAAGAGAACACCTTCAATAACTGGCAGGTAGGGAAATGACTACTCGCTGGCATCCAGTAGACTGATTCGTAGAGTAGAAGCAATGTATTGTCACTTGAATTCCTTCCTTTTCCTGTTTTCCAAGCCCTTCTCATCTCTCCTCTTCCCGAAATATACCATTGGTAGATACCAAGTATAGAGGGTACAGAAGGATTCTCTTTCGGTTATTGAAAGACATTTGCTCTGTTTGGGTGCTGAACAAGTTCCCCTGGCCGTAGGGAGTGAACTATTAAGTATTCTACTAATTCTAACCCCTCTCTTAGAGAGCGGTCTGTGGAAGGGGAGGCTCTGCAATTTGGCGCAATCAGATGGGCTGACTTCATAAAGCAAGCTGAGTATGCTGTGTGTGTCTGTTCCTTTGTGTGACTCTCAGTCCAGCCGCTCCTTGGTAAAGAGCATGGTCTTGGTATGTATAGTCTTGCAGGAATGGCCTCGCTCTTGCTTAAGGATGACACACCAGCCCCCCCTCCCGCCCCCGACCCCATCCCACTCTCTAATGGGCTGCCCATATTTCCCCTCCTACAGAACCTAAATAAATGTACATTTCTTTGTGCTGCCCAAATTGAACCTCCCATTAGAAATAGCATTTGACCCTGCAATCTCTACTTGGTATCTGCCACAGAGAAATACAGAACAGTACTTGAACAGATATATGCACACCCACGTTTACCGCAGCCTGCGGAGGAATAGATAAACTCTGATACATACATGCAATGGAATCCCATGCGGCTCTGAAAAACAATGATGAAACTGTCAATCACCTCACCGACATGGATGGACTGGGGAGACATTAGGCTCAGCAAAGTCAATCAGTCTCACAAAGATAAATACAGCATGACATCACTATTAGAAAAGGAAAATCGTTTTCACACCCAAATAAGCAGATTTTAAAGACTATGACAAGGTGGTGGGGAGACAGGGGAGGAGAATGGGGTGGGGGGCTGAAGGAGAAGAGGAGAGGAAGCAGAAGAGGCCACAAAGATGAGAGGTTTACTGGGACATTGTCACTGTTCTGATCGAGGTGTACAAGTATATTCTATGTGCTTTTCCCTGTCTGTGTAACACAGAGAAATAAAAATAAATGTTAAAAATAGACTCTTCCTGCTTGCAGGCTGTTAGCTCGGGCTCCATAGACCCCAGACAAACACAAACACACACAATGCGGGGTCTAAAGCCTAGTTATTGCAGTGGGGATAGAGTCTTCCCATGGAATCTCAAAAATATTTTTATCCCTTGAACTTTTTTTTTAGGCAAAAATGAATGGCTATTTCCTTCTCCCCTTCAAAGGATGTAGATACAGATTGCACAAATAAAACCACACAGTGAAGTTCAGCTCCCACCCCAAGGAAGTCGCCCGCCCAAAGGAAAGGCTTGTTTGGATTGACTAAGGGGGGGAAGGCGGTGGGGTGGGGGCAAGCGTCCCTGATTCTGTGGGGTGAGCTGGCCAGAAAAGCACCGGAACCCCCGATGACTTACTTCTCGTGGCATGCACTTTCTGTCGATTCTTTCGCCGAGTAGAGAGATCACCTCGCACAGGGCCGCACCGTGTGTTAGGAGCCCAGTGGCCCTGTGGGGTGAGCATTGGATTTCTAACAGCAAGGGCAGCTGGTAGCACTGTCCTGAGGGAGGAAAATGCAGCTCTCTGCTTCCTGGAAGAGTTACACCCCAGTACACCCCTGTAGCGTTTTCTGAATCAGAACAATGGGAGTGTATTGGACTGGGTTTATGTGGCAACAGAACATTATCAATTTCAAGACTGGTCAAGCCTGGAGAGCATGAACAATTAACCATTCAGCCATTACACCATGGGGGAATCTACCCAGAGGTACCTCAGAAGAAAGGCCTGGCATTCTACACCGTTCTCCTTTGACACATCTGGGGTCACTATGAGTCAGAATGGGCCTCGTGGCAGCTTGTTTGGGATTTGAGCAGGAGAAAGTGTCTGAAAGGCACCAGGGCATTTCCAGGTATCCTTGGGAGAAAGATGGGGCTTTCTATTTCCATAAAGAGTGACAGGCTCAGAAACCCACAGGGGCAGTTCTACCTTGTCTTATAGGGTCACTCTGAGTCAGCGTCGACTCACTGGCAGTGAGTTTGTTTGCTTGTTTAGCAACATCTGCCTGCCGCAAGCTAACAAGGGTTTGCCACCGTCTACTCCATCTATGAGATCATTCTACTAATATGGTCAGGTGCCTCTCCCTAATCTCCGCCTCTCCACATGCACAAGTTAGCATTGCTCCATGGAGAATGTTCTGGGGGAGCCCATGAACACGACTGTGTTGACAGTGCCCCCACCCCACAAACCGCTGCCATCAAACTAAATGCACATAGTGTGGTCACTTGGATGTTGCTGTTGACAGTGGTGGTCGTTCTTCCTGACTCATGGCGACCCCTGTGTCTGAGCAGAACTCTGCCCTTCTGCACTTACCCTAGCTGATTTTTCAGAACTCGGTGGCCATGCCTTTCTTCCGAGGCACCTCTGAGTGGACACGAACCTACGCTCTTTGGGAAGCCATGGGACATATCAACCATTGCAACTCCCAGGGAATTCAATAGAATGGTTTTGTTGCTGCTGTCGCTAAGAGTGTACACAGCAAGACACACATCAAATCAACCATTTCTACACATCCAACCCCACGGCACTGAGGACATTCTCTGAGTTGTCACCATGCTCACCCTCCTTGTCTGAATTTTCTCTCCCCCATCGGTGTCAACCCATAGCCCGAAGGTTCCTCGCTAATCTTTTAAATTGCCGCGGGCCCTGGAGCCCATGAAGATGGTTCTTGAAAGAGTAAAATGCTCAAGGCTGACATGTTTCCCTAGCTAAGCCAAACTATGGTTTCATTTAAAGAAGACTTCAGGGGTTATTTGGGGCTTAAGGTGTAAAGACGGTCTCGCAGGGTCTGCAGACCGTCCACCACCTACCCCTCACCCCCAAGAGGCCACAGCGCTAGGAGAAGTTCTGCAGCTGCTTTTGAACAGCAGCGGCAGGGCTGGGTTCAGAAAACTATCCTGTGCCTTTGGCCCCCAACTTGATCTGTCTAGCATCCCAAGACCTAAAGGAATTCTTCCCTTCCTAACTGTTTTGAGGTTGAACTTGACCCTTAGCCCAAAGGCCAATCCCGCACATTCCGACTTGCGGTGGGAGCTAGGGAACCAGGTGGTACCGTAAGAAGCCTCCGAGGTTTGCTCCGCTTTCTGACAAGCGCCCCTGGGAAGACGGGGAGTTGGGCCCCCAGATGGGGTTTCCCTGCAGGTGATGAAAGCCAGTCTTCTCGGATGGAGGACAGATCGTTGGACACCACCGGAATCTGCTGAGGAAACAGGAACTCCCGCACCACACAAAGCCTCCTTGTCACCAGGGCGGCAAACCCAGGTGAGACATGCAGCTTCACAGGTGTGCCGCCTGAGGGTGGGTCTCCCAGAAACAGTCCCCGAGGCAGCCGGGGCCTGAGTGCAAGTCATTTGTTTTGGAGGTGATCCCAGGAAGTGCCATCTGGGGGTGGGGTTGGGGGGTGACTTTGAGGCTGGGGGGAAGGAAAGAAGACAATAAAGGGTCGTGTATCCAGCCAGTGACTGCAGGGGCCCAAACCCACAGCCCCACTGGGGAATCCCAGAGGGAGAGAGATTAGAATCTTCCCAACAGACAGTGAGGAGGCTGAGCGTTAGGCTGCTCACCACAATGTCAGGATCAAAAAGGAATTGCCGTCATGTTAATTCAGACTCTTAGCAACCCCGTAAGACAGCCCAGAGCCACCCCTTTAGGTTTCCAAGACTTTAAATCTTGGCAGTAGATAGCCTCATTGTTCTCCTGAGGTGGGTTAGAACCCCTGACCTTGTGGTTAGCCGCTCAGTGTGTAATCCACCATGCCACCAGGGAACCACAAGGTCAGCAGTTCCAAGCCACTAAGCTCTCTAGAGGAGAAAGAGGAGGCTTTCTATTCCCATAAAGAGTTACAGTCTCAGACACTGTCCTACAGGGGCATTATGAGTCAGAATTGACTTGATAGCAGTGGGTTTGCTTTGGGGTTTGTGTGAGCCTGGTGGTACTAATAGCAGGACAGGGGTTGATATCCACCCCTGTTCCCAGGGAGAAGAATGAGGCTGTCCGCTCTCAGGAAGATTTTCAGCCTCGCTATAAGTCCGAAGTGACCTGATGGCAGTGGACTGGTTAGTGGATTTACATGGGCCAGCAGGCAGAAATATCTTGAAGTGCTGTAGACATTTATAGTAAGAAATACAGAATGGAGGGGATTTGGTGTGCCGAAGGCTACAGGGGTACGGGCAGAGCACCCACACAGTACATTCGGGTGCTAATACCTTTCCTCGGCCTTATTTTCACCGTTTCAAAGAGGCCGTTACAATCCCCTAAAGGGGATCTCAAGCAAGGAGTACTCTTTGTTGACAGGTAATGGGCAAGACCGGGGCGGTGTGGGCATCTCTAATCTTTTCTAGTTACTTGATGAAGGGACACAGAGCTGCTGGGGATTCCTCTGTGAGCTGGATCCCAAGAGCGCAGATCTCAGAGGGGATAAATGGTGCCACTGCCAGGCAATGCGTCCGTTTTCTGACCACCGCTTGGCTCCCCCACTTCCAGGCCACAGGCCTTTAAGATGTGAGCCCCACTCTGGGGAGTCGTTTCCAGGCCCTGGGAGACACAATCTCCAAGGATGCTTTGAAAGCAAGCCACCGTGGCATGCAGTCTGACACCAAAGGCGCTGACACTCTAGCTGGGTCAGAACAAGTTCTCCCTTTCACACGACACCTGTTTGCACAGAGTGTTTGCAGAATGGACCCAGGACAGCGATGGCTTCTTCCGTTCGCATCATGCCTCCAGCGGCCCCAACCTTGCTTTGCAGGAAAACATTGCTTTGCGGGAGACTCGGCTGGTGCGGCAAGCAAAAAGGACTCCTTTGTCTTGTCTTTGCTTTCGCGTTTCCAGTGGACGGATGCACATACAGGATCTTAAGTAAGATGCCAGGATTTAAGTAAGGGACATTGCTCTAACCACACGGCTGGCAGCGTGAATCTAGTAGCGTCCCCACGGGAGAAGGAGGATTTACAGCTTTGGAAGCCTCTGGGGCAGTTCTACTCAACCATGTAGGGTCACCGCTATGAGGTGGAATGGACATGAGGGCAGGGGGTTACTTTATTGGTGGGAAAAATCATCTCAACCCCGATGGTGAACGTGCGTAGCTGGAACGAGCTGGCGGTTGAGTTAGCGCTCACCTCCCTGTGTGCTGTGGGCAGACCATACTTCCTGAGTCCACGTGATGGGCTTCAGAGAGGGTTAGCATAACGCACATTAGCAGATGGCTTCAGTGTCCTCGTGCCTTTGGGGTTGGGTTTGTGCTTCCTGCCATCCATCCTAGGAAGCACATGCTTTGGGGAGCCACTGGTCCCAGGAGGGTGTGGGGAGCGAGTTGACTCTGGAATCGTGCGTGAGCCCCAGTCCAGAGTACCCCACCCAAGTTGCAGCCAGCCCACACACCAGGAGCTTTATGACACTGCATCAGGGGTAACTTGTTACGCAGCATTATTCAGCAATAGCTGACTCTTGCCTTTCTTTATGGTGTCACAGGGTATCTGTTGTCACCGTAGCCTGACTTGCTTAGAGTGAAACATATATCGATACAATTTAATTTTTTTAATTCCCCCCAACAAAAACAAAACTCAAAAAGTAACAGAAAGCACACTGAAGAAAACCTATCCTTTTGGGGGTACGTTATATCGAGGAGAATGGACTACACTTTCACTCTTTCTTGCGCTTCACCTGCCTCTTGATAGGAGCTTTTCAAGTCCCATCTTGGTGTCTTGACAAACTCATAACTTCTCACCCTGCCACCGTTTAATTTGTAATCACAACAATTATGAACAAATGAAAAAAACACAAGGCTTATTTTAATAGGGTGGTTTGCTTGTTTGTTTTCAAAATTATATCTATTTCCATTTTACCAAATCCACTTTTTTTTTTCAACGAAAGCTACATCTTCACTATCACCAGCTGAAATGAGACCCCTC
This sequence comes from Tenrec ecaudatus, assembly GCF_050624435.1. Taxonomy (NCBI): domain Eukaryota; kingdom Metazoa; phylum Chordata; class Mammalia; order Afrosoricida; family Tenrecidae; genus Tenrec; species Tenrec ecaudatus. The sequence goes on from NC_134547.1 coordinate 45,692,709, forward strand.
CTGGACTTGTTTCATACAATTAAAAGGCAACAAAAGGCAGCTGGAGCCATTTCACTTTTCAGAAAGCGGTAATTATTCTTTAACTCTTGGAGTGCAGCGTCCCTCAGGAGCTAATTATCGGAAAGCTCTCTTCACGCTTAGGAAACATGCGTACAGCTCCTTCACGCACAGAGCGAGTGTTCAACATTAAAGGGCCGCATCCAGGAAGTCAGACCAATCAGTTGGTCCAGCTAATTACTAATCTGATTTTTGGACTAGTTGCTTTAGATAATTATGATGCCTATTCATAACATGAAAAGCCAAACCTTTGACGGACTTAATAAAGAACCAGCTGAAGAAAGAATGTATCAGGACCATAATACAAAAATATACACTGTAGCAAGCAGAACCGGGAAGAAACATGGTAGACAATTTTGATAGAAATATTTAAGTGAAAACATCTCTATATACTAATTGCATATATCTAACTACTTTTCATAAATGTAATGGAAAAATCATTCCATTTTATGAATATATATATATATATACCTAACCCAAACTCACTGCTATTGAGTTGATTCTGACTTACAGCAACCCTTTAGAACAGAGAACTATCCCTGTGGGTTCCAAGACTGTAACTCTATGGGAGATCCTCATCTTTCTCTCATGGAATGATTGGTAGTTTAGAACTGCTGACCACAAGGTTAGTAACCCAATACATAATCACTAAAAATTCACTACCATGGAGTCATTTCCGACTCATAAGGATCCTATAGGATAGAGTACAACTGCCCTTGTGGGTTTCAGAGGCTGTGTGGCAGTTACATGAGCTACTGTCAACTTGAGTGAAGGGGTGGAGACTAGTCTCTTAATCAGGCCATAGCCAATGAGGCCTCTGTGTGGGCAGGCCTTCTCCTGAGCATTCTGGGAACTCCTGTCTTCCTCCCTGGAGGCTGGACACACACTCTCCCTTTCGGGAGATTCATGTTGACAAGCCACGTGGAGTTATGTTGATGGAGCCAGAGCCCTAGAGCTGGAGGAGCCATGTGGAGACCCCTGCCAATGCTGAGATGCTTCCACCACCACTGGCTCCAAAGACTTTCCACCAACTGGCCTGTGATCTTTCTGCATTTGGTGTCATTGCATGTGTTATATGAGTCAGTATAGACTGGTATCAGATTTCTAGGCTAATATCGGACTTCTGGACTTGATCTGGACTGGATGGGATGCGTTCTCAATATACAATTGTTCTTTTATATAAAGCTCTTTCTATCCACTCATTGAAGGGACATGTTTAAATGGGTTCTGTTTGGAATAAATCAGACCATGTATGAACCGAAACCCTGGTAACAATACTTTTTAACTTACTCTTACAGATGTATCTCTCGATCTATAGATGCGTGTTTGTATTTTTCCATGTACATCACAATATTAGATAAAATGAACTATTATAATAATGTCATGTTACAAGAGCCATGCCATCTGCCCCTCTGTTATCAAGCTGATTTCCATTCGCCGCATCCCTCTGGGATGCAGGAGAGCTGCTCTCTTGATTTTCCACGACTTGCTCTTCCTCCCACAGGGTACCTGAGGCAGCAAATCTTTATGAGAGCAAACAGGCCGATCTTTCTCCTGCAGATGGGCAAATGGGTTTGAATCTCCGGCGTTGCCATGTGCATACCAATGCTTACCCCACAGTGCCGCCAGGGGTCTTAACCTGGGACGTTAACCAAGACCAAACTCACGACCACTGAGTCCACTATGGCTCAGAACATAGGCTTGACAAAGCATGTGTTAGTCTTGGTAGACCTGAGACACAAATCCGTAGACACTCATATGTGTGTGAGAAAGAGCTTTGTATGCAAGAGCAAATGAACCAGTCCAGATCAAATCCATAGTCTGATATTAGTCTACATGCCTAATACCAATCTATAAAGTCCTCTTCAGACTCATGAACACCAGCAATGAGCCAAATGCAGGAAGATCACAGGCCAGTAGGTGGGAAGTCTTGTGGACCCAGTGGCATTGTAAAGATCACAGTGCTGGCAGGGGTCTCTATGTGGCCTCTCCAGCTCCAGAGGTCTGGATCCATCAGCCTCTCTCCATGTATCTTCTCCACAGGGATGTCTCACAGGGAGTGTGCAGAGAGAGGGTGTATCTCCTGCCTCCAAGGAGGAAATACAGGAGTTCCCAGAAGCCTCAGGAGAAGGCCATTCCCACGAAAAGGCCTTGTTGGCGATATCCTGATTGACAGGCTAGACTCCACCCCTACACTTTTAATCTTCAAATTGACACCAGATTATATAACTCCCACAGCATGCTTCTACCTTGGGGCAACGAGTGGATTTGAACTGCAAGCCTTGCTGTTAACACTCCAACATTTACCCAACAGTGCTACCAGTAGGTTACTAAGAAGCTACTAAAGACAGAAGAGATCAATACAATGTCTGAGGAGACCTGGTGGATCTGTTGGATAAGCATGGGCTATGAGTCTAACCCAGCAGCCACTCCCACGCAGAGAAATAAGAGGCTGTCTGTTCCCATAAACAGTCACAGCCTTAGAAACCCTAAGAGTTGGCATCAACTGGATGGCAGTTGGTTTGATTTGTGGTTTGGTTTAATGACCTCTAAGATATTTAAGGAAAAATATATTATAAAACAATATGTATCATATGATCCCTCTCTTGTAACCTACAGGGATGTGCATGCATACCATACACACACACAGACATAGATGCAAACAATTTGTGCTTCCCTGGGCTACCCATTGAGCTTCTAATCAAAGGCCTTGGGTTCGAATGTACCTATAACTCCCTAGAAGAAAGATGAGGTTGTCTGTCAAGATGAGGTCCCAGTCAAGATTTAAAGTCTCAGAAACCCAAAGGGACTCTTCTACTTTGACCTACTCAATGGCTTTCTTTCTTTCTTTCTTTCTTTCTTTCTTTCTTTCTTTCTTTCTTTCTTTCTTTCTTTCTTTCTTGTTGAGTTTTTAATCAATGGAAAGATTACAGCCCAGAAACCGTATGGAGAAGTTCTATTCTGTAGCATCTTACATTGTCACTGATACCACGGCAACAGGTATGATGGGGTTTTGGTCAGAACTCAAAAACAGAGTTGGAGAAAGCTATTTTGCTGGCGTGCTAAAAGTGGAAACGTGTTAGGACAAGGATGACAAGCGGGTTTCAGGCTCTTTCTGTGTTGGGATCCATTAGCAATGTCACCAAGGGCCAGCATGGGGCAGGAGGGACAGCTCTGGAGCCCAAGACTGGCCACCCTGGCAACTGAGAAAATCATTCCAGGCCTTGTAATTCTGAAAAGGAAAATAACAAGTCTATTTCCCAGGCTTCTGGGATTTAAGCTATTGTCATACAAAGCAAATCAAAAATAGCAAACATTAATAAGATCTTCAAGCCATATCCAAATGTCAGGAGCTAAAACCAAATACAAATAAAGTCATCCACTGGGAGCTTTTCTGGCTCCTTCCACTCTCCCCCTGCAAAAACACAGCTCTGAAATTTAGGAATTTCTAACCATCCCTTATAAACACAAGAAAGCCATAGGGTCCACTGGGCAACTGAATTAGACATACTTGCCTGGGACTTCGATGATTCATGGAAAGGAAGGTGACAAGAAAGTGGCAGGTCTAATGGCAGGTGGGAGCCCCAGTGAGGAACACGATGTGGGACCGCGGGTGTGTGCAGAGCACCCGGGGTCTGTGCATCGGAGGCGCACTCGGCTGCACTTTGCACTGCCGCACTGCTCGCTGGCTCCCTCGCCAGCTCTCACCCAACTCGAGGGAAAAAGCACCCCGTCCACTGCACAGGCGTTGTTCACATAGGGCCGAATGATCTGTCCTGGGGACTGTTTGTCCTCAGAAGCCTGGGTGGTGTGGCTTTCATGTTGGAGGTGTCGACCAATAGAGTATCGTTTGAAAAAGGTTCCCATCACTCCTCATGGCCCTTATCTCCTGAGAATGAGGGTGCTGCTTTTCTCCTTGAACGTTGGGTTTGGCCATACCGTTTGTGGTGGCTTCAGTGATGTGGGGCTTGGCCACGTGCCTTGCATTGGCCAATGAGATGTTAGTGGCTGGGATAAACCAGGGGTCTAACTTGTCTCTTGGTTGCCACACTTATATGCTGATGCCAATGCCATGACTACAAGGAAAGTGTCCACAGACTAGCCACGGGTGCAAAGAGGATGAGAAACACAGATTGCTGTTCTGGGCCAAACCTAGAGCTTAGTTTTTGAGCCCATTCAAGCTCGGAGAAGAGCAAGACAATGGCTTCAGCCAGTGGATGTGTAAGCAAGAATCGATTTACATTTATTAAGCCACTGATCATTGGAGCAACTCGTTGCACAGAATTGTAGTGACAATGGTTAGCTAATAGAGTGGATATGGGGTCTTTGGCAAGTGACTGTCACTGTAACTCAGTGTCTTTGTAAGTTAAAAGCAATCCAGGAAGAGTACCTTCCTCGTGTCCCTGTTGTGAGGATTAGTTAAAAAAAAAAAAAGAAAAAGAAAGCATGTTGAATGTTAATCATAGTGAGTGATGATGCAGAGGGAAGAGCAGTTGATTGGAGTGGGCACTAGGAAGAGCATGGACTCAGGGTCCAGGCGTGGTTATGCATTGAGTTGCTAACCACAAGGTCAGAAGTTTGAAACCATGGGTTTCTCCATGGAAGAAAGGTTAAGCTTTCTACTCCTGTAAACAGTTTCCATCTCAGCAGCTCACGGGGGTATTCCCACCCTGTCCTATAGGGCTGTTGTGAGGCAGCATCAACTCAATGGCCGTGAACTGGTTTGGGTTTTGTGTGCTGGCTACTGACTGTCCACTCTGAGAGCAATGGCAAACCCAAGGCCATGTCTACACTAGCTTAAGAAACTAGACTCCATTATCCATGAAGTCATGTGCAGGACATAGAATCCAGATGTCTCTCACCTTAAAAGGACAGACAACTACATGACTAGTGAGGCTTGGGAATGGTGGGAATGAGGAACTGGGGGTCTGAGAAGTGGTTTTCAAGGAGTGGGTACAGATACAGGACTCTGCCAGAGCGCAGATCCGAGGCTGGATCACAAGAAGCAAAGTGATCTCTCTGTGGCTGTGGTGTTGACGGGTTGAGTTGTCAAGAAGTTGCCTCTCGGTAACAGCAAATCCTCGCACCAACTCCTCAGGCCAGGGGCTGCAATGGCCTTGGAAATACGGACTCAGAGTCAGAAAGAAAGCAGCCAGAGATAACGTAGGTAGGTCTGAGCTGAATGCTCTGAGCATCCTCACGGTTGGTTAGTTGTACTTGAGGGAAAGTAACCCCAGCTTAAGCTCTGCTGCCAGACTACCTAGAGTTTAAACCTTGGCCCTCACCTACTCTGTGCCCTATGACAAATTGCAAACTATTGGGAAAATAGTGATATAAATATTAGGATGTAGGGGAAATCATGCTATTAATAAAACCTACAGACCAGCGCTTTGTGAGACTCAAACTCACAAAACATATAAAGCATTTAAGAACACTCTAGGGTATAGAAATTTTAACTCTTGTTGTTGTTATAATTTTAGACTCACGAACTTATATTTTAATTCCCTTGGATCAGATGGGTTTGATAATTCAGAAATTTGTTCAGATCTTAGAATAGAAACATGCACATACCATTTATCCTACAAAATCTCAACAGGACTGGGGGCTGTAATCAAACACATGACTATTTCTGTGATAAAACATATGAATATTCACATCAGATCAAAGTTAAAAATAACTTCACATCAGTTCAGGTCAGATGTTGCTCCCAGATGAGTATAAATTTTTTTTTAAGCCAAAGACACAAAAATAGTATCACTGGTGTTTCAGGAGCTTTGCAGAATAAGAGATTAAGGCTTTCTGTTGCTGGAAGTGATTAGACGCTGCCTAAGTGTGTCTGGCCAGCAGCAAGGGGAGGGGAACCCTCTGCAAATGAGCCAGCCAGAGAAGGCTGCATGTAAGACGTAGGCGTGGGGCCAAGATCTTCAAAGATCCGTCGGGCTGCGAAAGGCATGACTCAAGGCAACAACACAAAATGTCAACGATGGGAAGGAAATGGAACCCAGAATGGGTTGCTAAGAGATGGCCAAGAGGTATGATGGGAGTAGCTTGTACTTGTGCCCTTGTACAGTGCCTTGCTCTAAAACAACCTCTCCAGACCTGGTCCACACTCCATCATTTGCCCATGGCACTCGGCACTTCTTGGTGCAGTAGGCTACTCACTGAGCAAACCTGGGGGTCTTTGCCAAGGAGGATTTCTGGGTGCTAATATGCCCTGGGAGTATAGGTAGAGTGGTCTGGAAATGTAAAGAGTTCATGATCTCAACATCCCTCCATGGGAATGGACAGGATGGTGGAGGCAAATACCCCAGTTTCCATACCCTTTGGTTGAGATTGCATGAGGTCTGGTCTCCACTGTCACATAATGTTCCCCAGCAGGAATGAGCCTCAGATGTAAACTTCAGGGCACCCTCTATTGGCTTTCATGTCTCCCTCCTCATGCTCAACCTGTGTTTCCTGGGATCAGCTCTAAAGAAGTGTGTTATTGTTGGAAGTTGCCATATAGTTGACTCTAGGACTCATGGTGATTGGTCATATATACAAAAGAATACAATGTAGCCCACGCCCATGCCCCCTCCAGGATCCATGGTATGTCCCAGTCACTCCACCTCAGCTAGGGTTTCTTTGTTCTCACTGACCTTCTACTTTACCAGCCTGGTGTCTCTTCCTACTGTTCTTCCTGATGAAACGTCCCAAGTCAACTAGTTCAAGCCTGGCCGTTCCCGCGTCTCAGGGGCATTCTGGCGATATTTCTTCTAAGTCTGCCTTGTTTGTTCTTCTAGTCAGTGTGCTTCGTCAACACAATTTGGACACATCGGTTCCTCTTCCGTCTTCCTTTTACGTGTGTACCTTTGTCTCGGGATCGCTACTTTTGGAGAAGCCCGGACATTGCCATCCCCCTCAAAGGGAATGGCCCCTTCACTAGACTGATCCACCGTGGCTTGTCTTAGATGTTCCAGTAGGAGATGCTAAACTATGTAAGGACAGCAATGGTAAAGTCCTCTTCTGAGCCCCCATGGCGCATTGAAGAGACTAAGGATTGAATGAATGTTTGGTCAACTGACTCGGGAAATTGGATAAGTTTCAGTAACTTGCACGAAGGGAAAGGTCCCCAGTAAAAAGTGGTAGTATTCAGAGGTTCAAAAACACCTGTGTTTAAATTAACTAAGTTGTGCCATTTACTAGCTTGATGGTTTCAGGCAAGTCATTTGAGACTTGCTCAGACTTAGACACTACACATCTGTGAAATGAGGGCTAATCAAGCCTTTTCCATGGAGCTGCTGTGAGAATTAAATGAGATCAAGCATGTGAAGCTCCACATTTATTTCCTGGCTTTCCGGGTTAAGTATAGTTTTATTCCCAGCTATGGCAGTGACACCATTTCATGTCACCTTTAAAATATATAAAAGTACAGGGGTGGAGTTTAGCCTGTCAATCAAGTCACAGACTGATGGTGACTCCTTGTGGGTGTGACCTTCTCTTAAGGAGGGTCTTGGGAACCTCATCCCTCTCTCTCTGCCTTTACCTTCCTGCTGGCAGGCCACGCTGAGACCTGTCAGAGCCCTGTGATGCGTCCACAGCCATTGGATCCACAAGACTTTGCACCCACCAGCCTGTGACTTTCCTGCATTTTTGTATCATTGCATATGGCACAAGCATTTACACACCAACTATTCAGGATTCTTGATAATGAACTGTCTCCACTCTGTTTTCTTCCTAATCTGCAATAGCCATCTGAAACAACTGACCACGCTGCTTGTTTGACCAAGATAGCTCTGGGTGGGTCCAGTACAATAACATCTCTAAGCGCGGAGCCCAACAATTAGGCTTTCACACTCATTAGCACCATGAAACATTCCCTGAGGTGTCAGGACACATACTTCCCCAGGCTAGCCAAGTGGACACCCAGGACAATCCAAGACAAGGTGCTCAGATCAAGCCTGACCTCTAACTGGAGTTCCACAGCCCACCCGTGTGCGGCACTTGAGCAGACTTTGAGTGTGAGTGTGTGTGCGTGTGCGTGTGGAGCACAGGTGGATATGGGTGCAGTTCTTACCTGGCTCTCTTTCCTAGTTTCCCGCTGGAAGGTGAAGATGCAGACAGAAGACGGTGTTCAGGGGACTGTCGTGAGAGGACATGGAAAACTACTCCACGGGGTTTTCATCCTTGAGGACGCAGAGAGCCACGTCTTTGTTCTACAGAGCGACTGGCTCCTCTGTTCGGGACTCCTTTGAAAGAACAGGACGAGTCAACATCCAGGCCTCTTCTGCTGAGAAGCCAGATGACTCTGAGCATGACACCCTCTCTCTGGGCCTCCCTTTTCTTCCCTGTGTGGCAAGAGGCAGGTCAGGTGGGTGCTTTCCAGAGGCCAGTTCTAAGGACCTTGGAGTTAAAGAGTTTTGAAAAAGAGGCCCCTCTGAATATTTAAAGAAGGGATCTGTCATTCCATAGCTTTGCTGAGGAACTAGGTTCCTTATAGGTTTGCTAAGAGACTTGTGTTTTGCGGCCACCCTGCCGCCTCGAAGAACTGAAGAGGAGGCATCCATTTGAAAGTCAATCGAGTAGAGTATTTGCAGGTCTGCTGTCTGCAGGCGTTTAAATTCCGCATTCTGACTCGGGCAGAATGGAAAGCATCGGAAACTGACCAAGGAGACATTCAGATGTCAGTTTAATGCTCCAGCTGCTTAATCAAAATATGAATAAAAGGTCTAGAGCCCAACAAGCAAAAATATCATAGTTGTGGGATTCGGCATTTGCTTCCCCATTGTCAGCCAATTACTGTGTAATTTTTCCCTGTGACTGAATAACTAACTGTTAGCAAATAATGAAAAGGCAATTACAGCAGCGCTTTGTTCCTCGGCCGCTCTTCGCTGTGTTCCGGCGATCATTATTGTCAGAGCCGGAGGTTTACTGTACCATGGCGGCAGCACCAGGGGAGAAAATGAAATGGGCTGGTGCATGGAAAATTGCAAATGTCACAGCTACCTTCATCGGCACCGTCGGACTTCTGAGATGGGGGGGAAAAAGGCAGAGGACAAAGCTCTCTAGGTGGGTTTGGCAAATTCTCTACCTCGAGCTGTTGTGCCTACCGGGGAGGTGCGCCTGGGAATAAGAGTAGGGGCCTGGGGCTGGGCACTGGGCCTGAGGTTTGTGTTCTTTCCCTGTCTGTCATTCCCACAGGGCCGCGCCTTTTCGCCACAGTCTGCCTGAACCCGACTGGTGGAACTCTTGCGTTTGCCTGAGCTGCTAATTAGCAGTCGCCATGCTGTTTCCTAACGGGGAGTGGCATATAAATGATGCATTTTATGGGGTTTGATCTCGCTTCAGAGAGGAAATATGCCACATATGGACAGATGTCTGACAAAGAAAATGAGGATCGTGCCCTCTTGGTGCAGTTGGCTGACACCTATTTTTAGCAGCTGACGTTCACTGGCCACGTGCCGGGCCTTTCGGCTTCATTTTTATTAACCAGAAACTGTAAAAGAAGACCAAAGGGCTTGGAGGGACGACCTCCTATTTTTGTCTTTTATGTAGCCAACAAGCATTTCTAAACACAGACCCTGGAACAAGGCCCAGGTTAGGATCTGTGGGACCCAAGACGAAGAAGGCGCAGTCCCTGCTATAAAAGAGCCGGCCCTGCAGTCAGAGAAGCATTCCTTTGCATGAACGTAGTTTAGCAAAAACTGCTCATGCTTTCTGTCTGAGATGTGGATTCGGAGTCCAGCTCTACGGTTTGGTGGATGGTTTACTTGGTGTATCGGTAAGCTACTGCTGTGTAACAAATCACCCTTCAACTCTATCGGCTGACCTAACAATCACATAAAATTAAACGCTCTTCAACAGCTCTGCTGTTGCCACCACTCTCCTTCTCAGGCCGCTCATCTTCTTCCTGGAAAGTCTTTCCCGTAGCAAGAGACAGAGCAAGAGCACAAACAGAAATGGGCGGGGACAAACGTAGCCATCGGAAGCATCTCCTCCAGTTGTATCTGCTCATAGCTTATTGGCTGTAGCAAATGACCCACATGGTCAAACTCAGCATCAAGGACATCTAATCTACGACTCAAAGAGATACAGGAAGGGAAATAAAGAGTTAGAAGTGATGGATTGTGGAGCTCAATCCAATTGTCTACTTAAGCAAAACTCTGTGCTTTGGTTTCCTTTCTCAGAAATAAAGGCTGCACTCGCCTGCTTCAAGAGTTGTTGGGAAGACCAAAAGAAATAGACGTGAAGGCACGTTGACAACGACACAGAGCTATTACTGCCCTTAGTACTCACGCGAGGAGCCCTGAAGGTTCTGGGGGTGGTTACATTGGGCTGCTAGTCAAAAGATCAGTGGTTCGAACTCACCAGCTGTTCTGTGAGAGAAAGACGAGACTGTCTGCTCTCAGAAAGACTTATAGAAACCCCAATGAGCAGTTCTACTCTGTCCTGCATAGAGTTGCTATGGGTCAGAATCGACTCTGGCAGTAGGGTTGGGTTGGGTTTGGGTTTGGGTGATTATCTACTTTATGTTTTTTTCCGGTAAAAAATTATTATTTTTTTCTCAGTCAAATATAGAGGTTCTCTAGAAACTTCAAATATCTACACACTCAATAGCATTCTTTCACTCACCTGTGCTATTAAATATGGATAATGGAAATTATTTACTTATAGAGTCAATTGTTTACAAAATTGATTTGTAAAATAACACACTTCTCCAAAACCCTGCTCTGATTAGTGGACAGACATACTCTCAAAGCTATTGTCCTGGGTTCTCATGGCAGTAAGTCACGAGATCCCTTGGGTTTAAGATAGAATAAGAAAACATTTATAAGCTAACTCTGGCGGCTTTGGCAATTCTGCCCTAGGGTTATTTCCATAGCAAAAGGAAAGCAGGTTAAGAGGGGTTGATGTGTTATAAATAAATAAGCAAGGGTATACATTTCCAAGGACAGAAGAGAGGCCAATTTGTGATAGCAAAGAAACAATGTAATAAAACACTCAAGGAGGCAGACAGATCTGGGTTTGAATCTTCTTTCTGCCACGAGTTGACTTATTTAGCTTCTTGCTGTGGGTCCTTCGTTGTAAATTGGAGTATTCGTATCTACCTTGTGTTTATGTGAGAATTAAATGAAATGTAATTGATAAGACTTCCGCGCAGCATCCAGAACATTGTATAGACACAAGAAATAGTTCTCTTTTCCCGCTCTGATGTTTGCTTGGTTTTTAGTTTATTTTATCCCAAAGTTCCCAGGTCACAATTTTTTATATCTTATGTCTAAGACCATGAGATACCAAAATTTCCCAATTCCTGTAGCTCAAGTTAGGATGAGACCAAAAAAAAAATAATAATAACAGTCTTCAAGAAACAACTTGACAAGCAAGTAAATGAGTGAGAAGCTATTTGGTCCAAGAGAATCCCAGTCACTGAAGAAGGAAAAGAAAACAAAGGATTTGTCTTCTCTCCCTTGACCCTATCTATGCCTCACACAATTTTCCTTGGTTATTCCTATTCCTAGTAAGAGTCTCTGGAAGATCAGGAATGCAGTAAGTGGTTTCTTTTTTTAAAAAGTAACCTTCAGAAGAGCTGCATAAAAGGGAAAGAGGAGGCGGGGAGACCACACACTGACTTGGGAATACAGATACAGCTATCCACAGAAGAATATTGAAAGTCCTAAGGACTGTCAAAAGGACAATCAAGTCTGTCTTGGAAGAAGTACTGCCAGCAGGCTCCTTAGAGGCAAGGACAGCGAAGCTTCATCTCACATACTTTGTCCATGTTGTCAGGAGAGACCAGTCCCGGGAGAAGGCCATCGTGTTTGCTCAAATGGAGGGGCGCTGCAAAAGAAGAAGGCCTGCAAGGAGGCGGAGAACAATTGCAAAAGTGGTGCAGCACCAGGTAGTATTTCATGGTGTTGGGTACAGAGCTGCTGTAGGTTGGGAACAAGCTCAATGACACCTGACACCAATGTCTAAATGCAACAGTGTGTGTTAAAAACAGACTGTATCCAAGAAATATGAGATATTTAATTTCACCCAAGAAACTGCATTAAGGAATTGAAGAACAAGTTCAACAAATGCAGGCTTTTTAATAACCTTAACATTTGCTTATTTTTTCAATGATTACAAAAATAAATAAAAACAACAAAAACCAAGATTGACTGGGAAACTACCATAACTTGATGAATAATTTCTGTCATAATTTTACAGCAAATGGCATACTTACTGGAGGAAATTACCTTATAAATATTAAACTAGAGAATGGTTATATATATATATATATATATATATATATATATATATATATATATATATATATTCTTTGATGGAATGGCTTAGCAATATAAAGATACAATTTCAACAAAACTCCTAATAGGTATTTATATTCCACTGATATTTAATAGAAGCAGCATCACCAATCAATGAATGGGAAAACTACAGATTATTGAGCAGATGAAGAATCGGACTTATTACATGGAGCAAAATGTGAGGAGACATCAACAATGGTTGTGAAAGAATTCAGTGATCTGTTCATGCCATTTTCCCATGCACTTTTAAAAAGGCCCTTCAGCCTGTGGAACACTGAATGGGCAGGGTTGGAAGGGTAGGTGGGGTCCATCGGAGGCAAAATGGCAAAGGCAGACACCCTTTGGGTACAGACCCTCACCTGCAGTTCTAACATGCACAAAGCTCTGGACAAAATGGTGGGGTTTTGTTGTTTATTTGTTTCATCAATTTGACACAATCATCCTGGGGGACAGGACTTGAGCTGAGCTGCCACAAAAGAACATCTTGTCACATCCCACTTCACGTGAAAATGTATCTATTTTGATACAGAAGTTCAAGACCAGTGTGTTTGACTGCAGGCTGCTTCTCAGAGCTGGCAGAATGGGCTGTATCATTACTGCCACGGCATGTGGGTCACAAGCCTGTAGAGAATGTGCTCTGGGGAAGCTCACCTGGAGAAGTGGGTTAGGACGGTCGTCATCAAATACAGCAGGAGAGAGATATCCTTTTGCGCCTTGATGTCCATTTGCAGACTTGATGTCCTTTTGCATCTATGGCAAGTCAGGTGCTGGAAGTAAGAGTGGGGCACGGTGGTGTGAAAGGTGGGGAACCAAACATCAGATCAAATAAGAGAAAATAACTGTAGTAATTCTGCTGCTGACGTGAGGCGCTTCCGACTGGATTCTCACCCATAGCCACCCCACCTGATAGACTAGACATAGATCTAAATGAAACTCAATACTTGGCTAATTCAACCTTTTCTCCATTGATTATGATCGTAATTATTGGTCCCGTTGTGAGAATTTTTGTTCTCTTTGTACTGAGTTGTCCTCCACCCAGAAGGCTGGTGTCTGTGATCTTCAATAGCACCTGCTTCCAATCTTCCCCCCATTCAGCTAGCAAGCCTGTTGTCATCTGCATACTGGGGGTGGTGGTGTTAGATGCCATCGAGTTGGTGCTGATTCTCAGTGACCCATGTACAGTGGAACTCAACACTGCTGGTCCTACACCATCTTCACCATCATTGCTACATTTGAGCCCTTTATGGCCGGCCTCTGTGTCAATCCATTTCCCTGAAAGTCTTCCTCTTTTTCACGGACCTTCTTTCTACTGTACTAAGATCTACATATTGCAGAGTGTTTATAAGCCTCCCCCCACCCCCATCCTGATGCTGTGTTTTCCTTCACCTAGTGCAGCTTCTTCAATTATTTGATCAGCATACAGATTAAATAACAACTCTGAAAGGAGGCAACCCTGACACACACCTGTCCTGATTTCAACCAAGCGTTCTTTCTCTGTTCTGTTTGAATCACTGCCTCTTCGTTCGTGTGCAGGTTCTGCATAAGCACAATGAAGTATTCTGGAATGCCTGTTCTTCTAGATGTTATCCGTAGTTCGCCATCACGTGACACCATGCTGGCCCAATGACACAGAACATGTGTATCCTCTTTTGGTCCAGTATGAATGGCTGCACTAACCTGGAGAACGGGGCTGTCAGGCTGTGGATGTGCAGTGAGCCAGTTTGCCCGATGCTCAGTGACCCCCGGCGTCTCTGCTTTCCATGTGCTCCGTGGCTTTCCGATGGTTTTTATTTTATTATTACTTATTTTTGATACAGAATTGGAAGCTCCGACTTCTTCCTGCTGTAACTGCCTGTTTCTAATAAGCCCTTCCTGTCTTCTTCTAAATTTCTTACTAATTTGAGGAGCTCCACCCCAAGAGCATCAACACTGCTTGTAGAAGACATGCAGACATTCCCTCCCTCTCTCTCATTCTCTGCCACCCTCCTGTTCAAGGCCCGCTTCTCAGGCTGTCTCGGTGGCTCAGGCTTTGGCCTTGTTCCCGTCGACTGTGTGCTAAGTCCATGGGTTTGCCTGGGGTTTCACTGTGCTGACGTGCTCCACCCCAGAGCTATCTTTTGTGCCTTAGTGTTTGTATTTGGGAAGACTGGCTCCTATGATGTGTCCCCCAGGTGCCCTGGAGTTTGGTCAATAGAAGGCATGCAGGGAAGACCGGAGGGCTGGGCAGACATAGGCCATGCCTTCATGCAGACGACATTTATTCGGAAAGGACAAACCCTCCGCAAACAGATGTGTGTGCGGTAAGCTCCCCACACAGGGGGAGGGGAGGCTGCGGAGCTTGTAAGGGGCTCAGTGGTCACCTGGGGAGAAGAGGTGGCTGTGTTCAACTAAAATAAAGTCCCACCCGCTGCCACCTCGGTTTTCTCCATGGCTTCACAGCAAACAGAACCCCCGGCTTTCATGTGCAAAAGTGCTGCTGGAGCAAGGACCACCCCAACCTATGACTTCTCTTCCCAAGCCCCAGAGAGGTGTCACCTAGGTGTGGAGGTGGCAGTGGGGGAGGGGAGGGGCCGCACATGCTCTGGAGGGGTGCTCCTAGCCTCAAGTTCTGCTCAAATGACCAATGTCCTTTCTTAGAACTTGTCCCCGCCCCAATCATAGATTCGTTCAAATGCTCTCTCCTTTGCTCCCATGGGAGCATTCCATGTAACATAAAATCCTACCACTAAATCTAAAGGTAAAGGAAAGACATCATTACCAGCCTAATACCTCGTGGAAGAAATCCCCATTTCTGATAGATACTTAACAGTGCATTGGTGATTAAATTAATTGCACGTAGAGAACGGAAAGATAGCTCTTTAATGCATGTTAAATATTAACAATTTGAGATCATAGGAGTCGCGGTGTCTCCTTGTTCCAGCTTCCTTTGTCGACGAGATGTGCTTTGTGCGCCGAAGAGCTCTTTGGAATGTGATCATCTTACCCAGAGAGGGCCACATGGCTCCCCGCAATGCCAGCGCCACCAGCAATCAGCCGAAACATAAATGACCGGAACCAAATGGATTCAGGCAGCCATGCCGACTCCCGAGTTAGAAAGTTTTATATATCAAAAGTCTGAATGCCAACTAAATCAAAACCTTTCCAGGCAAATCAAGGGGCCAGCAGCTCTCTCCCCTCTCTGCCAACCAGTCCAGTCCTCCTCTTCTTGCCAGGGCAGTCAGAGGGTATCGGGTGCTGTGGTCAAGTTTGGCATCCTCTGGGGCACCCATCCATGTTCCATGACCTGGTCTGGCCAGCCCATCACCTTCCTATCAAGAGCTTTGGGTGGGAGGCGTAGGGGAAGCCCAGCAAGAAGAAGCAAAACAAACCGATTGATTGCAAACCCAGTGATGATGTCAGCATGAATTAATGTTTCCCACAGGCATGCTAATCAGCGCCATGACATAATCACAGCTTCCATTACACCGGTGGGACATCAAAGCGATACCAAAGATAATGTAACACAACACTTAAAGCCTCAGGAAACGTCCACCACGCTCTCAGATGTTTTGTAAAGTTACCGATCTTTTCATTGCCCAGGAAACAAAATAAAAACACCGAGAGGAAACAGAATATTGAATTTGGGAAGAATCAGGGCTGGAAAGTGATTTCATTCCAAATTCCAAAGGTTCAAAGAGAGATAGTGGCAATTAAAAAGCATCACGGGGTCATCATTTCAAAGCAGCTCTGGGGCAAACTTTTCTCAGGCCAGCAGATGGGCTTGGTTCTCACACGGGCGCAGGGAAATCCAAGCTCGTGTAACCTGACTGAGGGAGCAGAGCTGCATTGAGTGTGGCAGACAGGAGGGCACGGACTACACGTTTGAGCCTCTGTTCCAGGTCGACTAGGCATGTGACCCAGAGCCAATCATTTCATGTCCCGGACATTCCCGCTCTTGTTTACAAAGCAGAAATGACATTAGAGGGCTCGGTGGTTGGTTGGAAGAATTCCCACCTCCCATGCAGGGGCCCCAGGGTTGATTTCTGCCAATGCTCTCCCACACACACACCCCACGGCCACCACTGCTCTCGGTGGAGGCTGGTATATTGCTATGATGCCACACAGGTTTCGGCAAAGCTTCCAGAGGAAGATGAGCTAAGAGGAAAGGCCTGGTTATCTGTGTCTGAAAATCAGCCATTGAAAACTCTGTGGATGGCAATGATCAGAGCTACCACCCATCATGGCATGTGCAGGACTGGGCAGTGCTTCCTTCCCTTGTGCATGGAGCTGCAAGGAGGCAGGACCAGCGGTTTTATGGTCATCAGGTTTCATCCCTTGAAGCCTGTTGTTGTTGTGTGTAGTGCCATCAGCTCAGCTCTGACTCCCAGCAACCCTCTGTACCACAGAAGGGAACGCTGCCTAGTCCTGCCCCATCGGCACCATTGTGGTTATGTTGCAACCACTGGATCCATCCATCTGGTCCAGGGCCTTCTTCATTTCCACTGCCCCTCTACTTCAAGTGCGATGTCTTTCTCCAGGGACTGGGCTCTCCTAACAGCATGTCCAACGTACATGAGACAACGTCTTGCCATTCTTGCTTCTAAAGAGCATTCTGGCTGTATTTTTTCCAAGACAGATTCATTCACTTTTCTTGCAGGTGTTCACTCATGGCCTGCATTCTCAGTGGCTAACCTAAAGATGGGGCCTTCAAACCCACCCATCAGCCTGACAGAAGAGAAGGCCTAGCAATCAGTTTCTGTGAAGATTGAAACCAAGAGAACCCAGCTCTAAACAGTTCTACTCTGCGATGCAGGAACTCTCTGTGAGCTGGAATCCACTGGATGGCCACCAGCAACCACCACAGTGGCAGCAAGGGGCATCAAACCAGACATAGGAAGCCAGACATGGAAAGGGCACCGGATAAACTGTCAAGGGAACATGCATGGTGGCGCGCACATCAGGCATGGGGCGGTTGGGGGACAGAGGATGGAGTGAGGGGACGGGGGCAAAGTCGATCCTGCAGAAGACATGGACACTCAAAAAGGCTTGGAATATTGAGGGACCTGCAATTCGTTTAGCTAGAAAAATGTGTTCATTCCAATGATATACGAAGCCTACACAGTCAGGTGGAAGAATTCTTCCCCATCCTTGACAACCCAAAATGGATCCCCTGGGCTGTGGCAAAGGATCTTTATTTTTCCCCAAAAAGTACATTTACACGTTGTGAAATCTGTGTGAGCCCACTCTCTGTACGGCAGGCAATACCTTAGTATTGTTGAGAAGCAAGTCACAGCACATGAAGTGGACCCCTTCTCACCACCCGTTTCTTCATCTGTAAAACACGCCCAGATAACAAGGGAGAACCGAGGGCCTGATACCCCCTTTTGTCTCAGTGCAGCCAGTCATTGTAATCAAGCCAATGGAAAAAAATAAATGTGCTCGATCATAACAAACTTCATTCTATGAAATTGGGCAGCTATAGCGAGCCAGCCAGCCTGCTCTGGAAAACTCATCCACCATCAGCTGGCAACAAGTCAGAGATTGTAATTTGACACCGCAAGGCCGGGAAGGGTAAGAGGGTAAAAGATGGAGGGGCTGGACACATCACTGTACATTGTGACATTAAATGAATTACATGGAGATGATATGCAAATCATTATGTAAATGTGGCATATGTTGTTTTTGAGTTAACAGTTTGGACACTTCAATAATTACAGAATTTTTCAGGGTGAGTTAAGAGGCCCAATAAACTATATTTAGGATCCACATCAGCTAAACACGGTTTAATGGCCTTTGTTTTTCATTGTAAGGGGCTTGGGTTAAGAGAGAAACTTGAAATTCTCTCGCGTAGCCCCATAAAGACCAGTATATCTTATACAATATTCCTTTGATGACAGTGACGATCTATGGCAATTAATAAGCACATAAATTCTAAAAAGCCTTTGAAACTGTGGACCTCTCTGGAGATCCCGACTTTATCTTATGTTATCCTTCTGTACCTTGTGACAGGTGTAAAAGATTAAAATGAAATATCCTTTTCTCCACTGCATTACTCTCCTTTCGTTTCAGAAAAAGGGCCCTGAGCACCAGCGGCTCAGATGTTCGGAGGCTAAAGCCATTGGTCCCTCGGCCAGTGAAGCGGCAGGGACCCCTCACTTACAGCTGCTTCTACAAAGGCGGTGTTGAGTCCCCCAGTCTTTCCTCCTCACGACGGCAAAATCTCCCCCAAATATTTATTTTCTAAGAAAAGATAGCCATGGCTCCTGTAAGGGAGATAGAGCTGAGCAGGAGGGAGTTTTTCATTGATTTTGGATTATTTGGGATTAGATTACCTGACGAATCTCTGATTATAAAACGCCCAGAAATTCCAGGTGATATAGAATGAACATCCTTTTAAATGCAGAGATGAACTTGCCCCCCCCCAAAAAAAAAAAAACCTTTATAGATATCCCCAAAGGCTTAAGGCAAAGAAGAAACTGAAGTCTTGCGGGTTATAGATGATCTGAAGTTGCAGCTGCCCCAGGGGGGGACTGAAGGTCACCAGTTCTGGCAAAATAGAAGGTTGGGTTTTAACAACCTCACGGAGATTGGAGTGGAGGCTTTTTGTCCCATAAAATGAGGACACTCGACCAGTTAACCCCTTCAGGGACAGGCTGGACTAGGAAAGCTGCTGGTCAGCAAATTAAAAGTAAGTGTTTGCACTCAGGCGCTGCTCGGGGAAAGGTAGAAGTCTCCCTGAGAATGTAGACCTGTAAGATTGCTCTCAGTCTGTTTGGGAGGTTCCTCTGGGAAATGACCAGGGGACAGGCCACCAGTTGGAAATAGCAGCAGGGCCACCCGGCAAGTACAAACTAACACCCATGTTCCCAAACCTCCAGATTCCCACAGAGTAAACCCTCACTGATGATGAAGTCACAATGTGCAATTACGGAAGAAAGGAGGGGAATCCCAGCTCCCTTGCCCCCCCAAAGTTGAGCCTTGGTTTTCTATGCAGCATGTGGGGTTGGAATGGTTGACGAACTCAAAGTTCATTCTTCTCTTTGTCACTAGTAGAGTCAAACCCTGGCAACCTTTTACTCTGCCACGAAGGTGGTTTCTGACGCGGGCGCCTCGGGAACTTCCTTGTGAAGAGACAGGCCAAGAGCAGAACAGGAGTTCTCGTGTTGGATTGTGGGCGGAGGATGCCCACGGGCCCTGCGTAATACATGGCGTAGACAGGGGTAGAACACCCACCCTTTCAGTCTCTTAACCACCAGCTCTTCACAGCTTCTCTATGTGTCTGTGATCTGTACGACTGTTGATATAGGAGCGCTCAGGAGCCCTGGAGGTGAGTGGTTATGCATTGGGCTGCTAATTGCAAGGTCAGCAGTTCAAAATCAATACCTGCTCCTTGGAAGAAAGGCAGGGCTGTCTACTCCCGTAATGAGTCGGGGAAACACACAGAGGCAGTTCTACCCTGTCCTATAGGGTCACTGTGAGTCGGCATCAACTGGACGGCAATGTGATTGGTGTGGAGCTTTCTTGCTTCTATCAAGTCCCTGGGTAGGACACGTGGTTAGTCCACTGGCAGTTTCAGTCCATCCAGAGGTACCTCAGAAAGAAGGCTAAGTGAGCTACTCCTAGAAAAATCAGCCACAGAAAAGGGCACCAACCGACGTGGGGTGACTACGTGTCAGAATTGACTTGATTGTGACCGGTTCATTAGTTATTCAGTACTTTTAAGTTGACTTGCTTTTTAAACAAAAATGTTATCAACACCACTATGAATGGTAAAGGATTGTCACTTCGAATAAAAGAAAGTCATCATAATAAAAAATAAATACAGGTAGAAAAACAACAAAGGAGCCCCGGTCCCACAGAGGGTTATGCGCCGTGCTGCCAACTGTGAAGCCATCCGTTCAAGCCCACCCTCCCCTCTGCAGGAGAAAAATGAGGCTCCTTTCTCCTGTAAAGATTTACAATCTCGGGAAACCATGGGGGCAGTTCTCGTCTGCCTGATCCAGTCACTTGAAATTGGAATTGACTCCATGGCATTGAGTTTGGTTTGTGAGAGTTTGAAAACAACGATGCTATTACATACATTCTCGTTGGACAAAATGGCTTACGCAAGGTTTGCTTGAGGCGGCCACCTCTTTATTAAAGGGGAGATTAACAAGTGTTAGTTGCAAGACAGCGAACACAGCAACGCAAGCAAGTTCCTTGGAGGAAGAAGTCCCTTGACCCAAGCCCTGATAATTTCAATCGCCTCCTGTGCTCATGAAGTTGGACATTGAATCAGGAAAACCTAAGAAGAGTTGGTACATGTGAATTATGGTGCTATCAAAGAATATCAAATGTTCCACGCACTGCTGAAGAACCAACACATTCGTCTTAGAAGTGAGACTTCATCTCACATGCTTTGGACACGTGATCAGGAGAGACCACTCTGTGGGAGGGGACATCATGCTTGGTGTAGAGGAGGGGGCAGCAAGAAAGAGGAAGACCTTTGACAAGATGGATCGACACAGTAGCTGCAACAATGGGCTCAACCATGACAATCGTGAGGATGGTGCAGGGCCGACTGGACAAAGGTTTGTGCTGTTGAACCTCGGGCCAATGCGACAATGCTTAACAATAGATTAGATGGTGAGTGGATTCACCATTGGACCGTTCACCTCAAGATCAGCAATTCAAGTCATGGGCTGTTCTGTGGAAGCAAGATCAGACTGTTGGCTCCTCTAGGAGCCACAGCTCCGGAAACCCTGCAGGACCATTCTGCTCTGTCTTAGAGAGTCCCTTTGAATCCGACTCAACTTGATTGATGGCAGTGGGTTTCATTTTTCACCTGGGAACGAGGAGTCCCCAAGTGGCACAAATGGTTAACTACTAGCCAGAAGGTCGGCAGTTTGAATGTACCGAGTCTCCTCAGGAGACAGGCTGGGTGATCTGTTTCCAGAAGGTTCTAGCCTTGAGAACCCTAGACAGCAGCTCTACCTGCACACATGGGATGGCCAGGTGTTGGAATGGATCCCAAAGCAACACACACACATCCCCAAGCTGCCGAGGGTATGTGTGTATGTGTGTGTATGTGTCTGTGTGGTATCTGTGTGTGTGTATGTGAGTGTGTGTGTCTGTGTGTGTCTGTGTGTGTCTGTGTGTCTGTGTGTCTGTGCGTGTATGTGTGTGTATGTGTGTGTTTGTGTCTGTGTGTGTCTGTGTGTATATGTATGTGTGTGTGAATGTGTGTGAGTGTGTGTATGTGTGTGTATGGGTGTGTGTGTCTGTGTGTCTGTGTGTGTGTGCGAATTAGCAGAAAGAAATGAAGATTTGAGAGCCAGCAATGCCCAGCGGAAGGGGCATTGTACATTTTACAAAGTAAATTCTAAAATTCTAGATATTTTCGTCTGTGTGACAGCTGACTAACACGTGGAGACTTGCACGTCCCACTGAGACATACAAGGGAGCTTCAGAAAGCTCATGGAAGATGAAACGGAGAGAAGGGATTGCAGCCGTGGGACATTTGAAGCCCCTCTCAGAGAGCGCCACATATATGCTTTCCTCAGAGAAAGAAGTTAAGAAGGGAGTCAATAGTATTCATGACTCAATCTAGTTCTAGAAAGAGAACAGTAAAGGAAAATGGAGGGAAAAAACAAGTAGGACAAGATGGGAGTCAGGGATCTATGAATTACCTGATTATAAAAATGAGACACACACACACACACACACCAAAACAGTTGCCATCGACTGAATTCCCACTCATGATAACCCCGTGTGGCCACAGGGTATTTTGAGAGGCCAATTTTTTAAAGGTAGATCACTAACCCTGTCTTCTAAGGCAATGGTTCTCAACCTGTGGGTCGCGACCCCTTAGGGGTCAAACGACCCTTTCACGGGGGTCGCCCAATTCATAACAGTAGCAAAGTGACAGTTATGAAGTAGCGACGAAAATAATGTTATGGTTTGGGGGTCACCACCACATGAGGAACTGGATGAAAGGGTCGCAGCACGAGGATGGTTGAGAACCAATATTCTAAGTCATCTTTTCCCCCCAACAGTTTCATTGGCATATGATTCACGCCATACAATTCAATCGTTTACTCACATCAAGGAGAGTTGTACAATTATCACCACAATCAGTTTTAGACCATTTTCTTCCATCTTGTTCTTATCGTTATTAGCTCCCTATTTCCCTCCAACCCCCCTGCCCTACCTGCATGGAACCATCACCTCCAGTTACCGTCTCTCTGGATACGCCCATCCTAGATTTCACTCACAGCAGAACCCTAAAACTAAACCAACACACTAACACCAATAACAAAGGAAGACAGATAAAAACCTCAACTGAAAAGAAAGCAGAAAATATTAAAAACTGGAATACGTTTAAGATGGATCAAAATGGAGGTCAAGTGATAAGGTGCTAAGTTTAAACCTAACTGCACCTGCAGACACCAGTCGCCACCATCCTGAGACCAGAAGAACGAGGTTGTGCGTGGGGAACACTATCAACTAACCTGAAAAGCGTCACACGAGGAGGTCCTACAGGGAGGGGGAGGGAAATGGGCAACGAAACTCACAAGCATAAAAGACCAGGCTTGCTGGTTGCATTGAGACAGGCGGGACCCTGAGGCGATGGCCCTTTCTCCCCCTGCAGTCTGGAATTGAGTTCACTCCTGCAGTACAATAACCCCCATTAAGATGAAAAGGGCAGCATTTATCCCAGGACAGGTTTCAGAGGGTCAGGAAAGAAGGAGGGGTGGAAACAAGTGACACAGGAAGTGGGATACTTGATACGTGACAGTGCTTGAGGGGATGGCAAGGGATGAGTTGAGACAAATGGTGTATGAACTCTTAAATTTCAAACTGGTGATCTTCTCTGTAAACCTTCACCAAATTCAGAATAAATATGTATGTTTTCAAGCATGCCGTAAGTATCCGTTAAGTGGCCTGCAGTCATGTGAATGTGGGGCAGGACCAGGGTGCCTCAATGGTTGAATCCCTGCCTTGGGTGCGGAGCCCTGAGTTGGATTCCCGGCCAATGCCCTCCATGGGTAGCCGCCACCCACTGGCCAGTGGGATTGCATGTTGCTATGATGATGAGCAGGCTTCCGTGGAGCTTCTAAATGCAGACGAACTAGTGGGGAAGGACTGATGATCTCCCTCCAAAATGTAGCCAATGAAAGCCATTCGCAATGGTCTGATCTCCATCTGGGGAATGGTGCTGCTCTGGGCTACGTTACATTTCACTGATGGTGGGTTGCCATGAGTCAGAGGCCTGGCTGATGGCAGCCAACAAGAGCAGCAATGTGAACGAATGGACAGATGACAGGTTATTAGAGCTTGTTGTTCATATAAGTATCTAACTTTTGGTGAGCACTTCCTGGGTGCCAGACTCTGGAGAGATGCCCAGCTGGTAACTGGTGTGTGGTAGTTACATAATCTGGTGTCAATCTGAGGATTCCGAATGAAGGGATGGAGTCTTGCCTGTCAATCGGATCACAGCCAATGAGGCCTCTGTGTGGGCATGGCCTTCTCCTGAGAATTCTGGGAACTCCTGTATTTTCCTTCTTGAAGATGGGAGACATTTTCTCTCTCTCTCCTCACTCCCTTGGAGACGTTCTACTGACAAGACACAAGGCTGACTCCCCATGAGACATCCCTGAGGAGAAATCACATGGACCTACCGATGCAGCCAGAACCATGGACCTGGAGAAGGCACATAGAAACCCCTGCCAGCGCTGAGATGCTTACATCACCACTGGATCCAAAGGCTTTCTACTCACTGGCCTGTGATCGTGCTGCATTCGGCATCATTGCATGTGTTTCGTCAGTCTGAAGAGGACTTTATAGACTGGTATCAGATATAGGGACTAATAACGAACTTATGGGCTTGGACTAGACTGGGTTGGGATGCTTTCTTAATGTTCAATTACCTTTTATATAAAATTCTGTCTTATACACATATGCGTGTCCATGGATTTGTTTCTCTGGTCTACCCAGACTAACACAGGTGCTGACTCTGTTCATTTGGAGAAGAACTCAGAGGAGAAGAACTCCTCCGGAGGGTCCTGGCACCTGCACGTGTGTGCCATCTGCCTCCAGGCAGACACTGCTGTCTCCTCAATGGCCATGACCGTCTAACAGCACGCAAACACACCAACAGCGTACACATCCCCCAAAGAAGAGCTGACGCGCAGGCTGTGTTGATGAGCTATTGGTTAGGTTTTTCCCCGCTGCTTTGGAACAGTTAAGATAAACTGGACACACGAGAGTCCCAAGGTCAAAGTCAACCTCTTGGCTAATTCATAAGGAAACATACATTACCTTGAGATAGAGATGCGCCGATCAGTAGGTTTAGAAGTCCTCAGATCAGCATAATCATTAATCATGCATTTGTTGGAGGGGAAGGAAATAGACAGGGGGAATTAAGTCAATCGGTTGTTTCTTATCGTTCCAATTCTTTAGACAACCCCCTCCCCAAAAGTAGACAAAGTATTTATAGGGAAAACATTATGACGTATTATCCAAAGAGGGGGAGGCTATTTCATAAGAGTGAAACAAAACTGCAATTGACACTGGATCGTACTGCCATCCTCTGTGACCTTGAGATGATCCGCTTCAATAACCATCTGTTTGACTTTCATACCCAGTATCAGTCAATTCTCTTTGAAAAGAGAAATCAAATTCTCACAGACCCACGAAATCCCAAGTGCCTAAGGACCCAGCTTGTGCTGTGCTGTTTGGGGCGTGTCCAGGGCTGTGGGGTGGAAGTGGGCTTGCTGCTCAGAGGGCAGTGTCTAGTCAGAGACTTTTTGATACGGATCTTAAAGGACAGAAGCTATACACTGGGAACAGCAAGAGCACAGAACCAGAAAGCCCAGCCCCTTGGGCTCTGCTCCTTATTTCCTACTTGCCCTGGGTGACCTGGGGGAGGTGAGTAAGGGGGGGGGGGGGCTTTAGCATGCTAGTGTTCACTTCACTCCACCTGAAAAAAGAGAGAGGACTTCTTCACAAGGTAGTTTCTGAGGCCCATTTTTCACTACAAATTTGCATGAGATTACTATAATTGTAGCATTTGCGTTTCAGGAGCACACGGCATGCTACGAGTGTCAGGGAGTTTTGTTTTAGGTATAAAACCGGAGATGGGGATCCCTGATAAACTAGGGTGCTCCTGCCGCCAAAACAAGAGCAGCTTGCAAGTCACTGCTCTTAGGGACCAAAGCAGATGAGAGAGCGCGAGACAGAGGATGAGATGAGTCTAGGAGTTATTCTGGGTTTCTTTCCCTTCAGTTTAATGTTATCCACAAGGTTGGTGGTTCAAACCCACCCACCGCTCCATGGAAGGAAGATGAGGCCATCTGCTCCCATAAAGAGTCACAGCCTCGGAAACCCTGAATACAGTCACTGTGAGTTTGAATCAGCTCAACAGCAATGGATTAAACTTTGATTTAAACATCTTTGTGTGATCCCAGAGCAGAGTGCAGTGTTCCCTTGTAGGCCAGGCACCCTGTCACATTCATGTCTCATGCCCACATTGAGATCCTAGACAGGTTTTCTTTAATTGATAGCAACGCATTTCTCTTTCAGTGGCATTTCCACATGATAACTTGAAACCTCAGTAATCGGTACGCTTGGAGCACAGCAGGGAGCGAATCCATTATCTCAACAAATGGTGTCGAGAGGAGAGACAGCCCTTTGCTCATCCTCTCCTGTGTGAACAGTCCCAGTGGACAATCCAACAAGAGCATCTATTGAGCATCGACTAGCAGAGGTAGGCATCATCTGGGCAGCAGCCAACCACCCAGACATCTCTGGTCCCATAAAACCTTTATTTGTTGCTGCTGTTTTGTGTGTGTGTGTGTGTGTTAAGGAAAATCAGCTCTATTTTTGTTTATGATTTTGCCCTAATGATTTTAATTGTGAAAATGACACGGGGTCACAAGAGTCAGAACGGACTTGACCCACCAACAATAGCAATGACTTGAAAGACTCCCAAACTCAAACTCTTACAGCAGTGGACCCCAGGTGGGACACAGGGGGGTGACACAGAGGACATGGTTCCGGCTGTGGCTTCTCAGGCTTGGTCCAGGAGGAAGGTGGGCAGTGGTGAGAGCCGTGAGCCTGGCGTTCTCCTGCTGCTTGCCCGGTGGAGCAGTGGTGGGCTGGCCCACTCCTCTTCCTCCCTGCGCCCATCCTCCTGCCTCTACTCCCACCACCACCTGTTCCTCTGGAACATTAAGTTAAATATTTTCACTTCACACCACACCAAACTCACTGTCAGTGAGTTGACGCCATCTCATAGCGACTCTGTAGAGCAGGGTAGAACTGCCCCTGCATGTTTCGGAGACTGTGATTATTTCTGGGAATAGAAAGCCCTCTCTTAGAATGGGTTTATATAGCACTCCACAAAATAGACCTGTGCCAGGACGGTTTTGCAATCCCAATGAACCCTTTGTTATATTTCATTGCGATGGCTCTTTAAAGAAATCAGCACGTAGAAAAAGAAAAGAGGAATGGTAAAAGATAAAGAAATAAATGCAAAAAAAATCTCTGGTTCAGCAGCTCTTGGTTTTAGCAAAAATCACTCTAGGAGACTTTTTAAAAATCCAACCAACTTGAAACCTTTTTTTTTTTTTTTTTCTCAAAATTCCCAGCAAGTTTCAAGGGCAGATGATCAAAGTCCTCCCTTCCTCTGGGACACAACGTCATCACTGAACCATGCAACCTGCCGGGGAGTTGGTGCCCCGTGTGCATCTTCTGTGATGGTAGCCTATTATTCCTGGTCCCTTTGGGTACTCATATTATTCCCAAAGAGATCTGTAAATAGTCCTTTACCTTCTATTTTCCCAGTCAAATAAACATGTATAGGAGAACTGGAACACCTAAGGAGCTGCTGCTCATAGATTTGCAGTTCAAAAGATTGGCCCACAAAGGGGAAAACTAGAGCTTAATCACACACACACACACACACACACACACACACACACACACACACACCCCAACTATTCCTGAGAAGTTCTCCAAGCCTCCCAAGAGCACAGGCAAGCACCTCTGTAGCGGATGGTGACACAGCAGCTCTAGGCCTGCTAGGAACAAGGACTGCACCTCGGTTTATAAGACTGGTCACTCTTTGCTCTGGTGCACAGATGCACACGAAATCAGATCTTTTTGGGGGTTGGGGAGGGAATCAACCAGGCTTAAAACTTGGGTGGATACAAATTCTCTAAAGCAGCGAACTAACAGAGTTCTGCAGGGCTGACCCCAATCCCACCTGCGTGGGTGCCCTCCCCAGATGAATGCACTACAGAGGATAGCACTTAAGATACTGCCAGGGGAGAGGGGTGGATCTGCTCAGACCACATGGGAACAAACTAAGAGGAAAGGAGAGAGAGAGAGAGAGAGAGAGAGAGAGAGAGAGAGAGAGAGAGAGAGAACTGCTTCCTGACCCACCAAGCCTTGAGGAGGACATTCCTGCTGAGAGCATCCAGTGTACAGAGAGGACTATAGGGCTGGCCCCACCACCAGATACAAGACAAGGTGTCCCCTTAGTGACCCATAGTGCTATGGGAGGCAACACTAGAGAGACACAGTGCGGCAATGGTGCATAGTCTGACACCCTCCACACTTACACATGCACGCAGACACTGGGGCAACACACAAAGAGGGTGCAACAGAGCAGCAAGTGGAGCAAAGCAATGAAGTCCCTGAGGAATAATAAAAAAAATAGGCTTCAGAGACAGGGCATGGCACCTCATCCGACTTGATCGGAAACCATTCAGAAGGGTCAATAGACAGTCCTGGAACCATTTATAGGCTTTCCCCCCCTTCTTTCTTTTGTTCATGTCTATCAATATGAGAAAGGCAAGATGAGTGATCCCAAAGAGAAAACAACAGGACTGACAGTTCTGGGTGGACATAGGAGAGGGGGAGGTGCGGGAAAGAAAGGGCAGAGCCAACAAACCCAGGGACAAGTGAACAACAAGTGATCTAAAATTGATGGCGAGGAGGGTGTAGGATGGTTGGCGGGGCTTGACCAAGTACAGTGTAACTGAGAGGAATTACTGAGAGCCAAATGAAGGCCAAACATGCAGTGGGACAGGAGGAAAATAAAAGGAAATAGAGGAAAGGGGTAGGAGGCAAAAGACATTCATAGAGGTCTAAATACAGACATGTACATATGTAAATATATCTATATAAAACAATGGGGATATAAATCTATGTACATATGTTTATATGTTGAGTGTTGAGGTAGCGGATGGACATTGGGCCTCTCCTCAAGAACTCCCTCAACACAAGAACACTTGGTTCTGCTAACCTGGCATTACGTATTGCTCACCTTCGAGACACAATTGCTGAAGACAAAATGGGTGCATAAGCTAATGTGGTACAGAAAGATGATGGTGCCTGGCTATCAAAAGACACAGTGTCTGGTGTCTTAAAGAACTGAAGATAAACAAGCGACCATCTAGCTGGGAAACAACAAAGCCCATATGGAAGAAACACACCAGGCTCTGTGATCATGAGGTGTAGAAAGATCATGTATCAGAAGACCCAAAACAAACAATCATACTGATGTGAATGAGGTGGGCTGGAATGGAGACCCCAAACCCATCTGTTGACAATTGGACATCCCCTCACAGAAGGGTCACAAAAAAGGGACGAGCCAACCAGGGTGCAGTATAGCACCAGTAAAACATACAACATTCCTCTAGTTCTTTAACACACATACACACACACACACACACACACACTATCATGGTCCCAGTTCTACCTTACAAGTCTGGCTAGACTAGAACATTTCACTGGTACAGAGAAGAGCTCTCGACACACGGACTCCAGGTCAGAAAATAATAATAATTTGTAATTTATCGGGGGTTCACAAAGCTGGAAGGATGGAGGAAGGCAGGGGCGGGGAAGGAAAGAGGAGCTGATACCAGGGGCTCAAACGGAAAGTGAACCTTTAAAAAGTGATGATGGCAACATATGTACAAATATGATCGATACAACTGATATACGGACTGTTATAAGAGCTGTAAGAGCCCCGGTACAATGTATCTTAGGAAAAAGAAAAGAACTGAAATCATCTTCTGGATGTGTCTTCAACCTTCCATTTGATAGATCGGGGAACTGAGGCTTAGAGAAACATCCGTGAGTTCCCAAGGCCAGGCAGCAAGACCGTCAGAACCAGGAGGTGATGTAAGGATCCTGACTTGACCCATTTCTAACGTTTCTAACCCAAGGTGACCCAATAGGTATTTGTCGGAACCTCCTGGGGTCACAGAGAGGAAGCAACGGAGAAACCCCCAGTGAGGCCTGGTCTGGAAGTCCCTGGGCGATGCACAGGTTAACATGCTCGGCCGTGAGCCAGCAGGTCACAGATGTAGTTCACCCAGAGGCACTCAGGAGACAGGGCTGGTGATCTAGTGGCTTTGTCAGTCTTTGACAACCGTACGGAGCCCACTCTACCCTACATGAGGTCACCGCCATGAGTCAGTATCAACAGCAGCTGCTCCAAACAGGCAGGCTCTTTGGCTCTCAGGAGCGGGTGAGGCTAGGAAACACATGTTTAGAAAGGGCCCAAGGTCCATTGTTTAGTAATTAAGTCCCCTGGCAGTCAGGGGCCTTGGCACCCATAGGAAGCCAGCACTGACCAGAACCTTGGCAGGAAGTGGGTCAGGGTGCACACAAAGGAAGTCTGCACTGAGGTCAGGGCGCAGTGCTGAGGGGGGAGGACGCCTGCGCCAAGTGCACTCCCAGAGGCAGCGGCAATCCTGGATCCAGGAGGACCTTGGGTGGGTGCTGGCCGAGCTGGGGTCAGTTGCCGCCAGCTGAAATGATTAGCGTGAGGAGCAGGACGCACTCACCAATCTCTTCTGGTTGCTTAAAGTCATTGGAAACCATGGACTGCACAATTATGACGAAGTTCTGAAACATTGCCTTCATTGTCCCCCTCTGTCCGTAAAGTCTAATCTTCCTTTCAACTCCAGGTGTCCAGAAAGCAAAACGTTACCAGTAGGAACATCGCAGATATTAAAAATCTTTCTGATGTGATTGTTATGCCAAAGGAAACTGACATCAGTTATTTCCCTGCACTTTGGAAGCAACCAACCACCCCAGGTCAGATTCGAACATCTGCAATTAGCCAACTAATTTGGACAAATGAGAGGGTTTGTTTGTCTAAATTACCCAAATAATTGGAACTTTGTAGACCAGCCTCCGCCCCAAACAACATTAGGCTACGTCTGAATCACTGTGGTTTGTGCGACAAAAGGAAACAATATATTACACACTGTAATTTGGGGCGACAGCCTTTTTTCTTCTTTTTTGACATTGGATCGATTGGAAAGCCATGGCAGAAGAATTCCACATGGGTAAGGGAGAGAGAGAGCCAATTAAGTCGGAAATGCTAACAAGCTGCTTGAGTGAGCTTGAGGCATGCCAGGATCTTACATGTCCACAAAGAAAATATTAATTTTAAGCTCAAAGAAAAAATAAAAATGGGGGGTAGGGCATGAGGCGGGGACAGCGGGGGAGGGAAGAAGAAAACACGTGTCAGAATATTTATACAAACTGTCGTTCCTGTGTTTGGGTGAGGGCTTGGGCCCTCTAAGCAGTCCATCAACACGCTCTCTGATCACAGGCTGCGCTCTGATTGAGTGGGCCATGTCAACCAAGGAGAAAAACATGTGGAAGCTCTGCTAACCATGTGTGTCATGAGCCCAGCTGGCGTTTTGTTTTTGAAGGTATTTATGATTATCGTTGTTGTTGTTGTGGTGGTGGTGGTGGTGGTGCCGATGATGACGATGATGAGGGTAAAGCCCACAAGATTCATTCTTAGCCCGACACAGAGAAAGTAAAACCATCTGGCCCCTGGGATTGTTGTGACAGCAGCGTTGTGTGTGTAAACAAGTTTGGGAGCTGCTTTCTTGCCAATGGAGAGCTGAAGACAGGTTCTTTATTGACACATGAGAAAATATTTTCCTTTCTTGTCTTATTTAAAGCCACTTTCCTGACAGGGTGTGGAATTCAAGGCCGCATCAATCTAACGGGTCAGGGGAAGCACCTGTAACCATTTTATTGGGCGATGATGTGTTAGCAGGTGTGTGTGTGGGGGGGGTCTGTTCTTGGGACTGAGCTCTATTTTGGAGCCAGGCTAGTACTCACGTGACTTTGGAGGCATCAGGAAACCGCTGGAGGCTTGGCGGGATGACAATGGGGGAGGGGGGGCAGGCGATGTTTCCCACACCATAACAGGTAAGCCAACCACCTGGGACCTTGTCAAAATGCAGATTCTCACTGAGGAGCTCTGAGGAAAGACCTCGGATGCTGTGTTTGTCATGAGCTGCTAGGTGAGGCCGAAGCTACTAGCCCATGGGCCACTCTTGAGCAGTGAAGGCTTAGATGATGTTGACATCACTGCGCTGGGCTGTCCAGTATCCAATGCCTTGCCCTCTTTTAAAACCCAAATGCCATACTCACCACCATAGAGTCTGTTTGGAAACAGACCATTGAGCCTACAGAGGATCTTCCAAGGCTGCTTAGAACCGATGCATAACCCATAGCATCACCAGGACATCATGGTACTCCGTGTTCTTTTAGAGAATCTCTCATTTACGGTTTCAGATGGGACCGATGCTGCTTCTTACCTCCAGTTCCAATGGTGGGCCTGGGTCTCACCCCTAGCCATCACAGTACTCAACCTCGGTGATTGGTTTTACGTGGGCAGGTGAGCCACGTCAAGTTCATCTAACGCCAAGAATCTGCTGCTGCAGTATTAGCCGGGGTTGCTCAAGGAAAGAAGCTATAGCAAGGGTGAAGGGTTTTTGAGAAAGCGTTCTTATCACACCGTGGATGAGCCCCCTGGAAAATCAAGTTAAGATGGACAAAAGCAAAGCTGAGAGATGCACCCGGGCCAGTTGACCTTCTTGGTACAGCCGAGTCTGGCGGCAGATATGCCTGGTTTCTGGAGTTATAGGAGCTATTGAATAAAAAGGAAAAAGCTACAAGCAGGCACTTACAAATTGCAACTGTGTTGTAAATATAGCCTCTTAAAACTCAACAAACACACTCACTGGCATCAAGTCAAGGCTGACTGATAGTGACCAGATAGGACAAGATGGTATTGCCCATGTGAGTTCCCGAGACTGCAATTCTTTACCAAAGTAGAAGCCCTGTCTTGGTCCTATGCCCAAGACTGCAATTCTTTACCAAAGTAGAAGCCCTGTCTTGGTCCTATGGAGCGGCTAGTTGTTTCAAACTGCTGACCTGGCAATGAGCCACCCAATACTTCAGCACTACACCACCATGAGACCAGAGCCAACACCTCTGGTCAAATTATAATTATTTTAGGCTTTAACCAAAACTCACCTGTGGCAAATTTAAGGAACTGACATACTCCTTGACATACTCCTAAGGCAGAAATGAGAAGAAGCAAATGACCTCTTCTGTCCCAAGGTTATGGAACTGGTGGTCATTGGACTTTAGTTTGGATCTCTTGCTTTGACAGTGGCCAGTGTGTTACTATTTTAATGCCCTCCTTGCTCTATTATGACTGGCTAAATTAATGACACAGTAGAATTATCTTATGCCCCAAGGGTATGATTTATAATGTTCTCTAAGGTAAAGTAATAACGGTGTCTAAAGTGAACTAGAGACGTATATAAATCATAGGTACATGAATGGATTTGGGATTCGCACTTACTTCTAGCCCCAATCTAAAAGCACTTAGTTCTTTTGACATGGCCCTCCTTGATGCCTTCCCTCATGAAGAGATCACTGAAGAAAGACTAGTGTCTGGAGTCTTAAAGATTTGTCTTAAAACAAGCAGCGATCTAAGTGAGGCATCAACTGCATCCACATGGAAGAAGCATGCCAGTTTGTGTGATCCAAGGATTGTCAATAGTAAAATCCAAATCTGAAAGAGGGAATGGTATCAGGATGACAGTGAAAGCCCAAAATCCATTTGCAGCACCCCTCCCCCCAATGGATTAAGCCTCCGGCGAATCCCCTCTGAGTATAGTCCAGGGATGGGTATAGGCTCACTCTCAAACAGAGAGCATTATAAAGTTGATTATGGAAGATGTAGTCAGGCTACGTACAATACCTTATCATTTGATCTCTTTTTGACTCATTTTAAAGTTTTGTCAGCTCTTAATAATCTCTGCTTTCTTTCCAGTTGTGGTTTTTCTGTGTTCTGCCTAGTCGTCATTGTTGGTTTTGTTTGTTTGTTTGCTTCCTGTTTGTATCTTTCACAATGATGAACTATGAAATCAGGATAGGTAGAGACAGTACTGGATTGATAACTACCTAGGGGCAGGTTGGGGCGGGGCGGGGCGGGGCAGGGCGGGGCAGGGGGGAGGAAAATAAGGCGCTAATAGCAATGAGCGTGAGAAGAAAATGTTCTGAAATTAATTGTGTGATGATTGCACAAATATTCTTAATATGATTGAATGATTAAAGTGAATATATGTGAAGTATATGCCAGTAAAATTATCTTTAAAATTAGAACTATTGTAGGTTTCTGAGCCATATAGTCTCTGTAGGAATTGTCCCGCCCTGCTCACCTGTGGCCTGAAAGCCGCCTCAGACAACATGTAGATGAATGGGCAGGACGATGTCCCAATCACCCTGCAGTCACTACAGTAAGCATCTACACGGCAGCCTGGAGCTTGCCAAGCCCTGCTGTAGACAAACAGCAAAGCCCTGGTTTTGTCCTATTTGCCCGTTTCTGTAGTGTGAATATTTACCGAGCTGATATTGAGTTACCAGTGTACTGCCACTGGGGGCGGACAAGGAGGAGCTGGGCACCACTGTTAGTTGTCAGGTCAGCTGCTACTCATGGCCCCCACGGACACCAGACCAGAAAGCCACATGGTCCATTGCCATTGTCACATTGGCTAGCCAACTTCAGGTCACTGGTATGCCCACTGTGTATCGTGAGCACATTTCAAACTAGGAGGCTCCTCTTCCAGATCTGCCTTGTAGAATCCTCTGTCGGGATCCATCGTGTTTACACGGAGCAATTTTCTTTCTTTCTTTTTTAAAAATCATTTTATTGGGGGCTCATACAGTTCTTACCATAATACATACACGCATCCATTGTGTCAAGCACATCTGCACATTTGTTGCCATCATCATTCTCAAAACATTTTCTCTCTTCTTGAGCCCTTGGTATCAGCTCTTCCTTTTTTACCCTCCCTCCCACACCTTCCCTCCCTCATGAACCCTTGATAATTTATAAATTATTATTTTTTCATGTCTGACACTGACCAATGTCTCCCTTCACCCACTTTTCCGTTGTCCATCCCCCAGGGAGTGGATTATATGTAGATCATTATGATCAGTTTCTCCGTTCTCCCCCACTTTCCTCCTACCCTCCTGGTATTGCTCCTCTCATTATTGGTCCAGAGGGGTTTATCTGTCCTGGATTTCCTGAGTTTCCAGCTCTTGTCTGTACCCATGTACATTCTCTGGTCTAGCTGGATTTGTAAGGTAGAATTGGGATCATGATAGTCAAGAGAAGGAAGCATTAAAGAACTAGAGGAAAGTTGTGTGTTTCATCGGTGCTATACTGCACCCTGGCTGACTTGTCTCTTCTTTGTGACCCTTCTGTGAGGGGAAGTACAATTGTCTAGAGATGGGCTTTGGGTCTCCACTCCGCACTCCCCCTCATTCACATTGATATGATTTTTTGTTCTGGGTCTTTGATGCCTGATACCTCATCCCACGGATACCTCATGATCACACAGGCTGCTGTGTTTCTTCCATGTGGACTTTGTTGTTTCTCAGCTAGATGGATGCTTGTTTATCTTCCAGCCTAAGACCTCAGATGCTCTATCTTTTGATAGCCGGGCACCATCAGCTTTCTTCATTGCATTTACTTATGCACCCCTTTTGTCACAGGGTGATTTTCAGAAGCAGATCACCAGTGCTACCTTTCCACTTTGTCTTAATCCAGACACTGAAACCTGTTCCCTCTGGATGGCCCTGCTCGTATTTGAAATACCAATGGTATTATGGTTGTTAGGTGCTGTGAAGTCAGTTGTGACTCATAGCAACTATGCACATCAAAAGGACACATTGCCCAGTCCTGTGTCATCCCCACAATTGTTCTTGCATGTGAACCCACTGGTGCAGTCCGGGGTTGACCCAGCATTTCAACCCACTGTATATCCACCTATGGTACAGCCTCCACCAGAACAGCATGAAGCTCACCATAGCCCAACATGCAGACAAACTAGCCAGGGGGTTGGGACAGGCACTAGGTTATATAGCAGTTCCACTATAGAGATGCAATAGATCTATAACCTGGAGAATATACTGAAGATCACTAGAAAGTGAGGCGTTTTACATATCTGTTACCTTTGTTTTGATATAACTCGTTCAACTGTAAACTCAGAAAGTTGGCCTTCGAAAAAGAGCTTTATCTAACCCAGCTCACAGAACTTCTGAAATGTAGCAGCCGGCTTTTGTGAGACAGGGTAGCTAACTCCATTGTCCCACGGCACCCCCTGGAACCGCGTTTAAAGAGTTCAAAAGTGAGACAGAGAAACCCAGGCCCAAAGATACCACAACTGTAGATCAAAGTTTGGAAAGGGATTAAGGGCATCTTCAGGAACTGCCATCCAAAATTCCACTGTATTCGGCGGGTTCTTTTTGAAATGGTAATGCCTCGTACCTGAGTAGAAAAGACAATTAAGATAATGTGTTAATTTTCCCCTTGAATTTGACAGTAATATTTTGATCCTGTGAATTACCCAGAGAACAGAAATGTATACCCTGTGTGATAACTGTGCAGAACTGACATGCTGGCTGCCTGGGTAAGTCGTCACACTTGTCCTAGAATTAGCTGCTCGGAATGCAATTTCCATTCCTCCCTAAATACACCCACTAACACATAAACCCGTGTGGCATTTCAGAGCGACTCCACGCTCTCCTGCCCCCTTGGGAAAACAGCCCTGATTATTTACTAAAACTTAGCCTCCTTTCACAACGATCAGAAAATAGCGATCTAGTTGCTAATGATTTGAGGCAGGTGAGGGTTAATCAATGCCTTAAGAACACGGAAAGACCACATCATTACACCTGGCCTGCTCTCTCTCTCCAGAGGGGAAACTAGTCGATGTCACTGATGGAGCATTTTAATGAGAGTTCATTACCAAAGGCAACCTTTCGGTGGGCAGGTCAATCCAGGAGCGGGAGGATGTGCACCTAAGTTATTTTCACAAACTAGGCAACAGGGCTTGTCTACATCAAATGACGAGATTCCGGACGTTACTGCATTCAGAAGAGCAATCCTGGCCAGGTGAGCTGTGCGTTTTACAAGGTCTATTAAATTTACTCTTAAGGTAGCACTCAACTTCTCTGCTTCAGAAAAGCGAACCAAAGAGGTGAGTGCATCTGTTGGCATGAAGGCATGTCATCAATTCCATAATTGCAATCCACGCCCACAGGTGGTATTTTCGATGTTCCGTGTGCACTGTCACTCCTACCTTGTTCTGTTCCTATGAGATGTCTGTATGTCTCATCTGCTCTGGAATGTCGGCAGGTCCCATCGAGAAGGCTCTGCTCTTGTCTGCCCCATGCATGGCAGAAGAAGCACATCCCAGTCCTGTGCCATCCTCACAACTTTGATGTGTGAGCCCATTGTTGTAGCCATCACGTCAGTCCATCTTGTCCAGGGCCTTCCTCTCTTTTGATGTCCCTCTACTTTACCAAGCATGATGCCCTTCTCCTGGGAGGACACTCTCCTGATATGTCCAAAGCATGGGAGAGCCACTCTCCCCACCTTCACTTCTAAGGAGCATTCTGGGACTTCTTCTGAGACAGATCTGTTTGCTTGCTTGCTGTTTGCAGTTCATGGTAATTTCCATACTCCGTCAGCACCATAACACAATTACATTGATTCTTCTTTAATCTTCCTGATTCGATGTCCAGCTTTCACATGAAGATTGGAAATACCATGGTTAGATTAGGCCCGTCCTAGTCCTCAAAGTAACACCCTTGATTCTCAACACTGTCTTGTGTAGCAGTAAGCAAATTAGAGTAGAAATATGATTGGGTCTGGGGACAGAGCTCCAAGTTTCAGTTCCTACCTCACTTTCTTTCTAACTGTGGGGATAGAAACATGGCATGGACTGTCTCTGGCCTTCAGCTGGCCTTTTCTGTGAAACAGATTCTTAACCCAACAAAGGTAGTGCTTTCTAAAACCCTGTATAATGGTAAAGGGGGTGGGTGGGCTATTTTTGCCTGTAGGTTGCTGGGGGTCCTCAGAAGAGCAGGCCTCGTTCCTACTAGATGTATACAGATCAGCAGAATGAGAGCATGCACGGTCGGGTGGATCGATGGATCGATCGATCGATCGATGGATCGATGGATCGATGGATGAACATGGCAATGGTTCACATGAGCAAATCCCAGGGATGCCCATCAAGGGGTTGGGGATGCATATGAATCAAGATAAAACTAACAGGGGAAACGCCAATTTGTTATTACCATCATTCCCAGGAGAAATGGGTGGGTGAAATATTAAATGCTGAATGTGGGGCATGGATTACATCATATTGTGTGGAAATCCCCACTCTGGGCTGGGCACTGTTCGAAAATATTTAATCGTATGAGCTCATTTTACCTACGTAGCAAGCCAGCAGAGAACTAATATCATCTCCATTTTATAGACATGGAAGCTGAGGCACTGAGGTATAAAATATTCTTTAATCATTTTATTGCGGGTTCTTACAGCTCTTATCACAATCCATACATACATCCATCTTCTCAACCACCTTTGTACATATGTTTCCACCGCCATTTTCAAAACACTTCCTTGCTACTTGAGCCCTTGGTATCAGCCCATTGGGATGAAATGATCTCACCTAAGGTTGAACAGCTATTGAACAAGTGGCGGAGCTAGGATTCCAAATGGCACAGCCAGGCTCCCCTGCTGACTTGATTTCAAACTCTACCTGCTACGGCTGCTTCTGAAGTCCCTCTGATGGAGGAGGTGTGCATTCCTTCACTCTGCTTTCACTCACTCCTCCGCCCACCCAACAGCAAGCACTCCTTGTGGCTTGCCTGGATTCCTGCAGGTGCCTCCACCCTGGATCTCTTATGTCTCTTCCTGCTACCCAAGTAACACTGCCTCCTCTCCACCGTCACTGTCTTACTTCCTCTGGACAACCTTGAACTCGTGACCTTGGAATGACTGCCTCCTCTTTCTTTCCACCTTTTATTGACTGATTCACTAGCAGATCCTAGCACGTGGCCACCACCCCACCACCTACCCTCTCCCCACCCATGAGCCCAAAGGAGCCTTTTTGCCTTTCCGTTGCCCCTCTCTCCCTTTTCATTGCAGTCCATGCCCTCCACTGATTGGCCCCAGTCCTCACCTGGCCTCTCATGCTGGGGCCGCTTGGGCAGGTGGCTTCACCTCTCTGGGCCCAATGTACCTTCAGGAATTCAGACAAGCAACAGGGAGTGCTAGTCCCCAAATGATGTTACCAGCACCACCACCACCCCCAGTCCCTCTGCCCTTGGCTTTACGATGCTGGCAATGACTCAATGAAGAGGTATGGGGCTGCACTCATCAGCAAAAAGGACATTTCCGGGAGAGTCCCGTTGCTTACCTGATTGGGACTGGGTGGCACAGACCAGCTGGCTGAGGACCTTCCCTTTCTTGCTTCTTCCTGGCCATCTCACACAGACTGCTGGGACACTGGGACACCAACAGCTCTTTCGATGTTGTTAGCTGCTGCCAAGTTGATTCTGACATATGGTGGTCCTATGTGTGTGTGGAGTAGAATGATCCCAAAGGTGTTTCAATGATTGCGGCCTTCTTTAGCAGATTGCTGGGCTTGTCTTCTTAGGTGCCTTTGGATGGATTTGAACTCCCAACCAGGAGTTAGTAGTTGAGCGCTCAACCATTGGTACCATGCAAGGTCTAGTACTCTTTTTTATCAGCGGCTAACTGGTAGAAAGATCTCTGGTGTCGTACTATTTTTTTTCTTTCTTCTTCTACTCCCCAGTGAGTTGCAAATCCAGACAAAAGTGTAAGCTGTTGCCCAGCAAAACTCAATGAATACTTTTCCCTTGAAAGATTACGCGGAAAGCATCAGAGTAATAGAAAGCAAATGCATATATGCTAAGGGCCATTAATAAACCAAGCTTTGGTGAGACTGCTGTAAAATAGGGACTCTGCCTAAAAAATGCTCCTGAGAATGGATGTTGGTACAGTTATTTGGGAGAGTAATCCAGCAGCACTGAGTAAATCTGAAATAAGCTTGCAATCTTTTCATGTGTCCGTCACAGAGAACCACCCCTTGTCTGTCACCTTATCATGTTGTTATGGACTGTGTGTTACTGTGATGCTTGGAGCTATTGTTCCAGTATTAAAAATGCCATCAGAGTCGTCCAGCAGGTTTCAGCTGAGCTTCCCGACTAAGAAAGACTACCAAGAAAGAATGAGCTATCCACTTTGGAGGCATTCCGTGCTGAAAACCTGATGCAGCACATGGAAACATTGTCAGACACTGAAGGCCCAGTAAGTAGAAGCAGAACATTGTCAGAGAGACTGCTGGAAGAGGAGCCCTCAGGTCAGAAGACACTTGTCATATGGCCTGCCTTCTCAAAGTAGAATTGGCTGGAGAGAAGCCGGTGAGAGTGACACCACCAGAACCTTCCTTGTTGATGGTGCCCTACTCAAAATGAGGCAAATCCAATAACAGGAATTTAGAATGCACTCAGTATGAAGTGAAGAGAATTGGAAGTTGTCGAAAATGAAATGGAATGCAAAAAAAGGGACATTCTAAGCATTGGTGAGCTGAAATGGACTGGTATTGGCCATTTTGAATCAAAATCATCTGGTTTACTAGGCTGGGAATGACACAATTAAGAGGTATGGGGTTACAATCATCATCAAAAAGGACATTTCAAGATCGGCCTTGAAGTACAGTGTCTTCTGTGATAGGATCATAACTATCTGCATTTAAGGAAATCCAAGCAATGCAACATCACTTAGATTTATGCAGCAACCACTAAAGCTAGTGATAAAGAAATGGAAGGATCTTAACAATGGCTTAAGTCTGAAATTGTTCAAACATGCACTCAAAATGCACTGACAGTTATTGGTGATTGAAATGTAAAGTTTTGGGGCAAGGAGGAAGGAACAGTACTTGGAAAATATGGCTTTGGCGATAGAAACAAAGCTGGAGATTGCAGGATATAATTTTGCAAGACCAACAACTCATTCATAGCAAATACCTTTATTTTAATAACTCTAATGGCAACCATATACAAAAATAAGATAGACTCTATCTGTAGGAGGAAACAATGCAGAAGATCAACATCAGCAGTTAACATAAGACCAGGGGCTAAATGTGGAACAGACCATCAATTGCTCATATGTAGTTTCACATTGAAGTTGAAGAAAATGAAAACGAAGCCACAAGAACCAAAATATGAGATCTAGTTCATCCCATCTGAATGTTGAGACCATCCCAAGAACAGATTTGCTGCACTGAACAAAGGGACCTAGCTGCCAACTACAAGGTCGGTGGTTCAAACCCACCAGCTGCACTTCAGGAGAAAAATGAGGCTGTTAGCTGCTGTAATGACTTACAGTTGTACTCTGACCTATGGGGTTGCTATGAGTCAAAATTGACTGTGTGGCCTTGGGTTTCATAGGTACCATGCCAAAAGCAGTCCATGGGTGGCACTAACTGAAAGGTGGGTGTTCCTGATGTCAGGGAGCAGTTCCCCCTGGTGCAATTGGGGGCACTGTGAGTCTGTCTGCTCAATGGCAGCCCAGTGCTCTCAGATCAAAAGGGCATTTCCTCAAGACCGTCCACTGACAGACATGGTGCATCATTCACGATTATCACCAGAGCTCTGGGTGGTCAAGAAATGTAAAAAACAAGATGAAATGCAAAAAGAAGAGCGTGTAACTACTCAAAGTATGCAAAGCAAAACAAACGCTAGCTCTTTCACGCCTAAGCTTTGGTTATCTTGAAACTTTCCCCTTTTGTGGGACATCTTCCTCCCATCGGTAGCACCCCAGCGAGCCCTCTGTCCCAGTTCTCAAGTGAATAAGGCCTTGTTTCTCCAAACATTTGGACCAGGGTGGTGACAGAGGAAATGTGTGCATTCAAAAGGAAGTCTGAGGGACTGTGAAGGCTGAGGGAGCCTCTAA
Source organism: Tenrec ecaudatus (assembly GCF_050624435.1). Classification (NCBI taxonomy): domain Eukaryota; kingdom Metazoa; phylum Chordata; class Mammalia; order Afrosoricida; family Tenrecidae; genus Tenrec; species Tenrec ecaudatus. The sequence continues at coordinate 45,734,190 of NC_134547.1, forward strand.
AGTGACCCCACCAGATGTTGTGAAGTCCGATACCCCTAACCCAAACCGAAACTCACAACATAGTCAAAAGGAATGGAGTCCACAAATTGATTCCAAAATGCCTTTTCTAACAAACTTGACTTTGCAAGGATTGACTGTAACGATGCTTAATGGACATGCATAGTGAGGCCCGGTGGGGTGAGATCAAACTGAGCAGGGTACATTCAGGTGAGGTCCCATGATCCTCACTCAAAGCCTAGGCCCTACAGCAGCGGTTCTCAACTTGGGGGTCAAACGACCCTTTCATAGCAGTTGCCTGATTCATAACAGCAGCAAAATGACAGTGATGAAGTAGCAATGAAAATAATTTTATGGGGGCGGGGGAGGTCACCACAACATGGGGAACTGGATGAAAGGGTCACAGCATGAGGAAGGTTGAGAACCACCGTTAGAACCAGACTACCTGAGCAAGACTGCCCCCCACCACCACCCCTAAATGTCCTCCCTGTAACATGGGGGTAGAAATGACAGCCACCTCCAGTGCAATGAAAGGCCTAGCTAATTCCTGGCTCAGAGGGATCGATAAAAAGTGCCTATTGGAATGGTTTGTTTTATGTTTAGTACATTGGTATTATCTTGGCATTCTGAGTTCCAGTGCTGAAGCGCTTGTTACTCACTGAGCTGCCAGTGGAACCATCCGCACTTCCAATGAGCTCTGTGATTCTGCAGGAGAAAGAAAGGCCTGGTGGCATGCTCCTCACCAGCTTACAGCCAGGAAAGCCCTGGGGCACAGTTCTAGTCTGTCACGTGGGGCTCCTGGAAGGGAGTCCAAGCTGCCTCAATATCACCTAGCAACAACAAGGTCTAGACATTGAGAGAGATTAGATGCAGGTTTGATTCCACCCCCCCTCTTTTTTCTATTTATAGAGCAAGACTAAGGAGGAGAAACAGCAGATCCTCCTCATCTGTTCGTCCAAGCACAGGATCCTGGAGACAGCTTTGCTGTGGTTCCTGTGGGTGCTGGGTTGGCTCAGTGGGGAGAGCGAGGCTTGTTTAGACATTGCGTGGGCTTGGTTTAGTGCAGCCCAGGGGTTGGCAAAGTACTGCTGGAGAGCCGTGGGCAGCTGCTTCGGCATGTATATGCTTCGGCATGTACATGCGTCTCAGCCGCTTCGGCATGTACCACTGAAAATGGAAATGAAACGATCAGAGTTTCATTTCAAGGATAGTATTCAGATAATGGTGATTTCCTTTGCTTGTCAAATGGATGTATGGCTCTGGGAGAGCTGTTAAGTTCCTGGGAGGGACAGGATTGGCTCTTCCATCTCAAAAGGCTGCCACGCCCCCCTGGCTTAGACCACCTGAGACTAACTGCCCCCCACCTGCCACCCCCCCAAAAAAGTATAAATTCTATTAAACAAAATAGTACTGAGTTGTGCCCACTTTGAGGACTCCGGGTGGTAATGGGGTTCAGCACCTGGTGCTCACAGGAGTCAGCAGCAGAAACCTACTCTCAAAAAGGGGGTGAGCCATAACCTCGGCTGCTGAGATGGTTCTAGTTCCTATTGACTCCACAGAACACAGCAGGCCACCACACAGTGATTCTGAAATCTCTCTCTCAAACAGCTGGTGGGTTCAAACCACACATCTTACAGGGAGCAGCCCGGCACTCAGAGGGGACCAGGAGCTGTTCTGTTAGCTTGCGTTGCCTCCTCCAGGTCTAGGGTGGGGCTAAGCACCAGAAAGGGTCTGGAAACCAGATTCAGGCCATGACCACTCGGTGAGTTGACCCTAGGTGAGTCACTTCCCCTCTCTAGGCCTCAACTTCCTCACCCACAAAATGAGTAGATTGGACTAAGTGGGCTGTAGATGGTGTTCCCTCGATCTGTAAAAGCCTGTCTCTGTCTGCAGTCTGGTTCTGATCAGAGCCCCTGGGGTACTTACATAATTTCTTGTCAACTTGATAAAAGAATGAGAGGGGTGGAGTCTAGCCTGTCAATCACATCACAGTCTGATGATCCCTGTTACAGGGCATGACCTTCTCATGAACTTCCTCTCTTCCTTGCTGGAAGCGGGACACTGCTTCACATTGCTGTTGGCAAGCCACATGGAGCCACGCAGATGGCTACCAGAGCCCTGGAGATGCTTCCACTACCACTGGGTCCACAAGACTTTCCGCACACCGGCCTGTGATCTTCCTGCGTTCAGCATCATTGCATGTGCTGTGTGAGTCTAAAGAGGAATTCATGGACTAGTATCGGACATATGGGCTAATATCAGACTTCTGGACTTGATCTGGACTGGGCTGGGATGTTTTCTCAATATGCAATTGCTCTTTGATATAAAGTTCTCTCTTACTCACATATGAGTGTCTCTGGATTTGTTTCTCTAGTCAACCTGGCCTAACACAGCCCCCGATCCCCACCCCACCCACCTAAGGACCAGCTGCTCTCACTCCCACTGTGTCCTCCAGAAGGGTACGGATGGAGCCGTCACCATCTAGCACCACTCAGGAGAAGCAGCCCCAGTTCAAGTAGTGTCATCACGCACAAAGCCTGGCTCGGCTAGCTGGAGCAGAGGAGCGTGGCCATCACTTCCCTGGGAGCAGAGCTTAAGAAATAAATATTCTTTGAGAAACACCAGCTCCTGATGCTGAGGACCCTGGAATGACAGTGGCAGGTAGAAAAACAACCCAACAACCCCCAGCATTTCCATTCTGAATAGACTAGATGCGCCAGAAGCTCGGTAGTAAAGATAGTGCGATTCATTTATTATTCCTTCTCTTGAAAACCTGCATTAATTCTGATTTCTATTTAAATAAGAATGATTAAATTTTATCAGCTGAGATGGAAATATTGTGATAAACACTGGCTCGTGGCCAAACTAATCTCCCGAACCGACAGCTTACGGCCATTGTCTTGTATAGATATTTGAATGGCAATGGGCTTTTATCAGTATTTCTAAAGGCACTCATTTAATTATGTGGTTGTAAGGATTTCCAAAACCCAAAAGAATACCATCAATACATATTCATTTCTTGGATTAATTCGACATTAACATCAGAAAATATTGTTATTTAAAAGGATGCTCTTACTTGGTTTTGCTTCTGCAAAAATAAGTAAATAAACACAGTGCCCAACTCTAGGGGCCCTGTCCTGTTCAGTGGGAGCATGCAATGCCTGGGGTCGGAGGCAGGACCCTTAGGATTGAGGGAGGTGAGGGGCGGAGTCCTAAGCTACCTTTCCCAGTCTTTACCCAAGAGCTGTACTGTGTCAGAGAAGTCGTGTTCTCAGCTAGTAAGGAGGCTTATGAACGTATCACTCTCACTGACCCATCAAAGACAGTGACGCCCGTGAAAGCCTTTGCAGTTACTGTATTTACCGGATGATACTCACTTATTTGGAAGTTTCGGGGGAAGGGAAAAATGAAGGTCCAGAGTAGAGACAGTCTAGGCCAGTGGTGCTCAACCTTCCTAATGCTGCGACCCATTAATACAGTTCCTCATGTTGTGGTGATGCCCCATCATAACATTATTTTCATTGCTACTGCATAACTGTAATTTTGCTACTGTCATGAATCGTCATGTAAACATCTGATACGCAGGATGTATTTTCATTGTTACCAATTGAACATAATTAAGGCATAGTGATTAATCACAAAAATGATATGTAAATTTCTATTTACATTTGTATATTGTGAAATATTTCCAATTACAAATAAATGAAATGTCGTCTTGAAGCATGGTGTCGCATGGATAACATGATCTCCCTGCATTCTGCAGCATTACATGTGGCTGTGTGAGTCTAAAGACGGATTTGTGGGCTGGTATTGGCCTTATGGACTAGTATCACACTTAGGGGCTTGATCGGGACTGGGCTGGGATGTTTGCTTGATATACAATTACTTCTTAATATAAAGCTCTCTCTTATACATACGTGGGGGTACCAACACAAAACAAGAATTTTTTTCAAAGCTATATATTTAAATTTTTTTTCAAAACAAACATCACCTTCAAAGTACTCTCCATTACACGTGATACATTTGTCAAATCTGCAATTCTAGGAAAGATTTTTTTTCAAGCTCATCTGTTTGGATGGCTGCCAGCCCCTCCCTCATTTTTGTCCACCTCTTCTACATCGTCAAATTGCAGTCCTTCCTTGTCCCTCTCCATTCAAAGAAACAAAGAGAAGTCACCTGGAGCGAATTCATGTGAGTAAGGTGCATAGAACAAAGGAGGCCTGCTGTTTTCACCAAAAACTGGAGCACGGAGATGGCTGCATGGGCAAGTGCATTTTTGTGGTGACAAAATCAGGCCTTTTTTGTCGCACTCTGTTAGCCAATCTCTTCAGAAGCTCTGACTAGAAGGCTTGATTAACAGTCTGACCTGGTTTGACAAACTCCAAACGCACTACCAGTAGACAGTTTTGTCCATTCGGGAAGTTGATGGATGTCCAGATTGAAGCCGGTCATCAATTGATATTTCACCTTTTTTGAAATGAGAAAACCACTTACACACTGCATTTTCCCCATAGCGCTGTCCTTTTAAACTGTGTTCAACATCACAACTGCAGTGGGATTTTTTCCAAGCAGCAAACAAAATTTCACAGCCTCACACTGTTCTCTTAAATCAGCCATCGCAAAAAAATGAGGGTTCAGTGAAACTGCTTTCACAAAAAATTCACTGTGACCAGGGAGAACTAAGACTTTACTAAGAAAGCTCTACTCAGCCCAGTGCTGTTGTTTTTTGGGGGGTACTCCCTCATATGAATGTCACTGGATTTGTTCCTCTAGTCAACCTAGCCTGACACACTGTCATATCTTTAGAAGCTTGAATGCTTTAACAACTGGGCCACCAGGGGAGTCGATAACCCAATCCAACCAAACCCACTGCCATTGAGTCGATTCTGACTCACAATGACCCTTTGTGGGATTTCTCAAAAAACTCAAACTCGCTGCCCTTGAGCCAATGCTGACTCATAGCGACCTACTGTGGGTTTCTGAGACTGTACCTGTGTATGGAGTAGAAAGAGCAGTCTTTCTCCTGAGGAGCTGCTGGTGGTTTGAAAGAGCCAACCATGAGGATCATAGCCCAGTGCATAACCGCTGCACCACTAGGGTTCTAAATCTTTCTGGGATCGGGACAGCCCGTCTTTCTCCTGCGGAGCAGCTCGCCAGCGTGGCTACTCACCTTGTGCTGTTTCTTTCTTCCGTTCCTAAGAGAATCAGGGGGACATCAATTTGGTTGAAGGCTTGTGAGAGGCACAGCCTTCTACAACACTAATGAAAAGTTACAGAAGATGTTTTTGTTTCTAGAATCATCAAGGCAGAAGGGATTCCAGACATAATCTCCCCCAAGGTGCACTCGGTGGGACCCTAATTCCACAGGGTGACCTTTGATTGCATGTGAAAAGTGCACTCAAGGTCAAATATGTTTATGCTGGCTCAACAGGCGTCCTTACTGCAGGTTTTTCAGAGCCTTCAGTAAGCTAATAGCCCCTGTTGGGTTCCAGTGTGATCTAAGTGGTCCTAGAGCTTGGGGGAGCTCACACAAGGAAGTAGTGTCCTTGGCCAAAGCCCTCTTGTTAAAGATGGGCATGATCCCAGGTGACTCGTGCTGGGCTAGGGTGGTGTTACAGCAATTTCAGCTTTGAATGGAACTAAGGTTGGCCCAGGCATCTTGATGACATGCAGATGCTAGATCCAGAATGGGTCCTGGGATTCTGCATTTCTAACCAGCCCCCAGGTGAGATCCAGGAGGTTGGTCTGTACACCACACTTTGCATAAAGAAGCAAGACACTGGGGCGAAAATCTGCCCACTGCACTGGGTCACTGGCCACTACCCTGTGGCCTCTGTGCATGTGACTCTCTGCTTACTGGTGGCTCCAATCGAGGGGCATCCTTGCCTTATTTCTATTTTCTTTGTTGCAGTAATATCACCAATTCTTCAGGGATAGAAAGATATGCTGTCTGTTCTGGTCTTTGATAACCTAGTAGTGATGTGGTTCCCAGTCTACCCTCCACTGGTAGGGAACATTCATCAAACAATAGGAAATCCCTCTTTTTCCATAAGGATCACATCCACAGGCCCTCCCCATAAGGTTTCCCATGACTGAGTTTGTAGAAGAACACCAGGCCTTTCTTCGGGGTCACCTCTGTTCGAACTCAAACTGCCAAGTTTTTGTTTGCCAGCTGTTTGTCCCACCCAGGTAGCGCCATCATGTCATCAAATCATAAAGAGCCCTGGGGGTACAATGGGCTAAACACTGGGCTACGAACCCAAAGGTTGGCAGTTCAAACCCACTGCCACTCTGCAGGATACAGATGAGGCGGTCTGCTTCTGTGAAGATTTATAGCCTCAGAAAAACCCTACAGAGGAGTTCCACTCTGTCCTATAGAGTCCTTGTCAGCCTTGGTGGGATGGATGGCAGTGGGTTGCATTTGGATTTGCTCATTTAAGATCATTAGTATAATACAATATAATAATATAATAAAAGGTGGAAAAGGGAAAAGCATACATTTAGTATGTTTGGGTTGAATCACGAATTCTTTAGACTCCTACCTGGCCCTCACATGATGGGCCAGGTGGTGCAGCGAGTTAAGTATTGAGTTGCTAACCACATGGCCAATAGTTCCAACCATCAGCACTCTGGGAGAATGATGTACCTGTCTGTTCCCATCACGATTTAGTCTCAGCAACCCATGGAGGCAATTCTGTTCTGTCCTCCAAGGACACGATGAGGCAGAGTGGACTCAGCACGAGTGAGTTTGTGGGAATTTTTGAGACTAGTGATCAGTACAGAAACATTAAGGGATGATAAAGTGAGGTATTAAAAAACAATCCGGGTGCAGTTTTCTTCTTTTAACCTGTTTTTCCTTCCTCTTGGTATATTAGAGGACTTTGTAAAGTGCAGGGAGCTCCTTCATTCCTGCGCCTGCTCACTCCTCTTCCTGGCGGCTGCTGCCTTTCAGGCCTTCATCGCATATAGATGGAGCCCTGGCTCTGAGTTGGGGGCTCCCTGGGGAAAGATACCCCAGGGCATGTTCTCAGAAGGTTCAAGAGCTGTCAGAGCTGAGTTGTGCCCATGTTCCCTGTACTGCAACCCCTGCCTGACCCTGAGCGGGGTTTGGGTTTTGCCCCTGTTTTATCAATAAGAAGCCTATGGCCCAGAGAAGTTGAACTAGAGGTCCCAGGCAGTGGCAGACTGCAGTTGGGAGACCACATTGGACCCCAACGTGAGGCCTTTCCCCTCTTCCCACGTCACTCGCCAGTAGGCGCTTCCCTGGGTGCTTCTGCTGCCTGTGGCTTCATGTTTTACAAAGACAATGTATTTCTTTCCCTCTAATCTCTTGCTGGCTGTTTCCGACAAGAGGACAGAGTCCAGGTTTAAACAGCGGCCAGGGGACACCTTTTTTCAACTCCCAGCCACCTAATTATGATTCAACAGTAAAAGGCACTGTAAAGCTGGTTGGCAAACTTTTAGCAAGGGGGTCATGGAGGAGACGCCTTAGGCTTGGTGACCCATCTGGTCTTGGTCAGGCAAGATGCTTAAGGCCGGCAAATGGTTGATGGTTAAGAAGGTTGACCACCTGGCCTGTCTTACAAAGGGTATGTCTGGGTAGATTCGAATCTCCGGCCTTTGGATCAGCAGCTGAGCCTGTCAAGTGGGGAAACCAGTGCCAACAAGCCTGTTTCGGTGCTCCCTGTGCCATGGAGTGGGGCCCCCTGTGGGTTGCTGAGTGTGTAACTCTTTACAGGTGTAGAAAGCCTCATTTCTCTCCCATGGGCTGGCTGGTTGTTTTGAACTGCTGACCTTGTGGCTAGCCACCCAGCGAGTAACACCCTATGCCATCAGGACTATACAGATAGAATTCATTACGGACATTACATCTCGAATCTGATGTCACACTGCTGCTGCTGTCAGGAGCTATGGAGCCAGTGTGGACTCAGAGTGACCTTGAGGACAACAGAAGGTCTTCGTGGCGCAGGGAGCCCTCTGTCACCGACACGGTGCCACTCCATCTCGGTGAAGGCCTTTCTCTTGTGTGCTTCCTCATTGCTTTACCAAGCATGCTGGCCTTCCTCTGGTCTCTGTGACAACATAGCGAGGTGTCACAAGCTGGTCTTCTGATGTCTCTTTGGTTCTTTTCAGCCACTTGAAAATGTAAACACCCTTCTGAATGCCCGGGGGCAGGCCCGATCTGGCCCAAGGGCCGTGTAGATGACTAGAGCCTGCTCTCAACCGCTCACCGATTCCCAGATTGATCTTCAGGAACCAGTGGGTTTCCTTTCAGAGAAAATAGCACTGTACGCAATTGTCTAACGTCTCTGCAATCTGCATGTCACGCTCTGGGTCACACTATTTGAGAGATTTAAGATTGTGTGTCAATAAGTATTTAAGCATCGAAGAAGGTTGAGTGCCACTTGGAACCGATCTGCCAACAAGTAGACATCGAGACACACTTGCTTTGAAGTTCAAACCTGAGACAGAGTCGACGTTCCCAAGTATCTACAAATGCACACATGAAATATAGGTGTATTTTAAAGAATAACCTAACGGAAAGTACTTTAAATTTCACAGCCACTGCTAATGCGGTAATCCTATTTACATTCATATTAGCCTGGGTATCTTTTCCCCTAAGATTTACCTATTTGTATGCTTGCATGAGTTAAACTGCCTTTTGCATGATATCAGTACTTTTGTAATTTAAATCTCTAAAAGGCAATTTCTTTCAAATATACTTCCTAACAGTGGGTGCAAGAAGCACCAGAGTTATTTTCAAACTGCACACTTCAGTAGACACGTGCTCTGAGCTCCAGACGGCGCGCAGAGGGTGGGAATTCATCAGACCCTGGTGGGAATGGGATGGAACATGAAGTTGGGGCTGAGAAGGAAACGGCATTTGAAGCCCCGCTTGTGGTGTTATCGAGAGAAACGGTGTGTTCTCACACTAGTATTTAGACAAGGAGAACTTTCTCATCCTTCAGAGAGAGCACAGGGGTTGTATTCTTTCCTGATTATGATTTTTTTTAACCACCAAAAGGACTGTAGCCACGTGATCAGCACGTCTTCCCACTATACCGGGTGCCACGGGCTGATAAACAGAGGGTGGCTGACCACGGGAAGCCGAGGGAAATTTTCATGTGTTCTTCAAAAAAACAGCCCGAGCCAGTTGTTCGCAAGTCAAGCCCAACTCATGGTGACCGTTTCAAGGAGCACGTTCCTTAGGGCTTTCAGGGCTCTGGCCTTTCTGATGCAGATAGCCAGGTACCTCTGAGTGGGTTCCAACTGCCATCTGCATCTCCCAGGTACACTCCTCAGATGCCAGTCTTGACTGCTAAGGGAACATTGGGTGTGTATAGGTGTGTCTTTGCGGGGCCGGGAGGCTCAAGTCCAAATGATAGAAACTAATTGTTACTCATACAATCCCTACCATTTAAATTTCACATAATTCCTATAAAGTGTGCAGTCTTGCCATCTCAGGTTGACATCAATGAGATACAAATAGGTTACTGTATAATCTTGCCCCACAGAAGCCGTGCTTACCCGATCTGTAGGACACACACAGGAGCACACTGCTTTGTCAGCAGGTGGGCATCTTCCCAGCCCAAAGCAGTGGACCAGGGAGGCTGGCAATGCATGGCCTCCTTCCGACTACCTAGAGTATTTACTCCCAAGAGCGCCTCGGGTTCACTTCCCCTGACAGGCCAGGAGAGCCTCGGGTTCAGTTTGACTTCAAACTTCAAGCTAACATTGAAAGTAGCCCCTCACAAGCTTTCCAAAGGGTGTGTCCAAGAGCCATGGGAAGGAGCCAAGGGCTGAGACCTACACAGTCACAGTTTTTTTTGGGGGGGCGGGGCACAGAACCATAGTTCTGGATAGAGCAGGGAAATTCCCTTCACTACTCAGCCACTGGTTCATGATTACTGAAGGACACACCACACACACACACACACATCACCCTGAAGGGAGCCATTATAAATGTTTCATGTGGGACTTTCACAGCCTGTCAGACTCACCACAGTTTGACAATTAACTCCTTTTCTGCCCAAGGGGATGGCTCTGAAAGAGATTTCTCCAGCCTCTAACCTCCTCAGGAAAATTCTGAATTTGAAACAGAATGCAAATAATGCATTTTGACTCCCGAATCAGCAAATGGGATCAACTTGAATTGATTAAGAACCTTTGATATTAGCTGCCTTTAATTCTCTCCACAGTCTGCTGCGGATACTCTGAAGATAGTAGCGGGGAGGGCTGGGGAGAGAGAGAGAGAGAGAGAGAGAGAGAGAGAGAGAGAGAGAGAGAGAGAGAGAGAGAGAGAGGTGTCTGTTAGGGGAGGTGGATGGGCGTGTGGTTTCATTTTTCTTAGCACTCCAATGATGGTTTTTATGAAATAAGAAATTTGTAGTGTTTTAAGGGGGACGCTGCCTGACCAAGGAAGCATTCACTTGGTGCAGTTATTTGGCTTTTTCGCCAGGTCCATTCCCAATTCTTCCTGGGCTGCATGAAACCTGCACAACTTTAGTTAAAAGAACCATAGAAATCTGAAATGAATGTATAAATAATATGCAACTGTCTAGACAGTATAGGTCACTTGCAAAGAAAGCAGGTCGGGGAAAAATTGTCCATCAGTCAGACAACCATAACTGATTCTGATGCTAAATAAGGGCGCAGAAGGCTTCGATGAGCATTCACTCTCCCCAACCCAGTGGTCTTCTACTTATCCAGCGCTGATGCAGCCTTTGGAAAATGCCCGTGCTACTTAAACATTAAAATTAATGCCCGATGAAGAGCCGTGGAGCAGAGATGACGCCACTGGCCTATATGATTAGGGTAAAAAGAACCCTCCAGAACAACCAGCCGGGCTCTGCGTACCCACAGCATCTCAAACAGACATAAAAATGGAGACTTCAGGCTGGCCAAGATGCCCGTGCATGCATACACACACGCAACACACAACGCATTTGTTCCCGAGAATTGCCACTCCAGGTATGGAAGTCATGGGATGCCTGTTTGTCCGAGTTCCTAAGATGTGTGCAGAATCACATCGCCAGCATAAGAAAGACTTGAAAATAAAACCAGAAGCCTTCCCAGCCTCTGAGTGTAATCCAGGCTCAGCAGGTCAGAACCTGGGCATGACTCTCAAGGTGACTGTCCTCTGTGCTCTTCCTAGAGAGGAGCACAAAGGGATGTTATAAATGAGGTCTTGTTTGCCACTGTCGGTTACACATTGGTCTGCCAACCACAAGGTCAGCGTTTCAACCCCAGCGGCTGAGCCTTGAGAAAAAGATGAGGCTGCTTGCTCCCATAAAGATCTACCAGCTCAGCAACGCTAGCAGGGATTGTTACAAGCCTGAATCAACTCAATGACAATGGATGGGTTTTATTCTACAAAGAGGGGCAGTGGAGGCTGAGCTCACCCAGGAAGACTGCGGAAGAAACGCCTGGCAAACTGCTTACATGACACTGACCTCAAGAAAAGCCTCGGGGGGCAGTTCTGCTCTAGGACACACGGCTGCCAAGAGTCGGGATCAATTCTATGAAGACAGTGGGTTTGGTTTTTGTTTGTTGGTCTTCCTTATACAAGGGGGGGGTTCTGAGTGGTGTCAGTGATTGATGCGCTTGACTGCCGTCTGAAAGCTTGGAGGTTCAAATCCACCCAGAGGTGTTTTGGAAGCAAGGCCTGACAACCTGTTTCTGGACAGTCACCGGTTTTTTTTCAATGAGTGATTCTTAAGGAACAAAGATCTAAGGGAGGAAAGATAAGCTCATCTTGCTGGGGTGGCCATGCAGGTGGCTGCCCAGCTCGGAGTGTGGCAATCATAGAACTCACTGGTCTGTCCCTTAGAGATGATGATCATAAAAAAAAAATTTGTAGCAAATCACCTGACCTTCTGTCCTCAAGTTGATTCCAACTTTCTAGGGCTAAGAAGAACTGCTCCACGGTATCTTAAGCACCGTAAATCCGTACAGGGACAGACAGCCTCATCTTTCTCCCACAGAGCAGGCGGTGGGTTTGAAACACTGATCTTGCAGTTAGCAGAACAGCCTTTCACCCAGAGCACCCTTGGGCTTTGCGGGGTACTTATTAAGTGCCTGGCCCTGGGTTAGGCCTTAATATAACTGTACTGTCTCATTCTGGCCTACTGAGTGGTTATGAAATATTATCCTCGCTCTACCTAAGAGAGGCCTGAGTCTGAGACAGGTTAACTAAGTGGCTAGCACAAGTGTGATGCCCGCTAAAAACTCATACCCTGATCACCATGATATTTGCCATGCTGCCTCCCCTGGTTGCCCAAATGTGCTCACCACCCACTCAGGGCCAATTTCTCCCTGGGACATTTAGCACAGTGCACAAGACCCGCAGCACTGGTCAACTCAAACTCCTTGCCATCGAGCTGATTCTGACCCTCAGAGACCCCTATGGGGTTCTGTGACTGTAACTCTTTATAGAGAGCCTCATCCCACAGAGCTGTTGGTAGTGTTAAAGCACTGACTAACCTTGGGGTTGGCAGCTGGGTTAGTCTGGGATGACCAGAGAAACAAATCCAGAGATTCATAAGTATCTAGGGAAGAGCTATAAAGAGTAATTGTATATTAAAAAATCATCCCAGCCCAGTTCAGACCAAGCCCCTAAGTCCGATATTAACCTATATGTCTGATACCAATCTATGAATTCCTTTTTAGACTCATGCAACACATGCAATGACACCAAATGAAGGAAGATCACAGGCCAGTGGGTGGAGAGTCTTGTGGATCAAGTGGTGGTGGAAGAATCTCAAGGCTGGTAGGGGTCCCCACATGGCTCCTCCAGCTCCAGGGCCCTAGCATAGCTCCATGTTTCTCATCCACAGGAAGATAAAACAGAGTCTGTCTCTCTGTCCCACCTCCAGGGGCCTATTTATCTCTGCCATGCCTCCAAATGTGGTCAAGTGGCAACCTGATTGACAGGCTCAACTCCACCCTTTCACTCTTAATAGTCTCAAGTTGACAACAGATTATATAACTACCACAGCAGCCCAATGTGTGACCACTCCACCACCAAGCTCCACTGTTGGAGCTTCATTAAAAAGGTTTCCCTTCTTGTAATAATCAAGAGATGTATTTTGACTGTGCTGACCTCAAGGTGAATATAATCCAACCTTATACCAACACTGTAGTAAAATAGCATTGTCGGTGTTTTCAATTCCATGTTTAGGGAACCCTGCTAGTGTACTGGTTAAGCTTGCAGTTGTCAAAGGCTGTAGGTTTGCACCCACTCAGCGACGCTGAAGGAGAAAGACCAGGTGACGTGCTCCCATGAAGACTGCAGCCTAGAAAGCTCCATGGGGCGGGTCTCCTTGGACACCGGTCTCTATAACGAGAAAGGAAGCTCCCGAGCACCTAAAGACAACGAATTAAATTCTAACTTAATCTCTTAGTAGATGCCTGCATGGATCACAGCCCCCTAACCTGAAGGCAAAAGAACAGCTTGGTGCCCAGCTACCCCTACTGACCACTCGAATCAGGACCACAGTGGACGGCCTTGGTTTAGAACCGGTAGAAAATTTAGAACAAGATTCAGATGTCAATAAACAAAGAAGACCAGACTCACTGGTCTGAAAGACACTGGAGAACCTCCTGAGAGTATCAGCCGAACACAACTTTCTAACCTGAAATTGTAAACCCTCAGGCGACTGGCTACTTGTGATAGTAAAGGTTTTAGATCTGCTTGATTAAGCCAGGCTTCTCAGAGTTTGCCAGCTAAGATGCAGTAATTCCCCTATGATGAGATCTCCTCAAGGTGGCAGCTGCTTCCAATATAAGTGGACACTGTGGAATAGCTCGCTTGCTATTTGCCGAGTTGGGATACTGCATCTGGCTTGTCATTTGACCTCCAATTCTTCGGGCTTGAGTGAGCAGACTGTTACACTGTTTGCTGGTCCTGGGAATCGTCAGCAGCCTGCCACCTTACCTGCTGATGATGGGACTCTTTTTGCATAAGTATGTGGATTAACGTTTACAGTCAGAAGCCTACCTGGGGTCTGACCTGTCAGTGTTTGGTTCATCAGCCCCTGCAGCTATGGCAGTCAGGAGAAGCCTCCAACCTGACACCTGACCCACCTCTACAATGGTGTGAGCCAGTTCCGTGAGCTAAACCTCTCGGTGTATGCATATGGAAACTTCATTGATTCGCTTCTCTAGGGAACACAGCCTACGGTGCCACTTTCCCGCCTATAAAATATATAATAGCTCCTGAGAATAACAGGTTTCTTAGAATAATCAACTATATGAGAACAAAAGGTCAACATTTGCCAAAGACGAAAAAGCAGGAAGGGGCAGGACAACTGCATGAGAGAGAGGAAAGGGGGCAAGTGTTGACACATGGCGGGGATTGAAACCCATGTCACCCAAAATTTGGGTGCAAATTATTGATTGGAACACTAGTTGCTATGTGACATTGCGCCTAACGCACACTAGAATTTTTTTTTAAATCCACAAGCAGCAATGAGAAGAACTGTGTGTGTGTGTGTGTGACCTACAAGCAAGACCATGTGAATGGAAGCAGCATTGTAACTGGGTATTAATGAGAGCTGTGACCAGGGCACGTTAACCCACTGCCATTGACTGGGTTGGGACTCAGTAGCCATCTGGGACAAGCGTAGAGCTGCTCCTGGGGGTCTCTGAGATTGTCAGCCTTCATGGGAGCAGACAGCTTCATCTTCCTCTTGCTCGGCAACTAGTGTGGTTGACTCGCTCCCCTTCCAGGCAGCGGCAGCTCAATGAGACCATAAGCCAGGATGACACCAGGCCTCCACCGAGTGGTTTAGAAGGGTTTGAACAGTAAGTGTGAATAGGGTTGCAATCTTGTCGATATATGAGTTCAGGTAAGCTGGGCTTACAAAAAAAATATTTCTGTTGTTATAACTTGCTACAGGGGTATTTTTAAATAAGAAGTGAGACAGTTCTATGGACCACTGCAACCACAAAAAGGTTTAGGAGGAGAAGCTGTTCACAGGCAAAAATGTCCAAGACCCATCGAACTCACAGCATGGCTCTGTGCCCATGAGATCCTGGAGATCTTCACTGTCTCTGTATGGAAAGTGAGGCCCAGGGAGGTAAGGGAATTGTTCCAAGTCTTGAAGCAAGTGCAAGATGGAGCCAGGATTCCAGGGCCTCTCGTCTCACTTGGTACCATCTCCACACCCCTTTGAATGAGGTTGAAACCAAGCTTCATGTTTTTAGTTACCCAGGTTGTCCTTCATCTCTCACTGCTGTGACCCTATAGGACAGGATTGAACTGCGCCTGTGGGTTTCCAAGACACTATGCCATCAGCGTCCTCCGGACAAAAATGAAGCTCTCTACTCCCTTGGAAACCCAGAGGGGCAGTTCCATCCTATTCTGTAGGGTTGTTATAAGTCAGAATTGGCTCAAGGGCAGTAAGAGTTTGAAGGTTTTCCTGAAGCCCCAGGTGCTGCTGCCAAAGATTTCCCTATACCTGGAGGTGTCGTGGCTGAGCACTGAGCTGCTAACCAGAAGGCCAGCAATTTGAAGCCACCAAGAAATACAGAAGAAAGACAGGGCTTCCTACTTCCAAAAAGAGTTAGTCTTAGAAACTCACAGGGGCAGTTCTACCCTGTCTTTTAGAGGCACTCAGTCAGCATTATAAATCATCCCCAGTCTGTTTATTGACCTTTAGGAGTGTTTTTTGGTCGAGTCTGAGGTGACCAAACAGACCTGGAATGATTTATATGCTTTTCTTTTGTTGTTGTTGTTTTCTTGTTTGTATTCTGTTTGTTTTTTCTCTCTCTTGTTTTGTGCTTATTATTGTCTCTGCATGTCTCTCTAGATAAGATAAACAATCTAGAGGAGAAAACAATGGGATTGATGGTTCTGGGGAACACAGAGAGGGGAGGTGGGGGAAGAAAGGGGTGGTGTTAACCAACCCAGGGACAAGGGAACAACAAATGATCCAAAATCAATGGTGAGGAGGGCATAGGATGTGTGGTGGTGCTAGATTAAGGGAAATGTAACTGAGAGGAATTACTGACACATGAATAAAAGCAGAACATGATAGTGGGACAAGAGGAAAGTAAAAGAAAATAGGGGAAATAACTAGGAAGCAAAGGGCATTTATAGAGGTCTAAATACAGGCATGTACATATGTAAACATATTTATATATAATGATAAGGGAATATATCTATGTACATATATAGTTATATGTTAAGTATTAAGGTAGCAGATGGACATTGGGCCTCTACTAAAGTACTCCCTCAATGCAAGAACACCTTGTCCTAATAACCTGACATTCTGTGATGCTCACCTTCCCAACAAGATGACTGAAGACAAAATGGGTGCATCAGTAAATGTGGTGAAAAAAGCCGATGGTGGCCAGCTATCAAAAGGTAGAGAATCTGGGGTCTTAAAGTCGTGAAGATAAACAAGTGGCCATCTAGCTGAGAAGCAACAAAGCCCACAGAGAAGAAACACACCAGCCTGTGTGATCATGAGGTGTCCATGGGATCAGGTATCAGGCATCAAAGGCCCAGAACAAAAAATCTTATCAATGTGAATGAGGGTGTGGGTGTGGAGTGGAGATGCAAAACCCATCTGTACACAATTGGACCTCCCCAAACAGAAGGGTCACAAGGAAGAGACAAGTCAGTCAGGGTGTAGTATAGCACCGATACAACATACAACTTTCCTCTAGTTTTTGAATGCTTCCTCCACACCCCCGACATCATGATCCTAATTCTACCTTACAAATCCAGCTAGACCAGAATATGTATGTACACTGGTACAGATAAGAGGTCTTGTCACAGGGAATCCAGGACAGATAAACCCCTCAGGACCAATAATGAGAGTAGTGATACCAGGAGAGGAAGGAGAAGGTGGGAGGAGAAAGGGGAACTGACTACATATAACCCCCTCCCAGGGAGATGAACTACAGAAATGTGGGTGAAGGGAAACATGGTTCAGTTAAGGCATGAAAAAATAACAATAATTTATAAATTATCAAGGGTGCATGTGGAAGGGAGAATGGGGAGGGGAGGGAGGGAGGTCAAAATGAGAAACTGATACTAAGGGCTCAGGTAGAAAGAACATGTTTTGAAAATGATGATGGCAACCTATGTACAAATGTGCTTGACACGATGGATGGATGGATGGATGGATGGGTGGGTGGATGGATGGATGGATGGATGGATGGATGGATGGATGGATGGATGGATGGATATAAGAGCTATGCAAGCCCCGAGTAAAATGATTTTAAAAAGCCAGCATTAACTCGATGGCAGTGAGTTTGGTTTTTGATCTATTAACTGGAAAGAGGGCTCCCTCCCTGGTGGTGCTGTGGTTAGGCATTAGGCTACTAACCTTGAGATTAGTGGTTCAAACCCACCAGCCACTTTACAGGAGGAAGACGGGGCTGTTTGCTCCCACAACGATTGGCAGTCACAGAAACCCTACCTCGGGTTGCTACGAGTTGGAATTGAGTCAGGGGCAGGGGTATGAGCCTAACGGTTGGTGGTTCGAACCCTCCCAGCAGCTCGGTACAAGAGGAGCCTCGCAGTCTACTTGAATAAAGATGACAGGCCCCGGGGGCAGTTGTGGCTGTAACCTGCACGCTGCTGTGAGCCGGCACTGGGCCCACGCCGAGGAGCTAGGGTGCTCTGCAGTTCTCCACGCAGTGGTGTCAGCCTACCATGGCATTTGATCGCCCTGTGTCCCTGTTCCCCTCCACCTCACAAGGGAACATCTCTGAGCATTTTTAACATATATGTAACGAGTGAGAGAGAGGCTAACTCGAACGCTTCTTTCCTTCAGCAGCCACCTTATTCAACACCACTCACCAGTGAGAGGGCATGGGGAAGGAGGAGGGAATTACCAGAGGCTCTAGGACTGAGAGAGATTAAGATGAGCGGGCATTTAAGCATGGGGAGCAGGGGAGAGGGGGGAGGGAAGAAAGCAATCTCCTTTCAAAAGTGCCAGCAGGCATTCAGGAGCCCCTCCCCAGCAGTTCAGTTGGGCAGTGCACCCTCGCTGGGCTCTGAGCTCTGAGAGCGCACACACCCCTCTGTCATGACAGGCAGTGGCCTCCCCCAGGCCCAGGCCCTGCTTTCTGGACTGTGCATGTTGCTTATTTTAATGCCTTTGACTCCTCTCCCTTGTTCGACCAGGCAAAGCGCACAGGGCCGCTGCCACCGGGAGGCGTCAATAGTTCATAATGCTCGATGTGTGTGCCCCAGACCTCTGGTGGGGCTGGTTAGGCAAAGCCTCTGTCGCCAGCTTCCATTTCAAAGACTTGGCCTGTGTTCTTGGCATGAAAGCTTCCTGGTGTATAAATTAAAGATTTTGTTTCAAGGGGTGCATTATTATAAGCAAGTCATGTTTTCTCCATTTTAGACAAATTGGCAATTACAGTTTTGCTGTGTCTATATTTATTTTTGTGGAAAGCTCAATTACATCAGTAGCACTCAAGACCACCCAAATGCTAAGCCCAAAGCAGGGCTTCTCAGCAGACAAACGCCTCCTGCCGTTTAAGACTTCTCTTTCTGAGGGCCCTCTCCTGTACTGAGTCCCCAGCGAGAAGCCTATGGAGCTACACCTCTGCTTAAAACCCCAGCTGACTTCCTGCTGCTCACAGAGTGCAGCTCAGAAGCTGTACTCTGTGTGACAGAACCATCCACAAGCAGGCCGGGTCCTGAAGCCTCCCCTTTCCCACCGCCTGATGTGGGCCAGGCCGTGTCCAAGCTACCCGGTGTTTACATAGGAAGGATTCTCACCCAGCACCTGCCCTTAAATGACAGGTCAAGAAGCCGGAATGTTCAGCTGGATCTGGTACTTCCTGGCCTCAGAGAGAAGGACCAGTCTACCTTCCAGGTAGAGCTGCCTGCAGGACTGAGCAGACCTGGCATGGCCTCTCCAGGCCCCACCTTGGGTCTGTCCACCTGTGGAGACTCCCTCCTCTTCCCCCTAATCTCTGAGAGAGGCACACTGATGTGCTGGGCCCAAGAGCCACCTTTTGGAGACTGATTGGAGAGCTGTTTCTTTGGTCCTAACGAATAAGGATTTTCAGAAAGATGATAGTTGACCCAGGAAGGGCCTGCTGGACAGAGAAGCCACCCAACTTTGCTTGGAGGAGGCTGTGAAATTGGGCCATGCATCCCAGCCACGTTTGCTAATTGAACCAAGGACACCAGCAACAAGGATGGCCTTTGGATCTCCATCTGTCTAATGCTTGTCGCTAATTCGGGCAAGGTCTCTGTCTTTGGCTGGCATTCTTTATTTAAGGGATCTGCCCAGTTGGATCCCACTTGGGACCCTCCATGCCCCAGCAGAGAACCCCTAATCCCATTAAGTGCTGGCCACACCACCACCACCACCAGAATGACCACGTTACCTAGTTGCATACAAATCATACTCCACCCTACTGTCCAAGAGTGAGAGAGAGCTGAGAGTTGGGGAGAGAAGTTTGCTGGTAGAGTGTGATCCCTCTGGTCACTTGCTGGCAGAGCGAAGAGCTTTGACATTTACTTGGGCAGGGAAAAGGCCAGGCCAAATGGACTCCAGCAGAGCAAAGCTGGAAGTAGATCACCAGGCCTTTCTTCCAAGGCACCTTCCAAATAGCAATCGAACATATAACGGTTTACATTACCTAGGAATTATTTTCCAGTTACAGAGCTAGCAAACTGCCTTGCATCCTTTAGCAAGCTTTAATTGGGACCCCTTATCTTTCAGGGAGGGCAGCCTGACAAAAGCACATATTAAAGATATTAACATTTTATCTGTCACATATAAGACAAATGGTTCCTACTCGCTCTTTGTCCTTTAGTTTTTGTTTATTTGGTTGGGATGGAGTGTATTCTTTCCTTCTTCCATGGTTTACGCTGGATTCTCTAAATAAACAAAATCAGTCAAGTTTCTGTATGCATTTATAAAGGGAGGTC
Source organism: Tenrec ecaudatus (assembly GCF_050624435.1). Taxonomy (NCBI): domain Eukaryota; kingdom Metazoa; phylum Chordata; class Mammalia; order Afrosoricida; family Tenrecidae; genus Tenrec; species Tenrec ecaudatus. The sequence continues at coordinate 45,754,099 of NC_134547.1, forward strand.
TGTACCAAGGGCAAAGCTCACACAGCTGTACAGGCAGACAAATTCCAAGTCGCTGGGTCAGCTGCCAGGATGAAGCTCTCTCCTGACTCATGGACCAAAGGTCATCAGGTCAGACAGCAGGCTTCTGGCAGCAGGGGTGAATGAGTTTAAGGTGAGCAGGTAAGATGGTGGGCTGCTGGGGTCTCACAGGATTGGCAGACAATGCAGACGTTCTCTGGTTTCAGTTAAAGAACTGGAGGTCAGATGATGCACAAGTGCAGGATCCAGCCTCAGCAAAAAGCAAGCTTTTCCACAGCATCCACTTACATTAGAAGCAGACCACCACCCAAGGAGGTCTCATCATAGAGAGGTGACTTCTTAGCTGCCAAGGGAATCCTGGACTAGTCAAGCTGACCCAGAACTTTAATGACCACATGCAGTTTCAAGCTTTGTTGGAAAATTCTCCTGAAAATGCTTCTTTAATCTAAATTTATAGATAGCCATGCCCTTTTTTCTAGTATTTTAATGGTTTTCTTTCTTTTTTATTGGGGGCTCCTACAGGTCTTATCAGAATCCATCTATCCATCCATGGGTCCACCACATTTATACATATGTTGCCATCATCATTTTCAAAACATTTTCTTCCTAATTGAGCCCTTGATATCAGCTCCTTTCTACACTTCATTTCAACCACCTGAATGTTTGGATGGAAGACGTGCTGTTGAGCTGCCAGCAGGTTGGCCTCTGATGGTGAGCCCATGTCCAGGGGATCCAAGGCTGCCTGCTCCTGAGCCGCCCTCATGAGCAGATGGGTGTTGGGCCACTGAGATCCAGAGGGATCTCGCTGGCTGGTTTTTGGAAGTAAATCAACAGGTCTATCTTCCTAGTCCATATTAGTTTGGAAGCTCTGCTGAAACCTGTTCAGGAACACAGCGACATACACAAGCCTTGACTCTGTTCAGGAACACAGCGACATACACAAGCCTTGACTGACTGGAGGGTAACAGCCGTGCACGGGACGCAGCTGCCAGGGATCAAACTCAGATACCGTGTATGGAAGGCAGACATTCTGCCACTGAATCACAAATGCCCTAGAAGGTGTAGAGTCAGAAATACATTTTAGTTACAGGGAGACAGACAGTTATCCTAACACCGTTTGTTAAAATAACTATTCTTTCCCCAATTATTTAAATGCTATTTTGGTACCAAATCACACTTATCATTTGATTTTTTGTCTCAGGTCTCATGATCGTCCATCAAAGTCAAGCTCTTCCTAAGGCAATATTCCTTCATGAAATGTTATCATTCACATAAGAAAGCTCAGCCACATCATTCTCATTCTCCAGCTCCCTATATAGTGATTAAGATAAAAAATTAAAATGTACATCATGATCCAGAAAAAAAAACTACCTGGTTGTTCTTGTACATTTATATTCTATATTAATTTTAGAATCCTGTTATCAAGTTTTATTTTAAAAAGAAAAAAACTCTCCCGGAATGTGTTTGGAAGTGGTCAAGTCTTATGGGTTTGGAGAGAAGAAATATCTTTACCATAATGAGTCCACCCAGACAACGATTTCTCAATTTGTTCAAGTGATTTTTATATCCTTCAGCAGATTTTAATAACTTTCTTCACAGTGATCCTGAGCAGTTATTAAATTTATGCCTGGGTGTTTTGTGTCATTGTTAATATATTCTGAGCAGGATTGTTTTAATCATATTTCCTTCCTAGTGTTTCCTATTATGCAGGAAAGCTATTGGTTTTTTCCTCAGTCTGGATAGAAAACTCGATTGGTTCTAACAATCTCTCAGACTCTTTTTGGGTTTTTCCGAGTGGAACAATCGTGAAGCCGACACCTGTCTGAGCAGTGTTCCGTGTGTCGCGCAAAGGTCTGCTATGGCGCAAAAGTCTGCTATGAGTCAGATCATGGCACCTAACAACAATGTTCACCCTTGTAAGTAATGGTATCTATCTACCTCGTTTCCAGTAAAGAAACCTCACTTTTTTATTGACACTAATTTCATTGGAAAGCACTTCCAGAATCCAGTTAAAACATATTAACCATAACGGAATATCGTTGTCACGTTTCTAACGATAAGAACAATGTGCTAAACAAATCACTGCCATCCAGTAAATCTCAGAGCAGCAACCTGTGCTGTCTTCGGAAAGCGCAGCTGCTGGGAATGAACTGCCAACCTTCTGGCTGGCAGTTGAGGCTTTAACTGCGGTGCCTGCATGGATACTTGACAATATTTGAGTGGGATTTATTAATAAGCAAGATATGGGCTATTGGTTTCAGCTTATGTGTAAGATAAATTATTGGAATGGATTAAGCAAGCGCTCAATTGGTATTTTGAGTTTGGGGTTGGGTTGTTTCCCTTTGTTTTGTTTTTTTTTATTAAGTAAACATTTCCTTGTGGAATACCCTCAGCTAATTTAGTTTGACGAGCCACGAAAAATACAACATACAACCATATCTGAGCCTTCCTACTGTCCCTTCCTATTGTTTCTCAGTTAAGTCCCACCCTGAGGCAGCCATTGCTCAGAGTTTGGGTCACTCTAGATTAGGTGTTTTTTTTTTTGTTTGTTTGTTTTTTAGGAGATGGGATATGTATTTTATTAGATGACTGGTACAGAAGCCTACAGAGATTGATTTCAGACATTTTCAATTATCATTGGTTAATATGAATCAGCAGTACTAAATGTTTTGGATTTCTGATAACCTCCTTTCCCAGTAACTTTTTTTAAAATCTTTTTATTGGGGCTCATAAGGCTCTTATCACAAACTGTACATACATCAATTGAGCAAAGCACCTTTATACATTCGTTGCACTCGTCACTCTCATAATTCACCTTCCACTTGGGTTTAGATTAGGTGTTTTATTGAGATATAATTTGTATACCATAAAATCTATAACTTTAAGGTGTACAATTCTGTGGTTTGTATTATACCCGCAAAACGGTGTCACCATCATCGCTGTTAGATAACAGAATATTTTCATCACCCTCCCAAAAACCCCTAACAGTCACTCCCCTCCCGGCTCTTTCTCCCAGCCCTGACAGCCACCAGTTCACTTTCTGTCTCCACATATCTGCCCACTCTGGACTCCAAAATCCAAACTCACCGCCATCAAGTCCATGCAGACTTTTTTTTTTAACATTTTATTAGGGTCTCACACAACTCTTATCATAACCCACACATATACATACATCAATTGTATAAAGCACATCTGTACATTCTTTGCCCTAATCATTCTCAAAGCATTTGCTCTCCACTTAAGCCCTCCTCATCAGGTCCTCTTTTTTTCCCCTCCCTCCCTGCTCCCCCCTCCCTCATGAGCCCTTGATAATCCACAGATTGTTATTTTGTCATATCTTGCCCTATCCAGAGTCTCCCTCCCCCCCTTCTCTGCCGTCCATCTCCCAGGGAGGAGATCACATGTGGATCCTTTTAATCAGTTCCCCCTTTACAACCCACTCACCATCCACTCTCCCAGCCTCGCCCCTCACACCCCTGGTCCTGAAGGTATCATCCACCCTGGATTCCCTGTGCCTCCAGCTCCCATATGCACCAGTGTACAACCTCTTCCCTATCCAGTCCTGCAAGGTAGAACTTGGATCATGGTAGTTGGGGGGAGGAAGCATCCAGGATCTGGGGGAAAGCTATGTTCTTCATCGGTACTACATCGCACCCTGACTGACCCGTCTCCTCTCCTAAACTACATGCAGACTTACAGCGACCCCACTGGGGATTTCTGAAAGTGTTTACAGGAGTAGAAAGCCCCGTGGTGAGCTCGAACTGGAGACCATGATGATCTCGCCCAGCATGTAACCACGACGACACCAGGGCCGGACATTTCAGATAAATGGAAGCATGTGATCCTGACCTGGTGCATCTGCCTTCTTTCAGCAAAGGTGCTCAAGGTTCGTTCACGGTGTAGCCCATCTTGGGCCTCAGTCCTTTACATAGCTGAATAGTATTCCATTGGGAGTATTCATCTTCAGCCTTCATCTCCAGTTGGTGAACATGAGGATTGTTTCCACTTTGGGGCATTAATAATGCTGCCCTGAATAGGGTGTGTCATTTTTTGGCATTTATGTATAATTTTAATTCTCTTGAGTATTTACTTACCTAGGATCATAAATTAGCTTTTGTGTCTGACTTTTTCTGCTCAGCATGATGAGCTTGAGAGTCATTCATGTTGTTGCATGTTTCAGTAGGTTGCTACTTTTTATTGCTGAGTTACATCCCATCATGGGAATGAGTCAGATTTTTGCTTATCCAATCGCCTAATGGGCGTTGGGCTGCCTTCTTAGCTTGGTGCTATTGAAAACAAAACTGTTCTGAACACTTCTATGCAGATATTTTTATGAGCACAAATTTTCTTTCTGTTGGATCATACAGCAAGTAAGTAGTAAACTTTACAAGAAAACACACGGTTTTCTAAGCAGTTGTACCATTTTATACTTTCACCAGTAATGGATGCAAATTCTCATCACTCCTACCTTTCATTAACATTTGGGATCGACCAACCCGCCAACCCCACTGATTTTGAGTCAATTCCGATCCATAGCGACTCTATAAGACAGAGTAGAACCACCCTTTTGGTTTCTGAGGCTGTAAATCTGTATTTTTCTTTGCCATGGCTCGACTGGTGGATTTGAACTGCTACCTCACATGTAACCCACAGCGTTATCACGGCTCCTTTGGGCATGACCAGCTTTCAAATATTGTCATTGGAGTGGACATGTTGTAGTACCTCATTTTCCTTATGACTAATAACATGGAGCTTGTTTTCAGTTTGTGCTTATTGACCATTCCTACGTGTTCCACACGTTTTTTGCACAGTTTTTAAAAGTGACGCTATCTTTTAGTGGTAAGCTGCAGAGGTTATATATATTTGTGTGTGTATCTATATATATGTATCTATATACCTATAGATACATGTGTATGTAAATGTATAGGTGCATATATATGACATAGCTACAAGTGCTATGTCATATATGCTTCATGAATGCCACCTTTCAGACTATAGTTGGTTTATCCATCTTCTTAATGGGGTTAGTTGATGAGCAGGAGTTTTTATTGTAATGAAATTTATCTTTTCTCTTTTTATTTTATGGGTATTGCATGCAGTGATCTGGTTGAGAAGGCCTTCCCTACCCCAGGGCCCTAAAATTATTTTGTCCTATGCTTTCTCCTAGAACTTTATAGCATTTACAATTATGTGATTCATCTCAAGTTATTTTGAATATGGTGTGGCATAAGGGTCAAAGTTCCTTTTGTTCCATTTGGCTAGCTTCTTCTATCAGCTCTATTTATTGAGGGGTTTTCTTTATTGAATTCTTTTGGTACCATTGTTGAAAGTCAATTAACTACATGATCGTGGTCTGTTGATCACAGTACTACTGTTGCTTCTTTGTATGTCTTGCGATTGATTGGGTAGCGTGGGTCTTACAATGTTGTTCAGGCTCCTTTTATTCTCACATAAATTTTACAAACAGCTGGTCAATCTAGGTCAGAAAGCCTACTGCCTTTCTGATTATGACTGCATTTAATTTATAGATTGATTTGGGAAGAATAGACGTCTTACCAATATTGAGATCTCCAATTTATGAGCATGCTATAATATGGGAAAGCCATTTATTCAAACCTTATTCAGTTTATCTCAGAAATATTTTATAGTTTTCCATATGGTATTCTTAACCCTGTTTTACTAAATCAAATGTTGTGGATATGCTTATTTGTTTAAATAATATGGTAGTGTGCTTCCATAAATGTTTGCACAGAAAACTGGGTTCCCATTTGACAGTTTCTACACAAGTTGTTCGACCGCATTGATTAGTTACATTGTTCACAAGGTGTCAACATTCTCATTCATTGCCTTCTGGCTTATTTCATTTCCAGCACTTTGGTTTCCCACCTCCCTTGTCGCTAGTCATGCCTGACCCTTTGGTTATATGGTTTCTGATACGATTGGGTGTTGTCGTTTTTATAATATTTTCTAAAATTATTAGCATACAGAAATGCAATTAAATTGACTTATTAACTTTATAGTCTGTTGCTCGGTAAATTTTCAGCACACACACACCCCACTTTTCTTCTTATTTTTTTGCCTTAGGTTTTTCCATGTGCACAATCAGGATGCCTACAGAGAAGAAAAGGTTTACCTCCTCATTTCCACTCTGGGAGTCCTTTATTTCTTTTGCTGGCCTTATTGCACTGGCTAAATCCTCAAGTACAGTGTTGAACAGAGAGGTGGGGAGAACGTCCCTGTTTCAAGTACGATGTAACTAGTAGATTCCCCAAAGACGATAGAAATGGCAAGTCTTCTGTGACTTACACATTTATCATGATGAAAGCAAAAAGTAAGTGGGTGTTGAGTTTTATCAAATGTCTTTTTGATCATATTCCCTCCTCTGTACTGCTATTGAATTTTCTCTGGAGTGCTTGCCCCCAGCACTTGGCTTTGAGAGTATAACTGTATGAAGCACTTCATCAGGAAAATCAGTCTCTGGGGCCTGAAGTAGCATCCAGTCAGCTGTACCCAGCTGCTCCATCAGCAGGCCCTCAGTTCTGTCCAGCCTGGTGTCCCTGCAGTGAGTGTGAGAATGTGGCCCTTCCTAGTCCAGGTTTCCCCTTCACCATGGCCTGGGCCTCTGGTACCTGCCCAACTGACTCTGCTACCTCCATTTTTTAACTGGGGTTAAAGGTTCAGAATGGGAGGGCAGTATTTTGAGGTCAAACACGATGGGTGCTTAGAAAAGAACCTGCCTTTCTTTTGGGAGAGTCCCATTGGAAATTCATTTTAGTCAACAGTGTGTATAGCACATATACCTCACTGTTATTCTTGGAGGAAGTTCTAAACACACATCATAATTCTGAAATTGACACTTCAATATGGCGGATGGGAGATGTTTGGCAATGGACAGGATCCAAACCTCTTGTCCCCAGGAATCTGAATTTTCCAAGCATTGTCGGCTAACACATTTTATTCATAAGGTCTGTTTGGGTTCTGTTATTTAAAAGCAATCTCACACTGTGGAGATGAAGACCCATTTGTCCTGTGATCTAACAGGTCCAAGGATTGTGATGAGAAACTGCACTGAGCTAGAACACTAGGCTCTCAGAGTTTTGACTGGCCGGGCTTGTCTTGTCCGGGCCATGAGAGTTTAAAGACATGAAGAGATGGCTCTTTCCCGGAAGGAAGTAACGTTCTTGTTGCGGGTCTCTGAGGAAACCTCTGGTACTAGAATTAGAGGCCAGGACACATTTAAAGCTTACAGCAACCAGCTGCAGCCCTACGTGAAGCCAAATCAGGGTCTGGGCTGAAGAGGAGACACCTGGGGTATTAATAAAGTGACCACCTTGTCCTCATTTGCCCAGGACTGTCCCAGTTTTAAAACGGAAGCTTCCTGAGGATGCTCTCAGACATGTGCAAATTCGCATGGCTGGTCAGCCCAGGTGCTGGGTCTCATAGGAGACTCTTTGCTGTACGACTGATACACCCAAGTCTTCCATAAAACCTAGTTACAAGTGCAAGTTCTGTCTGAGGTTGGGGTCTGCAGCCACATGTGAGGGGAAAGTGTCTGGGAACGGCTGTGGCAACCAGGAGAGGACCTAGCAAGCGACGTGCAGCATCTGTTATAAAGCAGCTGGCGGAGACTGTGGAGCATTAACCAGCCGGCAGACATGCTCTTCAAAGAGGGTGGGGAGAGAACAGAGCCTGGAACGCCCGGGATATGGAAGGATAGGGGCTTAGAGTATTAAAGCAAAGTCTTGACCTCAAAGTTGGTGAACTTGGGGACATCTGGGTTACATCTATTCCTAGATGTCTTCCTATATTGTATGGAAAAACACATGCCAACCTCAGAATTGATTTTCCGTTCATTTATTTGGTACCAAATATCCAAGCGACCATACTCATGCCTCAATCCAGGTGTTCCACCCTGGCTCCACCTAGTTACTAAATTCTCTTTAGTAGAAGGAGTCGCTAGGTATTGTTCTAAAACTTCCTGGCTGTAGGACCTTTGTAGGGAGGCTGGGATTCAGCGTTGGGAGCACCACTCTCCCCATGTCATCGTCCAGCCTTTGGGGCTTACTAGAGGATTAAGTGAGATCAATTATGTTAAGCACGGCCACATAATGATTTCTGTGGGCCCTTGGTATTTTGCCTTCCTGGTCTTCTTTGTCTACAGAGAAGTATTTTTCCAGGGTTGCTGTTGAGGATATTTATAGCAAAATATGCACCACTTCCATAGTTACACACGGACCATTTCGGTGGCGCTGATGCCAGTCTTCAAGCTGCACATCCATGGCTGCCCCTCCTTTTCCGAGTGGTTCCTCCATCATTGACACAAACATGCTGCCCCCTTGGGTTCTTATCTAACCTTTCTAGTTGCTATTGTCAACTGATCCCTTACAGATAGATTTTAAAAGAGCGCAACGCACAGGGCAGACCTCCGTCATTAGTTAAGCTAAAACTATTTCCTTGTTTTAAGCAGATTCCAGGGAACAGTTTTGTGGTGGTGGGGTGGGGGTGGCTTAAATTCTAACGATTATCTTGGGGCAATAGTTTTAGGAATTCATCCAGTCTCTGTGGATCCGGAAAGTCTGGAATCCCGAAGAAATTGACATTCTGTTCTGCATTGTCCCACTTTTGAGCAGGATTCTTCTATACAACCTTCCATCAAGCTGTTCATTAATGGTAGCCTAGTCCCAATCTGGCTCTTTGGTCTCCCAGCACAGGATGCAGTTGTTCCTGGGAGCAGTGAGCCCCACATCCCGTTCCCTCCTCTTGCTCCTGACTCTCCTGCTTCTGGTGCCCCAGGTGGACAGAGATCAACTGTGCCTTGCATGGCCACTTGAAGGCTTTTAAGACCCGGGAACTATACAACATCCGTAGAAGTATTCAAAAGGACGTGTTTTGACTGCGTGCAATAGAGATAAACATCATCAAGAAGGGATTCCCAATTGTGTTTGGTATTGTTGTATTCATTGTCATTGTTGAAATTGTATTGTCCTGCTCCGTAGATGTGAGGATGGTGAGCCTTTGTCTTGCGTACCTTGGACACACCATCAGGACCGACCTGTCCCTCGGAGGACATTATGAGTGGGAAAGCCGTGGAAATGAGGGATATGCCCCCAGGACAAAGTTGAGCCCGGTAACTACAACCATAGACTCCAACCTCTGACAGCTGTGAGGTGAGGATGGTGTAGGACCGAACAATGTATTGTTCTGTTTCAGAAAATGTTGCCCTGAGTCTGAGCTGGCCTGAAGGCAGCCAACAATAACATGATATTCATTGTGACAGTATTCCAATACCCTTTCGTTTATGATTCTAGGCATTGTTTTCTCCTGATTTTAAAAGAACTCCGAATAAAAGTGTTTTTGGTTGTTTTTGCAAGCCGGAGGCAGTAAATCGGTCCAGCAGCCAGTGGCACAGGCTGGGTCACCTAGCAGTGTCTGTGGCACACGGGGGCAGCAAGACCGATGAATGCGTGCTTCCTTTCTCTTCCACGCCATGTCGAAAGGAAAAACATTTCGAAGACTTCAAGTGGCAAATTAAAATTCAAGAAATAAAGTCCAAAGCCAATGCCCCACCAGCCCGTGGATATCTGGAACAGCAGGTTTCACTTATCCTGAATATCACTTTACTTCTTTTAACAAACTTCAAAGAGAATGTTGTAAGGCCATTCATTCTACATGCCTGTTTCACATCAGTCACAATTATATCCCAGCTTCACTTCTCTCGCCTTGTTATACCTCATAAACTGTGTAACTAGAATGTATGTGTGGGATATGGGTTACATTAGCGATTGTCAGAAGTCGCCTGATAGTGAGACCTCATAGAGATCACGATACACTGATACAGGGCGCTGAAGTCAGGGGGCCTTTCAAAATGCAGCTCAGGGACTGGGGGCCACCATCCACCACTCGCCCTCTACAGAGCTCAGCCTCTCCCTGCCCTATAGATAACACGGAGCTACAGCTCTGTGGTGAATTCGTCTGTTGACATGTGAAGGTTGTGGTGCACCAGTGAGTCCCAAACAACTCATAACAAGAGTCCACTGCCCATGGCGCTTCTTGGGCTACAAGCTTTACCAGCGCCAATCGCCAGGCTGGTGGGTTCACGGCACTGATCTTAGCCGAGCACCACCTGGGCACCTCTGACTGATCATACAAAAGTCGAAATAAACAGCCACTCAGGAGAGAGAGCACAACCTTGTTTATGGTTCTGAAGGGCAATGTCCTTTGCAAGAGCAGGGTCCTTGAGTGCCAGAGAGGCTGGTGGCCGTGAGGAGGGACACGTTGTTATCCTAAAGAAAACCCTACTCTCTACACAACGCCTGTCCATGAGCAAAACCTCCTGGAAGGGGAGAGAGGGGGATTTTCCAAGCCTGCTGATCCTCTGTGCTTTCATTCACAGCCAAGCCCACGGGGTGCCAGCAGCCCCAGTGGATCCTGAATCCTCATAAGGAAACAACTAGTGCCGAGGTGGCCGTCTGGAGGGGCTCTGGCAACCATTTGGACGGCAGCGAGGAGCACTGGCTCCCCCCCACCCCCCCCCCCGCCACCTTTGCTATGCTCCCCTCCCAGCGCAAGGAAGCAAGGAAGTTACTCATCAGTTAAAGCAGACGTTTCCATTTGAAGGATGCAATAAAAGGAAGTTACACAGTCAAAGGATCGAGATTCCCTGTTCTCCATGAAAGACTTTCATAGACCCATATTTATCACTCCTGCGATATTTATAAGGCTATTGAAACGCAAGGCGGTGTCACGTGTCTGGTGAACTTGAAGGGAAGCTGCTTCCCACATGGGGGTTTCCTGATAACCAAAGCTCTCAGATCCTTTGAAGCACCAGCTCTTGTTAAAATTGGATCCATTTTGGGGGGCGGGGAGGGCAGGGAGCGGGGGCAGAAAAATTCCCCCAAAGTCACACATGTTTCCCAACTTTGTTAAACAAACTAAACAGGACGTTAACGGCACCGTCCTTGAGGGCGACCCCAGAGCATCCCGGTGCCACATGGTGGGCACGATGGCGAAATAGCTCTAGGATCAGACAAACGGGTTCACACCAGAGTGGAGCTCTGGCTGCACCAAGCAAAGGGGCCCTGGCATCAGGTTCAACTGACAGTGACCCCATGGGACAGAGCAGAAGTGTCCCACAGGGCTTTATAGAGCGTTGGCTTGACAGGGGAGCAACTCCCTCCCTAGGTCTCCCTCCTTTGGTGGGGCTGGTTTCACTGGCAAGTTCAAGCCACAAGAGTGCTGTTAGCCGTCAAGTGCGTAACCCTTGGAGACCAGGTTCTGTGGGCAGTGGCCGCATCTTCTTCCGGGCTGTAGTTCCGGTGAGGTGGCATCCAGTGGTCAGAACTCAGAGTTCTGGCCCTTGGACAACAGAATGAGACCCTGCCCAGGCCTGCGCGACCTTCACAGTTGGGCTGTTTGAGCCCGTTGTTCCAGCTACTATGTGAATGTCTCTCACGGAGGGGTTCCCTCTTTCGGCTGCCCCTCTACTAAGCAAGCATGATGTCTCTCTCCTCCAGGGACGGGTCTTTCCTGACCACAGGTGCAACAGGTCATGTTGGACACTGTTCTTCCTCTAAGATGGATGTGTCTGGGGGGAAAAAAAAGAGGACCTGATGCAAAGGGCTTAAGTGGAGAGCAAATGCTTTGAAAATGATTAGGGCGAAGAATGTACAGATGCGCTTTATACAATTGATGTATGTATATGTATGGATTGTGATGAGAGTTGTATGAGCCCCTAATAAAATGTTTTTAAAAAAATACAAAATGTCAATAAAGATCCTAATTAGCAATCCACATTAATAAAAAAATTAAAAGATGGATGTGTCCATTCAGCTGACCGTGTAGAGTATATTCCGGATCCTTCACCATAACCCTAGTTCAAATGCAACCCTTGCTCTGTGGTCTTCCTTCTCTAGCCAAAGGGCACTGTGTGTTACACGGCCTTGGACCATGGGGCCGCAGGCTATACGTGATACAGTAAGACAAAGCAGACGCTCTGGGTGCGGTACTGGGAGGCTCCACTCTACTCGCAGGGCCTCTGTTTCATTGGTGGGCACGCCAGCGCAAGCATCGTGCCTCTGAGCCTCAGGCTCTCGTCTATAAAATGGGAATTGTGCCTCCCTTTGGGGATTCGCTGGAGGATCAGAGCAGAGTGTTTTAGGTCCATTGTCTTGGTTTTTTAGTGCTGCAGTAGCAGAAAGACCCCCAGCAGGGAGGCCATTTGTGGGACAGCTTCTGACTTGCTCACCTTTAGGAGTCTAGATGGCCAAATGCAGGCAGAGCCCTGGCTTTAGAGGAAGCCCTTGTTCTGTCAGCTCTGAGCAAGACCTTTGTCCCAGCTGCCCCAGCATTCTTTCCCTCCCCACCCCCACCTCCTACTGTCATACACATATTGCCTTCTGCACCTAATTGGCTCTTCCGTATATTAAGATGATTGGCTTAAATCACACCTTATGCCAAGATGGCCCCTTTAATGTAACAAAGAACCCCTATTTCCAAGTGGGGTTACAGTCATAAGTGTAGGGATTAGGATTTACATACATGTTGGGGTGGGGGGGTGGGGGGACAACTCAATTCACAGCATCCATGCACAATTCCAGCCTGCCAAAATAGGAGGCCTGCTGCCAAAATGGTTACCATTGGGATGCAAGGTCCAATGATGGCAAGGTCAGGAGTTTGAAACCACTAGCCCCTCCTCAGAAGAAAGCCAGGGCTGTCTACTCCCATAAAAAGTTACTGTCTCAGAAACACAGAGAGGCAGTTCGTCCTAGCCTGTCCTGTAGGGTCGCATTGACGTGATGGCATTGAGTTTGGGTATCTTTTTAAAAATTTCCATTGTGACTATTCTGCCTTTCCAGATTTAAACAACAAAAATCAAAACTATGTATTTTGTGAGGAAATTATGTTGAGAAAAGCCCTTAAATGAAGGAGGTGAATAGACAGAAGAGAGACCATCATAAATGTTATGTGATCGATGGGCTTCAGTAATTCAGGTAGAGAAGATTTGGGGTGAGGGGGGAATTCGAAATGATTAAATATGATGTAGAAGGACATGTTTGAGTGTGCTAACATTTCTACTGAAAGCACGTCATCTTTTTTCTCTAATGAATGTTCTAGAATAAAAAAAGGGAGGTAGGTTGAGAAGTCAACAGTACATGTAGCACAAGGTCGCCAATTCCTCAAAAAGAAATTTTTTTCCAAGTTCTTATGTGCTCGTTATTTACAATCTTCCTTTCATCTAAGCCTGTGGTTCTCAACCTGTGGGTCTCGACCCCTTTGGGGGGTGGCTAACGACCCTTTCACAGGGGTTGCCTAAGACCATTGTAAAACACATATTGCCAATGATCTTAGGAACTGAGACACCGCTCCTCTCTCCCTCTCTAGGCAGGTCCACTCACATGTAGACATGCCCACAAAGAAGTACCCAGTGTGAAGATTGTTACCCATGCTACAGCATGCTTGAAGACAAAATGTCATTTGTCTGTAATTAGAAATAAATATTTTACAAGCTATAATTCCATATTGCTTCTGTGAGTAATCACTGTTTTAACTATTTCAATTTACAACAATGAAAATACATCCTGCATATCAGATATTTACATGACGATTCATAACTGTAGCAAAATTACAGTTATGAAGTACCACTGAAAATAGTGTTATGGTTGGGGGTCACCGCAACCTGAGGAACTGTATGAAAGGGTTGCGTCCTGAGGAAGGTGGAGAACCACTGCTCTAAGCAGAGATGTCTTCTATTATAAGGTGCATATGTTGCATAATAAACCAGCCCAAGCTGATAAGCACCAAGTATTATGTATGATAAGGTGGGCTGGGTTCTCCTGATCTCAGCTGGACTCATGTGCAAGCATCTGTGATCAGCTGTGGGTGGGCTGGGAAGTTTCTCGGGTCTTCTTTGGGAGTTGGATGGGTTCTTTCGTGCGTTTCCAGGGCGGCCTCAGCAGAGACCATGGGTCTCTCCTCTACATGGCCCCTCACTCACAGCAGGCAGCCATGGCCTGTTCATTTGATGCTGGTCAGCCTCCTAAGACCATCTATGCACAAGGCCTCGTAAAGCCCAAGCTCTAGCATGGCCCACATTCTCTTCCACCGTACCCCTGCGGCCCCAGGAACACTCGGGCCATCCCATTTTCAAGGTCTGGTGAAACAGCTCACATCTTTCTGAGAGGGACGGGGAGAGAGCCAACTGAAAGTTTAGGACATTTTTGTAATCAGACTCCCACAATTGCTAAGGAAAAAAAAGAAATAAACACTGTTATTTAGATGATGGCAGGAGTCCTGGTGGTGTCATGGTTATGTGTGGGCTGCTCACCTCTAGGTCAGCAAGGTTTGAAACCACCAGTCATGCCATGGGGGAAAGAGAAGGCTTTCTACTGTTATGAAGTGTTACCGTCTCAGAAACCCACCAGGAAAGTTCTACCCTGTCCTCTAGGAATGTCATGCGTCATCACTGACTCGATGACAATGAGGCTGGGTTGTTTCTTGTTAAATTAGACTATGTAGATTAGATTCCTTGGCGGCCCCAACAGCTCATGCACTTAGCCAGCAACGGTCAGGTTGGAGGCTCCAGTCCACCCACTGGTGCGTTGAAGACCTGGTGACTCACCAAGAAGAAAGCCAGCCTCCTAGAAGGCAGTTCTTCTCTGATATATGGGTGTCACTAAGAAATCAGGCATAGACAGAAATAGGATGTGGACACTTAGATTCTTTGATACCATATCCAGACCCTGAATAAATCATTTCATCTCCTTAAGCCGTAATTTTCACTACTGTATAATGAGAATAAGGCACTGCCTCAACTTTCCCATAGATCAGTGAGAAGCAAATGCAAACTAGTTTTGAAATCAGAATGTTCACACAAATGCCAGGTGCTGGGAATGGACAGAAGCAGCGATCGCGCACACAGCTAGAATAAGAGAAAGAGAACCTCATCCCCTTGGAAGTTCACGGAAGGCACAGGCAGTTATTCCTCCTGCTGCTTTCAAACGGGAATGACCCGTGCAGTTCGGAAGAAACATCTTCCTTTCAAGACACGGGGGGGGGGGGGGAGTGAGGGGACCCGAAATGGCATCTGGGATTGAATGGGACACTCTGAAAACAGACCTGGAACATAAGCGAGTAGAAGAAAAGGAAAGAAAAGCCCTGGTCATTTTCTGTCGATTTTTAACTCAGAGTGACCCTCTGATGGCTGAGAACTGTCCCACAGGGTTTTCTAGGCTGTCATTTTCCCAGAAGCAGGTCACCACCAGCTCTTTCTCCTGAGAAGTCTGTCCGTGGGTTCAAACCACAAGTCCTTCAGTTTCCTATTGAACGCTTAACAGTTGCACCACCAGGGCCTGGTGGTCATTTTGTAGCTGGTGCAATAAGCCCAGGCACGGCCTCATTGGCTGAAGCTGGCAAACCTGCTCTTGTTCAGCTGCAGCCACCTCTGGTTGCATCTGCAAAAGCCAAAACAGACACAGACCCTGGGGCTTTCAGCCAGCAAAAGGTTGCCTGCCACTTCGGGAGCTGAAATGACACACACCTGAACAGGTCTGATATATCTTCCTCTCTGCAGAGGGCAGTGGAATGCATCCCTGGGCGATTCATCATGTTGCTAAAATTAGATCCTGCTTAGAAGGAATGATATATTACTGATTACATAATAAAGATAGCTATATTTCTCATGAGAAACAGAAGGGAGAGATATATTTAGGCATAGGGCAAATATATCCTCGATATGAAAAATGGATTCCTTAAACATTTAATCTTTACACTATTCCTATGAAATAAATGCACTCATATATCACATGTATTTTAAAGTGACTTGATAATTAATATTGTTACACTTAAGAAAAACCCCAGCTCTCCATTGACAAGTCACGTCATGAGTGAGGGAATGGGGCCCAGGCATACCCTCCCCTACCCTCTGAGTAAGGCAGCTGGGTGCTCATCAAAGGCCAACTGCCTTAGTCTGGATTCTGTATAGGAGAAAAGTCAATGAGACAGGCATGTAGATTAGATAGATAGATAGATAGATAGATAGATAGATAGATAGATAGATAGATAGATAGATAGGTGTTTACTTCAAAGAAATGGCTCAGGCAATTGCAGGGTATGAAAATCCAAAGTCTGAAGGTCATATGGTAGGCTGGACCCTTCTTCAGGAAGATGTCCAGTCAGGTGACAAGAAAAATGCAGGGTCTAGCAAGAATGAGGTTTGTTAGAACATCCATTTCTATACTGAAGACAGGCCATGCCCCCAAAGGAACTCTCCCTTTCAATTAATTGGCTAATCATATCAAATCTCATCACTGAAAGTGATTATATTGTATTACATTATGGAAGCAAAACCAATTCAGATTCAGTCAAATCACCCCGGAACCACCGTGTAGCTACAATGACACATTAACCACCACACCGGGGCAAACAGCCACACAGAAAGGGTGACTTACGGGTTTGCATCATGGTCTCATCGCGTTTTAGGAGTCCCTAGAAAGCCCAAGGATGTTTATGAAGTGGACATTTGCATGTTTCTAAGGGTCATCCCGTTGAAATGCTTCTCTGCTCATCTCTACCCGTTGCCAGTGAGTCGATTCTCACTCAGAGCCACCGCGTGGGCCAGAGCAGAATTGAGCTCCATCGGATTGCCAATGGCTGATCTTCCAGGAGCAGACTATCCAACCTGCTTCTGAGGCACCTCTAGGTTGACTTGAATTTCCAACCTGAGGTAGTTACATAACTTCATGTCAATTTGAAGATGCGAGGGGGTACAAAAAACTGAATTTTTTTCAAAGCTATGTTGTTGTTTTTTTAACAAAACAATCTTATCACCTTCAATGTACTCTCCATTGCATTTAACATATTTGTCAAGTCTGCGATTTCATTCTTGGAAACATTTTTCAAACTGCCGCTGTTTTTCGCTTCACCTCTTCTACATCATTAAATCGCTACCCTTTCATGCTCCTCTTCATTCATGGAAACATAAAGAAGTCACACCGAGTGAGGTCAGGTGAGTAAGGTGCGTGGGGCAAGAGAGGTATGCTGGGGTTTTTTTGACCAAAACTGGAGAACTGAAATAGCTGCGTGAGCAGATGCATTGTCATGGTTGCAAAACCAGTGCCCCGTCTGCCACGAATCAGACCTTTTTTTGTCGTACACTATTATGCAGTCTTTACAGAACCTCTGAATAGAAAGCTTGATTAACAGTCTGACCTGGTGGAACCAACTCCAAATGCACTGTGTCGACATCATCATCAGTTCAGAAAGTTGACGGACATCATGCAGAATAAGGTTGGTCATCAATCCACATTTGACCTTTTCTGAAATGAGAAAACCACTCATACACTTGAGTTTTTCCCATAGCGCTGTCCTTGTAAGTTGTGTTCAACATC
Source organism: Tenrec ecaudatus (assembly GCF_050624435.1). NCBI lineage: Eukaryota > Metazoa > Chordata > Mammalia > Afrosoricida > Tenrecidae > Tenrec > Tenrec ecaudatus. Next base: position 45,771,501 of record NC_134547.1, read on the forward strand.
ACAACAGTTTCTGCAGCAGGAAACAAAAGTTTACAAATGCACACTGGTCTTTTAAATAGGCTTTCACCAAAAAAAAAAAAAAAACAAGGTTCGAGAAAAAGTGCTTTTATAAAAAATTTTTACTGTGACCAGAGAGAATCTTCCCAGGTGATGCCATTGGGTGTACTAACTCAGAGCAAGGTGGTTGTTGGTTGCCTAGTAGAAAAATATGTACTATGGGGGCTCTGTCCCATGGAGCTTTCCCCCCCTTTTTTTTTTTTACCCAGTCATACATAACAGTGTAAGGGTGGAATCCAACCTGTCAATCAGGTCACAGCCTGATGGCCCCTCTTGTGACCTTCTCATAAGGAGGTCCCGGACAACCTCACTCTCTCTCAGCCTTTCTCTTCCTGCTTGCTGAGCACCCTGATAGCTGCCAGAGCCGGTACCATGTTTCAACCGACCTTGGATCCACGCAGCTTTGCACACACCAGCCTAGGATCTTCCTTCCTTCTGCATGGCCATCACACATGGCTGCCTGAGTCTGAAGAAGGACTTAGGGACTTGAGTGACACTGGACTGGGATGTTATCTTGATCTAAAGCTATTTCTTACACATCTATGAGGGTCTCTGGATTTGTTTCTCTAGTCAACCCAGCCTAACACGCTGGCCTTCAGTTAACAGCCAGGCTTATTCATCACTGATACCACCCAGAGACTCCATGAACATATGGCCCATGTGACATCCTGTACTGACTGACTGCAGTTTTCTTCTCTTTACAAATAATCCTACTCCCTTAACAACTCATTCTATGTCTTTGCATGAAAGCTCCACCTTTTTCAAAGCCTGCAGCCACAGGGGAGGCAGTTCCCGATAGAGTTCTATCCTGATGTGCATGGGGTCAAGACTCCAGAGCCACTGTTTTACTTAGATGAGCGCGGGAAAATAACGCCAGCTATGTTCTCCCTTTCTGTGATGAAAAAATAGAAATGCCTCCCTCTGATTGATCTGACTGTAAATTAAAGTTCCAACAAGTCAACACGAACAGAATCGTGACACACGTCTTTTAAGTCGTCAAGATAGGCTAGGTGGCACTTCAGTTAAAAAGTGACCCTCCCCACCAAATGTTTATTTCTCTAGTATCACGCCTGTTCACTAAGAGTCAGTGGATGGCTCGGCTCAAGTTGGTCACTCAAGGGTACAAGAGTCCACAATTCTTTGGTGCCACAGACTCAACTTGAGGTTCAGGTTCCACTGCGCAAAGGAAAGAGCACATTAAAAATAGAATCAGTTAAACCAGTTGATTTCACTCAAAGTAACCCCGTGAGTTTTACAGTCGAACTGCGCATAGGGTTCTCAATGGCTGTGACCTTTTGGAAATAGATCACCAGATATTTCTTCCACTGCCCCTCTGGGTGGATTTGAACTGCCAACCTTTCAGTTAGTCGCTGAGCTCTTAACGGTGTGCTCCACTGAAGATTAGAAACAGAGCAGTGACTCTTAATTGCTTCCATAAGGGGATGATTTATGACGGTTCCTCCTCACATTTCAAAGGGACAGGGAAGGGCAATATACCCAGGTACCTTGCAGGAGATTCAGATAACTGCATACTTTTGTGTCAGGAGCAAAATAATGGAAGTATACCTGGTAAAAGTCCAAAGGGGCTTCCATTGTCCGCCCTTGCAGTCTCTTAGGACCTTACTCCATCCTTTCCTGGCTGAGAGAATGTTGCTCTGAATTAGGAGACTACTGATCTTTGCAGAGTCTAATCCAACCCCAAATGTGTGAGGCATACTCTGAAATTTCAGTTACTACCTTTTAAACATAATGTGGCCATCTTTGTCAGGTTCTACCTAAGTTGCTAAACACTTGGAAGCTTCAGTGCCACGTGATCATGATTGCTATTTTGTCACTAATTAGTTGCTGTCTAGTGGATTCTGACTCATGGAAACTACATTTGTGCCCATGTAGAACTGTGCTCCATAATATTTTCAGTGGGTGAGTTTCAGAAATAGATCCTGTGATAGGTAGGTTTATTGTGCCAGTATGGCCAATAGGAACATGCGGAATTAATCAGGTCAAAATTTGATTGGAGGGCAAGGAGATAAATGGCTCTGCAAGCCTCACCCCCCACCTGCTCTGGTGATCAGAGCATGCTGCTGTTTTAGCTAGTTCTCTGTTTCAACCTGTGAGCTACACTACCTGTGGGCCCAGCCAGCCCATGGATCATGGCGCTAGAGCTTGAGGCTCCTTGAAGACCTGCTTCGCCACGCTGCTGGTGCGTACATCGCTTGAGCTTGAGGCTGGTGGATCCTGTCGCCTTGCATTGCTTGCGTTGGATATCCCATCTGGGCCTGCTTCGGTAAGCTCCTGAGCTACTGACAGTTGGTGACCCACCCTGCTGTTTGCTGCCTGTGGGCAGACTCTGCTTGCCTTGCCTAGGGGAGGGATCTGCTGTCTGCATCCTTGACCTTGGACCTGGCAGCCCATGGGAGTTGAACGACTTCCAGTACATTAACTGTTCCACGGATGTGAGTTGAACTGAATCCTCTGTACTGCTGTGTGGGCTATAGGACCCTGCCTAACACGGGCATTTCTTCCAGTGAGTGTCTGAGTGGACCCAAACTTCAAACCTCGTGGTTAGTAGCCAGGTGCTTAACAAGCTGCACTACCAGAGGTTCCATTCTAACCACCAAAAACACCTTATTTTCACCTCAGTTATAACTTCCCAGGTACCTGATGTTCTCATGATGTTCTGTGTCTCCATCACAAATATTCAACCTTTTTGATTGAGTGAGTACATTCAGGGCCCCGCTTGTCATCCCTCTTCTGTGTCTCAGCCTCTTGCCAGGTAACTTTGAATGCCCTCTTGTGAAATAAATGGTCGTTGTTTCTCCATAGACTCAAAGGGGTGTCCCAAGCTATGATGAGTCAGGAGGAAGATCTATTGTGAATCTGGGTGACTTGCCCTGTGTGAAAGAGGATCCCATTTGGGTCAGGGCATGGGAACAACACTCTGCTTTCCTGAAGAAGTCAACAGGCAACATTCAAAGGTGTTCTGATAGAGGCATTCGGACGGAGCTTTCAATGCAGAGTTTCTTGGGGAAACAAAGAGGAGGGAGATAGAAGCATTTCTTCTGGGAAAGCATGTACAACAAAATGTTTCCAGGAAGCATGTATCAAAGTTTCTGGAAAAATTGTTTACCAAAACAATGTTAGTAAATGTTTATCAATGTAAAGAAAGCGTTGCTTTCTGAAAGAGCTGTAGTATAAGTCACACTGAAGACTGTATAAAACCTGGCCTCTTTCCAGAGTCATGGAGCATGAAGCCACGGAGTACTGCTTTCATTCTGTGCTACCAACTCAAGTTGCTATTCCTCAATAACATTTTTTTGTTTCATTCTTTACAAAATAGGAGATTTTGTTCTTTGACATTTTGGTGTCAGAAGTGGGATATGAAGGTGACTTCAACAACTCCCCAGCTGTTGAACACTTGAGATGTGATATCAATTGAATTGCTTAGGTTTTCCCTCCCTGGGGAATACAGGGTGTCATCTTGAGATAAATTCTCAAATCCAAATTCTTCTCCTCTGTTTTGTAATTATATTTAGTTTTGTTGAAGGATTTGTGTGTGTGTATGTGTGTGTGTGTGTGTGTTTACTATCTTTCAGAAGAATTTTTTAAAATTAGGTTTTAACTGTCTTTCAGAGGGAAAGTGGGAAATGACAATTCCAAGTTCACTTGGAGCTTCCCTCTGGGACTCAAACCTGCTATAGAAACATGCATTTGGATCCTTTAACGTCCTTGTCCTTGTTTGCATTGGTATAACCTTACGTAAGATAGTTAGAAGAATCAGTTGCCACTTTGGGAGTCACTGGACATATCCATGTTGTTTTTTCTGTGCAGAAAATTCAAAACTAAGGGTTGCCGAAATAAACAACTTCAACATGGGATGTCTAAGTTAATTGGTATAGAAGTCTCTAAGAAACAACAAGTGGGAAGAAATAGGGAGCCAATAACAAGGAATACAAGAAAAAGTTGTAAAATTGACTGTGGTGAAGACTTTACAATGCTTCTTATATGATTGAACTATTGAATTGTATATTTGTTTTCTTTAGATCTGTTTTTCATTCAATAATTCATACACATTTTGTTTCATGTTATTGACTGCCATCCTTGGAATAGCATCACTTACCCCATTTCCATTTGTGTTTCCTGTTCTTACTCATTCTTTTCTAACCCTTCTGAACTTTGTCCTTGTGTAAAACTTATCCTTTTTATTTCAAAGGCTTCACTTCACTACTGTTATTTTTTTCCCTGGTATCTAGGGAATGACCTTGTTTCCAGTCACAAAGGATAACAAAGTGTTACAGTCTCAGGGAATCCATGAGTTTCTATCTGACCAGTAAGTCTGGTCCTTGTGTGTGATTTTAAGTTTTGTGCTACATTTGTCCCTCACTCTCTCCAGAAATTTCTAATGCTATCCTTTTCAAAACAGTTGATAGTGGTAGCTAGACACTGTCTCATTCCTCACGTCTAAGAATCATTCAGACTAGAGTTTGTGTGGTCTGTACTCCATTGGATGAATTTTTTCCAAGTGTTTTCTAGTTTCTAAGTTCTTCTCCCTTCTGCACAGCAAGAGAAATTACTCTTTGAATGGTCGCTCATGAGCTTTTTGAAGGCCCACCTACCTGACCCCAATCAAAGTTGGTTGTAGGAAATTATTTTGTGAATTATTCTATGCCTATAGATCTTGGGGTCCCGGAAGTCTATGGCCCTGAGGCCCAAGGCCCAGAGACTTATTCCCTCAAGGTGCTTGCTTTGTCTAAGGAGTTTCAGAACTTTACCCCTGCGTGCTCTGCCACATTCATGGATGTATTTTCAGCAAAGGTAAATACACATATGCAAATATTTCCTGTCAAGTCTCTGCATATCCATGGGTATACTCCCACTCATGCTCACTCGGCATGTTTGCCCATACTCATAGATTACATTAAAGGTTTGTGTATATTTGCTAGTAATGCTGAATGAAATGATATCTTGTTGTTTTGATTTTCATCTCTCTAATGGCTAATGATGATGTACATTTTTTTCATACACTTGTTGGCTGCCTGAATAACTTCTTTTGTTAAATCCCTGTTCATATCCTCTGCCCCTTTCTTGATTTAATTTGTCTTTCCTTGTGGTGGTATTGATGTTTCCTTTAAATCTTATAGATTAGTCCATTGTTCAAGAGATCGTTGCTAAATATTGTACCTAGTCTATGGGCTGTCTTTTTACTCTTTCTTGAGCTCTTTTGATGCACACGTGTCTAATTTTTAAGACGTTCCAGTCATTTATTTTGTCTTCTGTTGTTTTTATGTTCTTCACTATGTTTGATAATGTATTGATTAATTTCCCTAAATTTGTACTATTTTTTGATGATCTTTATAGTTCTAGTTTTTATATTTAGGTCTTTGATTCATCCTGAGTTTCTTTTTGTATATTGTGTGAGATATGAGTTCAGTTTCATTCTTCAACAACAGAAGATTCCATTTGTTAGAGACTGTCCCTTCCTTATTTAATGAATTTCAGTCTCTTATCAAAGATATGCTGTCCATAGTTGAATAGATTTACTGTAGAGTCTCAATTATATCCCACTTTTCCAGGCAGTTATAACAGCTGGTGCTGGAGATTTGAGGTTGGGAATTGCGAGGCAGCTTTCTTTGTCCTTCTTTGTTAGTGCTCTCCCTATCCCGAGTCCCTTTCCCATAAGGTTTTGAGATTGGGAAGTGTGACATCTACTTTCTTCTTTTTTTCCCCAGTGGTGCTTTGCTTATTCTGGATTTCATTTCTTTTGTATAAAATTGCTGATTAGTTTTACCATCTCTTTAAATAATGCTCTTGGGAATTAGATCATTTGGGGTAGCATTTTAGTGTTTCATATTTTTACCATGTTAAATCTTTCACTCCATGAACGTGGTACATTCTCCCCAACATGTTGTTTTATTTTGTTATCTTGTATTTTTTTTATTTTCTTTGTACCAATCTAAAAAGGAAGTTCATTGTGTTCTGAAAATAATATATATGGAAATGTTGTGTGTGGTGCGGTATGCTCTGTACATATCTATGAAGTAAATTTTTTTGTTTAGTTATTTTGTGTCTTTGAGAAGTTTCATTCCAGTTGTTCTGTTCTTCATGAAAAGCCGTTTATTAATTCCTCCACCTTTTATTGTGATGTTTTCTTTTTTTCCACTTCCATTCTGTTCAAGTTCGGTGTATGTCTATTGAATCTTTTTCAGTGGGTCTGTATATATTAATGATGACTATATCCGCTTGTTCAATTGACCTGTCATCTTTTTTTTTTTGACCTGTCATCTTTATATAATCTACTTCTTTGTCTCTTATGTAACTTTCTGCTTTAAAACTCTATTTTATCAGAAATTAATATTTTTATTGAATTTTCTTAATATATTTTTTTCATCCTTTGTTTTTTTAAAAATATATTTTTGCTTTTATGTCTAAGGTGTATTTCTTATTTGTAGCATTTTGAGATGTCATCTTTTCTTATTCATTTTGCTACTCTGTCTCTTTATTGGTGTATTTATTTACATTGAGTATAATTATTAGTCAATATGGATTTGTTGCTTCAATGTTGCTGTGTGTGAGTGTGTGTTCTTGTTCTGCTGGATTCTTTATTCCTCAAAATTTTGTTTTGGGTTCATTTTGTTTGTATGTTTGTTATCATTCATTCATGCTATTGCTTCAGTGTTTACTAGATCTTAATAATTTCCCTTTCTTATTTTGATGAGAAAGTTTATTAATTTTATTGGAGGTTACCCTGTAGCTTATTATTTTCTTCCCAAATATTAAACAGTCTTTTCTCTCTTTAAGTCATTTTGACTTCCTCTCAATTTGGAAATTTTGTACCTACACTATCTAGTCCCTCTTTTGTTCTTTGCATTTGTCCTCATTAACAAATTTCTATCACTGAGTCCCTATTTTCTGTCTTGTAGGTTTATTTTACTTTGTATAATTGTTTGAGTTGGTTTCTAGGCGATGTTTTCATGTGAACTGATCTTAGATTGCTGTCTATCATTACTGGTTCTCTGCCTAAATAATTTCCTTTAGTATTTTATAGAATTGGTTGGGTGTTCACCAAAACTTCCCTTTATTTGTCTTTATCTGAAAGTTTCCTTGTTTTGCCATAGTATTTTAGGACAATTTTTCTGGAAATAATTTTTAATTTCTGCATTTAAAAAATTCTTTCAGAATTTTATTTCTTTCCCTTACCTTCCTGGGTGCATACTTTCTGCTGAGAAATCTGTGCTTAGTTTTGCAGGCTCTTCTTTGTATACTACCTTTGGCTTATTTTACAAGATGCTTTCAGATTTCTTTCATTTGTCATTGGTTTTTAAAAATTTAATTAAGCTATGGCTTGATTATTTTCCTTTGGAAAATTTGTTATTTATTTCTCTTTGAGCTTCTTGGGTACATTATGCCCTTGTCTATCATGGTATTCAAAAAGTTGTCCTTATTTGAATCTTTGACAATTTTCTGTACTTTTTCACTTTTTTTTGTCTTTTCTTCTTCTGGGCTTCAATTCATATCTAATTATTCCTGTTGATGTTGTCTCACATAATGCATAGTCTTTCTTCATTTTAAAAAATTATTCTTCTAATTTAGGAGAAACATTTGTCTTCAATTTTGCTAATTCTGTCCTTTATTACTTTGATTATACACCTTTGCCCTTTTGATGCATATCTACTGGTGAAAACATAGTGTTAATCATCTGCATTTATATTTATTATTTTAGTATTGTGTCTAATTTTTGCTTACTGTGACAGTTCGTTTTCATGGTTTTGCAGGAATCTCTCTAGTTTTCATTCTGTTTTCCTTGGTATTTCTCTCAGTCTATTAAATTTACCTAAATGTGATTCTTTTGTATTTCACAAAATATATTTCCAGTATTATTTCTTCCTCTGGAAGGCTCCACTTGGTTTGACTTGTTCCTTTGTGTGACTTGAGTTGCTATGTCCTCCATACACAGGGTTGCTGCTATATCTGTATGTAACTGGTGAATTTATGTTTCTACCTTTTGCTTAAGTTTTTGTTTGCTTGTTTTGTTTGTTTAGTTAGTTGGGTTTTTTTCTTTACTTTGTTTTGATATATCTGAATCAGCAGGGTGAGTGTGGTTCTCTGTACCCTATCTTGGCTGAAATAAGGTATTTACCACCCGTATTCTTCTGGATACGATAGACTGACTATAGGATGATACCATTAGTCCTCTGTTAACTGTATACATAGAACAGTTGATGACGGGTTGAGCTGATTTTGCTGTCGTTTCCTGGTTGTGCAGGAGAGCACAGTGGCCTGCCTTGCTGTTTGCTGCCTGTGTCCATATAGCCCAGCTCTCTCTACAGAGAAGGCACTGGCGGCGCTCAAGACTTGAAGGACTGTCAGTGTCTCACAACTCTCTCACGGGAGTGAGTTGCACTGAGCCATTTGTACTGCTTTATAATTTAACTGTTCATTTCTTGTATTATATATCTATCTGTATATAATTTAACAATTCATTTCTTGTGTTACATATCTATCTTTATATATATATATACTAGCAATCTGGTTTTATCTCTCTAGAGACCCCTGTCTAACACATTTTGGTACCAGGAGTGGGGTGTGGCATTATGAGTGCTGTTAAGACTAATCAGGTTGGAGAGCCAATTTAAGAAATCCCTATTTATGGTTTTATTTCTCTAGAAGCACTCCTGGTTTTGTCTGTCTAGAGAACCCTGTCTAATAGACCTTCCTACAGTGAATAGGACTTCATTACATGCAGTGTAATATCCCTTAACCTCTGGGCCTATACTTAAATGGCAGCTAGAGTTCATGCAGCTCCCACCCACCAAGAGTTAAAAACATGGCGTTCGTGATGATTTGCATATTTCCACACTTCATGTGAAAGAGATTTCCGCTCTCACCATGCAAGTATGGACTTTCTAAGAATATTCTTGAAAATCACCCTTATTTGGGGACCACCAAATACTCTAACGAGAAGAGGAACCCGCGTCACTGGTCAAGTCACTGAAGACACATGTTGAATCATTCTCATCTTTGAAAGATTACATTAACGCTACAGCCCCAATCTTTCCCATTTGGATCCCTGTCCTGTCCTTACTCCATAATTACTGGAAAACCCAAGACCCTCCCTTCCGTTGCATCTGCTGACCCCAATATTGTTCAACCAGAATTGCAGAAACATTGTCAAACCTTAATCTGAAATCTGCCAAACATTGTCCCCGGAGATTGTGTATTTAGAAAAAGACATCAATTAAAAATACTTACTAGAACCTCATTGGGAAGGACCTTATCTAGTTGTCCTTACTAATCTATGTGCTGCCAAATTACTCAGAATTCGAACCTGGATTCATTTGTCACAAATAAAGACCAGAAAAACCTAATGGTCTTAACAGCCCTCTGGAGAGCTAAAAATCACTTTAAGACACCCCAGTGGCCAGAAGCAGACAATGTCTGGGACAGAGAACTGATCCAAAGACCCCAGAGGTAAAACTATGCATCTTGTTGAATTTTGTTGACTTTGCTTTTACAATTATAGGCATGCTTATGTTACAAGAAATCCTTCATACCTCGGGTCCTTTTCCTTAGCAGCGCACATTCATCTAATTTGTATTTCCTTCTCTTTTCAGTATTTTCCCCCCTGGGGCTTGGGATCAAAATGCAATTGTTAAATTATCCCAATCCCTAGCTAGCATTGGAGACTAAATATTTGATGTTCTATCCCCTTCCATGATTTGAGTATGAAAATCCAGACATTAGAATTTCCTATTCAAGGTATGATCTTATACCCCATGCTAATATGAATTTCAACATTGCCACGAAAACAGTCATGTTTGGGAAATTGTGTCATGTGTTTCCCCTGAGTGTTTTGCATTGGACCACATTGCTGAAGTTCACATTGGACTTGTTTCCACCTATGTGGCCTTGTTGCCCTAACCCAATAAGGATGAAGACCTATCAGCTTTGCAGGATGGTGGGCAGGTGGGTGAACTGTGGGGAGTAGCGAGGACCACCAGAATCAATCCAGCATTTCCAAGGAAATGAAGGCTGCTCAGCTCTGAGTGGTTGATGCTTCTCAGCAGGAGCTGGATCAAAGGGGTCTCGGGGGGGGGGGGGGGGTATGAATGTACTAGGAAACATTCCATTCACAGATGCATTCAATAAAGGGTTAATTTAAGCTCTCAATAAAGGGTTAATTCATAACACCGTTTGGAAAACAGAAAGGGGAAGGGGGTAGAAAAGAGAAGAATTTATTCTGGAGAAAAATATATACAAAGAACAGTCCAGGCAACATGTAACAAAAATATTCTCAAATAACTGCTTATTCAAATTGGTATCAGGGAATAGCATCAGAAAATAAATTAGCCATTCTGCAGAAACTGTTGGTTTTTAAAATGCCTGTGGTATTGGCCATGTAGAACCCTCAGTATAAATACTCTGCCTTTCCCCAAAAGGATGGAGCACTTTGCACTTGTACTTTAGGCTGCCCAACCTGAGTTGCTCTTCCTTGATAAAAACTGCTTATTCTTACCCATAGCAGAGTAGGAAAATGTGTTTGTTGACAAAGACCTGAGCAAAACATGACCAGACACTTATCAGTCAGGCAGAGTTCCTGGATGAAGGTCCATGGGAACCGTTGAAGAACATGCAAGACATTAGGACAGGAGACCAAAAAAACACAGAGTTCAAGGAAAGGTGGTATTTTGATCCATCAGACAGTGTTGGAGAGAGAGAGAGAGAGAGAGAGAGAGAGAGAGAGAGAGAGAGAGAGAGAGAGCAGTCGTCATTGAGTCAATTCTAACTCATGACTACTCACTCGATTTGTGTTAGAATAGAACTGAACTCCATTGAGTTTCCAATGACTGGTTGTTGTGGTTGATGGTCAGGCCTCTCTTCTGTGGCACCTCTGCTAGGCTGGAACCTCAAACCTTTAGGTTAGCAGCCAACCACATTAAGTGTTTATATCACTTAAGTACTTCATGGAGATAGTAAGACTACTTCTAGAAATCATTAAGAGGTAGGGGCAGAAGGTCCTGAGCTCTCTCTGAGTTCAGTGAAAGCTGAGTGAGACTTGAGGTTGGCGGAGGTTTTGGTGCCCCTAGCCCACAAGTCTATGGGAAGCAGGGGTCATGTGGGTCACGTGCTTATCGCAGGTGCTTGATTACAAGCAGCCGTCCACTCCAGTGGCCCTCTCCAAATCACTTGGGCATTAAAAAAAAAAAAAAGTTCTGAGACTATGGTCCGGGTAAAAAGAAGGTGTGGTGTTGCTTTTAATAATCTCTAACAACCTTAGTTGAGAATCCCTTTAACTGACTGGCCAGTCCCCCTAATCTCCTCCCCTGGTGTAGGCTGCCAAACCTGTGTGTGACTCATCATAATTAGGTCCCCTTACTTGCAATTTTCAAAGAAAAGAGAATAATATCTATACACAAGGATGGGAATACTTTTTAAGAGGGGCTTTATACAAAGCTACCTGGAAACACAACCTGTAGGCATTTGGCTCTTTGCCACTTTTGTGTATGTCCTCCACGAGAATTGCCTGCTTCCATTAAAGGGCTGAAACTGCATTGTAAACCTTTAGAATACTTCACACTAAAGAGATTTGCTGAATGATTAATTTAAAAGCAGATCATAACAACGTAATAGTGAGAGCATATTAGTTTATAAATATCCTTCTCACCTATTTTTCACAAACCTTGGATCTCTAGAGTTTAGAGCACAGCATTCCAAGAGGCAAAGGAAAGAGAATGCCAGAGCAATAGGAATTTTCAGAGACAGCTAGCAGTGTAAGGATCCCTGGTGGCCCGCTGGTGAACTGTTCAGCTACTTCACTATTCGTAGTTGGCACCCACCAGCTTCTCAGTGGAAGAAAGATGTAGCAGTGCAGTTCCATACAGATCAGCCTGGGAAACCCCACGGAGCAGTTCTGCTCTGTCCTATAGGATTGGTAGAGGATCGTTATGAAACAAAACTGACTCCATGGTAATAAGTGACATTTAAAAACTATATGTGTGTGTGTATATAACTGCATATATATAACTATATATATAACTATATATAACTATATATATAACTATATATATATATATATATATGACTACACACCAGGGAGGGGGTTTCTTTTGCACGTAGAGTCATGGCAGGTAGTCACTATGAAAAAGTGACATTTGGTTCTCGTGAATGAAGCGAGTCATTTCTGGACTTCTCCCCACAGTCGGAGGGATAGCTGCAGGAGTATGGCTTGATGATAAGTGGAGAAAGGGCGTAGTGTGGCCACAACAGCTCCATATCCAAAACGCTCAGTTCTCCAACCAGCGGAAGAGTACAAGGTCAATATGACAACATAAATGAGGGATAGGACTAAATGTATTTTTAAAGCACCATGAACATGAACAGCTGGTGTTACAGCCAATATGTTGGGGAGTATATTACACTTTTTTACATAACATGTATAAAGAATGGAGATTTGCCTGGCTCCACTTAATTCTCCCTATGAGTGGTACAAAATAATCTTTTATTAATCTTATTTTAAATGTGTTACTATTGCACATGCTCTCAGAAGACCAAATGGAGAACACATTACATAAATCAAAGGAATACATGAATATGAACGAAAAGACAATTTTATGCCCAAATAAAAAGTTCTGCCCATCTTGTTACACTACAAAGCATTTTGTAAATGAAATGTTATACACAAGTGTTAAATAAACATAAAAGCAATCTTCCTCTGGGTTTTTAGGAATAAGAATTTCCATAGGCACAGAGTTATCATTTTGAGTTTCAAAGTTCTCTCAGACCCACCGAAGTCATTATGTTAGTGGAGACAACTTATGGTTGAGAGCATTGGGTGGGAGGCAGACAGAACTGGGTTGAAGCCCTATCTCACCATTGTGTAGTTGTGTGACCTTGGGTATGGTATTTAATCTACCCAAGCCCAGACTTTGACATGAGGAAAGGGAGATAATGCTTCCTATTTTACCTGGTTATAGGAACAAAATAAAAGCATCTAAAGGGTTGGGGTTTAGCATTGTGGCTGTGATACAAAGAGTTCATGGTCATTGTCAGCATCATGCCATCAGAGGTCATGGATGTCTGGGGGCAGCAGTGCTTGTCTACCAGGAAGTCACAAGATGGTTCAGGATATAGAAAGACTGTGGTATCAACACTGTCCTCACATCAGAACGCTTAAAATGGACAACTGCTTCTTCATAGCTTTTGTGATCAATTTTCCAGTAGTTAAGAACCGGGGGGGTGAAGCTATCACCCTATTGCCTCGTTGCATGTGCAATCTATTGAGCTTACCTTCTAGTTCTTTATTAATAAAGCACATTACAAATATTCCTGGTGATAATTCCTCCTGAAACAAACTGCCACTAGAAGCTCATAGTGATAACATTAATGTATACAAATGGAGAGCCAATTATACAATAATTATTCACTTTGGAGGACTGTTAAGATTTGTGTTATTCATAGAGAAAAAGAACCTTGACTTTATGCACATTTCCTATCCTAGCAGGGTGTTAGACTACATTCATTCTTTTTTCTTCACAACAAAGAATATTGGTGCATTAGTTAGAAACCTTAGAATGTGTTCCAGGCAACATCTTGGAATATAAAGCAAGAGTTATGAGGAGGAATCCATAATCATGAATTGCCCGTCGATACTTCCTCTGTTGAAGAGGTCACATCTGTTGTCTGTGTCAAGACTCATTCTCGGAAGGCTTGTGCCCTCTAGGGAGTGACTGTTGAGAACAATCACAGCCTGTTTAGAAAACCCAGCTGCCTTCGTTACCTAGTGCTGCTGTCACATAGATACTGCAATGGAGGGACTTTGAAAACAAAAAAACATATCCTCTCATCATTCAGGGGCTAGAACTCTGCATTCAGAGTATGGGTCCAAGGGAAGAAACTTTTATGTCTTTTTCAGCAGCTAGTAGTTGGAAATCAATGGAGCTCCTTGGCTTATAAATTCATCTGCCTTCACAAATGATGTGGGTCTTCCCCATCTGTCATCCTGGTACAGAAACCAAACACACACACACACACACACACATACCACTAAAAAAACCAAATGAGCAAAACAATATAAACTAATACCTGTGGGACAATATCAAATGATCTAGTCTATATATATAATTCACATCTCAGAAAGAGGATAAATAATATACGGGATTTTCTAAAAAGAATGACAAATCACAGTTCCAAGACAATTAAAGAACATCAAGTAGAATAAATGCTAACTTTTCTGTTCCACTCCCACAAACAAAAAAAGTCCACACTATTGGGACATGATAATCACACTGCAGAAAATCAAGCAAGCAGAAAATTTTAAAAACAGTCAAAGTAAAAACATACAGTTTCTACAGAAGAATAAAAATTAAAGATAAGAATTACAGTCAACTTTTGATCAGAAACTATGTAAACCAAAAGATGCCTGGATAGCACATTTGTTGTTGAACAACTACACAAACTTGTTGACCCAGAGTTCTATATACAGGGGAAAAAAACCTGTTTTGAAAAAGGGGAAGGAAATAAAGGCTTTCTTAGATCAAAATCAGAAAATCATACCAGAGAGAAAGCCTCACCATTAGACCCCCTCTAAGAATGTTAAACCAGAGGACAGTAACAAGAGAAAGATACTTGAATCCACACACACATTATAAGCCCTGGAAATAGAATAAATGAAGATTAGAAATAATACAATTTTATATTATTTTCAATTCCTCTAAAAATAGTTGTCTATATAAAGCAAATATAGAAGCAAAATATTTATATTTGTAGCATACATAAAAGTAAATAAATGGGAGCCCGGTGGTGTACTGGGTTGCATGTTGGGGTGTGGAACTCACCGCGATTTTGGCAGTTCAAAACTACCAGCTGGTTCATGAGTGAAAGTTTATGAAGCTAAATATATAACTGCAATAGAACAAAGATAAGAGGGAGATAATGAGACTGTATTATCATTATTATACTTCATCAGCCACCAATTATCTGTCCGCTTGTCATATGTGGTTGCTTATGAGCTGCTGTGATCCTCAAGGCAATACCACTGGTATTTCAAATATGAGGAAGGTCACTCAAAGTGAAGCGTCTTCAGCAGCACGGCCAGAACAAGGACAGAGTATGGAGACTAGGCTATCCAACAGAGAGATTTCCCACCGAAAACCCTATGGCTGGCATCAATATGGTGCCAGTTACTGAAAACACAATGAATAGAAGCAGCTGGAAGGCACTCAGAATGGGACTGAAGAAGATCTAGCTTCTCGAGGTAGAGTTGACCCTAATAAGGAGGATGGAACCTTCCATTTGGGACCTTCGCTTGCTGATGAGGCATGACTCAAAATGAGCAGAATTTGCTCCAAACCTCAATTTATCTTTGGAACTTGGAATGTTCAAAACATCAGTCTAGAAACACTGAGACTCGCTCAGCATTAAATGGAAGGCATAAAGCTCGGTAGTCTAGGCATTAGTGAGCAGAAAGGGACTGGCATTGGCCATTTCGAATCAGAAAGTCAGGTGAGAAGTACACAGTCAAGAGGAATGGCGTGGCATTCGTTGTCAGGAAGGATATTTTAAGACCTATATTGAAGTACAATGCTGTCTATCTGAAGACTAAAAAATTCATCAGCACACCTATTATTCAAGTTCACGTACCAACCACTAAAGCTAGAAATGCAGAAATTGAAGAATTCTACGAACATCTACAGTCTAAAATGAATCAAACATGCGGTCAAGATGTATTGCTAATTATTGGGGGATTTACAAGTTGGAAACACAGAGGACAGAGCAGTCTTTGGAAAATATGATCTTGGTGATGGGAATGAAGCTGGAGATCACATGACAGAATTTTTGCAAAAGTAACGACTTCATCGAAAATACTTCTTTCAACAACACAAACTATTGGGCTTTTCCACATGGACTTCTCCAGATGGAATAAACAAAAGCAAATGTACTACATCTGTGGGGAGAAATAATGGAGAGACTCAATATCAGCAGCTAAAGCCACGCCAGCAGCTAAAATCAGGCCAACTAAAACCAGAGGCTGACCATGGAGCAGACCATCAATTGCTCACATGCACGTTCAGGTTGAAACCGAAGAAAATGAAACAAGTTCATGAGCGCCAAAAGATGACCTAAAGATTACCTCACCCCAATTTTAAGAACAAATTCCATAAATTAAACACTCATGACAGAAAGCCTGATGAACTGTGAGATGACATCAAGAAGGTCACACATGCAGAAAGCAACAGGAAAGAAAAGATCTATGTAGCTTTCCGAAGAGATTCCAAAATTTGATCTTAAACATTGAGCAGCTATGGCAACTGGGAGAAATGATGAAGTCAACGAGCTGAACAGAACATTTCAAAGGGCAGCTTGAGAAGACAAAGTAAAACATTATCATAAAATTTGCAAATACCTACAGATAGAAAACCAAAAAGGAAGAACACACTGGGTTAGTCTGAGTTGACTAGGGAAATAAATTCCCAGCCCAGTTCAGATCAAGTCCCTAAGTCCGATATTAGCCCATACGTCCAAAACCAATGTAGAAAGTCCTCTTCACATTCACGAAACACGTGCAATGATGTCAAATACAGGAAGATCACAGGCCAGTGGGTGGGAAGTCTTTTGGATCCAGTGGCGTTGTAAGCATCTCAGTGCTGGCAGGGGTCTCCATGTGGCTCCTCCAGCTCACGGCACTAGCATAGCTCTGTGTGTCTTGTCAGCTGCAAGGTCTCATAGGCAATAAGGCAACAGAGAGAGGTTTCTGCCTCCAAGGAGGAAATATGGGAATTCCCAGAATCCTCAGGAGAAGACCATGCCCACACAGAGATCTCATTGGCTATACAGTGATTTACAGGCTAGAATCCACCCCTTCATTCATAATTGTCTCAAATGGGTAACTGATTATATAACTACCACATACCTTTAACATATCTTAAAACAAATGAACTAAAAAAAAAATTCAAGCCTTGAGTTGCAAGATTGAAAGATTCTCTGGGCAAAATACTGAATGAGGCAGGAAGCATTAAAAGAAGATGGAAAGAATACAGAGTCACTGTACCAAAAAGAACTAGTCGATCTTCAAGAAGTAACACATGAGCAAGAACCAATGGTACTGAATATTGAAGTCCGAGTTATATTGAAATCATCAGCCAAAAGCAAGGCTCCAGGAATTGATGGTATAAATTGAAATGTTTCAACAAGCTGAGCAAGCTTTGGAAGCAGGAAACTCGGAAGACTTAGACAACTGACTGCAAGAGAACCACATTTGTACCCATCCCAAAGAAAGGTGACTCAACAGAATACTCAAATTACAGAACAAGATCATCAATATCACATGCAAATAACATATGACTAAAGATCATCCAACAGCGGTTGCAGCAGTACATTGACAGGGAGCTGCCAGAGGCTCAATATTGGAGTCAGAGGAGGATGTGGAGAAAGAGATATCCTTGCTGATGTCAGCTGTGTCTGGCTGGAAGCAGAGAACACCAGAAAGAATGCAAAGGCATTCTGTGTGGATCAGAACAAGCTATGGGTAACCTTCCGAAGAATGGATATTTCAGATCACTCCATTTCTCATGCACAACGTGGTCTTGATCTCGAGACTGGGTGTGAACAGAATAAGGCGATACTGCGTGGCTTAAAATCAGGCAATGTGTGTGACAGGGGTGTATCCTTGCACTATACTTACTCTCTCTGTATGCTGAACAAATCATCAAAGCAGCTGGACTAAATGAAAAAGAATGTAGAGTCAGGATCAGGGGAACCTTTGATGTGCAGAGGATACAACCTTGCTTGCTGAACGTGAGGAGGACTTAAAGCCTTTGCTGATGAAGATCAAGGGTTGCAGCCTTCAGTCAGTGTAAGAAGACCAGCAGTAACGACATGACAAATTCAGAAAATATTGAAGTCAAGGATTTTGACTTGCTTGGATCCACAGACCATGCTCATGAAAGCAGTGGACAAGAGAACAAACAACACATTGCATTGGGTAAATCGGCTGCACAAGACCTCTAACTTTTTGAAAAGCAAGGATGCTACTTTGAAGACTAAAGTGCTCCTGCCCCAAGCGATAGTATTTTCAGTCACCTCATACGCATGTGAAAGATGAATAAGGAAGACCAAGGAAAAACTGATTTTTTGAACCATAGCGCTTTTAAAGAATATTGAGATTAACCTGGACTGCCAAAAGAACAAACAGATCTGTCTTGGAAGGAGTACAGCCAGAATGCTCCTTGGCGGGAAGGGTGATGAGACTTCCTCTCAGATATTTTGGACATGTTATCAGGAGAAGCCAGGCCCTGGAGAAGGACACTACTCTTAGTAAAGCAGAGGGGCAGTGAAAAACGAGGAAGAGCCAAGATAAGATGGATTGGCACAATGGCCTCAACAGTGGACTCAGATAACAGCAATTGTGAGGCTTGGGCAGAACTCGGTGGTACTTTGCTCTGTTTTGATAAGGTTGCTATGGGTCAGAACCAACTGGATGGATCCTCATAACAGCAAACCGGATCCTTATAGCCTAGTGCTAGAAGAAGCATAATAACATTATTTGAAATCTGCATATGGTAAACTCTAAGGTAACTACTCAATTTAAAAGATAAGATTGAATACTCAAAAAATGTTCAATTAATCCAAAAAGACACAGGAAGAAAAGAAGCAAGAAACAAAAAACAGCTGTAACAAATAGAAAACAGCTGGAAAGAGGGTAGACTTAATTCAACCATATCAATAATCATGTTAAATGTAAACCGCACTAACTAAAAAATAGAGATTGTCAGATTAGATAAAAAAGGAAGAAAGGAAGATAGATCTATGTACTGTCTATAAAATACCACTTTAAATATAAAGACATTGATGGTTCAGAAGTAAAAACATGAAAAATGATATACCAGGTAAGCATAATTCAAAAGAAAATTCCAGTAGTTTTATTGAGATCATGGGACACTTTAGACAACAAATATTATTAGGGATACTACATAACAATAAAAGGGTCAATTTACCATGAACAATGGGCTATTTTACACCTTTAAATTTTAATTTAGGTCAAATGAACAAATTCCTTAAAAGACCCTTTCTAGAAGAACAAATAAATACTTCAAATAATCTTGCATTGATTTTAAAAATTGAATTCATATTTTAAAACTGCCAACAAAGGAAAGTGCAGAGAATATTGCTTTCTTTACAATTCTATCAAACATTTCCTGAAAAGGGTGAAAAGTCTTACACAATCCCTTTGAAAAAATAGAGAAGAAAACATTTTCCATGTTAATTTACGAGGCCACTATAATCTGAATGTCAAAACCTACAGAGATATTAGAAAGAAAAAAAAACACTTATTGATGGATATTCTACATTCATACACAGGTAAAGTCATACAAACTTAATATGAAAATGATAAATGTTTTTAATAAGTGAGGCTATGCCAGGATTTCATAGTTGACTTGATATTAGAAAATCAAGAGATATAATTTAACACATAGTGAATTCAAGAAGGCAAAAAAAAAATCAAATGTACCTCAATTGATGCAAAAATATCTTTGACAAAATTTACAAGTATCGGTGAATTAAAAAAAACAAACCAACCTCAAAAGCTAGAAGAATGAAGGGAATGTTCCTTAATTTGGAAAAAGGACATGTACACAAGAGCAACAGCTAATGCCAGACTTGAAAGGACTGAGTGCTTTCCTTCTGAGAACAGGAAGAATGGAAAGATAGCCACCCTCTCCACATCAATTCTACATTATCCTACAGTCTTGGCTACTACGGTAATGTTAGAAAAAAATGAAAATGTACAAATTTATAAAAGAAGAAAATGGACACTATCTTTTTCCACAGAAGATATAAATGTAGAGGTAAAACACTTGAACTCAGCAAGCCAAACTCACTGCCATCTCGTTGATTCGGACTCACAGTCACAGAGTAGAACAGCACCTGTGGTTTTCCAAGATTGTCCAGGGAGCAGCTGATAGTTTCAAATGTAAGGAATCTGCAGAACGGTGTACCAGATTTTTAAAGGAAGCAGTTTTTTTTTTCATCATTTTTATTTATTTATTTATATTTTTTTAACAATTTATTGGGGCTGATACAATTCTTTTCACAGTTCATACATATACATACATCAATTGTATAAAGCACATCTGTACAGTCTTTGCCCTAATCATTTTTTTTCTCTTTTCTTCTTTTACATTTTATTAGGGACTCAAACAACTCTTACCACAATCCATACATATACATACATCAATTGTATAAAGCACATCCATACATTCCCTGCCCCAATCATTCTCAAGGCATTTGCTCTCCACTTAAGCCCCTTGCATCAGGTCCTCTTTTTTTTTTTTTCCTCCCCCTCCCTCAGGAAGCAGTTTTATAAAAATAAATTCTCCAAAGTCTCAGAGCCAAGGTTAATATAAAAATTTTAACTATACATTTTTACCAAGACATAATTGGAAAAATAAATTTATAAGCAATTTCATTTACAATAGCAGAAATGAACTTGAAAATGAATGTAACAAAAATTGTGCAAGACCTATATTTTGAAACTATTTATTAAATGAAAATGACATTGACTATGCTGATAGGTTAGAAGAATTAGGATTCCAAGGTTTAAAGTCTCTCCAAATTAACCTATAGATGCAATGCAATACCAGTCAAAATTTCTGCAGGGTTTAAAAAGAAATTGAAAACCGATGGCACAATGTACACGAATCTGCAAACTATGAGGATAGTTTAAATAAACTTTTAAAAAGCTTTATGAAAATAAACACTGCCATCACAGGAGTTAATCTCTTTGAAATACTTCTGCTACTGCCTTTTAAGACTTACTATAAAACTACAATAATTAAGACACTGTTATTTGCACAAAGATATACAACAACCAACTCAATGAAACAGAATAGAATTCATTAACATGAGGTGGCTTCAAAGCACTCATGGAAAAATTAAATTATCTTTTAATTGTGTTTCTTCATGAGTTGTTGGAAGCCTGTTCATAGATTTATACATGTATGGTCAACAGATTGTCAAGCAAAGAACATGAACCAAAAAATTAACCCATGGGGCAAGGAATTCATTTTCCACAACGGATGCTAGAACAATTGGATAGTCATCACATAAAGAAAACGAACCTGGGCCTCTGCCTCACACCACATACAAAGCCTTAGTTTGAAAAAAACTAAGACGTCTATGAGATACTATCAAAAGGCACACATTATGTTTGATAAATATCCCAGAACAGAAAGAAGAAAACTGACCTACTGATAAATTTCTTGAAGTATTAAAAGAGAATTTCCCTAAAATTCTGACAGACAATAACTATCCAAGAGGCCCAGAAATTCTGAAAGAGAATTGACCCCCAAAGAAAGCCCCCATAGTGCACCATAGCCAAACTCTCTAACAGCAAAGAAAAGGTAAGGATCCTGAAAGCAACATGGGAAAAAAGAATGATCACATATAGAAACCATGTGGGATCAATATATTCAAATTATGTAAAAATCCAAGATTTTTTTTCTTCACCCAAGGATTTTATATCTAGCAAAATTATCCCAAAAATATAAAGGGAAATAAAATAATTTTCAGACAAAGAAAAACTAAAGAATTTGTAAAAACAAGATAAGCTTTATAACAGCAAAAAAAAAAGGACTAGCGTTCTTTAGACAGACTCTCAATAACAGACAGCAACCTAATATCATGATATAGGACATAATTATTGAGCCTCTAGAATGAAGACAACAAATAATAGATGAAACAGATAAAACAGCCACACAGAAAAGAAACCAAATTGTTTGCAAAACACAACACATCACCTTATCCTTTGAAAGAACACAATAGAACAAACTTCAAAGAAAAAGTTAAACCTCAACCAAAAATATTTTTAAAGGAAGACCATAAAATATTGTTAAATATTAGGATAAAAAATAAACAGAGAAAAAGGATATAATTGACAACAAAATCTATCAACAAAAGGAAACAGCACAGAAAATTATGATGAAAAAGAAACAAACAGCACAATTAAAAATGCAATAAAATGACAGTAATAAAACTATACCTATCAATAACAAAGGTGCCTTGGTGATGTACCGATTACATAATGAGATGCTAACTGCAAGGTCAGTAGTTTGAAACCACCTACAGCTCCACTGAAGAAAGACAGCCTTTCTACTCCCATAAAAAGTTACAGTCTCAGAAACCCACCAGGGCAGTTCTGAGCTGTCCTGTAGAGCCTGTATGAGTCAGAATCAACTTGGTGACTGAGAAGGGAGATATCCATAACAACATTGGTTGTAAGTGGATTCATTTCACCAGTTAGGAGACAGACTAAAAGAATGGATAAGAAATCATGACCCATTAATATTCTATTTACAAGCAACATACTCCAGATTTAAAGACCACAGCATTAAAAATCAAAGGATGTGGGGGGGGGGGGACTATCAAGCTAGTGGTAGTCAAAAGAAAACAGGAGTAGCAATATTAATTTCTGATAAAATAGACATCAAAGCACAAGTCATTGTGACAAAGAAGGCCACCGTATCATAATGAAAGCTGCATTTAAACGACCACAACAAAAACATTACCATAAAAAATATCTATGCACCTAATGAATAACCCTTAAAATGTATTAATCAAAATCTTACATAAGTGAAGAGACAAATAGACCATGTTGTTGTTGTTAGGTGCCACTGAGTCAGTTTCGACTCACAGTGTAGGACAGAGTGAAAAAGTGCTTGGTCCTTTGCTAACCTCACAGCCAGTCCTGTGCATGAACCCATTGTTTCAGCCACTGTGTCCATCCATCTCATGAGGGTCTTCCTCTCGCTCGTTGCCCTTCCACTTTACGAAGCATGATGTTCTTCTTGAGTAACTAGACTGCTGATAGCATGTCCACAGTAAGTAAGACGAAGTGGGATTCCTATCAGGGATGCAAGGATGGATCAATGTTAGATAGACAATCAATACAATCCACCAAATAAACAAAACAAAGGAAAAGAACCATATGATTACTTGCAGAAAGGCATTCAATAACAGTCAATATCCATATTTGCTAAACTTAATAAAACAGAAACAAAAGGGAAATTCCTCAACATAATAAATGCCATGTATGCAAAACCAACAGCTACCATCTCACTTAATGGAGAGAAATAGAAAATATTTCCCCTCTAAAAGGGAACCAGAAAGATTGCCCTTTATCATCATTTTTATTTAATATCGTCCTGGAAGTCTTAATCAGAGCTATAAGATATCAAAGTTATTAAAGGCATCCAAAATGGCATATATATATTTTTTCAGATGACACAATCCTATAGTTAGAAAATATTGAAGATTCAATTTAAAAATTGGTGGAAACAATAAAAAATTTTCACAATATAGCAGGCAATAAGGTCAACATACAAGAATCAATTAGATTCATATATATTAAGGAAATGGACTTCAAAAAGGGAATTAAAAAACAATCTCATTTATAATAACTATCCAAATATAAAATAATTAGGAATAAAGCTTACCAGTAAAACAAAAAACTTATATTAAAAAAATAAACTATAAAAATGTCTACAAGAATCCAAAAAGAGACTTATTTAAATGGAAGAATGCACCATGCTCATGGATAGGAATAGTCAATGTAGTTAAAATGTCTATATTGCCCAAAGCATACTATAAATTCAATGTAATTCCAGTCCAAGTCCCAGTACAATTCTTCAAAAATGGAAAACTCAATTACCAACTTCATATAGAAAAAAGAGAAACCCAGAATAAAGTAAACAGCATTAAAAAAACAAAAATAAAGTAGAAGGCCTTTTATCCTCAGATTGCAAAACATATTATACAACCACTGTAATCAAAACAGCTAGTTATTTGTACAATGATAGACCAATGAATTAGAACAGAGAACCTAGAAATACAACCAAGCACCTACAGACACTCTTTTTTTTTAAGTAAGGGACTGAAATACATTAAGTGTGGAAGGGGTAGCCTTTTCAATAAATAGTGCTGGAAAAATTGGGGATCTCCAGTGCAAAAGAATCAGACAAGACCCATACCTCATATCATGTACAAAATCCAACTCTAGGTAGATTAAAGGCCTAAATATAAATCCTAAAACCATAAGGATCATAAATGAAAAATAGGGGCTGTCTTAAGGACCTTACTAGGAAGCATAAATACACTGCAAAAATAGCAAAAATGAAAACACCCATGCTATGGAAGACAAACTAATGAGAACTGGGCCTTCTGAAAATTAGATGCATATGAACATCAAAACACTTCATAAAAATGAAAGAGAACCCACAATGGATTAAAATATTTGGTTATGAATTGTAAATAAAAGGCTAGTTTCAAAAAAATCTATAAAAACTATTGTTTTTAGGTGCCATCTGGTTTCCAACTCATAACAGCCCTACTACATACACTAGATGGAAACCACTGGTCCTGTACCATCTGACAGTTGTTCATGGTTGAGCCCATCATTGCACCCAGTGTGTCCCTTCACCTTGCCAAGGCCATCCTCTTTCGCACTGCCCGCCACATTTTACCAAGCATGATGTCCTTTTCCAGGGACTGGTTTCCTGGTTTCTCCTAATAGCATGTCCACAGCACATGAGATTAAGTCTTGCCATTTTTGCCTCTTTCTAGCTGTACTTCTTCTGAGAGAGATTTGTTTGTTCTTTTGTCAATCTATGGTACTTTTCAATGCATCCATTTTTCTTCAGTCTCCCTTATGCAATATCCAACTTTCACATGTATATGAGACAAATGACAATGACATTGTGGGATACAAAAGACTTTCCCCAGCTTTGTCTCCCCCAAAGATAACCCAAACATTAGAGGCTGTTTGCCAGTACAAGGTGGGAGGTCAGATGCTTAAGAGATATTCTCCCTGAAGGCATTCAGCCTTTAGACAACCTCTGGTCCCACCACAGGTGGGGCTCACTCCCTGCTGTTAGGGACAATGGATTGCTTCTCCTGAAAGCTTGGAGTCCCCAGCTCAAGGGCAATCAAGGTTAGGCCACCATCATGAATCTAGGATCCGCCCATCTTGTCACATGTGTGCCGCATTCCCTCCTCTTCCTATTGCACATATTGCCCTAGATTGTCCCCCTCCCGTTACTGTATTACCTATAGTACAACCCTTTCCTGTGATGTCTTTACCTGTAATTAAGGGCCTTTTATGTCCCCAAAAGATATATAAGCCTTAGTTAGCAATAAATCTCTCTCCCAGTCCTCTCTCTCCTTGTCCTCCTTCCCCTCCCCTCTCCTGCCCTCTCTTCTCCCATCTCCACGTGGACCCCCAAGAGGAGCTGAGGTGAGCGTGCTACCATGAAATGTGTCTTACTCCTTCATTTTACTCTCTCTCCTATCTCTCTTATTCTCTATGATCTTACTATCACCTTTACTGATTATCGCTGTACCATTGCGCCCACCAGACCCGTGATGCTTTGTTGTGGGCTGGCTCCCCAGACATACCATGACTTGGGTTAGGAGCACATTAGTCCTCACCTTCTTTAATCGGGAAGATTTACCCAATGCAACACATCTTTTGATCTCTTGGTGACTGTTTCCATGATTATTGTCTGTGGATCTAAGTAAGATGAAATCCTAGCAACTTTTGGTCCAGTGGTGTGAGGATTTTTGCTTTCCTTATATTTAGTTAGTTTTAATCTCATACTGAAAGTTACTACCTTGGGTCTCCATCAGCATATATTTCAAGTCCTCCTCATTTTCAACAAACACAATGTGTCATCTGTATATCACAGTTGTTAATAAGCCTTCCTCCAATTCTGATGCTGCGTTCTTCTTCATAGATGAGAATTAGGAGACTACAACGTCTTAAGGAAAACACAAGTAACCCAACCAATATATGGGCACAAGACATGAATAGATAATGTCCTAAAGATGATATCCAGGTAGCCAACAATCATATGAAGAAATGCTTGTGGTCATTCACTATTAGAGAAATACAAATTTTAATAACCAGATTCCACCTTACAATGACACTCGTAGGAAAAAAAAACAGGAAAATAGTAAATGTTGGAAAGGCTTTGGAGAGATTACAATGGACATATATTTTCCTGGGGGGATTCAAAAGTGTACAGCCACTAGGGGAAACCGTTTGGTGCTTTTTTAAACAGAGGCAAATGCAAGTACCTTATGATACTGTAATCTCTCTGCTTAGTATATACCCTAAATAAATATACCCTAAATAAAAAAGAAACAGAGACATGTACACCCACGTTTATCACAGTACTTTCTATAATAGCAAAAAGATGGAAACAATAAAAATCCTGCTTATGGAGGAATGGATAGATAAATCTTGGTACATATACACAATTGAATATAATGTATCACTTAAAAATGGTGACGAGTCTGTCAAACATCTCGCAGCATGGATTAAATGGGAAGACTCAGCAAAGTTAGTCCGTCTCAAAGATAAATACTTCGTGACGCCATTATTTTAAAGGAAAAAGAAAAAATGGTTTTCACACCAGGGAAAGGCTTCGAAGATTATGATGGGCAGGGAAGGAAGGAGAGGGAGGAAAGAATTTCAGGGGGGAGAAGAAAGAAGAAAAAGGAGGAAGAGGACGAGGAGGAAAAAAGGATAAGGAGAGGAAGCAGAAGAAAGAAGCACATCCTGTTAGCTGGCTAGATTTGGGGACAGGGCATTGTCCCTGCCATGCCTGCAAAGGATCCCATAGAGAAGGTTCCAAAGAAATCAGGCAGCCATTAGACGCCTATGAAGACCCCAAACTGAGCACGCTCCTACTCAAGCCCCCGAGCCAGGTGGGAGGTACACCTGGGCGGTCCAAACTAGGCCCAGGCTCATGATATCACTCAGGTGTGCATAACTCAGCCAATAGGGCCAACCAACACCATCAACCATGCCTCCCCCACCAGAGGGTTGAAATACCCTGGTTGTGAGAAGGCTACTCTCTCTTACCCTGCTCCTGGTCAGAGGGTTTCTCTCCCCAGCTCGTGCGCACATGTGCCCACTCTCGGCCTCCTTAGGACTCACAGCCTCTGGGCCCACTTAACCTCTAGGGTTCTCGGGCTTCTGGCGGCCGCTATCTCCCCCAGGTCTGCACGTGTGGGTGCTCTTTTCCACGTGGTTGGTCGGGCCCAGTTGTGAAGGCTTTGAGACTGTAAAACCTGAAACGTGTCCTGTCCTTCATAAAAACCCACTTGGATTCCAAAACGGGCTTTGATGTGAATTCACTCATCATGTGAAGCAAATAACTGAGATAGGGTAGGATCCCGTCCCAAAACCTCACAATCCCAGGAAATCCCGGTATCCTGTCACTGGTCAAGTGCTAGTTGCTTTTGGACCATCATGACCCCACACAGGGTTTCGGGGTCTGTAAATCCTCCTGGGAGCAGACAGCCTCATCTTTCTCCCAAGGAGTGCCACCAGGGCGCCTTTAGAGGAGAAAGGCAACCCCAAGTTCAATGTAATTTACGGAGACATATTTATTAAATCTTAACCAGAACAAATACAAGACAAATATACCTCATCCTGATGAGGGAGAGCAGCAGTATGTGATCCATGGGTGCCCAGTGATTCACTTCGACGTAAACAGGGCCTGGAGAACCACGGAACATGTCACAAAGTCATGATGGGCCGCAGATCAATTCATCACAGTCGCAGACAGGGGTACAGAAGTAGGAAAGGGCTCAATTAGGATGCATATACTATTGCAGATAGAAACGTTGACAAGACTGGCTGGGGGCCCTTGGACCAAGGAGATCACGGTGTGACTTATGACTATGTGTCCCTAGTATTCCAATTCCCATTGAGGGCACACCCAGGCAATTTTTTGAGGCTGCCCCTTGGCCTGGTAGGGGGAGCAGTGGTAAAGCAATCCACTTTCAAAGACACTGCCTGGGGCAGACCTTTCCACAGCAAGCAGATCTTTTCAAAGGACAGGAAGAGCTCAATGGAGTCTGAGTCCATGTGGAAAGCGCGAACATTGCGGTTCGCACTCCGCTGGCATGAAGTAGCCTTTTCCTAAATTGAGCGCTCAGAATGTAAGACTGCAGAAACTCAGACCCAAATGCACAAGCTCAGAATGTAAGATTGCAGAAACTCAGACCCAAATGCACAAGCTCAGAATGTAAGATTGCAGAAACTCAGACCCAAATGCACAAGCGTTGCTGATGGGTGAATCTGGCAGAGTCACTGGCCAAGACGTCCAGGGGAGTGAGTCCATTTGGGCCGGGCTGTGTATTATTGGCCACCTTGTACTAATCGAGCATAGCAGAGGAGGGGCACTCAGCCCATCGGGTGTGACAATACATGGGAAAGTTTGTATTAAATGAGTAAAT
Source organism: Tenrec ecaudatus (assembly GCF_050624435.1). Lineage (NCBI taxonomy): Eukaryota > Metazoa > Chordata > Mammalia > Afrosoricida > Tenrecidae > Tenrec > Tenrec ecaudatus. Next base: position 45,799,851 of record NC_134547.1, read on the forward strand.
GAGGCGGGGGGGGGGGGGGAGGTCAGAACGTGACAGAAACCGGATGTGTACTCTAATCACAAAGTCTCACTTTCACCAAACTGACACAAATGTAAAGTCAAATGAAACATTGTTTCATTAAACCAGCATACACAAGACTTCAAGACCAATCCACCCACTCCTGGTGAGTTGATTCTGACTCATAGTAACTTTATAGGACGAGGTAGAGCTGCCCCCAGAGGGTTTCCAACGCTGTCACTTTTAGAGAAGCTGCTTGTTTTGAACCCAGGACCTTTCAGTTAGCAGCGGAGTGCTTTAACCTCTGCACTCCCAGGGCTTCTTTCAGATCAAAGTCAAATAAAGGAAACCCAGGCCCTTGCAAGTCCCAGCCAGCCCAGATGGGCCATCTCAGGCCACTGCTTCCAGGTTAGCCGATTTTGTCTTCACTTGTCTCTCCTTTTAGGGTGCTGCTTGTTATATTTACAGAAAAGGCACTGCTGGTAAACAGTTTCACACAAGGAGGTGTCGCAGCTGATAGGGGCCTCTTCAAGCTCGCAACTCCCCTGATGAGCTGCCAAAAGCTGTTATGAATGGCCAGCTGACAGGGTGATGACTGATAGAGGGAAAACCAACAGTTTGGGTAATTCATGAAAACACACAGCAGCAAGACAACTCAGAGTGTCGAGTGACAGTTAAGATAATGGAATTTGGGAAGCTTTTCTTAAGGGGTCCTCTCTGTACAGTTATTCTGCAAATAGATTCTCCTTTAATGTAGCTGGAGCTTCACGATCTTTCCATAGAAAAACACTGATTACACTCCCTGGCAGAGAGACGCCGGCCTCGAATTTTTTTTTTTTTTTACCGTCGTCAGAATTTTTGACAATTTACTTTTCCTGAAGCTGAGAGGATTTTGCTGAGACCCTTGGCTATCGTAGAAAGAAAGACAATATCTCATTTCCATTTCTGTTATATTTTGAAGCATTCTTCTCTCATTTCTAAACCAGTTGCCGCAAACCCTTGATTAGGAAAATAAATATTGGTTTACACACTCAACTGCTTACAATTTAAAAGAGAACAATTTAAATGAAGTCCAAGTCCATTTCCAATTCACATAGCCTATTTGGGGTTCATTTTCTTAAATGAGGTGTGACCAAGCAAGAAGGTATCAATTTGTCAATGTTTTGCCTTTGCACCCAATGGTTTTTGCATGAAGAACATTGTGGTTTCGATGACAGTGGCCGACTCCTCAATTCATGTTTTCAGAAAGCAGAAATGTGAAGACATATATAATGCCTGAGTATACACACATTATCACCTCAGGTGCCCAGAGGAAAGGTAAGGATGGAAGAGGGAAAGCAAGGAGGCAGAAAAGAGCAAAGATAGGACATTGTTCCCAGAGCAGTTAGAGCATTGTTATCTTGGGGCCTGGGGCCCAGCAGCTTGTTAGAAATGCAGAATCTCAGCTCTGCCCAGCCCCCAACCAACTCTACATTTGCATCTTAACAAGCTCCTCCTGGGAGGCTCATAAGCACATCAAGGCTTTGAGATGCTCTGTCATTTAGATGACCCCTTAATAGTTTTGTAGCTGTAAAAGTTTCACAATTACAGTGGCCCGTGTTCTACCCCCAAGGTTTAAAACTATCTTATACTTTATTTAAAGCCCCCTCAAATACGTCTTCATTCCAATTTCTCATTTTCCACTCCTCCGGGGAAGACACGGAGTGCATCCTGGAGCTGGCCTGGCCTTCTGGGGAGGTGTGCCCCTTCCTAAATCACTTTTCTTTCGCCGCACCGTTCCAGGCTCATTTAGCACATGCGTGTATGTGAGACCGAGTGCTGGGGCCTAGATGTCAGGAGACAGTCGCTGTGCTGTGGGACAAAGCACATCTAGAATGTTCGTGAGAGGCAAGAGTAGCAGGACTTGGTCACGTACTTTGGGCATGTCCTCAGGAGAGTCCTTGGGAAAGTGAGGGACAGTGGAAACAGAGCAAGGCCCTGGAGGAGGTGGGTTGACGCAGTGGCTGCATCTATGGGCTCAGGACTTGTTGGTGCTTTGTTCTGTTGTACATCTTAGTTGAAACTGATTTGGGAGGCACAGGGCAAGAATAACAACATCGAACGTCTATTTAATCATAAAATTTGCTTTTTGCTATGATTCTGTTTTAGTATCAACTTGCTTTTTGGTTCCAGTGTAGAGCAGAGTTTCATATGGGGTCAGGGAGAGAATCATTGGAAGGCCAAGACGACAGGGTTGACTTGACCTCCACTGCCCCATGTACCACAAACCCATTAGATAGCTATTCCTTTGGATCTTGTGGTTGTTAGTACTTTGGAGTCTTCCTTAGGCTTGAAGGCACTTCAAAATCTAGTTAAACTCTCAACAAATAGCTTGTGTGTTGATACATTTAAATACGCCTTCTTTTAAAATTTGAACATGGCCCTAAATACTATAAAACAAAAAAACACATAACCAGTGAATTGATTCCAACTCATAGTGACTCTAGAACTGCCCCTGTGAGTTTCTGAGACTCTAACTCTTTAAGGGAGTAGAAAGCCTCATCTTTCTTCCTAATAGTGGCTGGTGGTCTCGAACCACTGACCTTATGGTTAGCAGCCCAACCTGTAACCACTACTTAACCAGGGCTCTTGAAAATACTATAAACAAAGAAAGAAAGAAAAAGAAGGATGAATTGGGAGGAAATATTTATCAAACAAACTAGAGAAATATAAAAGAGAGAAATACATCTGCTGTTTTAGGGTAAAAAAGAGACCTCACATCTCAAATATAACCTAAGGAGAACAGTGTCTTAAACAGGACAAAGGCAAAATCAAGGCACATTCTCCAGACGAAGGAGGCCATTAGCAGGAGGTCATAATGGTGTCCAAGGATTCACAGTGACAGTTGCTTAAATAAGGGATGGAACACACATATGAAGCTGCCACACATTCGTGATTGGGCGAGGATCCATATATCGCAGATACAGGTGTTACAGTTGTTAGAGGACAGCAAGTTCTTTCCATCTCGTGTGGACCTTGTCTGCAACTACAGATGACAACAGACTGGCACTGGGACCAGGATTGGGATATGTACACAGAAAATGTTACAAGATGGGTCCAGGGCTTTCCAACCAAAGCAGTCAGGGCATGGCTGATAGGACATGAGTCATGGGCTACTAACCTTAAGGACAACAGTTGCAAAACCACCAGATCATTCTCAGGAGAAAGATGAGGTTTTCTAAGTCCATAATAAGGGAGAGTCTATCTAATACATTGCCACTGTAAAGTGACATAACATACTGAAAATTACCATATTTAAAACTATGATAATACAGTGATCTAATTAATTAACCACTAATAACACCTTTGAAAGCTAAAACTGAATGACAATAATTGCTTTGTCCCGTTATGAAAATGCATCTTCAGAATAAGGATAATGACATATAATAATAGTTCAAAGCATCTGTCTCCCTCATTATTCCTTTTTCATCTCTGTCTCTTAAAGCATGCTCTACTTTGCAAGTAGGTTCTTTGACTCATTGCAAAGGGCACCTGCAACTCACAATTATGAGGTTTATTAGGGAAGTTAAGAGGCTACAATCCAGGTGAGATATGCTCAGGATATAGTTGTCCAGTCACGTTACAAAGTTCTTTTGTGGCTGCTGTGTCAGAGCTTAAATTCCGAGTACTCCATTTACAGGCGCCCTGGCTGGCACATACTGGTTCGCGTAGGACTGCAATGTGCAAGGTCAGAGGTTCCAAACCACCAGCCAGTCCATGGGAGGAAAATGAGCTTTCTACTCTTAAAGTGGATGACAGTCTTGGAAACGCACAGGAGCAGTCCTACCGTGTCCTAAAGGATCGCTATTAGTCAGAATTTACCTGATGGCAGTGTGCTGTTTTGTTTTGAATATGGATGGCAATGAGAATCCAAATTTTTTTAGAGTCCCCACTTGATTAAGCCTTCCTTGCATTCCTGCCGATCATTAACCAAAGACGTGGATAATGTATGCAGAGTGTGCATTGCAAAGTGGATTGCCCCCGCCCTCTCCAAGCAGTCCGGGGAAGGGCAGTCTCTGAGGGGCTCGCCTGAGTGTGTCCTTGATGGACAGTCCTGGGGGTCAGACACATCAGCATCAGTCAGGCCCTATCAATCATGCTCTGAATGCTGTGGTCCGAAGGCACTCACTCTGACACTGTGCATGTCCCAATCATGGTCCTTTTCCCACTTCTGTAGTTCCACCTGTAACTCCTGTGACGGTGATGTGTGTATCTGCCACCAACCGTACATTTGTGACAGAGCCCTTTGTTCCGTACCTTATTTAACTAGCATCCCGAATGAAGCCCTGGATGCCAGCCATTATGACCTTGTACCTCCCTCCCCTGAATAAGGTGCCTGTGTCTTTGTGTTGCCTTTGTCTCTTTTATGACTTCATAAATGTTCTCCTTAAACATATACTTCAGATTGGGATCTCTTGTACTCTAAATCACAGCGAATACATGTCCAAATGATATTATTCCACTACACTAAGTCTCAGCCGAGAGGCATTCAGCTCCAGTTCCATGGGCCAGCAACCCCAACTCCCCGAATTTAGTACCCAGAGGCACCCCGCTCCACAAGCCAGCCTCCTGCACAGAACTATTCAGCTCTATGTGGGGTGTGGGGAGTGCACTTCTCGGTCTCACTCTCTGGCTCCTGGTCTAGCTGCTACTGCTCCTCTGGTGTAACGCTGCTTCCTGAATCAAAGAGGATCACTGCCAGGGATCTCAGGGTCCAGACGACCCACTCCACTCCCGTTCTTGCTGATAAGATCCCACCTCCTGCTTTTGTAATGGCTCACTTTATACCAGTAGGAATGGCAATCACTCACAGCTGAATGATATAACACACGCAGGATCTCCCCTAACCTAAGTCTTACCAAGACTCGTCAGGGAACAGTTATTTGGTGGGAGTAACAGCAGCTATGAAGAGCCATGTTAGATAACTCACTGCCCTTCAAACGTACACTGCATACCTGCTAGGTCCACGAACACCTTCCACGTGCAAACACGGTGATAAAACCTTTCAGCTGATGACCTCACTTCACAGCGACCTCTAATGCTATGAATATGCCCATTTTATTGATGAGAGAGTGAAGGGCCAGAGAGGTAAAACCACCTGTCCAAGGTGCCCCAGCTGGTAACCGGCAGGGGCTCCTTTAACAACTGTGTTGCATACACTATCCTTTAAAATCAAACAAACAAGCAATGAAAAAACTCAGTGCCATCAAGTCCACGCCAACTCAGGGCGACTCTGTAGGACAGGGCAGAACTGCCCCTGTGAGTGTCTGAGACTGCCACTCTTGACAGGAGTAGAAAGCCCCGTTGTTCTCCCGCAGAGGCGCTGGCTGGTGGTTTCAAACTGCTGAGCTTGCAGTTAGCAGCCCAACGTGTAACCCCCATACCACCAGGGCTGCTTTGCCCCGTTTGCAAGTAATCTAGAAATTCCCATGAGTCTTTTACAACCCACATCATAAAATAAATGAGATCTGTGACAGTGATAATTCTGTTTTATATAGAGACGCCAGCCTAACATCCAGACATACCCAGCCAATGGAGAACTACAGAGCTTAATGACTTGTGACCCAGCCTCTATGAGCTTCTGTTTCTTCATCTGTAAAATGGTGACAATAACGTACCCTTTCCCCCAAATTGTTGCCAGGATTCTGCGTATTTAAAATGACTAGAATAATGCTGGGCAAAGAGGATGAGCTCACTCAATGGCTTTGCTAGTCATACGTGTTTTGTCCAGTTAGCTGTGAAGACACATGCACGTGCATGCACATTCACACACACACACACACACACACACACACAAATTCTTTGCTTTGACTCGAAGAATATGTGTCTGAAGATACAGCTCATGAAATTTCAATATGGTTCACTTTTCAAACTTATAAAGTGTAAGTGACACTGGTTAAAAGTGACAGGTGCTCTGGAGCATGAGGCCCTGGTGGCACAGTGCTTAAGTGCTGAGCTGCTCCCTGAGGTCAGTCGTTTGAAGCCAGCAGTCCCTCCACAAGAGAAAGACATGGTAGTCGGATGCGATGGAGATTTCAGACTTGGAAATGTCAGGGTCCAGTTCTACTCTGTCCTCCTGGGGCAGTCGGAGTTGGAACAGACCTGACAGCAGTGGGTAGTCCACCGCTGCACGTGCATGAGCAGAGAAAGGCAGGCCGATGCAAGTGTGCTACACGGTCCTGGTTCTGAATCGGGAGATAGGTCGATGGGCTCTTCCGTCTTCAACTTTTGATGGCCAATGGCGGGAACTGAGCTGGTGGTTTCCCTGTGATGCCAATTGGCCCACTTAGGGCTTAAACCCAGATTCTTTGAGGAGTCCTGGTTGTGTAGTGGCTTATATATTGGACTGCTTAATCACAAGCTCCAAAGTTCTAAGCAACCAGCCGCTCCCTAGGAGAAAGATGAGGCTTTCTACTCTCATAGAGGTTTTGAGTCTGGTAAACCCACAGGGACGGTTATCTCTCCCGTCTAATAGGGTCACTGTGAATCAGAATCAACTCAAAGGCAGTGAGGTTGTTTGTGACCCTCAACTTTTCAGTGTAAGACCTATCAACAATCCAGGTTATTGTGGGTAATGGAGGTATCTCAAGGTTCTAACCTCACAATTCTGATTCACAAAGAAGTAACTCAAAGAGTTCATGGGAAAATCCCCTGATCTTTTCATTTCAATTCACCATGAACTTTCCCAAATCCCCTGATATGTGTATAAAGTTCGTGTGACACGTAAGCTTTGTTATTTAAGAAATATGAGGAAATATATTTTATTTATAAGTATTTTTATTTAAATATAGTTATATTTACTTTGTTATTTAAGAAATATATATAAGGAAAACATTTTGTTTGGAGCAGACAAAAGCCATAAACTAAATCACTCTTCAGGTAGGGCCAGAAATGAGCTGAGAGCCACAAAACATTATGAGCTTGGGGAGGAAAACAGGTCTTTTCAAAAAGGACTTTTGGTTGCTCTCCACATGCTTGCACCCTGACTCTCCAACCTGGAGCTTCTGCTGACCTCTGTGGGGTAGACTAGGTCACTGGGGGACAGGGTAGAATGGCCCCCGGGGCCAGCCCTGGGATATGGGAGTGAGAATACAGGCTCGTCCGTCTAGCCCCAGCATGCCCAGACTGCGTTCCTCCTAAACACAGTGCCAACCCTCCCTTGTGGAGGGGGCCCCAGTTGATGAAGCAGCCAACGCTCCCTGACCCATCTGTGCCTTGACTGGAGAAAGCCACTCAGAAGGAGGAGCAATGAGAATTTGCACCCAAAGTGTCTGCACCTTTCTGAAAGGTGCTAAGAAGTCAAGGATCTGGGCTTAAACTCCAAATGGGCCAATTAACATCCCACGGAGCAACCCCCAGCTCAGTTCTCACCACTGTCTGCCATGGGTTAGAAGGGAGAGGAAAGGGGCAGACACAGGAGAAAAGTGACTCAAATCAGGCTCAGCACCAGCACTGCTGAGGATCCCACCAGCCTGGTTCTCAAGAAACTCCCGCTGTTAGTTGCTGCTGGGTGAGCCCCTGACTCTCAGAGACCCCATGTACCACCAGGTAGGTTTATGGGCTGCTTTGTCCAAAGTAGGTCACCATGGATTTTCTCTCTTTCTTTCTTATTCTTCTTTAGTCGGGAAGCTCCTCTGAAACCTGTGTCATAGCAACACGCAGGCGTCCACTGACAGTGGGTAGCTCCCGCACTGAAGGCTATTGGCTCAGAATTAAACCCGGTCTCCCCCCAGGGAAGGTGGGAAATGTACCACAGAACCCTAATCGCCCCTCCACCCTGACTCATAAACAAGTAGTACTGAAGACTCCTTAGGAGCCCTGCCTTTCAAAGGGAGAAAGAGAAGGCCTTCAACTCCCATCGAGAAGGAGGGTATAAAGAGGAGCTGATACCAAGGGCATAAAGAGGAGCTGATACCAAGGGCTCAAGTAGAAAGAAAATGTTTCGAAATTAATGATGATGGCCACATATGTACAAATGTGCTTGATACAGTTGATGTGTGGATTGTTACAAGAGGTGTAAGAGCCCCCAATAAAATGATTTTTTTTTTTAAAAAGAGAGTGCCAGTCTCCTAAACCCACAGGGGCAGTTCTACCCTGTCCTAAAGTATCACCAGGAGTCAGAATGGACCTGCGGGCAGGGAGTAGTGTTTGGGAGTTTATCCCTTGGAAGCACTGTGGTTATGTAACGGAAAGCTTGCCGTCGGCCACCCACCTGGAAGTCAGGTGGAGAAGATGTAGCAGCCGGCTGACAACAAGATGGGCAGTTTTGGAAACTCCGAGGGGTAGTTCCACTCTGCCCTCCCGGGTCGCCATAAGTTGGAATTGACCTGAGAGCAGCTGGTCTGGTTTGATGATGCCCTACAGCAGCACCGGCAGCGTCCCTCACACGCGGCTGTATGCAATGAAGATCTAGCAGTGTTTCACCGCAAGACCGGGTAGGGCTGCTCACGAAATCTAGCCATTTATGACAGCCCCGTCATTCAATCCAGGGGGGAAAGTAGGCTCAGGCAAGAACTTATTGTACTAGGCTTAAAAATCCTGCTAGAAGTCCACCAATTTTCTTGTAAAAAAATGTTTGTAAATATGGCTTTTCGTTTCATCTCAAATACAAACATTGAACTAAGTCCAGATGGCCTGTTTATTTTCAACACAGAAAATGATCTAGATTTTACAGGCTCTTCCAAGATCTGAGAAACTTCTAAATGTAAAAAGAAATCAATACCTCAAAAAATGCACCAGGCAGGTCTCTGGGAAAACCTTCTTCCCTCTTGGGCTCAGCTCACTCACGTCAGGTGCCACTCACGGAGGGGGACCTTGTGCGTGGCACGTTTTATATGCCCCTCTTATATGCCCCTCTGCACGCAGTCCCTGGTCAGGCCAGCTTTGCCTGCCCGCTGTGGAAAACACACCACGTGGCTTTCTTTTCTTTTTCTTGAGGTGCCTCCAATCAAACCATGATTTCCTCGACGGGTCTATCGTACTGGCTCCTGCGATGCATGGCCCTCACCAACGGAAATCACGTCAATGGTCCTTTAAAAAGGCGTTTCTGAGTCAACGCTGATGGGGGTGGTGTCTAGGAGGAGCGTCACTGTGGATGGGGTGGGGGTAGGGTGGGAGTGGAGGGACTTGGAGAGGAGAGTAGGGACAGCCCACAGTGGGAGCAGCGGTGCGTTGTGGAATTCTGCTCTGAGCAATCGGGAATGGTTCGCTCATGGCGCACGCATGCATGCTCAACCAGGAGTTTATGACAGCATCTTCATTAAAGGCACTGGAGGAAGTAAACGCCGGAGATTCCGAGATGCTGACCTTGTGGTAAGCAGACCAGTTCATAACTACTGCACACACACACTCATATGCATATATATATATGCACACACACCTACACATGTGGATGTATATATGTATATACACTTGTGTATATGCATATATATACATATACCTACACAAACAAGTATGTATAGAGTCCTGGCGGAGTAGTGAGTATAATGATATATACATATATGCATATATATGTGTATATATATATATTTTTTAACCACAATTAAACAAAATCTTTGTAGGCGAATGAACTGTCAGCATTTGGGGGGTGCAATGATTGCGTTTGGCGGCTCTCTGGAAGAAGGAGCTGTGATCAGCTCCCATGAGGATGCTGGCCTAGACCACTGGCTCTGTCCCAGGAGGTCACTGGCACATGAGGGAATGGGCTGGACCGCAGCAGCACTTCTCAGGGAGAAACCCCTCCATCCCCGCTGCCCCCTCGAGGGTCCCCAGAGGGGCTCTAATAATCTGAAAACACAGAAGGGAAATGAGCTCGGGGAGGCAGACCTGGGAGCCTCTCCCCGTTGGTTTCCGCTGCTCACAGCCCGTGCAGAAGCATCTCGAAGTCGGAGGGGAGAGCTGGCCCGACTGCCTGCAAGCAGGGGTGCGGCTCCCCGGACACGGGCCACGTGCAGCAGCAAGGAAAGCAGGTGCAGGGTGTGACACCTACTTCCGGGGTGGCATTGCTCTCTCCTTTCAAACTCCAGGGAACTACTGGAGTAAGTGAACGTGGGTGGGGAGAAGAAGGGGGGGCGGGGGCTGGTTCATGATGGGAGCCCCAAAGAGTTATAGTCCTCACATCAGGATGGGCTGTTTGGGGCCACATCACGTGGCAGTGGGCAGTGTTGTGGAGAGCACAAAGCAGGGTGGCTCTGGGCACCTGGGAAGACGACCACTGAAATCCTAGTTCACATTGTGAGTCCGAAGGAGTATTTGTCACAGCTGATTGGTGCTTATGGTGCGCTTCCCAGACTAAGCACTGTGTGGGCATTACCCTGGAGGTTGGAGGACTTTGAAGAACCAAGGGGGCCAGGTTTTGTGTTCCTCTTTGCTTGGTAATATGGAGCCCTGGTGGGATGGAGCTGCTAGGAGTTGGGCTGCTAACTGCATCAACTGTTTGAACCCCCTAGTCCCTCCATAGGAAAAACATGAGGCTTTCTGCTCCAACCAAGAACAACAACTTCAGAAACTCACAGGAGCATTTCAACTCTGCCCTATAAGGTCACTGTGAGTTGGAATCTACTGGATGTCAGTTGACTGATGGTTACTTTGGACCCACCAGGTTAATGCAGTCTTGCTATTCCAAATCCACCAGCAACCTCAAATCCACTTCACTGTGTGGAGAAACATATTTACAAATCCCAGGAACAAGGATGTGGACCTCTGGGGAGAGGCCATTATTCTGCCTCCAAACATTTTCCAACATTATAAACTATTAGTATTTTAAAATTATGAATATGTACTACTTTTTTAACAGAAAGCTAGTGTATCTGACAGAGAACCTTTTTTTAATATTTAAAGACTCAGAAAAGCACTTTCATGCTGTAATAATTTTTAAAAATTTGTGATGTCACAAGATTCAGCTAGTGGAGCAGTCTATAAGAGCAGGCAGTATAGCCATAGCTACTGATATGTATAGGATCAGCAGAAGCCATATCTCAAACCACGGAGGAAAAAGAAAGGACATCTTGTAAGTGGGACTTGTGGATGGTAGTTGACAAGTTTGCTCAGCTAAATCCCACATAGTTTAGAGAGAGAGAAGAGTGAAGTGTTAGCAAAGATGTAAGAAAACATACTTGTCCTCGTAACGGGCGCCCCAGCCCCTAAGGTAACACCGATTATATGAAAAGGAAGCAGGGTGACCATGTAAGACACAGGCTTACACATTTTTGTCATTGACTAGATCCAAATTTCTGGGACAAATAAATGAGACAGAAAAACAAAAAGAAAAAAGGCTGTCTATAAATCAAAAGAAAAAAGAGCTGTAACCACCCAAATCAAATGCAACGTGTGGAATTGATTGGGTTAAAAAAATCCACTGCATAAGAACATCTATGATGTACATTGGGCCTGATTTGGCTTTCAACATTTTCTGTGTTTCTTTTGCTTCATGGTGGGGTTTAGCTCAGATATATTTTGGCATTGGGGGTGACCCTCTTGAATTTTTGTTATGTATATTTTTCTGTTTTTAAGTACAAGTCGGGATTGATGAACTTATAGGAATTGCAAGTAGACTAAGGGTTTTTTGGGGGGGCCTCAGTGTACCCCACTGGGGGCACTGTGAAGGGGGGTGGTAAAGAGCGGATGTCAAGGAGTTCAAGGAAGAGAATGCTTTGAAAGTGATGGTGGCAGCAATTGTACGAAACTGCTTAATGTGATTGAACTATGGAATGATATATCTGTCTTAGCTCCCAATAAAATGGTTTTAAAAAGAAAAAGAAGAAGAAACTTTATGAGACAACTAAGAAAGCTTGACAATGGCCTGGATATTTCATCATATTAAGGGATTTCCTTAATTTTCTTAGTTGTTAAAATGGTAGCATGGCTAAGTTTTCTTAAAATGAAACCCATGCATGTGCATTTATGGCTAAAATAAGATGTCTGAAACTTGGCCTTGAAAATTTAGTGTGGAAGTGGGGTTGAAATTGTAATGAAAATTAATCATGTGAAAGTAAAGTAAACCACGTATTGAAAATTGTTGAAACTGGATGACAAATACGTAAGGTGTCATTATCTTACACGCTGCTTTTGCAAGTGTATGAAATTTTTCATTTAAAAATGATTTTCTAAAACAATTTTTAACAAAGTATACGAAAGAGTCAACAGCATTCATCAATCAAGGCTTTATTTATTTATTTACTTACTTATTTTAACAAGAAGACCTCATGGCAAGAAAATGAATGAGACACAGGCTGGCCATCTCTCAGAAGAAGCACTGTAACACTGTGCAGAATGGAAGCCATGTTCAATGTTCAAACTCAGTAGTAAGGAAAGTTACAGAAAGGAGCACACAGGAGGGGGTGGGGCCTGGGCTCTGGTGTACCAATCCTCATCAGTTTGAAACTCACCTGTGACCTGTGACCTTACCACGGACAGGATACTTGACACCTCCATCCCTCACTTTCTCCAGATGTGAAACAGAAATAGTAATACATCTTAACTCTTAACTTGTACAGTTGGAATGAGTTCATACACACAAATTACTTTGAGTTATGCTTGGAACATGAAAGTCAGTTGGTATTTTTCCTAAGATTGAAGATGATTTTAAATGACATCAATAGGCAAACGGACAAATTGCCAGTCCATGTTTCTTTCCGATGGATCTAATGTGTCTTTCGGTCTGTTGATGACTATTTGAAATCATCACCGGTCTTCCGCAGTGGTGCTGCTGGGTCAATGCTTGGACTGCTTGCTAACTGAAAGGTCTGTTGTTCAAGGCTACCAGCCACTTCTTGGGAGAAAGCTGAGGCTGCCTGCTCTGTAGGGGTCGGACCCAACTTGATGGTGGTGGGAAACATACAGAAGAGCAGGGAAGCTCTGATAAGCCAGGACAGGATGGTGCCTTTGGTGGATAAATGACAAACTGAATGGATGAAAACAATTGGCATTATTTCCACTGAATTATCCAAATTATGCACTTTAAATACTCTAGATATTAAAAAAACAAAACAAAAAGACTATTGCTGTTGAGTTGATTTCAACTCAAATTGACTCTATTGCCCCATGGGGTTTCCAAGACTAAATCTTTTTTTAAAAAAATCATTTTATAGGGGGCTCTTACAGCTCTTATCACAATCCATACATCCATCCATTGTGTCAAGCACATTTGTACATACGTTGCCATCATCATTTTCAAAACAGTTTCTTTCTACTTGAGCTCTTGGTATCAGCTCATTTCCCTCCCCTCTTCCACCCTCCCTCCCTCATAAAACATTGATAATTTATAAATTATTATTTTTTTCATGTCTTACACCAACCGCCATCTCCCTTCACTCGCTTTTCTGTTGTCCACCCCCCTGGGAGGGGGTTATATGTAGATCATTATGATTGGTTCTCCCTCCCTTCCCCACTTCCCTTCCCCTCCTAGTATCGCTACTCTTATTATTGGTTCCTGAGGGGCTTATCTGTCCTGGCTTTCGACTGTAAATCTTTGCACAAGCAGATTGCCACCTCTTTTGCGCAAGGAAGAGCTGGTGGAGTCAAAACGCCCATCTTACTCCTAGCAGCCCAGCGCTTTAGCCACTGCACCACCACGGTCCCTTCTAAATGTAGTGCGCCCATATAAATATGAGGGGTTTCAAAAAGATCATGGGAAAATTCATTCTCTTTAAACTCCCCTTTTCTATGAACTTGTGGAAGCCCCCTTTTATGTACACATTTAAAATACGCAGGGACAATCTTACAAAGGCTCTTCATGTGTTAGTAAACATGATGACCAGGGAAGGAAGTAGGACTGGGGGGAGATTCAATGGGAAGGAAGGTTTATCAAACTCTCTAGATTTCTTTTTTTTCCTCTCTCTCTTTTTCTTTGAAATTGGGCAGCATTTCTTTTTTAATACAGAAGAATGAACTAAAATGGAAAGGAAACCATGCTGAATAAGAGCACGCTCTAAAATCTAACACGGAGACCAAATCAAAAAAACCAAACTCACTGCCATCGTGTTGATGCCGACTCAGAGGCAGAACAGGGTAGAACTGCCCCCATGGGCTTCCTAGACTGTCACTCTTTACAGAAGGAGGACACATCTTTCTTCCACCCATGGAGTGGCTGGTGGTTTTGAACTCCTGACTTTGGGTCGAGCAACCCAATTCATAACCATTACACTACTAGGGTTCCAATGACAGAGAGACAGTGGTAGGCAAATGGGAATGCAAAATCACTGCTATCTCTTCTTTGGGGAGATGATAGGATGGCTGGCAAAGGAACTCGGGTAGTCATGCTTCAAAGACTGTCAGCTGAGCTGTGGTTTCCCAAATGTGTTGAGCGTGCACTAAATAGGCCAGAGTTACATGCGCCTTTCCAGGACAGAGATTCTACAGCAAATGCTGTTGCTATTGGCAGGTGCCCTGTGAGCAGCAGAATGACGCATTGCCAGTTCTGTGCCCACCTACAATCATAGCAACGTTTGCCTGTGTTGCAGTCACCGTGCCAACCCATCTGTCCAAGGGTCTCCTTCCTCTCTGCTGACCCTTTCTTTAATCTACCCAGCATGCTGCCCTTCTCTAGCACTGGTGCTTACTGAGAGTATCTTCCAATAAATGAGCCGAAGTCTCACCATTCTGCCTTCTAAGGAGCATTCTGGCTGCACTCCACCCAAGGCAGATTTATTTGTTCTTCCAGCAGCCAATGTTCTTTGCCAACACGCTAATTCATTCTTTGGTCTTCCTTTTCTTAATTGGCAGATCTGTTGTTATTGTAGCATTCACATTCAGGTGAGGCCATTGAAAATGCCATGGCTTGGTGCACTAGGTCCTCAAAAGGACATCTTTTTATAACATTGAGAGAGGACTTCTGCAGATTTGCCCAGTGCAACATGGTCATTTAAATTCTAGACTGCTGTTTTCCATGGACACTGATTGTTTCCACTGTACTTGGTCCTTTGTAACTTTTCCATCCCCTGGACAAAATGCAGCCAAATTCAAACGACAGGCCTTCAGTACGACTTAGAGGACCAAAAGCAATGAACTCAGGTCAACCCAAGCCCACTGTTTGTGTCAACCTCACCCTCTCTGAAAACCAGGCATGAAGTCAAATGCCCTTAAATACTCTTTATTGGGGAGTCATAGAATACATTTTGACAAGTTGGACAGTTGTAACAGGCGGCTGTAAAAGTCTCCACAGGGCCTGTTTAGGATGAAAACAGGAGGGAGAGACAGCTCTATAAGTGGGTTTTAAGAACAGCTCAGCCATCAACTCTATCCCAACCCAAGACTTTTATCCAGTTAATTTACAGAGTGAATCCCCGAGGGTCTCCCGCCATCCACCACCACAGCTCATTAGAGCCCGAGATCCAACTTTTCTCATCGCAGCGGCCCTGGAAGCATTTATGCTCAAGATGCAATTAAACTTAAAACAAACAATATCTTTATTCTCTGACAGCACCGCTATTTTTAACTCGACAAAGGCATGCACTTCCACTTGATTCTTCAGCAAGCACCGTACACTTCAGCCACTGATGGCCAGGCAGTTTGCCCAACTGCTCATCCTGCTTTGCAATTAGAAATCTAAAGACTTGGGTAACGGGGTTCTACTGGGAATTAAACTTGCAGATCTCTTACAAACGAGTAATGTGGTCAGACTTGCTGTCCAATGAGGTGTCTTATTGAAATATCCCAGGCCGTGCCACTTGTCACAGCTGTCGTTTCAGCCGCTTGCACTCACAGCGTATAGCTTTCATTACGAAAATAGAAATTTGTGTCCTAAGTGCTGTTACATTACTAATGATAAATATTTAATTCCCTGGGGTTCCAATTATGGTTGAGCACTGGCAACACGGATTCTACTTTTTAATAACAACTGTAAAAGCAATTTGAGCATTTTTCAATTAATTAAATACATACTGAACGAGTAACCTCTTGTCATTTTACCCTCCAGGACCTGAGCTAATTGGTGTAGAATAAAATGTTTTGAAAATTAACTGATATTCTGGTCTGCGCACTGTGAGGCCATTAAACTGCAGTTTGCAAAATGAAGTTTGTCTTCTGATAGCGGCACCCGATAGAGCCTGCAGATGGGCGAATGTACCTGGGTTTATGTACGCAGCGGCGGCCCTAATTAGAGCGGAGCGGAGAGCCGGGCGTCTTTCGCTAAACACCAGTCAGTATTCATAACTCACCGCACCGCTCACGGATACACGCAACCCAGGCTCCACGTCAGGAAGCTCCCTGGGTTGCATGGCGGAGAATTTCTTGATTTAGCGTCCCCGTTTAAAGGGTCTGTCCTCTCGTTAATCACAGCCACACAGCCGCGCTCAAAAGTTTCCGACTTCCTTCGCGAGAGAAAGGGACATTTCCATCGCCCGCAGAGGCCAGATGATTGTCTCGGCGGCACGTTGTTTCAGGCGGTTCCTTGCGTGGGCCCTGGAACAACATTGTCATGGTCGGGACGCTCTGAAGCTGTGACTAGTCTGCAAGGCGTGGTGCGGCTTCGGGATCATGAAAGCAGATGCCGCCGTGTTGCTCACACTTAAAAATGAACCGTCCTCCGAAGCAAGATGGCATCTGATGGAAGACATCATCTCCCCGTAGGAAAAAAACAACAACCTCCTGACAGGTGTTCGTCCAGCTCGGGGCGGTGATTGCCCGTAATCTGAAATCCATGCTCGGAAAGTGGACGCCTGCTCCGCAGCTGTCCTCCTGACGCGGGAGATGATCCCCTAAACAGCTTTCCCCGAATTAGGAATCTCGGGAAAGCATTATGCTTCCTGGAATGAGACACAGAAAGTGAAATCAATCACTCTGGGAGAGAGGGAAAGAATAATAGAGAAAGCTCGATGATTTCCATACCAATTTTTAGGGTTTAAGGCTTAATGTGGCTTCCATTGTAGTGAGCATTTTGGGGGAAGGACTTTCGGTTACACGGTTAACTTGATAGGACCTGTCTGCTGGGATCAACAGCCTGCACTTCTGATTTCCAAGTCAACCCTCATAAACTGAAATCTGAAGGACTTTTAGAATGTCTGGGCTTTAGTTGATTTCTCAGCCAAACACACGTATATAAACACATATCAATGGGTATAGTTGATTTAAGCACTGTTCTAACCAGAATGTAACCTCGTCATAGACTTTCAGACCCTCAATAAACACACACCGAATTGTCCTTTCACTCACGACCCGTTGAACAATATGCCACAGTATCTGCAACTGATTGATGTGTTAAATCCTGCCAAAATAAGTGACTCTTACCAAAGACTGTGAGTTTTATCCCTCTCAAAGAGCACTTACATTTTAAAATCTAAAAGTGAAAATAAAGGAAACTTCTGTATTGGATACAAAGGCTACAGAGATTGCTTATAGTAAGAAACATATCATAGTTGATTCCCAAACATGTAAGTACATAGATTTAGAAAGTAATCATTTTATTAACTAGCTACTAATATGTGGGCCCCAAATAACTAAAGCAATCATGTCTGGGTCTCTAAATTACCAGAAGATTATTTATTGCCCCAGTTATAAACCCTTATAAATCCCATGCCCATTGCTGCCAAATCAATTGGGACTCCAGCTCCCACAGCTGGGATAAGATGGAGGAAACCACAGGACAGAGCAGTCTGCCTCATTGGGTTTCCGAGGAAGCAGACTGCCATACCTTTCTCCCGTGGCATTGCTGGTGGGTTCCTGCTCCTGACCTTGGCTGGTTTTCTGAAGGGCCAGGTTTCTCATGTTTAGTCCAAGGTTCCCGAATTATCAAACTCCAAGGATGAGTTAGCCATCAAATTCTAAATGTGCAGTCTTAGGCCCCTCCCCACCCAGCAGCAGTTGACTAGTTGAGAGTGCATGACCTCTTCTGAGGTTCACATGTTCGCCACGTCCTCTCTTCCCTCTCTGGGTGATTGGACACTGTGTGCTCTGTGTGGGCTGGCACCCCCAGCCTGCACCCTCAGAGCCTCGCCTATCCCTCCTCACTACTTCTGCTTAAGAGCAGGTGGGGGAAAGCCCCTGGTCCTGGGAGCAGAGAACCTGGGCTCAGCCTGAGAGCATGGTCTGTAATGTGACCTTGGGCAGGTCACTAGCTTCCTCTGCCCCTCTGGTCTCCTACGTGTGACACGGGGAACAGCATAATCGTGGTGGTGTTTGAAATAAAGAAAAATTAAAATGTGGCCACCGTGCTGGCTACGCCAGGACTCACAGTGGGCATGGCAGGTCACCAGGCATCAGGCCCGCGCGTCCCTGGACTGTGGCGCTTCTCCTGAGTCCTTGTGCCCAAAGTGAGAATTGGGTGTGACACACCCATGGTCACGTGTATGACAAAAAGCCGGAGATTCGACTCGTTCTGGACCCTGCAGTTCCAGCGAGAGAGGCTGCTTCCACTCCAGGCCTCTCAGTCTTTAATCGTTAGTCTTCAATGACGGGCACAGCATCTCATAGGGAATGCCAGCCTGAGAAAAGGAAAGGAGAGGGGCGCACTGAAGGGAGCGTGTCACAGAATGCACCACCGGTTTGCTGTGGGGTCCATGACAACTCCTGGAAAAGCCCCGAGCATCGGAATTGTGCTCCCGGGGGTTCTCAGTGATGGAGTTTTCCAAAGCCAATGGGGGGGGGGGGCTTTCATCAGACTCTTCTGGGTGGGACTGAAGCACCAGCCTTTTGGTTTGCAGCCATGCACGTTAACGGTTGGCACACTCAGCCATCACAGAAGAGCAGGGTTTAATACATGAGGGTATAGAGTGAGGCCTGCTTCAAAGCTGACAGGCTCTTCTGAGGACCCAAGGCTCAAAGCCCCACCATCCTGGCTGGATCAGGGTCTCTGCAGAGATCTTGGCACCAAAAGAGGATGCTGGGAAGGCAGGGAAGGCAGCCTGTCCCAGAAGCCTTTTCTGGCACCTGACTCTATTCTAACCACAGAAGCTTGGAAGCACAATCTCAAGAGGAGAAGAGAAGCAGATGAGTACACCACCGAGAAAGAAATACCAAACCCAAACTCCCTGCTATGGGGTTGCTTCCAACGCATGGCGACCCTCTAGGCCGGGGTGGCAGTGCCCTGTGGGTTTCTGAGACTGGAACGCTATGGGAGTAGAAATCTTTCGCTTTCTCCCTTGAAGAGCCGGGTGGCTTCAAAGAGGTCACCTTGTGGCTAGCAGCCCAATACTAGTTGATAGCAACTGAAGGCGGTCTGAAGAAATGCCAATGAGAATTTTTTTAAAAAGAAAAGAAAATCCAAGTCCTTTGATGAGAGCTAATTATAGTGCAATTCCTACGGAGGAGTTGGAGTTATTATCAAAGTTAAATGCAACTCCATTTGCAAGAGGGAAAGGTCTGATGTCTCTTAGAAAGATTTCCATCACAAAAGAGTTAATGTTAATTCTTAAAACTTGGCTATCTGGAATAAGCCATCCCCCAGGGCCCCGGATTGTCATGGTTTCACTGTAGGGAGATAGTTTTATGGTTAATGTACTGTGGTATAAATAAATACACTTTACCCTAAGCATCTCCACGGAAAATATGTATGTCATAGAATGACAAATAAAATAGGCCAAGAGCCAAACACATAGTAAGTAATTCAAGCGTAAAAGTATATGACATTAGAATAAACGAAGATAAACTAGCCCTCTTCAGAATGGACAATAAATTTATTCAAACTGGATGTTCAAAATGCAAAACAAAATAGCCCAAGATAAGTGGTGAGCCGAGAGGTTTAAATAACGTATACATTTCTGATCCAGCCTCAATCACCATGCACTATGCTGACCTGAGGGAAAGTGGCTGGAGGCAGAGGGCCGTGCACGTCTGTGTGGTGACCAATATTCTGCATCACTCAGGTGCAGTTTTACATTAGTGGGTGGTCAATAAATGTGGGTGCTGGGTCCTAAACTACACGGTATTTGGGCTTCGCATATGTCAAAGATGTGCCATGCCTGGACTAGCAGCCCTATTGGTGGGGGTCTCAGAGACCTAAGGCACAAGGAAGAAGGAGTGGGGGGGGGGGGTTTGGGGATTTGAACCGAAACCAGTCACTAGTTACAATGCACAGGATAATACCAAGTGGGTGAATAAGACCCCATTCTAGTCAGCTTTCAGAGTAGAGAGACGGGCTAAGCTGAAGACACTCAAAATAGCACTAAGAGACGATAAGGTCAAAGTCAGAGGCCCAGCCTTGCACCTCAATTGGACTAGCTTCATTCCTAGGTGGTCTTGCTCAGTCAGGCTGACAAAAGATGCCCTGATTTGTGGCTGTGGGGACATAAGGATGACTTCCACAGAGCCCCTTAGGAGCAGGAGGAGATGACAGACAGTAATTCGTGCTGTTTGTGGGCATTCTCAACCACCATGTCCCCTGGGGCTGTTTGTGCCCGACTGTTGGGGAATGCTTCTTTAAATTTCACTTACAGGACGCTTCTGTTTGGGCACGTGATGGAGTATATTCCAAGAGAAGCCACCGTGCTTGCCTCCCATGTCCACTGGTTTACAATCCTGTTTGTCAACTTATTCACTAGACGTTAGCAACCTTTGCACTCCACCGCCCCAGGCCAGGAATCCTAGTACATCCAGGATACCCAGGCACAGACATGGGCATCCTTCTGCTGGCTTGTGAGAGAGGCTGTATCGACACTCTGGGTCCGGGCACCCAACCAAAACAGAGTAGGGCTATTGTTGAAACTACTAAATCACTCTTCTGAAAGGTTTTCATCCCTAAATAGTTTCCGTGTAAGAAGCTCGTGTCCTATCTCTTAATAACCTGATTAAAGAGGTATCTTACAAACCCTCAGAGCTCAGCGTATACTGCATACCTTTCCCTCCAGGGCGTTTGGGGGTGGGAGTGGGTTACATTGTTACTCTTCTTTGGAAGGAGTCACGGTCTGGGATGTAGCTGTTGTAAAGGCAAACCCTAGGGAGGCCTCTGGAAGGCTGGTTAGTGAGGGGCGGAAGAACATCAGAACATTGCCTCCTCGCCGAGCAGGGGCCACAGACTACAGCTTGTGGCCAAACACAGCCATGGTCTCTTTTTGAACTTTAAGAAGAGTCATATCCTTTGTTTGTGGAGGCTCTCAGGTTGCAGTAGCAGACTTGAGAAGTTGCCTGGTTCTCTCCAGGTGGGCAGCCAGGTGAGCTGTGCCACCCTGGAAAGCCACTCCCACCCACTCCAACCTCCAAAAGCCTCTGTCCTGCTCTTTTTCGGGTCCTGGGGTGCCCAGAGCCTGCCGTTATGTTATTAGAATGTTCTTTGAACATTGTTGCTTTTGTTGTCCTGACTACCGCGATGATTCTGACTCACTGAATAACAGAAGAAAACATGGGCCAGTCCTGCGTCTTCCTCACCATCGCCAGCATGTCCCCTCTGTGGCTCATGTCTCCCACGGCCTCGCTGGCTCTCTGCTTCATCAAGCATGACGTCCTCCTTTGGCGATGGATGGGTCCAAAGCAAGCCATCCAGGCAGGGTTCTGTGGAGATCTCGTGGTACTTTCACTGGCTGATGTTCAGAAGTAGATGCCCAGGCCTTTCTTCGAAGTCTGGCAGCCAGTCTGACACTTGCCCATTGTGGTGACTTTAACTGGTAATTGAAACACTGGCGGCATCAAGCCCTGGTGGGGTACCGGGTGGCATGCTGGGCTGCTCGTGACAAGGTCAGCAGTTAGGAACCAGCAGCCAGTCTGGGGGAGAAAGACGAGACCTCTGCTCCTGTAAGAGGGTACAGCCTTGCGAATCCACAGGGGCAGTTCTGCTCTGTCTCTTAGGTGGCTATGAGGCAGCACTTACTTGATGGCAGAGGGTTTCAGTTCTGAGCTTCCAGTAGCTCAGCAACACTCAAGCCCTTCTGGTCTGACAGACTGACAGATGGATGACAGATCTGACAATTATCTCTAATGGCCCCCCAAGGCCCTTTGGTGATACAGTGGGTTAAGCGTTGGCTTGCCAACTGAAAGGTCTACAGTTCAAACCCAACAGCCGATCCCCAGGGGAAAGATGAGACTCTCTTAAAGCGTTACAGCCTCGGGAACCCTATGGAGCAGCTCTACTCGGTCCTATAGGGTGGGCCACCATCAGTCAGAATCCATTTAATGTCAGTGGCTTTGGATTTTTTGGTTTTGTGGTCCAAAAGTGCCGGGGCCATGTAATGGTTTAACAGACTCAGCTGCAGGCCTGAAGGTCGGGAACTTGAGTTCACTCACGGACATCTCAGAAGAAAGGCCTGGCAGTGGACCTGAGGAAAGATCAGCCTGGGAAACCTTATGGAACTGTCTACTCCAGTGGTCCTCAACCTTCCTCATGCCGCAACCCTTTCATACAGTTCCTCATGCTGTGGTGACCGCCCAACCGTAACATGATTTTTGTTGCTACTTCATCACTGTCATTTTGCTACTGTTATGAATTGGACGACCCTCATGAATGGGCCATTCGACCCCCAGGGGTCTACTCTGGTCTACTGTGACACATGGAGGGGCTGCTGGGAGTCAGAGGGAACTTGATGGACCGGGGAGTGGTCTCAGCTTCTTGGCCACCTCCTGCTGCTAGGCCCCAATGGCACCTGAGGGCCCTGCAGGTGTCCTCAGCCAGCACTGAGGGAGTCCCTGAGCTGGTGCTGTGTGTTTGACAGGGCGGGAGGAGAAAGATGTTAAGGTTTGTGAGGATTTGGGACCAGCACTTCCAGGGTTTTACCTACCGGCCCAGTGGTTGGAGTGGGGCGTGGCCTTGTGAATGGGGCTGAGTTGAGGGGTGCTGGGCATGTGTGTCTCCAGAGGCTTTAGGGAAGCTCTGCGTTGAGAGGAGCTCCCCTAAATATTGAGAGTCTCCCGACTCCCCCTGGAGCAGTTCACTGGTGCCCTACGGGAGGCTGTGGATTGGAAGTGACTCAAAGGCAGTGGGAGGGTTGGATGACAAGGTAAGTGCCCTGTTTTAGATCATTCAGGAAGTGAGGCGGGAGGACAGATGGGTTTGGGGGGCATGTTTGCTCTCCCCTCGGCTGCTGTCATCTGAACAGAACAAGGAGCTGTTGTGTGGTTTACCATCAGGAAGGGTGCGTGTCAGGACTGCATCCTTTCCCGGTGCCCGTTCCACCTGGATGTCCAGCAGGGGATGGGAGAAGCTGGGCTCTATGAGCAAGGAGGTTTCGGGACTGGGACTGGAGGCAGGCTCATGAACAAGCTGCATGGCATGTGCAGCTGCCACAGCCTTGCTGCCCAGAAATGAAAAATGGCTGCATGTCTTCATTTCCAGGGTGCCTAGGAGGGCTCTTCTTACAGAATAAAAGCCATGTACTTGGAAACCGTGAAAATGCGAACTGCTCTGTGCCTCTCTCATTGTCCGTGTGTGTGGTCACAGGCTGGTCAAGTTTGTGGCCTGGCAGGCCGTGGCCCACACTGTGAGTGGCCCTGCCCTTTTGAGGTGCAGGCACTCTGAGTCCTCAGCCTGTGTCCCTGGCCCTTTGTTTCGGTGTCTCTGACAGTGGGGACAGATTGGCAATGGGGCACGTGAGGGATTTGGGGGGGTGGACGCCACCCGCGGAAGAAGTTGCTCTGATGGGGGGAGAGCAGCCATGACCCAGGATGCGCTGTGGAGGACACAGAAAGATGAGAAGCAGCTGAGAAACCGAGGCGAGGGTTCAGGCACAGGAGCAATGCTGAGGGGAAGGGCCTCCCCAGGAAGCAGAAGCCATAGAGGGCTAAGCAAAGCGAGGTCCGAGCAGCAGCCAAGGGCAGCAGGATCTGCACTCCCAAGGCCACCGTGAGGTGCTGCAGGGAGATTAAGCAAGGTAAGTACTGACCACCATCAGACCGGGCAACGAGAAAGCTGGCCTGTGGATGAGAAGTAAGTGGAAGATAAGCTTGGGAAAGCAAATCTACAGGTACCTTTGTACCTAGAAACACATCATTGGTCTGAATGGAACTTAGCAGGAAAGAGGGGTTGGAGGGGGTCTTTTAGAATGATAGCAATTGCAGAAAAGGAAGTCAGTGAAGGGGCAGAGGGTGAAGGCACAGGCACTGGAGAAAATAAGAGGTTAGGCAGACAGGAGCACGATGCCTTCCGCTGAGAAATGAGAGGCAATGGTGAAGTTGGACACGGAAAAGACAGAGAAATATATCTTGTGGTTTGCTCGAAGAATGACCTTATTTGATTTTCCAGTGAAAAGTTTGTGTTGTTTTAGCTTCTCGGTGAATGTCAAGGTTTTCAAAGTTGGAATTTCAAGGAAGCGCCAGGTCCCAAGGAGTAACTTCAGAGCAGCCCCTCACACTTGAGAACAAGTGAGCCACAAGCATTTATGTCTCCGCCCCTCAGGAATGACCACGATGACCATCTGTCAGCTCCAGCTCCGAGAAGATTCCGCACATCTCTATATGCAGCCGGTGAGGCAGGCAGCACGGCCTCTTCTTGTTTTCCTTCTCTGGTCCTGGCAGTGCCCTCTGGAGGCATAAACACCCACTATTAGAGGATCTCAGAGTCAATCGTTGTGCTTACAGCGTAGGTTAATTATATTAAGCATATAAGGAGTGACCGTATCAAATGATTTAGGGGGCTTATAGTCTGTTAGCTAGACCATGAACTCTGTGGCGGGGAGCCAGGTCTGTCCCCACCCTTTCAGAGAAGGGCTGAGGGGCCCCTCCGCCAAGCCTTCCCAGAGTCAGTACTTTGAGGTGCTGAAAAAGTATTTGTGGACAAATACTTGAGATAATAAGACCCAGCAAATAGGGCACAAAAGTTTGAGAACATATTAATATAAGCGCATGCTGCAATTCAAACTCTCCAAGTATCCAAAATCCAAAATACGCCCAAGTACCTTGTTCTCTATATGTTCACCCTGCCTCTCTCCGAATCTCTTTGCACAAATGAAACTTGGTACACCTCATTTGGTGAATCGATTAGGGATAGCAGGACTCTCTCCATATTTTGGAACCCTTATCTTTTCAAAAGGAGCATCACTGCTGAGCCATATTGTGCCTCAGAGCACCAGAAATGTTTAATAAAGATAATCACAGAAAACACATTTTGGAGGGGGAGATTTGCCCTTTAAAAGAAAACAAAAACAAATGACATTATTATGAAAGAATAGATTGCCTCCCCTGCCTGTTACTACTTCCTGACTAGATATTGCTGCTGGGTCCCCAGCCACAAAACACCACCACAACCTAATCCCTCTTGTCCTCCGACACCCTTATAAGCATGTTTCCTTTATCCTTGTTCGTAATTACCAAGTCCTTTTATTTCAAGCATCCTTCATAGTCCCCATCAGTCCATCAGCATCTCTCTCCCCTGGGTGCCATTTTCTTAGTTAAGGCAATTGTGATCTCTGGCCTGGACAATGGCTTCCAAAAGTCCCATAACAGGTCTCTCGGTATCCAGTCCTGTTGGCAACCAGTGAACTCTCCATGCCCCTCAAAGCTAATGTGTCTAAAGATGCAGACCTTAAAAGAGTTAAGGGAGCCCTGTGTACAGGATGTAACTGGAGCTCCTCCCATGCCATCTAACCTGGTCCTGGCTGCTTACTTCTCTCCACCTCTGCATAGGCCCCTCACTCACCTTCTTCCCAAAGGGAACTCCTCGCAGCACCCCACCCCCCTCGGTGCCACCTGGGTCTCTTCTCCCCTCTGGCCTCCAGGAGGCCTTCCTTGACCATACCCAGCCTCAGGAAGGCCAGCTTGACATTCACACAGCACGTGGTTCTCTCCTCATGGACAGGTAAGTGTCACACTGTCAGTGGTTCGCCATTTTATTTTCACCCCAGGTCCAATGTTCAACTTGATTTCAAGAACTACATCCTCGACTTGATTCTGAATTTATCCTAAAGTTTTGAACATAGGAGCTACAAACGAATAAAAAGGAATGAGCATTGCCATTGGCTAACATCCAGTTGAGGCTCACACGCGGTGTCAGAATCCTTGTGTGAGATACACAGCTGCCAAGTACACAATAAGGTGCAAGAATATCACTCAGAAGAGGGAGGAGATCCAAACACCTGCAAAATGAATTCCAAAAAGCTGGGCCGAGCCCCTCCAGGTTGGCAGGATTTGGAGTTCAGGGGCGTCGTGCTTAAGTCTTCAGTATCACTGGATAGTAGCAAGGCCTGTGACCTCGGGAACTCATTTTCCTCACCTGAGAAGCAGTCACTCCTGGCTTTAAAAGCCCGTGCCTGAAGTGACCAGTTAGTGGTAGGCACGGAGTGTGCAAGACGCTTTGCAGAAGGCAGGCCTTGGAATAGCATGGAGTCGCCTGCGGGCGTGTCTCAGCGCTGACATGAGTAGATTCATCATTGAAGCTTCAAGATGACAGGGGGTTAAAGTATTGCAGCAATAAGCTGGTCAGATAGCACTGTGTGAAGAAGATATGTATAAACAATTATAGACAAAATTATAAAGTGTCTGGTATTTTAAAAGCACATTCAGAGCAATCACTGCAGAGCCAGGACGTCTAGTGGTGACCAACCTATGATTTTCAGTATTTTCAGAAAAAGGAAAAAAAAAAACGTTTTTAAAGAATGGTCTGAAATTGTACTATTTCCCTTTTCTTTTATTTCTTAAATTCAACATAAACAGTATTATGATTCCCCAAGGCTTTGTCATTATACATCCTCAGAGCTTTAAAGCGACCAACCTAATGTTGCTCTTTCATAAAAAAATTCACTTGGCTCTCCTCAATGGCAATGTCATGAGAAGTCTTCAAAAAGTTAATGAAAAATTCATTATGAAAAAAAACCAACCCAAAACAAGTAGGTATGGATTTCCACCTCACCTTTCGCCACAATCCACTAAATCGCGATAACGTGTGTGACCAGGATCTTCTTTGAAGCACTCAGAAGCAAAGGGCATCAGTTTGAAAGGGAGTCCTTATCAGGGCACTATGAATTTGGCTAAAATTGAAGCAAGAACAAGCGTCAAGTTTCTGGGGAAGCTCGGGCAGGAGAATGTGAAATCACTGATGCTTCACGAAAAGTCTATGAGGACAATGGTCCAAAGAAGCCAGCCGTTTATAAATAGACTGCGCATTTTAAGTAAGAGAGAAGGTGCTGAAGGTGTAGCCTCCCATGGCTGACTGTCCACAACAGGGGTCCTCACATTTTGTAAACAGGGGTCCAGTTCACTGTCCCTCAGACCCATTGGAGGGCTGGACTATAGTTTAAAAAAAAAAAAGAACAAATTCCTATGCACACTGCACATATCCTATTTCGAAGTAAAAAACCAAAACAGGGCAAAAACACCCAGCGGGCCAGATAAATGTCCTTGGTGGGCCGTATGTGGCCCTCGAGCTGTAGTTTGAGGATGCCTGATCCACAGCAATGTGAAACAATCTTGCTCATGCCCTAACTGAAGTGAACCAATGATTAACAAGAGGAACAGCAGACAGCTGAATTGGTTCTGCTTACACAATTCTGACTGAAAAATTAAAGTTTAGCAAGCTTTCTGCTTGAGGGCTAGACAAGAGCAGAGCTTCATGTGTAAATTTTAAATGAGTGGGATTGAGATGCTGACGCCTTATAACAGGAGATAAAACAGGATTTTACCAGAAGGATCCTGAAGACAAAGCACAAAGAAATGGCTCTCAAGAGGGGGAAGTGGTCCATTCAAAGCAAAAGAGCAACAGTTTTTTGAATACTTGATGTATTTTGCTTGTTGATTTTCCAGCGGACTACAGCATGACAGTGTCCACTTATTATAAGAGGTTTTTGAGAAACTTAACCTAATCTTTGGCAGAAAAACTGTCCCCTCGTCCTTCTCCACCCCTGCAATGCTCCTGATCATCTTGTCATCAAACAAGAGCAATTTTCCCAGTATTTTTATGGGGAATCACTAGGCATCAACTTCTAGTCCAGATGTGGCTCCTTCCTCCTCCTGATGACCCCTCCTCCATCTTATCTTTAATAATGCAATACTATTGAAAAGATTGCACTGGCGTGGCCAAATTTTCCAGGACCTCAGTTCCTTAAGGGTAGACTAAGTGACTTGTATTATCACTTACAATGGAAATGTCTTGAGTTTGAGGGTGCTTTTGTTGAGAAATAAAGTGTGTTCTTTTTGTTTTTATCTTTTATTTCTAATTTTTAAAGTCCTCTATATAGTTGAGAATATTGCAACACATTATATATGAAAAATCCTAAGTATCTAAGTTGTTATCTTTTATCATCACATTGACCAAATTGATGATTTATGTAAAGAAACTGTGACAGAACCTTTATGTTTCTTCCTTCTGACAGGCCCTTGGTCACAGATTTGACATTTTTGCCTTCTAAAATTGTGTGCGCATTAGGACTGGCTCTTAGCTCTCTTACTATCTTGTACATTTAAGATAATAAAGCACCAAAATATTTGAATTTTTAGGTTGCTCAAAGTAGTTCCTCAATAAAACCATCAGCTCTCTATATAAATTTACAAGTATGTTTATCATGTAATTTTAATTTATATATGACCTGGCAGTTTTAATTTTGGAATAATTCTAGAAGATTTCAAAGTTCTTTTGTTATTTTCTACCTAACTGAAAACTTCTAAGTATTTTCATCTTACAGGTTGTTGTGCATTTAAGACAATAGGAGTGTATATCTTATTCCTTATTATCAAATGTTAGGACAGGAAAATAATGTTTTCTAGTATAGACAGAGCAATGGAGCCTCACAGGCTATAGGTTTTACTTTACATTTTAGGGGAAGAATGCCTATTTTTTTTAACTAAACACTAATATTTATATTCAAATATTAACCTTTTTGAAAAGCATGTTATTTCTTTTGGTTTCCTAAAACATTCTCAAAACTCAATTCCATTGGGTCAATGCTGACTCATAGTGACCCCTGGGGGTTTCCAAGACTGTACTGTTTATGGGGTTTTCAATGCCCAGTCTTTCTCCTGTGCAGCGGTTGGCAGTTTTAAACTGCCAGCCATGCAGATCACAGCCCAACACGGAACCACTGCACTGCCAGGGTTCTCTGAGTTGTTTAATATACAGACAATCCCTGGGTTACTTCCAATTTAGTGACCACACCTACTGGCCCTTTGATGTTATGTGAATATGCCCTTACTTTGAAATGACTGACTGAGGAAGCAACAAATTCTTCATCTCCATTTGCAGTTTGGGCAGCTTCTAAATCATTCAGAAAAGCTCTTGAGCCTCTTCTTGCACCAGTGACTAAAACTCACCAAACTCACTACCCTGGAGTTCACACCAGACTCACAGCGAAGCTACAGGGCAGGGGGGAACTACCCTGTGGGTTCCCCTGACTCTTTACAGGAGTAGAAAATCCCATCTCTATCCCCTGGTGGCACTGGACTGCTGTCTCTGCAGTCAGCAGCCCAACCTGTAACCACTATGCCGTGAAGGCTCCTAACGGAAGGCTAAAGGAGAACCGAATGCACCAATTCTGACTCCCCTACAAATTCGACTTGGGACACTGACTTAAGACCCCGTTGTTGCTTTAGTAAATTCTAGCCAGACAGGCCCTGCCCTGCTTCACTTCCCTACTCCTAGAAGTGCTTTCTCTTGCCTACAGCAAATACACAGTCAAGTATCCACGGTCATGGCATATTTAAGGCCGCTCCAACAATACTGGCACCTCTTCTCCAGGATTCCCAAGGTCCTATGTCCTTGGTGGTGCAGGAATTATGAGTGGGGCTGTTAATTCCAGTTCAAAACCACCAGCTACGAGCTGCTCCGTAGGAGACGAGGAGCCTTTCTGTTCCTGGGGCGTTAACCTTGGACACGTATAGGGGCAGTTCTACCCTGTTCTTTGGGATCACCATTAGCTGGTATTGACTTGATGACAGTGAATGTGTTTCTGGTAATGCATATTCATATTGGTTTAGAAAGTTTCTTGGTTTCATTTTTCCCCTGTGCACGCCCACCCACCAGCCAGGTTTAAGAGCTACGGCAACCATGCTACCTAAGATAACAGGGGTGCCTCAGTCTCCTTTATTGTTAGATCTTTCATGCGTGCGAACATGGGATGCCCAAAAGCCCACTGAACGAACGGATGACCACACTGGATATTTTGAAAGTCTGTGTGCACATCTTATTTTTAAGCAAGACAATTTTTCATTTTATTATCTTAAAAAGACTATAATAAAGATTATTTTATTATAAGATTGATTCTAGCAGCTCACTAAAAATGTCCCATACTTACAATGCTGATTTTTGTTAGAAGGATGACCACATCCAATGCATCTATAAGAAGAATGGAATCACATCTTAAGGGGGACAGCTCTAGAGTCAGTGTGTAGGGTGGAAAATTGGATTAACAGTAATTCTTGAAAATTTCCATGGCCGTTCCAGGGCCCTCCCCGCTGGTGAGCAATATGGTTTTGTGCATACTCTAGGTCTCAGGAAATGTTCGAGTGTCATTTTGTCAGGGTTTGGAACAGGGCATCATGTCCAATAGCTGTGCTTCTGGGACCATATGCAAGAAAAGGGACTTTTCCTCTTCTCCTAGTAAGGGGACATAGTGGAATTACACAGACGCTTTGGTAACACTACTGAACATAGCATTCCAAAGATGCGATAATTCTACAGAGAAAAACTGCTATTAAGAAAGTGACAAAAGCTAACGCCTATCAATTCTGAAGTACCGGGCAATGAATGCACCAATGTGCTTTACACAATTGATGTATGGATTGTGATAAGAGTTGTATGAGCACCTAATAAAATGGTTTTAAAAAAAATCTGCAGTACCACAATATATTCTTGAATGCAAAGTCTCAGAAACAACCCCGAAAAGCCCCCCTGGATTTCTTCAGCTTTGCACAGTGCCCACAGCACAATCTACCTTTATTTCTCTGTGTAGGACCTCTTTTTGTCTTTCTAAAGTATGAGAACATTCTGGATCTTTTTTCAAACTATCTGGCTAGAAATGAATGAAATTTTCTAATTATTTGAAAAGGCTATCTACTTTACAAAATCATACACCGATCTAGCTAGAGCAAAAATACTAAAATACAGGTACCTTCCCTGTCACTCCCCCACTTCCAACCACTCTAGTACAATATACTTGTCATGTGAGTCCAGCAATTGCATCCCGGAAAAATGAAACTAGTTCACCTAACAGCCTGTTCATAATCTTTACAGCCACTTTACTGGTAATAGTTATACATTGGGAACCACCCTGACCTCCCCACTGGCATACAGTTACTAATGAAACCGTGCTACATCTATTGCAGGGGCTAGTCAACAAAAGCAAGGAACAAAGTGGGAGCATTCCCACTGAAAGGAAGAAGCCAAGCCCACATGGTTACACACTGTGTGCGCCATGTAACAAGCATGCCAGGACAAAATGGTCCACACGGGGTGGGGCAGGAAGGAAGTGAGTGTGGTGGCTCTCAACCGGCAGGCAAGGGACCCTCGGCATGACAGAAATGCTTTGTGCCTTGACGCTCCCAATGCCATTCGCTGGGGTGTGGCCTTGTGCTAGCTACTGTGAGGGGGGACCATCTGAGGACACCGGACAAAGGGCGTAATACATCTCTTTGCATGGCCATTCTTAAAATGGCACTTAAGTACCTCAAAATAAGGTTTACATTACAATTGGAAAACAATTAGTGTAATCCATTTACTTTGCTACATTTAGATCTAAGCTTGAGACTGTGTTTACATTGCAAAATCCACAGTCAATGGTTTGAAGTCCACGCCATTCACAACCGAACACTCACAGCACTTTCTACAAGTGTCTGAAGCATCTGTCAATCTCCCCAGCCCCCGCCCTAAGGGCACCCTCTGGTCAGAGGTGCCTTTCCACAGTGCTCACCTGGTGGAGGCAGGAGGCCTGCCCATCCCAGAGGAATCCGTTTGCCTACACAGCCCACTGCCACCGAGTCCATTCTGACTGACAGTGACCTACAGAACACAGTGGATCATGGTTTCTAAGGCTGCAACTCTTTACAGAAGTAGACTCCCATATCTTTCTCCTGTGAAGGGGCTGGTGGGTCCAAACCCTTAATTTTTTGGTTGGCAACCAAATGCTTTCACCCGCTGAGCCATCAGAGACCCTTCAGCTTCCAAGGGCTATGGTAAAGGCTGCAAGGGAGAAGTTCCCCATGACACGGCAACACGCCCCGACGCGGTCTCCTGTGAAAGAACTCAATCTCCAACTTCTCTCCTTAAATCAGATGCTCACACACAAAACCAGTGCTCTGGCAGTGAAGGCTGGCTTTTTCTTAGTGAAGTCAGAATTGAGCTTCAACGAGCTGCTCAAGTCTTTTTTTCCGTTCTCAAATACAGGAGTCACATTAGAAAGTGATTTTAAGCCTATTGTCAGGCTATCAGATTACCAGAAATTAGTATGATGGAGAAAGGGGTCTGAGCCTTCTTCAAACACAAGCATCCACTCAGTCCAATAGAGAGAGACATTTTAGAGAGGAAAAAAAAGTCACCATGTGAAATTGATTTTATTTGTCCAATACTTCAATCAAAACACAGAGTGTTTATTTAGCAACCCTCTCCAATGATCTGATCATTGTTGATAAAACAGGTACGTTGGACAGAGCATAATCGGTTTCTGTGTGCCAGCTCCGGGTTCTAACTGGGAAAATACCGTCGTCTCTCAATAGCAATGGCCAAACCTATGGAAACCATGTGAGCCCTGGCTTTTTCCATCTCCTTGGCCTCCAGACTGAAGCCAACTGCAGGCAATCTCCCGGACTGATGGTGGGAAACACAAAGGAGACCCCCCGAGCTGTTCTGATCATTGTCCCCACCTGTCCCTAATATCTGAGACCTCACCAAAGGCGCTTTCCCTTTGCCAGGCTGCTTCGTGGCCGGAGAAGACAAATCACTAATCCATTATGCACACCACTGAAAAAGGCTACCTTTAGGGGGTGTCTTAATAACTTAGTAATAGCGGGGAAGCATTTCCCCAAATGGCTTTCCTGAAAACTTTTTGATCATCCTTGAGCCAGGATGGGCTGAACTTCCAGAAACCCTTCATGCTACTGCATAAACTAGCATGTGGGACCCCAAAAGTGGTCCTATGGAAAATAGAATGATATGCTCATTTGTTGCTATATTAAGTTGTCATAGGTCAGAGCACACGTAGTAAAATGAATTCGGTGGGGGTGGGGGGGAAGTGGATGGGAGCCAGGAGAGAGAGAGGAAGGGAAGGAGGGGTAGATTGGTATGTACTGTGTCAAAGTGAATTGTTTATATTATTAGATAAATAAAATATTTTTATCCTTATGAAAATAAATGTTTTAATGAACCTCAGGCAATGAATTAAGTGATTAAAAATAACTCATAGAAATCACTTCCCTCTAAAGGAGAACAGGGGCTGGAAATTTTTCCTAAGGGGAAAATTGTAAAGGGCAGAACATTAAAAAAAAAAAAAACTTTATCTACATATTAAAAAAAATTTTCCCCAAAAACCATTTTATTAGGAGGTAATCCAGACTTCACCTCACTCCACAATTCAATCACATCAAGGAGTATTGTACAATGACTACCCAAGTCAGTATCAAGACACTTTCTTCTTTCTTGAGCTCCTTGATATCAGCTCCCCTTACCCCTCCCCCTCCCCCTGTATCCTCAAGGAACCCTTATTCTAGTCTCTGTCTCCATAGATTCATCGATCCTGGGTTTCATACATATTTAGATATTTCAATTCACAAACAGTTCTACACATATCTTGCAAGATAAACACACAAGTTCAAATTTTAGGATAGGGTCAGAAGGTACTGATAATAAAACAATCAACATTTCACTCCCAAATTACACAAATACTGACATAGATGTTTTTCTTAGCAGAGATATGCCTGTGAAAAAACATGACTAAGGGAAAAACATCTATATCCATTAAAAATTTTTTTTCTTAAAGACATAATTCTAAGGATCCAGTATCAACTTAATAAAAAAAAAAACAAGCACCAAATTAAAGGTATAATACGTGGGCCACTGTTGTTTCATTTAGGACAACAGTGCACACTGCGTGGCTCTATATGTCAAGGTCCTTCCATGGGCAGGTGGTGATGGTGCGGGACTGGGAAATGAAACCATGGGATCCACGTGTCCTGAGCATCCGGTGTGCCACAGGGCACCAGAACAGCCAGTGCAGAGCACATCTGCACCCTTTGGGGAGTTCCTGGGAGAAAATAAAATGCCAACTCTGTGTTCTAGCAGCCTACCCTTTGTTTCCTTACAAGATGTGTTTGTACTTTCTATTTTATGGTGACATTTCCAATGCTAGGCACCCAGAGAAGTAGCACTCACTACAAAAGAGCCATTTGGAAAAAAATTTTTTTAACTCATAACTCATTTTTAAGTTCGAAGAGGATTCCACATATTGCTTTTAATATGCCTTTTATTACTATCAGTTGCCATAAATTTAATTAGATCCCCATAAAATTCCAGTTTGACATCTTGCTCAAACCGGCAAACTTCTGCTGGTTTACTGGGTTGCCTCCTTACTCAACGTATTAGCTAGGGAGCCGACGGAAAAGCTTGAGGCTCTCTGGTGGGTTAAAAACATAAAAGTAGATCCTTCACTTCAATCATTCTTTCCCGAACAGCCTTATATGTTAGGGTCTGTAAGAAGTGGAGAATTATATTTAAAAGGTTGGGAGGAGGGAATAAAGTCTGACAACAACAACAACACATGCAATGAAGCCTAGAAAAATCAAGTCTTAAGAAAATTAATCTTCATCTTCAGTAAAAGCAATGTGATATCCAGACATTGAGTTGTACCATAAAACATGGCACATTAAATAGTACAATTAAACTGAAATGCCTTAAGACAATTATTACATCACCTACAAATGAGTGCATAGTTTTATTTTCATCACCGATGGTTCCAGTGGAAAATCTGTTGGAATTGTGGAAACCTTAAGTCAATCAAAGATAGCATCAAGCAGATCAATAGCTGGCCAAGGACTAATAGCAAGATGCAAAATGAGATTTGGCGGGGGTGGGGGAGTTAAAATCAAGGCCGAAATATTTAGACCCGGGCTACCACAAATGGTACGCTGCCTTCCCTGATGGTTTGCTTATAAAATGCTGTGTAGCCCTACTAGCTACCTAGCTGCAAAGAGTGCAGAGCTTCTTGCTACCAGCTAAAAAGAAAGTCTTTACCGTGCCCCTTGAAAAAGCTCATTTTCACATTACTCAGGCTTCATTATGCTAAATCAATATTCGTTTAGTCACTGGGGTTATTGACATATTTTAAAATAAAAGTATACCCTTCAGCTACTGCACTCATTACAGGTAATTTGTCTTGTCAGAGAGCAGGGAATATTATCCTAGTCTTTCAGGGGCTGACAGCCCATGGAAATACCTCCCCATGGTTACAACTGTAAATAATTTTAAGGTAAAATATTGAAAAATCAATGACTGTTTCCTGCAATCTGTCACAAACAAATCAATCATAATCTGTACTGCCAGAGAGTATGATTTGAAGGAGATGGGAGCAGATGTAATTCTTGGCTGGAATCTCTCATTTCAAAATCACTTCACATAATGGTGTCATCATTTAAACACTTAGCCGGCAGTGCGACTGCCACTGTAACGTCAGTTGGACAGAGCCACAAGGAGGGGGAGGAGACACTGCCACCCCTATTATGCTAACAAACATTTCATTTAAATGGCTGCAGCATTGGTACGTTTCGCTGAAAACAGTCTTACCTGCCCCTCTGCAGTCAGAATTAATCAATGCTGCTTTCTCAACGTGCTGACGCTTTAGAAAACGAGCCCCAACACTCAGAATCTTACCACCACCCCAAAACATGCACATCCTTTATTACTGCAGCAAGTAAAAATCTTTAGAAGTAAGAAGAAGAAACGTGTTTGGATTACACTCTCCACAATTCTGCTTCTATTGACAAAGACGCTAAACAAGGCCAGAAATGTCACACTCGTGCCCGTCCAGCAAGTCGGGAGGTGTCCGCTGCCCAGAGAAGTTTTATGCTTTCCTCTGTCAGTAGATACCACATTTCGACCTACACTTCAGATGACCAGCAAGACCCAGTCACGCTAATAGCAGCCTTGCATCCCATCTGCAAGCTGGACGGAGACAGCTACTCTCCATGCTGGGCCGCAAGCCTCCAAGGGCAGGGGTGGGAGAAGTGACCAGGGCTGTCACACAACTGCTCTGAAAACGCAAACTGCTCTCCAGCGGAGCCCTCTCGCGGGCGTCACCGGTTCTCTCTAGGTTATATTGCAAGGGCCTCTGGTCTGCTTTGGGATACATTTAGTAATCGAAGATGGGAATGTTTCCGCCCCTTCCCGTTGTGGTGAAACCACTCTTGAATTAAAAGATTACAGTTTTTGTTTTTCCTGGAGGTTCTTGTTTTAAATGTACCATACCGTATATACTCGAGCATAAGCCAACCCGAATATCAGCCGAGGCACCTAATTTTACCACAAAAAGCGGTATTAAAAATGTGCTGAAAAAACTCAGCTTATACACAAGTATATATGGTGGGTTCCTTGAATGGAAGAAATCAATGTTTGTTCCCACATTTCTTACCGGTTCCTAATTTCCTAATTATATAAGGGGATGTCGTGAAGCCCTAGACAGCGCTACTAATATTCATCCACAGATACAGTGTACGAAGCAGTTCTTTTTGCTAATTAGAAAAGTACATACTTTTTCTCAAAAAGAAAAAATATATATGTACATAAACACCACTGCATATTGTAAGCATCTCTGAACACTGAGACCGGGTCAGTTGGTCTCTCTCTCTCTCTCTCTCTCCTAGGGGTTTTGTTTAAACTGGAATTTTTACTGTGGCAACACAGTATCAGAAGAGACGTGTGAGTTCCTTATGGATACAAATTGAATCTAATTTCTGATCTTGGAGAATCCTACGATTCTTTACCACCAAAATAAGGTTTCTGAAAATGAGAAAGCACAGCCGTACAATAACCAAGGACCTTATCCAGAATAAAACAGTGAGGGATTCCATTCCATGAGGATCCGGCCACAGCTGTGTAAGCCAGCAGTGAGCCGATGGAGCCAGAGGAAAAGGAAAATATTCCCCCTGGCCCCGCATCAAGAGGAAAATGGAAGGACCTGTGTTCTGCCCCAGGGAAAGGACGCCTGGGAGGGCAGTACACTGGCACGGCCCAGGCTGGGCCCACTTGGGGCCAGTTGTCCACCACGGAGCCTTCCACTCCGAGCTCTGCTGTGGCTGGTATTGAGCCCATCCTCCGAGAACACAGGCCCCAGTGAGGGCAACAGGGAACCCAAGGTAAACAGGACACTGAAGTAGCATGCTAAATGCAGGCACGGCTCCGCCACACACTGCAGTGACAGCTCCTATAACTAACTGTGCAGGACACCATTGCAGGGCTAATTCTCAGAAAGAAGCTATTTTAAGGACGCTGAGTATGCCTCAATGGTATTTCTCGGCTGCACCCAACGCTGCCCATCGCCCTGGGCAGAGCAGAGAGGCTTCTTGCTCAACAGAGGGAAACCAGTTTCCATAGTCCAAACAGAAAAAAGTGCTGTGTGCTGGACAAAGTTCTCAGCTGTCACAAAGTCTCAGGACTGCAAAGGAGAAACGCATTATTTTAAAAGAGAGACCATTACCTTCCCAGCATCGGAGTCTTTTCCCCAATAGCCAGGGCGGTGCACCCAGACTCCTACGGTGAAACACAGCCAGAGCTAGTGTCTTCTTGTACACACTTCTTTCCATCGCGCAAGTGCAATGCAATGACCAATACACCCGTGGATTTTACTCCTGGATGATGCGTATCTCAAAATATATACGCTTTAGCTAGTTCCACTAGAGAACACTGAACACAACCTTTCCCATTAATCAGCCAAGGCCTATGACTGAGGAAAGAATATGTTTTTTTTTTTCCCTGTATTTCTTCTAAAAGAGTGGCAGGCACCCCTAAACCCTATTAGATGTCAAAGGATTATTTGAGTGTGAATACATGTGAAAACATTTTGAGATACATGAAGCATACATCTTAATGATAAATTTTGGCTAGCTACAGAAAAAAAGAGACCTCAACCGACACGCACAGCAGATACTAAAACTCAGCCAATCTCCACTGACCCATGCCTTCAGAGCCATCTTATCTTTGTCCTTAGGAGGGAAGGAAACAACAACAGAAAGTTCTTCTTGTCTTTTCAACTCAGCAACTTTGCAAAGGGTTAAAAACAAACAGGCCAACGTCTTGGCTTAAAAGGTACACCCAGAGGGCTCAGAGAGCTCTCTGCTCCATGTCTTTCACCCGTGCACTGTGCTTCAACTTGCTGTCCTGGACATGTATGAAACACCATGTCCGTAGGATCTAGTGGGCAACGCAAAGGCGTCCTTTAAACACAATGACACATTAGTTCTGTCAAACATCCGCAGGAGGCCATACAACTGTAGCACTCTTCTGCAAAAGGAGCTCACTGTCACCCCGCTGGTCACACAGCCATCTCTTGCCACTTAGCAAAATGCTCTCTCTCACCAAGTCCAGGTCCTTGCTCTGTGCAATGAGCACAGACACTCTGCCAAAGAATTTCTGCTCGTGGCTCTGCTGCTCTCCCTGGATTCCTCAGCCCTATTTTGACTAGAAACGACACGTTTCAGAGCACACCTGTCTACTCTTTGTCATCGGGCATTTGGCATCTATGACTGGGGTGGAATCTCTCGCTAAATTTGTTCTTCAAAGTGGGTAATTGAAATCAGCAAAAGCTGTGACTCTGTGTGGACAGATTGCTTCCTTTAGAATAACACCTCTCTCTCTCTCTATCTCTCTCTCTCTCTCTCTCTCTCTCTCTCTCTCTCTCTCTCTCTCTCTCTCTCTCTCTCTCTCACATACCAGAATGTTTAGTTCTGAGCTTTAGGAAAAGCCACGAGTACGCGTTTCGTTAGCCAATGACATCTGCAAAGTAAATTATTTACTGTAATTTCACAAACCAAAAGTGCTCTGTTGATCGTACCCTCAGCTAATGCCATTAGCGGAACATTCAGAATCAAGTGCCTCAGGTGGAAAGGCTTTACCTCTGCACCGAGCCTCCATTACTCATCGCAGTGCTTGGGCCAATCCGGCACTGCTCCTGGTTTGGGTTCACCAGCACAGACAGACGCACATCTGTGCAAGCGGACACTTGCCGGAGATGTACTGAGGCAAATTTTGGCCAACACTTGGAGGAAGCCCATAGTTCAGAGGTGAACCCCGCTGAAGCCAGCCACCGTCACTATGCAAGCATCCTATTTAATCACCTGCAGAAGAAATGGCAGTGGTTTGGTTGAAGGAAACACAGAAGACTCTTTAGATACTTTGGGAATATTAGATATGAATACCCAATCTAATTTTCTCCAAGGTATCACTCCATATTATGGAAAATAAACAAATAAAAACTGGATCAAGGTGTGGAATATCATTAGCTAAGGAAAGGCTAGAAAAATAGGTTACAAAAATGACAACTTTAAGAGGAAATTATATTCTTTCCCCTGGAACAACTGTTAAGTGCATCTTTACTAATAAAGACTTAAATTCCAATTACATTAGAATATACTAGTTTTCAAATTCCAATTACATTAGAATATACTAGTTTTCAATTTTGAAGCTTCTAAGTTAATTTGCCAAGCTAAATTGGTGCTTAGGTATAATACAGCCATAAAAAGGCTGCTGCAGAGTTATGCAGAAATAAGTTGGCAGCCTCTCACTTGAAGGTAGCACTGTGAGAGCAAACGAGTCATTAGTGAGCAAGAAATCAGAGAGATCCTTGCCTTTACATGCATAGGGTTGCAGCTACTGTTTTTGTTGTTTAGAAAAATTATTCTTGAACAATACCTAAAAAATATACCCCCAGAATGTTAAAAGCACAAGAATCAACACAATATAGAAGCTGAAGGAAAAAATATATACCAGGGCATTGAGATACTAACACTCAAAATGGGTCATCTCGGAGTTAGGCCATTATTCGAAGTGCAATATTGTTTGCATAACAGTATTGAAGAACGGAGATAATTCACTCAGGAGTGCGTTCGCTTCCAGCATCAACTGAAGAACACTGAGCATTTTCCTAAGATTTCAATAATGTAAAAATATGTGGATAATTTTTTGGTGTTGTTCATTTAAAAGGATCATAAGGAATTAGTTATTATTCCTACTTTATCTCTTTTAACACAGCATATCAAATTTGAAAATCATACACGGCTAACAGCATAAGGGTGCTGCTCTTAGCTGCCAGGAAAAAAAGAAAATTGATGGGGGAGTTGGGGGGGGGCAGGCACAAGTAAAGCAATTATCTCAAAATGAATGCTCCTGTTTTAGTTTCAGCAAACAAATCCAAATAAATCTTTCTTTGATTCTCGTTCACGATGTCACTCTAAGCAGCTAATTACACTGGACTCACGACTGTGCTGTGATTCCACACCTGGCTTCTCAGATCATATGCTTCCTGCCTCCTCCACTTTCATTTCCCCTTTCCGCAGCGGGTTTTAATATTAACACACCCCTTAGACACACACTGACGGACAGCTAGTTTCCAGGAAATAATTAGCTCTAGAGGAGGGGGGCGGGGGCTCTTAATGCAATACCTGGGCTAGAGGGTACAGGGTGCTGGCTGAACCAAAGGCGCGATAAGGAACGGTGGCTCTTGCCATACTTGTTTTTGCAGTCCAAGACTGGGAGGAGAGGGCAGTCGGCTCCTTCCAGGGGCCCACCTAGGCTAAGATTCACATCTACAACCGGATCCTTCAGCTAATAACTGAACACATTATGTTTGCTTGCTCACTGTTTGGGAAGAAATAAACACCCTCTTCTTCTTTTTCTGGGAATAACAACAATGCAGTCCACCGACACTGTCGCTAGGCATTTGTTGGTATGAGAAAGAAATTGTGTCCGGCCATTAAAACATTCCGGGGCTCTGTTCCTCTTCCCTCCAAATTAAGTGGCACACACTTCTCCGACGGCCCTTTTGTATTCCATTCTTACGTTTGTACAGTAAGTATGCCTTTCCTACAGATTTATTCTGGACACCCCTGCATGTTTGCATAATAACACACTGCCCCGTTGCATGCTTTTCTTTCTACATTAGCCACCATTGGTTCATAAAGGTGGAGCACGAACACACCACACACACACACACACACACACACATACACACACGGCATTGCCAAGAGGCCACAAGCAGCATTAGCACATGCCAGAACACTCAACATTAAGCTATGATTTCTCTGTAAAAGTTCTGTTGCCAAAGAACTCACGAAATCTGGAAGCTCCAAGACAGGTTTCAAGTGCAATTACATTCTCACCAAACAAAACTGTACAAAAATATGCCACCCTTCTTGTGTCACCATTTTATAGACAACATTTTCTCAGGATCTTAATTAAGATAACGACGAACACCTGTGTCAACATTCGCTGGCAAGACAGCCTTATCAATCATAATCCTTTAAGTACACTCCCAAACTTAGCAGCCATAGGACAGAAGCAAGCTGTGGCCTTCCCTGCCACAGTGTCTCTCTCCCAAGAAGGATGAGATCTTTAAAACACAGCAGACCTGCTTTTATGAGTCTTTAAAGTTTTAACTGTAAACAGCTATTACTCTAAACAAACAGAAATAACCTCTTTTGCACTTGATTTAAACAATGACAACTGAACAGCCAAAACTCGAAGAGCCAGCTGGGCGGCCAATGTCTTAAGGCACGAAGCTGGGGAGCTTAGTTTTGAAGCTTGGCAGTTTGTGAGTTATGAATCACTTGATCCGTGCAGACATGACAAACCTTCACGAACCTTTAGGAAGTTTGAACATTTGGATTCAAGGAAGTTCCAGGGTAAAAGGAACCAGAGCAAAGCCGGCTAACAGAAGCTGAAATGTTGTGAAATGCAGCAAGAGTAAAGAGGAGGGGGGCTGTGGGGATGGTCTTGGTGCTTTGGGGCAGGAGGAAGGGGAACAGCTTCTACCTCTGATGGGGGAGAGCGAGTTGGGTGGCAGGAGACTTGTGAAAGTGCGGCCAAGGAGTCAAGCACCCCTAAATCAAAAGCTGCGGCATAGTTAGGAAACAGCAGGGATGGGGAGACCATTGGCTGCCGCCACCACCAACCTCAACAGCGATGAGCTCCCCTTTACCAGCACAAATTCGAATGCTTTCTCTCCTATATAAAGCCAGGGAGAACCCTTCAGATGCCAGCTGCCTTCTGATCTCCGCTTGCCTGCTAATGACCCCTCCTTCTCACATATTAACACAATCTCTCGCTGATGCCC
This sequence comes from Tenrec ecaudatus, assembly GCF_050624435.1. Taxonomy (NCBI): domain Eukaryota; kingdom Metazoa; phylum Chordata; class Mammalia; order Afrosoricida; family Tenrecidae; genus Tenrec; species Tenrec ecaudatus. The sequence continues at coordinate 45,841,970 of NC_134547.1, forward strand.
GGTAGTCGCTGAGGCCGGCCGAGCAGCAGAGCTGTCAGTGTGCAAATAAAGCAGAAAAATAGAGACATCCTTAAGACATGAGTCTTAAATTTGACATAGAGCGGAGGTGACAACCACAGCTACAGAACTATAAAGCCTCAATGCTTCCGTCTCTGGCAGGATTCTCGCCGGTTCTGGGCACCAAAAGGCAGAGGGAGAGAGAGAGAGAGAGAGTAAAGGCAGAAAAGAGACGTCCCACCCACGCACGCACCCTAAAAGCCTTCAGGTTCAGAGTGGCAGGAAAATGTAATGAGGGTGTCTGGGTGACAGACTGGTTCTCGGTGGCACAAACCTTCCAGGCTCCGTTTCAGAAGCCAGCATCCCGGCCCCGAGCCGAGAGGGCAAAGTCGCCGCGCGCGCGCGGGCCGGGCGGGTGCTGACGCCCAGAGGCCTGCTGGCCACGCACGCAGCCCAGCTCAGCCCAGCCCGCCGCAGGTCCGGCCGCTCGCTGGGCACCGCCGGGTTCACGGGCGCACGCGGGCTCACTCGGCCGGCTCGCGGCCAGGCCGCTGGGACAGGGCCCAGAGTCCGGGTGGGGCCAGCGGGACCCGGCGCATCTCCCCGGCGGCTGGCCGCGCGGACCGCGGACGCTCCCTCGTGGCTGGCGCGAGCCCCGGCGGGCGGCGCGCGCAGCCCGTCCCCGACCGTTAGCTGGCAGGGCGGCGGCGGCGGCGGGCGGAGCTAGGGGCGGGCGCTGAGCAGCGGCTGGGCCGGGAGAGGCGGGAGCCCAGGGGGTTGATGGAGCCGTCCCGGGGCGCTCGCAGCGACGACGCGGGTCTGGACGCAGCCGGTGAGCGGTGGCGGGGACACAGCGCCCTCGCCTTCCGAGGGGCCGCCGGGCCTGCTCTGCGCTCTCTGGAGCTCAGGCCGTCTGGGCTGCTCACCTGGTTTCTACCTCGGCGGGCAGGCGGCCGTCTGGGCCTCACAGTCCCAGCCACCGCAGCCACCGGCTTCCCGTCTCCATGACAATAACGCAGGCGACGCCCCGCCCCGCCCCTTCGGCGCCGTGACTCCGAGGAAAGCGGGCTGCCGTCACTGCGGGGGCGGAGCCAACAGAAGCCAGCGTCCAATCAGGAAAAGAGGATGTAAAGGCCCGTGCGGTGCAGACCAAGAGGGTCTTGGAGATTGTAGTTTTGGTGGATCAGTCGGTTTGGGCATGGGGGCGGGGTTGGGGGGGCGGGTGGAGTGTAAAGGATCTGGACGGAGGAGGGGGTGGGGCTGGGGGAACTGGCGGGGGAAGAGTCACCGCGCGTGCGTAAAGGCGCGCCATCAAGCCAGGGCGAGTATCTATGTAGCTAGGTGGCTCACTGTGTACAGGGGCTGGAACTCAAGGAATAAAGTACATTTCGTCCTTCAAAGTCATAGCGAAGGATTTTCAGTGTGATCGTGATTTGGCTTGCATGTGGCTCCATAATAAAAGGCTACAAACTTCCAAACATAGTGAGGTGCAACAGCGTGCCCAACACGGTGCCAGTGTACGTCCTGGTTTACCAGCGCCCCTGTCTGTCCCAGAGTTTTCATGCATCCGTGGCTTGTGGCGGCGGGGAGGTGGGGCAATGGACAGATGGGCACGGTTTTGTTGTGCATGTTAACTGTGTGGCCGTCGTGGGCAAGGACTCTGCCAGGGACTCCGTTCTGTGTATTTGCCTCTACAGCGTCTCCTGAACAGTGAGTGGTTGGGCTGGGGTGTAACTAGTCAGCGGAGTGTTTGCGAAGAGGAAGGAGACTTCGTTGAACAAAAGGGAAGGGGACCTGCATTCCTCCTCACTGCCTAGCAGGAGAGCCACTCGAGGAAACGCTGAGAGAGAGGCTGCGAGGCGAGGGACGGGAAGAAATGCCCAGAGACCTTCCAGGTTGTAGCTGCTCCTTGATCGGACAGCTTTTACCCAAGACTTGGCTTCTAAAGAGAATCCACCCCTGTCCAAATCTAGAGGGCCTCCGCCCTCCAAGTCCGGCCAGAGGTCTGTAAAAGGAAGGTCTGCTAAAGATGTGTCGCTAGCCCACCTGCTGCTGCTGCCGCCGCCGCCGCCGCTGCCTGTAGAGAAGCAGCCCTTTAGGACTCTGCGCCCTGGTTTCCACTTCCATCTGACTCTCCCAGAGTCCTCACTTCCCAGCGTCGGACTTGCTCAGGAGCCCCCAGGGTGAAGTAGAGAAGCCTAGGGTGCGAGTGGGCGGTAACCCGCCTGGTAGTCCAACCTCCGGGCGAACCAGAAATCCGCGAGCCCCGAGGTTTACTGGGGCCAGGAGAGCGCCGGCGCACAGTTCGTGGCCTCATTCCCTTTGTGCTTCGAAGCGGCCGCTTGCGGACTTGGGGCCGTGGTCCGCCCGGCTGGCCACTTGGCCCCGAGTTAGCGGGGAGGAAAGTTGGAAGCGATCGGCTCGCCTGGGATTTGACTGCCATTCTGGAGCCAGCGCTCCAGAGTCTGAGCTAGGACGGGCGGTGGAGGGGGAGCGCAGAGGGAGCGAGACAGGGGTGGGGGTAGCGAGAGAAAGAGTGGGGAGAGAGGGAGAGAAAGAAGGGGAGAGGGAGGAGACCGGGAGGAGGGGACAGGGAGGGGGCCGCCGAGGAGAGGCGGGCTCGAGGGAGGGGCAAGGGAGCGCCCGGGAGCCGGAGAGGGAGCCGAGGAGGAAGAGGGAGAGGGTGAGACGCGCCTGGCGGCCGGGTTGGCTGCGGCGGCCCGGAGGCTCCTGCCAGTCCTCCCATCGACTACACCCCAGGAAGGAGGAGCTTCGGGCGCGCACTAGGCGTCAGAATCCTCAATTTCCAACTTAGCATCTTGGCAGGACCTTTGCGAAGCCAAAGGCAGAGCCCCCCGGTGCAAAGAGCGAGGGGGGAAAGAGAAAGCAGCCCGGGAGGGGAGAGGGGGGGCGGGGGCAGCCTGGGCCAGTGAAGCGCACAGAAGAGCGGGCGCGGAGGTGGCAGCCCGAGGCTCCGGGGAAGGCAGTGAGCGGGTGCTGCGGGCAGGGAGCCGGGGCCCCAGGAACGGCAGCCCCGGGAAGCCGGAGGCCAGGTGCTCTCCCGCCCGGCCTCGCTGGGCGCCGCCTGGCTCGTTGGCGGCCGCGGCGCGGCGCGCCCCATGCCCGTGTGTGGCCATGTCCTACCCACAGGGCTACTTGTACCAGCCGTCCGCCTCGCTAGCGCTCTACTCCTGCCCGGCGTACAGCACCAGCGTCATCTCGGGACCCCGCACGGATGAGCTGGGCCGTTCGTCGTCGGGCTCCGCGTTCTCGCCCTACGCTGGCTCCACTGCCTTTACGGCGCCCTCGCCGGGCTACAACTCGCACCTCCAATACGGGGCCGACCCCGCGGCGGCGGCCGCGGCCGCGTTCTCTTCGTACGTGGTGAGTGACTGGATCCGCTGCCCGAGAAGACACCCGGGCCCAGCGGGGTGGGCAGGGGCTGGGGTGGGGGACCCGGCCTCCACACCACTGCAGATGGCACCCGCCTGGCTTCGTGGTGCCCGAAAACTTGGGCGATTGTCTCACTCGCTCTGCCGGGGCCTTGAGCTCCGGAGTTGCTCCGAAAACAAGAGTCGCGTCTTCTTCGCGCAGTAGAGCTGGCGGGAAGGGTTTTTCTGGGAGCGGTCGCTGCAATTAGCGAGCAGCATTTGGTACAAACATGGGTTCGACCGTCCTGTGAGTATTATTTTTGCAGGTTTCGTCATTTGGGGAAAGTAGGTTAAAAGAAATAGATCTGAAATCTGAACCGAGACGGGTGAAATCTATGTGAACGTGTCCCCCTCGCTTTTAATTAGTCCTCAAAAATGTTGCGAATCCGTAATCCTATTTTTTTTCCAATCCGATTTGAAGGTATTAAATTACTTTAAAAGTGGGCAGAGTTGCGGTGCATCCGGGATTTTTCGTCTGGGTGCGCGTGGTGTTCTGGAGCCGCGCAGCGTGCTGAGTAGGGGTAGCATTTTTAAAGAGAGGTGGGCTGCTGGGATAAGACTCGGCTTTTCATCTGCTTTTCTTCACTGGGGGCCTGTGAGAAGGTGGGGTGGCTGCCTGGGCTCTTGTTCTCGTCCCCCTTTTTTTTACACGCGCAGCTTCAGGCGCGGAGTTGGCCGTTACTCGCAGGCCTCTCTCCTGGTGGAGGGCCGGACCGAAGTGACCAGTTGAGTAGGGGACAGATGTGCCCTGGCAAACAGAAGTCGACAGAGTGAGACGTAGACTGGGACGTCCTGGGCCCTAGAAGAACTGGACTCAGAATTTGGGGTCCCTGCTGCCTTTGGGGGAGGAGGCTTATCAGTGGGTCTGAAGCTGCCAGCCCTGCCCCAGAAGAAGCCAAGAGGGCCACCCTACAGACTCAGCTGGGGAAGTGTGCTTAGGTCACTCTTGTGACAGTTGTGATCTCCGCCAATTCTCACCTTTGCTCTACCTGTCCCCCACAGGGTTCTCCCTATGACCACACACCAGGCATGGCGGGCTCCTTGGGGTACCATCCATATGCAGCACCCCTGGGCTCTTACCCTTATGGGGACCCCGCATACCGGAAGAACGCCACGAGGGACGCCACGGCCACCCTCAAGGCCTGGCTGAACGAGCACCGCAAGAACCCCTACCCGACCAAGGGCGAGAAGATCATGCTGGCCATCATCACCAAGATGACCCTCACCCAGGTGTCCACCTGGTTCGCCAACGCGCGCCGGCGCCTCAAGAAGGAGAACAAGATGACCTGGACGCCGCGGAATCGTAGCGAGGATGAGGAAGAGGAAGAGAACATTGATCTGGAGAAGAATGACGAGGATGAGCCCCAGAAGCCTGAGGACAAGGGCGACACGGAGGGCTCCGAAGCAGGTTTGTCCGGGCGAGCTAGCAGGAGTGTGCAGGGGGAGGAAGAAGGAAGCGACAAGCCCGTGGGGTTGGAGAGGGTGCTTGGGGTTTGGGGTTGGGAGCATGGTGGGCTCTGCCTCTGCCGGCCAGAATTAATCCAGCCTCATGGCCTCCGCCTCTGACAGCCTGGGTTTTGTCCGCAGGAGGAGCGGAGAAGGTAGCTTCTGGCTGCGAACGGCTGCAAGGACCGCCCACCCCCGCCTGCAAGGAGACCGAGGGCAGCCTCAGCGACTCTGATTTTAAGGAGCCCTCTTCAGAGGGCCATCTAGACAAGCTGCCCGGGCTCCCCAGAGCTGGCGGATCCTCCCCAGCCAGGCCGGCGGCGGCGCGGCTAGCGGAGGACCCAGTCTCTCACTACCCCTCTGGCGTGCCTGCCACGGCCCCGCCGCACTCGCACTCGACCACTGGAGAATTGCCCCCGGGCCCAGGTGGGCCCTCTGTCATCCACTCGCCACCGCTGCCACCACCGCCGCCACCGCCGCCGCCGCAAGCGGTGCTCACCAAGCCCAAACTGTGGTCTCTGGCAGAGATCGCCACATCCTCGGACAAGGTCAAGGACGGGGTCGGAGGGAGCGAGGGCTCCCCGTGCGCTCCGTGCCCCGTGCCTGTAGCTGGGCAAGCCCTGGTAGGCAGTCGAGCGTCACCGGCCCCAGCACCGTCCCGCTCGCCCTCTGGGCAGTGCCCCTTTCCTGGCGGGACGGTGCTGTCCAGGCCGCTCTACTACACGGCGCCCTTCTATTCGGGCTACAGGAACTATGGCTCCTTTGGACACCTTCACGGCCACCCGGGGCCCGGGCCAGGCCCCACCACCGGGCCAGGCTCGCATTTCAATGGATTAAACCAGACCGTGTTGAATCGAGCAGATGCTTTGGCTAAAGACCCGAAAATGTTGCGGAGCCAGTCCCAGCTAGACCTGTGCAAAGACTCTCCCTATGAATTGAAGAAAGGTATGTCGGACATTTAACGCGGGCTGCGTCGCTCCCGGACTTTTCTAATTTATTAAAAAACAAACCCAACACAGCCTTGGCAGTTATTTTTCCATCACCCCAAAGAAAAAAACAAATCAAAACCAACAAACACATATCACCCTTCCCATTCAAAAGTTTATAGTTGATGGAGATGGGTGACCTAAAAATGTAAACATCTCCACACAAAAATGTCTTAGCCACCCGACAAGGAAAAAAATTAAAGCAAAAAGGATTTGTATGAAATCTTATTCTGTATATTTAATGTAGAATTTTTGTATTTAAATCGATAATTCAATATCTTTGAAGTAAATTATGAAATCAAGATCCCTGTACAGGCATTTAATGTTTTTTTTGTAATATAAATATATACATTTGTGCTTTCCCCCAAACTGTTTCATAGTTTAAAAATACAAGTTTAATTTAATTTTTTACATCTATTGATTTTTCTGGGTTTGAGCTCTAAAGTATTATTACAGAAAGGAAGCAGGTTATACTCTTAGATTTAAAAAAGTCAAAGAAACTGCAGCCGCCTTTGTAAGATGCAAAATATTTAATTAAAAAAGATTTTAACATAATTAGAGCCGTCATTACTTTATTGAAGCCTCAATAAAGTGTCCACCGCCTTGGACAAAAGGTGCTAACTGCAACTTTCTCCCAAGTGGGGAATGCAGGGGCTCACGGAGCTTGGTGCCCAGCAGGAAACCGTAATTAGGCAGTGAGCCCTGGGGACAAGGGCCCTGCCCCACTGCTGATTTGGATCAAGGATGCTGGCACTTGGGGGAGATTGGACCTGAAGGAAGGAGGTGGGGAGGGGAAGCAAGTGTGTGCCCCGAAGGGAGAAAAGATGGCAAAGCCAGCTAGGGACACGCACCACCAGAGCACCAACGCTTAACCTAATTACTTCCAATCAGTGTCGTGTTTTATGCAAAGCAATCAGCTGGTGAACTTTGTTAATGAGTTCGATTTTATGCCGGATTTAGCCCTTATTACGATTTCAGAGGTGCTGCTGGCATTAGCGTTGGGTGATGCTGTGGTGTGTGGGGGGGTTCCAAGCCACTGCCTGCTCTACCCCTTCAAAATTGGGCATTGATCTCTTCCTTTGATTTGATTAAATTAGTGAGGGTGCGGTCCCAACGGTGCGGGTGGTGGTGGGCAGCCCCGCAGATGGGGCTGCCAAGTCCCATGGCTGCTCAGGGCCCAGGGAGGCAGGCAGGCAAGGGGGACGGTTCCCCCCTTTCACAGGTAGGTGTCACACTTGTCTCAAATTTCCAGCCTACACTTTGCAGCTCGGTGAGAGGGTGGGCGGAAGAACCGGGTGGCGGGTGGGGGGGGAGCGTGGGCAGCCTGGAAAGGACCGGAGGCGCCCACCTTCCACTGTGGGCCTCTTTTTAGACGCGGGACCTTCAAAAGATCGGAGCCTAGATAGCAAGGCCAATGTCGACTCCACCAGACCTGTTTTCCCCGTAGCACTTTTCCTGGGCTCAGACTCAAGTCTGAGTGGCTGCAAGAGAAATGTTGAGGTCTTACTTGATCCTCAAAACGAAGCAGCCAGTCGCTTCCCAAGCCCAGAGGGGAGAGAGACAACTCTGCTCTGAGCCGCCAGCACCCGAGGCTCGGCTTTCTCCTCGGTGCCTGTGTCTCCGTTTTTTCCATCTGGGATTTCCAGCAGCCAGCGCGTTGCACTTCGTGGGAAACTTTCGGTGGCCCCGGTGGGGTGGAGCGGCTGCGTAAACACACGCCAGCAAGGGGAATTAATGAGTCAGAATTGACTCGATGGCAGTGCGTTTGGTTTTGGATTCCACCCAAGCCCTAGTGTAGAGAGTTTATGCATAACACTAGTCTAATGAGGCTAAATAAAAATGGCATATTCTTGCATTTCGATTCAAGATTCCTTTAAGACCGCCCAGTTTTTGAAAACACTTTCCAAATTTTCACCGGGAATTTTTACTTTTACATCGCGTGTGTGTCTTATTCAAATTTAAACATTTTTGTAAGAAACCGCAATCGATGTCGGAGTTTTAAATAAGTGAAAAAAATTCACGCCGGGGCAAATGGTTTCTTTGCTGAACGTGTGAATGATTAAATATGCATGAGACGATCGTATTTTATTTTGTCCCTTTAATTATAAATGATTTTTTTAAACAATTGAATTCCAGAGATGACTCGCCCTGCGCCCCGCTTCCCTGCCCCCTCCCCCACACTGGCAGCCTAGTTCACAATCAACTTTTCCTCCTGGTTGAATCTGCTGCCCCCGGGGAGTCACTGGGTCTTCTAAACAAATCAGAAGAATAAGCTTGTCTCTTTCTCTTAAAGAGAGTTTAAGGGCGACTTCAGCTCCGCGGGGTTTTGGAATCACTGGCTCTAACCCCTGCCCAACAATTTTCAAAAGAAAATTACAGGCCTCCTGGACTTCTCGGGAATATGCAAATGGCGTGGCGTGGGCCTTGGGAATCAGACTGCCTGATGGGTCGGGGGCTGGCAGCCCGCTGCCGGAGGGGCTGTGATGAGCTGCCCGGGGCTGCCTGGGGAAAGAGGGGGTGCAGCCTGGGTCGGGGAGGCACCGAGAGACTTCTGTATGGCTGACGACCGTCGGCCCCTCTTGGGCTCTGGGCCCCGGCTGGGTCTGCGCTTCTATTTGCGCCCTACGCCGAGAGCCTGGGGATCGATCGTGTGCCGAGCTGGGGCTGGATCTCCAGCGGTTTCTCTGGTGGTTAGCGGCTTCCCACTTGGGAAGCGACCTGCTGGACAGAATGAGGTCCGCAGGATTTAGCAACTGTCTCAGCGTTGGATCGCAGAATGAGCCGCGCGACTCTACGCTCGCCAGCCCGCCTTCCTCCAGCCTCCGCGTGTCCGCCTGTGGCAGCGTCCGAGGCGCGGGAGGAAAACTTGTGCGGGACCTGGTTTGTTTGGAGGTTGGGAAGAGGGAGTGAGAGTTGGCCCCGCGATGCCACCTGTGCCTGGCTGGGCCCAGTCTGACCCCAAGGAAGCGCCTCCCTTGGCCTTTTCGGAATAGGAGGTGCTGGATCCCCGCGCGAGGTCTATGCCCGCACTCCGGAGAGACAGCGCCCCAAACTGACACGGACTGGTCCCCTTTCCTATTCTGTGCAGAGCCGAAATGTTACAGGGAACTTTAGGGAAGAAGAGGGTACGGTCCAGCCACGGCACTCACCCCAACCCTTGGGGGGGGGCGCGGGACGTGCATATTCGGGAGCATCGGGGAGGCAGGAGAAGATGGCCTCTTTCTTCTTGGCTCCCTGGATCCCCGGCTTGGCTCTAGGTGTCAGAGCCCCAAATCTCTTCTTCCCCGGCTCGGGTGCAGGGCCCCCAGTGAGGCCTGGTTTGCAAACTCCTCGGGGCCACTCTTTCCCAGGCTTGCACCTCTCTTAGGACCTGACAGGATGCAGAGGGAGGGAGCGTGCGTGCAGTTTCCGCACGAGACGTGCTTCAGCGCACACCTGTCCCCCACAACGAGCTGCCAACTCCAGCGGGGGCACCCTGGAGCACTTTGCCAAAAGCCGGAGTGAATGGAATGGAATGCGGAGTGCTCCCGGGAACGAGCCTGACTCGCGCGCAGTTTAGGAAGGGCGCCGCCTACCGGTCGATTTGCAGAGCCAGGGAGGTAGGCCAGGCCCAGCTGTGCCCGCGGGCCCCAGCTACGGCCCGGCCCCACTAGGCAGGACCCTAGTTCTGCACCTGAAGCTGGTGGCATTTAGGCGGCTCCACCACCCTAACTCTGCGGCCCCATGAGAGATGCGTGGGAACTGGGGGTCAGAGTCCAGCCCCGCCCGCGCAGCTTCAGGATTGGGACCGGAGTGTTAGATCCAGGGTTCAGATAGCATTGGGGATTTGGGGGATTAGGATTCGCGGGCAGAAAGGGTTTAACCCTATGGATTTCTGCAGTGACTTCGACAAAGTCTTCGCCATGGGCCGCCGACATTTGAGAAATGTGCAGGAGGCTAAACAAGCTCTCCTCTCCGGTGGGGGCCATGGCCAGGCGCCCCTGCTCTCCATCCCCCAATCCTTCATTGCAGTTTCTGCCCCCAATGGGGCTCTGCCCCCCCCCCCCCGTGTCTCCGTTGTGTTTAATTCACAGTTTGGCATCTCCGGGGCTGCTTTAAAACACCATTTCAAGCAGAAGGGCTTTGGGCCCGTGGAAGAGGCCCTATCCTTCCTTCCATTACCGTCTTATTTCGAAAGTGCCTTTAAAGAAGTCAATTTCATCGCAAACCAGGCCAAACTCACCAGTGTCCCCTTACCCGAATTTAGCCCAAAGAACTAAGGGTGCCCCCCCTCCCCACCCCCCATCCCCCGCCCGGACCTGAAAGCTTGACTTCCTGGGATATTGGTGGAAAGCGAGGCACGCCCACCCTGGCCCTCCACATTCCTTGCCTCTTGGCCTAGAACTGGAGGGACATAGGGCTCTTCTGGGACCTTGTTGCCCCCGCCAAACATGGCCAAAGCTGGGAGACCCTGTCTGCTCTCAAGACAAGGGGCTCCCTTTGTGGTCAGGCCAAAGACGGTCTCCTTTTCGTTTTCGCGCTAAATGTAATTTTGGTCACCTTAAGAGGTGACCCAGGTTGGGACTTAACAGGAGAGCGTCCCAGGGACCCAACTACGACTGTGACAACGTCTCACCCGTCCCTCCGGCCCACTGGCGGCCTCTGGCATCGTTCAGACCCGGGACTGGGACCCCAGGCCACCTCCCGGCCGGCCGCGCTGGTTTCCGGCGCCCGGATGAGCTCGGCGTGCCCAGACGCCTCTTTCGCAGAGAAATCTGCTTTTATTTGCTCCGAGCAAACCCCGGGCTCTCAGCGCTCCCGCCTGATGGATGCAAATGTAAATGTGCACTTATTTAATTGGATCAGGCCCCAAGATAAAAGAGATAAACGGCTCCCCGTTTGCTAACTTCTTTTCCAAGGCAGGCAGCGCCGCGTGGAGCGGAAGCTAATGAAGGAGCAACGGACGCGGCGCTTGGCCAGCGCTGGAGTTCGAGTTGCTGGGGCCCGAGCGCGCGGGCCCGCCGGCTCCTGGGGTCGCGGCACCCTGTCCTGCTCCTTCCCGCCGGCCAGCCCGCCGGCTAGGGTCCCTGCGGGGCCTTCTGGGCGCCGACTGGGAAAGTGAGCAGGCCAGGCAAAGGCGCCCCAGAGAGCAAAGAACCGCACCCCGTAGGTTCCCCGGCCCCAAGCTGATCTCCCTCTTCTTTCTGGACCAACTCCCTATGGTTTAAGTCCCCTGGCGAGCTAGTGCCATAGGAACCCGGGCACCCCAAGCTGGCCCTTCCTGGGGCGTCTGTGTAGAGACCTGAGATAAAGTCCCCAACATGCCCCTCTGCCTACCAGGGTCGCCCGCTGCCTATTGTGTGGATGGACTTCTAATTTGATTCCAGGGAGCATTCTTGGGAGCTGGGGGGGGGGGGGTTCCTATGGGAGTGGACTGGCAGCTATGAACACACACCCCTTTCCCGAAAATGCATCCACCCTTCCGTAAGAAGAAGGAGGCTCGGAACCCCGACATCCACACACGTTAAAAAGACAGTGTTTTCCGAGGTGAGGCCGGAGCTCAAAACTTCGGGGTCTGAGTGTCCTCTGACCCTCGCTGCCCAAGTGTACTCCTCTTTTGGGGTCTTCGGCGTTTGCAGGAAAGTTTCCCTTCGGTTCGGGGGTTCTAGGAAAAAGATTGGAAGTGAAGGCAGAGGCTAGCGGAGACAGCCTGCAGAGGATGGGAAAAACCTCGTAGGGGGGGTGTGCCCCAAGCGAAGACCCTCCCTCCTGGGCAGCCCCAGGGGCCAAAGTGAGCGCCCTGGTCGTGCCCCATCCCCTGCACGCTGATGGATTGGCTTGTCAGGAGAGCCCTGTGCACGGGGCCCATCAGAAAGCACTTACTTCGATAAACTGAAATTACTGTCTTTTCAGGGGCTAATTTGTGTAACTCCCATGGAGGGGGCTTGGAGGGGGTTTGATGAGGCATAAAATGATGATTAATGAATTTATTGGCCGCTGCTCATCAAACAAGAGCTGCAGAGTTTCCGATGGAAATGACCGCCTGACGGCGGCGCTCAACCCGCCTAGCGCCTGCCAGGGGTCTGAACGACTGGCTTGGGGCGCTTCTCTTGACTGGCACCTGAGCTGTTTTCTGCTGTCCACTCTGGATTTGAGGCGCTGTGGTCGATCCTGTCCGCTGAGGGCCAGCTGGTCAGGCCTGGACTCCAGGGGCTGCAGAGTCGCAGGAGACCTAGCATGCCTCCAGGATACCCAAGGCAGCCTAGAGCTAGGGTCCTTAGAGCATGTGGCATGGGGGCTGGGCCTTTGGTGGTTCTGTTCTGCCTGAGTGATGGACTGTGGGCAGAGCAATTAGCCTCAGAAGATCGGGGCTCCGGTGGGGCAGTGGTTATGCATTGGGCTGTTAACCTCAAGGTCTGCAGTTTGAAACCACCAGCTGCTCCTCAGGAGAAAGGCCAGGCTTTGTCATAGTCCCTGACATCAGTGGGCAGCTCTAACCTGCCCTATGGAGTTGCTATGAGACGGCATCGGCTTGAGGGCAGTGAGTTTGGCTCTTTCTGATTCGGTTCACAGAAATGGGGATGAGAGTGAAGGGCACATAGTTATTCTTCAATATCATTATTAGAGACACATTCTCAGACTCAGTTCATACGTGATAGATGCTAACTCAGACCAGGGGATGGGGGTAGAGGCTTTGGCATTCTGGATGGAGGGCAAGGACCCTGCCAGAAGGACCAGGGCTCCTTTGGAAGTCCCCCTCGCATCCCTGCAAGAATCTTTGCTTGCATCTCATCTCTCTCCTTGTTCTGGTCGCTGCAGCCTGAATGGAGCCTCCAGAGGTACGGCTGGATGGACAGGGCTCTTTGTCTGCAGGCCCCTGACTTTTGGAATCTGTCCACGCGGGTCTTGTGGTTATTTTCCCTGGCCCCAATCAAGAATCCACTGCCCATTCATTACCTTATAATTCAATGCAAGCTGCATTTTAGTCTCCAGAATGCATCGCCTTCTCTGACTGTTCCAGACCCACTCACGGTGCTCATCCCAGGCCTCCCAATAAGCTATTCTACCTGCCGCCTCCCCCAACTCCCGAACAGTCCCACCTGCTCAGTCACAGGAACCACCTTGGTATTTACCTCAGAACCTCTTCTGCTTCCTCCAACCAATGGTGAGCACCTATCTCAGGGCCATTGTTCTAGATACGGATGGCGCGGTAAGAAGCAAAATGAAGTCCGTCCTTACAGAGCTGGCATTTTAGAGGGACAGACAGAATGGAAAGAAATGAGCATGGCAATAACTCACCACAACAACCAGGCAGCGAGTGACAGGCGGGAAGTGAGGTGGGCAAGACCAGACAGCGCAGCGGGTCCCTGGGTAGTGCAGGAGGTTGTTGAGCGCTAGGCTGTTATCATGAAAGTTGACAGATCAAAACCTCTCAGAGGTGCCTGTGAAGACAAGCCTGGTGATCTGCTTCCACAAAGCCCTGGCCTCGAAAGCCCAGAGTGTCCCCCTGCCCAGCCTGCGGAACAAAAAGCCCTCTGTGCTCTGTCCACCTGGGCTGTCCATGAGCCAGAAAAGACTCAAAAGCAACCAAGAAGCATAACAGTGAGGACATGGAAGGGATCATTGTTTGTTTGTTTATTTTTAAGAAAGGGCATCAGAGAAGGCCTCCAGGCAGAAGTTCGGGCGTGGCCCATGCAGACTTTTTGGGGAGAAGAGAGTTTGAGTGGAAGTAATAAATGGAAGGCCCTGATGTGGGGCCAGGTGTGAGCATCAGTATGGAGACCTTTAGGGGGCGATGGAGAGGACGTGAAGCCAGGGCCAGGTTACACGGGGCCTTGCTGTTCCTGGTGGGCGCTGCGGTGGCGCTGTGGCTGCAATGTTGACTGCTTCCCACAAAGTTGGCGGTTCAAAGCCACCAGGAGCTCTGAGGGAGAAGATGAGGCTGTCTGCTATTGACAGCTTTGGAAATTCAAAAAAAAAATTGTTAGGAGTTGACAGTGGGTATTTCGGGAGGTAGGTCCTGGTGAGACCTTTGTGTTTTCTGATGGGAGGGGGTGACAGGATGTAAGGCATCCCCTGGTAAGATCTAGCCTGGGGAGGCAAGAGTGGAAGCAGGACCAGGGGAGAGGCTGTGGGACAACGTGGAGTGCGGAGGTGAAGGCTTCTGAGACCAGGGTAGGATCCAGAGAGGCGCTGAGATGGGATCAGGTTTGGCAGATGTTTTCAAGGCAGGGTCAACAGGCCTTGCTGATGGATGGATGTGGGTGGGAGAAAAACAGGAAGCTTGGGGCTGCCTCCCAGGACTTGGGCCTGAGTGCCCAGATGAACAGAGGTGCCATTTGCTGAGATTTCCGACATTAAAAGAGGAGCAGGTACTGCTTGGTGTTCAGGGTCGAGCAGAGAAGACCTGGCCCCTTTGGCCCTGAGGAGCTGGTTCTAGGGCACATGCTGGGCTTCCGGGGACCAAATGACAGTGTCCAGGACTGGTGAGACTACTACCCAGGGCAGATTCTGAAGTGGACAGATCCTCCCTGGCACTCTCTTTTTATTTTTCCCACAGTGCAGAGACTGCACTTTAAGAAACAAACGTGTCTTGCCCACATTCGCATAATTGCCTCTATGAGCAGGCCAGACCGAGCCCGGGTCTGCTGCCTCCACGGCCTGGCTCTCCCGGAGCCTCCTCAAAGCAGGCTTGTCAGGGAGAGCTCTTTTGCCTCAGAGAACTCTTGGAAACGAAACGCTGGAACAGAGGGGAATGACTTTATAACGGTGGAGCCTCAGACACTGTGACAGGCTGTCAAGGGAGATATTTTTAGACAAGGCTGGGAAACAACTTAGCCCTCTCCATGCCGCAGAAGGAAGCTCTCTTCAGGACTAGGCCGTGCATTGTACACAGGACGGAAAGATCTCTCTCTGGACAAGCAGGAGCTGGGGCTGCTTTCTCTGCCAGCGACTCTTGTCCTCCCTGAATAATTGCTTCCTCAGAAGATCCGTTCATGTCTTCTGTTGGGTTGTCCACCCACATCATTCCAAACCATACAAGGACCAGGGAATGTCTCCTGACCCATCATTTCCCAGGACAACTCCGTATTAAACAAAGATTTGATTAGGGGACAGGACTCTCAAATCATGGGCCTTTCATGCATTTGCTCTGCGGAAAAATGATAATTGTGCATGATGTCTCATCTTGACTGCCGTCTTTCCTCAGTCCTTTCTTTGACTTTTTGTGGGCTAGGGAAAAAAACAAACCAGACCCAAAGCTGTAGTGCTTTGTCCCCATGGGGGTCACCACCCTAAGGAACAGGCCTCTGTCCACCCCAGATTTGACTACCCTCCCCGTTCCAGAGCACTCCAGCATGGGCCGCCATCCCACTGCCGCTCACACACACTTGTTTCTGAGGCAAGTTTTTTTTTTTTTTTTTTTTTTTTTAAGATTAAATCCACAAAGTTGGTTGCTTTGGCTTCTTTGTCCTCTATTTGTGTATCAATCCAAACCTTGTGGTACCAGGGGGCTCTTTTTCACAATCCTCATCTGTTTCAAGACATTCATCCCTCACTGGGGACTGAAGTCCCAGGATGACAGAAGAGAGCAGAGGATGGCCCCCGCTGAGGAAAGGGCTCATCTGGGATAAATACCACCTCTTCACTCACAGGAAAAGTCTGGCAGGAAAACCCTTAACTGTTCATTTATTCTCCCTCTCCTCTCTAGATTCCTTCCTCCCTTCACTCCTTCCTCCTTCCCCTTCTCCTGTCCACTTCCCTGCACCTTTCCTTCCTCACTGAGCCCTTCTCCCCTCCCCTCTTCCCCCTTCCCCCTGCCCCCTCTCACTGACTGATACAAATGCTCAGCTACTAAAGACAAGGCTGGAGGTTTGAATATACCTGGGGGAGCCTCAGAAGACAGGCCCGGGACTCTGCTTTCAAAATAATGGCCACGGAAAACCCGGATGAGCACAGTTCCAGTCTGACCCACAGGGGGTGGGGGTGCTGTCACCAGTCAGAATCTGCTTGACAGCAACCGCTTTTAAGACCATGGCTCTGAACTAGTTTGAAGCTGTTTAGGGCTCAGAGAGATGCGGGTGAAAGTCCTGACTCCTAGGGAGTCAGAATAAATGGCCCAAGGAACCCCGGGGCCCGGGGTCATGGATAGGTGGGCTCTGAAGTTGGGGTGCCCAGAATGCAGTCCCACTTGGGTTATTGCTAACTGTGCCACCCTGACAAGTGACTTCGCCTCTCTGAGCGTGAGTGCCCTCCTCTGTCAGAGGGAGAGCCTAACAGGATCTGCCCAGAGGAAGGGGGGGGGGACAGCGGTCAAATGAGATTTCGTAGCAAAGTCTGTGGTTGACTTTCCTTCAATGCAAGCCTTTACTATTATTTACACTCAGTAAATGCTGCTATTGTTCATAGTGTGACCCCCCTGTGACACAGTGGCATTGCCCCATTGAAATTTTTAGCCTCTCGTGCTTTTTCCTTTTAAATTTTCTATCGTGAGTAGCGGGGAAGGTTCGCAGGGCAAACCGTCAGCGTCGCATCATCACACAATCCACACACCTTTGGCTTCACCGTCTCCGCTGCCACCGTCTCAACGTGCGCTTTCTCTTTGTAGTCCCACTTCTCTCCCCCCTTCCCGACGCTTGGGACGCTGAGGTGGGCTCCATGCTGCCCTTTCCATCTCAGAGGGTTGATTATTACCAACACTGCTTGTCCCACGGGGGAGGGTTTAGCTTCAGACCCGAGGGGTGACTCTGGGGTCCCACCTGTCTTTTTCCAACCAGCAAGCCTGGTCTTCATTAGGACTGTGTGTTTTGGTCCACATGTGTCTCCCCACTCCGAGCTGGGCCTTCTAGTGTTGTTGTCCTTTGCAGAGCAGTGGGCTTGGTAGTTCTAGAATCTAGATCCTCTGGTCTGTGTGGTCCCTGAGCCCAACGTCGCATTCTGCCTTCAGGTTTGCTTCCCTCTTCTTGGCTCCAGGTGGGGTTTCCGATAGCTGTGCACAAGCACGTAAGGTCCCAGTCGCTACTGGCCCATGTAGGATGTGGCACACTGTCGCTGAGAAGTATGTGGCGAGGCTTCGATCTTGAGGGAGCAGATTGCCAGGCCTTTCTCCCACAGACATAGTTGCTAGATGAGTTTGAGCCGCCAACTCGTTAGCGCCTACACACTTAACCACCAGTGTTCCCTACTCCTTAGGCAGCGTTTCCTACGACTGACCATGACTCCTCCCTAGAATTTCTAAAACTGCTGTGTTGCCCCCAGTTCTTAACGACTTCACGTCTTTTTGCTGACTAGCAATACTTACATGTCTGGAGGTTTTATTTTATTAGTGTTTTTTAAAGGTTACTTTATTTCCTTTCTTCTAGTTGATGCTGACTCATGTGTCCCTTGGTATCAAAGTCTTTCTTTACCAATAACTTTAATTATATCAATCACTCATTTCAGAAACTGCTGAATCATGAAAACTCCCCGAGGGGACGGGGACGCGGGGCACAAGCAGGCGCTTGTGGAAGGAGATGCGGATTTTCTTCCCGCGGTTTTACAGAGCCTTCAGGACTTCAAGCAGAGAAAAATGCTCAGTGTTCGCGGTTGCTGTCGTTCCATCTGTCTTTCTACCTGCTCCCAATTAGCTCCCCTCACAATGATTCAGTGCTTCCTGAATAAAATTGGTTTCATTTTCAAACACTGCGAAGTCATGAGGCGCACCTCTGCACCCCGGAGTAAACAGAATGATGTGTGAGAAGTCCAGTCTGGTTCCTTTGTAAAACCCACCAAGCAACGGCATAGCTTAAGTGTAAATGCAAGACTTGTTGCTCTCAGGTGCCTTCAAGTTGGTTGGGACACACAGGACCTCCTATGACAGAGGGGGGCGGTCCCAGTGGGTTTCCTAAGCTAGAATCTTTCTTTCTTTCTTTTCCTGCTTGTGTTTTGTTCTTTCTTTTCTTATTTTTTTAAACCACGTTGACTGGCATAGAAATCACAAATCATGAAACTCAATAAGTCAATCATATTAGGAAGAGGTGTGCACTCATGACCATAAGTTTAGAACATTTTTTTCCTTGCTTGAACTCGTCCTTGTGGGCTGCCCCCGTACCCCCAGCCTCCCCTACCATGCCTGCAATCAATCAATCCAGGGACTGTCTCTGTAGATTTATCTCACCCGGATTTCATACACAGGAAGCCAGTAAAACAAAAACTAAAACTTACACCCATAAGAAAGGCAGATTAACCTCAATGGAAAAGAAAGCAGAAAGTATTGAAAACTAGGATAAATTTATAATGGGTCAGAAGAGAGATCAAATGATAAGGTGTTCAAGTTTTTCTGAGGCTAAAATGTTTTTAACATTTTTTATTAGAATATCATTTTATTGGGGGCTCTTACAGCTCTTATAACAATTCATATATCAATTGTATCAAGCATATTTGTACATATGTTGCCATAATTACTTTCTAAACATTTACTTTTTTGAGCCCTTAGTATCAGCTCCCTCCCCACCCCCATGACCCCTTGTTCAATTATATATTATTATTTTCATATCTTATAAATCATTTTATTGGGGGCTCATGGAGCTCTTATCACAATACATACATACATACATACATACATACATACATACACACATACATACATAAAGTACATTTGTACATTTGTTGTCATCATTTTCTAAATGTTTTCTTTCGACTTGAGCCCTTGGTATCAGTTCATTCCCTCCCCCCTTCTCCCATCCTCCCTCCCTCCCAAACTCTTGATAATTTATAAATCACTTTATTTTCACATCTTACACCAACTGCTGTCTCCATTCTCCCACAGTTTCTGTTGTTCCTCCCCCTGGGTGTGGGGTGGGTGTGGTTATGTGTCCATCATTGCAATTGGTCTATTTTGGTTTTAGACCGCCTCAGTGATTCCAACTGCCAAATTTTTGCCTCAGTCCTAAACCATGACATCACCAAGATGGTAGCTAAAGAATTATTTTATTTTTAGTACTAACAGCTCTCAGTGCACACCAGCGATTGGACTAAAGGTTTCATACGTGAGTTCATGGGACCCCCCAGAACCATGTGGGACAGAGAGTGTTCTCATTTCCATCTTGGTGATGAAGAGACTAAGTCAGTAAGGCACCAGGAGGCTCACTGCCGAGGTCAGGGCCCATGTGAGATGTGCGCGTGACTTCCACTCTCAGAGCCTGGACAGAGCCAGAAGGGCGCTCTTAGCTGCCTTAGGCATGAGCTGCTTTTCTGTGTCTCTTTGGCTTCGTCGTTCTATGGCGAGTCGCATATGGCACCTGCTCGAAATACTATGGGACTCTGCAGGGAAACAGTGGTCGTCAAGGCAACCAGAGGAACAGAAGAGGCTCAGGCACAGGCACCACACCAAACCTTCTCCCAAAGTGACCTCTCTTCTGATTTTTCTCTCCTCCAAGCCCCGCCTCTTCCCCTTCTTGGTCTGAGACACCAAGCTCCTAATAGGTCTCTGTCTCCAGGCAATTCCCCATCTGTCCATTGGACATGGCTGTCATTGTCAAGTGGAGTCCAACTCCTGGCCATAACCGGGGTGTGTCCCAGTCGAACTCTGCTGCTGGTTGTTGTTGTTTTGGAGGGGTGGGTGTGTGCTTCTTACTGTGAAAGTTTACAGAGCTGATCCCATTCAATGATCCACACACATGCTGGTTCAACTTATCTACTGCAGTCCCTCGATGTACTGTCACCTACCTGGGCTCCCTCCCTGTGCTCTCTGTTTCTAACCCTCTCAACTCGGTCTTTGGCTGAATGGTGCTCTTTTGATCACCAATGGTGGATGTTTCTGACATGGAGGTGCGTTGAGTTCCGGACCTGAAGGGTAAGAGCCATAGTCTTGGGGGTGGAGGTGAGGGGGGGTGTACTGTCAGTCTCTATCTGATGAGCACTCCTGTCCTCTTGCAGGATTCTGTGTTCTGTTCCCCATTTCCCTCCCACTCTACCCAGGACCTTCTAATGGAGCCCTCTCCCGAGCAGTTGGCAGTGGTAGCCGATGCCATCTACTTTTGCTTTCAGAGTTGTGGAGACTATTTTTTCCCTGGTCCATCTGACCATGGACTCATTGTCTCCGTATTTCCCACCCCTCCCTCCACCCCCCCACACCCCCCGTTACCTTTCTTTCCTTTGGACGGGAAGAGACCAATGGTTGCCCCTTAGCTGATGGCTCAGGAGATTTTAAGACTCCAATATATTGCTGGGTTTTGGAAATAGATGCCCAAGCTCATCTTCTAGGGCTCCCTGAGTGGGTTTGAACCTCCATCCTTTCAATTGGCTGTGGAGCAGAGGAAACGGCACCATCTAGAGACTCCCCACCTGACACACTCCTGCCGTATTAGTCAGGAGACAACAGCCAGGAGCGTTTGACTGCTGTAGAGCAGCGACAACACCAAACTACAAAATGATCCCTAGCCGACCTTCTTTGTTGCTTGAAGGCCCTTCCTTCATGCTTGAGCCCCCCCTTCGATGTAGCCCCATCTCTCAAGACCCCTTCCTCTTAGGAATCCTACGTGATGGGCTCCCTGGTCAAACATTCACCCCCAAGCCCGGCTGGTCCTCTGCCTCAGTGCCCTCCCTCCTAGGCAAGTGTCTAAACTTGGCCACACTCCAAAGATTCAGCTCCAGTGCATGCAAGGCTCCCAGCCCTCCCAGCTTCGCCATGCAGGGCTGTTGCTAGGCAAGAAGTGTAGCGCGCAGGCCCTGGGATCAGGGAGTTCAGGGTTGGAATCCCCCTCTGCCAAGTACCAGCTGTGAGACCTTGGACAAGTGCTCAGCCTCTCAGAGCCTCAGGTCTGCAGTAGCAGAGTAGATCACATCTGTGGCCCGGGGCTATCGCTAGGCTTCATGTGAACATGCTGTGGCGTGTTTTAGGAAAGCGTTGGTTCTCGCACTGCCTACAAAGCCAGGTATGCACATTGGTCATGCATTACGTGCTTGGGTAGGAAGCTGTAAACAAGATGACTCCCCAAGCCACACACATTTATGGGCCCTGAACTGGCTGCTCCTATCTTTGCATTAAAACAAAACAGGACCAACCCCCTAAGCATATTGGCAGCCAGTCAATTCTAACCCGATATGGGAGAAAGACGGGATTTCCTACTCTCATAAAAAAGGTACAGTCTTGAAAACCCACAGGGGCAGTTCTACCATGTCATATAGGGTTGCTATGAGTCTGCAGAGACTTGATGACACTGAGTAAGTATGGGGTTTCTGAGCTAATGTCAGTCTCTACAGGATCAAACTGCCTCATCTTTCTCTTTCAGAGTTACTGATGGATTTGAACTTCCAACCTTGGAATTAGCAGCCCAACATCTAACCAACAGTGCCACCAAAGCTAAAACAACAATAACAGAAACTGGTATTGAGTTCATTCTAACTCATAACAACCTGACAGCACAGGGTAGACCAGCTCCTGTGGGTTTCCGAGAGAGTAACTCTTCCTGAGAGTAGAAAGTCTCATCTTTTTCCCAAGGAGCAGCTGGTGGTTTCAAACTGCTGACCTAGTAGTTATCAGCCAGCCCAAATGCAAAACCACTATGCCAGTAGGGTTCCCCAAATGTATAGATTTCATTTTGAGCACCCTCCGGGTCTATTAGCCTTGGACCAGTATATACCATACTGTTTGTATTATTGAGACTTTATAGTGTATCTAAATACCTAGTAGAGAAATTCTTGCTATTTTGTTTTTTCAAATTCATTTGATTTTCCACTTTGGGGTATTTGGGCCTTCCACACAGGAGCCCTAGTGGTGTAGTAGTTACGTGTTGGACTGTGTTTTGCATGGTCAGAGTTTGAAACCACCAGCAGCTTCCCAGGGGAGAGACTCGGCTTCTCCTCCTATAAACAGTTACAGCTTCAGTCTCAGAAACCCACAGGAGGTCGCTATTAGTCAGGATGAACTCCATGGCAATGAGTTTGGTTTGGAGGAGACCTCCACCCAAGGAATTGTGATGGTGCAGAGGTTAAGTTCTTGGATGCTGAAAAGTCGGTGGCTCAAAGCCACCAGTTGCTCTACAGGAGAAAGATGTGGCAATCTGCTTCCTTAAAGATTTACAGCCACCATAGGTACATCCATTTATATGGAAATACATTGAGGAAGTGGACGGACTTTGGGCCTCTACTCAAGCTCTCCCTCAATGCAAGAACACTTTGTTCTAACAAACTGGCATTCTGTGATGCTCACCCTTCCTCCCGGCACGACCGCTGAAGACAAAATGGGTGCACAAGCAAAAATGTGGTGAAGAAAGCTGATGGTGCCAGGCTATCACACCAGCCTATGAGATCATGAGCTGTCAATGGAGTAAAGTAACAGGCATTAGAAAACCCCAAACAAACAAACAAACAAACAAACAAACAAATTGCTGAGAATGAGGGGAGTCACAGCAGAGACTCAGAACCCATCTGTAGACAATGGGACATCCCTTCACGGAGGGGTCAAAAAGAAGGGATGAGTCAACCAGGGTGGAGTATAGCTCCCATGAAACACGCACTATTCCTCTGGTTCTTGAGGCTTCCTCGCCCCACTATCATGACCCCAATCCTGCCTTTCACTGCAGGTTAGGTCAGAGCATGTACACAGGTACAGAGAAGGGCTCACAACATCTGGAATCCAGGTCAGATAAAGCCCTCAGGAATAGAAATGGGAGTAGTGATACTAGGAGAGTAGGGAGAAGGTGAGAAGAGGAGGGGGGAAGAAACCATAGGAGAAGGGAGACAGTGATCAATGTAAGATATGAAAATAATAATGATTTATCATTTATCAAGGGGTCACGAGGGTGAAGGGGAGAAGGGAGGGGAAAAAACGAGGAGCTGATAACAAGGGATCAAATAAAATGTAAATGTTTAGAAAATAAGAGCTGGAACAGCCTCCAGTAAAATGATCTTAAAAAGAAAAAGGGTTACAGCCAGGGGAATCCAATAGGGCAGTTCTTCTCTGTCCAGTAGGGTCACTCTTAGTTGGAATCAACTCGATGGCACAGGGCGAATGTGTTATTTTTTTTATGCACTGTTGAGTGTTTAAATCACTTATCTTGGTAACTGCATTAGTCTGGGTAGACTTGAAACACAAATCCAGGGAGATTCATATGTGTATAGAAAATAGCTTTATATACAAGAGCAATCATACATTAAGAAAGCATCCCAGCCCAGTCCAATCTAAGCCCATAAGTTCAATATTAGCCCATATGTCCAGGACCAGTCTGTAAATTCCTCTTCAGACGCATGCAACACATGCAATGACACTGAATACAGGAAGATCACAGGCCAGTGGTCAAAAAGTCTTGTGGATCCAGTGGCAGTCGAGGCATTTCAGCAATGTCAGGGATCTCCATGTGGTTCCTCCAGCTCAGGGCACCATGTATCTTACCAGCTGCAGTGAATTCCCAGGGAGTGAGTCTAGAGAAAGTGTGTCCCACCTCCAAGGAGGAAATATAGGAGTTCTCAGAATCCTCAGAAGAAGACCATGCCCATACAGAGGCCTCATTGGCTATATCGTGATTGACAGGCCAGATTCCACCCCCTACACTCTTAATCGTCAAATTGACACCAGACAATGTAACTACCAAAGTAGCCTTTCACTGACGGCCACGTAAGGTGCAGATAGTCTTCGCTTCAGGGTTAGGGTGTGAAAGCATTCGGTCATTCATTCTGAGGACAGAGGTTGGGAAAGCAACTTCATGCATATCAGCATACTGTCAGGGGCTATTCCTCCCCCCCCCCCAGTCAGTTCTGGGAGGGACCTTAGGGCCCATGTCTTTCTCTGGGTGACAGGTAGATATGAAGGTCCATTATAGCTCGAAGACAAAGTGACGGAGACTCCATGCCATGCCAGAGAGGGTGGCCCTCACCTGTGCCCAGAACCAGGGCAGGAGGTGGCCTTGGCTGCTGAGGGCTTGGGCCTTCTAGACCCTGGCCTGGCCCAACAAAGGAGGTTTCCCCACTCCAACCGAGGCTCCTAAGAGGTAAAGAGACTTGTCCAGACATGGCCAGATTCTGAACCTCAAATCTATGCCTTGCCACTCCAACTCAACTGTTTTCTCTTCCACTTGTGTCGCACCTCAACCATGTGGCCAGAGACTAATTATCCTCAAACACTCATGCTTCCTCTTCCATAACATAGGCTGTAAGTGAGGAGCATGTGTAAGTCAAGGACTGCATGTCCCAGATGCAGTCACTTGATGAAGTGACTAATGAAATATGAGAGGAAGTATCTGCCCCCCAAATCCATTGCCTTCAAGACAGTTCTGATACGTATTGCCTCTATGGGGCTCCATAGGGTTGTGGAGGCTGTAATCTTTATGGAAGCAGACTGCTACCTCTTTCCCCACTGAGCGGCTGGTGGGTTTGAACCACTGACCTTTTAGTTAGTAGCCTAGCGCTTCCCCCTCGCTGAGCCAGGGTTCTTCTCAAAAGGAGGTGTTATTTCCAGACTTAATTTTCTTAACAGAAGTGAAGAAATGGGTGTGCCTTTCTCCCCATCTCTTTTTCCTTCCATACTTTGTCGCCATGGGGCGTAGCAACCTTGGCAATGGCCGAGCCACGGGCGGAATGGACTTGGTTCCATATGGAAGAAACCAAAACTCAACCAAACTCACTGTCACTGAGTTGATGATTCATAGTGATCCCAGAGGACAAGGTAGAACTGCCCCGGGGATTTCTGAGACTGTAAATCTTTATAGGACTAGAAAGTTCCATCTTCCTCCCATGGAATGGCTGGTGGTTTTGAACTATTGACCTTGTAGCTAGCAGTCCAACACACCAGAAATACCCATTTTGGATTTGACGCCAGAGGAAAATAGACTTCCACTGTATTTAGAGCCTGTGGTAGTTACATAATCTCCTGTCAACTTGAGGGTATTAAGAGTGAAGGGATGGAGTCTAGCCTGTCAATTAGGTCACAGCCTGATGATGCCTTCTTGTGGGTGAGGCCTTTTCAGGATTCTGGGAACTTCCTCTCTCTCTCTCTCTCTCTCTCTCTCTCTCTCTCTCTCTCTCTCTCTCTCTCTGTTTTCGTCTTCCTATTAACAAAACACATGGCAACTTACCGAGACCTTCGAAGAGTCCCTCTCTCAACTTCACCTTCCTGTTGAGAAGCCACGTGGAGTCACCTGAAACCTTTGAGAATGCTGGAGATGCTTCCACTGTCACTGGATCCAGAAGACGTTTTACTCACCGGCCTGTGATCTTCCTGCATTTTGTGTCATTGCATGTGGCTGTGTGAGTCTGAAGAGAGATGTATGGACAGTATCAGAGGTAGGGGCTAAGATCAGACGTATGGACCTGATCTGGACTGGGATATTTTCTCGAGAGACAATTACTCTGGGATATAAAGCTCTCTCATACACATATGAGTGTCAGTGAATTTGTTTCTCTAGTCAACCCTGTCTAACACAGAGCCATCAAATACCCTTTGATTCATTGGATACAAGGACTATGCTGATGTTATGCCATAGAGCTGGTTCTCAGCAACAGAACAAACACTCTCAGTCCTGCTCCACCCTCACCATTGTTGTGTTCATCGAGACCATTGTTTACACCCCTGTGTCCGTCCATCCCATTGAGGGCTGTCCTCTTTCTTGCTGCCCTTCTGCTTTGCCAGGTAGGATGTCCTCCAGTGGCAACTCTTGCTTTCACCAGGACAGGTACACAAGCTGGACAATGAGCCAGGAAGCTCCAAGAAGAGTGCCTGCATTTGCATTAAGGTGTTTGAGCGGAATACTGACCATACTACGGCCTGCCCGAAGAACCAGTGTGTCTGTCTTGGAAGAAGTACATCTAGAATCCCCCTTGGACACAAGGATGGTGAGACTTTATACGCTGGACATATATCAGGAGCGACTGGTCCCTGGAGAAAGACATCCTGCTTAGAGAAGCCGATGGTCAGTGACAAAGACCTCCAACAAGGTGGATGGGGCAGAGTTTTGTTATACTGTTCCTAGGGGTGCTATGAATCGCCTAGCCATCCTATCAGAGGACTACTGACCATCTCTCAGTCTGTCATACGATGGTGGCATGCGTGTTGCTATGATACTAGAAATGATGCCACCAGTATTTCAAAAACTACCAGGGCCACCCATGGGAGACTGGTTCCAGGGGACTTCTAGACTAACACCCCCTTCAAAACACCAAGCCCACTGTTGTCGAGTCAACACCAACTCATAGCCACCCTATAGGCCAGAGTAGAACTGCTCCCTCCACAGACTTGTTGAGGCTGCTCTTCTTGACGGAAGCCCATTGACTCATCCCGCCTGGAAAGGCTCCTCGGTCTGGCCCACTGACCAGCACTTAACCCACAGCACCACCAAAGGCCTAGTCATCTACTTCTGGAAATCAACCTGTGCAAACCCTATGGATCACGGCAGGCCATTATCTGATAGAGTGCTGGGACATCAGCCCCCAGGGTTGGAAGGTACTCCACAGAGGCCGCAACAGTTGACCTGAGCAGACCTCCAATAAGGTGTTCGGCTGGGTTCTCTAGAGAAGCAACACCAGCGTCTCATATGTGTGCACGAGAGAATTTTATCCCCCAAATGGCTCACATCATTGTAGAAGTGAGTAAGTCCAGCCCGCTTCGAGGCCATAGTTGACATGCAAGCAGGAGGCTTCTCCTGACTCGTGAGTCTGCAGGGGCTGGCAAGCAGGAAGCAGGAAGATGCAGCAGCAATACCACAGTCTGGAGGATGCTGACCTGAATGGATCCTAGATCAGCCAAGGTCAGCCGTCTGTTTACAGCTCCTGGAATCGGCAGGCAATAGATAGAACAGGAGACCAATGAACCAGAAGCAGGCTCCTGATCCAGCAGTAGAAGTGAATTAGCTGCCCCACATTGTCAGCCCATACCAGAGGTTCTCAACCTTCCTAATGCCGTGACCCTTTCATACAGTTCCTCATGTTGTGGTGACCGCCCACCCCACCCATAAAATTATTTTTGTCGCTACTTCACAATGGTCATTTTGCTACTGTTATGAATTGGGAAACCCCTGTGAAAGGGTTGTTCAATCCCCAAAGGGGTCGCGACCCACAGGTTGAGAACTGCTGGTCTATTCTAAAAGTAGGCCACATCCCAAACAAAGCCTCCCTCAATAGGATCAAAACTGTGGGCAGGTGAAGGAGGTGGTAATCTACCCATCCTGCTTCACGGCAGATCCCATCATGCAGTTGACCATTCCTTGCTACCTCCTTTCATGGGAGAATCCTGGCCCAGCCACATTGACATAGTACCTATTATCACAACGGTGAAGATGACCTGGCAACGTTTTGTCCTCTTGTACATGGGTGTGCCATGGGTCAGAGGCCTCTCTGTGGGCGCGAATGGCAACACAGCAACAGGGAGGGTTTGGAAGGGACAGGGTCATGACTTGAGTCAATCCCATCTTACGTGGGGAACTGACTCAAGTGAGATTTGATTTCTGGGCCCCGAGGCCAAGTGTCCCTGTATTTTTGCGCTTCTTCTCCCCTCCCCATACCTGCCTTTAAAGAGGGGCTTGTTCATGTCTCAGCTGGAGTTGAACATATTATCACTGAACCGTCTTGGAGGAAGACAACAGACAAAACAAGCATTTGGCCTGTCTGGGCCGCACACCCTCAACCCAGATAGGAGTCAACATGTTTGGGAACATCAAAGACAGTGTGATATCTTAAATATAAGGAGATTAACATTTACAAAGGTTTGCCCCTCGGCCTGTTCCCAGCAATCCAGCAGACAGAGCCAGAAGGGACAATTAACATTACCATCCACCGTGGGGTCGTTTGGCATCTCATATTAGGACATTTGCTTTTGAGAATTCGGCTGGGTTCAGGGTGGTGGGCGGCATCTGGCCTCATGTTCCAGAAAGACACCCCCCAGCTCCACTCATGCACACACAGAGAGGTTAAATCCCACTGGGAAGGGCCAGCATGGGCACACAGTCCTGGGGGGCGGATTCTGATCTGGCGGTGAGTGCCATGTACATGCATTCTCAGAGAGAAAAAGAGAGAGAGAGAGAGAGAGAGAGAGAGAGAGAGAGAGAGAGAGAGAGAGAGAGAGAGAGTCACCCATCTCATTCTTGTCAGAAGCAGCACGGCCCTGCTGAGCCGAACAGCCAGTACAGCAGCGTGCAGAGACAGTGTGTGGCTGGAGGAGGGGTGAGGTCGTGGTTCGTCTCTTTGAAGCAAGAGGCCAAGAATATCTCAACACACTCCAAGTACCGGCAACAGTAGTCCATGGACCGGGCCCAAAATCCCTTACAGCTGTTGGAAACCATACTCTATTCAGAGATAATTGGCAATTAGTTAAACAACTCCTGTTTAAAACACTCCTCCTCCCCACCCTCAGAGACAGCTGTGTTTAACCAGGGGAGGGGGGAGGTTTCTCCAGAAATGTGGGAACCTAATCTTCAAGTCAATAAGACATCACAGGACTCAGGAGCTCAGGAGCCAGGGAACTGAAAATATGTGGAGACAATGGGACATCGGTTTCAGACCGCTCGCTCCATTTTCCCTCGAGCAATGTAGCCACCTTTAGGTCGGACTGTCTGCTCTGCCACTTTGCAGCCATGTGAACTTGGGCCATTGGCTTTAACTCTCTGAGCCTCGGTTTTCTCATCTGTTAGATGAGGAGCAACAGTAATTGAATAGCAAAGACGAAAGGAAGTTGCATGTAAGGGACCTGGTGCAAAATAAATCTTCAGTGATGCCAGCTCTCGGGGATACATGCTGAGTCAAGTCTGAATTCTTTAGCCTGGCATTCAAGGCCCTCTATAATTTGTACCTAATTCAACCTTCCAACCTCACTTCATAGCCTCTGCTCTCTAGAGACCAAGAGATCCAGCTTCTGCCCATCGGTCTCTGCTTCCTAACCCGTGGGGAAACCCCGAGTGTCTGAAAGGGCTCATGCTGGTTCGACAAGCAGCCAAGAATTCGCATGTCCACTCCCGATGACAACCGAGTCACTTCTTCTAAGGCTCTTGTTAAAAAGTAGATCCTGATCAAGTTTATTTGCGGTGGACATGCAAATTCTCAGTGCAGAGGAGAGGGGGGAGGCAGTGTGAAGTCCTGGAAAGAGGATTAAGCCAGGTTCTAGATCAGTTCTTCTCTTCTGGGCCCTGGGGTGCAATGGTTAAGCACACAAGTGTTACCCCAAAGGTTGGGGGTGGTGGTGAAGCGTCCCGAGAGATGCCGCAGAACACAGCAATGGGTCATCTTTTTGGGAACAGACCGGCAAGCTTTTCTCCTGTAGAGTCCCATTCCGACTCTTAGGGGCCTGATACGGGCTTAGTTCTGGCAGCACATAGCTTCATCTGTCTCCTGACAAGTGACTGGTGGGTTTGAACCACCCACCTTGCAGCTAGCAATGCAACACTTACCAACCAGCACCACCGAGGCTCCCCAGAGATTTCAGCCTAGAAAGCCCTGTGGGGGCCCTTGTAACCTCTTAGATGGGTCACTACGAGACCAGTCCCTGGAGACGGACATCCTGTTTGGTAAAGTGGAGGCGCAGCAAGAAAGCGGAAGACCCTCAAGGAGATGGGCGTGGGCAGGTGCTGCATTAAGCATGGGAACAGTTGTGAGGATGGCGCAGGATTAGGTCAGAAGGCCGCTATGGGTCGGAACCAATAGATGACACCTAACAATAGTGAAAAGGAGCCAACATGGATTTCACAGCACCCAACACCGGCCTTTCTCTCCCAAGGCTTGTCATCCTGGTCTGTGGACAACACAACTGCTTTGGACTCAGCTCGATGGCAGTGGGCAGGCTGGACACTAACCCAAAGGACGGACGTTTGACTGGACCCAGCAGCACTGCAGAAGAAAGTTCTAGCAACCTGCTTCCACAGTGATGACAGGCAGGAAACCCAGTGGGACACGGGCTCACAGTGCCGTGGGATGGGTTCTGCTAACAGGTGTGGGTTTGCTCATCATTTGCCTCCATCTACAATACCTTCCCATCTTCTCATGTCCATTCTACCAAGCCTCCAGGGTCAGGCTCCGTGCCACAAGAAAGCCTTCTCTGGAAGAGGAGCCTGGTGGACGAGGTCAGCGGTTTGAACCCACCAGCTGCTCTGTGGGAGAAAGAGGAGGCATTTGACGCCCTCAAAGGGTGAGAGTCTCGGAAATGCCAGGGGCAGTCCGACTGTGTCTGTAGTGTTGCTTTCAGTCGGAATCCAACAAGATGGCAGTGAGTTTTGTCTGGGTTTGGTATAGATAAGTGCTACAAACTGGTAGCCTTTTCATTTGGTCTGTATTTTTTATTTTTAAATATACATATAAAAAAAGACCAACATGTCAGTGTTGCTAGTTTCTCTCAAAAAAAGCCATAAGACCACTTTTTACTGAAAACACAGCAACAACAATAATAGTAATAAAGTTATAGGACATTATAATCCTGGTCCTGTGTTCATTTGGCCGCAGGTGGCTAACTGCTGCCCCCTGCAGGTGGGGTAAGCATTTGCAGCGATCCCAGTCTCCAGTGATTCCCTGAGGTTGCCTACCAGGAGTCTCCGCGCCAACTCCCCTTCCACCCTGTATATGCTGTTTCTTACTTCCTACCTTACTCACCGACAGCTATCAACAGCCTTGGTTGGAATTACTGATTTTGGAACCGTGGTGGCACAGTGGGTTACGTGCGGAGAGGCTGCCTGCAAGGTAGCGGTTTGAATCCATCGGCCACCGCGTGGGAGAAAGATGAGGCTGTCTATTCCTGTAAAGACTTGTAAAGTCTCAGAACCCGCGGGGGCAGTTCCAACCGGCCCTATTGGGCTGCTTCGAGTTGGAATTGACTCGCAGGCAGTGAGCTAAGCAGCGTAGGGAGTCTTGGTGGTGTGGAGAGGAAGGGCTTGGCCGCTATCTGATAGGTCAGTGGTTTGAACTCCCACGAGAACATGCCTCCCCAAACACCTACATCCTGGGGTATCCAATGGACCAATTCTACTGTCTCCCACCATCGCCATGAGCTGAGCTGCAGGCTCCTAGCAGCAGCAGAGGCAGTGTACTCCCCCTACCAAACTGTGAGGGCCTTGGGACTGGGACCTTCTCTTACCTTCTCTTACTTGAGAAGCCCAAATGACTTGGCCCCATGTCTGACTGGGAAGAGGAGGGGATGGTGTCGGCTGGAGCATTGCAACCCAGCCTCATAAATGAACAAGTGCGTGGCTGAATGAATGGGTGATGGGGACGTGCCTCGTGTTAGCACCTACCATGTGCCAGGCACTTTCACATGTAGAATAGGTGTCCCATGCATGCACCGGTATTGAATGAGTCAGCCCTCTGGTGGCTCCCTACTTGGAGTAGCAAGCATTCTTCTCGGGGAGATGTTATCACAGGCTTTCAGTGCTGTGCTGAGTCCCAAATTTGCTCTGCCCCAGCACAAGGGTTTGGTCTATACTAGGTCCACTCACATGAGTGGAATGGGAGCAGGAGGTCATTTGGAAAGAGACCTAGAAAACACTGCCAATGTTTGCCTACTTTTATTAGTGGCTGATGTCCCAAAGAGCTGCCCTACATCTCAAGGGAACTCCAGGGCCAGGAGATGGAGATCCCTGTAGCTGCTGAGCTAGAATGACCACTCAGTGCATCCTCCAAAGTCTCTCAGAGCATCTGCCCACCTCTGCTAGAGTTTCCTTTTCTGGAGGGCAGTAAAAGACTGTATTTGCACAAACTCTGATCCATCTGTGTGCTCTCTCTCAAGCTTTGGGGCTTCAATGTCCTTGTCCCATCATGATCTACTTTCATCTTGAAAAATGACAACATCGCTCCCTTCTCTCCACCTTTGTTATGAGGTACAGGGAGCATGTATTACTCTCTAGGAACTTGGCATATCAGGAAACTGAGGTACAAATGGAGAAAATTGCAAGACAGAGGTTATAACGTTGGGCTTCCGACCCCACCCTGTGTCTGCATTTCATTGCAAACGCCTACTGAGGAGAGCCAAACCATGACTCCGTTGGCCACCATCGTCATATCCACAGAGGATGGCATGGTGGCCGAGTAGACCAGTTGGTCAGAGGGCCTGGTGAGAGAGTAGCTGGGGTTAGGGCAGGGTGGGTGGTAGATAGGGAGTGAGAGCAGGAAACACGCATCTAGAGTCTAAGGAGTGAGTGGGAGGGGCCTTGGGTACCACAGAGGCAGCAGGGAGAGTGCAGTTGGAGCTCAGCTCCACAGCCTCAGGAGCTGGAGGGGAGGCCTGGCCTTCATTCTTCCCCCTTTGTAGCTCTGTGACCAGGGAGAAGAACTTAGCCTCTCTGGCTGGGACTCAGCTTGGTGATCAGTGGGCTTTCTGCTACTTTCAAGGAGTACAGCCTCAGAAACCCCCAGGGGCAGTGAGTCGAAATTGACCATCAAGGCGACCAGATGTTAACATTGGTAAAGCGAGACACCAGTGGGACATCATTGATAAAACTCATATCCTGGTGAAATAGCCACATGGCAGCCGAAAACCGTATACCCTACCTTGTCGTGTATTCTTTCTCAAAATCGGGACTTTTAAAAAATGCCGCGGGACGCAGGAAAAATTGTTAAAATCAGGACTGTCCCGCCAAAAGCGGGGTGTCTGGTCACCAGTCTATAGTAGTGAGTTTGGCTCTTGGGTGACACTAGGGACCTTGATCATCCCTACCTGATAGACTCTTGAGACCGTGCAATGAGAGATGATAGAAAGCTTAAGAGTGGGTAGCGATTGTCAGTATCTTTGAGCTATTGCCATTTATTTCGGCTCTCTTACATGTTTTCAACCATGGGCTGATTTCTAATCACAACAATCCCAGGGTCAGGCTCACCTCCTGCCTTGCAGGTGTTTTTAATACCTGCATTCTAGGCCGGTACTGAGACTCAGGTGTAATTGGAGCCCCCGCCCCAGGCTGCAGAGGCCAGGCCCATTGTCTCCACTCTCCTCTGCTCTTCTCCACCTTCACAAGTGTCCCTGTGGACTGACAGGCAGGGGGCGACCCCGTAGGAGGGGGCATTCTGCGCCACCGTCCACCTTTCTCATTCGTTCACCCCTTTATCCTGGCCTGAGAGGGGAGGTTCTGATCCCGACCCCTGCCCTCCTTCCCACTGAGGAGCACCTGGGATCACCCTGGCCAGCAGCCACGCCCCCAGTTGCCCTTGCTGCATCTGGGAATCAGAATCCTGGCTGTGCTTCCCCCCATCTCAGGGGGGCTTCAAACCTCCAACCTTTCAGTTGGCAGTCAATTGTGTTAACCCTTTGTATTACTCAGGGACTCCTTCCTGAGTTCCCCAATTCAGAAAATCCAAGTTCACGGTCATTGAGTTGATCCTGACCCTACAGGGCAGAGTAGAACTGCCCCGTGGGGTTGCTGAGCTGTACCATTTTCGAGAGGAAAGACTTGTCTTTCTCCCGCTGAGTGACTGGTGCTTAGCAGCACACTGTGTAAGGATGCTCAGACCCCACCTCTCCTTCCTCACACTCGGCACCACATTGGCAGCCCCTCCTCCCTCCACCCAGACCCCTGTCCCCTAGCCCACGGCTGTGACCGGTGTCAACTGCATGCCTGCCTCTGAGGTTGAGAAAAGTCAACCATCGAGGAGCCTCGGATGAAGGCGGCAGAAATGAGCTCTAGCAGAGAGAATGAAGTGGATACATAATTTATGGCATGATGGAGTGTGAGTGACAGGCAGCAGCGGGGGGTCTCGGCACCTTATTGATCCTTTCAAGAACCCTGAGAAAGAGCCTCGTGCAGCGGGCCAGGGGAGGCACGGAGGTGCAGGCCATTAAGAACTCAGTGTGGCCAGGTTGGGTGAGGGGTTGGGGGTGGGGGCCGGGGGCTTCAGCAGGTGGGGCGCCCTGATCGATGACACCGTGTCAAAACATAAAATGCCTGCTTTGGCTCTTAGGCTCAATGTGCGTGAGATTTTTTAAAAGCATTGATTCAGGATGGATCAATGGAGATCCACGTGCGCAAACGTGTGCGCACGCGCGTGCGCGTGTGTGTAAACATTTCTCCTCTCTGCAGAAAGAGGTGTCAGCCCTGTTTACAGGCAGCTGGCAGGGGGCGCAGCAGTCAGTGCTGGGCATGCGCCTTCCCACCCGCTGGCTGGCCAGGAGCTCCAGGGAGAAGGGCCAGCTGTTCACCTTTCCTTCTGCAGCTGGATGAACCTCGGCGATTCTAGGCTCTGTGACACCCCACAATCCAGTGCCTAAGCAACGCATGCTAGCCCTACTTCTAAAATACACGAAGGAGCCCAGCCTTCTCCGAGTCCCTGGTGGATTTGAATCAGAATCAAATGGTTGGCAGTTCAAAACCACCCAGAAGCATTTCAGAGGACAACCTGGTGATGGCTTCCACAAGTTCACAGCCTGGAGAACAACATGGGGGTGTTCTCAGACTTGGGGCGCAAGTCTGAGGTGCTACAGAGGCACTGTCAGCACTGTGACCTTCTCCCTGCCTGCCGCCAGGGCCCTGTCTTGACCCCTTGACATTCCTTTCTCACCTGCCACTGCTCTGCTGCATTCACAGTCATGGCCACCTGCTGACTCTCCTCTGATTGTTCCAGGAGATGCAGCCCAGCCTCCCAGAGACCCCTCCCTGACTCTGGATCTAGTACCACACCTCAACACTCATTCTGCTCTGCCCCACTCCATGGCCCTTGTCACCCACACCCCAACCACCACAGTGCTGAACACTATTTAGGGTTTTGTTGTTTGTGGGTTGATTTTCGGGTTTTTGTTTCGGTGAATAATTGCTTTAGAGAGCGCAAGTACCATGAAGTTGGGGGGCTGGGGTGGGGGTGCTGTCTGCCGTGCTCATTGCTGTGTCCCTGCTGTTTAGAAGAGGGGTGCGCACAGACTGCTGCTCTTGGGTGCCTGTGAGTTCGCTCTGATCCATCGAGACCCCACACACAGCACAGCAGAGCCGCCCTGTCCTGGAGCAGCCTCATAATTGCTCCTCTGCCTGAGCCGGAGCCACTGCTTAGTAAGTGTTTGCTAAAGGAAGGAAGAGAGAAGGGGCAGGGGAAAGGGCAAGAAGGGAGGGGAGGAGGAAGATGTGAGGAAGCAAGGATGGGATGGGGAAGGAAGAAGAAAATCCACAGGAAGAAATGAAAGAAATTGAGGGAGGGAAGTAGGAAACACAGAAGGCAAGAGTCCCATCAACTACAGCTATATGAGAGAGAGAGAGAGAGAGAGAGAGAGAGAGAGAGAGAGAGAGAGAGAGAGAGAGAGAGAGAGAGAGAGAGAGAGAGAAACAGTGCACCAGGTGTGCTCTGCAGGGATGTTAGCCAGGAGCTGGGAATTTAGGAATTAGAATTATTGAGGGCAGCCCGTTATCAAAGTTACCTTCCTTTCCAACGGCATTCAGCTGGAGTGGCATCAGAGCCTGGCACCTTGCCGCCCTCCCCCTCTCCCTCCCTCTTGCAGTGGTGGGGATAATTGGGGGTGAGCTTCCCTGTTCTTGGAGTTCAGGAGAGCAGCTGCCCTGAAATCACAGGGCCCCAAACAGCTGATTTTCTGGGGTCTCAGGGGGAGTCCTGGGGCTCCCATCCTCCCAGGGTCCCAGAGTCTGGGCCCCTACTTGGGGGTGGAGGCGGAGGCCCTGGTCTTATTTCTGTGGTGTTACACATCATTTTTCACTGTCTGGAGCACTTACCTGGCCAGGAGGGTCAGACCCGATGATGAAATGAATCTTCACCAGCTGTGTGTGTGTGTGTGTGTGTGTGTGTGAGGTTCACTCCGCAGTAGGCCGGTGGCTGCCACCTTCCCCCTCCCCCACCCTGGCCCTATCTTGGAAACAGAGTGGTCCAGAATAATTTTATTTGACCAGTGCTCTTGCAGACAATTATTTCATTATCCCCTAAGTCATCTCGCAAGAAGCCAGTCTCATTTGATTGGTCATTTATGACATAACGCAGTAATCAACTTTGTGAAGGAGGGAAGCAGGATGGGCAAGGGCATGGGGGAAGGGAGATTACAAAGTGCTTGCTCAAAATGATTCTCTCTCCTTCCACCCCCCTCCTCCAATTGCTTCAATATGTCCCTCTTCTCTCTTCTCCTTCTCACTCAATCTCACACCCTCCCCTCCCCTTCCCCTCCCCTCCCCTCCCCTCCCCTCCCCTCCTCTCCCTCCACTCCTCCAGTTCTCTTTCTGCTTTAATATCGCACCCTCCCAGCCTTCCCTCCCTGGCCTGGCCCCTAGCCTGGCGCCCTGATTAACTTGGCCCCTAATGGTCTCTGACAGCGACATTGCGCTGTGCAGAGCAAGGGGCCCACAGTCCCATCCCACCCAGCAGCATCTTTGATGGTGTAAATCCTGGGGATTTTCCTTTGGAAGACCCATCTGACCCTGCCCCACCCCCCCATCCCCCAGGAGGAACCTCAACGATAGCCCCCCTTCCCTGGATGTACCTTGTTCTAGAGCCCTGATATCCCAACTCTCCTTCAGCTTCCCTTTCAACCCCCAACCCAAGCTGCCTTGGGGAGCCTTCAGCTGTTTGTCAGGTGCTATTCAGAGTCAGGGGTGAAGCCCAAGCTCCAAACAACTCAGCAAACCTGTGGCAGCTGAGAGAATCCCGATTGCTGGTAAACCCCTGTCAGTGGGGTGGGTGCCCTGAGGGCTGCTAATGAATTCCTCTTACCTCCAGAAACCCCCACCTGCAAGTGGCATGAGCCCTCCACTGCAAACCCCAAGTATGGAGGTGTCAGCCCACCCAGAGACCCAGAGGAAGCCAGACCTGGTCGTCTGGTCCCACACACAAAGATTATAGTCGAGAAGACTTGGGCAGTTCTGCTTTGTCACATGGGGTCGCTCTGAGTCCCAAAGGACTTGATGGGCTGTGACAGTCACAAGGACAGTCTTATGGAGGTGGCCGGCCCCACTGGGTGTACTCAAGTGGCCAAGCTGTGGGATTACAACCCGTGCCACCCAGGGACACCCCCAACCCCTCTTGCCACTTTTGCACCCTGGTCTGGGGGTCAGGCCACACCACTTCTCAGCTGTGTGGGTCAGAGGCAAAGGACTGAACTCCTCTGAACCTCAGTTTCCCCATCTCTTTAATCAGGGTATTAAGGACCTCATGGAGTTCATGTAAGGATGAGATATGCTAATAGTTGTAAGCCCCTTGGGACAGTAGCTGGCACGTTATAGGAACACGGTCAATATTAGCTAGCATCTCCTGTCAGTATCTATCATCTCAGGCTTCTACTCAGCCCTGGTGGGGGTGGAGGTGTTGGCTTGCTGCAAATCACACTTTCCCTTTGAGGCTCAGTTCTAGGATCTCTACATTGGAAGGATGATTATACCCCAGTCACTGGAGTGGTGGAAGATAAATGAGCGAATGTGTGCACCGAACAAAGATTCTAAGGCCAGGAGTGTGGGTTCAAACCCTATCTCTACCACACCTGGGCTGTGTGGATGTGGCTGGATCATCTAACCCTGCTGTGTGCCCCCCACCCCCATCCACCTCACAGTGCTGATGGGAAGACGAAGGAGTGGATTTGTGTGAAGCACATCGTGTGTCATTTATCAAAATATCAAAGACACTCTCCGGGAACGGTTTTCTCACGTACCTTTTGTTTCCTCTCCCCTCCTCCATCTCATCGTGGGTGGATGGCTCAGGGCAGATGGCTCAGGACAGGCAGATTTGCTGACAGGCTCAGTCTAGCAGGTCTAAACTCTGGAAATAGACATGGGAACAGCACCCTTGGGAGGGTGACCACCTGAGCATGTGACAAACAAACAAACAAACTCACTGCCATTGAGCTGGCACCCCTCATAGGGGCCCTACAGGACAGGGTAGAATGCTTCCCATGGGTCTCTGAGACTAATTTTTCACACGGCTAGAAAGCCGGCCTTTCTCATGAGGAGCAGCTGTTGGCTTCAAACTGCTGACCCCGGGGATCACAACCCAAAGCGTATCCACTATGCCACCAGGTGACAGGGATTGGAAACTCCCATCTTAGGCCTCAAGTGATGGGCCTTGGGCAAATCCCTTAACTCCTTTTGGTCTCAGCCTTATTATCTTTTTAATGGGGATGACACCTTGCCCATGACCTATGTTTTCATTCTCTCCTCCTCCCCCCAATATTTATCATGCTATAAATATCATAACCTGGCTACATGATCATATTATCAAGTAACCCTTTAACATTGATACTTTGTATAACAAATAGCAGTTCAGTAGCCAACCATCCAAGTACAAATATAAATATAAATAATCAGCGCAGTTCATTCTCTTGCGCT
Organism: Tenrec ecaudatus; assembly: GCF_050624435.1. Classification (NCBI taxonomy): domain Eukaryota; kingdom Metazoa; phylum Chordata; class Mammalia; order Afrosoricida; family Tenrecidae; genus Tenrec; species Tenrec ecaudatus. The sequence goes on from NC_134547.1 coordinate 45,879,983, forward strand.
TTTCTTCCAGGATTTGTGGCTTGTGGCTCTAACAGCGAATGCTGCCCGATTCAACTGCCCATTCTATTTGGGGGAGAGGGGGGAGCTACTTCCAACCCAGAAACAGACCTCAGACACCTGACCACAAGAACCTAGCCAGCTAATAAAATGATGTTCATGAACCCAAACAAAATGAACCATGAAAGTTTTCAAAACATGCTGAGTAGATTCCCTAATCTTTATTTTTACTAATTAAAAAAGGTGACCTATAGAGTGGGTAGAATTGTCCCCTCCCCCAAATAGCTCCAAGTCCTAACCCTTGGTCCCTGCGAATTCAACCTCATTTGGAACTAGGGTCTTTGCAGATATGATTAAGTGAAGGCTCTTGAGATGGGATCACCCTGGATTGAGGGTGGGTCCCAAACGGGTGGGTCCCAAACCCATTGTACAGGGTTCTGATAGAAGAACATGGAGAGAGATTTGAGGCAGTGGGAAGAAGCCATGGAAAGACAAAGGTAGAAACTGGAGTGATGCTGCCACAAGCCAAGGAACACTGGGAGCACCGGAGGTTGGGAGAACCAGCAATGTATCTCCCCTAGAGCCTTGGGACCTTGACTATATAGGACCACTGGCATTTTGATTTCAGGCTGCTGGACTTTGTAGCTGTGAACACTTTCCTATAGCCTTAGGTCTCCAAGTTTGTATTCATCTCTTACACAAAATAGCAAACAAATATACCTTTCTACAAAGAAAGGCAGCACACCTGGTTTCTCTTTGGAATGCATGTCTTCTTAAAAAGAACCAAGTCTAAACGTCCTCTTTCCCCCACGGCTATCTTCTCGTTGGCTTCTATAAGTGGGCCACATTGCTGTTCGGACTTCTTCTGCCTGAGCACATGGAGGGTCACACGTGGCCTCAGTTCCGGAGAGATTGAGCCACTTTGCGGTCTAGCTCTATGTGGGAGTCCCGTGGTTCTAGTGCACGGAGATTTGAGGAAATATTTTTCAATAAGTTAGTACCAGTTATGCACAAAGCTTTTGTCCCAAATCTTGTGTGCCTACCTGTTTGCCATGAACTTCTATGGTTCAACTAGTCAAACAAGTTTCCCTTTTTCTATACACAGCGTTTCTCCTCTCCATCACTACAGCCACGTGATTCTAACCCAAACTGCCACCCAGTGTGACCACAAGAGTAAACACGAAGCCTCAACCAGGGGTCCTCAAGCTTTTTAAACAGGGGCCAGTTCACTGTCCCTCAGATCCGTTGGAGGGCCGGACTATAGTTTTAAAAAACACTATGAACAAATTCCTATGCACACTGCACATCTCTTATTTTGAAGCAAAAAACAAAAGGGGCAGAAACACCCAGCGGGACAGATAAATGTGCTCGGCGGGCGGCATGTGGCCCACAGGCTGTCGTTTGAGGACACCTTCCCTAAACCAAGAAAACCAAACCCGCTGCCCATTCCGATTCAGGTGACCCTGCATGACCGTGCAGAACTTGCTCCCCAGGAACTCCAAGAGGGCATCCCTAAAGGGGCAGATTGCCTCATCCTTCTCTGGACCTCTGACCTTGTAGTTGGCACAACCTTCCACCCACGGTGACACCAGGTCTCCTTTACACAGGCCCTGGGCGGGTCAGTCATAGCTCCTCCCCAGTAAACAGGCCTGTCCCCTCTGTTATCACAACACTCCAGATTACTGTCAGGGTGTCTTCGGTTGAGAAGAGAACCACCGCCCGGGAGCCCCCTGGGATCTCATGTCATGGGGTGCACACATGAAGGAGCAGAGAAGCCAACTGGCCTGCCTCTTGGAGGGCAGGAACTGGCAGGTGCCTCTGGGTCCGAGGCAGGCGTGGCTAAGAAGACCTGCCTCCAAGGTTGTATGGGGCTCTGCTGGCCAGTTGTCAGAAGGTACTTTGCTGCTCCTCTATGGTCACATCTCCTGGTTTCTTGGTGCCCTGGTTCCCTCAAAATATCAACTTGCACACAGCATTACCCAGCCTCTGGGTCCTCCCTCAACAGCATGGCTTTTAAAGGTAGCAGCATAATGGGTCCAGTGGACCAAGTGGCAAAAATCGTCCGTTCTGAGCCATCCGAAGGGATGTCCCTATTTGCTCTTAGCCCCAACCCTCTCCCTTTTCTATCCATGCTCTGGTAAGGTGAGCCATATAAACGGCAGGAGGTGAGCCATATAAACGGCATTTCCCATGTTCCTTTAACAACTAGATTCCAGCAAGTTTCAGCCAATGGGAGGTGCTGGACAGAGACTAGTGAGTAGAAGGGAGAGCGAAGCCAGGCACTTGTCTCTTCTTTCTGTGTAGACTGTGTCTCCGGCGATAGCATGAGCCCCACTCTCCAGGATCCTAGCTTTCACAGGGCGGCCCCTCACTGTTTCAGACCCTGCCAACGACCTCTGTTTTTGAGATCTGGTAATACTTGTCCCAGTTACTAATCTCAGGGCTGTCTCATGTTCCCATCATGGCTTTCTCAACTCCTCTAGCATCTCAGGGGGGTGGGGGTGGGAGGTAGGGGGCCGACTGCAAAGTCAGCGATTTGAAATCACTAGACATCCCTTGGGGGAAAGATGAGGGTCTCTGCTCACGCTCGTAAAGATTTACAACCTTGGAAACCCATAGGGGCCAGTGATACTCTGCCTTCTAGGGCCACTAAGAATCAGAATCCACTCAATGGCAGTGAATGACACCTCTGTAGCTCTCGCTCTGCAATATGCTCTTGCCGTTGGATTCTTGAAGAGGTTTTTGTCTTCCTGGGAGAGCAGATCTAAGGAGCAGCTGGGAATGACAGATGTAAGAGGAAGGGCCTGGCATTCATCTTCAACAGGGCTTTTGGGATTTATCTCAAAGTACAATGCTATGGGTAGCCTTGAGAAGAATGGGGATCCCAGAACACTTCCTTGTGCTCCTGCAGAACCTGCGCTCGGATCGAGAGGCAGCTGTGTGAACAGAGCAAGGGACTACTGCATGGTTTAACATCAAGAAACTATTAGACAGGGCTGTATCTTCTCACCCTACTTATTCCATCTGCATGCTAAGCAAATGCTCCTAGACGCTCGATTAGATGAAGAAGAATGTGGCATTAGAATTGGCAGAAGGCTTATTAACAATCTGCGATAGGCAAGTGCCACACGCTTGCTTGTGGAGACTGAAGAAGACTTGAAGCACTTGTGACGAAGACCAAGGTTTGCAATCTTCATTATGGATGACAACTCAATGCAAACCCTCACAACTGGACCGACAGATGACATCAGGATCAGTGGAGGAAAGATTGAAGTTGTGAAGGATTTTGTCATGCTGGGATTCACAATCAATGTTCACCGAAGTAGCAGTCGACAGATGAATCGATGCATCGCATTGGGTAAACCTGCTGCACAAGGCCTCTTTGAAGTGTTGAAAAGCGAGGTTGCTACTTTGAGGTCTAAGGTGTGCCGGACCCAAGCCAGGATGTTTTCTTTCTTTCTTTTTGCTTTTCAAGAGACAACATTGAACGCATGCACACCATTTTACACATAATGCAGCATCACACCATGTAGGGCACTTACTCTAATTTTATATACTCAGATATGTGTGAAACACTCCTTCAGGCTACAAAACAGAACATAGAAACAGAAACAGGAATATACTGAACACTTACAAAGAGTGATATGAGAAGGAATATAAAATACCATTTTCCTTTTTTACTTCAAAAGATAGGTGTACTTTAAAAGAAACAAGTAACAGTACAAATGATCACATGTTCACATGCATGTAAGCATTATTTGAACTCAGTACAAGGCTATTATCATTTCTCATACATACACTGTCTCTAAGTGTAACAATAAGATTAATCCATTCATGTAAATTCAACCCTAAAGTTGCTGTTTCTCAGCAGGTCTTAATGCTGAACCATGATATTTTCAATTACTTCATATGCATGTGAAAGGTGGACATTAACTCAGGAAGATGGAAGAAGCAATGATATATTTGAATGCTGCTGCTTGTGAAGACTGTTGAAGAGGACCATGAATTGCCAAAAGAACAAACAAACATGTCTTGGAAGAAGCACAGAGAGAGTGCTCCTCAGCGGCAAAGAGGGTGAGACTGCATCTCAAGTGCTCTGGAGATGTGACGAAAGACCAGCCCCCGGAGAGCGTCATGCTTGGCGAAGTACAAGAAGGTCCTTGGCAAGATGGGTTCGCACAGCCTCTCGAACAACGGGCTCAGACATAACCGTCATTGTGAGGTTGGCACAGGTTCGGCTGGTGTTTCGCTCTGTTGTACATCGGGTTGCTATGAGTGGAAACGGGCTCAATAGTATCTAACAATCTTCTTATACTAATAGTGTCATCAAGGACAGGATTTATATAAAAGCGATGGGGACAGGACTCCTGTGTGCCATTTTGCCTTAGCCCAGTACACTGCCGTATGTGGAATTGCTGGCTGAACTAGCTACCCTCTGCCCCTGACTAGCTGTGTGAACTCAGATTCCCCACTGGTAACATGAAGGAAGTAGCTTAGAGGCCAGTTGGTTCTTCCTCTCTGGCCTTCTGTAGCTCAAGTCTGACCACCTCCAGTGGGTGGACTGAGTTTGTTCTGGATGGTAGCAAAGTTGCTTAGCCTGGAGGCCCAAGCTTGCTAAGATGTGGTCAACAGCCTTGGAGAGAAAGAGATCAGCTAAGTCCTAGTCAGTCTAAGCTGAAGGTCTTTAGTTTCCAAGTGGGCAGAAACTCCAGAGCAGAAACCAAGCTCTCTGCCATTGAGTCGATTCTGACTCAGAGAGAGCCCATAAGAGCGGGCAGAACTGCTTCTGTGCGTTTCCAAGACTGCACCTCTTTTTCCCCTCCATTTATTGAAAGCTCCTACAAATATGATAAAAATCCATAGTTCAGTCGATCAAACCTGATTGTACAATTGTTGCCACCATCATTTTCGAAACATTTTCTTTCTTCTTGTACTCTTTGGTGTCAGCTCCCCTTTATCCCTGCCCTCCCTCACCCTACCCACCAAGACCCCCTAGCTAATTAAAGATTATTATATTATTGTTACTCCGGCCCTACCTGTATCTTACACCATCCAAACCCCGTATTTCTTCTGTGGAGCGGCTGGTGGTTTTGAACTGCTGACCTCGCAGTTAACAGCTTGACGTGTAAGCCCTATGCTACCAAGTAAGAGTAAAGAACGATTTCCATTGGTTAGAATGTCATTTTGACCCATCCATCCATCCATCCATCCATCCATCCATCCATCCATCCATCCATCCATCCATCCATGTGCCTATCTATCTAATAACCACACTTCCAGGATGCTAAGGGTTCCCAGCATGGTGCTAAATTATTTCCTGACAGCCCTTTGAACTTATTTCCTTTGACAGATGAGAAAACCAGTTCTGAGCGGTTAAGTGGATTGTCACAGGACACACAGCTGGTGAGGCCACGCGTGTCAATTCTGTCTCCTCTATGTCTTTCTTCATGGCGTCCCTGATGGTCAAAGTCGCCCCATGTTTCACTTGGATGGCTCCGTCCGTCTTCCTCAGGCCTTCCAGCCTCTACTCCTGCCCCATGGCGGTCCATTTTCCGCAGAGAATCCACCGAGATCTTTTTATAAAGCCCAGGCATCACACCTTGTTTAGTGGAGACACTGTTCTAGTTGTTGGGGACGCAGGGTACAAGCTCTAGCTACGTAACTGCACACAGGATACAATTCAAAGTGTCAGCTGTGTTTGGGGGCAGGAAGTGGGAGAGGGCAGACAAAATGGGTTCCATTCTGGAGGGAATATAAAAACGATAATGAAACGGATTGATTTTTATCTTTTAAAAAATGATTACCATGTGTCAGCAATTCTAGACACAGTCAGTGATAAAATACTCTGCCCACATGGGCTATAAATAGTGAGTCATATAGTTGAACACTCACATGGGGCCACTTCAGAGCAGGAGAGGGATACTATGGATAATTACACTGGCAACAGGCATACATTGAGATATATAAGGCCCCTACCTGAAAGGTTCTATGTGACCTGGCCTCTACCTACCGATGGAACCTAACCTTAACAAATCCTACCTCCAACCAGTCAGGTCACCTTTGACGACGCAAATGCTCCAAGCTTCTTCCTAGCTTGGGACTCTGCAGAGACTCATGTAATGAATGGGAGTGGGCATTAATGGAGGGCCAAGCATGTAGGCTTTGTCACGACAGTTTCCCTGGTCTTCCTCGGGGGAGGTGAAGGCCAAGGGAAGGCCGTCAGGCCCTGGTTTACCAAGCACATCTTCAGGGAGGCTCTTCCGATCCCTAAGTCTAGAGCAGGAGGCCATCTTTCTCAGGTAGCTCCTTCCTTTCCCAACTCTTCTTACAGCGGGCCATGTTTTGTGATTTGTGTGGTCGCTGTTAACTAGCCACGCTACCCTGAGCAGCCTCCAAGTTCTGTGGTGTCTGAGACCGTGTCGAATTCGCCTGTGATGGTATCCCAGCACCCAGCCACAGCGTCCAGCATGCGCTCATTTGATATTGAATGAGAGGATGGATGGATGTGGTGTTGCTGAAACCCCAACCGACAGCTATGACAAAGCCGGGGTTCTCTCCCCTCACTCCCACCCTAAGGCTGCCAGCTTGGTTGGGAAAGCTGATCACATCCAGGCAAGAGACCAGCCGTATCAAGGTTAAGGCCAATATTAGGGGGATGGGGAGGGGGACTGAGAAAATCAAAGGCTCCAGATGTGCACATTCCCTTCAATGAGGCAGATGTGCCCCAATGATTCCACGCCACGCACAGCGGTTGCGTCTGATTGCTCGTTCCCATTAAAGTAATTGTAGCAGGTGCAAAACCCAGAGACGATCCCAAGAATTAAGATATGAGAAGCACGTTAGATCACTAAACTCCAATTAGGGAAATTAAATTGTGCACACGCCCCCTCCTGATGCAAGATCGGGAGCTTGCGTTAGCTGTAGGCTCCGGTTCTAATAAAATTAGCGAATAACACTTTAATTGAATTGTGCTTAACAGGATCACGCCGACAAATGTGATTGTATCTGGCTGGGATGCACACCTTCTCCCGCAATCATTAAATCCAATGAAATGCCAGTCTCGGGATCTTGACAGTTTTCTGAAACAATCTGTGAACCGTGCTGTATCTTGGAGTATCTAATCAATTTAGAGCCGCCTCATTAGGACTTGGCTGCTAACAGATACTTAAAAATCAAAGCAAATTACTGCACTCCATGGATAACTAGCTAATCATATCGATACAACATGGCTGGATTGTGTTGCAACAATTCATTTCCTCCGTAAGAAGCCACTGTCATTTGTCATTTAGGGATTGAGATTCATAAGCCTGACACAGACAGCTCCGGTGTCAAAGATTTTTTTCTGAGCTCGGCGCCGGCGGGTGGCTGTTACTCCAGCAATGGCGGTGAGCTCACCCTGTCCCACCATTCAAGCCCTGCCCAGCTCGTCGCTCCTTCCCAGACCGATAATGAAACCACAAGCGCGATTGCACCAGAGAATGGGAAGCCCAGAGACTGGCAGTGTCTTTCCAAGATCACACAGCCAGGTAATGGCAGAGCCAGTATGGGGCCCTCCCGGACATCCCTGACATGGTTAAGCCTCAGGTAAAAAGCTGAAAGGTTGGCTGAAGTTTGAATCCACCCAGAAGCATCTCGGAAGGCAGGCCTGGTGATCTGCTTTTGAGAGGCCACGGTTGTGAAAACCCTACTCTTTACACGTGGGTTACCACAAGTGAGAAGCGGCTGGATGCCACTCAACAACCGTGACGGTGCAATTTCAACAACAATTTGGAAGAGAGGTAGTTTATTTTGGCTCTACTTTAACAGTCTTACCAACAATGCACATGACCACCATGCTCATGATACCAATAGCCTGCGCTTACCTGGAACAAGTGCACTAGCCTGCATGGATAGGGGAGTCCCTGGGGGTTGCAGATCGCTAAGTGCTGGTGACTAATGGGAACGTTGGCTGCTTGGAGGTGCCTCAAGGAAGGCCTGGCAGTTTGCATCTGAAAGGTCACAGCATGGAAATGTCATGGAACGTAGTTTACTCTGTAGCCCAGGGGGGTGCACTTTGGGTGCAAACCAGCTGACCAGCAAAGGGGGAAACATTAGCATGCTTGGATGTCCCTACAAACTTAGGTTCCTTAATCCTCTCAACCACCTTAGAGCCATGGTCTCCCATGGTTGGGGTGGGCATGAGTGCTGTTGTTCACTGAGCAATCCCAGCACAGTCCTCCAGGAGACACAGGAGACTGGCTCTTCGTGGTCACTTTGTGGCTGGCTGAGCTCTGAGCATAGTTCTGGCCATGGTCTGGAACAGAAGTGGGTGGGGAGACACTCACTACTGGCAAGCAGGCTCCAAGTTAGGTTGACTCTGTGAGGTATAGAGTAGCACGGCTCCATAGGGTTCTTGGCTGTAAACCTTATGGAAGCAGATCGCCAGGCCTTTCTTCTGCAGAACCATCAACCTTTACCTTAGGAGATGAGTATACACAAACAGAGGGAGGTGGCCAGAACATCAATCGCTGGTGCAGGCTTTCTCTCCTTCATCATTTTCCCTTCTGGTTCAACAACAGGTAACATTTGAGCTGGTGGCTCAAAAACCCAATGAGCAGACCCCAATGAAAAGAAATCCCAATGGACCCACAGTGGCCATGCAGAGGAAGTAAGCCAGGAGCCTGTGTTGCTGGGGGCCTTTGAGGTCTTGGATGTGTGTCCCTGTAGCATCACTTACCTTGTCCTGATGGATACAGTTCTCACTCTTGCTTCTCAAATGAGGAAACGAAAGGGTTCCACCAGTCACCCCCCAACCTGGAAACCTTCTCTGTAATGAGTCTGGGCTTCTTTCCATGTGTTCCTCCCATTGTACCCAGGATCCCAAGAAGCTCTTCTGGGCATCAGATAGTCACCACGTCTGGGGCATGTATGAGAGCTGGGTTTAACGGAAAGGACTGCTTTTTCAGGGGGCAAATTTTAGGGATGGGGAAGGGCTGGCTGGGGGCTATCTTTCACAGGCACAACTGCCCTGCCTACCCCACCCCTTCGCTTTGGCTGTTACTGGGTCTGTTGAGTCAATGCCAACTCACCACAGCCCTGAGAAATGGAGGATTTGCTTGGTTGTATTCTCCTACCCCTTTACGCCTAATTAAGAAATCTTGGTTGCTCAGAAGTTCAAGAACTCAGGTGCAAACCCCCCAAGAAGTAATCCATCAGGGGTTCTGAGGGAGGAAGATGAGGCCGTCTGCGTCTGTAAGGGTTGCTGTCTTGCAACCTTGGGAGGGGGGTTCTAGTTCATAGTTACTATTGTTACCGTGAGTCGGCATCACTGGACAGCAAGAGATGGGGCTTGGGCTGTTAGGCCTAAATTGGCATTGTTAGAGGCTGCTAAAGGTAAGGAGAGCACTGTAGTCGACTCCCGTCAGCACCTGCACCGTAGGCCGGGCAGAGCCTCTGAAGCATTGGCTGCTTCAGCCCTGGAAGGCCTTGGAGAGGCGTGGCAGCCGGGCAGGAGGGAGTCAGAGTCCTTTGCCCTAGAAGAGGTCATGAAGGAGAAAGTGTCCAGGAATCCTGGACAGCTCCAGGAAATGTATACCTTTGGCAATCCATATCTGAGTTGGTTAAGACGGTAATTGCAGGCCTGGCCCGCACAGAGAGAGGGCAGGATGGCAGGACCTGCTATTATGTTCTCTCAGGCACAGTAGCTTGTTTACTGGAGCTGGAGACTGCCTGGTGATCATCTCGTGGCTCCGGGAGCAAGGACTGCTTCTCCCAGCCCTCACCTGCTCTTGGGCTCCAGCCTGACCCCCAGTTCGAGTGCTCCACCCAAATCTGTGAGAGTTTCATGCACTGTTTTAGCAGATGACCTCCCAGTCCCACAGAAAGTCACTCCCTCCCAGTTTGGGAGACCAGAAGTCCAAAATCACGGAGTTGGCCAGGCCATGCTGCTTCTGAGGCCTCTAGGGAGAGGATTCTTCCTTGCTCTTTCCAGACTGGGGGCTTCAGGCTCCCCCTTGCTCATGGAAGCTCCATTCCTATCTCGGCCTCCCTCTCCACATGGCCGCCTTCCCTTGGTATCTATGTCTGCTCTTGTTTCTGATAAGGAAATTAGACACCCTGGGTTAGGCCTCATCCCGAGTATGACCTCATCTCAATTTGATTATATCTGCAAACACCAAGCTTCCAAATAAAGTTTCACTCACAGGTATAAGACGTGAGGATTCCATCCAGCCTTTTCTTAGAGGACACAACAAGCCACCCCTTCTTTCCCTCCAAAAGCAGGTCCTTTTCATGTGTGAGTCCTTTCACCCCACCCTGACCCCCCCCAAAGTCTCAACCCATTCCAGTATCTACTCTAAATCCCAAATCGCATTTACATATCATCTTTAGAACAAACAAATCTCATCCTCTAAATTAGGTACTAGTAGTACATCTTGGGGTAAAATTCCTCCCAACCAAAAACCCCAACTCACTGCCACCACAGCATAAAATACAGAGTAGAACTGCCCCCGTGGTTTTCCAAGACCATAACTCTTTATGGGAGTAGAAAGCCTCATCTTTCTCCCGCAGAGCTGCAGGTGTTTCAAACTGCTGACCTGTGGCTCTCAACCCAACTTGTAAACTCTACATTGTCACTGGACAAAACCATTTATACAATTCCAAGAAATCATGGTGGAGTAGGTATCAGACAGACATTCCCATTCCAAAAGGGAGACATTGGCAAGAAAAAAAGGGTCCCTAATCGAAAGCACTACACCTCGTCTGCCAGTTTGTGGTCTGTGGTGGCTTGTGTGTGACTATGATGCCGGCAGCTGTGTCACTGCTATTTCAAATCCCAACAGGGTCACCCAAAGGGAACAAGTTTCAGCAGAGCTTCCAGACCAAGAACAGACTATGAAGCAAGAGTAGGCTGTCCATTGCAGGGGAATGAGACTCTGAAAACACTTATGAATATCATCCAACGATTATCAGATACTGGAACATTATGAATAGAAGCCGAACACTGTCAGACACAGTGTCAGGTGTTGAGCCCCTCAGGTTGGAAGGCACTCAAAATCTGACTCTGGAAGAGCTGCCCTCTTACAGTCGAGTCCACCATAATGACGTGGTTGAAGCTAAGCCCGAGGGAGTAAATCCTTTGGAACCTTCATTTACTGATGGGGCATGGCTCAAAATGAGAATAAACACCTGCAAGCATCTATTAATAATTAGAATATGGAATATGCAAAGTGTGACCCTAGGAAAATTAAAAGTTGTCAAAAATGAAACAGAATACATAAAGATCTACAATAGAGGCTTTAGAGAGCTGCAATGGACTGGTATTGACCATTTTGTATCAGAAAATCATATGGTTGACTATATCATGAATGACAGATTCAAGAGGAATGGGGTCATAGTCCTCATCAAAAAAAGATATTTTAAGATTTACCTAGAAGTACAATGCTATCTCTGACCGGATAAAGTCTATCCAAATTCAAGGAAATCAAGTCAATACAACTAATATTGAAATTTAAGCACTAACCACTAAAGCACAAACTAAAAGCCCATATCACTGTCTTTGAGTAGATTCCAACTCACTGAGAGCCTGTAGGACAGAGTAGAATTGCTCCATGTGGCTTTCTGAGACTGTAACTCTTTACTGGCGTTGAAAGATGACATAACAGAATGGGCAACGATAGAACAGTTTCATTACTATCACATGCAAGTAAACATTTGCTGAAGATTATTCAAGAACAGTCACAGCAGTACATTGACAGAGAGTTGCCAGAAATTTAGGCTGGATCCAGAAGAGGACATGGAACAAGGGGTATCATTGCTGAGGTCAGATGAATCTTGGCTAAAAGCAGAGAAGAGCAGAAAAATGTTTATTTGTGTTGTATTGACTGAATTACAGTGCTAGCAAAGAATATTGAAAGACCTTGGACTGCCAAAAAACCCAAACCAAAACAACAACAAATAAACACCCAATTCTGTCGTGGAAGGAGAACCGTCAAAATGCTTCTTAAAAGCAAGGATGGCAAGACTTCATCTCAAGTACTGTGGACACGTTGTCAGGAGAGACTAGGCTCTGGAGAAGGACATCATGCTTAGTAAAGTAAAGGGGCAGCAAAAAAGAGGAAGGTCCTTGACAAGATGAGTGGATGCCGTGGCTTCCACAAAGAACTCAAACGTAACAACTGTGAGGATGGTGTAGGACAAGGCAGTGTTTTGTTCTGTTCAGAACCCACACGGCACTAAGAACGACAATCTAAGGCAAATTTGTGAAGCCCCTTAGATTCTGTGGCCTGAGATTAATTCTCCGTGACTCAGACTCTTTCTTCGTGGCTGCAGACATTTAACCAGGTTCCACCATCAGCATATACTCATGGTTCACACTCCCACAGGCTCAGAGACGGCCAGCACTTCCCTAGCTGGGCTGCTGCACTGGAACGCACTTGGCATAGGAAGGCAAGAAGTCAGGTCCTGGATCCACCTTTCCCTCACTGTGGAAATCTGGACATAGTGGTTTTGAGTTGGGTTGCTAATTGCAAGGTCAGCTGTTTGAAACCATCAACCACTGTAACTCCAGTCAAGAGTTATATAGTCTTGGAAACTCACAGGGGAAGTTCTATCCTGTCCTGGGGAGTCACTCTGTTTCAGAATTGACTAATGCTACTGAATTTGGTTTGTTTTGAGGTTTCTACATCTTGTGGGTTTACTTCTTGAGTGAGTAAGTACTCTACTAACCTAAAGGTTGGAGGTTTCGGCATTCTGTGATGCTCAACTTTCCTGACATGATCACGGAAGACAAAATGGGTGCATAAAAAATTTGGTGAAGAAAGTTGATGGTGCCTGGCTATCAAAAGCTATGGCATCTGGGGTCTAAAAGGCTTGAAGATAAACAAGTGGCCATCTAGCAGGGAAGCAACAAAGTCCACAAGGAAGAAGCACACCAGCCCATGTGATCACGAGGTGTCAATGGGATCAGTTATCAGGCATCAGAGCCCCCAAACAAAAATCATATTGATGTGGATGAGGGGGAGGGTGAAGAGGAGACCCAAAGCCCACCTGTAGACAATTGGACATCCCCTTACAGAAGGATCACAAGGAAGAGACAAGCCAGTCTGTGTGTCGTATAGCACCAACGAAACACACGACTTTCTTCTCGTTGTTTCTGGTGGTCATCCCCATGGCCCGGAATATTCAGAGTAGAGTGCTGGATGTGAAACTCTACTCTCCAGCATCCTATACAGTTATATGAGATTCCCTCACATGCTCCTCAGACTTTGGGGTGGTTGATATTTGTGCTGCTTGATGTTCGGTCCTGTTCTCACCTTCCAGACACATAGGAAGATGGTGCTTTGTCCTCTCTTAAAGTCAGGCGTCTGTGATGCTGGAGACTGACCCACCAGTATTTCAATAGGGTCACTCATGACGGACAGGTTTCAGTGGAACTTCCAGGCTAAGACAAACTAGGAAGAAAGCCAAGGAGAATTCCTTCCAAAGATCAGTCAATGGAAACTCTGTGGGTCACAGAATACCGCCTGAGACTTCACCTTGCTTACTGTGAAGGTGTCATCAGGAGGGAGTGGACAATAGAGAAGGGCTTCATGCTTGGTACAGCACCGCCACACTGTCCTGTTATACATGGGCTTCGCAGGAGCTGGAGCTGATCTGGCGGCCCAGGACGACAACAGAGGTAGGCGTGGCCCGTGAAGGAAGCCCAGTCTGTAACTTCCGGGTGGAAGCAGAGATCCTGCCACTTCCCATTCATTCTGACGTGGTGACCACGTGGTCCTGAGGCCTCTGCCATGGCCTTTGGGAATGAAGGTGGCATGGAGCAGAGCCCATGCCGTGGACCTGAGCGGGAGAATCAGTTGGTCTTGTTTCCCATCACTGATGTTGTAAAGTTGTGCCTGACACAGCATACCCTATTAACCTTTCCTGACTGACACACTTCATAAACCTGTTGCTATTATGTGCCAAAAAATAAATTCCAGCTCATGTCATTGTGTACTGTTGAGTTGATTATGACTCATATTGACCCTACAGGACAGAGAACTGCCCCTGCAGAATTCCCGAGCCTGTACCCTCCATGAAAGGAGCATGGGGCAGTTAACTGCAAGGTCAGTGGCTTAAACCCGTCAGTTGCTGCACAGGAGAATGAGGAGGGTTATCCTCCGCTCCTGTAATGATTCACCATCTCAGAAAGCTACACAGACCGCTTTCCGTCGGAATCCTCTCAGTGGCAGCGAGCGTCCTGTTGAGTCTTTCTGAAGACAGGCTTCTAGGGGATGCAGTTTCTGTTATTTCCCTGGCACAGGGGGCGTGGGGGGTGCCATTTCTTGTTGACTGTTGGAAACCACTCGAAGGCAATGAGTTTGGTTTGGTTTGGCAGTATCACAAGTTTTCAGAGTCACCTGCGTAAAAGATCATGGTCAGTGACCTGCGCAGTTCCATTTCAAGTTTCCCAATGTTCGTGGGACAGTGGTGGTGGGGTGGGCATTTCAAAGCTTAAAATTAAAAAATAAAACTCAGTGTTCAAATTCCCTGCAAGACCCAAGGAGGTCAACAAGATGATCATGCATTGGGAAAAGTTGAGCTTCCACTCCAAGAAGCTGTTCGTAAGGGTGACATGTGTCCCTGGGTCTGTGAGTGGCCGGACCACCTTCAGGGGAAGGACTCTGCTGTCTGCCTTGGGGGCCCCATCCACTCACACTTGAGATTTCTGAATGCAGCGCATTGGGAGGTAGATATTGTGGTTTGTAACACAGGTGGCTCCGAGAAAGATCCAGCTCTTATTGCAATGTTCCCAGTTCTGCCCCAGAGGAAGATGCTAGGGGGCAGTGCTTGGAGGTAGGCAGAGGGTGCCGATAGTAAGCACCGTCTCCAAATGAAATGACCTTCACTGGGGCTCTGCGCTTGATTCCCAGCCCACATTTGAAGAACCAAATGCAACCTGCGGGTCTCTGGGTCTTTCCATGCGGAGCTTTCACCCTCCCGTTTCAGCGGAGATCAGGGTTAATCCTGAAAGCATTCATGACCCTCCACCCAGACATCTGCGTCTCTCTCTCTTATCTCCACTGGCAGTTTGCAGATCCTGGAATTTCATTCGATAATAATAAAAATAAGGATGTTGTTGTTTGTTGCCAAGCTGGTTCTGATAGGTGGTGACTCCATATTCGGCAGAACAGCATGCTGCTCAGTCTTGTCCCATCTTCACAGGTATTGTATGCTGAAATCCATGGTTGGACACATGCTGTATTTAGAGTGTCTTCTAGCCCAGAGGACTCATCTCCCATCACTCTATTGGACAATATTCTGTGGTGACCCAGGCAGGTCTTATTGGGTATATAGCCAGACTTCCTTTTTAGTCATTCTTCATCTGGAAGTTTCTGCTGAGACTTGGTGACCCTATTGGTATTTGTGAATTTTGCAGCACTATAGCAACCTTCATGTGACCCCAGTATGACAAGTCAACAAATGGCATTTATTGAGGCACATGCTTTAAAAAGCACCTGAGAAGATGCACACTACGAAGAAGAACGATTGGAGGAAACTCATCAACAACTTGTGCTACAAAGATGGTAAAGCCTCACTTGCTGCAAAAGACTTGAAACACTGAATGGTAAGATCAAAGACTACCTTTCAGCACGGATGGCACTTTTACATAAAGAAAATCACACACACACACACACACACACACACAACTTGGCCAAGAGCCAACATCAAGATAAACAGAGAAAAGATTGAAGTTGTAAAGAATGTCAGCATCAGAACACAACAAGACCGTTCCCTCTCTGGCTCTCGATGAAAAAGCAAAACAAAAACGCTTTGTCGTTAAGTTGATTCTAACTGATGGCAACTCCATGCGGTTTAAAGAAGAGCATTCCAGAGGATTCTCTTGACTGTAATCTTTATGGAAGCAGATCCGCACATTTTTCTTCTGCGGTACCTCTGGGTACTGTAGCTCGCATGTTTCCATAGCACATCCCGTGCTCACATTTCGGAGGGCTAATCTTCTGTCACTGGCTAATTTCATGGCTGTACCAATCCTTAAGCCTCTAGACGTGTGCGCATCACCCACCCCTGTGCCTTTTCATGTCGGTGTAACTCATGGAAGGGTAGGGGATCCTAGTCTGTGGGAGGAAAGCAGAGATTTCCATTTTGCTTTCTTACATCGCAAGACCTTGCCGGTCTGCTGTTGGGACACGAGTCTCGATCACCCAGTAAAGACAGGTCAGTTCTCCTCCAGCCTCATTTCTGCAAGCGCCTCTTGAAAGAAGAGATGCAGAGACATAGCCACGGCCTCTGGCCATACAACCTCATCAGTCTCTTCAGACCAAAGACTCAGGACTAAAGTCTAATCAGTGGTTCTCAACCTTCCTCATGCCAGGACTCTTTAATACAGTTCCTCATGTTGTGGTGACCCCGCCCCCAACCATAAAGTTATTTTGCTACTGTTATGAATCATCATGGAAATATCTGATATGCAGGATGTATTTTTGTTGTTACAAATTGAACATCATGAAAGCATAATAATGAACCATAAAAACAATATGTAATTATATCTTGTGAAATATTTATTTCTAATGACAAATAAATGAAATTTTGTCTTGAAGCCTGATGTAGCATGTGTAAGAGTCTTCATACCGGGTACTCGTATGTGGGCATATCTGCATGTGGGTGGACACGCCAGGAGACGGATGGAGGAGCGGTGTCTCGGTTCTTAAGACCATTGGAAATGTGTGTTTTCTGATGTTCTTAGGTGACCCCTGTGAAAATGTTGTTTGACCCCCAAAGGGGTTGTGACTCACTAGTTGAGAACCGCTGGTCTAAACCTATGGAGCTCCTTTATATAGAGCTGGCCATTCCCTTCCATCCTGAGCAACCTCCAAACTTTCTTTTTTTTAATAAACCATTTTATTGGGGGCTCTTATCACAATCCATCCATCCATTGCGTTGAACACATTTGTACAAATGTTGCCATCATCATTTTCAGAACATTTTCTTTCTATTTGAGCCCCTGCTCTCAGCTCCTCTTTTTTCCCTCCCCGCCCCTTATGAGCCCTGGATAAATTATTATTATTTTCATATCTTACACCATCCACTGTCTCCATGTTTCCACCGTTCGTCCCCCTTGGGGGGGTTGTTATATTTCCATCATTGAGATTGGTTCCCCCTTTATCCTCCTTCCCCCCCCCCCCACCATCCCCCTACCCTCATGGTATTGCTACTCCTATTATTGTTCCTGAGGGATTTATCTGTCCTGGATTCCGTGTGTTGAGAGCTCTTTTCTGTACCAATGAACATGCTCCAGTCTAGTCAGATTTCTAAGGTAGAACTGGGGTCATGTTAGTGGTGGGTGGGAGCAGGAAGCTTTAAAGAGATAGAGGAATGTTGTGTGCTTGGTTAGTGCTATCCTGTACCCTGACTGGCTTGTCCCTTCCTTGTGACTCTTCTGTGAGGGGATGTCCAATTGCCTACAGATGGGCTTTGGTTCTCCACTCCGACCTCCCCTTTCACTTTGAAATGATAGTTTGTTTTGGGTCTTCTGATGCCTGATCCTGCTGACACCTCATGAGCTCACAGGATGGCTTGCTTCTTCCATGTGGGCTTTGTTGCTTCCCTGCTAGATGGTCGCTGGTTTGAGTGCAAGCTTTCCACACAGCACTGCTGCTACGGACTAACTGAAGCTGATATTCAGGAGGACACTTTTCTGCCATCTGGCCTGTTTAATTTCAGGACCCCTTGGTTAAGTCAGCAACATTTGAGGAAGACTGAAACGAAGCAGAAAGAAAGTTCCGGATGTCCTGGTTATCACACCCATACGACTTATCTCCTGGCTCCTTGGTCTTTGTTTTCCAACTCTGCAAGTTAAAGAAAACCAATAATAATTCAAATAACTGTTATTTTTTAGGAGGGTAAGTTATTTGTGGAAAGGTTATTCTTACATGTATTTTAAAATTGATTTTTTGGCAGGGGGTGAAGGGAGACGTCGGGCAGGGCAAGATATGACAAAATAATAATTTATAAATTATCAATGGCTCATGAGGGAGCGAGTGTAGAGAGGGAGGGGAAAAAAAGAGGACCTGATGCAAAGGGCTTAAGTGGAGAGCAAATGCTTTGAAAATGATGAGGGCAAAGAAAGTATAGGTGTGCTTTACACAATTGATATATGTATGGATTGTGATAAGAGTTGTATGAGTCCCTAATAAAATGTTAAAAAATTCATTTTTTTCTTACCTAGATACAGTTGACCCTTGAGCAACAAGGGTGTGGGGGTGCTGATCTGCACAGTAAAAAAATCTGCATATAACACTTGACTCCTTCAAAATTTAACAATTAATTGTCTATAAGTAATAGATGATAATAACAGACCAGAAGCCTTACAGATACTGTAATCAGTTAATTAACACACACACACATATGTATACATATATAGGTAGACAGGCACATACGTTTGCATCATCTGTGTACAATATGAATCTGCATCAGGATGAGGAGGAGGAGGGATGGGCCTTGTTGTATCAGGAGTGGAGGCAATGGACAGGGAGGCAGGAGAGGCAGGCACACTCAGTGTAACATTACAGTAACATATCATAATTTCTGCCTTACTTGTTCGCTTTTTCATTTTTATAAAAATGTATCTATGTGGTACTGATTTTTTTCATCTGCTTTAGTTTCAATGCCTGTACCAAAAAGGGGCCAATATCGTAAGAAAGGTCAAATGGCAATGCATGATGCTAGCTCTCATGGAGAGATCACTGAAGATATGGGTGCTATCGCAAAGTGCAGTGAAGAAACTAGATGGTGTCTCGCTCTCAGAAAGCATGGTGTCTGGGGTCTTAAAGCCTTGTCTCCAAACAATTAGCCATCTAAGTGAGCCAACTAAGTTGACATAGAAGAAGCACACCAGCCTGTGTGATCCAAAGATTGCCAATAATAAAATCCAAATCTGAAGGAGGGCATGGTAACAGAGCTTAAATTCTGAACACTGTGTTTCAGAAGGCCATGGATAAGAGTGGAAGGCCAAACTCATTTACAATGTCCACACATGGATTAAGCTTCTGGAACATCCTCTCTGACCATAGCTAAGAAAGCTTGTTATCAGACAAAGAGCATTGAAAAGTGAGCTGTGGCAGATGTAGTCATGGTGAAAGGTAATATTTTCTTATTTGATCTCCCTTTTCACCCATTTGAAATAGTTTTGATTTTAGTATGTTCTGCTTTCTTTTCAATTGCGGTTTTATCTGTTTTACTTTGCCATTGTTTTTGGTTTTCTGTTTGTTTTGTATGTGAAATATAGGATGCGTAAATCTACAGAGACAGCGGCTGGGTTGATGGTTTCTTGGGGGTACGGCCGAGGAGGCTGGGGGAAAGGGGAGCTAATAACAACAAGTTCAAGAAGGAAGAAAATGTTCTAAAAATTGATTGAAGTGATGATTGTACAGCTCTTCTGAATATGATCGAACTATTGAATTGTATGAGATATAAATGATATGCCAATATAATCGTTAAAAATAAAATAATAACCCTTATAAAAAGGTCAAAATTAGTCTAGAAAAAGCAGAATCCCGTCAGAGTGTCTAATGTCAGTTCTCTTTGTGGCACGGCTTCTCCTGTGTCTTCCCCATCGCCCTTCACTGGTGCAGAAGCACTGGTCTCCACCGAGTCACCGGCTGCAGGTTCATCTGGCCAGCCGAAGCCCTTTATCCGCACTGGTCTTCTGAATGGCGTCTGCAACCTTGTCTGCTGCCTCCTGGGCAGAAGAAGCTGTATCTTGCGATGCTTAAAGCCAAGCCTCTTCCTAAAATTATCAAACATCCTTTGCTGGGTTTAAAGTCTCCAGCTTTAGATCTTCCACCTTTGTTTTTTTTGTTTTTGCTTTATGTAGTCATACAATGACTTCACTTTTTCTTGAATCTTGCTAGAGTCTATAGAGATGCCTTTCTTTATATATATATATGTTAATCAGGAATTTCAATTTTTATTTGGTGGGTACAAGTGAGGCAGCGCCACTTGTCCAAGGGGCCACGGTTAGGGATGTATTTGACTCCACAGCCATCTGGGATGAGGTGCCTCTCAGCCACCATATCATCAAAATCATCAGCATTAAATTGGTGAAGTGCCACTTCTTGGAGAGGTGGATCTTCTGGCATCCAGGGAACTTGACGTTGGCCTTGTGTAAGGCCTCAATCACATGCTCCTTGTTTTGAAGCTTGGTACAGATGGAAATGATAACCTGGCCAATGAGACGCTAGCCACCATGACTTGAAGTTTCCCCAAAGCACTAGAGATGCCTTTCTTATAGCAATCTATACCCACCTAAAAGTAGCACTCTCTCTTTTTTTTTAATTGGCACTTTCAATAGGGGATTAAAAGACATTTTTCCCTAGTGCAAAGTTTCCACTTGTTGGCATGAATGTCCCTATGACAGTTACATCATCTCCTGTCAACTTGTGAAGGGGTGGAATCTAGCCTGTCATTCAGGTCATAGTCAATAAGGCCTCTGTGGGAATGGCCTTCTCCTGGGGAGTCTGGGAACTACTGTCTTGCTCCCTGGAGATGGGACATACTCTCTCAGCTTCATATACCTGATGACAAGCCACATGGAGCTACACTGTTGGAGCCAGAACCCTTGAGCTGGAGGAGCCATGTGGAGACAACACCCCACCCTACCCTGCCTCCCAGCACTGAGATGCTTCTACCACCACTGGATCCACAAGACATTCTACCCACTAGCCTGTGATCTTCCTTCCTTCAGCATTATTGTAAGGCTGCGTGAGTCTAAAGAGGAATTTATGGACTACTATCAACATATGGGCTAATATTAGACTGGGCTGGGATGCTTTCTTAGTGTACAATTACTCTTTGATATGAAGTTTTCTCTTATACACATATGAGTCTCCCTAGATTTGTTTCTCTAGTCTACCCCGACAAACACAACCCAGTTCTTTCTTAACAGTGGTCCTTAGCCTGAACTCATCTTGAAATGATGGACAACTGCAGCTACAGAGCTCCATTCAGGCAATTCAATTTTATCTTGCAATATTATGATATTTCTCTGCTTCATGGGAGAATTTTCAGCATCACTAGTGGCACCTCATGTGAGTCCTATTCAAGGCTTATAGTATTGCAGGCAACATGATGAAAATACAGAACTATGAGAGATCATTGTCCATTGTTCAGCTGGTGATGATTGAGATCACATGATGTTTTAAGCCAGTGATTCTCAACCTGTGGGACCCTTTCACAGGGGTCGCCTAACACCATCGGAAAACACATATTTCCAATGGTCTTGGGAATCGAGATACCACTTCTCTTGCCATCTGCAGGCAGGTTTGCCCACATGCAGTATGCACACATATGAGTGCCCAGCGTGATGACAACATCACACCAACCCATCACATGCACTCTGTACAAATACAGGCGCATGTGACATGGATGTCACCATAATGTACTTATGCAGACAAGTCACATGTGTAGAGAGCTGCTACTGTGTACAAAGCAGCTCCTGTGTAGAAAGCAGCAGTATCGGAGATAAAAAGACACATCTTGAATTATAATTACTGGGTAAATGTAAAATCATGTACTGTAAAACCATCAACTACTGAAAAAAAATTCTGTACCATGGGAACTTAATCTGGATGCTGATTGGCCTTTTTATATTCAGCTGTGGTGGATGTGAATACTGCCCCCTTGTGATAGTAACAGGTATGTAAAAAATAACAACAGAATGGTAAATCACAGGAAACTTTAATCAACTGTATTGACTGCACTATGCTATGTAACATCTTTTGTATTATTAAAGCTATTGTTACATATTATTTTCATTAGCAAACCATCCCATGACAATGGATTGTATAGAGAAGAACGTTAAGAAAAGAAAACATAGTGAGGATTTTTTACAGTATGATTTTACCTCAATAATTACAGCAGGAATTGAGAAACCACAATGTGTTATCTGTTGTGAAGTTCTATCAGGTGAATCTATGAAGGTGAACAAACTGAAATGCCATTTTGGTAGCAAGCATCTGAGCTTTACCAGCAAGGATACCAACTATTTTAGAAGCAAAGCCGATGGACTCAAGAAAGCCAGATTAGATACCCGTGGCAAGTACCACAAACAAAATGTAGCAGCCTATGAAGCTCCATATTTGGTGGCACTCAGAATTGCCAGAGTTATGAAACCTCACAGCATTTCTGAGAAATTGCTGTTGCCAGCAGCCAAAGACATTGTGTGAGTTATGATCAGATATGGATTTGTTATGAAATTGAGTGCAATTTCCTTATCTAATGACACTGTCTGCAGAAGAATAGATAACATGTCTACTGATATTCTTAATCAGGCAATCCAGGAAATTAAATCTGCTTCACTGCCACTATCTAGCATCCAGCTTGACGAATCTACAGATGTTTCAAACTGTTCACAGTTACTGGTTTGTGTGAAGTGTATTAATGATGGCGACTTTAAAGATGAGTTTCTTTTTTTTTTTTTTTTTTTAACAATTTATTGGGGCTGATACAATTCTTTACACAGTTCATACATATACATACATCAATTGTATAAAGCACATCTGTACAGTCTTTGCCCTAATCATTTTTTTTTTCTTTTCTTCTTTTACATTTTATTAGGGACTCCAACAACTCTTACCACAATCCATACATATACGTACATCAATTGTATAAAGCACATCCATACATTCCCTGCCCCAATCATTCTCAAGGCATTTGCTCTCCACTTAAGCCCCTTGCATCAGGTCCTCTTTTCCCCCCCGCCCCTCCCTCCCCTTTCCCCCCTCCCTCATATGCCCTTGGTAATTCATACCTCGTTATTTTGTCATATATTGCCCTATTCGGGGTCTCCCTTCCCCCCTTCTCTGCTGTCCCTCTCCCAGGGAAGAGGTCACATGTGGATCCTTGTAATCAGTTCCCCCTTTCCAACCCACTCACCCTCCACTGAGTTTCTTTTTTTGAAAACTTTTGAAACGACAACTACTGCATGTGATGTATTTGACACAGTTGGTTCATTTCTGAAAGACCATAAGATCTCTTGGGAAAAGGTTGTGGTGTTTGCACAGATGATGTTCCAGCGATGCTAGGATGTCAATCTGGATTTCAACTTTTGGTACTGAGTGAGTCACCAAAAATCATCGGAACTCACTGTGTGAATCATTGGAAAATATTAGCAACAAAGATGTTTCCACGAGAGTTACTAGGAGTAATGAAAAGCATCATACGTTCTGTCAACTTTGTGAAGATGAGCACTTTAAATAGTTGACTGTTGTAGCAACTGAGCAATGAGTTTGATGCGCCGAATAATGCTCTGCTATTTCACACTGAAGTGAGATGGTTGTCGAAAGGAAAAGTTTTAAAACGTGCTTTTGACCTTTGTGATTAACTCAAAACGCTTTATAATCAGAAAGCAAGACCGCAGTTTGAAGCACTTTTCAGCGATAAAAGTGAGCTTCAGAAAATAGTTTACTTGGTTGACATCTTTGCCACCTTGAATGAGTTAAATTTATTACTGCAAGGACCAAATGCAACATGTCTTGATTTGTCTGAAAAGATCCAATCAGTCCAAATGAAACTTCAGCTTTGGCAAAAAAAAATGTATGAAAATAAAATGTACAGATTGCCTACCTTAACTTCTTTCTTTGAGGAACATGACATTGAACCGGACAAAAGGATTACAATGATAATTTCTGTGAAAGAACACTTGCACATGCTTACAGATGAAATTTCATCGTACTTTCCAAAGCTACCTGACACCCTATTTGCACTTGCCAGAAGCCCATTCCCAGTCAAAGCTAAAGACGTCCTTGAGACAGCACAAGAGGAGTTAACTGACCTTATTAACAGCAATGCAGTGAGAACTGATTTCTCTACAGGAAGAATTCTGGATCAAGTGTTTCCAGTCATATCCTGTTCTATCTGAGACTATTGAGCCTCCTTCCATTTCCAACAACATATATTTGTGAAACAGGGTTTTCCAGCTTGTTGGTTATGCAGAAGTAGACTTGTGTAAGAT
The DNA here is from genome assembly GCF_050624435.1 of Tenrec ecaudatus. Lineage (NCBI taxonomy): Eukaryota > Metazoa > Chordata > Mammalia > Afrosoricida > Tenrecidae > Tenrec > Tenrec ecaudatus. The sequence continues at coordinate 45,903,972 of NC_134547.1, forward strand.
GATCTTCATTGTGCTCTTGCAAAGACTGCCCGGAGAATTTCTGACCTGTTGAGAAAAGAAGCTATCTCAACCTTCACACTGATGTTGGATTTTTATGCATACTGTCACAAAATGTAGCAACGTAGTTCCAAGGTCAACTATACTTAGAGAGCTTACTTGGAGGTTCTAGCAGGAGAGCATAGCTATTTGTATACCCTTAAATGAAGGACTGTCCTTCTATCAGCGAGTTCACCCTTTTCAACCGAGCATGCAGCTTCTGGAGAGACACACACGGAGTGGAGAGGGAGGAAGGGGACACCCACCTAGCCAGTCAGATTAGCTGAATCAACCTTGGCGATTGAGGGGATGGCAGGTATTACAGCTACATCACCCTCACATCCTGAACTGTACTTTGAATTCTCTTTTGAGCCAGTGCTAACACCTTATTGGTTCTTTCATTAGCTTAAGAGCTAAGTGAGCTCTTTGACATATACTCATTTTATATTTGTATGCACATTGTGGTTTTACCAGTGAAATCATCAGAGGAGAAGCAAAGTCTTGACCTGAGTTCTGACCCCAGGGTTATTCCTAAATTGTTTAGCTTGCTCCTCTTCCCCTCTTCCCAGGAGGCTCACACTCATCCTGGAAGAGAGGCAGCCCTGGAGTTATTCATTCCACTTTGTCCCTTTCTCTCGTTCACTGCCCCTCTACATTATCAAGTGTGAAGTCTTTCCTCAGGGAGAGGTCTCTTCTGACAATATGTCCAAAGTACATGAGACAAAGGTGGGCCTTGAATAAAGAAGACCAAGGAACAGATACATTTGAATGATGGTATTGGCTAAGAATATTGAAAGTACCATGGACTTGTTAAAAGAATCGATAGCTCTATCTTGGAAGAAGTACAGGGAGAATGCTCCCTAGAGCATTCTCTAAGAGGAGGAAAACAATTTAAATTCTCTTAAAAGGGAAACTAGCTAGGTTTCCTAAAATGCTTGGTGGATCTTTATGCATAGAAGCATCCCTGAAGCAGGAACCTGGGGCTCTGGTTCTGCATGGCTGTCAGCTTTTCTGCCTGGAAAAGGTGTCCATTTTTCAGTTTACAAGGAAGTATCATATGGGCCTGTAGCAGCCTGGACAGTCACCACTGGCTGCTCTAAAGGATGTTGGGGCCTTGAACTCTCTCTTATATTCTATACTGTCTTCCTCTCTCTGACAATCAGTCTCTCTCACAGGAAGTAGAATTTGTACCCAACGTCCTCCTTGAAGAAGTGCCTCTTTTGCCAAGACACTAGAAGAACTGGGGGGTGCCCGGCCACCAATACGTCTGAACATTTAGATCAAAGGTCCCATAGTCATATTCTGATCGGAAGGGCGGGGATATCTAGAACAGAATTTCACATTTTCCATGGAATTCAGACGTTCTGCAGCCACTGAGGCCAGCTGACCAGCTCCCCACCCCTTCCAGAAACAATTCGAGGGAGGAAATCTTTAAACCTTGTACAGAAACTATCCCCCAAACCATCTTCGAATCAAATCACAGTGTAGCCTAATTAGAAGAGAACTTTATGCACTCTAAAGCGTGTTCTACACGATCAACGCTGCCATAGCAGGGAGGCGTCTGTGTCAGGCTGGTGAAGTCACTCGGGCAGGTTGGCTGAGCAGGATGTAAGAAGGGGGTGTACATGGCGTCGCACAGGGAGAAACTACTGATGTGGGGTGGGTTCTGTTGCATATCTTTTCACCCGAACGAACAAAATGATAAGCAAGCAAGCCTTCCTGCCTTCTGTAGGATCGTTCCAACTCAACACCGTCAGCAAGGTAAGTCTCCTTGATGTCATTGGGCAATACAGAAGCAGGTTTAGCAAGGGAGCGAGAGAGAGAGAGGGAGAAAGAGGGAGAGAGAGAGGGAGACAGAGCCAGGCTTAGATCCTAGGCATCCAACTCCCTGAACCAGAGTCCTTCTGAGGTAAGGCCAGCCAGGTTTTGATCCATATATCTGACTTAGTGCTACCGCCAAGGAAAAGCCCGGGGACTGCCCTCTTTGCGCAGGTTCTGCCGGCAGTGGTGTCAAACCAGGTCCTGGTTTTTGACTCCTGCAGGTTCCGTCCTGCGGGACTCCTCTGTAAACTTTACGTCTCATCAATGGTCCCCGTTGAGGAAAATTGGCTCCTTTGACACCGTTTTAGACAAACCATAATGTGAGTGGGGCTGAAAGAGTTTCTATTTACAAGTCTGCAAGAAATAGCCCTGGGCAGAGGATCGTAATTGTTGGGTGAATGCTCACCAGGGGCTCAGAGGGGAGCGGAGACCGCCCGGGGACAGCGGCAGTACAGCCAGATGCTGCTAGGAGGCTTTGCTCCAAGGATGGCGCAGGTGGGGAGAGTGCTGTGGGGATGGGATGCTTGGAGACGAGGCCTGGGAGCTTCACAAGTACTTGATGGCCAGAGGGGATATGAGGCCTGTCAATGCCCCCCAGGACTTGTTGGGTAGGGGGAGAGTCAAGAAGGGGTGTGGAGCTCTCCTCTTCCTCCCTGCCCAGCACTCTCTCTTGTAAACATATACACCTCTTACCTTCTTCTAGAATGTTCTTCCCCAAAGATTTGCCTGCCCCCCCCCACTCTCACTTCCTTTAGTAGGACTTATTGGCCAGGCTTCACTGATCACCACCAGACGCCCACTCTCTCCAGGATCTTAACCTACTGCATTGTTCATGGACCGAGTGTAGCTGCCTCCTGACATGTCGACTCGTTTCTCAGAGGATTTTCTGTCTCGTCTCTCTGCAATGGGCATGGCTTTGCTCGCCACGGTATTACAACAACAGGGAGCACATAGAGAGTGTCCATTCAACACAGCGAAGAAAGCTAACAAAGGAGTGAATGAAAGACTAAACCCCAGTATCAAGAACCCCTCAGGTCCCCTCCTCTCCTGTGCCCCATGGGACTCCGGCAGTGGCTCGCAACACCTCTAAGCGGATGGCTCATAAAGCATGGTCAATGGGCGCTCCAGCTAGCAGAAGCTGTGGGGAGTTCCCAAGCTACCTACCTCCTCACACGGGAGACAGAGCCACACATCCGAGGCTCAGGGTGACATGTGAGGAGTCTAAGGTGACCCATCTTCAGTGTGCGCGTGACGGACCTCAGATGAGTCCGCATTGCTGTCCCCTCGTCTTCTTATGTTTCTCAGATGGCAAGTATCAAGAACTGGAAGACAGGTCCGCCCAAAGTTAGACTTCGAAATGACCCAGTCATCTCTCTTGGCATGTTCCCACGGAGAGGATCAGGAAACGCAGAGCAGAGAGAGCTGGGGGCTGCCTGGGGGGCTCCCTTTAGATGGCACTGCATGTCCTATAGGCTGTTGGTGTGTCCAGAAGGGTCGCAGAGCCCTGGTGGGGCGGTGGGGAAAGTTGGCCACAAGTCCAAAGGTAGGGGTGCACACCCACATGCTGCTCCTTGGGAGAAAGAGGGGGCAGTCTGCTTCTCTAAAAATCCACAGCCTTGGGCACATGGCAGGGCAGTTCCACTCTGTCTGAGAGGGTCTCTGAGAGTCAGAATCTCTTTGTTTAGAAGGGGAGCAGGTGGCGGGGGAACTGGGGCCCTAGTGTAGGAAGGGAAGTTACCTGATGCAAGTTTCTTCCAAGCCATAGCCTCAGCTGGAAGTTGCACGGACTGGACTGTCCTTTATTGCTCTTCACAGCTGTCTCACTCCCCTAGACATCTGTTCTCTGCCCATCAACCGGAAGATCTCAGTAGATCACACAGTGCCCCTCCTCAGCCCACTGACCTAGCGGTGCGGTGCCCATGACTAACTCCCTCCCAATGCAAAACGGCCCCAGGGTCTCACCATGCATGCGGTCCCGGCGTAGGCCAAGGGCCTAGCTCTCCTTGCCCAAGAAGGGAGGTCAGGCCCCTGAGAGGGCAGAGGCCAGTTACCTCAGTCTGGCCTTCATATTTTTAGCATCTTCCCTCCTTCCACCCCTCCCATAAGCCACTAGCCCACTCCTTGCCCAAATAACAGTCACCGAAATAGCCCTGGCAGTTGACTGAGGGGCACTGGGAGGGTCCCCTCCCGCCGGTCAGTCAGACAGGAGCAGAGGCCCTGGGACTGGATGATACCCAAGCGGAGGCTGTTAATTGTACCTTTGGCCCGAATAAAAAAATAGCTCTCCTCGGGGCTGACTGTAGCACTGGCCTGAGGAGCCAGGTGGCTGCTGCTGCCAGCCCTGGGGGCTGCTGGGGCGCCTCAGGGTCTGGACTTGGCTCCCAGCAACTGGGCAGCAGCAAAGGGACCAACCTGAGCAGCGAGGTGCCTTCTCAGGTCTCCTGGCCACAGGTCACACAGATGGGGAGGAGACTGAGGGCCAGAGAGGAGCATGGCCAGCCATCGCGCTCTCATGTACCTTCCTGCCCCACTGGTCCCGTCCCCACTTTTCTTCCCTGGTGTCAGATACCATGTTTGTCTTTTGTCCATCTATCTGCTCATAGGAATGTCAGCCCCTCCAGGCAGGGATCGGACCTGTTTTTGTGCATGTCCCCAGCCCCCAGAAAGACACCTGACGTGGGGCGGATGCGCATGGAATGCAACCTTAAGTGACAATTCGATTAAGAACAAAACCACTGCGTGCAGATCAGGCCATCGGTTTTTAATTAGATTGTTTGTTGATTGTGGGAAAATTTTCAATGCTCACTTGTTAAAGTGCCCAATTGGGCAGCATTAATCACTTTCACAAAGTTGATCCACCATCACCACAGTTTCCAAAGTCTGTCCTCATTAACAACTCTCCATCGCCTCTCCACTCCCTAGCACCAACCTACCGCACACTGCCACACAAATACCCATAAGAACCACCCTTCCTCTGCACCCAGCAGCCTTTTCATATCAGACCCACCCTCTATCTCCACAACCAGCCCTGGGCCGTGGAGAGGCTCCCTGAGTCCTGAACTATTTTCATAGGTTCTGACTAGGATTCCAAATGATGGGACTTCAGTTCTTTCAGGTTGTGCTTTTTGGGAGTCTGGAGAGGGCAAGATATCGCCTCTCAGTCCAAAGCTGGAAGCTCCTCAGTGTTTCCGTGTCTAATCTTGATTTCTTGAGAGTTCCCTGAGACTTCTATCCCGTGACTTATACGCACCAACCCATCTCAGCCTTGTCTAACGTTTGGATATGGTTTTAGTCTCTCGTTTTGTGGCCATTTATGTATTCATTCATGCACCCCTGGTCAGATGTCACCTCCTCAGAGTCCTTTGTCATCTGCACAACCAGAATCGAACCCTTGACCCTTGTCCATCCCTGACTCTATTTTTCCTTCCTTGTAATGCACCCACTCTGCCATTAATGATCAGCATCTTTCCCTTCCGTTTGTCCTGCTAGAATGGCAGTTCTGTGAGGGCAGAAACACGGTCTAGTCCAGTCACTCAGCATTTCCCAGGCTCAGCCCCATGCCTGGCCCAGAAGAGGAGCTCAAGGCATATTTGTAGAAGCATTGACTTCATTTCCCCAGCAGATGTAGATCGAGGCCACCCAGCCATCAGAAAGGAATGCGTATAATGTCCTTCCTCAGGTCCTGCCCAGATGTGCCCTTGGGTGGATTCAAACGGACAACCTCATGGTTAGAAGCCAAGTATATTCCCAGGTCACATCACCCAGGGATCCTCCAACAAACCAAGCCCCCTTCAGGAGTGTTACACACCGAGGGTCTGCTCGTGATTGTGTTTGGACAAAGAGTGTCACTGAATGAAAAGAATTTTGTTTTCAAACACATCCAACTCTGCTTTGAAAAACCCCCAACAGAGCAGCCGAGAGCCTCCTGGGGTAGGAATCATGCAAGATGCTCTGGGAAGGGCCTGATGTAAGTGCTTCAGCTTTGTGGGCCACACACGCCCCATGACTACAAACAGCACAGCGATGAAGTGGGAAAGGTGGAAATGAACGAGAAGCTGGACATCAAGTCTTTAAGGGATGCCGAAACTCGAATTTTATAGCATTTACCTACGATGTGAAATGTTACTCATCTTTTAATTGAAATTTTAATATTTGTAATCATTTAAAAAATGGGAAATTATTCTTTGTTTTGCTGGCTCTGTAACAAAATAAACCTAAACTAAAACCCAGACCACACACACGCACACACACACACGCACACACACGCACACACACACACGCACATAGACACATGCACACACACACACATGCACACACACACACATGCACACACACACACATGCACACACACACAGGAGTCAGGCTGAGTTTGGTCCCTGGGTCGTAGTTTGCTACTGCTTGTTCTGGAATAATCATTGAGCCTGGCTTCCAGCCCGGGTTGGTCACCATTCATCAGGAGCATGTTAACGCGGTTAACCTTCCTGGGCCTCTGTTTCGCTGTCCAGAAAAGGAGACCTTGGGCCAGATGCCTTCCAAAGTCGGCTCTCAGTTTAACGGAGCCGCCACAGGGATTTTGTCAAATGAGAAAAGGACCTTTGTGCTGGGAGTGAGGAAGAAAGCCCGCTGGTGGCCCTCTGCCCCTCACTGGGCCAGAGGAGAGGGACAGCTCCTGGCTGTGCCGCTGCACTGACCTTCCCCAGGGGACAATGGCGCTCAGGTAATGACCCCAGGACAAAGGGTTTGGGCAGAAATATCACAAGCGCCCTTCCCAGCTCCCGGCTCTACTCCTGCCCGCCTGCCCCCTCCCGCCTTACTTAACAAAGAGCGAGACAGCAGTTGACACTGTAATGTTGAAAATTGCTTGTTTCAGAACATCCCAGTAAACAAGCCCGTCTTTGTTTTAATCCCAGCCTGGCTTACTGTAGTTAATTATAGGAATTTGTGGCTATTTATGTGAACCCAGGACAGGCGAAAACATTCATTTGTCGGCTGTGTAAGTGCTGGGTGGGAATGGGCTTCGAGTGCAGAGAGGTAGCATTTGTCCTGGGGGCCGGGCAAGGTGGCAGGGGCCCAGGTGTGTAATTACCCCCCTCTGCCCCCAAAGGGAGAGGAGGCCACTGTAGAAAGTGACACCTAATGATTGTTTTCTGCCCCGAGTGGGTAACGGGCGAGGTGAGTCTTCACCTGCCAGGTGAGCTGGGTTATTTCTGGGCCTGTCAGCTGCCTGACCCACGGTCCGGTCCCCAGTGGGTCTGGGGAGCAGGGAGCAGAGACCATGGTTCCCAGCTGCTGGAGGGGAGGGGGGCCGCCTTTCTCCCTCCCCCAGCCCCCGAGGAGCCACAGTCAGTGAGGAATGTTAACAAAGAGGAGACAGCGCTGCCTAAACAGAGGCCCAGAGACCATTCTCGGCCCAAACAAAGGTCCCCAGGCCCCCACCCGCTCTGGAAAACAAGTCAGGCTTTGTGCTTACTCAATGATCGTGGTTCACTGTCCCAGACAGCGCTGGGCTGGGCTGGGCTGGCACAGAGCCCGCTGCAGCACCCAATTCTCAGGGGTATTGCCTGTGAGCAGCATGGGTGAGAGGAGCTCTAAGCACTCTGATCCCTGTTTCTCAACTCCCCTGGCCTGACCTCACCTCTGGCTGGGCTGTCAAGAACCCCAGGAGGCTATGCCCCCCACCCCAGCCCAGCCTCCTCCAGGCCTGGCACTGGGAAGGGAGCTGAGGGGTGCAGGTCTGCTCTCTATGCCTGCCTTTCCTCCCCCCTGTGTCCAGCTCCATCTTCTAGCCCTTGTGTGCTCCTCTCTCAATGCCTGGGTGCCGTGACCGCCACCCTCTGCTCACTCACTCCTCTCACCGCCTCCAAAGCACCATCGAACCAGTTAAAGCCCAGCCTGTCTCTTACTTTCCCAGTCATGGCCACCTCCCTGCCTAGCCCACCTTTTCCTCCTGTCAGCCAATTCACGCAGCCTCTCTCCCGACCCAGGTGCCAAGCTCTCCTCCTCCAGGAAGCCTCACAGGATGGCACCACTTGGTGCCGGCCTCTCCCTGCCTGGCGTCTGTCTGCAGGAGAGAGTGTGTGCCTATACCTATGTATAGACACGAGTGCTGTTCAGCCAACCCAGTCGTGACCTTCCTGAGACTTATTCTCATCGTGGGAATAACTATGACCAGCATTCACAGGTGCTTACTGTGTTCCAGGCTGGAGCCCTGGTGGCGTCGTGGTTATGAGTTGGGTTGCGATCCACATGGTCCACCAGCAGGTCCTTGGGAGAAAGACTGGGCTTTCTACTCTGATAAACGGCTGCAGTCTGGGAAACCCACAGGGGGTCGCTGTGAATCAGCAATGGCTCGATGGCAGTGAGTCTGATTCTTTTTTTGATATTGTGTACCAAGGACTGAATTGCTATCCACCAGCCAGGTCAGTGGTTCAAACCTCTCAGTTGCTCTGCAGGAGAAAGATTCAGCTGTCTGCTACTGCAGAGATGGAAAGTCTCAGAAACCCCAAGGGGCAGTTCTCCTCGGTTCTCTAGGGTTGCTATGAGTTGGAATTGACTCAATGGCAGAGTTGGGGGTTACCATTTAATTCATACAACCATCCTAAAGCCGATTTTACCACCGTGGAAACTGAGGCACAGGGAGATTACATGACTCCTCTGAGACCACAGAGCAGCCAAGGCAGAAGTGAGCCAGTGGTGAGACCCTTCGGATAGTGGATCACACACCTTCCCCCAGCTCTGTTCACCTGGAGCCTTGGTGTCAGCCCTGCTGTCATGTTTACACCAGGGAAATCGAGGCAGCCAGCAGTACAAATCAGGGTTCTCTCTCACCAGGCAAACAACCAAAGAAACAACTCACTGACATCAAGTGGATGCTGACTCACAGTGACAGGGTTCCCAGACACAACTCTTGATGGGAGCAGAAAACCTCGTCTCTTTCAGAACGCCTGGTGGTTTTGAACTGCCAACCCTTCAGTTAGCAATCCAGCATGTAGCTACTGATCCACAAGAGCTTCTTCCTAGCCCCTGAAAGCCACTGCTAAAACATTTATCAGTACAGCACAGGATTGGGCTCAGGCCACCCAGCCAACAAACAAAGCCCGGACCCCCTTGCTTGATGGTTACGAGAGGATTTTATAAAAACTTCCAAGGTCCCATCCTACCCCACGCACAGAACAGCGCTGTGTGCATAGAGGTGAGTGTGTTCACCTGCCTGCCTCGAAGAGCAGGTGTATACTTTCTTACTATTGGCGCGACTTGAGCTTGGGAGGATGGGCCGAACCTCTGGAGTGTGTGGCGGTCCCTGTCATCCCATTGCGCCCAGAGCTCTGGGCCATCACAGTGGTGCTGTGGGGTGAGTTTCCCCGCACCCTGACCCTGGTGAAATGTCTCTGACCTTTGCCCAGCGGGCAGGCAGAGCGGAGGACCGCAGACACGGCTCAATTAGAGACTACCTTCACCTTGGTTTCAAAACAGACAAGACAAGAAAAGCTGTGGATAATGTTAGCAAGCGCCCGAGTTAGCCCTTTCCCTGAGTGGAGCACCCCAGAAGGGCCGGGCCTGCAAGGGCTGTCTCAGGAGGTTATTTTTGTTTCTGTACTAGTGGCTTGGAGCAATTTGCTGGGCACCCATTGACCAGAGAGGCCAGGAGGCCCCTGCTGCCGGGAGCTGCCTTTTTACACCAGGGTAATGATGGTTTCTGAGCAGGGGAGATCAATAGGGGATAAAAATATGTTTCCGCACATCTGGACACTGCTATGTGGACCTCGCTGACTCACAGGCATCCGGCGAGGTGGCTGGAATGACAAGAGGCCTTCACAGCATGTGTGGGAGAAGCCAGCTCGCACAAGGCCTCAGAGTCCCCCAAATGGAGAGGCCTCGCAGGAGGGATCAGTGCAGGGTGGATGGCCCATGGTCCTTGCATTTGTACCCATCACAGATGCCCAGGGAATAAGAGGAGGGAGGCTGCTGGGGCTGAGAGCCACTACCAGGCAGAGTGCTGGCATTGCAGATGGTTGGAGGATGAGGACAGGCCAAACACCGCTAGCAATTGAGGTGGCTGGTTCTGGACAGCAAGGGTGTGGCAGAGCAGGCCGAGACATGGGCATGGTGAGGCGGCTAGATGGCAGGGCTGGGTAGGAGCTGGGGCTTGATTCTGCGAAGTGAAGCGGAGTCAGGGATGGGTTGTTCCTGCTGTGGTGAGTTCTCTTCCAGTTGGCCTGGACTCATGGGGATGCCAGGGACAATAGTTGGAAAAGTTGCCTGGTCCAGCAGGCATGTCCAAGCCCATTGTTGCAGCCACTGTGGATTTCCAGGGCCTGTCAACCCGGGGAGCTGATCTTCCGCTGTTACGACTCCTTAAGGCTTGCCCGGGCTCGATTGCGGAAGTGGACTGTGATGTCTTTCTCCCTAGTCTGTCGTAGGCTGGAAGCTCTGCTGAGAACTGTCACCAGTGGCTGGTCCTGCTGGTATTGGAGAGACTGCTGGCATAGTTCCTAGAATTATGTTTGTTGTCAAATGCTGTCCAGTCGGTTCTGGTTCCGAGTGACCCTGTGTACAACAGAATGAAACACCGCCTTGGTTTTGTTGCAAGCGCTGTGTCCATCCGTCTCTCTTTGAGAGCTTCCCTCTTTTCACTGCCCCTCTACATTCAAGTCACCCTGTGATCAGCATCAGAACGGTGGCAGAGGATTGAAACGGTGGGTTTCAGAAAAGATCAGAGACCCCAATAAACATTGCAGGCACACAGCTTTAAGATACCCCGTCTATTGCTGGCCGCTCAGAGGGCCCTCCCTGGGCCGGCGCCACCAGCAGCACCTAGGAGCTGGTTGGAAAGGCAGAAACTTGAGCCCAATTCCAGAACTTACATTTGCACAAGGGCTGCAGTCCATGTTCTGTTGAGTTTATGAGCCACTGACTAACAGGACGTAGGCCTGATGGCTCCCCCAACAAGACAGAGAGACTGATAGCGGCCACTACACTGATGTTCTGTCCTTAGCTCCCATGCCAGAGGTGCACACACTTTTTCAGCATGCGAGGTGCTTATAAAATCATCAAGTCAAAATAGTCTACCAACTACAGAAATGTAAAACATATTTGTATCTATTTATTACATTTATTCATAGATGCATGGAGAATTCCTCATATGTGCAATGTATGTTTATGTACCTTGAATAACCGCATGAGTCTATATTACACAACACAACACAATTAACTATGTCCACTTTTTGTCATGACCTGAGTTTACTCTGATGACTTGCACTGAATGGAATGAGCCCGGGATGCTGCTGACAGCCAGCCTCAAACACACTCCAAATGATCATCGGTCCTGGGGGAATGGTACTTGGACTTAATGATCCTTATATGGTGAAAGGCTGACTCTCATAAATAAGTAGAGCGGAGTAATACAGTCAAGGAGGTAGCACATTGTCTCATGTTTGGGTACTTTCCCTCTGCGAGTAAGCTCCAGAACTGTTCATGTGCTCTGGACTTCAGCTGAATGTCACCTTGTAGTGTCAAAAGCTCCTATTCCGTATGAAAGTTTTTGTATTCTTTCTTGGTCCAGCCCTCCCCCCCACACTCATTTTAATACCCTTTCTACGTTTAAGAGAAAAAAACCCAAGGCCTAAATATTGGCGATAACTTAGTCAGTTTTGCTTCAATTAGCGCTGTTGTTTGCGCATGCGTTTGACACCTAAGATTGCATCTAATTGGCTGTGCTGTCTATCAATTAAATGATGATAAGCTTACGTCTATTTTTAATGCCATGCAATCTACCCACAGTACATTTGCAGTCGACTAGTAGATCGCAATCGACATATTGAGCACCCCTGTCCCACACAATTAGCCGGCAAGTCTTGGTGACTTCTGGTGCAATGGAGTGGAGTGCTTCTCCCTCCAGTGCCGTCCCCAGAACTGGCTGTTAGGTTGAACCGTTGTGACACACAGGATCTTCCTGACCCAACCAAACTTGCGGCCTCTGAGTCGATTCTGACTCAGGGTGACCCTATAGGACAGAGTAGAACTGCCCCCCTGTGTAGGTTTCTGAGGCTGTAACTCTTCATGAGAGTAGAGAACCTCCTGTCTCTTCTGCCGGGGCAGCTGGTGGTTTCCAATGGCTGACTTTGAGGTTAGCAGCTCAGTGCAGAACCACTATGTCACGAGGCTCCTTGGAGGTCATTAGCTAGCTGATTTTCAGAAGTAGATTACCAGGCCTTTCTTCCCAGTAAAGCTTAGCCTGGAAATGCTGAGGACACCTCTTCAGCATCCCAGTAGCACACAGGCCTCCACCGACAGAGATGGTGGCTGCATCTACGGTGCATTAGCCGCTGGACATCCAATCATAACACAGAAGTCAGCCATCTGCCCCAACCACTGACCGGTCCTTTCTTGCGATTGTTAGCTGTCAGCTGCCTTGGAGCTGAGTCCAGTCCTTGGCCACCAAACCCACGTGCTCAGGGAAGACCTGCTCCATAGGGTCCTGAGATGGAGAGCTTTCAGAGAGTTCGCCAGGCCTGTCTTCCCAGGTGCATCTGGGTGGGTTCAGACTACCCACCTTCCAGTAGTCCAGGGCTTCACAGACTGGCCTTGCATCTCCTATCTAGACCCTGCTTCATGCCTACGGTACCATGGCTTCCGGCCACATCCGTCTGTCCCCAGCCCTTCTGTCCCAAGAGTTCAGGAATCCCTTGTTGCTGCGGCAAAAGAGGCAACTGAAAGTCATGTCCCTGACCACATTTCCCGCTCCCTTGGTATTTTAAACAGCCTTTGTTTGGATCCTAGGAGATCTCGGCTCTTCCATCTCAGGACAAAAATGGTAATGTCTCAGGCTGGGCATTTTGCTGTAAGTGCAAAATGGGAGAGAGTGGGGGGGACCAGGAGGCCATCAGTTGACCCCCTCACTTGGAACATAGGCACTGGTATGGGGGTCGGGGAGGCAGCATGTCTTGAGGGGTGGCATCTTCATCATGAAAGAGAGAGTGATTGTGTTAGCTTGGACCCTTGTCACTTTTGGATGCTGCCGGGCCTGCCTCTGCCATCCTGTCTGTGTTCTTGCTGCCTGAGGTGGCCATAAAGACACCTTCCCTGCAGCGTGCAACGGGCAGGGGACAAAGCCCCCTGTTGTTGCGGAACGTCAGGAGGATCGGTCATATTCTAACTGTGAACCAGGAGCGTGAATTCTGAGCACCCTTTACACAGCTCAACACGCAGCTCCAGCGTCAACCAGGAGTTCAGGGGGTTCATGATTGGGGCTTGGGCTCTGTCCCCAATGTCACAGTCCCTTGGTCTGCCCTCCTAAGAAGGGTACCCCATGGATGTGAATGGGGACCTGGGTTTTCTGACTCCTGGCTTCTACCCCCAAACGTGATGGTTTCATAAATTGGTGAACCTGTACCTCACTGACATCCACATGATTGTAAATCATCATTTTCTGATTGGAAACTTATCCTCTTTTGGAATAATATTCTGGGTGTCAAGAGCGAGCTTGTTTTTGTGATATTCTGCCGACAGATCTCCTACTCAGACCCAGCCAGAGGCATACGTTTTAGCTGTTCAACAGAACACAAAATAAACCTTGCCAGAAGATAAGAAAGCTCCCCAAACCAATCTCACTGTCATCAAGTCAATTCTGACACATAGAAACCCTAACTGCCCCTGTGAGTTTCCAAGACTTTAAATCTGTATGGGTATAGACAGTCTCATCTTTGTCCTGAGGAGGAGGCTGATGGGTTCGAACTGTTGATCTTGTGACTAGCAGCTCAATGTGTAACCCACTATACTACCAGAGCTTTGCATAGAAGGAGAGTCTCTAAAAACTCACTACTGTTGAGTCCATTCTGACTCACAGCAACCATGTAGGACAGGGTAGACCTGACCCTGTGGGTTTCCAAGACTGTAACTCTTTTTGGAAGTAGAAAGCCTCATCTTTCTCCCAAGGAGCATCTTGTGGTTTTGAACTGCTGATCTTGTGGTTAGCAGCCCATCTGTAGCTCCCTATACCACCAGGGCTAATAAAAAAAAAAGATAAGCAATCATAAGAACAATTGGGTTTGTAAAACGGAAATTTGTTCGGTGCCTGCGGTTTTTCTTTTATATGAGGGAACTGATTTAATGTGACTCCTATGAAGAAGGAATATGAAGAAGAAAGTTTCGCTTTATGGAGAAGAGTGTCAACTCTGAGAAGCTCTGTCACCCTCCCAGGGTCATCCGTGGCACAGGGATGCAGGCTGCTGAGCTACATTTTAAACAAGGCAGAACCGTAGCTGTTCAGATCCAGATTCATGCATCATGGAAGGCTTTCTGGAAGAGTTGGGCTTTGACCAAGCTGCAGGGCAAGCGTGTCCCTCAGAGAGGAACATTCGACAACACTAACCTCTTACTTTTCAGTTTCCCACAGGTCTTTTGCACTTGATGTACACAGTGCTGTGCGGTAGGGGCTCCTCATCCCCACGTCACAGATGGGGAAACTGAGGGAGGCACAGAGCACTGCTGCTTTGCCCCAGGTCACACACAGGTGAGCGGCAGGACTGACATGGGAACCTCTGCTTCCCGCCCTCTGGGCCAGCCCGGCCTGCTCACCATCCCTCCCAGGGGCTCCTGCTGCTCCACTGACCCTGCAGGTGGATGTGTGTCAGGTCACACGGGTCACCAACTTCTTTGGACCAGAGCCGCTCTCAATTGGGCCCCTTGGACCAGTTTATCTCCTGGGAAGTCCCTGCTGGCTCCAAGAACTCGCCAGCCCCCTACAGCCTGCACCAGAGAAGGCTCTGGATCCTTTGCTGCTCAGAATCTCTGGCTCCGGTGCTTTGTGGAATGATCTTCCTCCATCGAGCAACAGGCCCCAGCTTTGCTCACAAGAACCCATGAGGCTGGGAACCCCCCTGCCACCTTTAGCTGCCAAGACCCCCCTTGGCCTCAAACAATCCCCCTCAGGCCCTTGGGAAATAAATACCCTTGACTGTGTTTCTTTAAACTGATAGTCAATTTCCCCTTTATGAAAATTAATGCTAGCTAGGAAACGCCTTGAAAAATACATCAAGGTGAGGCAAATGGCATTTTGAGATCAATTCCTGGCACAGAGATTGGGCGGATTTTGCTTGCTTCCCCCTGCAAACCAGCGTGGGGGACACCAAGGACTGGCAGGAGCAGAGCACCACTGAGAAGCTTCTCCTGCTTGGAGGCCGTGGCTGGGAGGGGGAGCCACAGTCGGCCCCCGTCTCCCATCACACGCTCCCGGCCCCTTCCACACCGCTCCCTCTCAAGGTTTTCCATCTTAATTTTGTTTAGAAATTTGAAAAGCAAGCGAAAGTGCCGCATGATTACGGACTTCATTTAAAGTTTGATTTCGGTTTCTCTCTGTTCTCATATCAAAGATAAAGTGAAACTGGTGGTATCGTGTTCAGGTAATGAGATTTTATATTAAAAAGAATAAATTAAGCTCATAAAACCATAGGCAGAAGGGCTGAGCGGGGCGGGCAGCCTCAGGAAGGGGCCCACACATTTATGTCAGGAGGACCCACCATGATGAGGAGCCCACGGGTGGGCCTGGGCTTTTAAGTCAAGGCCACATCTTCCTCTGGCTTCTTTTTGGAAAGTGTCCCCCTAGGTCGGGGTGAGCTTCCTGGCTCATAGTGTCACCCTTCCCTACACCACCCTCTGGCGGTGTGATTGTTAGCGAGCAGCTTAACCTCTCTGATGGATGATCACTGCTTTCATCTCTAGAAGGTGAGTCTTATTCGTCCCTGCTTCAGGTGTTGTAATGCCAATCACGGCACCGGGCAGCGCATGGGGAGTATCGGGAGCACTTGAGGAAGGCCACCTACGGTCACTTCTGAGGAGCAAGCTCCTTATCCGGCCTTTTGAGTAAATGTATGCACTCGTTCTTGTTCAGCCACAGTCCTGCACACTCTGTGTCGTGATTACTGCTCACACTAGCCTGGGCTTGGGAAGGAGAAAAAAAAACATCTCTGGGTTTATCCAGAGGGCTTGAATCCTGTCTCCACCACTGCAGATTGGGAGGCTGAGATAAAACGAGGCAGATTTTCCAATGCTCCTTCTACCCTCCTGTCTTCCCCTCCCCTTTCCTTCCTTTGGGGCAATAAAACAAAACACAAAGGCCAGGAATCAAATAAAGCCTCTGTACCCACGCTGTCTCTGGTCATTTTAAAGCAGATCCTGTTTGAAAAGCCGGGTGACATTTCCCTTTAACGCCTGATTTTTTTTTAATGCCGGCTGCATTTTTTAAGCACCCGGCCGGCTTGTACAGCCGAGGCAGTACAGTAGCTGCGCCGACTGTACCATTTGATCATTAATTTATCACAGTTCTAGCAGTTTGTCTGAAAGGTGATAGCACTTTCATCTAATGAGCCCACGGCCAGGGTGGGGGCGAGGGAGCCCCGTCTGGCCAGCTAGCAGGGTAAAGGCCAACATGCCATCTCTGTTGGTCCTTTTTGCCTTCCAGAGCCCACTTCAGCCCAGAACAGGCCGGTGCGGTGGTGCTACGGTCCGGTCACCATGGATGAGACTTGGAAGGCTCCCAGTGGGCTGAGGCAAAGAGGAACCTTTGACTTTTGAGAATGAAACTCCAGCCTGGGTGCGGAAGGAGCCGCTGCACCCAGGACAAGCTTGGCCATACTGCGGTGCAAACCCCCCTGTGATACCATCTGAGGCTTCTTTCCACGGGAGGAGCTGATCCTTACTCACCTGGTACTTCCACTGCGGGCCACTCACCAGGGCAGCCCGAGGGCCATAGGCTGGGCGATTCCATTTCACAGAGGTAGGGAAGAGAGCGGAGCCCACCCCAGGGTCTTCCAAAGCTCTCTTGGGAAGGGACAGGGCACCACAACTCCCATGTCATCAGTCAAAGCAACTCATGGGGATACCCATGCAAACGCAACAGAGCAGAGATGGGCGCCTTCTACCATGTGCCCCAGACAAGTCATTCTCAGTAGCCTGGATGACGAGGCCATCCTGAGGATTCCGTGTGTCAGAGCAGCGCTGCCTCCTCAGTGGATCCCAGGTCCCAGATCCATCCACTTCTCTCCATGGTCAGCTGCTGCCTTCACAGGGGCTGCCACCCTCTCTCACCTTGCTGGTGCGTGCTCCCTTCCAGCAACTTCCCCGTGCATGGTCTCATCCCGACTCTGGACCTCAGTGACTGTGGAGTCACCTTCTTACATTTTGTCTAGGCATCATCATCATTACACCCTGGTCTATGATCCACAAGGTCAGCAGTTCCAAACCACCGGCAGCTCCATGGGAGAAAGACAGGGCTTCCTACCCCGGGAAAGAGGTACATATTCAGAAATGTACAGGGGCAGTTCTACCCTGTTGTGGTAGTCTGGGTACTTTAGAGAAACAAATCCACAGAAACTCATGTGTAATAGAGAGTTTTATATAAAGGGTAAGTGCACATCAAGAAAACATCCCACCCCAGTGCTGCCCAAGCCCACAAGTCCAACATTAACCCATATGTCTGACACCAATCCACAAAGTCCTCCTCCATCTCACAAGACACACACTGTTATGCCAACTGCAGGAGAAAAGCCAAATCAGTGAGCGTGTAAGCATCTCAGCGCTGGCAGGGGTCTCCACATGGCTGCTCCAGCACCCAGGGCTGCATCGAGGTAGGTCCATGTGGCTTCTCCTTGGGGATGTCTTGCAGGAAATGAGCCTTGCCAGCTGAAACAGGGAACTGGTTAAGGCAGCTGTCACCTGGTCAGACCAACAGAGTACAAGAGACCTGAGAACTAGAAAGGCGAGGCTCACTGAGCCATTTATCTCTCTACCCTTCAATTAACTCCACATGTGTTTCTCGAACAGGTTGGCCCAATAAACTAACTACCTCACCTGTCCTTATAGTAGGCATCGCTCGATGGGCATACATTTGTGAGAAAGCATTTTCTGGTGACTGGAATTAGCTGAAACTGGCAGTACCACTGGTCACTTTTAGTCCAGGTATCTCATTTCGCTCCTCCAAGGTACCCATCAACCCTGTCCCCCCAGGTCTCCCTCTTCTTCTACCGGCTTGTGGGGTTGGACAGACCTGTGAGCTCTGCTGTTAGAGCCATCCTGGGGCCCATGGCCAGGCTCCTGTTCCAGGAGGCCTGTCTGGCAAACAGAGGACTTATTCCGATTGGGATTTCTTTTACAGGTTTGGTGAGATCTGGCCACCAGAGAGGACCTGGCTCAAGTTTGGACAGTTAAAATGGTTTATAGAGACAGGAGTGCCACAACCAGTTTCTCCCTGGGTTCTATAGACCTACAGCTGGCCCTGCTCTATCCTTCTACTCGGCTCCACCTGGATCCATCTCCCCCTCAAGTTCAGAGAAGACTGAAAATCCTTTTGCGAGTTCACATCATATTGAGAATCAATTAGTCTGTTTTTTAAAAAACCAGTTCAGTCATGTTTATTTCTTTATTCCAACCATTGTATTGGCACATGATCACATATCATACAATCGAACAGCTCAATTGTTCAGTCACCTCCAGGGGAGTTGTACAATCACCACCACATCTATCTTAGAGCTCCCTCTCTCCCCACGGCCACATCACCTTCAAACTCTGCTGTGTGATCACTATCAGTTCTCATGCTGCCTCCTGCTTCCCACCATCACTGTTCACGCCTGAAATCCCTCTTCCCTCCCCAGCGACCATTCCCCACCCCTACATTCCCTACAACATCTTGTCTCAGTTATTATCATCATCCAGCCATTCCTCCTGCGCTTCACAGCTGGGAAACCCAACAGAAAACTTGAAGACAAGTCTCACTGAGGTGGTAAGGATAAGACCGCATTAGTATAAAGGCAAAAATACAAATGATGTGCACGAGGGAAGAGACCCCTACTAACATTCAAAAAGCCAGGGAAGAAATTTCTGCATGGGGACAACTGAGAGATACTTGCACCCAGTACTAATTCAGGTTGTACTTTATGGAGGACAGACTGGCTTGGTACTGAGTTCAATCTGCACAATCAGGATTACAATGGTCTCTGCCTGAAAGTAAGGCTGTTCAGGACTCCTGCCTTTGGCTAGAATGATCTGCCCACAGCTTGGGCTGACTAGATGCTCTGCAGATGAATTGGGCTCCCACTGTTCTCCATGGCCTCTCTCTAAAGTGGGTGTGCATAATGTTAGCTCTGGTACTTTTCTCTTTGCCATATTCAAATTTTGTCATTGTCATCTTTGGATCACACAAGCTGGTGTGCTTCTTCTGTGTGGATTTAGTTGTCACCTTGCTTAGATGTCTGCTTGCTTCAATACAAGTCTTTAAGACCCCAGGCACTATTTCGATTGGTAGCTGGGCACCATTTAGTTTCTTCACCACACTTTGCTGTAGCACTCTTATCTTCAGTGATCATTTCATGAAGGTGAGTACCCAGCAGGGCCATGATGTAAGAACTAATTGTTCTTAAGTTTGGAGTTAAGATTTAGTGTGATTCCCGAAATCCATTCCTGGATCTATGAATTGTTTGTTTCTTAATTTGCTGTAACTTGGAAATTAATACATGTCACATTATTCCATAGTTCAATCACGTCAAACATCATGGTACAATTTTTTCCATAATCAGTCTCTTCCTGGGCTTCTGGAGGTCATGCTGCCCCAGGCCCTAAAGTTTTGAGGTGGTACAAACAGTGGACATGCTTGGTTGTTCACGAAAAAGATGGAAGTTCAAGTCCTTCCAGAGGCACCTTGGAAGAACAGATGGCCTGGCAATCAACTTCCCCCCAAATACCATCAGCCAGTGAACAGTGTCTGAGGCAGATTTAGTTTCACACACACAGGATTGCCATCCATTAGAACTGACTCGACAAAACCTGGTCTTCCAAGACCAACACTTCCAGTGTGTAGCCTGCTTGCTCTGTAGACTCACCTGGGGAGCTTCTGAAACTTAAGGAGGGTCTGCAGTGAGGTCAGCATGGGGTCAGCTCTGTGGTTTGACGAGCTCTTCAGGTGATTCCAATATGTCATATGGGACGGTGACCACTTCTGCCTCTCTGGTCTGCTCTCTACCCTCTCTCGTCTCTCCTCTTCTCAGTTAGTAAGATTCATCTTCTTTCCTCTTCAGCACTTTGCTTTCCTTCCCTCCAAGGTCTCAAGTTCTTCGCCCATCTCGGGACACTCATCCTGCCCCTTTCCTCTGCTGGGGATATCCATCTTCTTTCTCCCAATGCTGGCGATGCTTCCGCGCTCTTGCCACTGGGGTCTCAGCTCAGGTGTTTTACCAGCACAAAGAGGCTTTCTTGACCTTCCACTGTCATGTTGCTCCCAGGTTACAGTTGTACTCATTTAATCTTCTTATTGATTTACCTGGGGTTATTTAGGATTTGAGGGAAAGTTAAAAAAAAAAAGCATCGCTCCAAAATTGTAGAAACCTTTATTAGAAATATCAAAATGTGAAATTATTGTTTTCTCAACATATTCTCCATCTAGGTTTATACTCTTCTGAGATGGTGCTTCCATCTCTAATTGCATTAGACTGGGTTCTCTAGAGAAGCAAAATGAGTGACTCTTCTATGTGTAAAGAAAAGAGAAATTTGTAAGTTGGGGATATGGGTAAACTCAGTAGTTTCAGTCTGTGAGTCAGATATTAAGCTGGGGGCTTTGTCTGACTCGTGTAGCCGTCAAGGCCAACAGAGTGAGGAGAAGCAGGAAGAAACACTCAGGAAAGTCACGGACTGTTGGAGACAGAGGTGGATGAATCCCAGGTTGACAGGCAATATGGCAGAATACTGATAGCTCTCAGACTCAGCAAGCAATGTGGTGGGCCATTGGCTCAAACCCAAAGAATTGGAAGTTGAGGAGCCAGACAGGGGATCCAGGCCAGTAAGAAGATCAGAGTCCTCCTTGCCCCCAACCCTCCAGAGTCAGCTTAACCGGGGGTAAGGCACACTCCAGATGATAAATATTTCAAATTGCATTAGGGCTGTGAGCTGTTTAAGGAGTATGTATCTCTCACCTAATTTCCCCTCAACTGGTTGGCTGCTCATAGCAGAACCCAGCACCGAGTTGATTCGATTATGTTAGATTACATAACAGAGGGAGGTCTCAACTGCCAAATCACTGAGATTCCTGGCCCAGCCAGGTTGACATAAAATCTAGCTATCACACAATCCTTTCCTCAGAGAGGTTTGCACGCTTTGACATACACCATGTCCAAACAGCAGTCTGAGTGTCCTCAAGGGACCAGAATCATGCTCCTTGGAAATACTCTTTGACTTTGGAGAATAAAAAGAAGTCAGAAAGATCCAGGCCAAGGATGTGGGGTGAATGAGGCAAGGTTTCCCCACGGAGTTCTTGTAGAATGAGTGAGTATGTGCCACCAGTCTGATGGACAAAACCAACATTCTCAGGAAAAATTTCCTGGCCTTTGTTCTCACCGGTGCAGTTTCCAATTTTCTGAAAACATCTTAATAATTAACCTCCACAAAGTCTTCACTTCGAAACCACCAACCCATCTGTAGTGGAAAACAAGGCTGTCTCTTCTCTCCCAGCCCTCGAAACCCACAGGGCAGATGTGCTCTTTCCTTAGAGCGTCTCTAGGAGCTGAAACAGACTTGATGGCAGTGAGGAATGTTTGTTTGTTTATTTTAGTGCAATACACTGAGAAAATCAACTAAGATTACCCTTTGGGGTCCCAGAAAATCATGCGCGCTGACCTCTCTGCCTTGAATTGAACGGACCCAGCAGAGCTCCTTGGAAGCCATTGCTTTAATCAGACCTTGTTTTGAAGGTACCTTAATGAGACAAATCCCAAACCACACTCACTGCCATCAAGTCACCGCTGGCTCATAGTGACCCCCTGTGGTTTCTCAGACTCTAATTGTTTACAGGAGTAGAAAGCCCAGTCTTTCTCCCGCAGAGCTGCTGGTGGTCTCGAACTGCTGACCATGTTGATCACAGTCCAACATGTAACCACTGGGTAACCGAGGCTCCTTAGTTAACGAGACAAAGAAACGTGTATTGCTGACTTTGCCTGTAGTTGTCTATGGAATGCAGGGACCTGTTTAAACATGCTTGTCTAGAATAAGTCTGTGCATGATATGGACTGGAACCTTAGTAGTAATACTTTTTGACGGACCCGTGTCTGTTTTGTATTTTCCTCCACTGGAATGCAAGCTTCTTGAGGGCAACCTCTTTGCTCTCTTTGCCCACCTCCCAGTCCAGCGTCTTATTCGGTGACGGCCTCTTTGCTCACTGTGGCGTGCATAAATAAAAAAGCTAATGTTTACAGAGAGTTTCCTGAAGCTGGATGCCTTTGATGATTATTTTCAGACTGTAATTCTGGGAAATAGTTTGTCTCTGTTGAATAAGTGGTAAGCGTGGCTGTTTCTTAAACAGGTAATTGTCCAGATTGTGTAACTCCGGAATAATAAATTTAGCCCGAGCTTCCTAGGGTCCAAGGTAAAAAGAGTCAGGTTAACCATAGAAGCTATGTCAATCCACGTGTCTGGTATATTTGCTTCTTCCTCCTTCTTCCCCGTGGTCTTTGATTTTCCATGTCTATTTTCACAGCCTCTGATTACAAGCTGTCTCAAATCCTTTTTGGGAGCTGGCAGAGTATAAATAGCCAGGAACACAAACAACTGATTCATGTGTGAAATGCTATCTTATAGATGTGCAGTCCAAGTTCCAGGCAGGTGGGGTGGCTTGTCTGAGGCCACACGGCCTGGGTGAGAACCCACATCGCTACAATTTCCAACCAGTTTGCTTGCCTCTTGTTTTTCCCTCTGAAAGTCCTATACAGTTCTGGGGATGTCATATGATTAATTCTTCTCGAAGCAAACAACAACAACAACAACAAAGCAGAGATGCTACCACTGTTGGTGCAGTGGTTACACATTGGGCTGCTAACCTAAAAGTTAACAGTTCAAAACCACCAGTTGCTCTGCAGGGGAAAGGTGAGGCGTTCGAATCCCATAAAGGATTGCAGCCTTGGAAACTCATAGGGGCAGTTCTACCCTGTCCCATAGGGTCGCCGTGAGTCAGAATTGACTTGATGGCAATGGATTTGTTTGTTTGTAAAGCAAACTAAAACTTGGAAAAGCTAAATGACTGGCTTGGGGTCACCCAGCAAATTAGGACCGAGCCAGACCACAATTCTTGTAATATGTGACAAAGCTATTGGAGAGAGAGAGAGGCTGGAAACCTGTGAATGCCCTCTGACCATAGACCGGGGTTGTGCACAGCCTTGCTAGCATGCAGAGTGCATTGGAAAGGGGATTATTGTAGATGCAGTTAGGTTAACATTTGACACCTAACCACTTGATCTCCCTTTTGGCTCATTTTAGATTTATTCTAGTTTTAAATATTTTTATCTAGTTTTTAATATTTGCTGCTTTCTTTTCGATTGAGGTTTTTGTCTGACTTTGTTATTGTTGTCTTAAAATTTTTATTTTTATGTTTTTCCGTACGCAAAAGTCAGGATAGGTAGCTCTCCAGAGACAGTAGCTAGATTAAAGATTCCTTGAGGGTATGGCAGGGGACGTCTGGGAACAAGGGGATATATAGCCATGATTACAAGAAAAAAGAACACGTTTTTAAATGGATTGTGTTGATGAGTCTACAGCTCTTAATATGATTGAGCTATTAATTATATGTGAATGATATGCCAAGAAAACTGTTAAAAACAAAACAACAAAAAAACCGGGTGCTTTTGAGTTGATGCCGACTCCGGGTGACAGCGTGGGACTGTGCTCAGTAGGGCTTTCAATGGCTGCTTTTGTGAGAAGCGGATTGCCAGACCTTTCTTCTGAGGCACCCACATGCCTTTCTTCTACTAGCCGAGCAGGGAACAGTTTGTACCACCGAGGGAATCCCTTGGTACCATTTAGAGGACATCATGCCGACTTCCTTCCCCTGTGGCACAGTGGTTGAAGCATGCGTGGCTAAGTGCCACCCCAGTGGTTCAAACTCATCAGCCACCCCATGGGGTACGGATGTGGCAATCTGCTTCCATAAAGGTGTCCAACTTGGGGAGCCCTGGAGGGCAGTTCTGCTCTGCCCGACAGTGTGGCTGTGAGTCAGGAGGGGCTGGATGGTGGTGGGTCAGGTCAGGCTGAGAGCCTGGCAGCAGCCCCGTGCGCAGGGATGAGAGACCAGCTGCCACATTTACATAGCTGGCGGAAGAATCCGAGGCCATTTGCTAATTCTCTGCTCCGGGCCCATAATTGCTTTACCGGCAAATTATCACTGAGCAGGGACATGCCACAGAGAGTGTTGGAAGGAGCCTGGCTCTGGGCTCGCATTTGATGCTCATCTGATAGAGAAATGTCCTTTTTTTAAAAAAAAAAAAATCATTTTATTGGGTGTTCGTACAACTCTTACCACAATCCATACACGCCTCCATTGTGTCCAGCACATTTGTTGCCATCATCATTCTCAAAACATTTCCTTTCTACTTGAGTCCTTGGTATCAGCTCCTCGAAAAATGTCTTAAAGACAGACATCTGCATTCAAAAAAGTCATCATGGGCTGAACTCAGAGCCCAGCACCGAAGATAGTGACGGGGAGAGGACAAGGCACCATCAGAAGGGAGAGGAGCTGGAAGATGGGGGCAAGGTTTGGTCAACAACCTAACCGTGCTGCTGTCATTGGCTTCCCCGGGTCAATTCTGACAGACAGCGACCCGATACAACAGAGAGAGGAGGACTGTCCCATGGGGTTCCTTTGGCTGCAAACCAGGTGGGAGCACATCGCCACGTTCCTTCTGTGTGGTCACTGGGACGGTTCAGGCTGCCATCTCCCCGTAGCATCAGAACCCTCAGCCATGCTCAGCTAACAGGAAAGCGATTTGTGCACACCTGGAAACCCCTCCTGTGAACCGGGAACTGCAGCTGGCCTGCCAGAGCTGCCTTTGTGGTTCATCGCCCCACTTTCTTGGTATGGGGTGACACTAGTGAAAGCCGAGGCTCCCCGAGCTCTGGGGACATGTGGGGAACCACTGGCCACGTGCAAACCCTAGGGGATCATGGTCCTTGTTAGACTCATGGGACTTCATGAACCATCCGATGAAATGCTGCCTGGTCCTGTGGCAAGTCCGTAACTGATTGCAGACTGGACTTAAACTGTGATTCACAGGGTTTTTACCGGTTGAGTTTCCAAAGGAG
The DNA here is from genome assembly GCF_050624435.1 of Tenrec ecaudatus. Lineage (NCBI taxonomy): Eukaryota > Metazoa > Chordata > Mammalia > Afrosoricida > Tenrecidae > Tenrec > Tenrec ecaudatus. The sequence continues at coordinate 45,928,935 of NC_134547.1, forward strand.
ATCACCAGACCTTTCTTCCTAGTCCATGTTAGGCTGGAAGCTTCACTGCAAATTGCGAATTGCAAGCCTCCACTGGCCAATAGATGGTGGCTGACCGTGAGGGACTGCGGCTGAAACTTTGAAACTGGGTTCCCCATATGGGTGTGTGTGTATGTGTGTGAATTCTACCATGGGGACACGAGTCTATCAATTATAAGTGAAGAATGTAAGTATGATGAGATGAAGCAACCTGCCCAGATTCACACAGGGCCTGTGCCAGGTTTGATTTGCATAGGCTTGTAGGTCAGAGCCTGGGCTCTAAAACACCTTACTTAACACACGTCCTCCTCCAGGTTCAGCCCCAGCCTGCCTGTCTGCCTCCACCGCCCCTCCCTCTCTGCTCCAGGTCCGTGTGGGGGCATCCGTGGGCTTCTCTCTTACTGTGTTCAAATGCATTCCGGCTCCTAGCCACCCTCGGTCAGGACAAAACTGTCCCCTTTCATGAGGGCGGAATGCTTCATCTCATCTTTCTCCCGAGGAGCAGCTGGTGAATTTGAACCCCTGATCTTGCGGTTAGGGGGCCAACTTGTAACCCCACCCCAGCATCGAAAATGCGCCTGGATGGTAGCATGGACTCCACAGCCCGTAGAATAACAACACGACCGCGAGCCGACATCCAGCCCAGCCCCTGGGTTCCGGAAGTGCACGGGAAGGGACGTGATGAGCAGTCCCCCTGTATGACAGATGCCGCAGGCAGTATCACCGCCAGCCCCAGGCAGCCTCGCCGAGCGAGCGCGGGGCCCTGGCTGCACGGTGGCCTGCACGGGCCCCCGGAGCCGGGCCTGCGAACCCGGGACCAGAGGAAGCTCAGCGTGCGGTAATTCGCTCGAAAAGCTGTATAGATTTCTTAATGCTGGAAAACACAGGCCGGCGGTGGGAATTGCGGGCTCCGGGGAGGCCTCCGCTCCACTCAGCGCATGTGCCACGGGCCGACTGGTGCAAGCAGGGGGGCTTCCTGGGGGAGGCGGGCGCCCCCTCTGCCTGCCTGGCCGGGCGCAGCCCCAGGGCCAGGGCCAGCGTAGTTCCAGCCCTCTCTGCACCCCACCCTTCCAAGTTGATGCATTTCAAATCCCGCATCAAGCAGCACAGGCTGTTGGCTAAGACCCACTTTAATGAGCAACGGAGAATAATTTATAATCACTTCTAATTAGTACAGAGCGCGGTGATTTGCCTGCCAAGCCCTAGGAGAGCCGGGTTTGTTCTGAAGGCCGAATCTGCCCCCTGCAGTCTTGTGCACGGGCTCTGTCGGTGGTGCGCAGGCCCCAGCGCACAGGAAACGCCAGCCCGGACCTCCCGGGACTGAGCTGTACCGCCTTCAGTTCTCCCTGCCACCAACTTTCCTGGCGGGGTGGCCCCAAGCTGGCATTCGTTCAGATGCAGGCAGCTCGGTGGAACAGCACTAACTGGCAGCAGAGGAGAATGGGGCTCTGGCTACTGCCCTGGTCCTGGCGCTGATTGGAGACTTTTGGAGTTGTTAGACCCGGGGATGCTGTTGGCATGTAATGAGGAGAGGCTGCTGCTAGCCGCCCACAATGCACTGCACAACCTCACAACGCAGTTACCCAGGTCTGCAATGCCCATTGGGCTGCGGTCAAGAAACTCTGGGCTACCCTGATCTTTTAAAAATAAAATAAAATAATTGATGCGGTTTTATGGTTGGGGTTTAGAATCGAAACGGCAGAGCATGCACACCGATTCAACAAGTTGGGCGTGTGAAATTCAATGACATCGTGGTATTTACCTAATCTGGTGTTTATTTGGGACTTGAGAGGATTGCGAGTTAAGGGGTGGAGTCTGGCCTGTCAATAAGGACATATCCCAATGAATCCTCTGGGTGGGCCTGGTCTTCTCCTGAGAATTCTGGGAACTCCTGTTTGACCACTTTAGAGGTGTGAGACCCTTCTCTTTCTCTACTCACTCCCTGAGAGATGCTTTACTGACAAGTCAGGAACCACGTGGAGCCCCTGCCAGTGCTGAGATGCTGACAACGCCACTGGATCCACAAGACTTTCAACCCACGGGTCTGTGATCTTCCGGCATTCAGAGTCATTGCATGTGTTTTATGACTCTGAAGAGGACTTATAGATTAGTATCGGACATATGGGCTAATATTGGACTTATGGACTTGATCTGGACTGGGCTGGGATGTTTTCTCAATATTCAGTTGTTCCTATACACATGTGAGTGTCTTTCTTATACACATACGAATGTCAATGAATTTGTTTCTCTAGTCTACCCAGACTAACACAAGAAGGTTCTGCCGCCAGATGAAAAACATCTAGACAGACTCCTTCCCTCTTCACCCCTCCCACCACTTGGGTTATAGATTTGGGTACATAGGCCTCCAGAAGTCTCTAGCCTGTTGCCTGGCTTGCCAGTAACAACCATTGGCTTCTTGGCCAGGATGGGCTCCAATCAAGTCCTTAGAATAGTTCTCTCTTTCTCCATGTGCAGTTCTGTCCCTGGTTAAAAGATTCCCAACAAGACAGAAATACTGGTGGGAAGCAGGGCACAGGCCTTGCATGGGCATCCTGGGAGGGTAGTGGATGGCCCCAGCTTCATCCAAGCCCCTGTGGCAACCCAGCAAAACTACACAGTTTGAATGGGCCATGGGCCATTTCTAAAAGATGCCACTCTACCCACAAAGACTGCAGCTGGCAACAGGCAGGTATGTAGCTCCTGGAGGGAGTCAGACCAGCATCAGCCAGTGGCTGCTCCACCCTCAAGAGCCTGGGCAGGTTCTCTAACATGGGTGTCACTATAGTACCCACCCCCTGGTTAGGTAGAGGGGCAGTGAAAGAGGGAGTCCCTCAAGAAGATGGATGGGCACAGCGGCTGGAACAATGGACTCAGGCATAGGCACCGTTGTGAGGATGCGCAAGGCTGGGCAGTGTTGGGTTCTGTTGTACCCAGGGTCGCTATGGGTTGGAGCCAACTCAATGGCACCTAACCACCCCAACAATAGCAAGCACTCACAGGGCATTTTAAGGCTCATAAAGAGCCTGCACACCCAGTGCTAGATTAGGGAGCTGGGCCGGTGTTCTCTTTCCAGGGAGAGGGGCGGGGGTGGGCACCCGCTGGATGGACAATGGACACATTGCATCTCTCTTTGACCTCTCTGAGTTGACAGGGGGATGCAGCAAATCCCACTTTGTAGATGTGGAAATGAAGGCTCAGGTCTTGCTCCCGGCCAGAGAGTGACAGACTTGCGCTAGGGCCCCAGATCTGTCTGATCCAAGCTGGAATCTGTGCCAAGAGGGTCAGAGCCAGAAGGGGAAATCAGAGGTCTTCCTTAGGTGGCCTGGGGCAGGAGAGGAAAAACTAGCTTGCTTTCTTCAGCCCCATTCTTCTAGTATGTGGGCTGAAGCAGGCCATAGCTAAAGCATAGGCTGGGGTCTCTGTGGTAGACTGGAGCTGACTAAAAATGTACAGATGTGCTTTATACAATTGATGTATGTATGTGTATGGATTGTGATAAGAGTTGTATGAGTCCCTAATAAAATGTTTAAAAAAATGAAAAAACAAAACATGCTCCTGGGGAGCTGAGAGGCCGGGCCTTGGTGGGGCTTTTGTGCCCTGCACCCTCCTCTCCAGACGTGAAGAAGGCACTTGATCCCAATTACAGAAAGTGGCTGGGTCAGCCGTCACCTCGCATGATCCATGTACCTCTAATGACAGCAGATTAAAATCCAGACAGCTCTTTCCTGGGCTCATCCTGGACTCTGGGAACTGGGGCCTGCCTGGGCCTCAGAGCTGAGCTTGGAAAGGCACCGTCACCTCTCAGCAGCTGGGCATTGCTGGGAGAAAGAGAGAGAAAAAGAAAGAGAGATCAGTGATCATTGGGGTAGACCAGGGGCTCAGTTATCATGAGCATGCCCACAGAGTAGGAAACCTCAGGCCTGAGAGGGAGAAGGGTGTGATTGTAGCAGGGAGTCTGGCCTGATGATTTCTGTCCTCAGCCTGGCCTGGTTGTCTTCTCACCAGTATTTCAGGACAGAGCCTCACCCTTCCAGTGCAACTGGGCCCAAAGGAAGTGTGGCGGGGTCGGGGTCGGGAGTTGAAGTTCAATTTCTTGGTTTAATGAAGGGTCTGTTCAGGTGGGAAGCTTGACAGGGCTTAGGTGAAGTGGGAAGGTCTCAGAGAAAAGGAGAGGGCAGCTTGTGTACGCCCACCCGGAGGCCCAGAGCCGCTAGAGTTGCCATGGCTTTCCCTGGGTGCTTCATAGCACCGTGTGTCTTCATGGCCACCTTTCCTCTGGAGCAGGACCCGGCCTCAGGGAGAAGAAGTCCCATCTGCTAGAGGAGGAAACCGGGGCTCTGGAAGACACCCAGGCTTCCAGGGGAGCTTCTGGTGAAGTGACTCCTAACCCACGAGGCCATCCAAACCCAGTCCTGTGGGGGCTCTGGCAGCTGACAGCCCTGGCTTGGTCTCTTGGGTCCACCCACACCTCAAGGATCTTCTTTGCATCTGGCCCTACACCCTCAATGAACTCTACGCCCAAAGTCGCAGCTGATGCCCCTGCTCTCAAGCCTCAGGGTGTGTCCTTTCCGCCGTTGTCACGACATCGGCAGGGTCAGTCATTTTGGCATTGACAAGCCAAGCTGGGTGGAGTCATTTGGGGAATGAGTGTGTCTGGGAGGGGGCACCAGGGCCCTCCTCTGCTGTCTTTGTGCAAATTACCCCTTGTCCTGAGGGCAAAGCAGCTCTCACACTTGATACCCACTCTGGGAGAGTGGACCTCCATTCGCCCTCCTCCCTTAGCAGGGTGCTCTGGGGCAGTGATCCACCTGCACAAGCACGCGCAGTGGCCCTGAGGAACATTATATCCCCCCCCGCCCCGGTGGTGAAACCTGGCCCTCCGACCCTTCTCATAGCTGAGCTTCTCAAGTGGTCCCCGGATCAGTCAGCTTTGAAGCCGAGTGGGCTTTCTGGGACTGGAGAGGTTGGAGTGCTCGAGGGGCTGAGTGAAATCACTCAACCCCTCTAGTGACCCCACTTCCTGAGGCCCACACATAGGCCCAGAGAGTGATGCTATCTTCCCACGGCCACCCAGGTTTGTCCCTGGCTGAGTCACCCACTAGGTGCAAACCCAGCCATGCCCCAAATTCCTCCCAAGGGAAGTCTGAATGAAGAACCATCACTGGAGGTGGGCTTCCAGGTGGCTGTGCTGCAAGCTCGGGGTTTGATGATGGTTGCAAGGCGGCATTTCATTTAGAGAGTTCAAGAAGAACCTTTGTAGTTGCTCAGACCAGCCTTGTCCTAAAAGGAGGCACCAACTGGAGGGTGTCTTCTCCCCGCCACATGGTGCAAAGAGCACCAGATTCTGCCACATCTATGTTTGTGCACACCAGCAAGTTACTTAGCCTCTGGTCCAGCTGTACATGGGACTAGTGGTTCACCATCCTTCTTTGAACTGTGAGCGGGTGAGATGAGAGGGTAGCCGTGAGCACACACATGTTACCAGGCCAGAGAGCTGACTGTGGGTGTCTTCTGTGTGACATTGGCCTCAAAGGTTGTCGCTCAATCTGTCTTAATAGCTTTCTATCTCTTTAGAAGGTGACATTGGACCAAGCGTCGTGGACTTAACAGAAAGTTCTTGAATCTCCAGCTTCTTCAGGATGATCTCCTGGGTCAAAACGCAGGAGCCTCCAGCTTGCTTCCCCCTGTGGGGTGGAGTGTCTTTGGGTTGTTCTAAATCAGTCCTGTCCAAGATAAGTATAATATGGGTCAGGTGAGGAATCAAAAATAATCTCCTTAACAACAAAAAAAAGAAAATCAAACAGGTCAGAATAATTTAATAATATATTTTATTTAACCACATCTAGCCAAAGTATTAGGAGCCCTGGTGGAATACAGATTAGGAATTGGGCTGCTATCCTCATGGTCAAAACCACCAGCATCTCCAAGGGAGAAAGACTGGGCTTCCTAGTCCTGTCAACAGTTACAGTCCCAGAAAGTCATGGGGCAGGAGGGGGTCACTATGAGTCAGCATTGACAGGATGGCTGTGAGTTTGGTTTTTGGATCCAAAGTATTATCATTTCAGCCTGTCATTAATATAAAATTACTAATGAGGTATTTAAAACCCTTCCCCCCATTCTAAGAGTTCAAAATCTGATCTTCATATTTATACATCTTCATTCAAGCAACAATATTTCAGGTGCTCAATAGTCATATGTGGCTAGTAGCTACCATAGTGGACAGTAGAGTTCCAAACCATCTTCTTGCTTCTTGCTTGGCAACTTCAGGCAAACCCCCCTCTTCTCTAAGCCTCCACCTGCCCACCTATGTAATGAGGGCAGAGAGAGACAATATGTGGCATGCTCCCTGTCCCTCTCTCATTCTAAGCTTGTGGCAGACATCAAAATGGATAGCCAATCATCCATATCCATCTTTCTCAACTACGTCTGGACCCAATTCTGAATCTTCAATAGACATTTTCCAATAATTTCAACATTGGCCACCGAGCTCTCTCTTGGCCACATTGAATCCTGAAGTACTCCATTGGACTTGTGGTGCTCTGATATTTGAAGACCTGAAGTCTGAGTCCCTGCCTCCACAGCTCTTTCATGCGTGCCTGGGTGGCACCAACAGTTAAGGACTCAGCTACTCATGGGCAGTCTCTTGAACACACTGCAGATCAGGTCTACTTTGCTCACATGGGGTCACCATGGGTTGGAATCAACTTGGTGGCTCCTAGCAAAATCCCCTCTCAGTCTTGGTTCTAGTCACACCCTCGAGGCTGGCCTCTCTGGCTCATCTGCAACTACTTCAAGCGCTTTTCTCCCTCTCACTGTCATCTTAGCAGATGCTCCGGGCCAGAGTAGCAGGTTAGGTTCAGAGACAGGGCAGGAGCTGTAGGCCATATGACCATATGATAAGGAAGTGATCACTGACTGAGCTGGATCCAGTGGATCTCTAACTAGAGAGGAAGCTCTTGGAAAACAGAGCACCATGCATGAAACAGTCAGCGATCCCCAGTCCCACCTCCACTCCCCATAATCTAGGGCCAACATGCTGGAAGCAATGGTCTGGTTTCCAGCTGAAAAACCACTTCACTCTTCATTTTAATTTGTCATCTTTTTTTAAATTTTAGATTTGGAAGCCAGGTCACCATGATCATTAGAAAAGTTTGTCAAATCAGAGCCATGAAGTCCCAAGTGGGATTTTTCTATCTGTAAGTGTGCATAGATGAGGCAAATACGTTTTAAAGAGGTATTTTGGTGTGATGACGTGGAAACATGGAGGGCGTTATGCTGAATCCTCTCGGTCAATTATAGGAGGTTCAGGGCTGTATGAGACCCCGATCACACACTAAAGTGATCAAGCAGGGATTTCCACACTAAAAGCAAGAGACTTTGACGCTTGCTCCATGTGGGAGGAGAAGCGAGGAAAGTAGAAGTCATAGGTTAGCAGGTGCTAATGTGGCTGAAGGGAAGGACAACATCCAGCCAAGAGAAGGATGAGGAAAACATGATGGAAATGGATGGAGCCATGGGGAGGGCTCGCAAGTTGTTTAATTTAAAAATGATGATCGGCTCTGTAAAACTCACCTAATTCTCAATAAAAATTTTAAGGACACAAAGTCCAGGAGTGGGGTTCATTCTCGGGACCCAAGGTCCCTGCACTGAGAACCTCCTAGACACAGGAGACAGAGTCATAGCCCCGGAGAAAGTGTGTGACATCACAGGGCTGTGACATGTGGCAGAGAAATAGGAGCAGCAGCAGCAGTTCCAGGAGACGGCAGGAGACAGCCTGGTGGGCTTCCCAGCCCACAGAGCCCAGTGCCTGCAGTGGTGTGATGACCCACAGTGCTTGAGGACTGAATACCTTAGGCCGAAGCTTATGGCAGGCTGGGGGCCCTCTGGCACGGAATCATAGCTTTGTGGTACTTTCTGGAGCAGGGCAGGGGCTGAGGAGCCCAGGAGTCAAGGGGGCCTATGGATCAAGGGAGAAGCCAGTCTGCAGGCATGACCTAGAAGCTGTCCTGAGAGCAGAATGCTAGTTTGCATAGTCCCTAATCCTGCATTATAGACTAGTACTTCCCCAATAAGCCCCAAACTGCGAGGATGGTGTGTGAGGTCATTGCATTGAGTGAACAAATCCAACAGATATAGAGTGCCATGGAGGTGTGTGTGTGTGTGTGTGTGTGAGTGTGTGTGGGAGTGTGTGGGGGGGTGTGAGTGTGTGTGTGTGGGTGTGAGTATGTCAGTGTGTGTGTGTGAATGTGTGGGGGGTTGTGAGTGTGTGTGTATGAGTGAGTGTGTGGGGGTGTGTGAGTGTGTGTGGGGTATGTGGGTGTGTGAGTGTATGAGTGTGTGTGTGTGTGAGTGTGGGTGTGTGGGTGTGGGTGTGGCTGGGGGCAGAATTGAGGAAAAAGTTGGCGAGAGGAAGTATCTGATCTCCCGGTCATAGCAATCAGCCATCATGGGCTGCTGGTGGTGATTCGCTTCCCCCTCCTGAAGTTAGGTCAAGTCGGACTCCCCCGTGCCATTTTTACTGTGTAGTATAGGAATAGTCTTAGGTGAAAAAGTCATTGAGACGCACACTTCCTGTGCTGAAATAGTATCTCAATAATCAATGAATACATACATTTAAATGGAAGGAAACAATTGTGTTTGGACATCTGAGGTTTCTGACTTTGAATAACTTACTCTAAGAACTGTAGAGTTTAACGCTTGCATGTTTCCTGTGTGCTTTCTAGTTTGATTTGAAGCCACCCACACATACAGGACACACAGTAAATACTCCTGTGGCTGTGGGGCTGGTTCTAGGGGATGACCAGGAGAAGATGAGAGCAGGGTTGGGTTGGGCAGTTTGAGGTGCCTGCCGGGAGGGGTGAGACGGAGCTGTGCTGCAAGCAACGAAGACAAGGACAGGAGGCTTCCAGGCAGACACCAGAGCAGCAGCAAGGCACTCACACGGGGTCTAGTTTTCAGCAGCCAAGGAGCCCTGGTGGCATAGTGTTTAAGAGCCGAGCTGCTAACCATGAAGTCAGCGGAGTTTCTACACCTGCCATCCATTCTCTTCTGTTAGATTCTAATTCTATGAGGAACACACATACAAATATGCGCAGTTAGACACATGGCAGATATGGATTAAGTTCCCTTTGGCCACTGTTCCCCATCCTCAGACCCTGACTCCACCCCTCCCCCCCCAAGGACATTATTACAATGCATCTACTATTCATTTGTCCACACTTTCTTTCCTGTGTAGTTACATGTAACATGGGAAATACACTGTGTTGTTCTGTTCTGACTTGATATAAATCAACGCAATGCACTTTTTCTCCCAACGGTGTGTTTTCATGATTACCCCTTGCGAGAACATATTGCTGTCACCTCCAGAACATAAATAGAACTTATTTTTTTCCAAAAAGCATGATAAATGGCAAAGAAATCAAAGTTGTCAACAATTTCACTCTTGGGTCAACAATCAATGTCCATGAAAGCGGCAGGGAAGCGGTCAGAACATGTGGCACTACTTTGTACTTTTAACAGCTGTGTAATATTCCACACTGTGGCCATGCTGGGGCTTCATTAGCCATTCCCCATCTGAAGGACAGTTAGGTGCTTTCCTACGTTTTTGGTGATTCTAAACCACCTTGCTAGGAAAGCCATGAAGAGGAGTAATTGCTGGAGCATAGGGTCTCTGTATGGTTTCCATTCAAGTAGCTACTGCCAAATTGCTCCCCCCAAATCACTGTGCCAACTCCCACCCCGACTGCTGTTGTGGCTAACTGTCATCAAGTTGGACCCTGACTCATGCTGACCCCAGGCCCAATAAAACCAAGGATGGCTGGCCCTCCTTGCACTGTCCCCACAAGTGATCTGTGATCTGCTTTGGTTGGTTTGGGGAAGTAGATTGGCAGGCCTTTCTTCCGCCGACTGCTTTAGTCCAGAAGCTCTGTTGAAATCTGTTCAATATCATCATGGCTGATTGTATGCATTGATCTTCACCCTTACCGGGCAATCAAGAGAAGGCGCTGAGTTCTTCACTGTCATGGGTCCATCTCTGTCCATCCTCCACCCACACCTGCCCCCATCACCTGCCCTCACATGGGCCAATGGGATGTGCCTCTCCAAGCCTTGCTAGATGATGCTTAGAGTACCTCCAAACTCACCGCCATTGAGTCGATGCCAACTCATAGTGACCCTGTAGGCCAGGGTAGAACTGCCCTGTGACTGTAAATCTTTATGGGAGTAGAATGCCTCCTCTTTTCTCCATAGAATGGGAACACATAACCCACTATGCCATCAGGGCTCCCCTGAATTCTTGTCCAAATGGCCCTAGGGGCTACACAAATCTCTTCTCAAAGCCCTGCCCAACAGGTGAGCCCTGTGCCTCGTGTGTGCGGTCTTGGGCCCAAGGGGTCAGCGCTGGGCAGCTATTGTGAGGGGTGGGGGGCATGTGGATGGAGCAGGCTGGCTACAGCGGAGAGTTCACACCCAATCCCATGCACGGAGCTGGAGGAGGGGCGTGGACAAAGGGGAAGGAGCCCATCTTTACCCTGGCTTTCGGCTTCACCAACATTCTGGATGGTCGCACTATGATCACCTTTGTCATGTGGGTGGGCCCCTTTCTCGCACATTTAGTCCTGGGACGCTGTGGATGCGTGTGTCGAGAAGGGGGTTTTGGTCTCTGATTTTACAGAGAGGTGCAGAACTGTGCTTCTGATGCCCAACCAGAACGTGAGCATCCTGTGGCCTCAGCTAGCGCCTGCCACTGCCCCAAGGTCAGGCTCACACTTTGTCTTCTCCGTGGAAAGGACTGCCCTTCCTCTCCATTCTCAGGAAGGGCGCTCTGCCTGGCGTGGGGGCGCTGCCTTCTGGGACTCATTTCCAGCCAGTCGGAGCACTTCAAAGGGCAGCATCCAGGAACCGCCACCCTCTTCACGGAAATTAAACAGGCACGCAGGGTCTTTCCCTCCCTGCCCCCTCGGGAGGGAGCGTGGGCAGGGCTGCAGTCAGCCAGAGTGAACGGTGGAAAATCAGCCTGGGCACCCGTTAGCGACAGCTCCCGCAATGTAAAGGGACACGTAATCACTCCGAATACACATCCAGGGCACAGAGCCAGATGTCGCTGATGGCAAAGAGCTTGTTGGCAGGAAGAGGAGCTCAGGGGCCCTCAGCTCCCGCCGGGAGAACTGGAGAACGAGGCCCCGGCTCCAACTCATCTTGATGCTAACATCTTCCTCTTCTTCTTCAGGCCTGCGCCAGGAGTCTCCTGTGGATTAGCTCAGGGAAACCTCCAAGCTCCCTGTGCTGTAGGCATGGCTCTTTCCTCCATTGCATGGGGGAGGAAACTGAGGCTCAGCAAAAGGAACACATACTCACAGCTGCCTGCAAATTTGAGGCAGAGATGTGGGGCACATGCAGGTCCCTCTGATCCCAAAGTTGGGTGTGTGACATCTCCTGGGGGGTGACACACATAGACAGAGGGTGAGCTCAGGGCTAGGAAGTCCCAAGTGCACCCTGATCAGCCCCTCTGCACACAGGTCCCTGGTCCTATTTCTCCTTAGTCACCTGAGAGGCATAGGCAGGATCAGTGACCCTGGAGGGCCATGGTCAGCTGAGCCTCAGTTAGGAGATGTGGCTGTCATCTCTAGCCGATGACTCTAGAGCAGCGGTTCTCAACCTATGGGTTGCAACCCCTTTGGGGGTCGAACGACCCCTTTATAGAGGTGCCCTAAGACCATCAGAAAACACATATTTCTGATGGTCTTAGGAATGGAGACACCACTCCTCTATCCACCTCCAGTCGGGTCCTCCCACATGCAGACACACCCACATCCAAGTACCTCGCATTGAGACTGTTACCCATGCTTCACCATGCTTCAAGACAAAATTTCATTTATTTGTAATTAGAAATAAATTACAATATTTCACAAGATATAATTACATATTGTTTTTGTGATTCATCACTATGCTTTAATGATGTTCAATTTGTAACAATGAAAACACATCTGTATATCAGATATTTATATGATGATTCATATCAGTAGCAAAATTACAGTTATGAAGTAGCAACGAGAATAATTTCATGGATGGGGGTCACCATCACATGAGGAACTGTATTAAAGGATCATGGCTTTAGGAAGGTTGAAAACCAATGCTCTAGTCTTTGTGAAGAGGCTTCTGTCCTGTGGGATTCTGAGATGCCACCACTGGCGAGGTGCCCAAGTGGAGTAAACGTGACCCTTTCTAGCTCCTCTTGGAAAAGCCAGCATGTCCAGAGATGAGTTTCATTGGCCACCTTGGAGTGGACTCGTCTGCCTTGACAGAATCCTGAGGGCAGCATGGAAGCTACTGGGGCCCTGGTAACAAAGAGGACCTGCACCAGGAGGAGGGGGACTGGAGCTTCGTTGCTCCCCTGAGGCCTGCACTACAGAATGGGCTGTGGGGCCTTCATGGGGGTCTCAGGGCTGAGCAGACTCCTGGGCAAGTAGATCACCTTCCAGTGAAATGTGTTTGATGCAGGTATTAGAGACCATTGGTTCCGGTAGAAGGACAGGGCAGGACATGGCAGCTCAGGTTCAGAGAGGGAAAGCGACTCACCCAAAGACACACAGCTCATATGAAGTTGAACCAGCACCTGTCCTTACACTCATGTGCGTGCGTGCATGCGTGTGCACCACCCCCCTTCCCACTTCTTCCCTGTCGCCTGAGCTGTCCCTGCCTCAGCCACATCCTTCTTGGGTGTCTGACTGGCTATCAGGACCCAAAGAGCTGAAACATGGGCAGGAGCATCAACTGCACATCCTTCATCCAGGGACAGGCCCTGTATCCTAAGAGCAGTAGAGATAGTCTTTATCTTCTTTGCCCATGGAAAACGGAGGCCTGGTGGGGGAGGGGGAGGGCCAGGACCTTGTTCTGGCCAGGTTGGACCTAGACCCTCAGTCTCTAAATTCCAAGCTGCAGGTCTTCTCCCTGGTCAAGAGGCCCCAGGCTACTGTGTCACACCCTCCCTCGGGGCACGGCTCCCTGTGTCTTTTTGAAGGTGGCTATAAGTGGCTCCTGTTGGCATGTGGGCCTCTCTGGGTGGTTAAGTAAGTGGCTTTGGTGACGAATGAGATGTCAGCCCGTTCCCGCTGCTATGTTTAGAAAGGTGTCGGAGTCTCAGCGGTCACCCAGGAGTGATCATGAGTCGCTCTAAAGCCCCATCTCTGACCTCCTTTCTGCCCTCAGACACCGAGGTTGCCAGTCATCCTGGCCGGCAGGATGTCGGCTCCTCTACCAGCTGGTTCTCTGAAAGTGCTACAGAAAGGCCCAAGGCAGGGGGCAGACGCCCTGGGATATGGGACTGGGACCTCCCCAGATCCCTTCAAATGTCAACTAGAAACTCTGAGAGGATACCAGTGGCACAATGCTGGTAGTTTTAGGATCTGTTGGGTGTTTCACACCCAAAATACACCCAGAAGGACCCCAGGTGACACAGCTGCTAACCAAGAGGCTGGCGGTTTGAGTCCACTTCACTGGAGAAACTTGTGGTCGCCTGCTCCCACAAAGATGACAGCCTTCGAATCCCCATGGGAGCAATGTTACTCTGTCCTAAAGGGTTACTGTGAGCCAGAGCTAAACAACGCAATGGGTCGGTTCACTTTCTAGAGGTGTTTACATAACACATACACACAAAACACGCAATGTGAGCCCACACATTTCCATTTGTGATGCCGTTGATTTTTTGTGAATATCTAGGCTTCTCCTTAGCAAGGGATCTAAAATTGACCATGAAGAGGGTGTACTGTTCCTGGTCATGTTTGATCAATTGAAATGTAGCTAAGAGGTTAACAAAGGGTAAACAAAATAGTGGAGCAGGAAGAAAGAACAAAGAAAAGGAGAAAAGAACCAAAAAGTTAAAATTACATATATAGGTATAAATATAGATATGTATATATGTAACTATATAAATATATAAAGATAAGTATATATACAGATAGAACAAGGAAGCATATGGGCCTCTACTGAAATCCCACCTCAGTGCAAGAACTGTTTGTTCTAATAATGTGGCAATGTATGATACTCACCTTCGCTAGGTAAGTATCGCTTAGGACAACGTGGGTGCATAAGCAAATGTAGTAAAGAAAGCTAAGGGTGCCGGGCTATTAAAAGATATAGTGTCTGGGGTCTTAAAGGCTTGAAGTTAAACAAGTGGCCATCTATCAGGGAAGCAAGATAGCCCACATGGTAGAAGCACACCAGTCTGTGTGTGATCACGAAGTATTGACGAGAATAAGTATCAGAAGTTCAAAAACAAGCAATCAAATTGACTTGAAGGAGTGTAGATGAAGTAGATACCCCAAACCCACCTGTAAGATAACTGGACAGTTACTCACAGAAGAGCCACACGAAAGGGATGATTTATCTAGGGTGCAGTATAACACTGATGAAACACATTACCTATCCTCTAGCTCTGTACTATTTCCTCCCCTTATTATTATGGTCTTAGTTTTACTTCATTAATCTTGTTAGACCTGCGTATGTTCATCGGTATAATTAAGATCTTTCAATACATGAAATCCAAGATAGAGAAACCCTTCAGAAACAGCAATGGGAGTCATGAGTCCCTGAGGGTATAGGAAGAGAGGGGGGGGAAAGAGTAACTGACAGCAAGGATGACTGTATAACCCCACTTGAGGGGAATGAATCACAGAATTGTAGGTGAATGGATACACTGGATGGTGTAAGATATGGCCAAATATACATAGGGTTCCTTGGGGGTGGGGAGAGGGAGGCAATAAAAAGAAACTGATATCAAAGAATTCAAGAAGAAAGAAAATGTTTTGAAACTGATAGTGGTAGCAATTGTAGAACTATGCTTGATCTAATTGAAATGTGGTTGTTATAATATCTGTAAGAACTCCCAATAAAATGATTTCTTTAAAAAAGAATCTCTTTGAGGAGAGATCTGACGGAGACACCTATTTTCTTTTATCTGAAAATACCTTATCTTACTTTCATTCTTAAAGATATTTTCACTGGGTAAAGAATTCTGGATAGACTTTTATTTATTTATTGTCTCAGCCCTTCAGTGATGTTATTCCACTGTCTTCCGGATTTTATAGTCTCTGACAGGAAGTCAGTGGTTTTCAGATTGTTATTGCTCGTGTGTCCTGTGTCCATCAAACTTGTAACATTTCAAGGAGTGGTGTCACAAGAGTAGACTAGCAGATGTGGACCGCACCAAGTGACACTGTCAGAGGGGGTGACCCCATAAGGACTGTCTATAAAATGGCTCAGCAGGAATGCATTACTTTTTATTAAAATGTCTCTGCCGTTAGTTAGAGCAATGACATGTTCCCTGATCTCTGCGTACGTTATCAGTAAACCAATAGGGCCCCAAGGCTATGCTAATTTACATTCGGAAACTTCCAATGAACTCAGGCCAGAGCTGTTCTCTCTCTCTCTCTCTTTCTTTGAGATGAACTTCTTTATCACTAAAGACTTCAAATCTATTTCAATTTTACCTTTCCTCTTATTTTTAAAGCCTTTCAAACCACGAGTTTGGTTTGAGGGATAAGGAAGCTGAAGGGATTTTCTTTTAAAGAAACATACACAGCCCAGCTCAAAAAATGAAATCCACAACAATATCCTGTCAAATCCTCCATGTTTCCGCCCTTTCTCCTTCCTTCCTCTCTCTCTGTTCTCACCCCATCCTTGGCCTCCTCACAGTCATCAAAGTCTTGTCTATTGGTGTGTGAAACACATTCCTTCTGCCTTGTTCTTCCTTATAACAATGGTGATAATACGTATGTATCTTTGTGATATCGACTGAGTTTGCCAAGCATACTGCTGGCTAGCTTTGCCCATGTCTGTGGTGTTCAGGAGAGTTACCTTGTTTTTTAATTGGTGCATACAGTTCCATAGGAAGCATGTACCATAGCATGTTTATCCGTTCCTCTCTAGTGGGAGTCTTTGGTTATTACCATGTTTTGCTATTGTATAAATTGCTGCAATAAACATAGGCGTACATATTGTTTGGGGTATATGTCCCGTAGAGAGCTTTCTGCATTGTAAGGTACTTGTATTTGCATGTGTTTAAGAAAGTGACCTGCTGATTTCCCTAGTCGTTGTACAACTCTACAGACCCACTAGCAATGTAAAAGCGTTTGTATCTCTCCACATCCTCTCCAACATTTGCTACTTTTCTGTTTTACTGGATTTTGCCAAATGTGTTGATGTGAGATGATAGCTCATTGTTGTTTTGTATTTCTATTATTGCTAATGATCTTGAACATTTTTTTCATAGAGTTGTTGGCTGCCTATATGCTGTCTAGTCATGTCTTGTGCCCATTTTTTATTGGGTTATTTGAATTTTTCGTATTAAAATGTAGTTTTCTATAGATTTTTGGAGATTATCCCTTTATCTGATGTGTTATTACTAAATATTTTCCCACATCTGTGGGTTCTCTCTCTGTTGACTCTCTTGATGAAGTCTTTTGATGTTCATAAATATAATATTTTGAGTAGGTCCCAGTTCTTTATTTTGTTATGTTGGTAGTGTGTATTGTATTAATGCCTAGCATTATGGTTCTTAAGTTTGTCCCTATTTTTTTCATTGGTAATCTTAATAATTGTGTTATTTATATTTAGGTCTTTGATCTACCTTGAATTTGTTTTGCACATGATGTGAAGTACGGGTCTTATTTAATTCTTTTGCAGGTAAAGATCCAGTTTTCCCAGCACCATTTGATGATAAGGCTATTCTTGTTATCCAAGTACAATGACATTCAGCTCACATGGACTCATCTCTCTGGCTGTTGTTTGGGTTGCTGTCAGTGTTTCAAATGCTGTTGATCCCCCCACCCCATTTTTAATCTAGCTACAATGGGGAGCCTACATTGGGCTGCTAACTTCAAGGTCCACAGCTCGAAACCACCAGCCACTCTTTGTGAGAGAAAGATGAGGCTTTCTGCTCCCATAAAGAGTCATAATCTTGGGAATCTCAGGGGCAGTTCTGCTCTGTCCTATAGGTGGGGTCACTGTGAATTGGACTTAGATAGCAGTGAATGTGGTCTTTCTGGTTTGGGTTGCTACAATATTGCAGTAATTAGTATTTGTGAACCTATATCGATACTTTTTTTGAGAGGGAAGTAGTGTTTAAAGGAAATAATGGAAAAAAAGAGAAATGGCTTTCATTCAATATCAAAATGTATCTAATCACATGTAATTCGGTCTAGAAAGATTTTCACAATTTTGTTGCAACTCCGAGAACTATTACATGTAAGTAACTTACAACTATATTCATCTTACATTATTCTATGTCACAGTGGTTATGTCAACCCATTATTTAACCTGTAGTCAAGGTCAGCAGCTCAAAATCGCCAGCCTCTCTTTGAAAAAAAGATGGGGTTATCTACTTACTCCTGTGAAGAGTTACAGTCTAGGAAACACAGTGGCAATTCTACCTGTCACTACGAGTCATTAGAAGCTACTATGAGTCAGCAGAGACTTGATGGCAATGAGTTTGGTTTTTGGTTTCTTCTGTGACTTAAATTGATAATAACATTACTAAGGGTTCTATAGATCCTGGTATGGGGGAATGTCTATGGGGAGAGGTGGGGGTGGTAACATTGTTACTGTACTGTGTGACACATCAACCCTAGTGATGTCATTGCCTTTTGCTATTATCACCCCCATTTCATGGGTAAGAAACTCTAGGGCCGACAAAGTTCACGAACTTGAATGAGGCGCGAAGCCAGGGAAATGGAGATCTGAAGCCAGAGCCACGCTCTCGAACATGACTATACATTTGTAAAATGTGGGCACTAGTTCTACCCCTCAGTGTTGATGCCAAGCAATCTCATGAGCTAATTAATGCACACCATGCACTTGGCCCGGGGCTGGTCTCTCTGGCAATGCTTGTGAATGTTCACTATTGTCAGTATGACCGGGCTGGGACAAGCTGAGGGGGACTCAGAAGTGAGGGAGAGCCTGGGTGTCAACGAATGCTAGCTATCTGAGTTGAGAAGGCTGGAGAAAGCAGCAGAAGTGAAGGTCACAGGCCTTTTCATTCTCCCTGTCTGGGCTGGCAGGGTTGACATGGCGAAGGTAAGGAAGCCATTCATCTCAAGTGCAGAATGTAAGGCGGTGGGGTGGGGCATGGCCAAAGCACTTGCTGAATCAAGAGAAGTGAAGCAAGCAAGCAAACAAACAACAAAAACGAAGGCAAACAGCCCATGATGAACAAAACATCAATGTTGTAAACCAAACCAGGGTCTGGTCCTCCCCTGGTTGCCCTTTCCGGGCCCCTGGTGATAATGCGTGTATGGATGGCTGAGGAATTTTGCTTTACAATCGATTTCAAGTCCCAGTGAGCCCATGTGACAGAATGGTGCCACCCCCAACCCCCGGGGTTCCTATGCTGCAGTGATTGTGGGGACACATCTCAGGAGTGGCTGGTAGAGTCTCGCTGATACCGTTCCGGCGTCGGCAGTGGAGCATTTCTCCAGGGGCCCTTCGAGGGGTTGGGTGTCCCCTTCTGTAGTGCCTTGCTTGCTCAGTGCACCCTAGGCTGGCCCCAGGGCAGTCCCGATCTGTGCTGGGCAGCAATGCTTCTGTTCCCTGCCAGCAGTGTCCGGGCTGTTCTAATGCATCACATGGCCACCACACGGCACCTGGACGGAGGCTGCAGAGATGGTGGCCGCCCACAGAGGCTGCCCGGCCGGCCTTGCTCCTCAGCTGTCAAGAACCCCAAGTTGCAGGTCCCTCTCCCTTCCCTCTGCCCTCCCAAAGGTCCCCCTCTCATGTCCTGGGACATAGGGTGTCGGAGGTGGGGCTGGCGGGTGGTGGCTTTAGACAGGGCACTGCTATTTCGGGCCAGACAATGGCTTCCTTCTCTAGCCCAAATGAAGCCTTTCTTCTCCCAAATTCCTCAGCCCTCTCATTAGCGGTTGTGTTTGTGGATAATAGCTATAATGAGCAGGCAATAAAAAAAAAAATCCAGACCGGGCTGCCCGGCCTCTCCTTAACCCTTCTACGGGGAGTGCGTGCCAGCTCGGGCTGAAGGCTTAATGACTCCGGTGTGGACCCAGCGGCCAGCGGCGGGCATTTGTATTACAGCTGAATTATTTAATCCCCATTAGTTAAAGACGCCGGGCCACAGGCCAGCAGCCCAGGAACAGGAGTGGTGAGAGGTAAGAGAAAAATAGCCTCTCCACAGCCTCTGAAGCCCCTTCAGAAGCCTCAGTGCTGCCAGGTAATTGAGGCCGAATGTCCGGGAAATGACTTGGCCCGAGACCCTGCGCACAGCAGGGTCAATGGGCAGGCCAGCAGGGCGAGGCTCGCCGGGCTGGCCAGGCTCTACGGTGAAGCCAACCCAGGCTAGTGACCATTTCTGTCCACTGCGGGGTGGGGCGCTTCTGATGTCCCATTTGGGAGGGGAGAGACACACATTGGACAGAGGTGAGCAGTCTTGGCCTTAAAGGGAGAGACTGGTCATGGAAGTGCGTGTGCTCAGGCATGCACCCCGGCCTGTGCAGCAGAGGGCTTCTGTGTGTGGATGAAGGGATCACTTGGTACAATGGTGGTGTGCTTGGCTGCTAACCTGACCCAGAGAGCCATGGGAAAAGAGGAGGCAGTCTGCTTGCGGAGAGATGGACAGCCTGGGAAGCCCTAGGGAGCCCCTCTGCTCTGTCTTATCGAGTCACTATGAGTCCGAATCAACGCAATGGCAATGGGTTTTGGGTTGGGTGCATGTATCTGTGTGTGTGTGTGCATTGCATGTATGCATGTACATGTGTGTATGTGTGTGCATGTCAAGGTCCGTCTATCACCCTTGAACTTTCTTCCCACACTTGGTATCTGTTTCAGGAATGCTTGCTACATGGGGCCCTGGTTTTATTTGGTCCCTGAAAGAAGTCTTCCTCCCAAAGCTAGACTGTCTCATTGATGTTTTAGAATTCCTGCTCAGGCCTTATAGTCTATGTGGGCTGCTCAGACAGTGACCCAACAGCAGGGTACAAGGAAGGAGTCCCTTCACTCTGCAGTGGGCAAGTATAGGCCCACTGAGCCTCCGGGCCCAATCAGTTTCTCTGCCCCCTCAGTGCTCAGACCCCACAGAGAGGCCATGGAGGTCAGGTGGCCCTGCCTGGAGACTGTGAAGCAAAAGGCAGCGTCACTGGGAGCCCAGGGTGGGCGCTGGGCCTCTCATGCCCCTGTATTCACGCAGCCCTCTGGCCACTCCGTGTCATGACAGTTTGCCCTGAAATTGACTCACCTTAGATGCACTCCACCAAGAAATGTGTGCATGACACCCACCACGGAAAACTGATGCCATCTGACACAAATACAGATCGTGAGAGAGACAAGGACAACAGAACTACAATGAGGGTTTGCATTCTAGCTCAGGGCCGCGGCCTCTTCAAGGTTCCTAGTTCGGGGCTGGCTCTCTCCTTTTGACTGACATCAGCATGTGTTGGGGGCAGAGGGGTGTGCTCCAACATCCAAGCCCCAATGGCTGGCTCTCTAGTGCCATCTGGAACAACACAAGGAGAAATGAAGGCCAGTGATGCTCGCTGCCTGGTGAGTGGCACTGAACGCCATGTCTGTGCGTCATCCCCAGTCATCCCAAAGCACTGAGCTTTTGTAGTGTTCTGCCCTGGGCATTAGGAAAGTCACCTGGGCTCCCCCCTTGATTTCCTGGAGTTTCGTGGAATTCTTGCTTCCTGGGGGAGCCCCAGGTTGACTTCCCAGTCAATGCACACCCAATCAATGCACCCCTTGTGCAGTCACTGCCTCTTCAGCAGAGCAGTGGTTCTCAACCCTCCTCATGCCGTGACCCTTTCATACAGTTCCTCCTGTCATGGTGACCCCCACAACCATAAAATTATTTTCATTGCTACTTCATCACTGTCATTTTGCTACTGTTATTAATTGGGCGACCCCCGTGAAAGGGTTGTTTGACCCCCAAAGGGGTCATGACCCACAGGTTGAGAACTGCTGACCTAAGGGAAATAAGAAAGAAAGGGCTGGAAATCCAGTGCCCATTAATCAGCCACCAAGGACCCTATGATGTCGACACATGGCAATGAAGTATCTGTAGTGAAGTCCTATGACTTCACACCCTCACAGTCCCATCCAATCAATGGGCACTCATAGCCACCCCCAGTGGGTTTCTGAGACTAGCTACTTATGGGAGCAGCAAACCCAGTCTTTCTCCCGAGAAGCTGGTGGTGGTTTTGAACTGTTGACCATGCGTATCGAAGCCCGACGTGCAACCATTACCACCACTAGGGCTCTTCTAAGCCCTATTGGTCACATTACTTTGTAGATGAAGCTGGGTGACCTGGCCTGTTCAGTGGTGGCAGTGGGATTTGAACTTGGCAGGCAGGTTCGCTCACTCACTCACTCACTCAGAGCTGCTGCTTTGCAGACGTGTGGCAGTGCCGTGTGTGGGTATGAGACTGTGTGAGGTTGTTAGGACCCGGCTGAGTCACCCGGGGTGTCAGAAGCCTAGC
The DNA here is from genome assembly GCF_050624435.1 of Tenrec ecaudatus. Classification (NCBI taxonomy): domain Eukaryota; kingdom Metazoa; phylum Chordata; class Mammalia; order Afrosoricida; family Tenrecidae; genus Tenrec; species Tenrec ecaudatus. Next base: position 45,950,429 of record NC_134547.1, read on the forward strand.
CACCACCAGGCAGTGTGGACTGAGAGGAGTTTACGTCACAAAACCAAACCCTGCTCATTTCAGTTTGTTAACATGAAGCTGTCTCTAATTCCCTCTACAGAGACCACGTTCCCTGAGCTCCCATTGCCAGGGGCGGCCAGCCTCGCCCACTTCACTTTCCTCCAAGTCACCAAGTGCAGCCAGAATGCAGGAGACAGCATCGGCCATGCTGCTGCCACCACCCAACTCCTCCGTGACACCGGGAGGTGCCCGGGTACAACCCTGCTGCACAGTGTGGCCTTCCCAGATAAGCATCTGCTTTGTTGGAGCCGAGCTCTGCCCATGCCTAGGGATGTCCATGCCAGCCTGCCCACCACAATCCAGGGCACACCCGGCTAGCTCTCCTTCCCATGGGGACCAGGCAGTTGTGGATCAGGAACTCAATGTACTAATTGCCGCCACGGATGGTGGCCAGGACTAGTGGCATACAGGAGAAGGGCGGGGAGGGCAGAGGCTGTGGGCTCTGAGTCCACATGCTGGGACCCTCGTGGCCCTTTAGGCTCCAGAAGAGTGTCTGCCCCTGCCTCCATCAATGCCTTGTGTCTTCTCCTGGACCATTACAACCCTGTCTGCCCCAAGCCATCCTCACCTGAGTGCCCTAAGCCCAGCCCCGATCCTGATGCTCCTGAACTTTGTCATTCAGTCCCTCTTGAATCTCTGGCTTCCCTTCGCCTGCAGTATCAAGCCTAAGAACCTCATACCATCGCAGACCAGGATGCACCAGGTAGAACATTAGGTGCTGATGCTGCTGGTCCCAAGCCCCTTTCTAGGCAGCTGGACTCACAGCTGTTCCTTCTTCAGAGACCACCTTGACCCAAGTGCTAGGGGAGCCGTGCACCGCCTCCCCCCCCCCAATCATGCACCTAAGTACCTTGTCCCAGCGTCTGCTTGTGCTTCCAGGTCACCCAGCCTGAGACAGTGATGAAGCAAAGAATAAAGCAAGGGGGCCACAAAGGGGCAAGGGCAACATTTGCTGGTTCTTTTTCTCAGACCGAACAGGGTTTGCCATTCATTCAGTTTCATAAGCATTCATTGAACACAGTCATACACTGGGATATGGTGCCAAAGAGCATTCACCATCTATACTTACTCATGTGACATCCTATGTAGACAGACGAGTATGGACATCATGCACCATTTATACACAGACAAGGTCATGGCCGTGCTTGTACCTCCATGCCTGTGCACGTGAACACTCCTACACGAGTAGTCATGGACTCTGAAACGCCACATGTATCTGTCAATGCCCTGCATCCAGTCACATGCCATCAAATACTCTGAGCGTATGCACATTTAGACCTTGATGCACACAGAGGCTCATATGTCACGTCTACACACATGACCATGCCCCATATCCATCTTCACACACCTGGCCACATCCCATCTCCATATGGACATGGACCCTCCTACTCCACACCTGGGTCCACACTTAGACTCACGAGGACGTGTTCCTTTCCACCCAGAGGAAGTCATCCTGCCAGCTCCCAGGTAGCTGATTTCCTTAAAAAGAAGCACACGGCTGATCAGTTTCTCCCCTGGTCCAAGGGGAGGGAAGGTTGTTGTTTTTGTGTATCTATCGGGCCCATTAGCCTAGATAAACTGCCGGCCTCCCGTAATGATTGATGACAGCATAGTGCAGTTGTTGGAGGAATAAGTCATGCAGCGAGGAGAGGACTGAAGATGAAATCTAACACCAGGGGATGGCTTATTAATCTCACTTCTGGAGGAATTCCTGAGTAAATCAGTCTCCGTTATTAATGATATTTCACTCTGCACTGCGAGACATCTTTTATCCAGGCAGAAGGGCAATTATCTATTTAGGCCAGGAAACAATATTAGTTACTGCCTCGGCTCCAGGCAAGGAGACAAGCCAAGCGAAGGGGAAGAGAGAGAAACGGAGCAGGCGCTGCTTTCTGCAGTCGAAGGGCTTCCCTCCAGGAAGGTTCCTGCCTCCACTCCAAGAGAGGGTGTGTGTGTGTGTGTGTGTGTGTGTGCACGCTTATTTGAGTGTATGTATGGGTGAGTGCAGATTTGAGTGTGTATGTGTGTGTGTTGGTATGTAGGGGCATGCATGAATGTGTGTGTGAGTACATGTGTGTGTATTTATGTGTGCATGTGTGTCTAAGCATGCATGTGTGTATAGATGTAGTACTATGTTAGTGTGTACGCATGCAGATGAGTGTATGTGTGAGTATATGTGAATATTGGGTAAGTGTGGGTGTATGTACATGTATGAGTGTATGTAGATGGGTGTATGTGTGAGTGTGTGTGTATGAATGCAGGGGTGGGTGTATTCATGTGTGCATGTGAGTATATGCATGGGAATGAGTGTGTGCATGTCAATCCATGCGTGAGCATATGTTTGTGGGCATGAGGGTATGTGGGCTAGGGTATTGTGAGTGTATGCATGTGTGTGAATGTGCATGAGCATAGATGTGAGTGTGTTTGTTTGGAGACAGTTGTTTTGAAGAGGCTCAAAATGAACCAATACATTTCATTCATTCAATGCACATCTGTGAGCACCTACTGGGTGCAAGGCCTTTGCCAGGGGTCTGAGGGGCTCCTAGTGCGAAGAAACTGGGACTCTGGCCCCCCATGTGGAGCCAGGCCTGCTTTCAAATCCATTCTCATTGACTTCCTCTTGGACTGCAGTTTGGGAAGAACAGGGATTCGGCTGCAGGGTATGTTGTGATCGCCCAAAGGAAGTGCTGTCACTTCCAGATTTAAATCACCATTTATGGATTAATTGATCACCTACCATATGGCAGTTTGTGGGTGACTATGACAATAAGGAGGACTTATTTGCCACTTTCCAGGGAAAAGTGACCAAATGACTGGCCACCCCAAAGGATATTTGTCTGTTTCCTGTCTTAGTGATATATTTCTTCCACTCCCCTTCATGAGTGCTTTTGAATGCCAGCTCCCATGCCAGGCTCCAGGGAATCAGCCGTAGGTTCAAACATGATCGCAAACACCCAGGAATGTATCATGACTGAGAGAGTTGGGGTGTGAAAAGAGACGAACAACTCACAAGAGGAGCTAGAGCGCACGTGCCCAGCCCAAGGGCAGGCCCAGCATGTGTGTGAACGTGTACACATGTGAGTGTGTGCACGCATGTCGTCGATGAGGGAGCTCACAGAGGGCAGATGGCATGCTGCAGCAGTAGACACTTTGGGTTAGACTGAAGTTGGACTTCCAGCCTTGCTTAACCATGCATCCACTCTGGGCTTTGTGCTCTTCGAGCTTCAGGTTTCTGAGCCAGCCATGGGGCTCGGGCTCACCACTGCTTGGGAGACGCTTGCCAACACTTTATGATCCTTGTGGGTTTTGTCAGGATGCAGTTTGCAGTGATGGTGCTCCGTGCTCAGGAGATTTTATTGGCCTGTTCTCCGCCATGCCTGTCCTGCAAGGGGAACCAACACAGTAGCCGTGGTAGTGATCATTTTGGGAGCCTTCCCTGATGTCCCTCTAATCCGGGCCTGATGATCTGCCCTCGACAGGCCCCAGCCTTGCGGAGCCCATGGAGACGTTCCATGCTACACACATGAACTTGCCATGGGTGGGAACCGGCTCGCTGGCACCTACCTGCAACAAAGTACTTACCACTGTGCTACAAGGGGCTACAAAGAGTCCGTGGACAAATCCCACCAGCTTTTCATTCATTTTGTCACCCAACCATTTGGAATCCTGCCCCCTCCCCACCTCAAATCCCCACTGGATGAGAGCAAGTCCTGGAAAACTAACGAATTGGGAATTTTCTGCATGAAGCATCCATGAGTGACCAGACAGGAAAGTACTTCTCACCATCTGGGGAGAGGCAAGACGGGGTGCCCAGGGCTAGTGAAGGCCCCAGATGGGCCCAGAGCAGACGACAGAGCAGCAGCAGGGCTGGTGGGGAAGATGGCACAGGCTCTGCCCACCCGAGACCTGCAGAACCAGAACCTGTCACCTCAGGAGATTTCCACACTCAAGTGTGAGTGGCCCTGTGGCTTTTGTCTTCTGCAGCCCAGGAGGGCCTCTCCAGCAACAGGTATCCTCCTACTACCCCCATGGACAGCCTTTCACCCAGGTCGGGTGCCCCAGTCCAATCCAAAGCCACTAGAATTAGCAAATAGGAAGTTGATGAGCAGTGGCCGACTCTGGAGTGGCCAGGAGAGGGTCCCTAATGTCACAGGCCCTCTTCACCTTTGGCCTGGGGTTTGTTGAAGGCCCTTAGGGGAGCTGGGTCCTGTTGCAGTCACATAGGAGGTACTAGGTCGGCACTTGCCTTGTATGAATGCAGGCAAGGAGACTCTGGGAGGTGAAGTCCCTTGCCCCATGTGACTCCATGGCAGAGCCACCCTTCAAAGGCATGTCTGCCTGTTCAAAGCACTGACCCTTGGGAGGCACTGCCCTCTTGCTCCTTTTTCAGGGGCACTTCCAGGGTAAACTGCAGGAAGCACCTCTCTCCTTGACTTTAGCCTTGCCCTTGGTCGGCCTTTCTCGAGGTGCCCTTTGGACAGAGGCTTGGCGCCTCCACAGAAGGTGCTGGCAGTGAGCAGAGATCCCTGACAGGAGCAGCGATGGGGAGGCCAGCCCCTCTCTGCCAGCATTTTGCTGGCTCTCCCCGCCAGCCCAGCCCACCCCAGTAATTAAACAAGTCTCTGGAAGAGGAGCCTGTACTGTGTGTCATAAAATCTCTCTGAACTACCTATATTTACCCCTGAAAGTGAATTCTTTATAAGACCTGGGATATCAAAGCAGCTGGGGATCAAAGTCGTTTTAATAAGCCAGCCGAGTGCGCCTGCCCGGCCGGCCTCCTCCCACTGCCCTCCTTGCAAGGTACTTAGGCCGCCCCTTGGGCAGCATTGTCCCTGGGATTGCTCATTGTACTCGCCTCTAGGGGAACAAATGGGCCCTGCCCACCCGGGGCCTGAACAGGTCTGTTTCTGTACCCTGTCACTTAATGGGGACACCACCGGGCTTTGGTAGTACAGGTCTGACAGTGCCCTGGAAGAGAAGTCACAGAACTCCAGGGGGTCAGAAACTGGGCTTGCAAAGTGGCCCACCCATGCAGTCCATATACACAGAGCCCTAAAAGAAGACGGAGGCAAAGAAAAATAAAAACAAGGAAAAGGGGAGGGCATGAGAAGGCATTCGTAACTGAAAAGCCAAAGTCAGGGAAGTGGGACTTTCAGGGTTGGTTCTTGGGAAATGTCAAGAAAAGGCTTCAGGTGTAAGGGAAACCCTATGTCCTTCATTGGGTGATTGTTCCATGGGTGGGTTCCATTCTGGAAAAATTCATCGAGCTGGGAAAATTGGATCCCCCAACTATATGAGTATGTTATACCCATAAGATGTTTCAGACATCAGCATATCTCATGTACAATTTTGATTGGATTCTCAGCCAAGCTGGCCACCGGGCCACATGGGTACATGGGTGCCATCATTGAATGCTGAGTCCTGGCTGCCCACTAAGATGATGTGGCCTCTACACACATCATGTCACATACCTCCACCTACACAGAAAAGTCCATTTACAAGTAATCTTCGTCTACAGATGGGGAAATTCGGCTTCAAAAGTTTCTACCTCTTCAGGAGGTTGACCCCAGACTCCCTCTTTAATTGTTGGCTCAAGTTTGTTCCCTTACACCAAGGGTTGGCAAACCATGGCCAAGTTCAACTTTTCATCTTCTTCCGCAAATAAAGTTTGATTGGAGACAACCGCATCTATTCGTTTATGTATTATCTATGACTGCTTCTGTGCTACAATGGTGTTGCTGAACGACTGAGATAGAGATCACATATGCCCAGCAAAGCTCAAAGTCTTTTCTTCATGGACTTCTGCCAACCCCTGTCCTATACCATCGCGTTTGTTATCACGGCCCAGCAAGAGACTAATGGGTAGCGTTCAATTAATAGTCTCCTAGCTCGCCGTTCACTCAAGAACGCCACTGGATAGTTGACTTCTCCAGTCAACACTGGACAGGGCTCAAGGATGAGTGAAGGGCTTCCTGTCTAGATGGGAGAAAGGATATGAGAGGGTGGGTGGCCCGTGAACTTGGCTGCTCTACCACTAACAGGCAGCACGGATCTCTCTTGGTTGTAAGGTAACGTGCCTGCCATCCTTAAAGGGTTGCTGTTTAGAAAATCCTAACGGGTCAAGAGAAGGATAGTTCTTCAGAGTTCCTGAAGAGCGAGGATGGTGATGGTGGTCATTGTCACCGTAATAACAACGCTATTGACTAGTAACTGAGCACCTACTGTGCACTATGAATGGGGGATTCGGCACCTTGAGTGGATTGTTAAACCACAAATCTCAAGGTTGTTGTTGTAAGGTGCCATTGAGTTATTTCCAACCCACAGCCACTCTCTGTACACCATGAAGCACCGCCTGGTCTGGCGCCATCCTCACAAATGTGCCTGTGCCCGCGGCCCTTGTTACAGCCACTGTGTCTATCTGGTTGAGGACTACTCGCTTCGGAGGAAGTGGCTGAAAACATTATGCATAGCCCTGGAGCCTATGAGTTAGATTCCATTCTTTTGCCCATGTTGCAGATGAGGAAACCAAGGATTTTGGGTTAAACAAGATTTAAGTTTTTAAAATCTTAAAGTATCTGTTAGTCCACAGATATGAATATTGAATACCTTTTAAGGATTTGTTGTCAGTTGCCATTGATTTGAATTTAACTCATGGTGATCTCACGTCTAACCAAATAACACATTATCCAGTCCAAAGCAATTCCATGACCTTCCAAAGGTCTGAGCCCAAGGTTGAGGTGGTTGTGTTGATCTAACCCTTGAGGGCACATTGACCTTCTCCTTGACCAAACACGATGTCCTCCTCCAGTCACTGGTCTTTCCTAATGACGTGTCCAAACTAAGGCAAGCGGAATTCTAAGGATGGAGCCATGGACATAACAGAGAGTCTACCTTCCTGAAGCTTCTATTTAAAGAAATTAATGAACTTTTATATAGCTAGAACACGCACAGCCAAGATTTGAGCATTATTTCTAGGAACCAGTAGACTCTACTGGCAATGCTGATGGAGGAGAGAGACTGAAAGGCCAGAGCCTTGGGCCAGGCCTCTCCAGATACCCCTGCATCCAAACCCAACACTCATAGAGCTTGGCTGAGTAGCTCTGTTAGGCCAGCTTGTGACTTAGGGAGCTGAACGTGCATCAAGTGGCTCCCCCTCGAAGCTGTGTCCTGCTCTGAACCAGAGTTCTGAGGTGTCTCAGGTCTGCTCCAAGGTGGCCATACCAAAGAACTGTCCCCAATTTGCTTCCTGGAGTGCGCAACGCGTCCATGAGGGCACCTCAATATTTCGTTGGGATTTGAGCCACATGGTGTCCACAATGATGGGGTGACACGGAATTTTGCCTCTGGACCCTTGGAAAGGGCTTCTCCACTGAGGAGGGCAGGAATGGACCTGGCCAGTCTGCATTCCAGAACCTCACAGGCAGAGCCTACATCTCCACCCCGCTGGTTTATCCTGTAACCCGGCTCTGACCTTCCTCCAACGTGGCTCTGCAGGCCCTGCAGCACCGCACCCAATCCCACCCCTCTACTCCTGCTGCACTGAACTTCGCAGCCCTTTGCCAGTCTTTTCCCTGGCCCTCCCCACCTTTGTGCAGAGGACTCTTTGGTCAGGAATACCTGTACTGCTTACCTGAGGAAGTCTTCTGGGGTCAAGACTCCTCTCCCTTCCCAAAGTACGTGTCAAATGCCACCAGCTCTTAGAAGCTGTGCCCAGAGCTGCAAATCCTACACTGACCACAGCACTATGAGGCTCAGCCCAGAGAGAACAGGGTAGGGCCCAGGCCTGACTTGTTAATGGACCCCTGGCCCAGCCGAATTTAGCTCAGATGAGGAGCAAATGAGTTGAATAAGCAGAGCTTGGTCCTTATGTCCTGAGTACCAGGCTGACTCTCAGCTGTGGGAGGCAGCGAGATGGTGATATGTGTGTGTGTGTGTGTGTGTGTGTGTGTAATATGTGGAGTTAATGGGGGCAAGAGCGTAGAGCAGGGAGAAGTGGGTATTGCCCCACTTATGGCACACAGAGGAGGTGGACAAAGGTTTGGGTGGCAGGTGGACAGGGCAGGGCAGGAGCTCTCTACTGTGCCAGGAAGAAAGGAAGGCAAAAGGGGGATAGAGCCCTCACAGCCATCCCCCTGAGGCATATGGCATTAATAATCATTCACAATTAGTGGCTGAGCTATGGAGCACAATGGTTAAGTGCTTGGCCGTTCGAAACCCACCCAGGGGCTCTGAGAGAGATCTGGTAATCTGCTTCCATAAATACCAAACGCACTGCCCACAAGTTTATTTCCATTCTGAGCAACCCTGCAGGAGAGACTAGAACTGCCCCTGTGGGTTTCCAAGACTAAATCCTTACTTCCGTGGTGCAGCGGGTGGTTTCAAACTACTGACCTTGCGATTAGCAGCTCCATGTGTAACACACGATGCCATCAGGGCTCCCTATAAAGACTAGAGCCCAGGAAGCCCTGGGGCAGTTCTATATCACACGGGCTGTGATTAGACTGCAAGCCAAGAACAATACTACGGAGCTGGCTCGGACTTCCACACTTTACCTGTAGAATAAGGCATCATCAATAGCTACTTTTCAAAGACAAAGAAACTGAGGACCACACAGGGTTAAGTAACTGGTTCAAGCTGCATGGCTAGAAAGTGGTAGGTTCTGGGCCTGGGTGCTCACACACGCGTGCAGACACAGGCACGTGCACAGGTACGCACACTCACTCACTCACGGACAGATCTTCACAACACAAAAGAACGTATCCTCTTTACCCCATATTTATTTTCAGCCCAAGGCCAGGCTGCGGCAAGTGAACTACACGGGTGCAAACTTAGGGTGGCACTTAATCTCAGGGGCCGGCCAAACACTTACTCTCTCCGGTGAGTGAACGCCTCCTTAAATTTTGTTCTCTGAGTGCTCTCATTTCTTGGCCAGGGAACTGAGGCCCCAGGGCAGTATGTGAAAGGATTGAAGGCTTAAAGCTTGGGACTGGCTAGGCTGGGCATCAGACCCAGGTGCCTAAAGCAGGGCAGAGCTCAGGCCCCCATTGAAAGGCAGAGAGCGGCCACTGCCTCAGGGCAGGCCTCTCTCAGCACCTCTTCCCTGGGGTCTCTGACCCAGCCCCCTCAGACTCCCTTCACTCAAGGGGAGGCCCAGCGGCTTAAGGTGGGAAACAAAACCCAGATCCTCACCCCCAATTCCTGCCCCTCCAACAACCCGGTTCCCAGCCGAGTATTGAGGAATGGGGCCCCAGTTCTTTCCCTTCCAACACTGACACCCTGTTTCCCAGGCTCCCTGCTGAGCAGAGATGAATGGCACCCCAGTTCCTGAGAGGGACCTTGAAGGAGGCAGCAAGGCTTCACTTAACGGATGCCCACAATCCTTGGAGACCAAAGCCAGTTAGGGCTGATCAAGCCCATCTCACAGATGTGGAAGCTGAGACTCCGGAAAAATTCGAGAGCTGCCCACGGTTCTCCTCTGGGATGGAATCCAGCCCATGGGCTCCTCCCTCCCGCCGTTCCAGGAGCGAGCTCCGTGTGCTTCTGTGAGAAGTGTGGGTGGGTCGCATTTGAACCCCGACTAGTTAAAAAAATGAATTTCAGTTTTCAAAAGCAAAATCTCTGCTGACTTAAGGCATCAACAACTCAGCGACAGCGAGGAGAATTGTGTGAGTCACTGTCCCTCACCTCTACGGTCCTTCCCACCAACCTTTGCTATCTCAGAGGACAGTCAGGTACTCTCAGCTGCTCAGCTCCGCAGGGGGGGTGCACTCTTCCTGGGGTGGGGGTGGGGGAACCTGAGTTCCTCACCAGGGCAGCATCACAAAAGGGGAAGGCAAAAACTGACAGCTGCTGGGGAAAGGGGTGTGATCACCCCTCTCTCAGGGGTAGCCCAGGGGACTGCCTACCGGAGGTGACTACAGTAAAGGGGGAGAGCCCTATAACAGGAGCCAGAAGGCAAGATAGAGAGAAACCCAAACATAACTAGGCCAGCACATTTCTCCTTGCTTGAATGTCTTGGCAATCCCCACCCCCACCCCTCAAAAGGGAGAAAATGGTTTAAAAAAAAAAAAAAGATAAATTGGGCTTTTCTGTATGTGTCTTGTTTGAAACCAATCTGATCTCAATTCGTTCGTGGGCTTTCAAAGTCCGTGCGGGAATTTCCCCCCTCCCTCGCTGTATAGACCCCGCGTCCGGGCCTTATGGCATGTGATCTGTAATAAACTTCAAAAGAACACCTTTGACATTTTAGATAACTTGCAAATGATGATGCAGAGAGATCTTTTGCCACTACAAAGAAAGAACAAAAGAACCGACATGAAAGAGAAATCAATAAACATATGGCAATTAATAAAACATTTTCTATGAATACCCTACAAAGAGTTTTACAACGGTATAAAAACCCAACAGTTGTTTCAATGTGGATTTAAGAAGTCTCAGCTGGCGTATTAAGACATCCACGCTGAGAAACACACGGGAAGGCACCGAAAATCTGGGGCCAGGGCTGGGCTTGTAAATCCATCAGAGGCAAAGGTACAGATCTGGAAAGGGCCCGAGGAGCCCGGCCGCGAGCTCATTTTTCAGGGACTAAAGAGGCTGAAGGGGAGGGATGCATGACATTCGACTGGCAGGGGCCACTGAAGAGCAAGCCTTTTGAAAACTGGGCTGGGTTCACCCCCACCTCATCATCTAAGCCCAGCCTCAGGAAGGTTCTCTGAGACTTCCTTTGCCCACCCCTTTGCTTCCCTCTCTTTCAGTAGTTCCCAGCCTGGTCCCAGTTTGGAGCCACTGACTTTCCTATGGATTGGGAGTCCTGCCTGAACTCCAGTGGTGTCTGCATGGGATCCTTAGCTGCCTCTTTAAAGATGCCTCCTCCTCACCCCAGGTCCTGAGTTTGAATCTTGCCTCTGCCACTCTAAGCTTCTTTGAACCTCTCTGATCCCAGCCTTTCCTTCCACGCAATGGGGCACCTCCCCAGCTTGTAGGATGCTCGGAGATGTTAGTGTGAGCCCCAAAGCCCTGTGCCCATCGACGTGGGTGGCAGGAGAAGGCGGTCCCTACCTCAGCAGGCCAGGTTCTTGCAAGCTATCTCTCCACTTCTGTCCTGGCGAATGATCACAGCTCAATCAGCAATTAGACTGCGTGGTCGTCTCTGGAAACCCAGCTGGGTCAGCAAGTAGGGCAAATTCCTTCCAGGCAGGAGCTGTGCTGTCTCCAGCAGATCTTCCTGGAAATAGTGAAGCTTCGGAGGGACATGGAGTTTCTTTGGAAATCTTGGAGAAGGTCACAGATGGACAGACAGACCCAGGGATGAGGGGAGACCAGAAGAAGCAAGGCCAGGGTCATGGGGCTGAGCTTTCTCTCTCCATGCAGAGCATGTGTTTGACATGGGATAGCATGTGTGTGTGCACACCATAGGCTTCTCATAGCAATTAAGTCATGTGATCGTGACCTGACCTTATTGAGAACGAATGAAATAATTAGAGTGATGATGTCCATTTTCTAAAAGGGAAAGTGACTGGGCATTTGGATTTCCTACCCCCATTCTCACCATTTGCTCACTTATAGGAGCTGTCCACGCCACAGATTGTAGCTCTCCACCTGCCCCTCGAAAGTGGCCCGCACTCTTCCTTCGACCGATTTTTTGAGTTTCCCTCAAATCTTCCCAAACAAGTTGTTGTTGTTAAGTGTCCTTCAGCAATCTCCAACCCATCGTGACCCTGATACACAACAGAAGGCAACACTGCACGGTCCTGCCCCGTCCTCACAATTCTTCCTATGCCAGAGCGCCTGTGTCAGTCCATCATGTGAGGCCCTTTCTCTTTTTCACTGCCCCTGCTCTTTACCAAGAATGGCTTCTTTCTCCAGGGACTGTTCTCTCCTGGCAACATGTCCCAATTAGCCGAGATGAAGTCTTGCCGTCCTCGTCTCTAAGGAGCATTCTGACTGTACTTCTTCCAGTAAAAGTTTGTTTGTCCTTTTGGCAGTCCATGATTCCTCCAATATTCTTCCTCGGCACCACAATTCAAATGCATCGATTCTTTGGTTTGCCTTATTCAATGTCCAACTTTCATGCACATATGAGGTAACAGAAACTATCTGCTTTTCAACCCTTTAAAGAGGTTTTGTGCAAGATTTACCCAACACACTGTCATTTGGATCTGCTGACCACTGCTTCCATGAGCATTGCTTGTGGATCTAAGAAAGACAAAATCCCTGACAACTTCCATCTTCTCTCCATTTATCAAGATATTAGCTATTGGTCCAGTTGTGAGGATTTGGGTCTTCCTGACATTGAATTGTAATACATATTGAAGACAGAAATCCACGATCTTTATCAGCAAGTGCTTCAAGTCTTCCTCATTTTCAGCAAGCAGGGCTGTGTCATCTGTATATCACAGGTTGCTAATAAGCCTTCCTCTAATCCTGATACCACATTCTTCTTCATATAAGCCAGCTTTTCTGCTGACTTGTTCAGCATACAGATTGAATAAGTTTATGTGACAGGATACAGCCATACTACACACCTTTCCTGACTCCTTTATGCACGGGTCTGTTCAGTCTGCAACTGCCTCTTGATTCATGTTCAAATCCAAGCTCCTCACGAACACAATGAAGTGTGCTCCATAACAGGGAGTAGCCATCCTTTTCTGGGGTTCAGGCTTCTATGTTACAGTATTTCCCAATGTGATCTTCCCTGTACCAGGTAATGCTGAATAGTGGGCTGAAACGATTCTCCTTTAAGGGCTCTCAGCTGTGACTGCACCCTAGAATCAGACACGTGAATCAGAGCCCCGAGAAGGGCCCCAAACTCAAAAAACCAAACAAATTGTCATCAAGTTGATTCTGACCCTATAGGACAGGGGAGAACTGGGGCTGTGGGTTTCTGAGATTGTAACTTTTTGTGGAATAGAAATTCTAATCTTTCTCCCAAGGAATGGCTGGTGGTTTCAAACTGCTGACCTTGTGGTTGGCAGCCCAACACATAACCACTGTGCCACCAGGGCTCATGGGCCAGGGCTCAGGCACTGCTATTGGTTCAGTTTCCCAGTAAGTCTACTGTGCAGTCAGAGCTGAGAGTCACTGCCCTGGTTGCTGGCCCCTGGGGACACAGAAGCCCAAGGCACTTGTATAAGGCTCCATCCCATGGGATGGACAGGGTCCCCGCAAGCTCAGGATTAAGTTTAGAATCAGGTCAGGGTCTGAAATGCAGCAGGCCAAGCCTTAAATTAGAAGCGCTGATGTGGGGCACTTCCCTGCCTGGTCTTAGCATCTTGGGCTCCCTTGTTAGACATGCCCATGCCCAGCTCCCTTATAAATCACAGTCTGTGCAGGGTAGGTTCTAGATCTAGCATCATCCCCAGGGAAGTCTCTGAACGGAACCAATTCTGTACTACAAAGCTACCAGGAACCAATTCTCTACTACAAAGCTCCTTAGGGTCAAATTCAATTTGGCCCAAATTCTAAAAAGGGGTGTTTCATAGGTATCTTAGGGGATTGACGCAGAGAGCTGAGTACACAGCCCACTGTGGGGATCACACCAAGCGCACAGTCCAGAGAGCACATGGCAGTAACGGTGAGGGACTGTGATCAGTGGTGGTGACATTGCTGGGCTCTCGTTGTCCCTGGCCTCACTGACCACCCAGAGGCTACCTGGCATTGGAGGACAGCAGCAAGAGACCAAGGGTTTCCCCTTCTCTGTGGATCTGGACAGAGTTCCTTGCTACCATTTTCTGGGCTAGGCACTCTGCCATGAATCTTGTCTCTAAGTAACTTTCCCTACAGCCCTACAGGGGCAAAGGGAGTGCTGGTCAGAGCAGGTCTGGACTGGCCTGAGTCCTCAGTGCTTCTGTTCCCCTTACAGAGGAGATGGGATCTCTGTTCCTGGCAGGCCTCGTCTGCCCAGGGGTATCCTGAGGAGGGCACCGGTGAGGGTGTCGGCTGTCCCAGGTGACACTGTCAGAGGGGCGCCAGGAAAATGGCTCTCTGTAAAAGTTGTGTGCTGTGTGCCGGCAGAAATTTAGTCATTTCTTGGCAAAACCACCCCTGTAGTTAGTTATAACAACAAAAATGTGTGTGTGTGCGTGCGTGTGTGTGTGTGTGTGTGTAAACCCAGCTGCCATGATACAACATACCCACGAGGCTAAAACTGTCTGCCAATTCATGTGTTGGATCTTCTAACGCATCGTGGTCAGCGCTGTCTCAGGATGCCTCGAGTCACGTGGTTTCATCTGTGCTCTGGGCAAGCAGGCACTGCTGTCTTGCTGACAGCCAGGGCATCTATAGTCCCTGCGTTTGCCCAATTTCCTGGCATGCTTGCCACGACAGCGCGGTAATCAGCACTTGGGAACCCAGAGCAATACCTCGTTGAGAATGAAATAATAATAAAAGGCAAGAATGTGTAGAAAAATGTAAAGGGGGTAGTCATGCTGTCACTAATAATGTGTAGTGCAAGGGAGGAAGCTTTTTACACGATTTCTAAGCGTTCATACACTCGAAGAACTATTCCATGTAAGCAATTGACAACTGTAGTCATCACATACTAGCCTATGATTAAGATTGATAAGCACATCACTCAGGATGTTATGTGGTCTGGTACAGGAGGAGGGCCATGGAGGGGGGGTGGAGACCCTGGTGATGCCACTGCCCCCAGACCAGCGGGTGTCTGGCTTCAAGGCACTCAAACTAATAAGAGTTCATCAAGGTCAGCCCCCAGAGGTCTCAGACTCATACCAAACTTTTACTTGCCCAAACATTCCCTGTGGGTGGAGTTCCCTAGACGTTCCCCTGGCCAAGCTCCTTCGGACTGACTTGAGAAATTAACCAGCCTTTGCCAGAATTTCTGCGAACATCCTGTGTGCCGCCCGGCTCCCAGAGACCAAGGGCTCCCAGCTGGCATGTCCCTCTCAGGGGAGTCCGCCCATGCTTAGGGGCTCCTCAGCGGAGTGAATCTGCTCCCAAATCTGTGAATAGGCCCGTTGTGCTTGTTATCGTCCTTTTGTAATGATGGTAGGTCTTGTCACATGGATGAAACGTAAAAAAGGAAGCAAGGACATGGTGCTCTGGGAAACCTCAGAAAAGGCCATTGAAGGTCCGAGGTCCAATTAACAGCAAACCAAGTAACTAATCAAGGCCATGGAGGTGGCAACCATCCAGGCAGGTTTGGGCCTTCACGTTGCTTTGCACGTGTCTGTGGGTTCTTGCTCTGGAGGAAATGAACGCGGGTCAGTGGAATGCTTGGCTCTTGCCGGTGTAAGAACTCCAGTTGGGGTCACGCTCAAAGAAATCGCCTGGGTCCTACATGAAAAGATCAGTAGAGGCTCATTCATTTTTCATCTTTAACTGAAGATGAAATGCTTGCCAGAGCTAGGTACAGGCTGCTTCCAATCATTCTGTACTTTGTTATGTTTGATCAATCGAATTACTACACACATCAAACTGCTCCCGTTCCTTCGGGGCAGTAGGGCCAGGGTTGCTAACCTGTTTTAAAGGTGAGGACACTGGGCACGACCAAGTGTTTCCGTGGTCTTAGAGCTGGTGATGGCTCAGACAGAGCCAGGGAGGAGGCTAGGCTGTGCACCCTCCCACAAGGTCCCCACACTCAGGTGCATGTCCTATGCCATCCTCCTGCGTGCCTGCCGGGAGAGCCTGTGGTTTCAGTCCCGCCGTCAACTTACTGGTGAGTTGACTGGGAGTAAATGTGAAGGAGGATATCCTTGGTGGGTCTGATTGAATCAGGTGGATCCTTTAGATGTATGGTGGTTCTCAACCTTCCTAATGCTGTGACCCTTTCATACAGTTCCTCATGTTGTGGTGACCCCCCAACCATAACATTATTTTTGGTGCTACTTCAATAACCGTGATTTGGCTACTGCTATGAATTGGGTGACCCCTGCGAAAGGGTTGCTCAACCCTCCAGGTTGAGAACCACTGATTTAACTAGAGAGCGAGCCTGCACAAAGATGTCCAGATTGCTAGCTTCTCTTGAGTCTCTGTGAGCAGATTTGCTGGGCTGGAGCAGCTGTAGGAGAGGGACAGTCGCCTAGAGGGAGATTTTCAAAGCTGGACTCACCTAGGGGTTTATTAGGGACACAAAATCTGGACAACCCCCATCAGAGTCTCTGGAAAGTGGGCCCAGCAGACTGTAGTTTAGTCCACTGGGTGATTCTCATGCACCAGTGCTCCCTTATCAGGTGGTCAAAGAGGGCTGGCTGATTTTGGAGACAGACTCCAAGGGTTTGAATCCCAGCTTTGCCACTTCCGAGCCATGTGAGGCTAGACGAGTTAATCCCCCTGTGCCTCTGTTTGGGCACAGGGAGATTAACTTGGGTGGGACAACCATCCAATTTCCTAGACTTAGGAAGGTCAAATGGGTGAGTGCATTTAAAGCCCTTAGACCAGTGGTTCTCAATCTTGCTAATGCTGTGACCCTTTTCTTTCTACTTCATCACTGTCATTTTGCTACTGTTAGGAATCGGGCAACTCCTGTGAAAGGATCATTCGACCCCAAAGGGGTCGCGACCCACAGGTTGAGAACAGCGGTTTTAGAAGGCGCCATGTCAAAGAGACACTGCCCCAGGGCTCCCCAAGAAAATGGACGCTTCCATGAGTTTTACAGTTGCAGGAACCAGATTCTGCCCACATCTCGAGTGACCTTGTCAAGGACCCCAGAAATCAGATGGGCGCCAGTCTTGGCTGACTGATGAATGGTAGTATTCTGTGCAACCTGAGCAGAAGTGCCAGCTAACCCGTTTCTGGACTCCAAGCCCAAGGAAACTGGTGGCAATAAATTTGTGTTATCTTAGCACTGTGGCCATTGGTTAGCCATAAACAATCACCGAACCAACCAACCAACCAACACAGCCCCCGGAGACCCCAGAAAACAGCAGTTCTTTACCCAGTCTATCTAGCAGACAAGGAGCCCTGCTGGCACCCCGGTTAAACGATTGGCTGATAAATGATAGGTTGGTGCCTGGCACCCCCTCCAGTGACTTTATGGGAAGCAGACACAGTGCGCTGCTGCCATCAAGATGGTAGCTTGGGAAACCCTACAGGGCAGTGCTTGGTCTCATGGGGTCACTGTGTGTCGAAAGTGAAGTTGGGGTATCTATCAACTGTACCACCACTGCATGGAACTTTCTAGGAAGACAGTAGGTCATCTCTACCAGGGAAGACCGAGCCAAGGTGACTTTGGCTTCAGTGGTGATATCTTCCTTTTATTGATGGCAAATGAATGTCCCATATGCAATTCAGTTTAAGTAAGTGATTAGGAAGAACGCCTCCTGCCTCCTTCTCACTTCCAGGGAAGGGCGCTTGCGGGAGCTTCTGGTTTTGAATTAAACATCAATAAAGTGGCCTGTCATTAGTGTTACTTTGAATAGAGCTTTTGTAAATTTCATACTCTGTGAGATCATCCTTCGCCTAATAAGTTTACTTTTTCCGAGGTGCTCCTAACCCTCGCATCCCCCTGTTCCTGAGGACAGAGTCCCAGCCTCTAATTGCCAGGCCCCGCCAGCCCCAGGGCTCTGCTTTCAAAAATGAAAGTGCCTGTAAAGGAACTACTTAAGACCATTTATTAGCTGCTTTGGGTGTCTCTTTCCTCCCAAGGGACCCGAAGGTCTCTGCTGCTTCCAGCAGACTGACCCGCTAAGGGCAGCCATGTGCTTTCATTTACGTCACTGGCCTGGGGTCCTCGCTTACGGCCTAACGAGAGACAGAGGCGCAGAAGATGTCTGCAGGAGGAAGGCAGGCAGGAAAAGTGCTCAAGGAAGAGGAAGGAAGGGAAAAGGCCAAGAGCAGGAGAGAAGGCTGGAGGAAGAGAGGACAGGTGGCAGTGTCCCTGGAGACCGCGTGTGAAGACCCACGAAAGCCCTTGTGTTCTCAGACCAGTGCCCCGCTATGTCCCCAGCCTACCCAAAAGTCACTGCAGACAGACCTTTCTGGACTCTTTGCCAGTTGATGGAATTGTCTGGTGTGATTTCCTGGCTGTGGGAGCATGTCCAGACCACACGAAGGACAGGCTATCTGTGCCTGGGAGTGACCATCCGAGGAGAAACTTCCTTACTTGAGGAACCAGCTCCCTGCGCTGGGGTGAGGTGAGCCCCCAGAGGGGTGGAGCTTACGATGCCCAAGCAGGAGCCTCTTTAGTACTTCCCTCCACCCCCACTGGATTTCCACCACCCTGCCTCACTTCTCCACTTGCTCAAGAGCTTCCTGGCATCCATCACCCTCCAAGGGCACTCCTGGTACCCAGCGTACCTTGGTCTGGTGTTGAGGGAAGTCACACTAAGCCATCCCTTCTGGCCTAGCTCATGCCTGCAGCAGACATCACTAATCAATCACATCACCAGTGCCTTTGTGGCTCAGACAATGTCCATTCCCACCCCCACAGTCATGACTAATCCTTCCAGGAACAATATGCTCTAACTTCATTAAACCCATCCCTGGACCACTCACTTCTTATGGAATGCACCACAACACCGCCCAGCCACAGTGCTAAATGGATGCCTCAACCCACTGGGGGAGGCACCAAGGGTTACCAACACAAGTGGCTCTTTGGTGTTTCACGTGGAAAGCTCATTATATAATAGTGACAATTCTAGGTGCTGAATACGCTGCCCCATCAGGCTCTGTTTTAGATGCCTCACATGGAATTAAATGAGAAAATTGAGGCACAGAGAGGGAAAGTCACTTGTGGGAGGACACACAGCCGATGCCTAGAACCCAAGCCAGATTCTTGCTAAACCATAGTGCCTCCAGAATACCAGTACATGCTGAGACAGCACAGCCACCTGCCACAGCCAGGGAGGGCTGGGGTATGGAACATGCCTGCCCTCTAAAGCTGAGGGCAGCGGCTTAGAGGGACAGGACCACACAGCATGTCCTCCCTCCATTGGGCCGTGGCACGCCATCCCTCCCAAAGCTCACTGCATCTGGGTGAAACTCACAGATCACACCACCCAGTTGGCACCGAGGCAGTTCTGCTTCAAGTGTTCCCTGGGGTTTCTACGGCTGTAAGTCTTCGCTGGAGGAGACAGCCTCATCTCTCTTCCACGGAGGAGCTGGTGGATTCGAACTGCTGACCTTACAGCTAGCAATGCAACACATAACCCATATGGTAGTTGCATAATCTGGTGCCAACTTGAGACTATTAGGAGTGAAGGGGTGGAGTTTAGCCTGTCAATCAGATCACTGCTTGATGACCTTTTTTGGAGGCTCTATGGAGATAAGTAGCTCGCTGGAAGAGGGACACCCAGACTCTCTGCTTGGTATTCCTGATGACAAGTGACAGGGAGCTAGACTGGAGCTCTGGAGCTGAGTAGCCACGTGGAGACCCATGCCAGTGCTGAGATGCTTATACCAAATACCACTGGACCCACAAGACTTTCCACCCACTGGCCTGAGATCTTCTTGCGTTTGGCATCATTGCCTGTGTTACATGAGTCTGAAGAGGAACTTGTAGATCAGTATTGGACATATGAACTTGATCTGGACTGAGCTAGGATATTTTCTCAATACACAATGGCTCTTGTGCATAAAGTTCTTTCTTATACACATATGAGTGTCTATGGATTTGTTTCTCTGGTCTACCCGGACTGACACAGCCACTATGCCACCAGCGTTTCTATTCACAGGCCTGAGCCCAGGAATTAGAAGCTTTCTCCAACAAGCCCCAAGTGCCTGGATGAAAATGCACCATTGCAAAAAAAATAAAAAAGAAAATGCACCATTGCCATGAACCTTTGAAAGGAGTCCACCTGGCCTCTCCCCACCTGATCTGCAAGCAGGAAAGAGTGAAGATGTTTCTTTTCTGTCCTCCACTATCTCTCAACAGCACCCTGTGGGGAACCCATCCCGAGGTTCAGAGAGGGGTAGGGATGGTGCTCACCAGGGGTCAGCAAGTGGTGGTGGTGGAGGAGCGGGGAATGAAAGCAGTGCACCCTCAGACCTGCTCCGAGAGCTCGGCTCTGGGCCAGGGTTCCTGGAGACTCCCGCCTGGAAGAGTGGCAGGATGTGGATTGTCAGCTGTGGACCATCAGCTGTGGCTGAGAGGGCAACGTCAGCCCAGGGAGACCCATCATAACATAAAAACCAGAAAAATGCCTATGGTCCCTGAGACGCCCTGGGTGTCACAGATGGTTACGCCCTGGATTAATTGCTGGCAGCCTGGCAATTTGAACTCATCCAAAGGACTCTCAGAAGTCAGGCCTGGCGATCTGCTTCGAGAAGTTGCTCCCTGAGTTCGCTCATGTCTAGAATGAAGGTACTGATAATTCACGGTGCTGAGGAAGTTAGCAGCAGGCGAAGCATGCACGCAGAATACTTCACCTACCACGTTATCTAATCCTCACAGCAGGTCTGGGAAGTAAGAGCTACTTTCATCCATATTTTACGGAGGCACAGAGACGTTAGGTCCACTAGTTAGGTCCACTAGCCCTGGCCACATCCCATGGTGTCAGAGGAAGGGGGATCAAGTCCTGACTTGGACCTGGTCTTTGTTTAACCGCTAGGCCCCAAGGCCTGAGCATCTCCCTTCTGATTCTGGGCCTCTGGTGCTTCCCTCTGCTACTCATCTGTCAGTTTGTCGTAGAGTGGGGGCTTATGTGAGGCTGTGATGCTAGAAGCTACTTCATCTGTATTTCAACTCCCCGCAGGGTCATCCGTGTTAATCAGGCTTCGGTGGAGCTTCCGGACCAGAACGAAGACATGAGCTGTCCATTTCTGAGGGCCTGGACACTGCAAACCTTATAAATAATGTGGTAGAGGGTCAGGGAGAACAGGGAGAGCCTGAGCTCAAAAATCACAGGTAGGAGGGAAGGGTGGGATTGGGCAGTGTTCCATTCTGATCTGAGTCAAACCTGAGTGGGTGGCGCCTACCAAGACCACCAGCGTGGGTTGTACTGGTGCGGTGGGCAGGTGGATGAATGGGTGCTGGGCAGGGCTACAGGGGGAATTGCTCCTGCTCCTGGAGGGGCTGAGGACTGTTCATCTCAGGGAGGATGGATCACTCGGATGGCCTCCTTTGTCCATGAACACCTCCGTAGCCCATATAGTAGTCCTTGTAGTGGCTTTGTGTGATTGAGATGCCCTACTTTCAGGAGGGCACTGACCCAAGCAAAGACATAGGCAGGATTTGAACCCTCACCCCAGCTCTCCCCCATGGCCTACTGTACAATAACATCTTACCTGGGGGGAGTTGGGGGGAACCCTGGAATGTTGATAAGAAAGCAATCCTCCTGAGGGTGGGGGATGAGCACAGACAGAGCTGAGCCTGTCCTTAAAGGGACTTCAGTAGAGTGGGGCAAGGACAGGGGTGGGAACAGGCAGGGGAGGCCACTTCTGTTCAGATGGGCCTATCCTGCGTCTGCGCTCCAATTCTGAGAACAACGCCAGGAGTTCCTTCTTAGCCCAGGAAGAGATTAGCATCTCTGGGTCTCCCTCCTGTGTGGCTTGGTTGGATCTGGGCTGACTGTGAGTATACTGACTGGTTTAGAGCCCCAGCCTCCACAGGCCTGATCTACACCACATGGTGATACCCAGGACACAGCTTCTCATGTCCATTTCTAAGCTAGAGTCGTGATATCAGAGCATGAACCACCAGATGTGACAGAAAGGGCCAGTGGTCTAGCCTGGAGACCGCCATCCTACCCACCACGTGTTGCCTTGTCTTTCAGGCAGACACCTCCTCTGGGCTCTCAGTACAGGCTAGCGATTCATTTGACAAAAAGTACAGCAGGGAACAAGAGTGGAGAAATGATTGGGCAAAACTTGGGGGGCCCAGAACATTCAGCACCTCTGAGGTCCAGGAAGCTGGCTTCAACGGGCAGAGGTCAGTGGTCTGAGCTTTCTCTTCCAATGGGTGGTCTTGAAGTCATCATCTGACCGCTCCACAGACCTAGCCCGGCCAGGGCCACTTTGTCTCTGTCTCTCATCAGGAAGGTCAGTCTAAACTCCTCATTGCTGCCAAGACGATCCCTAAATGATTCCACTTTCCGCACCACGACTGTCTCCCACAATGTCAATTGAGACTTTGTGTGTCCTCGTTTTGTGGAAAAGGTGAAATTGTACAAATAAGTACAAAGATAACTTTCTTTTTTGGCAGAATCACAGGGTGTTTTATTGTTGTTGTTGTTTTACTGTAGGGCATTTAACTATCTATAAAGGGTGCATACAGGTGATAAGGAGCCAAAGGGGTGGACTGTACTGCTTATTAAGTTACAGTCTTTCAGCTACAAACCTGCTCTTCTGTGCTCTGCTTGGTGATGTACGTTTCTGGCTTTGTGGTGAGGTCTCTCAGTAAGGATGGTAGAGGAGACTATCAGGCTGGAGAAGGAAGCAGCAGTATGTTCCTTCCTGTTCAATTCCTGCCTGCTCTGGTCCCCCCTTAAGTGAGCGTCCCCTCAACAATGCTTCTTCATCCTGGAAGGGCAGTTCCATCGGTAGCAGCAGAAGATCTACTGTGTAGTTTTCCAATTCCTGTAGTCAGCTTCATCAAACTCTCGGAGACTCCTGCGTTTCCCCCTCCAAGCAGTTGGGTTCCTAACCTGTGAGACGCTTCCTTCAAGCCCAAAGTTCTCTGCATCATCCAACTGGTGCCCATCCTCAGAGGTCTGGATCCTGGGCCTGAGGGCCTTCACTTCCACAGGTCTAAGTTTTAATTACCCCCACCTCTTCCTTTGTTTTCCTAGCCTTGGGGTTGGAAATCACATTTGAAGATGCAAATTCCATGAACATCTAGAGTTTTTCATCTTACCTTTTCAGTCTTTTAATCCCTGATTGACAATTTTTTTCCCTATTACATTCCTTCTGATTAAATATCTAGAGTGGTTTCTGTCTCTGGACTGGACCCTGGCTGAGCCCCACCCTCATGACTTAGCTTTACCTGTTTGTTCTACTGGGAGTTGCGTCCCTCCTCCCCATCCCCCATCCTGGCATGGTCAAATTCTCCTCACTCTTCAGAGCCCAACCTCAGTACAACCTACTCCATTAAGCCTCCCGAGTTGTTCAGCTATGAGGTATCCCTCCCTGCTGGCAGGTTTCTGATGCGGATTCTTGTCTTAGGGTATCCTCTACTTCCTGCTGTGTGCCTTCTACTTGGTCAGTATACCATCCTCAGCTACACTAGTCTCTTGGGCTCCTTACTGGTTTTGTATCTCTCAGGGACTGGCACAGTACCAGGCTCAGAGTGGGTGCTTAGTAAACATTTATTGAATAAGTAAAGAGAAAGTTCTAACCTCTACCAAATTTAGTCCGCAAATAATATGGTCTGTGGGAATGAAAGGGAGTCTTCAGCCATCACTCTGGGAGTCCTCATTCTCTGTTTCCCCCTTTGCTCCATCGCCTGTTAGATAGAGGTGGAGGAGGAACTGCATTCAGCTGGTCACATGCCGGCAAACATGTGAGTGTCTCTAACTCCAGGTGGCCACACAACAGACAAAACATTTGCGTTTTTGCATGCCTCACTCTTTAATGACTGAAGATCTTGAAGAAAACCCTTTGTTTTGCCATGGGAACTGGTAAGAACACAGGTGGAAAAGACTCAGAGCGCTAGAGTAGGCTTCAGAGAAGGATAAACTTTGGTATAGGAGGGAGGTTCTAGGGGAAGGGGTGGCCAGGCGGACATGGAAGGGTATCGGGTGCTAGAAGGGGAAGCGAGGGGGATGGGAAAATGCCTGGACACGTTGGAAAATGACAGTATTTAAAGAGTTTCTGGAGGGTGGTCCAGGGTATACAGTCCTTCCCATCTCCCCGGAAGAGCTTTAGTATGAGCCATGTTCTTCACCGGGTCCTTGGAGACAGATCTGTGGATTCAGCAGCCTGTGGGATTTCCCTCGATGAGGCCATGGGTGACCCAAAGTGGCCTAGACACAGTGAGATGTACCTGTGACCCAAGAGCCATACTTAGGCCCAGGGGCCTGTCTTCACACACGGAACACATCACCACGGAAGACCATGTCCAAGGAAGCACTCGGTGCCTAGCTGGCACACACTTGTGCACACATCCCGAACCGCCCACGCGCTGAGTGCACACGATGCATCTTTTCAACATCCCATGCTTCAAATGTCACAAATGATGGCTGCCCAAACACAGCATGCTAAAACACACCTGTGCTGCCATGCGCACACACGCATGTGTAACTCCCCAGCTCCCCAGCCATGCATGTACAGCTATGTGCTTCATGTGCCTGCCACAGGCATGCACACTGTACAGACATGCACACCCCCATGCATGCATCCACCGACATCGTATATGCGTGCTTGTGCGTGTGCACGTATAACCCTACACTTACACGTGGGTCTGTTCACACACTCAAACACTTATGCTGCATGTGCCGATGCACATGCCCACACAGCTGCGCGCACACATGGAACGATGTGGTTGTATACCAGTACACGTGCACAGCATGTGGATATCTGTGTGAATGCATGACACACACATGACTATACATGCACCAGGATGCTTGCCAACGACACCACGCCTGCCTGCATATGAGCAGGAATAAGCACGCATGTACATGCATGCATATACACACGCACACAGGATCACACCCATTCACATATCTACTGCGTGTGCACACACCACACCATATATGTATGCGCTTGCACCAACTGTCTCAATGTGTCCCACACATGGTAGCGGCTCGGCATCCACATGCACGTACACACACACACACGCTAACTGCCGCCAGCCTTGCCAGACCCAACTGTAATTGCTCCCAGCCCCAGAGTCTGGCAAAACGCTCTTGCGGGGCGTCTCAGCTGCGGCCCCTGATGGATCCCAGCTTTTCCCACGCCCCCAGCGCCCGCACCCCGAACCGCGGGCCAGGTCGGTCGGCCGAGCCCCAGCCCCGGCTCGGAATCCAAAGGCAGATTTCCGCGCCGGGCACCTGTTTGCGGGGCTGCTCCTCCTCCCGCCGCCGCCTTGTTTAATCTCGGCGCGCGGTGAATAATTCATGGCCCCGGCCTGCTTTGCCGTCAAACGCGCGGCGTTCGGTCCGGCGCCGCCGCCGCCGCGGGCCGCTGTGATTTATTATTTACCAGGGCGCGCGGCCGCGCCGTGTAAGGTGAGCATTGTGGCTGCGCGCACAACTGCTACAATCGGGCCTCGTTAGTGGCCTTTCTTGCTGCCTCTCCAAACTGCGGCCCCGCTTATTGATTTTCCCGCGGAACCTCTGCCAGGAAATCCCACCGCGGCTGCTCCCAAAGCTGTTGCTCGAAAGGCAGCCTTGGTCCATCTTCCCCAGAACAAGAACTGGTGTTCGGAGACGCTGGCTGCTTTTATCCATTGTGTCTTCTCCACCGCCGAGGCGTCCCCCATTAGTGCGCCCCCCTCGGCCCCCGCCTTGCCTGGCGACGCCGCCGGATGCTCGGGCCCAGCCGAGGAGACAAGGGATTATCTGAAGACGGCGACAGACAGGCCCCCGTGGGGGAAGGCGGCGGGGCTTTCATGGTGCCAGCAGCCGCCAGCAGGCCTGGGGAAAAGAGTTTGCCTGCCTTGGAAGTTTTCAAACGCGGAGAGGCTGGGCTGCTTTTCCTGGGTACCGCCCGGGTTCCAGGGAAGACGGGTCTCCGGAGTCCCCCGGGAGTCAGCTGAGAGAAGGCGGCCTGGGGGCGCCTACTTGAGAGCCCCGCGCTTCATTGAAAACTCCCTGCGATCCCATGCACGGGCGGGGGCGAGAGCGCACCGCGGAACAAGCTAGCTCAGGGAGGCATCGGATTTGAAAACAAGGCGCTGACTTCCAAGTCTTGTCTGTCTCATCGTGCTGGGTGAACCGAGGCCCATCTCTGGTGCGGACACGGCCTGACGCCTGTGTCTAAGGTCCTTAGCCGGCGAAGCCCTGTCTACTCTTTGTAGCTTCCATGACAGCCACCTTCCACCTGACAGCCACCTTCAGAACCAAGGCTCGCATTATGGAATGCTTAGTACTCCACCACGGTGGTGGGGAGGGGAATGTGCGGGACCCATCTGGGTGGAGATCTGCTCCCATATAGAGTCTCAAAAAACTCGCTGCCATCGAGTCTCCTCTGACCCATAGTGACCCTATAGGACAGACCAGCATTGCCTCTGTGGGTCTTCCAAACTCTTGACTCGTTTCAGGAGTAGAAGCCCGTCTTCCTCATGCAGAGGGGCCAGGCTATTGGTTTCTAACTGCACCTTGAGGTTAGCAGCCCAAGGGCCACCTACTCTTAAAAACCAAATCACCGCCCTCAAGTCAATGCTGACTCGCAGCCACCCTCCTGTGGGTTTCCGAGACTGTTGACAGGAGTAGAAAGCCCAGTCTTTCTCCTGAGGAGCAGCTGCTGGTTTCAAACTGGCGACCATTCCGATCACAGCTCAACTCATAACCACTACGGGACCAGGGCTCCAGGTTTTGAAACTCCTCCGAGACACTTTTCCATTGTCACATGGGATCTCCATGAGCTGAATTCAACTCAATGGTAACTCTTAAGAACACAGGCCTCAGGAGTCCCTGGGTGGTACCAGCAGGCTGCTAACTGGAGGGGCGGGGGCTGGGGTGAGGTGGGGTGGGGGAGATGTTTCCTCTCATATAGAGGAGCCTGCTTGACATTTTCCTTCTGAAAAATCAAGCCTGGAAAACTTCATGAAGCGCAGTTCTGTTCTGATCCACGTGGGCTGCCCCGAGTCTGAGTCCACTGGAAGGGAACCGGTTTGTATGGGGTACTCAGAGGGGGTCTGAGCATTCCAAACCAAAGCATTTCGTATCTTGCAGTTGTTCTCAGCACGGCACCCCGGAAATAGGAGCCCCTGGGGGTTTCTGGCAAAGCCCATCCACTGCAGGCCTCCCTTTGATCTCTACTAGGAAGCAGGATCTGAACTGCCCTTCTCCTCCCCTTCATGTGCACGCTGGAAATCTTTCCTGAAACAGGGTGAGGGTGGGAAAGGGTCGCAAGCCCCAGGAGTGGTGGCAGGGGCCTGCCAGAGACCTGTGGGCGATGCTTCCATGCTTGACCTGGGCAGGCACGGACTCCCCTAGACTTAGAGGTCCAGCTTGTGGGCGTCAGTCCGGCGATCGGAGAAGCCCTGCCTGGTACTGTGTGCTCAGCCCCTGATAGCCTGATTGCCGGCTCAGTGTCAGACCCCATGTCCCGAGGTGGCTTGAAGACGCATGTTGGATTTCCGCATTGGGGGACTACCCTGCGCATTATGGGCCTCTCAGTAGCATCGCTGGCACTAGTACAACCTCCCAGTAGTCATGACAACCAAGAATGCCCCTAGTTATTGCCAAAAGTGTCTGCAGCGGCAAATGAATCCCTGGTTGATAACCACGGGGCTAGACAGACCACAAGGTTTATGCAGTTAGAGAGAGGAAATCACAAAGCTTGGGATGGGGAAATGTACGACTTTGAAGGTGAGTTACACACCTTTGGTAATGGAGAGCTCATTACCTCTAGGGGGTTATCCTTCTTCAATTTGTTGTCATCCTGTTCTGAACTGAAACCCCTGTGACTCCTGTGGACTGGATCTGCTGTTGGCCCCCAAAGGACATGTCTGTCTTCTTTGATCTCCAAAGGAGCCAGGCGAGTGGGGATTGCCTGAGCTGGCTGAATTTAGGCAGGGGTTTGGGATCTCGAAGCGTCTCTAAGTTCACTCACTCCTTCTCTGAATGACCTTGGGATATTCTCCATCATCTAGGTTTCTGCCCATGTCACCGATAAGTCAGAAATAAAACATTTAAGTCACAAATAAAACCAATTCTACACAAACTCTTCTAGTAGATTCGGCTCTTCGGTCAACATTATTTAGAAGGTAAAAAGACAAATCGCAGACCCTGAGGCAATATTTTCAGTGTCTCTAACTGAGACATGATTTGTGTCTATATGATAAAAACTTCTCAAACCTTAATAATAAGAAAGCAACAACATAAAAAAACCAAAGCTACAAAGGATGGCCCTGGAACCCTGAACTTCAGAAAAATGGATCTGGAAGTGCACTGGATACCAACCAGGGCAAGAAGCTGAATAAAAGTAGTGAGAGAAGAGCTAGCCTGATGAGGACATCTTGAACTTTCTCAACCAGTATTCCGCCCAGACATCAGCCTGGCACACTGGTGGCTGCCAGTAAGAAAGGCAGGCGCCTCCCCTGTTTTCCACACCTTCTTGGTGACCAGAAGTGTAATGTGGCCAGGTTCCACCTTCACTCCCAATGACCAAGACCCTTTGTGCTGCCCTGCCCTGCTCTGCTCGAGGCTGGAGCTGTGTCTGCATGGTTTGTAACAAGCACCCTGACCTCAGTCACTGTCTGAGGAGGCAGCAACAATTTCCAGATCAAGTGCCCTGACCCTGGAGAACACAGAGGCCAGCGGGAACTCCACCTAGCAATGGGGGTCCCATCTTCTCCTTCCCCACCCAGTGAGCTCCTTGGCTGGCTGAAAGGATACCCTGCTCACATCCCAGTTTTTCTTTCAGCTTTGGTTTGACCTTTTCTTTCATTTTCCTTGCTTTTGAAAATTATCTATTTCTCTACTTTCCTGTTGTTTTTTTTCATGGTTTATCCTCTCCCTAATTGTAGGTTTTCTTTTCTTTTTAGCTATTAAATTATTTTTCCTTGATGTTATTTGCCTGCTTTCTCCTGCGTGATAGTTCTTTTGTGCCAGCATGGCACCTGTAAGAAGATATGGGTGGAGTTGAACCCGTCAATCAGGTTGCAGCTTGATGACCACCCTTGGAGACACAACCAAGATAGATAGTGCTCTGGAGGCTGCCTTCTCTTTCTGCCTTCAGTTTCCTGCTGGTTGGAAACCTAGAGAGCTGCGGGAGTCCTCTTATGTTTCCACCAACCCTGTATCCATGCGACTTTGTGCCTACCAGCCTGTGAGCTTCGTTTATTCTATATCGTTGCATGTGGCTTTGTGAGTCTGAAGGGGAACTTGTGGACTAGTATCAGACTTATGGACTTGAGTTGGACTGGGCAAGGATCCTTTCTTGATATGTAACTACTCCTTAATATAAAACTCTTCCTTGCACATGTATGAGTATCAATGAATTTGTTTCTCAAGTCAATCCAGCCTAACACATCTTGCTACTTTTTAATCCCCTTTCACTTAAATAATTTTGTTTCAACTGTTTTTTCCCCCTCTCTGTCCCACATGATATAGAAAACAACTGTGCCCACATGGCTAAAGCATATCCATAACTCCTGCAGCCACACCCACAGGGCACCAGCCACTACCCACCCTCGCCTCACTGGATTTTCATCATTAGATTCCTGTGTTAGTCTGGGTAGAATAGAAAAACAAATTCATAGACACGCATATATGTATAAGAAATAACTTTATATAAAGAGTAATTGTACATTAAGAAAACATCCCAGCCAAGTCCAGATCAAATCCATTAGGCCAATATTAGCACATATGTCTGATACCAATCTAGAAATTCTTCTTCAGACTCATACAAAGCATGCAATGACACCGAATGCAGGAAGATCACAGGGCAGTAGGTGGAAAGTCTTGTGGATCTAGTGGCAGTGGAAGCATCTTGGCACTGTAGGAATCTCTACATGGCTCCTCTAGCTCCAGGATCTAACGTAGCTTCATGTGTCTTGTCATCAGGAAGACGAAGCAGAGAGAGTGTGTATCTGGCCTCCCGTGAGTTCTTTATCTCCGTGGCACCTCCAAGTGAGGTCATCAAGCTGCGACCTGATTGACAGTCTAGACTCCACCCCTTCACAAGTTGACAGGAGATTATGTAATTGCCACAATACCCCAAAACACCAGCCAAACTGGACTACAATAGTGTTACACAGGCAGCAAGGAGAGAGCTGCTCACACACTCACCTTGTTTATTGCACCCACCAGTAGTGAGTGGCGCAGGTCTCCTCAACACAAACTCATCAATTAGATACAAATGCAACAACCTCACAACTTCTCCGAGACAGCAGACAATTTCAGCTCACACAAAGAAATGAGGTAGATGACTCAAACAAGGGAACAGTAGAGTCAGAGCACTTTTCAGAAAGAAATGGCCTGGGAACTGCCGGATAAAGAATTGTAGAAGATTGGCATTTAACTACTTCTCTGAATTTAGAGAAAGCTCGAAAAAACTACAATGACGGTCAAGGAAAACACTGGAAAACTTTAAGAAGAATTTGCGAAAAGACTATAAGAACAATGTGACAAAACAAACAAACACGAGAAACCATACAAAAATGGCAAATGATTCAGAACATTTGAGAAATAGATCATGTATTTGAAGAGCTAAGGTGTCGAATTGAATCCATGAAAGACTAAATAAATGAGCTTAAAGACAAAACTCTCAACACTATTGTTATTAGGTGTTTCCAAGTCAGTTCCAACCCTATGTGGAGCAGAATGAGATATGGCCTGGCCTTGAATCAGCCTCCCAATTGTTGTGTTAAAGGCCATCGTCACTGCAGACACGACGTCAATCCATCTTGTGAAGGGTCTTCTTATTTCTTAAATTTTTTGTGCCCCTCCACTCTAATCAAGTACTAACATGCAAAAGGAACAATATTTTTAAAAATATAAAGAACAAAACAATCCTAAGAAAGCCTGAGAATTATGTGTAACACCATCAAGGGGAATAACTGACATGTGATAGGAATCCCAGGACAGGACGACACAACAAAACCCAGAGAAAATTGTCAAAGAGTTATTGGAAGAAAATTCCCTTGACATAATGTTTCCCCGAAACAGTTTCTTATATTAATTTATTTTTAATATTAATTTTTGCTCCCAAAGATGCAGTAGGTCTTATTTTCAGGGGGTGTCTTATTTGTCTTATAAAGAAGAATACAATACACATTTATTGTTTATTGTTTTATTAACTTGCACTTCCTGTCTGCTCCGGCTGCACTTTGGCCAACAGTGAGCTGCACAGCGGTGCCCGCTGCTATGGTCCAGAGTCCAGAGTTAAGGTAGCTTCGGGGGCCCTTGTTTTCGGGGAGGTCTTATTTGGAGGAATACCTTATATTTCAGTGAGAGGCAAAACTGTAAGTAGGTCTTATTTTGGGGGGATGTCTTACTTTCTGGGAAACAGGGTATATGCATATCTATCTTCATCGCAGGCCTATTCTCGATAGCAAAAAGATGGAAACAGCTCAGATGCCCATCAGGAGAAAAGTGAATACGTAACTGTTGCTACAGACACACAATGGACTAGTATCCAGTGTTGAAGAGTAATGGTGAATCTGCCAACACCTCACAACATGGATGGACCCAGAGGGCATCGTGCAGAGTGAAATTAGTCTATAAGAAAAGTACCAATATGGTGTGTGACCACTTAAGTAATGTCAAGAAAAAAATCTCATTAAATAAAACATTCTTTGATGGTTACCAGGGTGGGAAAAGAAGGGGGAGAGGAGCAGTTGTGGGTTAGAAGTTAGGTAAAAGTTAATTTGAATGAAGGGGAAGGCAATATAAAATCACAGGGAGGTTAGGAAAAACGATGGAGGCAAGGAAGGCACTGGGAGATTTTCAAGCTTGGAAGGCAACAGAGGCAAATGCTGTTGTATGCAAAACCCTGAAATCGTGGTGATCTTAAGGCCAATACTTGGATAAACATGCAGGTTGAACATGTCTAGAAGGGAGTAGACTCATGGATGAAAATATATTCGACAGGCGATATTTATGTATGCATATTTAACTTTGCTGCAAATATATCCATGAATGTGCTACAGTACACAAGGGGCAATGCTATGAAAACTTCTTAGCTATAACCAAACCCTTGAGTCACTGGACTTGAGTGCTCAAGGTCATAGTCATGGGAGATGTCAAGGTCAATGACATAAGAGCTCACAAAGAAAAATCGTCTACATCCTCCTTGGATGAGTTTTGCTGGGTCTTAAAAGATTAAAATACAACTATTGGCCTCTTCCCGTCTAGAGGAAAGATGAATGACTAAAACGGAAAGACAAATGGAAACAATTAGTCCAATTGACTAATGGATCACACATGCATCTGTCTCCACAATCCTGAGACAAGAAGAACTAGATGGTGCCCGGCTACTTCTAGCAACTGCTCTGAAAAGGATCACATGATAAGGTCCTGCATCCAATGGGAGGAAAATGTAAAACATAACACAAAAGTCTAAAAGAGACCAGGCTTACTGGTCAGCTAGAGACTGGTGGGACCCCCAAGATAATGGTACTTAGTCACCTTTTAGGTCTGGACCTAAACTCACACTTATGTTAGAATAACCAACCACTTAAGATCAGAGGACACCATTTGCTCATGGACAGAGGGCTAGGCCAGAAGAAGGAATGGAAATGGGGATAACTGGGAGGAAGGCAGATAAGGGATGACTCATTGAGGGGATGGCACTGAAGGAGTTGACACAAAATGTGTACAAATTGTTGAATGTAACACTGATGCTGTACTTTGTAAACCTTCCCTTATCACAACAAAGAGCTTTTTAAAAAAGGCTGATGGATAAACTAGCTGGTATATCCACACAAAGGAATGCTTCTCAGCAATAAAAGGGAACAGACTTGTTAACAGGGTAACATGTACCAATCTCAAAATAAGTAAAGTGAGAGAAAGGAGGAAAACATATATGTTGTATGGGTTTAGTTATATGAAATGTGAACTGGTAGTGGCAGAAAAGAGACCAATGGTTGCCTAGGAACAAGAGGGAAGAATTATAAAGGAGGACAAGGACATTTGAGGATTTGAACCACCCACCTTGTGGTTAGCTTCTGAACACTTAACCCACTATGCTAGGAGGGTTACTTTATAGCCTAATAAACTAGTTCAAAGGGGGAAAACCCCTGAATATTATGTAGAAATACATGCTTTGGGGAAGTGAGAAATGCAGCTGAGAAGGGGTGAGGTGAGGGCAGGGCACTCTTATTCTGTGTTAAATGTTAGGAACGTTGATGTTGACTTTTCTTCATGAAAATAATAAAGCCACACACATGCAAACCACCTTCTGAAGCAGGCCTATTCAAAGGGGGAAGGAAGCGTGTGGTATTTCTCCTCTGGGCTTGTTGCTGGTTTTCCTGTGTTCATTTGCACCTGGGTGAGACGTTCTACATTCAGACTCTGGGCAGAGAGCCAATCCTGAGGGCCAAAGACGTGGTGGTGGAGGAGAAGCAGAACCTAGAAGGTCATCCTCTTGCCCTGCGGAGTCCTCTGTGAGAGCTACAAGGAAGCCAAGGTTAGAGCAGCAATGATAGGCAGGGGACAAGCAAAGATAACAGGGACCCGGATGTCGGAAGTTGGTAAAGCAGAGACTGGAGGGATCCCAGGCAGGGTGTGTGTGGCTGGTCCTGAGCATGCCAACCCAGCCTCCTCCCCTCATCTAGGTCCTTAAAGGTGTTTGCACCAGTCTACAGGCTAATGCCAAGTCTCCAGGAATTGAGCAGACTGGCTTTATGTAATAGGGATTAGACGTATTGACTCTGACCTCCAACTGCCTGGACTTAAATCTCAGCTCTGTCTTCCCTGGCCATGTGATGGACTTAGCTTTCCTGTGGCTTGGTTTGTCCATTGAAAAAATGGGGCTACTGACACATAGGAAGGAGCCCTGGTGGTGAAGTGGGTTACACCTTGGGCTGCTAACCCCAAGGTCAGCCGTTCAAAGCCGCCACCCGATCTGTGGGAGAAAGTGGAGTCTTTCTGAACCCATAAAGAAACGTGGGTGAAGGGAGACAGCAGACGGTATGAAATATGAAAATTAAAATAATTTATAAATTGTCAGGGGTTTACATTGGGGGAGGGAGGGAGGAAAATGAAGAGCTGATACCAAGAGCCCAAGCAGAAAGAAAATGTTTTGGAAAGGATGATGGCAACATATGTACAAATGTGCTTGACACAATTGAATGAGACATGTAAGAGCCCCCAATAAAATGATTTGTTAAAATAAAACAAACAAAAAGATTTACCACACCAGAAACCCAACCCACAGGGGCAGTACTACCCTGTCTTATAGGATCACTGGGAGTTGAAATTTACCCAATGGCAGGGGGTTTGATTCACAGGGTGTGTGCTAACCTAACACAGACACACACACACACACACACACACACACACACACACACACACACATACCTCCCTGAGCATCTGGGTCAGTATCAGGCTCCAGAAATTTCCAGGCATTTCCAAAATGCATGCGAATCAGAAAAGTCCGGGTTCAAATCCCAACCCGGCCACTTTGTACTTGGTCAGCTTGGGCAAGCTGTTCCTCCTTCACGAGTCTTGATTTTGCCTTTCATAAAATGGAGATTATAAAAGCTGCCCTAAAGGTTGTCGGGAGCATTGGAGAAGCTGACCGTGGTAACGTGTTGGAGATTGGGCTTGGCATAGAGTAAGAACTCGAGGACACTGCCTCTTTCTATCTGGGGTTAAGCTCCCTCACCTTACACGCCTACATTGACTTCATTGTTGGAGTTGATCAAGATCTCGCCACCAAGTCTGAGGATGCATGGTGTGACCTTGGTGAGTTGCTTCACCTCTCTGGTTCTCACGTTCTGTACCTGTACAGCGAGGATGATTGTGTTAGCTACATCACAGGGCTGCTGTGAGAATGAAATAATATGCATGCACCAACACTGAGCACACAAGTATTCAACAAACACTGGCCCCTCCTATGGAGCGGGGACGAAATTTGATTCGGCAGCTGGTTGCCTGCTCTGCAGAAGGGGTGGCTGATCTCCAGGTAAACTAGTCACTGAGTGAATTCTGTGATGTCCAGGAGAGAAGACACCCAGATTTCTGGCCCTGCAGGCCTGCCCGAGTGGCTCACCTATCTATTATAGATGTCTTATAGCCCAATAAATATTTCAATGCAAATAAATAAAGGATGCCATGGGTCTCTCAGCGAGTGACTTCGCAGCTCACTGCACACACGTCTATCCCTGATTTCTACCCCACGTCAGGGTGTCCCCTGGGGCCCGTCACTGTCCCTGGCCAGACACTGTGTACGAATGGCAGGCCTTAAGACCCAACCAAGCTGGCTGCAGGCGAAGGAGAGGCAGCTTCTCTGGTTGGGGTGCCATGGGGGATACCAGGAGACCCAAACATCTGTTCCATGGCTGGTACACTCAGAGGGCCTCCACTCCATTAAGTACTCCACGTGACCCTGATGAGCGACAGCACTGTGCTCTCCAGACGTCCAGCCTTGTCTGTGCCTGTAAAAGGCGCCTCTGTAGGTGCTTTCAAAGGAGTTGCTAAAATATGAGTCCGGGGAGCACCTTCCAGGTGGTTAGTCTAGGTTGACTAGAGAAACAAATCCGGAGATTTGCATAAGAGAGAGCTTTCTATCCAAGAGTGATTGTATATTAAGAAAACATCCCGGCCCAGTCCTGAACAAGTCCTGATGTCCACTATTAGCCTAGATATCCGATACTAGTCTATAAGTTTCTCTTTATACTCACACAGCCATGTATGATGCTGAATGCAGGAAGATCACAGACGGGTGGGTGGAAAGTCTTGTGGGTCCAGCGATGGTGGGAAAAGCATCTCAGTGCTGATGTGGGTCTCCTCACAGCTCCTCCACTTCCAGGGCTTTGGCTTCCTTCAGTGTGGCTCCATGTGGCTTGGCAACAGGAAGGTGTAGCAGAGAAATAGTGTGTCCCACCTCCAGGGAGGAAGCGAGGAAAACTCCCAGAATCCTCATGAGAAGGCCACACCCACAAGGAAGAATTACTAGGCTATAACCTGATTGATTGACAGTCTGGACTCCACCCCATTCATTCATAATATCCTCAAGTTGACAGGCTGGTTATGTAACTACCACACAGAATAATCCTTAAGGCACCCCAACCCCGGCCCTGCACGGAGGAGCCAGGCAGTCAGCTGACTCATTCATTCATTGGTGTATTTATTAAAAGATCCTGCACGT
The DNA here is from genome assembly GCF_050624435.1 of Tenrec ecaudatus. Lineage (NCBI taxonomy): Eukaryota > Metazoa > Chordata > Mammalia > Afrosoricida > Tenrecidae > Tenrec > Tenrec ecaudatus. The sequence continues at coordinate 45,986,306 of NC_134547.1, forward strand.
CTTCCACGTGGCAGGCCTTAGAAGCACAGTGGCAATATGGTGGACAAGACCCCTTGTGGTAGGCAGGATTCTGCAGAGACCACCATGATCCCTGGTCGCCCCACTCCCAGGCCCCTTCCAGTGTGCACCCGCTGTATAATCCTTTCACCTTGAATAGGCAAAGAACCTGCGAATATGATGGGGTTTCATTCTGGGACGGCTGTTGTGAGGTTCCACATTATGCCCAGCAGAGCCAAGCACTGCCCGGCCCTGTGCCCTTGTCACTGTTGGTCTTATGCTTTAGCCCCGGGGCCGGGGAACTTCGGAGCCGGATGAGCCCGTTCTCTCTCTCTCAACAATTTAAAAATGATTCACGAGCCGTAAGCATATGTTTACAAACAAAGGAAACCATCACTCTCAGAATCATGTCCTTGAACATGTTTCCGTTGTACTTCCGAGTCACAGGTAAGGACTGAACAAGCGACATCGGGCTCTTGAGCCACAGTTTGCCGAGCCCTGCTCTAGCCTATCGTTGCAGCCACGATGCAGATCCATCTTGCCGAGCGTCTGCCTCTTTCCCCTGCCCCTCTATGACAAAGATGAATGATTTTGCAGTTGTAAGGAACGTCCCAATTCACTTGATTTAGAGCTAAAAAGGGAGAGAATTCTGGTGGGCCTGACCTAATCAGGTGAGGACTTTCAAATGAGAGACTTCTGAAGAGAGAGAGGCTTCTCCTTCTGTCTTTGAAAAAGTGAGCTTTCCTGTTGGGATGAGGTCTGGGAGAGGCCCACGTGGCAAGGAAACTGAGAGTGGTCCCTGGCTGATGGCCAGTGGCAAACCACGGACTTCAACTCTACAACTCTAAGAATCAGAATTCTGTACCACGGACTCCCCCGCTGGCATTTTGGCTGCAGGCTGGTGAGTCCCAGAGCAGAGGACCCAGTTGAATGAGGCCTAGATTCCTGACCCAGGGAAGCTGTGAGTTGATCAACATGTGCCACTTTTCCAAGCAGCAGTAGAGAATCCACATGTCGTGCTGGTGGTTCTGTGTCCTGGAGGCGGGGTGGTAGTGGTGGAGACAGATCATTTCACCAGTGTAGGGACTGCATTAGGAAGTTGTAGAACTCCTGAATGGGACCTGGAAAAGAGCAAGAGTCACTGGGCAGGCAAGGAGGCTCTAGTCGAGAAGATAGGGAGAGGAACAGTATTTCTGGTGGAGGAACCGCATGCCCAAAGGCTAAGAGTTAAGTAGTTGAGGCTGTGGTTAGAATGGGAGGGGAGGAGGAGACACTGGCAGCGGAGAGGTCCAGACCATGAAGAGCACTGATGCTGACAGTCGAGGGCCCTTCAGAATGCTGCTCTGTCTCTGGACAAAAAATGTCCACTGGTCAGTGTGAACCAGCCTGACTCAGCCTTGTGAAACTCAGGTCCTGCTAGGCTGTGACTGTGGCCAAGTGAAGTCCCATCTGTGACGTTTGCTACTTGGTAAGCTGCAGGGAAGCAGGTGGCTTGCTGAGCTCGCCAGCCAGAAGCTGAATCCTCCCCCACAGCCCGGCCTGGGAGTCCGGAAGAAAAGCCTATTTCCCTCCACACTGTGAGGAAATGAGCTTCAGAGAAATCCTGAGTCACCCAGCAAATTCAATGGCAGAGTCTGTGGGGAGCCCAACTGCCCATTTCTGGGACATCGAGGATGTGATTTCTGGTCCAGATCGGCTCTAGAGACTGTGTGGGAAGTGATGGGCAGAGAGATGGACTGTATGACCTGAGGTGACCCCTTCCAGCTCCATGACTGTATCAGTCAGGTCGGATGTTGAGTCTTGGAACAATCAACAGAGACAGGAGTGGTGGGAGGGGTGAACACACGCAGCTGCTCCCCGAAGAGTCGAAGATGTGAGCCCACGCAGGCGCACCTTGAAAAGAAGCCTGGCATTTGCTTCTGAGAACCCAGCCATCGAAGACTCCATGGAGTGATAAAGCAATGAACTCAAGATAAATCAAAGACCTACATGTAAATCCTAGGACTATAAAGTTCCAAAGACCTACATATAAACTCCCAAGCTATAAAGCTCATCAATCAAAAAAAAAAAAAAGAAAACCAGGGACAAACTTAAGGATCTTAATACATGACATAAACACACTATCAAACATAATGAAAAACACACACAGCAGAAGATAAAATAGAGGACCGAGATCTTCTAAAAATAAGATACTTATGTGCATCAACAGATTTCATAAAAATAGTGAAAAGGCTGGGAATTAGACTTGGAAAATAGTCAGTAGACTGGAAACATTTTTGGTAGTGATCTATAGGGCAATGGACTAATCCCTAAAAATCTATAGAGAACTGCAACATTTCAACAAGAAAAAGATGAAAAATCCAATAAAGAAAACACACAGTTCACCAAAGAAGACATTCAAATAGTCGACAAACATAAGAAGAAGCGCTTAGGATCACTAGTCACTTGAGAGATGCAAATCAAACCAATGATGAGCTACCATCTCCCACTGGCATTGACAGCCAACATGTTTTGTTTTTAACTGAGAAAATAACAAAGACTGCAGTGGGAGCAGAGATTTTATACCCTTTCATACTGCTGATGGGACGGTAAACCTACGCAGCCACTGGAGACAGTGGGCCAGCACTTCCTCAAATAACAGGGAATAGAAATATATGGGCCAGCACACCTTAAGGCAGATCTATAATCTAAATAAATAAGAGACAGAGCAGTACCCGATAGATGCACACCTATGTTTATTGAAGCACTGTGCAAAGCAGATGGGGATATCATAAATGCCCACCAGTGGAAGAATGAGTAAATAAACTTTGGTACACACATGGAATATTACACACCACTGAAGAATGATGATGAAATTATGAAGCGCCTCCAGGAGGTCCTCCTTGGGGACCATTATTCTGATGGATACGAGTCCATCACAAAAGGAGAGATGGTGTATGAAACCACTATTATAGAAGAAAAAGCAAGACAAAGAGGTTTTCTTGGCGGAAGAATTATACTGTGATGGTTATGTGAGGACAGGAGAGAGGGGAAGGGAGGGAAGCTGAAGCCATAGGGTAGAGGACAGGCAGGTGTGAAGTGGGGTGAAGAGGAAGAGAAAGCAACACGGAGGGAGCAAGTTTGGCAGGCGGGATAAGTAGCTTACATTGTGAGGGCAAAAATGACTACCTGAAATGCGAACCCTTACGGAATTCACAGGTGGTGAGCCTTGGGGGTGTTGGCCTGCAATCTGCAAGGTCAGCAGTTTGAAACCACAAACTGCTCCACGGGAGAAAGGCTGGGCTTTCTACTCCTGTGAACAGTTATAGTCTCACAGGGGGTAGCTATGAGTCAGCATGCACTGGATGGCAGAGAGTTTGCCTAATTCACAACCCAAAATGTAAAAACATCCAAAGAAGAGAAAACCCTGTGGAGAATGGTTCTCCTGAGACACACCTGGGGTCCCCGTGGGTTGGTAGATGACAGCAGCTCATTCTGTGTCCCCAGATGGCTGGGGCCACACTGAGAGAAGGACAACAGAGGGGTTTCCAAGGAGGTGGGCTCTCTCACAGAATAGCTAATGATTCTGGGCCATCAGGGGGTCCACAGAGAATAGAGAAAGGTCCCTATCCTTCCCAGACACCTAGGCTGCCAGAAGAGACAGATAGACAGTCACAGACGGATAACACTGAGGTAGAAGAGCTAAAAAAAAACAACCCAAACCAATCTTGCTGTCATCCAGTGGATGCCAATGTAAAGTGATCCTACCGGACAGAGTAGACCTGCCCCTGTGAGTTTCTGAGACTGTAACTCTGGAAATAGAAAGTCTCATCTTTTTCCTCAGGAGTGACTGGTGGTTTTGAACTACTGACCTTTTGGATTGCAGCCCAATATGTAACCACTAAGTGCCCCAGAAAAGGGGCGACCCAAATAGGACAACTGCATAAGGGGGCATCAGACAAGGGTTCCTAGAGCAGTGGTTCTGGACCTGTGACCTTTCTGGGGGGAGCTGAACAACCCTTTCACAGGGGTCACCTAAGACCATTGTAAAACAGATAAATATTTCACAATATATAATTACATCTTGCTTTGTGGTTAATCACTATGCTTTAATTATGTTTAATTATGTTCAATTTGTAACAATGAAATTACATCCTGCATCTCAGATATTTACATGGCAATTCATAACAGCAGCAAAATTACAGTTATGAAATAGGAATGAAAATAGTTTTATGGTTGGAGGTCACCACATGAGGAACTGTATTAAAGGGTCATGGCATTAGGAAGGTTGAGAACCTCTGACCCAGAGGAAGAGGTATCTCCGCAGGGACCTTAAAGCTTGGAGAGAAGGGTTCAGAAGCAAGGCGACGTGAGACAGGACAGGGAGGGGATGGACACGAGACAGGACAGGGAGAGGATGGACACTCCTGGTTGGGAGCACAGCGTGGGCAGAGACCCTGGGGTGGGTGTTGGTCCCTGGGGTGTCAATGTAGCGCTCAAGCGGAGAAACCGCACTGATCCTCTCTCTCCCATGCTTGGTTGTGAATTAGGGATGTCTGCTCAGTGGACACTGCAAGGGGCAAAAATGGCTGGCTTCCCTGTCTGGGTTCCTGGAGGTTCGTCAATGGTCTTCCACTTCAGTCCACAGTTTCCATGTGAGTGGAGCAAGTCTGGACTCTGGTGAGGCAGCTGGTGAGCTGGCAGAGGGTTTGGGGAGTCCTTCAAAGAACCCTGTGGACTGTTGAGAAAGGGTGTGGGGTAGTGCCCAGTCACAGCAGAGTGTGCAGAGTGAGGCTGAGGCCTGAGCGGGCAGCGGGAAGGAAGGAGGTTCCATCCTCTTGGGCAGCGGTCACCAATTCATAACAGTAGCAAAGTGACCGTTATGAAGCAGCAATGGAAACAATTACATGAAGAACATGAGGCGGCATTAGGAAGGTTGAGAACCACTGCTCTAGGGCTCTCTGACAGGAAGACAGAGACTCAGCTTAGGAAGTTTCGTGTAAATAGAGACCAGTGGGGAGAGGCCAGGGAATGGTGTTGCCTCCTCCATCGCTCAGCCTTGCTTACCTCTTTGCTAGCCTCACAGGGTCTTTCCCCTCGGCTGACGAGACAGCTGCTGTGCTTAGTCTCTGAGTCTCTCAAACCCCGGTGGCCAGAGAACTCCTCCAGTTCCCACACGGGGCAATGTCGCCTCATGGGAGACATGCATATATCCTTGAACAAACCCTGGTCATCTAGAGCGAGAAGCTCCGACGGGCCACATCCATCACATGTCCAGATGAGATGGTGATGGACCATCTCCTGAGCAGAGCATTTCTCCAAAGAAGAATGAAGGGCGAGTTGCCAAAAAGAAGAGGAAATGGGCCCAGGGCCACCAAAAGAATGGCTTTCCACACCAAGCTCGCTGCCCTGGAGTCAATGCTGACTCACAGTGACCCCCTGTGGGTTTCCAAGACTGTGACTGCTTAAGGGAGTAGAAAGCCCAATCTTTCTCTCATGGAGCCGCTGGTGGTTTTGAACTGCTGACCACGTAGATTGCAGCTCAATACACGTAACCACTACACCACCAGGTCTCTGGCTTCCCACAGAGTGGGGCATTTTCCTAGTCTTCCTGGCATCTGAGGGAGCTTTGTGAACTATGGAACTGACAGCCTTGGTTTCTCTCCAGCTTCCTTCCTTGAGGGATTCATTGTTGAGTGTGCTCCATTGGATGCCTTGAGGTTAGCCTTCCTTCCCAACACCCAGAGATCTCATTTTCCCATGGAAGGTCAGATCGTTCAAAGGGCAATGGCCAAGATTTAAAACCATCAGACAGAGCCACGAGTCCTGGAGGTCAGAGGGCACTGTAGATGTGACCATGACCCCAATGGCAGGGCGGGGACTGTGACAGGTAGTGAATAAAGTTAGAACGTGAGTGCAGAGCTCTGGGGTCCTGGGCCCCTTGGCTTCATCTACCAGCACATGGGGTCAGCAATTCCTGTTCTCATGGTGGTCAGTTTGAACAAGAAAAGGGATAGAATCATATACTTCCTTCCTTAACTCCCAGGCACTCTTCATAGTGACTTAGTGTATTAGTCTGGGTACTTTAGAGAAACAAATCCACAGAAACTCATGCATGAGAGAGAGTTTTATATAAAGGTTAAGTACGCATCAAGAAAACATCCCAACCCAGTGCTGCCCAAGCCTGCAAGTCCAACAAACCCATTAATCCATATGTCCAACACCAATCCACAAAGTCCTCTTCCATCTCACAAAGCAGACGCCATGATGCCGACTACAGGAGGAAAGCCGAGTCAGTGAATGTGTAAGCATCTCAGCGCTGGCAGGGGTCTCCACACGGCTGCTCCAGCACCCAGGGCTGCATCGGGGTAGGTCCGTGTGGCTTCTCCTCAGGGATGTCTTGCAGGAAGTGAGCCTTGCCAGCTGAAGCAGGGCTAAGGCAGCTCCACCCTGGTCCAACCATCACAAAGCAAGAGACCCGAGAACTCGAAAAGCAAGGCTTACTGAGCCATTTATCTTTCCGTCCTTCAATTAACCCCACCTGTGTTTATTGGCCAGGTTGGCACAATAAACTAACTACCTCACTTAGGGATTCTGATCCTCATTGTGTAGGGGGAAACTGAGGCACAGAGCGGCTAAGTACTGTCCCCAAGCTCCCACAACTTGCAAGCTGCAGAACTGGGATTCCAACCAAGTAGGCTTACCTGGAGTCTGCACTCTGAACCACCATCCCACAACTCCTCTCCTCAAGTTCATAGAACGCTGCACCTGAGCATAGGCAGAGGGAGCCATGGTGATTGCTGTCTTCATCCAGTATGACACTCTCTCCTCTAACTTTCCCACCTAGGAGGAGAAGCACCATCCTGGGCCACCAGGACAAATCTCACCCATCCATTCATCTCTCCTCCTTTGCCCCTTCATCTTCAGCTTCCTCCCTCCTCCATGTGACTTTCCATCCACAACTGGGAATTATTGGGCATGTTCTCTGCATGCACCCAGGACAGTCAGTGGCGGGGGGTTGGCCTGCTCCCCAAGCCAAGCCAGGGAAGGAGAAGTGCAGAGGTCACTTTTCAAGAGCAAGCTACAAGTTCACACAGTTTATCAGACTTGAGCCTCCAAGTCCAAGATCCCCTCAAACCCAAACAAAAAAGAAAAACCACTTAAAACTCAGGATGGAGGCAGTTCCTGGATCTTTCCCTCAGCCCCCACCTGTCAAGTCAGACCACCAGACAGAGGGGGAGGCTGTGACCCTGAACAGGTGCAATTAGGAACCAGGCCAACGGTCCACCCGCACACTTCCGGAAACATGGTGCGATCTGGGCCCTCAATTATTTAAACCTTAATTAACATAGCTCTGCATGTCTTTTTTTTTGGAGGGGGGGCACACAGAACACACGGCATTGTTATCGTGGAAGAAAAGAGAGAATGAAATATTGATGGGGCCGGGCTTTGTTCTCTGCTCAGCGAGTGCGGTCTGCTTGTAGGCAGCGGATCCCCGCCGTTGCTGCAGCTTTAATTAGGAAGGTCGGTGGCTTCTCGGGCGTCTTGGATTCCTTTAATTTCCACAGAGGGAAGCGGCTTCTGAATTTTATTGAACACAGTTGAATTTTTATTTTCAAAAATCAAAACAGAAACAGTTCTTGGCATCTGTTATGAGCGCTGGGTGTTATTTGCTCTTTAGAGATAAAGTTGTTTTTATAGGGGGAGCGAGAGCCAGGGAAAACGGGGCCAGAGATTTGTCCTGGGAAAGAGACTCAACTGGGAGATAGATGGTAGTCAGCAGAAAATAACCCCGCACTCGCTCTTCCTCCCCTCGCCTGCCCGCCCGCCTGCCTGGGCTCTGGCTCTGGCTCTGGCTCTGGTGGTCCAAGAAATCCATTTGGCAGTGAGCACCTGCAACTCAGGTGGAGGCGCTTAACTCTTAGGGCACCGGCATTTGACCTGGCTCCAGAAATTTCTGCAGCAGGAAACTGTGAAGAGGCCACTTTGACACTGGGGGCCCAGGAAAGGCCAAAGCTGGCCCTGGGGGTAGGAGTGGGGGTGGTGGTGCAGGGGGAGGATGGAGGCAAAGAGAGAGAGAGAGAGAGAGAGAGAGAGAGAGAGAGAGAGAGAGAGAGAGAGAGAGAGAGAGAGAGAGAGAGAGAAAGAGAGCTGGCACAGGGAGCTTGAGGGAATGGAGCAGAAAAGGCAGGGAGGGCTCAGGAGCAGTTACCTGAGTTGCAACCCAGGAGGCAGATGAAAGAGGTCTGCCCCACAGAGCGCTGTTCTTCACGGGCTCCATCAGAAGCACAACCATGAGCAGGGAGAGCTCTGAGAGGCTCAGGGCTTGGGGAGGTGGCATATGCCTGTCACTTAACCCTCGCTGGAGCCTGCGGGCAGGTCCCAGCCTCCTCTGTGCAGTAGGAAGACCGAGTTGGAAGGGTGGGCGCCTTTGCGAAGTCACAGATTTAGGTCACCTCAGTGGTAAGGCAGCTCCCATTGTCATTGGGCTGGTCTCACCTGCACAAACACGGGGTTCGTCCCGCTTATCAGATATGGCCAGGGTCCCCCTCCCCACCCCCCACCCAGGCGTCTTTGCTGCACATTGGCTTCGGGTCCAGGTGTGTTCTGTCTCCTGAGCAGCCTTAACCACGGACTGTCTCAGGGCGGCTCGCTACCCTCACTGGGACTTTACTTGATATTCCCCGCCCTCCTCCTCCTTCCCTCCTCTATCTCACGGAGCCCTGGGCGACTTGTTGAGTTGCTAGACGCAAAGTCAGTCGTTTGAAGCCACGAGGCAGTCAGAGGGAAGCAGATGAGGCTGGAAAGATTTCAAGCCTCCGAAACTCAAAGGGGCAGGTCTACACTGGCCGAAAAGGCCATTGTGAGTTGAAAGCGTGTCAATGGCAGGGAGTCTGAGTGTTCGGTTGCTGTTGGACACACTTCGTAATACCCCTTTCACGGGTTCATCCTCCCAGAATGGGCGTTTGGGAGCCCACGTTTAGCATTCATTGTGTGCCAGACATCGCTTTGCGCTGCCCAAGCCGCCTGAGCACACGCGCAGACACACGCTGCCCACACCACCAGCAGCAGTCACAGCCACAGCAGCGCAGAAAGCTAGGTGCCGGGAATCCCACTGAGACCCGAGCCCTCAAACGCTGCGAAGTCCCTGCCCTCAAGGAGCTGACCTCTTCCTGGGGAAGACGGACACAGCAGACGTTCCATCAAACGCGCCGCGGCACGCTAGTCATGAACGGGAAGGAGAAGACTGGGGAGCGGGAGGTGAACTGGGAGTGTGGGGGCTGGGGGTGGGGACATGCTAAGCATGCTGGGAAAGATTTGTCTCCCTGAGAAGATGGCTTTTGAGCAGACGCCTCGGCCAGAGACGAGGTGAGCAGCCCTCCCTGTAGCAGATCCTGTCTCCCGTTCGGATGGGGAAGAGTGGGGCAGTCCTTCTTCATTCGCAGCTGGCATGTGGTGGGACCAGCCGAGAGTTCTGGGCCTTTGTGTCACCCCACCCCCCGAGAAGCCCCCGAGGTGGGAACAGGTCCCCTAGGAACGCCGCTCAAGGTGGGTTTGACAGGTAGTGGTTAGCCTCTCTCTCAGAGGCACTTCATAATGCACGATCCTCCTGAAGTTGCAGGTTTTTTGTAGTAGACCAGGCACAGCCCAGGGCATGGGGGCCCTGGGAAGCCAGGTAGACAGGGACTTCATCCACGGGACACTCACATTCCCGCCAGGGAGATGGACACCATCGCAAAGAGCATGCAAAATATATTTCATGGACAGCAAAGTCCTGTAAAGAAAATAAAAAAACAAAACAAAGCTTGAGTGAAAAAAAAAAAAGCTAATACTCAGGCTAGAGGAAAGAGCGGGCGCTCTTTAAGCCAGAGTGGTCAGGGAAGGCTGTCCCGTCCCCAGGAGGTGACATTTTGGCAGAGACCCTCATGGGAGTGGAGTGTGAGTTCTGGGGGAAGAGCACGCCAAGCAGAGGAGACGAGGAGTGAAGATTCAGCCGGCAAAACTCTTGGTGCACTCAAGGATCCCTGGAGATGGTGCTGAGCCTTCTTAGAAACCAGGGTGCTCTGCTTTGTGCCTTAGATACCCTGAGGGGCACACATGTGACTCTGCAATCATTTCTGAGCAGTCCCTGTCAATAAAAGCCGGGTGTCCTTCCTCCCCAGAGGATAGCGTAGAGAGTCTACCCTGTACTGGGCTCAAAGCTAGGTACTTGGAAAGGGTTAAGATGCTTTCTTTTAAATCGGACCCTTGGCCCTCTGGATTTGACTCTGCTGTCTCTTCTGCAGGAATAGGTGCTGGGGGTACAAGGGAAGCCAGGGAGGTGGGCCCTCTTGTTCACGTTATGTCAGGAGAAAGCCCACCTGCATAATTAAGGCAGGATCTGTGAGAAGCATTTCCTATCCACGATCTATGTGTGTCTAGATGTGTATATATAACTTTCAATCACCTCATGCACATGCAGGTTGGACATTGAATGAGGAATTCCGATGGAGGAAAAATCAACGCTTTAGAACTATACTGTTGGTGAAGAATATCCGAAGTCCTAGGGACTGACAAAGAGCAAACTGATCAGTCCTGGGAGAAGTACAGCCGGCATGCTCCTTAGAGACAAGGATGGCGAGCCTTTGTCTCCTGTGCTTTAGACATGTTGTCAGGAGATACCCGTCAATGGGACATCCTGCTTGGTAAAGGAGAGGGGCAGGGCAGTGAAAAAGAGGAAGGCCCTTCAGGCGATGGGGTGACACAGCAGCTGCAACGGTGGACCCCAACAGAGCAACAGGGAGAGGCACAGGACTGGGAGGTGTTTCATTCTGTCGTGCATGTGAGCCAGGCTGAAACCACACATGTCTGCATATACCTATATCTTTGCCGTGAGACAGTTGTCTTTCTGATGATCCTCCTCTGCCTTTCACCATCAGGAACCTAGAAACACCAGCAGTTCCAGCAGATCGTACCCCACCGGCCATTTCGTCGATGAGGAAACAACCCCAGGGAGAAGACAGGGCTGACGAGCGTTTGCCTGTTTCCAGCTCCGGTTGCTGGTGAGCTGGTTCCAACTCCTGGCAGAGTCATGGGCATCAGAACTGGGCTCCAGATGGTTCTCGGCAACCAGTTTTGGGCAAGTGGATCACCGGGCTTTTCTTCTGAGATGTCCTCCAGGGAGACTCGAGCCGTCCAGTGAGCCTCCAGCTGTGGTCACCACTTGCATCACCCAGAGCCCCATCGGTAGTTAGGGCCAGGGTCGGGGCAATTCCCCTGACTTGCAAGCCTGCTTGCATCTTCAGGGCCATCTCCCAGCCTCAGAGCCCCCCACCGACCCTGGCTCGATTTTACCAGAAGGCGCAGCTTGGAGAGTTTCTGTCTCCCAGGCCCACACCCTCCATGCGGTGACATTTCCTCTCCCCACCTCGAGTGGGTCTCTCAGGGCCCAGCCTCGCTGGAGGCTTTGATTAAAAATGCACCTCCTAATCTCATCAGAGGCCAAGAACATGCATATATGCAAATCAACATCTGTTCTTCTACTCCGGGAAGGATCTTTCCAGAGTGTTCTGGGGAAAGGGGCCCAGCCCAGCAACCTCTGTTGAGGGGGCTTGTGAACATCCAAAAGTCACTGCAAAACCCCCGGGTCCCTGATGAAAATGGTCCTTAATGCAGTTGGAGGTTACACTTGAAGGAGTAATAAAGGAGGCGTCCCAGCGAGGGCTTTCTCCTGGAGCTGTGTCTGTGTTACCGGAGCCTGGCTTGGGTGCTGCGGGAGGGAGCTCACCCCTCTGGCAGGCATGGGAAGGCGCAGCTGGTGACCGCCTCTTGGTTTGGAAGGGACCTTCTTAGCCAACAAGCATGCAAGGGCCCTTTGCCGGTGGGTAGGCCCTACATGCCCGCTGCTGTCACCAAGAAAACCACATCAACTAAGAGCAGTTCTCAACAATGGGATTCCATTTCTCACTCGTGCAAAATCCAGAATGTACGCGGCTGAATGCCCCCTCACCACAATCCATGCCCTCCACAGCCCCTCAGAAGGGGACTTCATTTGGAAGTACAGTCTTTGCAGATGTCAATCTTTAAGATGAGACCACACTGTGAGTAGGAGAAGAGAGTCAGACAGACTGATGGGGCAGGGGACACGTCACACAGTGACAGAGGTAGAAAATGGCGTGATGTATCTACCAGCCAAGGAGCAGCGAAGGAACCTTGCAGAAGTTGGAGAAGTTGGAGGGATGGACTCTCGGGAGAGCACGGGACTGTCAACAGCTTGGTTTGGACTTCTGGCCTCCAGAACAGAGACAATACAGATTTCTATTGTTTCAGGCCATCTGATTTGTTGTATTTTGTTACAATAGCCTCAGAAGCTTATGTACTGCCTCTATTTATTGTATTTCGATCTATATCTGTTACCTTTACTTCACAAAGGAGTGAAGATTCAGCCAATGCTGGGTCTTGGCGCACTGCCCACCGCCTTGCCCAGTCCTGTGCTGCAGGTGGGCGAATCCAGCCCCCACTGGGAGGGAGACCCAGGGGAAGAGGACATCCACCCAGCTCTGCTGCTTCCTGGCTCCAGAGAAACCGGCTCCCTGACTCCCTCTGCTGAGGTGAGGCCCTACTTATCTGGCCACTGCCCTCTCACGGAAGAAGGGAGACATCAATGGACCATTTGGCACCGAGTGGCTATTGACCAGCAAGGCCCAGGGACTCACGGGGAACAGCCTCCAGGCTACTCTGCTGGGATGAGGCCAAGGCTGCAGGGCAGAGGCTGGTGGAGGGCGAGACACCTACTTTCAGTCTTCTCCCCCTGCTTCTAGAAGGGAAGCGCTGCAGGACAGGCCTGCTCCTGCATGCCCAGTGAGTCCATCCCCTGAAGGCTGGCCTCTCCGTGCCCCCTCCTCAGCCCCTGTGGTCTTTGGCTGCGCGGGCCATCCCAGGCCGCCTACCCTGGTCATGGCTGTTTGTGGAGCCATTCCAGGCAGCCCCAAGCCTCTGTCTTCCTGTTTAGACAAACAAACAAAAGCCATTTCGATGACCACGGGCAGGCTGTGAGGCGTCCAACACAAACCAAGGCCGCCCGCCTGGCGTCTCCAAATGCCTTGGGTTCGGTTCAGGCGGTCCCAGGCCCTTTGCCTCGTCCCTGCTCTGGCCTTATTCCCCATCTCTCCACACCACAGTGACATGCATTCCCTGAGCCTCGCCAAGAGGCTGGGGGCTCACAGGTTGGGCAGCGCAGGGAGCCCTGATGTCCTTGGGTCCCTGCCAAGTCTGGGGCTGCCTTGGTCACTCTCAACCCTGCAGAAGCCTGGTTCCAAAGGCCTTGGGAGAGCCCAGTCCGAACTCCACATCGCAGCTGGGAGAAGGGACATTCCGAGGTCACACAGTGGATCTGGGACAGCACCTTTAACAACCACAAGCTCAGCGGGGAGCCCTTCTGGTAGGTCCTTGCCAGGACTTGCCTCTGGCACTCTTCCCTGGGGGCTCCATGTCCTGAACTTCCACCACGAGGACTCCCTGCCTGGAGCTGAGTTGAGCTGGTGCAAAACGCCTTCATGCCAAGTTCAGGAAAGAAAGCCAGGTGCAGGCAAGTGTCCCCAAATATGCCATTGTTGGTTGTCCTCAAGTGAGTTTTGAGGCAGCAGCCCATTGTGACAGAGCACACAGGGGCCCACAGGATTTTCGAGGCTGTAATCTCTACAGAGTGTCAATGAGTCTGAGCCGACGGGGTGGCAGTGAGCTTGGTTTGGGGTTCATCTGTGCAGCAGCAGCAGAACATGCCTTTCGCCCTAGGAGCCTGGAGGTGGATTAGAACTTGACAATGTGCCACCAGGACTCTAAAACATGTATCTATATCTATTTTCAAACACATGCATACACACACACACACACACACACACACATTTCTGGTAGTGAATCCAGAAACTTCTCGCAGAGGTTGCCCCTAGGGAGGAGGGCTGAGGCTAAGAAGTTGGAGGAGGAACTTTCGCAGTATGCTCCCCTGTGCAGATTGTATTAAATGCATTTTCACTCTGCTGTACTCAACACAAGGAGGACTTCCACAGAGACCTGACTCTGAGCAGGCACTACCTACCCTTGATGCTTTGTACGAACTCATTTCATCCTCAGAAAAGCCCTGCAGTTGTCTATCCCCGAAGCCCAGACGTACCACCTCAGCAGCAAGGTGTCACGTCCTACAAGGTGCCGTGATGAGTGAACTAAGCCATGGGAAGGCGTGTCTGGCGGAGGAGTGGGGAAAGACATGGACAGGTGTCCCACACCGCCTCCTCACTTTGCAGTGAGAGTGCTTTTCAGGGAGCATGCATCACACCAGCTCACTCCTGCTCTGGAGGTAGGATTGAGGGTGGGGCACTCGGGTTCTGGAGCTGTGGGTTCTGGGAGGATGGGGAGAAAAGAAGGACATCTTCGGGGACCCAAGTCTGCCACAAATCTGCTCCTCCCCCTGCTCTGACTCCTCACGGAGGGGTGGACAGGAACCCGGGTCATTAGGAGAAGCTGGCTTTCAGGATCCGCTCCTTTGGAAAGGGCAGGCCCCTTGGATTCCTCCACAGGAGGTGACAATGGTGATGGTGGTGGGTGGTGGTGTGGGTGGCACATACAGATGGCCCCAGACTCTCTGACAGTCCTCCAGAGGGTGGCGAGCCTGTGTGCTCTCTGGGGCTGCGACAGACATGGTCAGGGTTAATGATGCTAGTTCCCAGGCCAGGCCACTTCCTGTCTCTGGGAACCTTCAATTTTGGGGTCAGAAAGAAATGCAAATACGTCCGTCTCCAGTCTAGACAAATGATTGCACTCAGCTTTCATAGGCTCATGTGTCCATGTCCAGCAGGGACCACTGAGGGTACAGGCTCCAGGATGCCTGGGGAGCCTGACTTGCCTTCTGCCGCCAGCTCCCTCCCACTCTGCCCTCACCCTTCTTGGACCCCCAGACTCTTACGGTTCTGGTCTGCTGTGACCTCACCATTTTACAAAGAGTCCAGGCAACAGCCCAGTGTAATTGGCTAATATTTTCTCACCTTAATTAAGAGTCTAAATGGGAATATTGGCAGCTTAGGCCCTCATTTGAAAATTGAGCCACATTCCCATTAATAGGAATGTCTAATTAAAACATCCGTTAAAAGTCCATAACGCTAAGTTAATGGGGAGAGCCAGGAGGAATTCAATTAGGCTTTATTTCTGTAAAATTAATATTAGGAACTTTTTAAAAAATGTCCCCAACACTGATTGCTATTCATAAAAGGTCCTCTGAGCATTAGAAGGGTCTTCTCATTAGGCAGTCTTAGCGACCAGGCTGAAGTCCAGGGGGTTCCAGCAGAAGGCAGCGTGGATGCACCAGGTCCTAGGCTGGGAAGACGCATCCTTCCACACAAGGCTCCCCGACTATCCTGACCCAGTAGGCTCCAGGCTGGGGAGCAGAGAAGTTTGGCAAGCAGACTCCTTTCCCCATCTTCCAAATGGGGACAAGAACTCCAGTTCTGACCTGCGACTCACAGGTGTGCCTTGGGACCATGCAATAATGAAGCCGAATGGCTTTCGAGGAGATGAACTCTTTCCCCAGGGAGGGGAGAGGGGAAGGGGAAAAACTGGAAGGCCACCTGTCGTTTCCTTTGACAGAGACTCATTTGGAAGCCAGGGGCCACTCAGTACCTGGCAGGCAGGGTTCTTGGATGATGCTCGTGGCTTGACTCTGTTCCTAACTGAAGAGGAGCCCTGGTGTGCTGTGGTCCCCTGCCCAGCTGCTAACCGAAAGGTCACTTGTCAGAGCCCACCAGCCACTCTGCAGAAGAAGGATGTGACACTGTACATCTGTAAAGAAGGCCAGCCCTGGAAACCCTATGAAGCAGTTCTACTCCATCCAATAGGGTTGCTATGAGTCGAAATCGACTAGACAGCAATGATGTTTTACTTTCTACCAAAACGTTGGTTGTTCAAATCCACCCAGGGGCACAGCGGAAGAAAGGCCTGGTGATGTGCTTCCATAAAGAACACATTCAGGGACACGCTGGGGAGCTCAGTTTTTCTCTGCAGCACAGAGGGCTGCCTGGGTTGAATCAACTAGATGGTACAGGAGAGCTCTGCTTTGCTGTCCTTGTTTCATTATTTTATCAGCAGTTTGGTTTGTCAAGAAAATGGATACCAGTAACTACATGTTATTTATTTATTCTTTTTTTGTTGTTAAAAAGGCACCAGCCCATTTGAAAATACAGGTATATGGAAATGCGTAAGAATAGTCTAGCATCATTCAACCCTACTCCCAATGAGGGGATCCAAAAAGGCCGTGGGGCGGGGGGGGGAGTGGAATGAAGAGAATGGAAAGATCATCAAATTTTCCTGCAACCTTTTTGAAGCCCTGACATCATTACCCTGGGCGCATATTCCTCCCATATTTCCTTCCTCGTCTGCACAGGTGGGACGAGAGGTAGGTAGATGCAACGTGGACAGACAGACAGACTGCTCAGAACAAAGTGGTTTCTAAAAGTGAGTTCACACTCTTATTTTAAATATACACGCCTGAATATGCTCGAGTCTCAGGAAGAGAAACACAGACGCCAAACGGAAGAGATTGTGGAATGCTTCATCTCAAGGTATGCTCTTACCTAAGAGTTCAACGTGAAGGCATCAGAGAAACCTCTCATGGTTGGGGATGAGGGGGTCTGCATCTGAGGGGCAGCTTCAGACCACACGTCCTAGAAAAGCAAACTGTGCCGACTCACTCGATAAGAAGAGTTACTCATTTACAGAGTCTGTGGACTTCTGGTCATTCAATTAGGCAGCCCAACAATTTCCTCCAAGATCAGACCCCCTTGTCTTCTTCACTCTGCTACCTCAGAGGTGGGTGTGTCACAGGAGGGTCCCCTCGTGGCTCTAGGACTTCTTTGGTGTTAAAATAACCGACCTTACAGAGCAGATGCTTACATCATGAGGAAAGGGAAGAAGCAGCTGTTTGGTAGCCGGTCAACAAAAGTGAGAGGAATCTTCGTGCGGGACTCAGCCATCCCAATGACCAGGCGAATGGTACGGGACAGGACGATGTCTTGCTCTGTTACACACACGGCTGCTGTGCATTGGAGCTAACTTGATGACAACTCACAAAATGATAACCTCGGCCACCACAGCCGAATGCTCAGGGGACCCACAAATGCATGTTGTTAGGTGCCATTAAGTTGGTGCTGGTGCATAGTAGTCCTATTAACACAAGAAGGAAGCACTGCCTGCTCCTGCGTCACCCTCCCTGTTGTTATGTTTGAGCTCATGGTTGAAGCCAGCGTGCCATTCCATAGAGTCAAGGGCCTTCCCCCCTTTTCAGGGATCCTCTACTTTACCAAGCATGATATGCTTTTCCAGGGACTGGTCTCTCCAAAGTACATGAGACAAAATCTTGTCATCCTTGTTTCTAAACATAGCCATGAACAAGCCATGCTCAGAATCAGTAGCCGCTCCCATCATTGGCTAAGTGAGTGCTTATTGCTGGAAGCCACAGAGATTTTTGAGGCTGTTTGTTACACAGCATTATTGTGGTGATAGCTAGCTGATACAACCTGAGTCCAGAGCCTGTACTCTGGACTGCTTCACTCAACCTCTAACTGGTGTGCACCTCCCCTCCACCAGATGGAAACTATTCTTCCTGAGGAGAGGTAGACGGCTGAGTGGGATGTCTTGAACCAAGTGGCAAACCTGAGAAAGACTCCAGGGCTGGTGAGGGGCTGCGCCCCCAGGGCACACAGCTGAGGAACCATTACTGGGTCAGTGAAGCACTGGGCACATGATTGTCAGCCTAGCTTATTTGGGCTGCCTCTGGATGCCTTTTCTTCATCTCCCTCTTCCAAGTTGGGCTTGCTTGTGGTTCCAAACACCAAGGTGTATGAGAGAGCAGAAAACAGGTGCCTTCCAAGGCCTGGGTCATTAGGGGGCTGAGGTAGAATTGCAGGGTCTTGCAAGCAGGTTGGCAGTTCCATGTCCTGCACCCTGCCCTGGCCTCTATGGCTCAGCCACCCTGACTTGTAGCTGGCAGCTTTCCCAGAAGGCCCCCAATCTCCCTTATCTCCAAGGGGCTTTACAGAGGCGGTTCTTTATTCTGGAACTTCCAGTCAACTGATGTCTCAGGGCAGATTTCATAGAGCCAGTTCGACACAGGGACTGGTGCTCAAGTGGCTTTGGGAGGAAGTGTTCCTGTTAGCCTATAGGAGAATGAGGGAAAGGGGACAGGATAGGGGACAAGGCTGGGAGTCTCGTATCAGTCACCCACCGAAGTTGCTCCCTTGGTCAGGGGGTGGATGGTGGTGAAACCTTGCACTCCAGACAAGGTGATTCCCAGAGTTACTGCGAGCCTGGAGAAAGCGTCAGGGGTGAACCGTTAGTGATGACATTGAAAGCAGCAGGGGCAGGTCTGCCAGTGTTCACTACCTCTAGCTACCTCCTTCTTTTTCTTCAATTTTGTACTTGAATGCCATCTCCTGCAGGAAGCTTCTCCTTGGCTCTATCGGTTGGTTCTGTCTGAAGTCCTCAGCGTTCTTTCTGTCTGCCCAGTTTGAGCATCACCATACAGATGATCTGAAGTGGGTGTGATACCAGCTCGCCCATGAGTGTCAGTTCCAGGAAGCCAGGAGGTGTCTGGTGATAGTTTCAACACTTGGCAAACAATACTCACTGCTCCTGAGTTGATTCTGACTCATAGGGACCTAATAGGACAGGGTAGAACGGCCCTGTGGGTTTCTGAGTCTGTAACTCTTTACAGGAATAGAAAGCCCTGCCTCTCTCCAGAGAAGCTGGCTAGTGATTTTTCAAACTGCTTCCCTTGTGTTTTGTAGCCCAGCACGTAACTACTACACCACCAAGGCTCCTTGGCACATGAGAGGCGCTCAGTGAATGCTTCCGGAAGACAGAAAAGAGGGGAGGGAGGGAGGGGTGGGGGGTGGGAGAAAGAAAGCAAGGACCTTCTTAGACCTGGCTCACAGCTGTAAATCCCAGCACAAAGCATCTTGCCAAGGCTCTTCTCTAAACAATTGGGGAAACTGAGGCACAGAGCAGTCCAGAGGCTGGTCTGAGGAGGTCAGTTACCCAGTCAGAATCATCATTTGAACTAGAACACAGTGACCAACCCTGCACACTCACAGGCTCAGGCCTCAGGTAAGCCAGAGGGACCTGCCCCGCTGCCAGCAAGAGAACCCAGGAGCGGATTCATCTGCCGTTGCTCGGCAGCAGGAGGCACAAGAAGAGGGGGCTTCTCCATGGAGACTGGGAGAGACTTCTTGGCCACCGGTTCAGCCACCAAGTCCTAGCCATTGAGCTGTGACGTGTCCTTGAGACCACTGAGCCCCCCTCTCTTGATATAGACCGAAAATGGAGGCCCAGAGAAGGTAGGAACAGACCCCAAAGGTACAACATGGTCCCCCTGCAGTGCCAGACCCAGACCTAGGACCTCGTGGTCCCACGTCGGAGGCCGTGGTCCTGTGGCCAGTACCACGCATGGCCACATCTCGTGCCTCTCTCCTCCCTGACAATGCAGCTCCAGTGGCTCTGGCCTCATCTCCTAACTAGCCACTGTGACAAAGCCTTTGTTGGGGAAGACTTTTGTCTTAGCCCTTCATTCTGCCTTGGCTATTGCTGAGACTAGAAGGGGGCAGCCATTTGGAACCAAGAGACAGGACAGTGTGAGGTCCATCCAAAGTCAACGTGAGAAGGATGGTGAAGCGGAAAGATGAAATAGACCTCAGGCCTTGAGCACCTGTTGAGCAGCTAAGCCACTGCCCCCGAGGCCACCCTCCAGTTATCTTGTGACAGAAGACAAAGAATCTATTAATGTAGATCACAGTGCCCTGCTTTTCCGTTCCTTGAATCTGGGAGCATCCAGCTTGGTTAGAAAGACTAGCAAAGACATTCTCTCACTCATCCTTAAGTACCCTTGGAGATCCCAGTATGCCCCAATACCCCCATTCCACAGACACAGACCCTGTAGAGAGCGTGTGGGCTTCCACCCGTCTTCCCTGGAGCCTTTGCTTCCTCCCAGCTTGCAGAAAAGCCAGGCATTCCATTTGGTCCCAGCTTGCAGTCTGAAGGGGGCAGACATATGTTCTCCAAACACTTTCCCAGCCCACGGTGTGGGTCCTGGGTTTGCAGCATGATCAAATAGCACTGAAGTAGGCCATGGTTTGGGGAACTCTGGCTGCCTCCTCCCCTCCCGGTCCTTCTGGCACCTCATCCTGGGAAAACAGTGGTGGGGTCAGCCTCGGAGGGGGCGGAAGCCTGATGGGCTCAATTACTCAATGGAAACTGGCTTCACGCTGGGGGATGCTGGGGTGGGTAGAAGAGCCAACACCTGCCACTGGGGATTTTAGCTGAATAAAAGCTGCTTCCATCAATATGCAATAAGAAAGTGAGTGCACCGGACATACATTTCCTGCCAGCTGAGTCTATGGCCCAGCCTTGCACCTTGAAGGCCGCGAATGAAGCCAGGCCACACTATGATGCTGTGCAGTCTCAGCCACCTCTGGGTCTCTGCAGAGTGGGGTCCCAATGACAGAGCCCCTCAAGGAAGCTAAGCTTTTGGCTCTCCTATCTCAGCATGATTGGAGTTGACTCCCTTAGAGGAAGGCACTCTTCTGTCTCCCTTGGAGACACTACTCTAAGACGCCAGGTATCCTTTATTCAAGAAAGCTCTTTGATCCAAGGTGCTTCCAGTCCTGAGAAGCATTTTGACATACAAGATTTGATCCCTACAGGAACCCTGTGTATGGGTGTGTTAATTCTAGCTGCTGTAACACGTAAGCCCTCAAACGCCAATGACATGACATCCTAAGGAGTTCCTGGGTGGTTAAAGCACTTTCACGTGCTCAGCACCTAACCCAAAGGTTGCAGGTTCAAGCTCCCTCAGAGGTGCCTCAGAAGAAAAGCTTGTCAAGATACTCGCCCAAAGACATCCATTGATGACCCGGAGCACAACTTGACTTAGATTCAACGGGAGTTGACGTGGAGTAGATAGTAACTATTTGGGGTTTTTTCAACATAATAAAGTTTCTCTCCCATGACTAACCTAAAGGCCAGGCTACGGGTAGATCGATGGACTTCCATATGGGGACTCTTTCTGTATTGGCGCTCTACCTTCTGCACCACTATGCTTGCTGCTTCCACATCCATCGATGAACAAGGGGGAGGGGAGGTGGCCCAACTTCTTCAGCTCCTTAGAAAATAGATGTCAAATAACTTACTGAAATCGCCCCCCCTCCACACACACACACACCCAGAGTCTAAGAGCCAACTGGACACCTCTAGTTGCATATTAGAAGCACCCCCAAATGACTTCCTCATCTCCCTTCTACCACCTTCCCATGCACTTGTCTTCACTCAGGGCTCCCCGCACCCAGGGTCTCCTGGGGCTGTCTATCTCCTGGGGCTTAGATTCCACTCCAGCTACAGAGTCACTCCATCCATCCGACACACTTCCACCGTTAGCATCCAGCCTGCACGGAGCCACCAATTCATCACAAGTCCTTGGAGGCCTGTACAGCCAATGTGCACACCGGAGCAGGTGCTTGGAAATTGAACGAGGCAGCAAGCCTCCCTTCAGTACTGTGACTGAGAATGACACAGCAAGGTAATCCCTTGACAGGGAAGGTTTGGGGACCTGGAGTCTTGGGTTCAAATCTAGTCTCTCCTGCTTCAGGCCATAGGCATCCCAAGTGTGTCCGTAAGCCCTCCCAAGCCAAAGTCTGCTCCTCTGTAGAACAGAATTGTGGGAGAAATGAGCTAGACAGTGATACCAGGCATTGACCTGGAATCAGGTTCCCATTAAAATACAGTCCCTGGAAGTCATGGTTTAGTCCAGATGATCCCAAATTACTTTCACTTGCCTGTGCTGATCCATTTTTCACCTCTCCACCTACTTGGCTTGAGACTTGTCATGG
Organism: Tenrec ecaudatus; assembly: GCF_050624435.1. Classification (NCBI taxonomy): domain Eukaryota; kingdom Metazoa; phylum Chordata; class Mammalia; order Afrosoricida; family Tenrecidae; genus Tenrec; species Tenrec ecaudatus. The sequence continues at coordinate 46,008,184 of NC_134547.1, forward strand.
TTTGACTGGGGTCCCCTTGTTGCAGATTGGATGGGGTCCCCCGCCAACACAGGCTGAACACGTCCTTGTTTGAAGACAGCATCAGTTAGCAGGAGGTCCTCCTAGAGTCATGGGGTGCCGTGTGGCACCCAGTGGATTTGGATGCAGGATGACTTTGTAGGACAGAGTGGAACTGCCTCAGAGGGTTTCCCGGGTTATGACCATGACACAAGCAGATCCCAGGGCTCTTGTCCTGTAGAGCCACTTGGGGGCCGACACACCAAGCTTAGTTTAAGAGATGAGCTTAATTGCTGTGCCACCAGGACTTGGTACCCTGGGGTAGAACAAGCCCTAGCCCAAGCTGAGTGAGGTCCCAAGAGAGAGAAGTGATCCAGAGGAAGGAGAGTGAGGCTGAGATGCCCGGGAATCCCCAGGAATCCCCAGGCAACCAGAAGCCATGTAGCAAGCAAGGGTCTTCAGCAAGACACTAGGGAGGGAACATGGCTTGGCCAACACATTGATTTGGATTTTGAACCTCTAGAAGTAAGAGAAAATCTTTCTGCTGTTTAAAGTCACCACCGGGTGGTATTTTGGTATGGCAGCCCTAATAGCCTAGCATCAGACTGGCTAGCAGCAAGGGGCTCTCTGGCCCTCTGGCTTCTAGTTGGGTGGCCAATGGAAGACCCCAACAGAATTGTCAGGTAGGACACACATGATGGAATCTGCATGCCTCCAGCTTCTTTCCCTCCAGGCCAGGATGCCCTTTTTGGATGCACACAATGGAAGGTCCTTTCCTGGGCTCTCGAATAGGCCCCCTGACTCATCAACCCAAACCAAACAACACCATGTAGTCAATTCCAATCCATGGCCACCCCCATGTGTCAGAGCAGCACTGGGCTCTACTGGCTCTTCGGGACCGGGCTCTTTTAAAAGTGGATCACCAGACTTTTCTTCCAAGGAGCCTCGTAGCAGATTTGAACCACAGATGCTTTCAGCTAGCAGTGAAGCGCGTCATGGGCTTAACTGTCGGCACCATACAGGGAGTCCTTGGCTTATACCTACACCACAGACACCAGCCCAGGAGAGCTGCCCATCCCTTCTCCGTTTCCTCAGTCCTGTCCCCACCTCTGTTAAATGTCTCTTCAGTAAGCCTCCCTGCTTGTTAACCCACTTGAGTACACTGCCTGTTTCTGGCCAATTCACCTTTGTCCACGATTTGTATAGGCCATTTCATATTTTGCAAGGAATTTCCCCCATCCACAGTCTTGAAATCTTCTTTCTGAGGTGTGGTCAGCCCCCACCTGACAGAAGAGCAAGCAAATCCCAGACAAAGTAAAGCACATGGCTCAAGGTTGAGCAGCCGAGAGGCTGAGCCAAGACGCGCCCTCAGAATCCATTACCATCCCTCATGCGTGCTCTCTTCAGAGCTGTCCAGCACGGGGGGGGGGGGGGGGGGGGGGCAACAGGCCCATTTCCTCCTGGGCCAAGAGAGGAAACTTCCTGACACAAATGATCAGAGGAGCTGGTTGTGAGAGTGGTTTCGGGCGAGAGCCAAAAAAAGAGCAAAGGCTGCAGAGGAAGACTGAGTTTTCAATAATAAATAAACGCCGAGTTGGGGCCCTACACGTGTCAGCCTTGGGGTGCCTGCAGCCAGCATGGGGTACCCAGGAAGTGCCCGCCCTCAGCCCACAGGATTCTCTGGTGAGCCTCCAAATGGTGGGTAGGATGGGGTCTTGGGGGACAGTGCTCAAATCCCAGAGGGGAGGAGAAGTGAATATTTGGGGTTGATCCCTTGTTTCATCCAAATGAAAGGGCCCTCAGAAGTCATATCGAGTGTCTGAATTTCCTGACTGTATATTAATCCGCTTTCATGTGAATTATGCAATATTGTCGCAGGGAGGAGCAGCTGGGCGTCGGATGGGCAGTGCTGGAATCAAAGGGGACCCCTGCCGTGCCCTCGCCCCTGCAGAGGTGCTCACGGGGGCTGGCCGGCTATGGGACACCCATCTTCCTCAGGCCCGTGGGGCCGACAAGGACCTAGAGGGGCCACTGGTGGGGACTATCCTATGAGAAGGGGCCACTCCCAGATCCCTCCTGATTTTTCAAAAGAAGCCAGAAACTAGATTTTTATGGGAAGTCTTCCAATTTTTCAATATGGGCTACAAATTCAGATTTGTAAAAGACATTATGCAGGACAAGGGGGAGCGACCTCGGGGTGCCTGGGCCACCTCTGCAGAGCCAGGGTGTCAGGCGGCTGCTGGAGGCTTAGGAAAACTCATGCCTTTCTGACCTTGCACCCTGTCAGGTGCCCTGTCTGCACTCCATCCCCGCCCCGGACCACATTCAACTTCACGGTATGACAAAAAATGCCAGGCCAGGAGTCTGCGCACTTGGTTCAAGTTGCTTCATGCGCCAGAGACCTGCTTCTCCAGTCTGCGAATGGGGTGCAGACCCACCTCCAGGGGGCTCATGATGGCGTCATTGAGGTGCAAGTGACTGGTGGAAGTCCCTCCCAAAGTATCGAGATCTAGAACTGGGTAGAAGCTGATAGGACACCCCATGGTGACCCCCAGCTACCTGGTAAATACGTAGCAGGGATGGAGCATGTACAAAGGACGTCACTTCACCTTTCCAAAGCCTAATTAAATTTCCAGGGAGCCCTGGTGATGTCGTGCATTGGGCTGCTAACTGGAAGGTCCCAGTTTGAAACCACCGGCTGCTCTCTGGGAATAAAAGGAGGCTTCCCACTCCCATAGAGTTACAGTCGTGGAAAATCAGGGGCAGTTCTGCTCCATCCTCTTGGGTGGTGGTGAGTCAGCATGCCCTTGCAGGCAGAGTGAGTGAGTGGGAATTAGATTTCCCGTCTTCGAGGTAGGGGATCCTGCTGGTATCCTACTGGTCCTGCTGATGTTGTTAGTTGCTGATAACCAAAGATAGATTGCAATCCACAGGGCTTTTATGAACTGATTCTCAGAAATAGATTTCCAGACCTTTCTGCCTCGTTCATCCTAGTCTGGAAGCTCCGCCCAAACCTGTTCAGCTTCCCAGGAACATGCAAGCCCCACCGGTGCTCGGCTGGAGGTACCCTGACTGGGAATCGAACCTGGGTCTCCCACTTGGAAGGAGAGAATCCTTAGGAACCACACCCCGCCCCAACCCCACCCCCCGAGTGATTCTCAGTCCATGAGCTTTGCTCCATGCCTCCGTCCGCATTGGCCAGGGAAAGGAGAGCCAGACTCAGGCTGTTTGAGTAGGAAGCATTTTAATTCAGGGCCCTGGCTGGGATGGTGGAAGCAAGACTTGGGAGGGCTGCTTCTGCCCTTCTGGAAATCAGATTGTTCAGGAAAGGTGCAGAAACTACTGGCTCTAATGCACAAGCTTCTCAGGAGGAAGTCTGGAAGTTCTTTTCTCCCCCGCCCTTCCCCACAGATGGAGATGCCCCACATGGTCTTTATGACCCCAAGCCTGCACTTTCCCAAGCGTCCCTGTGCAGTGTAGGCACACTCAGTGCAGGCTCCGGCCCCAGCCAGCCTGCCTGGTTGGGGATCCGGCCTCTGCAGAAGTGCCTTTCTTCTGCGGAGCAGAGTTGACTTCTTGCTTTGCCATCTGCCGCCACTCTCCCACTGCCATCAAGTCAATTACAACTCTAGGAAAGGGTCAAACTGCCTCTGTGGGTTTCCAAGACTGTAACTCATTACAGGAGTAGAAAACCCCGTCTTTTACCAGAAGAGCAGCTTGTGGGTTAGAACTGCAGATCTTTGGGTTATTAGTCCGACGGGCCTCATCTTTCTCCAGCAAGGCTGTCAGTGTTTTTGAACTACTGACCTTGGGGTTTACAGTCTAACGTGCAGCCCACTGTACCACCAGGCTTTCTTCTGCGATGCAGCCTTCAGCCCTGGACTCTCCAGCCAGTTGCCACTCTGGACTTCACACGGGTTCTTACAGCTTCCGAGGATCTTATGCATAAACTTTTCTCTCTAGCCTTCTCCGCCCAGCTCTGGGGCCATCTTGGTTTGTCTGTGACGGGGTGGCTGATGCGTAGGGACTTGGCATGGGCAGCCCTTGATGGGGCATGAAGAGCCCTCCACAAAAAGCCACACAAAACCCACAGCCTCTCAGAGGCACTCAGCCCGACTCTGCAGGGGCCCTGGGGCTCTTGGCTGCAGATGCAGACTGTCTTCTCTGCTTCGGTGCTTAAGCTGGTTGTTCCTGACTGCTTGGGCTGGACTCTGAGTGATAACCCCAGAGCTAAACTCCTCCAGCAAGGGCAGGGGGCAAAGTCCCCAGCATGTACCTGCTGTCAGATGACAGCTAAGCTGCCTTCCTCCCCTCCAGGCCTTGTCACGGTGGAACTGTGTTTGTCAGACATGAGGTGTCAACCCTAAGGTTATCACACAGGACCAGGCACAGGGGACGGGTGTTGCCGCTTACCAACTCCCCGCTTTCCTTCCCCTGGAGGTGTGGGGGTCCTCAGAGGTGGGGCTCAGAGGCAGGCCCTTCCCAGCTCTAGCCAAGGCCAGAGAAACCCGAGCCCTGCCACTGCCCCTCACCGCAGCTCGTGATGGATTGAGACATATAATTAATATATGTCTATATATTTATATATAAAAATCCTTACAAATCACATCCCTCGAGCCAGGTCTTTAAATAATGGAAGACGGTAGATTACTGCTTTATTAGTCCCTTCCAAAAGCTTATAAAAATTATCTTTTGCCGCTGGGAAGACATTTTATCAGAATTTATGGCAACTCGGAGAGTCTCAAGATATCGGCTCCAGAAACTCAGAAGCTTTCTGCGGTGTTTTCTGCTACAGACAGACCCCGGTCTCCGCTCTCCTTGTAAATTAAAATCTCTAACATTATCTACTTTATGAAATAAGACACTTGGCTTTCCTGCCGTGAGCCTGCTCTTTAATTAATATAGACTCCCGCGAAAGCCATCAATGCAAGGAAGTGGCTCGGAAGGGCGGGGGTGGGGTGGCACGGGGAGAGTTAGAAGTTGGGGGAGAGGAAAGCCTTCCAAAGCCAGGCTCTGACTTGCGGCAAACATTTCACGAATGGCTTGGAGGGGAGTCTTTGGTGGTGCTAAGGGTTAAGCACTAGGCTGCTAGCTAAAAGGCATCCAGAGGCGCCTCAGAAGAAAAGCCGGGTGATCTGCTGCGGAAAGATGACAGGCGTGCAAGCTCTATGAGGGTTTTGGCATGGGTTAGAATTTAGGACTCGGCTGACCGTGACTGGGATTTCCATCATTCTCCAGCCAGCCTCCAGCATCTTGTATCTGCCCACATGAAGGGATGCTGGGTTGCGTATTCAGATCTAATTTGAATCAAAAGACTTGCAATTGAATAATTTGCCCACTCATCCCACTATTAGAGAGACTCAGGGACTGCCCACCAAGAGCTTGTATCTGGAGGAGTGCCACTCGCATGTGGTCCCTGGGGCCACGTGGGCCACACCCCCCTGAGATAAGAACAGATGAGAGTAGGACTTAACTCCTCTAGCAGTTTGTTATCGCTACCATCCCCAGGTACCTGCCAACAGACCTGTCCTGTGGAACAGGATTCAGACAAGTTCAGATGGTCTTCATTTCCTTTTTGCTAGTAATTCAATGTTTGGCAAAACTTTGTGATAAATGATTTCCTTTGTTTCATCTCTTGAGGGGTGTCTAGATGATTCCATGTTTTTCTAGAATGCTTCCCAAGTTATTTGACTCACTCAACCTTATTACAACTCAATCTACCTTATTACATTAAGATGACGGTTGTCATTATCTAGACTAAGTTATAGCTTACTCTTCCAACAATTTCTTTTTATTATCTTTTACAATGGTCCCTGCCAGGAAATTTGGGAAGGCTAGAAAACACCAGTCCCTAGCAACAGAGGGTTAGGAGTGAAGTGACACTGGCTGGCCTCAGCGGGGACCTGGGGGTGACAGGAGGCAGTGGGCTTTGCAGTGTGGTGCTGGGAGGAGGCCATGGAACCCCAGCGACAAATTAAATCTAGTAGAGAATGTATTCCAGGCAAGCCATTGTCCACCCGCATATCTGTGCCCTCTTCAAGTTTGTTTTTGGCTCTTTGCCTCCTGCCCTGGGCCTTCAGGACCCTCATCTTGGGCCACGTTCAGTGGCTTGAGCCAAAGAGTGAGCGCTATCTCAGAGGCAAGGTATTTAAAGGTTGGTAAGGAGGGCTGGTGGCACAATGGCTATGCATCAGTTTGCTAACTGCAAGGTCAGTCGTTTGAAGCCACCTGCCACTCCTTGGGAGAAAGATGATACATCTACTCTTGTAAGGAGTTATAGTCTCAATTGCTATGAGTCGGCATTGACTTGATGGCATTGAGTTGGTGTGCTGGTTTTGGAAGGAGCCCCGGTTTGTAGTGGGTTCTGAGTTGGACGACTAGCCTCCAGGTCAGCAGCTTGAACCCATCAGCCATTGCTAGAGAGGCTTTCTTCTGGAATGATTCACAGTCTCTAAAACCCTAGGGGTAGCGCTACTTGATCCTAGAGGGTGACTATGAGTTGGAATTGACTTGACAGCAGCAGAGTTGGGTTTTGCATGGACCGATATGCACTTGACTGCTAACCTAAGGCTGGTTGTTCCAACCAACCAAGTGGTGCCATGAAAAAAAGGCCTGGTGATCTGCTCTGTTAATATTGCAGCCCAACTTAGACCTAGTCAGACACCAGAGGGAACGAGTGGCTGGGCCTGGTACTCAGGGGACACATCAACTGGCATAGCATAGTTCACAAAGACATTGCTCTATCTGCTACTTTGGTGGGTACAGAGTGGGGTCTTAAAAGCTCATAAGCAACCATCTAAGGTACTAATATTGGCCCCTTCCCACGTGGAAGAAAAATGAGTCAAAAATCAAAAGACACCTGGACACGATTAGTCTAACAGACTAATGATCATCTAACCATGCAAACATCAGTTTCCACACTCTGAATCAAGAAGAACTAGATGGTGCCCAGCTAGCATTCTGGCTGCTTTCAAAAGGATCACTTTAGATGGTTTCGGATAGGCTGGCTGGAAAACATGGAACAGAATTCAAAATCTTAAGAGTTATTGGACTGGTGGCAACCCCTTCACCCCAAAGACCCTAACCCTTACTCACCCTTCACATCTGGAACTGAACCTACCCTATATCCAAATAAAGAATCCTGTATTTCAGATGAAAATGAAGCATTTACACAAGGAAGGCCACCGAGTTTGGGAAGAAAGAAAGGTAAACAAGAAAAACAGGCAGGGCGTGGGGTAGGCAATACTACAAAGAGGGGATTGAAATCAATGTACTTATTGAGTACAGAACGCATGATCCCCTTTGTAAGCTTTCACTTAAAGCACACACAGACACAAAAATTGGAGAATGTCGGGGAGGGGATGTGAGATTAGATCGTAATGAACCTTATGGAGCAATTCAATTCTATAATACGAAGTATCACCATGAGTGGAATACCCATGACAAAATGTCTAATATTAGTGTTGTATGGACCCTCCAAATTCTCAGAGAACTCGTGGTAAAACAATTGGCAGCTAACCATAAACTCAGTGGTTCAAACCCACCAGTTGCTCCGTAGGAGAAAGACGAGGCCGTCTGTGCATAAACATTACGGTTCTGGAGATTGTTTCTCGACACGTCTTTCATCACGGTCTACACACTTCCGAAGACAGCGTTTTCATCTCTACCTTTCGCCCAACAAATTCTGTGCTCTTTGGTTTATCACATGCCCAAAGGGCAGCTATTCATCAAGGAATTAATATCTTCTCCTTTTGAAAATGCTCTTTGAGTTTGGGGAACAAAAAAAAAAGTTTGATGGGATTAGGAGGCACTTCAAGATGGTATCCAGGTGAGTCTGGTATCCAGGAGGTCAAGTGAGTATTCTGGTGAGTAGAAAAATCCTCATAAAGAACTGAGGGGACCTCCCTGTCCAGGAGGTGGCTCTGACCTGCATCTGCTCTGTTCTGAACCCCAGAGATCCAGGTCCATACACCTGAGATTTCCCACCGGCTATGTGACCTTTGTGTATCTCGGTTGCCACCCACAAGTGCCCCCCTGCCTGGTCGCCACCCCAGAAACTGAATGGCTATTGTGTTGAGCTCCCCAAAACCACAGCCTGACCATTACATAGCAACTGTTCACTTGTGGTTCCCACGGGGGGAGCTGCACCCTTCTCCCACAGTTCCCCTCTCTCCACGAGGCTGGGGGGTGATTCTGCCTACAAGCTCTGGTCCCTCCCAACAACCACCCAGGGCCCCAGGGTCTTACCCAGGGCCCCAGGGCCTAACCCACTGCAAGTTTGATCACCTGCAGCTGGAGGCACCCAACACTACCGGCAGTACCAAGGTCACCTCCACCCCCAGACAGTCACGTCAATGGGGCACAGCACCCGTCACTTCCAGGGTGCCTCAGTTCTTCACAGCCCTGGCCTCTCCCTGTCTGCACAGAGTGGCACCAGCACTTCCTGTCTACCATTTCCTGGGAACTTTGGCTTCTAGCAACCCTTTCCCCTCCCAGCCCTCATGGTGCACTTTCAGTCTGGCCACTCACGTCGCCTCAGTCAGAGCCCCAGATAGTCCTGGACCAGGTCCCTGCAGGCCTGCCCAGCAAGCGCCCAGCCCCCGGAGGCTACAGGTAGGCGCTGCCTGGGTATCTCCCAACTCATGGATCATTGCTACCGTCGCCCCTCCCAGCCCACACAGTGAGTGGAACAGTGGGGAGTACAACCCTGGTCCAGAGGGCAGCCTATCCCCAAATCTAGTCTAGCTCTGGAAACCAGGGGACCAGCAAAGAGGTTCTGGGAGTTCCCCAGCTCACACAAGCCACACCAACTTAGACCCCAATGAGGCCACAAGCTTCCCATTGGCCCCTACAGCCATATCACTGTACTGTGAACTAACCACCAGTCAAACTGAGTTCCCCACAGCTGTCCCCACCAGTGCTCACAACCTCTCATTGCTGTTGACCACTGAGTCGCTGTGGTACCTGCCTACACAGCAGTCCAACCCACCTCCATAGTAGGTATAGGCGGCCCTTAAAAACATTGTTGCCACTGGAGACACAGTGAGGGAATTGCTCCCAATCTGACCCCACTAAACCAAAAGCAAAACACTAAGGTCATGCAACAGACAAGCAAGGGGAGCAGAGCAACAAAGTCCCCAATGAATACCCCAAAATAAATTTGGGCCAGGGCGTGGCACTTCATCAGACTCGAACAGAAAACACTCCTAAAGGTCAACTACAAGTCCTTGAACTATCTATAATTTTTTTCTTTCTTTATTTTTTGTCATTGGTTTTGTGGTTGTCATTTTGTTTTCTTTTGTGGCTTTGTTTTGCTCTGTCTTGTTTTGCGCATGTTATTATCTCTGCGGGTCTGTCTAAATAAGATAGGCTGGACGAACAATCTGGAGGAGAAAACAACAGGCCTGATGGTTCCCTGGGAACATGGGAGAGGGGGACATTTATAGAGGTCTAAATAAAGGCATGTATATATGTAAATATATTTATATATTAGGATTGGGAAATAGAGGTATGTGTATATATTTGTAGGCTTAGTGTTAAGGTAGAAGACGGACATTGGGCCTCCACTCAAGTACTCCCTCAAGTAAGAATACTTTGTTCAATTAAAGTGGCATTTCATGATGCTCACCATCCTGGCATGATTGCTGAAGACAAAACGGGTGCATAAGCAAATGTGGTGAAGAAAGTGATGGTGCTAGGCTATCAAACGATATAGTACCTAGTGTCTTAAAGACTTGAAGGTAAACAAGCAGCCATCTAACTCAAAAGCAACAAAACAGACATGGAAGAAGCACACCAGCCTGTGTGATCATGAGGTGTCGAGGGATCAAGCATCAGCATCAAAGAACAAAAAATCAAATACTTGTGAATGATGGGAAGTACAGATTGGGGATGCAAGACCCATCTGTAGGCAACTGGACATCCCCTTACAGAAGGTTGTGGGGAGATGAGCCACTCAAGGTGCAGTATAGCAACAATGAAACATACAACATTCCTCTAGTTCCTAAATGCTCCCCCCCCCCACTATCATGATCCCAATTTTACCTTGCAAATCTGGCTATACCAGAGGATATATACTGGTACAGATAGGAACTGGAAGCACAGGGAATCTAGGACAGATGTTCCCTTCAGGACAAGTGGTGAGAATGATGGTCCCAGGGGGCTGGAGGCAGGGTGGAGTAGAAAGGGGGAACCAATTACAAGGATCCACATATAACCTCTTCCATGGGGGATGGACAACAGAGAAGTAGGTGAAGGGAGATGCCGGAGCATGTAAGATATGATGAAATAATAATAATTTATTATTTTTCAAGTGTTCATGAGGAAGGGGGGAGAGGGAACAGAGGGGTAAAAATGAGAAGCTGATACCCAAGGGCTCAAGTAGAAAGCAAATGTTTTGAAAATGATGATAGCAACAAATTTACAAATGTGCTTGACACAATGGATTTATGTATGGATTGTGATAAGAGTTATACTAGCCCCCAATAAAATGATTTTTTTTAAGAAAAAAAGAAAACATTGCTGGCAGTCACACAGAGAAAGAACTCAGGACCTCTTGGTCTCCCAGAAATATGTTGCCCAGCTCTTTAAATCATCATGTAAACAATAGCATACTGCATCACTCCCAACAAGAAAGACAAACCACAACAGCAGAGTTAACAACTCTCATAGAAGAATCTGACATGGATCTGCCACAAAAATAAATTTTCAGAAGGCTGCTTGGAGTAATACAGGAAATGAGGGAAGCTACACAGACTAAAGATGAAATGATAGAGGAGATGAAGTCCACGATAGAGAGGATGAAGTCCATGCACCAAAGGGAAATATAGGAGCTAATGGATGAAGTAGTAGTAGCTGCACACAAGATCACAGAACTCATGAACAGACTTGAGGAGACTGAGAACCATATCAGTGATCTTGAAAGCAATCAGGCAGACTTCAGCATATGAGAAAGACAGTCAGACAAGATGACAAAAAAGGCAGAAGAAAACCTGAGATCAATGAAAAATGCTATGAAAAGGAACAACATCTGAATTATTGGCTTGCTGGAGTAAGACACAGTAAAGAAGTTGACAGCTAAACTAATGAGGTAATTTCTGGAAGAAAACTTCCCCACCCTAATGAATAAGAATCAGTCACTCATACAGGAAGCAGAGCGGACACCAATTAGACTAAATCCCAGGAAGAACTCACCAAGGCATAGAATAGTTAAACTATCCAACTTTGAGGAAAAAGAGAAAATCCTAAGAGCAACAAGAGAAAGGAAGACAGTCACATACAATGGCTCTCAGGTAAGCATATGCTCAGACCTCTCAACAGAAATCATGAAGAGGAGGAGGGAGTGGAGCGATATCTTTCAAAAGCTGAAAGAAAGAAAAAAAAAACACCTCCCCAAGAATCCTCTACCCTGCCAAATTATCTATTAAGATAGGAGGAGAAGTAAGGGTCTTACAGGACAATGAAAAACTTAAAGAATACTCTGTAAGACACCCAACCCTGAGTAAGATCCTTGCCAACTCACTATGGCCAGAAGACCAACATCTGGCAAGCACAAACAGGAGAACACCCTATAGCCCAACTCCAAACAGAAGCCAATGATCTGATACCAATCGCCAAGATAATGTGGCCTCAGAGGGAAAAGAAGGCAATAAAGAAGCCCCCCACAAAGACACAGCACAGTGATACCCTGTTTCCCCGAAAATAAGACAGTGTCTTATATTAATTTTTGCTCCCAAAGATGCTCTAGGTCTTATTTTCAGAGGATATCTTATTTTTCCACGAAGAAGAATACGGTACACATTTATGGCTAAACAACAAAAAAAGGAAATTGACCTGTATACAGCACGGTAGTAGTTGTCATCACAAACCAGCATAACCAGAAAAAACTGATTCCTACAGTATCAAGAATTTCTTGTTACTACCATTATTTCCGTGTACAAAAATCTATGGTACATTTACTCATTTATTCAATGCCAGTCATGTCATCATCTTCTGGAACATCATCATACCAATCCAAACCCTTATTTTTGGGGAGGTCTTATTTTTTGGGGGGGATGACTTATATTTCAGTGAGAGGTGAAACTGTAAGCAGGTCTTATTTTTGGGGGGATGTCTTACTTTCGGGGTTACAGGGTAAGAAGGCTGATAGAAAAACACCTAAAACAAAAGGAACAAGATGACAGCAATGAATCCACAGATTGTGATACTAACCCTAAATGTCAACGGTCTTAACTCCTACACTAAAATAAAAAGGATTACAGACTGGCTTGGAAAGCATAACCCATCCATTGGTTGCCTGCTGAAAACACATCTTGAGCTAGCAGACAAGAATAAAAGGCTGCAGAAGATATTCCAGGAAAACAGCAACTCAAAATAAACAGGAGTTGCAATCCTAATCTCAGACAAAATTGATCTCAAGGTTCAAAAAAAGGGATAAGGAGGGGTAATATATAATGCTCAAATGATCACTTTACCAGGAGCCAGTTAGATAATAAATACACATGCACCAAATGAGAGCCACGCGAAATTTTGCCAAAAAAAACCCCTATTCAAAACATGAAGAAAGACATCACAGATTCAACAATTATTGTAGGTGACTTTAACGCCGCTTTTGGAGAAAGATATCATTGGGAAGGAAGCTCAGCAAAGAAACTAGAGAGCTAAACAATACAATTAGGCAACTAGATCTGATGGACATATTTAGAGCTTTCCATCCAAATGAAAATAAATTCACGTTCTTCTCAAGTGTGCATGGCTCATTTTCGAAAATAGACTACATGCTGGAAGACAAGTCAAGCCTGGGTAAATTCAAACACATAGAAATTATGCAGACATCTTCAGATCACCATGCCATAAAGCTTGATAAAATAAAAGGATGTCCAGAAAAAATGGCAAACAATTGGAGGATGACTAATGATCTTCTGAGACATGAGTAGGTACTGACCCAGATTAGAGAGGAGAACATAAAGTTTCTAGAAGCTAATGAGAAGGACTCTACAATATATCAAAACTTACTGGATACAGCAAAAGCAGTCATCAGAGGTAGCTTGATATCAATAAGGGCATATATGAAAAAGGAAGAGAGACTTATGATGGATATGTTCTCATGAAACCTCCAGCAACTAGAACAGAGTCATCAGAATAATCCCTCCAATAGCAAAAGAAAAGAAATAATAAAAATCAGGGAAGTGTTGAACCACTGAGAAGACAAAAGAACAATGCAGAAGATTAATTCAGCAAAAAACTGGTTCTTTGAAAGGATCAACAGAATGGACAGCAAACCTAACCAAAGAAAAGAAAGAACAAACAATAATAACCAGGATTAGGAATGAAACAGGGAGAATCACAACAGACCCTAATGAGATTTAAAAGATAATCACAAAGTACGATGAAAGTCTGTATTCTAATGAATTCAATAATGTGGAGAACATGGACAAATACTTGGAAAAACAATTCTTCCCTAGACTATCCCAAATAAAGATCAAGAACCTAAATAAATCCATAGCAAAAGAAGAAATAGATATGGTTATTAAAAAGTTACCAACAAAAAATGCTCTTGGACCAGATAACTTCACAGGAGAATTCTACAAAGTATTCAGGGAAGAGCTGACACCGATCTTCCACAAAGTATTCCAGAGTGTAGAAAAGGATGGCAAACTCCCAAACTCATTTTACAAAGTTAGTATAACTTTGATACCCAAACAGGGCAAGGATACCACAGGTATAGAGAATATAGACCGATATCTCTAATGAACTTAGATGCAAAAATCTTTATCAAGTTATTGGCCAATGCAATACAAAAGTATATAAACTGACTTCGACCAGGATCAGGTAGGATTCATTCCAGGGATTCAAGGATGGGTTAACAACCAAAAATCCATCAATATTATACACCACATTGATAAGAAAAAGTGTAAGAATCACATGATAATATTTATAGATGCAGAAAAAGCATTTGACAGCATCCAACACCAATTCCTAATTATGACACTCAAGAGGATAGGAATAAATCCTCAAGTTAATACAAGCTATCTATAAAAAGCTGACAGGTAACATTATAGTCAATGGAGAAAAGACGAAATCAATCCCACTGAAAAAGTGGACCAGACAAGGATGTCTCTTATCTCCACTTCTATTCAATATCATACTGCAGGTCCTAGTTAACAACATAAGACAATGGAAAGACATCAAAGGTATTCAACTGGGAGAAGAGAAGGTGAAGTTATCTCTATTTGCAGACAACGCGATTCTGTACATTGAAAATCCCAAAAGCCCCACAACAGGAGTACTAGCAGCTATAGAGGCATATAGAAGAGTGGCAGGATACAAGATCAACAAACAAGTTGATTGGTTTGCTATATATATTGGACAAGACCATGAAAGAAGAGATCACAAAGGCAGTGCCCGTCACAATAGCCAGGAGCAAATAGAAATATCTAGGGATTTATTTAATAAAACAAACAAACAAAACCCCAAAAGACCTATACAAGGACAACTACAAACTCCTACTACAGGAAACCAAAAGTGACCTCCACAAACAGAGGTATATCCCATGCTCATGATTGGAAGACTCAAAATAGTAAAGATGTCTATTCGACCCAGGGCACTTTGTAAGTTTAGTGCTAGCCCTATTCAAATACCAACAACCTTCAATGAACTGAAGAAACTGACCACACCAATTTCATATGGAGAGGGAAGAAGCACCAAATTAGCAGAGAACTCCTCAAGAAGAAGGACAAAGTTGGAGGGCTTGCTTTACCTGATTTTAACACCTACTACACAGCCACAGTGGTCAAAACAGCATGGTACTGAAGTAACAACAGAAACTCAGACCAATGGAAAAGAACAGAAAACTCAGGAAAAAAAACCATCAGCATATAAACAACTGATCTTTGACATGGCCCCAAAAGCATCAAGTTGGAGGGCAACACCCTATTTAATAGGTGGTGCTGGAAACAATGGATATCCACATGTAGAAAAATGAAACAAGATGTCTACCTCAACCCATGCACAAGAACAAACTCAAGGTGGATCCTGGACCTAGAAGCAAAACCCCAAACCATCAGGACTATTAGGGAAGGAATCGGGACCAACCTAACAACCTTGACTCAGGGAATACAAAGGCTAACTACTATAGGGCAGGGTACACACACAGGGGAACATGAAATCTACAAGCGGGATTTACTAAGGATAACCCATCTGTGTGCATCAAAAGACTTGACCAGGAGGGTAACAAGGCAACCCACAGACCGGGAGAGGATTTGTAGCAATGACACAACAGACCAAGGGCTTATTACTAAAATCTACAATACCCTCCTTGCCTGCAAAAAGAGGAAAACAGTTAACCCCTTAAAGAAGTGGGCAAAAGAACTAAAAAGAAATTTCACTAGGGAGGAGACCCATATGGTCAATAAACATATGAGAAAATGCTCCCGATCATTAGACATCAGAGAAATGCAAATCAAAACAACCAGAAGAAACCATATAATACCTTTGAGGCCAGCCCAAATCAGAAAGTCAGAGAGCAACAAATGTTGGAGGGGATGCGGTGAGATGTGAACTCTCCTACACTGATGGCGGTCTTGTAGATATGTAGAGCCACTATGGAAAATGATCTGGCGATACTTTTAAAAAATGGAAATTGATCTACCTCATGACCCAGCTATCCCTCTACTGGGCATATACCCAGAAGAGGTCAGAAATAAACCATAACTAGTCATATGCACTCCAATGTTTATTGAGGCACAATTCACAATCACAAAGAGTTGAAAACAACCTAACTATCCATCAGTAGATGAGTGGATCAGTAAACTTGGCACACCCACACAATGGAGTACTATGCATCACTAAAAAGCACTGATGAACACATGAAACATGTCTTTTCATGGGAAGAGTTGGGTGAAATTATGCTAAGCAAAGTCAGCCAATCAAAAAAGAAGTACAGCATGAGTGCCCTGAAGTTTGTGTAATCAGTACAGTAGGTATAGAAGTGAAGCCACCTGTATCACAACATTTGGGTTGAGGTACAGGGAGTAGGGAGGAGGTTAGAGCAAACCCAAGGAGGTACATGTTGGTCCAACACTAAAAAAGGGGAAAGGAGGAAGGGAAAAGGATGAAAAGGGGGTGGGGGTAAAAAGTGAGATGATGACAGAGGTAGCAGAGCACTAAAACACCCAGGGGGAGAGTACTGGTTTTGTCTCCGCATAATTGGGAGTGGACATGCAGACCCTACCACAGTGCACCAAACCATGAGGAAAACATGGCCATGTGGAAAATTGTATGAAAAGAGAGAGCTACAGGGCTGGCCCCAACCAGAGTCAACTGACTCCCTCCCTAGAAATAGAGAACAACACTAAACCTGCAGGTTGGGGAGAGGGGCCAGCATGCCACACCCACACAGAAGCAGACCAGGAAGGAAGAAAAGAAAGAGAGAGCTGGACTGGATCCCTCACTGGCCTCACAGGCCTGGAGGATGATGTCCCTGTGGGGAGCTAATAAGACACAGAAGGGACTGCACGGCCAAACAGCTCATGTCACTGGAGCAGATGGTGACAGAGGACAATTCTGAAGTCACAGGGTAGGGAGGTAATATGATCTGAACCTCCCCACAGTGGGGTGAACCAAGAAGGGAACATGCCAGAATAGCAGTTGGAGCAAAGCAAAGCTACAAACCCCTTAAGAACCCCCCAAAATGGACTCCATGGCCGAGGGGCCGCTCTTAGACAGTCATGAAGGCCAGTGAATATATCTAGGATTTTTGTTTATTTCTCCCCTTTTTGGTTTTTTTTTTCCTCCTTTTTTTTCTTTCTCTTAAATTTTTTTTATCAGTTTGGGCTATGTCATAGTCAGTGTGCCTACCTATATAACATAGGCATGGGAAGCAAACCTGAGGAGAAAGCAGCAGGACAAACAGTCCCGGGGAGACCTGGGGGATGAGGGCGGTGGGGGAAGGGGGTGGTGAGCAGGCAGCACCATAGACAGGGGAACAACGAGGGTATTAGAGTCAATAACAAGAGGAGATAGAGATTAGGAGGGCAGGGGTGTCGGAGCAACAGCAAGCTACCTAAGAGGAGGTACCAAGAGTGGAAATAAGGGGAAACTGACAGTGGGACAGAATTATGGTAAAAGGAAACAGATGAAGGACCTAGGAAGCAAAGCAATGGATAGAGGTATAAGCATAGTAGTGTACATATGTAAATACATTAATCCACAAAAATAGAGGTACTGGCCTATGTACATAAATTTATGCAGCAATACACCGAGGTAGTAGATGGACATCAGACCCTCCCTCAATACAAGAACACTTTGTTCTAACAAATCTGCAATCTGAGATGTTCACCCTCCTGACACAACCACCGAAGACAAAATGTGCGCATAAGCAAATGTGGTGAAAAAGGCAGACGGTGCCCAGCTATTAAAAAATACAGTATTTGGGATCTTAAAGGCTTGAAGTTATGCAAGCTGCCATTCAGCAGAGAAGCAACAAGCCCACATGGGAGAAGCACACTGCCAGTGTGATTATGAGGAGTCTTTGGGACCAGGTAATAGGCATCAGAAGACACATAACAAACAAGCAAACAAAAACATATTGTTGAGAATGAAGGGGATTGGAGCAGAGATCCAAAGCCCATCTGTAGACAAAGAACAATCCCCCCATAGAGGGGCCACAGGGAAGGGATGAGTCAACCATGGTGCAGTAAAGCATCGATGAAGCACACAATATTCCTTTGGTTCCTTGAGCCTTCCTCACCCCCCACTACCATGCCCCCAGTGCTGCATCTCAATTCACACTAGATTGGAACATGTACACAGGCATAGTTAAGAGATGGGAGTTTATGACACACAGAATCCAGGAACAGGAGTGGGAATAGCGATACCAGAAGAGTGGGGGGAAGAGGGGGGGAGGAACAAAGAAAGGAGGAAATGATGGCAATGATTGACATATAACCACATACTGCTCTCCAGGGGGAAGAGCAACAGAAAACACTGGGGAAGAGAGACAGCGGTCGGTATGAGATATGAAAATAATAACAATTTATAATCTATCAAGGGGGTTATGAGAGTGGGGGAAGGGGCAATAGGAGCTGATACCAAAGGCTTAATAGAAAATAAATGTCTAGAAAAGAATAAAGGCAATATATGTACAAATCCGCCTGATGCAAGCGATGTATGGATTGTAACAAGAGTTGTACGAGTCATAAGAGAATTACAGGACTGGAAACCCTGAGGGGCCATTCCCCCTCTGTCCTATGGCGTCACAATTAGTCGGACTCAACTCTCTGGCAATGGGTTTTGGGTTTTCCTGAGTTCCTGGATAGTACAAATAGGCCACGTGCCTGGCTGCGAGAGGATTTGGAATCTACCCAGAGGCATCTTGGAAGAAAGCCCTGGCAATCTCCTGCTGAAAATCAGACACCGAAACCCCATGGAATACAATCCTACTCTGACACACATGGGTCACCATGAGTCGACATGGACTTGATGACAACTGGTTTATAAATCTTCCAGATCATATTCCTGCACCACCATGACTTGGGAGGCCAGGAGTTGAACTGTAAGAGGCCAAAGATGAAATCAGTGAACTTGGCCTGAGCAGGAAATAATTATGTGTTGAGCTACTGAGATTTCAGGTTTGGTTTGTTACTACAGTGTAGCCTACACAATATAACTTCTCAGCTTCCAAAGCAGTTTTTTCCACATGATTTAATCTGACCCTCCCATGAATCCCAGGGGAAAGTGCCTGAGACGACTCTGGTTTCCAATAAGGAAACTGAGACCCAGAGAGGGAAAATTGTTTGCTTAAGGTCGCTCAGATCAGGGATGCAAGCTCAAACTTCCAAGCCCTGAGCCAACAATTTTCCCTAGCTAAATCACATTGATTTGTCACAAGGATATTTTTGGATCCTCTTTCCTTGGGAGACCTCGTCTCTAAAGCAGGTGGCCCACAGAGAGAAAATCCACAGAACAAATGCCTAAGGGTGGAATCAACCCCTGCTTAGCCAAGGAGCCAGAGGTCCCTGGATGACACAAGTAGTTTGAGCACAAATACTAACCTAAAATTGCTGAGTCAAAACCACTCAGCTAAATGAGTGTGGGGGGAGAGTGGGAGTACACTCACACGTGTATACAGATTTCAGAGAAGATATTTAGATATGTGTGTTTAGCCTTTGTTGGAAATATACCCACAGATGTTAGAGAGCAACATTATGAAAACTTCTTAAGCATAACCAAATACCTTGAAGGAAAGAGTTGCTGGACCTGAGGGGACACCCAGGTCATTTGGCATAACATGGCTCACAAAGGTATTTTTTCACATCCTACTTCGGTGAGTAGCAAGCGAGGTCTTAAAAGCTCATGAGAAGTCCCCTAAGGTGCCACTATCAGTCTCGGCTGAGAGGAAGAAAGGATGGTGAAACTAGAAAGACAACATAGGAACAGTTAGTCCAGTAAACATGTGGACACACAAACTGTGGCCTCCATGACCCTAAACAGGAAGAACTAGATGGTGCTTATCTACCACGACCAACGGTACTGAAAAGGATCACTTTAGAAGGTCCCAGATAGAGTGGGGGGAAATATGGAACAAACCCCCAGATCATAAGAGAGAGCACGCTTACTGGTTGGATAGAGACCGATGGAACTCCCAAGATGATGGCTCTTAGTCACCCTTCGGACCTGGAATTGAACTCACCCCCATGTCAGAATAACCAGCTATTGCAGATAAAGAGGGCAGCATTTTTCCAAGGACGTAACACAAAATGCTAGAGAACAGGAGGGACGGAAGCACATAACACAAGGAACATGTGGGATGAGTGATGGTATATTGAGTGGATTGCGATGGGTCAACTGAAACAAAATGTGTGAACATCGTTGAAGGTAAAACTTATCATCTGCTGTGCAAACCTTCACCTAATTAAAAATAAGAAGTGAAAAAAGAAAGAAAACATAAACACTGAAAAAATAGGAAGAAGGAATGAAAAGAGAGAGAGTTGGAGGGAGGAAGGGAAGGAGTGAGCCAGCTGGCTGGATGAGTAATCTTTCAGCCGAGAAAACTGCATGGAACCACTTCACTCTGTGACATAGGGCGGCCATGAGTTGGAAGACACTCAAGGGTCCCAGGTTTGATTTTATTATTCCGTTGGCTCTATAAAACACAATTGTTAACAGGACATAGAAAGGTAGAGGTGGTTAGGGGATCTGTTTGAGATAGAGGTGCTACTCCCACTTTAGCTACTCAAGAAAAGGAGACCCTTTGACCCTGTTAGCTGGGCAATCCCTGGTGACTAGGTCACTGGGGAAGGAAGCAGGACCTCACTTCTGAGAAGTCACCTGAGATAGGGTAGGCTGCTCCATCAGACAGCCACATGGTGGCTCCACAGCCAAATTCCACCTGACCTTGATCTCTGCTGTCTGACTTCCAGCCCCACCTAGTCTTAATTACTTAGCGCAGGCATAACAGAAATGACAGAAGTGGGTGACTTTAACAAAGAGAAATTTAATTTCTCACAGTGTAGGGGATTCTTCCTTTTGTTGAGCTAATTCTGATACCATATGACAGAGGAGAGGTGCTTCGCAGGGTTTCCAAGACTGTAAATCTTTACTGAAGCAGACTGCCACCTCTTTCTCCTGTGAACCACCAACCTTTCATCTAGCCGACCATTTTAAGCCCGTGTGTCACCAGGGCTACTTGTGAAGGAGACGACAAGTCCAAATTCAGGGTGTCAGCTTTAGAGAAAGCCTTCTTTCTGTCAGCTCTGGAGGAACATCCTGTTCTTTTCCGAGCTTCTGCTCCTGGGAAATCTTCAGGAGGTTTAATATTCCATTCCCCTCATGTCTGAGTGTGTATGTAATCTCTTTTATATCTCAAGAGATTGACTCAAACTACAATTTACATTAGTCTTGTCTCATTAACATACCCCAAACAAGCCTTCCCGAATGGAATGATAACCACTGGCATAGAGGTTCGGGTTTACAATACCTATTTGGGGGAACACAATCCAATCCATAACATACCTTTTCCTCAAAGAGGGGTTGGGGTAGCCATTAAAGACAGATTTTACTTTATTTTTAATGGATGAAGAGGAAGTAGGCCTAACGAGAAAGTGAGGTGTTATTGCTGCATTTGGTTGTTCTAAAAGTATCTCCTGGGGCTAGCTATCAGTTCACTCCTGTGTGATGACTCTGTTTTGGAGTGAGAAGACTAGGTGAGGCTTGGAAAACCAAAATGGCTCATGAGACCTTAGAAAGTAAGTTCACAACAGGTTAGCCCAGTGCCTGGTAAGGCACAGATCTCCAGCGTGGTTCAGCCCTGGGTACCCTATGGGATCCCACTATATTCAGAGAAAGTCTTTTTATTAGGCCAGTTGAGACAGTCTGTGTTCACGGAAACAAATTCCTCCTGCTACAGTTGATACAATACCCCACCGACATTTTATGATGAAGTTGTGTGTCAGTTTGGCTCTGGTTTGTTTTGGGAACTGATGATGTGATCATCATCACCATGATGAGATCTGAAATGATGGACTCACACCCGTGATGAGCTCTGTTATGAGCAGCCAATCAGTTGAAAAGAAGTTTCCTTGGAGGTGTGGCCTGCATCAAATACATACAGATATTTTAGTAAAACTAGATAGCTTTCTGCTATCCTCCATTAAGCTCTTATTATCTGACCTCCAGGTCTTGGGTCTTGTTTATAAGTTTGCTCACTGAAACCTGAATTTCATGGTGGTCTTCACTAACTGAAGTTGAAATACCAGACCTGTCTTGGTATACTGTTGAAGTACCAAAGGCTTAGAGAAATTGGATGTTAGAGTGGATTTATCAGGTTACAACCCCAATGTACAACTTCCAAGGTTTTAAACCACTTAGTATTCCCATGTTTCCAGTAGGCTGTGTATATATGGTACTCTGGAATTCCCATTTTTCTCCATGTTTTCTTTAGTTTGTTATGATCCACCTACAGGTAGTTAAGTAAATATCTTTCTGGTATTCTCTGCTTTCATCCAGGAGATATCCAATGGCAGCAAAGATACCCTCTTGTCATGCTCATTTCTGAATCCAGTTTGAATTTCAAGCAGCGACCTGGCAGTGTAGTGCTGCAACCATTATTGAATTATCATCAGCAAGAATTTAGTTGCATGTGATATCAATGATTTGTTAGATAATCTGCATTTTTTGGGTCACTCTTCTTTGGAGTGGACGCACATGGATTTCTTCCAGTCAGTTGGCCAAGTCGCTATCTTCTAAATTTCTTAGCATAAACCAGTGAGTGCTTTCAGTGTTTCATCTGCTTGGTGAAACATTTCAATGGGTGTTCCATCAATACCTGAACCATTGTTTCTTAATAAGGCCTTCAGTGCAGCTTGGACTTCTTCCTTGAATATCATTGATTCTTGATAATATATATGCTTCCTCTTGAAATGATAGTACACCAACCATGTTTTTTTTTTTTTGTATAACAACTCTACATATTCTTATCATCATCCTTGTTGCTTCCGGCATCATTCAATATTTTTCCCATAGAATTCTTCAATATTGCTACTTGAGGCTTGCATATTTTCTTCATTTCTCTCAGCTTGAGATATGTTGAGACTCTTTCGTTTTGGGATTTCTAGTTCCAGATCTTTGGTTTGCCTTATTTTCTTGAAGTGTCCTTCAACAATTTCTATTAGCTCTTTTACTTCATCAATGATTCCATTTGCTTTAGCTGTCTTCATTCGAGAGCAAGTTTCAGAATCTCTTCTGACATCCACTTTGATCTTTTCTTTCTTTCTCTTTGTGTTTTGATGGCCTTTTGCTTTCTTCATGTATGATGCTCTTGAGGTCATCACATCAGGTCTTCCATCAGTAGGGTTCAATGGGTCAAGTATATTCTTGAGATGTTCTTGAAACTCTGGTGGGATATACTCAAGTTGGTGTCTTGACTCTTGTGGGCTTAGTTTTGTTTTTTTTTAACATCAATTAATGGTCTGTTGCACAGTCAGCTCCTGGCTACAAGTTGTCTCTTTCCATAGATCGTCAATTTGATTCCTGTGTATTCTATCTGACAAGGTACAGGTGAACAGTTGCCATTTATATTATTTAAAAGGGTGTGCAATGAAGGCGTTGTTGGTCTTGAAAAATTCTATTGTACAATTTTCTGCCTCATTTTTATCACCAAGATCACACTTTCCAACTACTGATACTTCCTTTTGTTCCCCACTTTTGCTTTCCAATCACCAATAATTACCAATGCATATTGACCATGTTTGGCTAATCCAGAATAAAGAAGTTGGTAGATTTTTTCCATTTCTTCATCACTAGCTTTAGTAGCTGGTGCATAAATTTGAATAATAGTTGTACTCACTGGACTTCTTTGTGGGTATAGAGATATTATCCTATCATAGACAGCATTGTACTTCAAGGTAGATTTCTAAATATTCCTTTTGACAATGCATGAGACAACATTCCTCCTGAATTTGTCATGCAGGGCATAGTAAACCACATGATTTTCTGATTCAAAATGGCCACACTAGTTCATTTACACTCACTAAAGCCTAGAATATTGATCTTTGTGTGTTCTATTTCACTTTGATGACATCCGATTTTACTAGATTCATGCTTTGTGCATTCCACATTCTGATTATTAATGGATGTTTGCAGCAATTTCCGCTCATTTTGAGGTGTGTCTCGTCAGCAAATTAAGGTGTTTAAATCTTTATCCCAATTATTATAGTGGACTCCACTTTGAGGGGACAACTCTTCCACGGTCATATTTTGAATTCCTTCCTCTCTGAGGGGCTCATTTTCTGGTACTGTGTGTGACAAAGATCTGCTACTAGGTTTTCAGTGTCTAATTTCTCAGAAGTGGGGAGCCTGTTCCTTCCTCATTGCAGAGGGAGGAAATTAACCTGAAAAAAAATTCCAGTACCTGCCAATTCTGTGAAAATTCTAGGTTCTTGTGGTACAGGACATGTCAAGATCTTTATACTTAGGCGAAAGATACATAATTTCATATGGCCTGGCCTGGTGGGCCTCATTGGATTTTGGAAGCAACATATCTCTCACCTGTATGTGCTGCTCCAGCCTATTTTTGATGTGGCTCAAAGGGCTGCTGGTTGTTTCAGGCTGCTCCACAAAGTGCTCTGCCCTCAGACTATATGAGCTAACTGATCCAATGGTGCTTGAAGGGTCGGCGGAAGATAGAGCTGCAGTTGGAGTCTTTGGTGGCCCCCATTGGTGAATCATAGTCTAGCCTTTAGGATTTTGAAGCCAATTCCTGCCATCCTTTGTAGCTAGCACTCTCCTTTGAGAAACAGCTTTTGGCTTGTTACTAGACCATAGTAGAGACTGATCATCATTTGGTCTGAATTGTTCATCACGATCTTGGTGTTGTTTGATTCATGGTGTCATAAAGCTGGATGGGCAGAGCAGCAGTCCAGAGTTAAATGGAAGTAGTATATATGAGATCAGGTTTGTGTGAGGCCTGAAGGCACCAATAAATTCATGGGTGAGTGGCCCAAGTACGGCTGGTGTCCTCTCCTATAATATTACCTTCCCTTTCCCAGTATTGCCCTCTTGGGGATTTCTGTATGATCAATTGGCTAAAGAAGCAAAACTTGTGCCTTGTTTCCAGATGGTTCTACATGATATTCAGGTACCACTCTAACATGAACTGTAACATGAACAGCAGTAGCACCACAACCCTTCTGGAACCTCTCTGAGGACAGTGGTGAAGGGAAATCCTCCCAACAGGCAGATCATTGAGTATTCACTTTAGTTGGGAGGATAAATAACCAGATGTGTAATTATACTATGTGGTATGGCAAATAGTTTGGCTGACTGGCCAGAGACTTAAAAAAATCATTACTGGAATATGGGTGACAAGGAGGCATAAGGAAAAATACGTAGATCGTTTTCTCTAAATGGGCTAAAGAAATGAAGTTATTTGTATCTTGTATGAATGCTCACTAAAGAATGACCTCATAGAGGGGGATTTTAACAATCAAGTGGATAGGATGACATGTTCTGTGTAAACCAGCCCTCCTAATTATGTAGTTACTTCTATTTTGCCAATAAGCTCATGAACAAAGAGGTTATGGTGGCAGGGATGAAGGTCATTCATAGGCTTAAAACTTGGACTTCCACTCACCATGGCTGATTTGCTGACTTGGCTCCAGCCACTGCTGAGTAGCCAGTCTACCAGCTACAGCACTGACACTGCCTTTATGATCTGTAACCATTCTTTGGATTATTCCTGGGAAATCTGGTGGCAGTCTGATTATATTAAGCCAATTCCACTGTGGATAGGGCAGTATTTTGATTTTGCTCAACTAGACAAGATTTCCCTTCCCTGAACACAGTGCTTCTGCCAAAACTACCATCTGTGGCTTTACATAATGCCTTATCCACCATCATCCTCACACAGCATACCCAAGATCAAAGGACTCACTTCACAGCAAATGAAGTGCAGCAATGGACCCATGCTGATGGAATTATCTCCATAGCCTTCATCATCCTAAAGTTGTTGACTTGGTAAAATGAAGTGTAGCCTTAAAAAGACAGTTAGGTTGGAGGACATTGCAGGGTGTTCTCCAGAAGGCTGCATATATTCAAATCTGGCATCCAAAAAGACAGTGCAATTTCTCCAATAGTTTGAATTCACATGTCCAGGAACCAAGGTATGGAAATGGGACTACTACCACTCTATTACCTCTAGTGATCCACTCATAATTTTTCACTTCCTAATGTTTTGGCCCTATGTCTGAGAGTCTAGAAGTCTTAAGTAGTATGAGAGGAAGTCTTCCACTTGGAGACACAATACTAATTTCATTGAACTGGAAATTAAGAATGACACCAACTCAGTTTGCCACGTCATATCTCTGGATCAACATGTGAAGAAGGGAGTTACTGTGTTGGCTGGTGTGATTAGTTCTGCTTATAAAGGAGACATAGGATTGATACAACATAATAAGAAATTAAATTATGCCTGGAATAGACAAATTCCTAAGGATGACCAGTCCAAGGTGCTTACTGATCACAGGGAATAAGGACTGGATGGTGGGAAAAAGTAGTTATAAATATCAGCTTTGACCACATGACCAGTTGTATAAAGAAGAAGTGTAATTATGAGTATTTCTTCTTTTTATATGTGCATCAAATATTTTTATAGTCAGGAGAGCGTGTTATTGATTGTAACCATATTGTTTCATATTAAACAGAAGTGCAATCATATAATCATTTTTACCTGAGATCACGTATGGTTTCTAGAGATATGTACAGGTGGCAAGTTGACAAGCATGGACCCTGAAGGTTGAGGTTGTGTGTCAATTTGGCTCTGGTTTAGCAATTATATGTTGCAGCTATTTCCCGTGATGTGATCTATTAGAATGTAATCATATGCATGTTAAGTTTGCTATGAGTAGACATTCAGTTGAAATGGAGTTTCCTGTGAGGTGCACCCTGCACTGAAGATATACAGACGTTCTGGTAAGCTCAATAGCATTTTGCTCCCTGTGTATCCTGCATGTGGCTCTTATTTCATTTCCAGTTCTTGTGACTGGAGGCAGCAGTTGGGTTGCTTGACTATCTTGGGCTCCATTAGCTTCTGTCACCTGTGGGCCAACATCCTACCATCTTACTTGGTATTTGTATTTGATTTTGTATTTGTCAGCCTCCATAGCCCATGAATCAGCATCCTTATGCTTGACGTGCTGATCTCAGGCTCACCAGGCACTGTAGCTAATGGTTCAGGAAATGCTTCCAAAGGACTTAAGGCTTTCTAGTCTATAGAGTTGTGTGGGTCATTCCTTTGAGATAAGTCTCTCTCTGTCATACATACCAACTCAAGACAGATTTTTCTATGAGATTTTTGAGTTCAATGTTCAGTCTATGAGAGTTCCTGGGCAGTGCAGGGTAATTAACACATTGACCTTCCAACCCAAATACTGGATATCTGAGTTCACCCAGAGGTAGCTATGAAGGAAAATCTGGTGGTCTATTTCTAAAAAGATAATCATCCATGAAAACACTGTGGAGCACACATGGGATTGGCATGGCTCCACCAAGATACAAGGCGCTCAGCGAGCAATAATTTCCCCAGACTGCTGTTTAAAAGTGGTTATAATCCCAGGCTCATGGAGAGTCTCTGAGAACTAGCCACAAGACCTCACGTTGGAGTTCGCTTCTCTGCTATCTGCCCTGCTCTTACAGTCCAGGAAAGGAGTGACTACATCGGCCACCCCACTGTCCCCTCTCTGCAGCTGCACTCCTACCAGTATGAGTAAAGATACATAATTAAATAAAAAGTTGCAGCAATTGAAGAGCCAAGACACTGGGATATTGGCTGGTGATAGAATGCAGTTCTCCAGAGCACAACCGGAAGTTCTGTGAAGGATAGAGACAGGAGTGACACAGGAGTGCATCCAGGGGAGAATTCAGCTCCAGTCAACCCCAAACCCACTCCACTGAGCCAGTTCCCCTGCCCTGGGGGACAGGACAGCACAGCCCCAATATCAGGGTGCCCCACAAGCCTATTAAACAGAGGGGGATGGGATTTTTTTTAATGCTTTCAATTCCAGGCTGTGGTCCTTTGTGTAACTTTGAATGTAAGCTTCCAGAACTCTGTCCTTTAGCATAACATCAACATAGCAAGATAGCCAGAACTTTACTCTGCAGAGCACAGCCTAGGACTTTAAAATAACAAAACAGGAAAAGCGAACAGGTTCTGATAGCCACAGCCCAAGTCAAAACCTGACTAATAATTCTGGGGTCCACAGAGCATCTTTAAAAGCCTGCATATTGTGGCCAAACAGTCCAGACCAGGTCTGGGCCTGGGTTGCTGTCCCACTCTAACCTGACCAGTGGCAAACCTACAGTCACCTGCCTCAGCCCAGACTCTGAGACTCCTCATTGCCTGTGGCCACTGAGCCATTGTAGAATCCTGTCTACATAGCAGTCTGACCCACCACCATAGTAAGCCACAGGTAGGCCCCCAAACACTCTTACCAGTTACCCACAGAAAGAGTTCAGGGCCTCTTGGTCTCCTAGAAACATGGCATCCAGTTCCAAAATTATATTCAAACAGTAACATACTTCAACACCCGCAATAAGAAAACAAAAAAAAAAAACACAACAGCAGAGGAAGTCATAACTCTAATGACACTCAAAGAAGAATTAGACATTGACCTGCCACAAAAAGAAATCTTCAGAATGCTGCTTGGAGTAATACAGGATATGAGTGAAACAACACAGAATAAAGATGCATTGATAGAAGAGCTGAAAGCCACAATAGAGAGAATAAAGCCTTAGATTGAGGGGATGAATTTCATGCACCAAAGGTAAATACAAGAACTAATGGATGAGGTAACAGAAGCAAAACACAAGATCATGGACTTCACCAATAGATTAGAAGAGGCACAGTATCATACCAGCAAACTTGAGGACATTTAGGCAGACTTCAACAAACAGGAAAGACAGTCAAACAACACAATCAAAGAGGCAGAAGAAAACCTGAGGTTAATGACAGATGCTATGAATAGGAACACTATTCAAATAATGGGTCTACCAGAACCAGATACAAAGAAGAAGTCAACAACTAAATCAGGGAGGGATTTCTGGAAGCAATCTTCCCCACCTTAATGAATGAGAATCAAACACCCATACAGGAAGAAGAGAGGGCACTAATTAGACCAAACCTCAGGAAGAACTCACCAAAACACATAATAGTCATATTATTCAACTTTGAAGAGAAAGAGAAAATTTTAAGAGCAGCAAGAGAAAAAAAGGTGGTCACATACAATGGTGTTCTGATAAGAATATGGTCAGACCTATCAACAGATAACATGAAGAGGAGGAGAGAGTGGAGCAACATCTGACAGCTGAAAAAAAATTGCTCACCTGACGATCCTCTAGTCAGCTAAACTACCTATTACGACAGATGTAAGGTGCAAGTCTTCCAGGACAAGGAAAACTCAAGGAATATGCTATAAACATCCAACCATGCCACAAATCATATGGTCACAAGACCAACATCCACCAAGCACATGCAGGTGACCACTACATAGCTCAACTTCATCGAGAAGTCAACAATTGCCAAGATATAATTATATCAGAAAGAAAAGAAGGCAAGAATGAAGCTTTCCACACAAACAGAGCACACTGATATGAAGTGAGATGGGAAAACACCCAACACAAATGGTATGAGATGAGAGCAATGGATCCACAGATGGTGATAATTCTGAAAGTCAAAGGCCTCAATTTGCCCATTAAAAGACAAAAGTTAGCAGACTGGCTCAGAAAATATAACTCAACATACTGTTGCCTGCAAGAGACACATCTTAAGTTCGCAAACAAAAACAGACTAACAATAAAAGGCTGGTGGAAAATATACCAGGCAGAGGACAACTTAAAGAAAAGCAGGATTTGCAATCCTACTCTCTGACAAAATTGACCTCAAGGTGCAAACCATAGCAAGAGACAAGGATGGGCACTATGTAATGCTCAAAGGAGTAGTAGACCAGGAACCAGTGAGCATAATATACATATGTGCCTAATGAAAGCCCTGCAAAATTTGTCAAACAACCATACAAAATATGAAAAAGAAATCACAGACTCAACAATCCTAGTAGGTGACTTTTATACACTGCTATCATATAAGAGATCTCATACAGAGAGATCACTAGGAAAGAAGCTCAGCAAGGAGGCTGAGATAAACACTATAATTAGGTGATTGGATCTGATAGACATTTATAGAGCTTTCTATCCAAATGCAACCAAAAAATATACATTTTTTTCTATTGCATATGGCTCATTTTAAAAAATAGACCACGTTTTCAGATACAAGTCAAGCCTGAGTAAATTCAAACACATAGAGATCACTCTAACATCCCTCTCAGACTACTACATCATAAAGCTGGAGATCACCAAAAGATGATCAGAAAAAATAAGGGCAAACAATCAATAAATAATAATCTCCTTTGACACGAATGGGTACTGGCTCAAATTAGAGAGGAAATTAGGAAGTTTCTAGAAACTAATGATAATGAGCATACAACACACCCAAACCTATCGGATACAGCAAAAGCGGTTATCACAAGAAGTGTGATAGAAATTAATGCATATATGAAAAAGGAAGAGAAATTAATGCATATATGAAAAGGAAGAGTGATATGCTATCACAATACCTTCAGCAACTAGAACAGAGTCAACATAACAACCCCTCCAATAGCAAAAGAAAAGAAATAATAAAAATCAGGGCAGAGATAAATGAGTGAGAAGATAAGAGAACAATATCAAAAATAAATGCAGCAAAAAGCCGGTTCTTTGCATGGATCAACAGAATGGACAGACTGCTGGCAAACCTAATCAAGGAAAGGAAGGAGCAAACATCAGTAGCCAGGATGAGTAATGAAACCAGGGAAATCACAACGGACCCCAATGAGATTAAAAGGATAATAAAAAATATCATGGAAATCTGTATTCTAATGAAATCAACAATGTGGAAGACATGGACAAATATTTGGAAAAACAATCCCTCTCTAGATTATCCCATTTAGAGGTCAAGAATCTGAACAGACCCATAGCAAAAGAAGAAGTAGATATGGTTATCAAAAATTACCAATAAAAAAACCTCCCAGACCAGATGGCTTCACATGAGAATTCTACTAAGCAGTCCGGGAAGAGCTGACACCAATCCTCCACAAATTATTCCAGAGTATATAAAAAGATAGCAAACTTCCAAACTCATTCCATGAAGCCAGTATAACTTCCTGTGGGCAAGGATCCCACAGGAACAGAAAACTAAGACTGATATCTCTAATTGACATAGATGCAAAAATCCTTAACAAAATATTGACCAATAGAGTACAAAAGTATATAAAACATGTCATTCATCATGACTGGGTGGGATTCATTCCAGGAATACAGGGATGGTTCAACATCTGAAAATTCATAAACATTATTTCCCACATTGATAAGAAAAAGGATAAGAATCACATGATAATACCGAAAGATGCAGAAAAGGCATTTGACAATATCCAACACCCATTCCTAATTAAGACACTCAAGAAGATAGGAATGGAAGGAAAATTCCTCAAGTTAATACATGCTATCTATGAAAAGCCAACAGCCAACACCATAGACAATGGAGAAAAGATGAAAACAATCCCGGTGAAAAAGGAGACCAGACAAAGATGCCTCTTGTCCCCACTTCTATTCAACATTGCACTGGAGGTCCTAGCTAACAACTTACGGCAGCAGAAGGTCATTAAAACTATCTGGCTGGGAGAGGAGGAGATTAAACTATCACTATTTGCAGACAACATAACTCTATACATTGAAAATCCCCAAAGCTGCACAATAGGATTACTGATAGTGATAGAGGAATATGGAAGAGTGGTAGGATCCAAGATCAACAAACAGAATTCTGTCTATCAGTTTGCTATATACATTGGACAAGATCATGGAAGAGGAGATCAAGAAGGCAGTACCCTTCACAATATCCAAGAACAAATAGAAATATCTAGGGATATATTTAACCAAAAAAACCAAAAGACATATACAAGGAAAACTACAGGACCCTACATCAGGAAACCAAAAGTGACCTTCACAAATAGAAGAATATCCCATGCTCATAGATAGGAAGAATCAATATAGTAAAGATGTCAATCTTACCCAAGGCTCTATATAAGTTTAACACTGTCCCGATTCAAATACCAACAACCTTCTTCAAAGAATTGGAAAAACTGACCACTAATTTCATATGGAGAGGTAAGAAGCCCCAAATTAGCAGAGAATTCCTTAAGAAGAAGGACAAAGTCAGAGGACTCATTTTACCTGATTTTAACACCTACCACATGCCACAGTGGTCAAACCAGTGTGGTACTGGAAAAATGATAGATATTCAAACCATTGGAAAAGAACAGAAAACAAAGAAATGAAACTATTAGTATATAGAGAACTGGTTTTAAACAAGGGCCCCAAAAGCATCAAGTGGGAGGTAGATGTCCTCTTTAACAAGTGGTGCTGGAAACAATGGATATCCACCTGTAGAAAAATGAAACAAGTACCTTAATTCACCCCATGAACAAGAACAGACTCAAGGTGGATCACAGACCTAGAAGAAAAACTCCAAACTATCAGGACCATCAATGAAGAAATTGGAACAAAGCTAAGAACCTTGGCTCAGGGAATACACAGGGTAACTACAATAGGTAAGGGTTATACATACAGGTGAAACTGAAATCGACAAGTGGGATACACTAAGGATAAAACACATGTGTGTGTCAAAAGACTTCACCAAGAGAGTAACAAGAGAACCCACAGACTGGAGAGGATTTTTAGCAATGATACAACAAAGGCTTTATTACTAAAATCTATAATATTGCCCCCCCCTCCCCTAGCCTGCAAAAAGAAGAAAACAGATAACCCCCTGAGGAAGTGGGAAAAAGACCTGAAAGGAAGTTTCACTGGGGAGGAGACCTGAATGGTCAATAAACATGTGAGAAATTGCTCCCAATCATTAGGCATCAGAGAAATTCAAATTAAAACAACCATGATAAACCACCTAAACACCCTTGCGGATAGTCCAAATCAGAAAATTGGAGAACAGCAAATGTTGGAGGGGATGTGGCAAGATAGGGACTTTCCTTCACTGGTGGTGGTCATGTAGATATGTAGTCTCCGTGGAAAATGATCTGGAAATATTTAAAGCCAATGTAAATTGAGCTACCCTATTATGCAGCTATCCCTCTTCTGGGCATATACCCAAGATAAGAAATAGATAAGAAATAGAACACGGCCAGTCCTCTATGCTCCAATGCTTATTGAGGTGCAATTCACAATCACAAAGAAATTGGAAACAACCTAAATATCCATCGGTAGACAAGTGGATTAGAAAACTGACAAATGGAGTACTACACATCACTAAAAAGCACTGATCATTGCTTGAAGCAAATCACTTCAAAAACATGCGAAGAGCTGGAGGAAATTATGCTAAGTGAAGTTAGCCAATCACAAAAGGACAAGTATAACATGAGTCCATTGAGGTAAGTAAAATCAGCAGTCAGTATAGAAGAAAAGTCACTTATCTCACACCATATGGGTTGAGGTACAGGCAGTTGGGTGGCGGACAGGCCAAATCCAAGGATGTACATGTCATTCCAACACAAGAAGGGAGAAGGTGGGAAGGAGGATGGAGTAAAGGGGGGTGGGCGGAGAGATGATGGCACTAACCTACCAAGGGGAGACTACTGGTTATGTCTTCACAGAATTTGGAGTGTGCATGCTGATTCCACCACGGCGCACATAACCACATGGAGCAAAGTAACCATATGGAGTAACAGGTGAATAGAGTGGGATAGAGGGCCAGCCCCAAATGGAGCCAAACTGATCCTCTCCCTAGAAGTATGTGTTACAGAGGACAGCAGTAAACCTACAGAATGGGGAGAGGGGTCGGCCTGCCACACCTACATGGAAGCAATTCAAGAAGGAAAAAGAGAGAGTGAGGGTCTCGATCCCATATGGGCACACCAAGCCCTAAAGAGGATGTCCCTGCATGGAGCTGCTCATGCACAGAGAGGACTATATAGTCAACAAGAGCTTGAGACATGATGTCCCCTCACTGGAGCATACTGTGACAGAGGACAATACTGGGGAGACACAGCAGGGAGTGAGTTTAGTCTGAACCCCCCATAGTGGGGCAAACCAAGAAGGGAACATAGCAGGTCAACAATCGGAGCAAAGAAAAGCCTCAAAACCTGTGAGGAGTCCTCCCCCCCCACCCGCCCCAATAGACTTCAGACTTGGAGGGACAGTTCCTGGAATCCCTGCAGGACCAGTGGGGAGATAGTCATAAAGGTCAATGGACAGCTCTGAAATTGTATGGTTTTTTTTTGCTACTTATTATATATATATACACACATCTTTTTTTCCTTTTCCTTTTATTCAATCTCTTGTTTTATTTTTGTATTGTCTATGTTAATGTTGGCTTGTCTTCCTATATAAGATAGGCATGGGACGCAACTTTGAGGAGAAAGGCAACAGGACCAACCATTCCAGAGGGACTTGGAGGTAGGAGGAGACAGGGGAAGGGAGCGGTGAGCAAACAACCCCATAGACAGGGTAACAACCACCAATGAGAAGGTAAAAAGCAACAATGAGGAGGGTGTATTGATCCTGGGGGTGCTGGAGCAACAGCAATCTAGCTGAGCAGAATTACTAAGAAGCAGAAGAAGGGCAAGCATGATGGTGGGGCCGGAGGAAGGTAAAGGGAAACAGAGGAAAGATCTAGGTTGTAAAGCTATGGAAAGATATATAAACATAGCTGTGCACTTATGTAAATATATTAATTC
Organism: Tenrec ecaudatus; assembly: GCF_050624435.1. Classification (NCBI taxonomy): domain Eukaryota; kingdom Metazoa; phylum Chordata; class Mammalia; order Afrosoricida; family Tenrecidae; genus Tenrec; species Tenrec ecaudatus. The sequence goes on from NC_134547.1 coordinate 46,042,509, forward strand.
ATAAAAATAGGGGTATTGGCCTATGTACATATATTTATATGGCAATACATGAAGCAATGTACAGACTTTGGGATTCTGCTTAAGCCCTCCCTCAATACAAGAACACTTTGTTCTAACAACCTGGCATTCTGTGATGCTTACCCTCCCAAAATGATCACTGAAGACAAAATGGGTGCATAAGCAAATGAGGTGAAGAAAGCTGATGGTGTCTGGCTATCAAAACATATAGCATCTGGAGTCTTAAAGGCTTGAAGTTAAACTAGCAGAAACCTAGCACAGAAGCAATAAACCCATACGGAGGAAGTACGCCAGTCTGTACAATCATGAAGTGTCAATGTGATCAAGCATCAGAGACACAAAACAAAAAAACAAAAAACATATGGTTGAGAACAAAGGGGATTGGAGCAGAGACCCAAAACCCATCTGTAGACAATGGTACATCCCCTCACAAAAGGGTAACAAGGAAGGGACAAGTCAACGAGAGCACAGTATAGTACCAATGAAACACAGTATTCCTCTGGTTCCTTGAGGCGTCCTCACCCCCCACTATCATGATCCCAATCTTGCCTTTCACCGAGGGCTAGGCCGGAGCATCTAAAAGTTCAGGACACTTGAAATCCTGGTCAGATAAACCTCTCAGGAACAGAAATGGGATAGCGATACCAGGAGGGTAGGAGGAAAGTGGGAAGGAGAGGGGGGAAGAAACCGTGGGGGAAGGGAGACAATGGTGAGTGTAAGATATGACAATAATAACAATTTATCAAGTGCACATGAAGGTTGGAGGGGGAAAGGCGGGGGAAAGAGGGACTGATACCAAGGGCTCAAATTGAAAGTAAATGTTTAGAAAATAATGATGGCAACATATGTACAAATATGCTTGATACGATTGATGTATGGGTTGTTATAAGAGCTGTAAGAGCCCCCAATAAAATGATCTTTAAAAATAAGGGGGGGAAAAGAAAAAGATACATAATTTTACAATTCCATGGATTCTCACTAATCAACAGCGAGTCACCAAAGACTACAAAAATGTAGACTTTATAAACGAAAAGTAGCACATAACACGCATTTTCTCAGGATTTGATCCAACAATTGGCCAAGAAGTCAAGATGCCACGCGATCCTTGGCAATATTGCACAGACCTAGCGCATGTGGCCACAGACAGAGATGCCCTCCAGGAAAGATGGCCAATGGAATCCTACGAGACCAGAACATCATCGGGCCTGCCGTGGGATGGTCTTGGTTTGCAGTTGCTGCTATTCTTACATTTTAATTATGAATTGCCGCTGGTCTCTTCCCTCGTCATCAGAACAGCCTGTGGTGAGTCGTTGGTTAACCCCACAGCGTGTCGGGTGCATATTTGCACCAGCAGAGTGTGGGCCTATCATTTTCCAATAACTACAAGATTCTGAAACATGTAGGTGTTGCAGTTTGGTTATGAGTCATGCATGCCCTTCTTCCAGAGCAGATGCGCACATACCAACAAAATCAAACCCACTGCTGTCCCATCAACTTCGATTCATGGTGACCCGATGTGTTACCAAGCAGAATTGCTCCAGGGGGTCCCTTGGGTGTTATCTGTCTGGAAACAGCACTACACGTGGGTTGGAATCTCCAACCTGCAGGTGAGCAGTCAAGCTCCAACCGTTTGTGCCACAGCAAGGAACAGATGTACTCCGAAAATTCCTGAAAAGTGTTTCCACTCATCCGGGCAACCTTTTACCACCTCCTTTTCCCTCCAGGCAGTGGAATGGGGTTTTGAGTTGGCCTCAGTGGCCTTTGGAGAAACCAAGTGGGAGTCAGTGTTCTGGATGAGCTCAGGCTTGGAATGAAGTGCTACCGGGTTGAGGAAGGAAACAAGGAGAAGGGAAGACTGGAAGGCACTAGGGCTCATAATTTCCCGTTGAAATCAGAGCATGTTCGTGGGAGTTAGTCCTGTGGGGTTTGTGAGAGGTGGGGTGGGAGATGGTAGCGAACAGTAAGCAGGAGTTTTGCTGCGGTGGGTCTCCATTAGGAAGGTCACCCGAGCCTATGTCTTTGTTGCATCACTACAGAATCGGGAATTTCTAGTGAGACATAGAAAACCGTTTGGTTGAACTTAAGCAAAACAAAAAGAATATATTTCAGGGATACTGGGTACCTCATAGGATGCACTGGAAGTTGGAGAGTCAGTGTGAGCGTTAGGATGGGAATCAAGGCTGGTTAGGACATGGAGGAAGAAAGCAGAAAAGACTCCCAGCACCATTACTGAGGTAACGATGATGATGACAACGGAACGATGATGCTAAAGATGATATTTGTCAATGAGTTGAGTAAGACTCATGGGGACTTCTTGGGCGTTCAAGTAGAATTGTGTCGACAGGGTTTTCAGTGGCTGGTTTTGTTTGTTTTTGAAGTGGATCGCCAGGCCTTCCTTCAGAGCTGTCTCTTTGTGTCTCAAACCTCCAACCTTGAGTGTGTTTGTTAACTGTGTGTACCACCGAAGGACTTGGATGGTAATAGCTATTTTTATTAAAGGGTTCAAAATATGTGATGCATCTTTACAACCATCCTAGCGGGCAGGAATCCTTAGAACCCCGATTTTACAGATGAGTAAACTGAGACACAAGTAAATGAAATAATTTGCCCAAGAGTGTGCAGCTAGTAGACAGCTGAACCAGTAGCCTGCCTTGGGTGACCTGTGTCCCTTCCCTGAAGGTGCCTGCCCTCAGTGAGGCCTTTTCTACGAACTCTCGACTTCACGGTGTTCCTTAACATTCCCTCTCTCCTCGGAAGGTAGCGCAAGCAAGAGGTGTTACGCGTCCCTCTCCTCCTTGGCCCAGGAATGGTCCTGTCACTGTCAGGTCCTTACATCATTATTTACACTTTTGCCAGGAAGCCCTTTTTTATAACCTTTTTAAATGATCTTAATTTCCCCAACCATCTCTTATAACACTACTAGCATGTTTCATAGAATCCAAAACACCATTGAAGGCAAATCACACCATTGTAGGAAGAAAAAAAACAAAACATGGGCAACTAAGCAGCACCATACCCTGGATTGCAAGACCAACGTCAGAGACGTGAAAAATCCATGTCTGATCATCAGTGGGATCGAATCTCACACCCGTGTTAGAGATGGGGGAATAGAGATCCAAAGATTGGTAAGCTGCTTGAGGCTAGCCAGCTATGTAAGGTGGAATCCAGAGAAATGCTATCGGGTGGGGGTGGGGAGGTGGGCAGGGGCTTTGCAGTAGCATCGAGGCCAGCAGGTCTCCGAGGCAGAGAAGAGCCTGGGTCTGGACACACACACACACACACACACACACACACACACACACACACACACACACACAGTTTGAAGGGCTAGAGGGCCAGAGGGAACACGCTGGGCAGAGCCAGGGGGTGGTGGGAAAGCAGAAAGACCTGCTCTCCTTCAGAAGCCAAACGCGCTGTGGGGGTTAGAGGGGCCTCAGCCTCCCTAAGAGGCCCTGGTCCCCCTGAGTCCAACTTGTCAGCCATCAACAAATATAGACTGGAAGAAACCTAAATCAGCAAGTGGCTGCTCGAAGCCACAGGACAGCTAACCATCATGTGGGTTTGGGTTTTCTGCTTAAGACACAAACAGCACATTCCTCAGCTGAAATAGCCGGGTGGAGAAACAGGGCATTATTGGACAGGAACACGCAGCTCGGATGAGCCAAGGAGACAGAAATAGGCCGGAGCCGCCACATGCAGGGCGCGCGGCTGGACCCGGCCCCACGGGGCGGCTGTTATTACCTGGGGAGTTTGCCTGGCCCTCAGCTTTTGGCCTCTGGACCAGCAGCTCCATCTCAGTTACCGAGTGCTGCCGTTAACAGAAGCTACCACTAGTGGGTGGCTTTCACTGCCATGGAGTCAGTGCTGACTTTCAGTGACACCCCCCCCCCCCCCACCCACCGTGGGTTTCTGAGACTGTAACTGTTTACAGGAGGAGAAAGCCCAGCCTTTCTCCCAAGGAGATACTGGTGGTTTTGAACTGCTGACCATGCAGACAGTGATCCTGCGTTTCACCACAACACCACCAGTGGCTGGTTTTCAAAACCCAGAAATCTATTGTCTCATAGATATGGAGGCTAGCTGCCCAGATGCCTGCATGGCCTGGCTCCCCTGTAAGGGGTCTGAGAGCACCCTGAAGTTCCAGGGAATTCCTTGGCATCTTCTTTACTAGTGTATGTGCCTCTGTGTCTATTTGTTTAGGCCCCACCCTCCTCTTATTAAAGCAGCAAAAGAAATTTCTGTCCAAACAGGACCATATTTACAGGTCCAGGGTTTAGGATCACAAGACTTGTTCTGTGTGGGGGGCGGGGAGGGGAGTAGACAATTCAATTGAGAAGCAGCCCCTTCTTCAGAGAAGGGTCCTAGGAGCTGAGAAGGGCTGTGGATTCTGTGAGCTGTATCTCCTCCCAGGTGTACACAGCACACATTCATAGACCCACAGGCCACATATCCTCACAGGCACACAGCATGTACCTGTACCTCCAAAAATATTAGGCAAGCTCGTGCATCCATGTACACAGATCTTGGCCCACATGCACAGCAGGAAGACACAGGGCACAATATTCATACATACCTACACACATCATACAAACATACATGTACATACATCCACCCATCCTCATTCACACACATGCCAGCACACACATAAAGAGATCACACGTCTACCCAACACTCACATGCACACACAGGCACTCATGCACGGGTACTGCTCACACTTTGTATGTACACATTTGTACCTGGTCCTATTCACAGTGTCCCTGGACCCTCAGGCTTGAGTATATTCCCCACAGTGGTGGCTGGCTAAGGGCAGGGCTGAGACCATCTGACCTGAATGAGCTGCCAAAAGTAGGTTGAACGCAGTTCTGGGAGGGTCAAAGAGGGAGTTACCAAGGGTTTCCAGAATCGACCTTATTTTTCACCACCCTACCCCATCCCCTGCCTGCAGTCAGCCTCTCCCCACTCTACTCTCCCTGGGTTGTCCCCCAAACCAAACCCCTTGGTCAAGCTAGTTGTGACTCACAGGATGCCCATGTGTGTGGGTGAGCTCCCTGGGGTTTCCTGGCTGAGACTGAGCAGCAGGCACCAGGACTTTCTTCCATTGTGCCATCAGGTGGATTCAAACTCTCCAGCTTTGGGTTAGTCAAGCCAAACTAAGCTCACCGCCGAGAGAGTCAATTTTGACCCAGAGCCACCCTGTAGGAAAGGATAGAACTGCTCCTGTGGGTTTCTGAGACTATGACTCTTTATGGAAGTAGAAAGCCTATCTTTCTTCCTTGGAGTGGCTGGTGGTTTCAAACTGCTGACCTTGTGGCTAACAGTCCAGCTGATAGCCAGTATGCTACCAGGGCTCTATTCTGGTCAGTAGACCGGAGGAAAGTGTTTGTGCCCCTCAGGAGTCTTGGGTACCCCCTCTAACTACTGCCATTAAATCAATCCCAACTATCATAATCCCTATATAGAATTTCTGAGGCCCGAAATATAGAAGCAACTAGTTTCATCATTCTCCCTCAGAGTGGTGGATTTGAACTGCTGACCTTGCAGTGAGCAGTGCACCAGGGCTCATCTCGAAAACCCAAAGCCAAACTCACTGCCACTGAGTTCTTCCTGACTCATAGCAACCTATAGGTCAGGGCAGAACTGCCCTTGTGGGTTTCTGAGACTGTATCTCTTTTTAAAAGTAGAAAGCCTCATCTTTTTCCAAAGGAGCGGCTACTGGTTTGGAACTACTGACCTTGTGGTTAGCAGTTCAATGGGTAACCACGCCTCCATCTCCAAGAGAGTGTAAATAGTAGACTAGTTTCAAGCCTCCCCTTATACTGGACCTGATACATGCTGTTATTAGATTCCCAGTAAATTCCCCCGTCTACATGTACCTGAGTAGGGCTCTCCATCAGTTTATGTCCCCAGCATCCTCCAGTGTCTGCTACCCAGCACAGAAATAAATTGATGCAGCAGATGTGCAGGCATTGGCATGCCTATTTAACAGTTCAAGAGACGGAGGTTCAGAAAGGGGAGAATTTAAGCCATGTGCCCCCGTGGTCCTCTGCAGAACAAAGCCTGGAAGCCCAGAGCTCCATACCCTCACCCACACTCTGGCCTTGACCTTGGGGTGCTGGGTCTGTCTCCCTTCAGTGCTGCCCCTACTTGTGGAGCCCTGCTTCCTGCTTCCCAACTCTCCAGAGAATCCTAGGAAAGGCAGGAGTTAGGGTATCCTGGGAGCCCTCGGACTTCCTGCCCTGGCTCAGGCCTGGCCCACTCCAGGGTCAGAAGGTGCTGGGGCTCCAGGACCAAACCCAGTTCCAGCACCTTGAAGCCCTGGCGGTCAGTTTCCCTCAATCTCAGCGCTCCTACACCATAGCTTACCCAGATCCAGAGGTGGCCAGCAGGCTTCTGGCCTGACAGGGACCTGGAGGGAGGGAGGACTGCATGGCGACAGCAGGGGTCAGTGTTTGTTCAATGCAGCCACGAAGGCAGGCGTGGGAGAGGACCAGATGTCCCCAAGGATGGGGACCCGGAGACACTGGAACTCCGGGCCAGACCACAAACCACCCTCGGCTCAGCCCAGAGCAGGCTTCCTGGGACCCACATGGGCATCAGGAGAGACCTTTAGATTGCTCTGGGAATTTCCCAACCTTTGTAACAACAGAACCTTTTTCTCCCGATTTTTTTCTATTTTTTAAATGTAATCATTTTATTGGGGACTCATACAATTATTATCACAATCCATACATATATTCATTGCGTCAAGAACATATGTACATTTGTTGCCATCATCATTCTCAAAACATTTGCCTTCTACTTGAGCCCTTAATATCTGCTGCTCAATTTCCCCCCTCTCCTCCACTGCCCCCTACCTCATGAATCCTTCATAAATTATTATTATTTTGTCATATATTACACTGTCTGATGTCTCCCCCAGCCTACTTCTCTGCTGTCCCTCCCCCAGGGAGGAGGCTATACGTAGATTCTTGTAATCGGTTACCCCTTTCTACCCACATTCTCTCCACCCTCCAGGCATTGCCACTCTCACAACTGGTCCTGAAGGAATCATCTGTCCTGGATTCCCTGTGTTTCCAGTTGCTATCTGTGCCTATGTACATCCTCTGGTCTAGCCAGATTTGTAAGGTAGAATTGGGATCATGATAGTGGGTGAGGGGGAGGAAGCATTTAAGAACTAGAGGAAAGTGATATGTTTCATCATTGCTACCCTGCAACCTGACTAGTTCATCTCCTCCCCGCAACCCTTCAGTAAGGGGTGTCCGGTTGGCTACCATTGGGCTTTGAGTCTCCACTCTGCACTCACCCACATTTTCAATGATATGATTTTTTGTTCCTTGATGCTTGATACCCGGTCCCTTCAACAGCTCATGATCACACAGGCTGGTGTGTTGCTTCCATGTGGGCTTTGTTGCTTCTGAGCTAGATGGCCACTTGTTTATCTTTGAGCCTTTAAGACCTCAGACGCTATATCTTTTGATAACACTGGAGACTCAGGGCCGGGACTGGCCCAGACTGACCCTGTGAAACTGAGGCAAACCAGTAAAAGCGTGAGGCAGAGCAACCGTGGGAGCAGAGCAGGGAGCCCCCGAGGGCGTACAAAGGACAGACTCTGGGGCCAAAGCATGGTACCCCATTGGACCTGACTGAAGGACACTCCTAGAGATGAAAAATCAGACCTTGATCTATTTATAGGTTATTCTTTCTTTTTAAAATTTTTTCTTTTAATTAATTTATTCTTCTATGGGTAATTGGTTTCCTTTTTATTGTCATAGCTGTGTTCTCACTCATCACCTAACTTGCTATGCTTGATTTTTGGTGCATATTATCTGTACAGATCTACCTAGATAAGATAGACTGGATGAATAATCTGGAGGAGAAAACAATGGGACCAATGGTTCCGGGGGAACACTGGAGAAGGGAGGAAGGGGCAAGGAGGTGATGCTGACCAACCCAGGGACAGGGGAGCAATAAGTGATTCAAAACCAGTAGCAAGGAGGGTGTGAGAGGCCTGTTAGAGGTTCAGCAAGGGCAAGGTAACCGAGAGAAATTACTGAAACCCAAATGAAGGCTGAGCATGGTAGTGGGACAAGAGGAAAGTAAAGGAAATAGAGGAAAGAACTAGGTGACAAAGGGTATTTATAGAAGTCCAAAGACTGGAACGTACATATGTTAGTATATTTATATGCGTGTAGGGAAGCAGATCTATGTGCATATATTTATAGGTTAAGTACTGAGGCAGCAGATGGACATTGGGCCTCCACTCAAGCTCTTACTCAATGCAAGAATATTTTGTTCTATTAAATTGGCATTCCAGGATTCACACCTTCCCGACACGATTGCTGAAGAAAAATGTGTGCATAAGAAAATGTGGTGAAGCTGAAGGTGCCCAGCTATCAAAAGATATAGTGTCTGGGGTCTTAAAGGCTTGAAGATAAACAAGCGGCCATCTAGCTGAGAAGCATCAAAGCCCACATGGAAGAAGCACACCAGCCTGTCTGACCACAAGATGCAGAAGGGATTAGTTATCAGACATGAAAGAACTAAAAATGATATCAATGGATGTCCACCTCCTTGATCCGATTTTTCTTTTTCCTTTCACTTTTGGAAAATGAAGGCCTAACTGATCTTCAGTAGCCTTCACCCATTGTAGTCCACACCTCTGCGTGTTTTGACAAATGCCCCATTGAAGACAGGGACCCCAGACGGCTCTAGAGTTGAGGCCAACTTACCATGTCCCTGTAGGACAGGGTAGAACTGCCCTGGGAGTTTCTGAGCCTGTCACTCTTCACAGAAGTAGAAAGCCTTGTCTTTCCGCAGAGCGGCTGGTGGTTTTGAACTGCTCGTCTTGTGGTTTGCAGCGATGTATACTTCATCCGGGTGGCAGACCCCAGGTCCAATATTGTGCCTCCTCTTGACATTCCCCTTTCCCCGTCCATTTGTTCCCATCTCCTCCAAACTCCTGTTTCATGAAAGTGCCAACATTTATGTCTGCTCCTGCTCAGACCACAGCAACGCAGCCCCATGCTGTCACGAGAAGAGCCCAGGGTCTTTGCAGGACCCGAGGTCTTTTACAGCGTGGTCAGCCAAACCCTCACAGCCCAGCCAGGCTGAGCTGTCTGCGCATCTCAGTGACAAACACCGAGCTCCCTATGCCAGCTGCCCTCTGCTCCTGCTGTTTCCTGGACCATACCGCCCTCCTCCTCACCCCCACCCTGAAGTCTCCCTCGATACCTTTATCTGCCTGCCTGCACCAGCTAGCTCTCTGGCCAGCCGTCCTATTGTCTTCCCATTCAGTCCTGCCTCTACCAGGATACACGGGATGATGGGTCAACTGTTGTCATTCTTATTGTCCCTTCATTTCTCTTTATGACGGACATTAGAGTATTTTTGTTTATTTGGCTGTTTGTCAGTCTTCACCATGACAGCGTGAGTTCTGTAGGGCAGAGAACTTTTGTTTTTTTTAAAAATCCCCTTCTGTACCCTCAGTGCTTAATACAGCACCTGGCACATAGTCTATTCTCAATAATTACCCATTGAATAGCTGATTGATTGTATACCTGTGCCTGACACAATGTGATAATAACAAAATCTATGATTTACTGAACATCTGTTCTGCCCTAGTTCTGTGACAGCTACTGTATGTTCATCATTTCTAATCCTCACAACAGCTGGGCGCATATATATATGTATATATATTCATATTTATATTTATAGATTCATAGATGTATCAGACACTTCTGTAGCAATTACTAGGCACCAGACATTCATCCAAAGACTTTGTTAATTTCCACAACAGTCCTTGTGGGAGGTCGAACGGTGTCTCCCCAAAAGATATGCTCAATGAGACTATCCAAAAGGAATGATATGATTTGGGGGTGGCACCTAGTCTTCCTGGCTATACAAAGTGGGAGGAGTAGAATCAGCACCAGTTGGCCAATGAGGCGTAGGAGAGACATGCCCACCCTACCAATTCTGATACCAACCATCTCTCCCACAGCTCTCTCTGCTTCTCAGCTGGGCTCAAGAATTCATTGCAATGACCTCATCGAAACTCAAACAATCCTGACAAGTATGGGTTTTATTAGGGAAGATAACAGGTCACAATTCAGGTGAGAAATGCTCAGGAGACAGTTGTTCATTCAGGACAGTTTCTTCTCTGGAGTGCCTGCAGGCTGGCTTCCCTCTGACTCTCAGTCTTGTGGCCTGTCCTCTGTTTTGCTCAGGCAATGCTGCAATCCTCTTTCAGGGCTGCCAATAAATGTCCAAAGGTCATGTCACTCTTCTGTAGGCCTCATCTGGAAGGTGCCCAGCTCCCCCAATTAAGTACCTAGCCATACCCACCCCACTCCACAGGTTAGCCTTCTGCCCAAACACTCCTTTTTATTAGCTCCATGGGTTGCGAAGTTCATCTCATGGGCTCTTGCTCAGGGTCCTGGTTCTGTGCTGCTGCTCCCCATTCACTCTTCTGGTGTCACGGCGAGTTCCCAGATCAAGGAGGTTCCATGTGCAGGGATCTCAGGGGCCAAAGGACTTGTTCCTCGCCCCGCTCTTCTCTTTTGCTAACAGTTGTATCCCTCTTCTCACTTCTGAGATGGTTCATTCTTATACCCAGCAGGATGACAATAATAAATAATAACCATCACTCATACTGAATCATGTAATTCAGTCAATATAGTCAATATCTTCACTCACTTTCTTACCCAGTCCAGCAGGCAAATGAGGATTCTTGGGCGGGGTGGGGGGTGGCATAACAAAGGCTATGATTAAAATTCAGTAAATCACTGATTGCAGTGACCTTATTGGGATAAGAGTCTGCAGATAGAATATGTTTAGGAAATACTCCTGGATGGTTAGGGTGTCCCTATAAGAGACAGGAGAGGAAGATACAGAGACACAGAGGGAAGCCAGCCATGTGAAGATGGAGGCAGAGATTGGAATGATACAACCACAAGCCAAGGGATGCCTGGAGCCACCAGCAGCTGGAAGAAGCAATGGGGGTTTCTCTAGCAATGTCAGAGAGAGTATGCCCCTGCTAACCCCTTGATTTCATACTTTTGATTTCCAGAACTAAGAGAAGCTGAATTTCTGGCGTCTGAAGTCCTCAAGTTTGTGGCCATTTGTTACAGCAGTTAGGGGAAACTGATATAGTCTTATAAATTATGCGTTATTATCATTACCTCATTTTATAGACAAGGAAAATGAGGCACAAGAGAGTAAGTAACTTGTCCACGGCCACACACCTGCTAAGGGTTAGAGTCCAGGTCCAAATTCAAAGTCTGTACTCTTTACCATAATGTTCAGTATTGGGGTGCGGGTTCCCTCTCACGATCACTTCATCCAGTACAAAGTGTTGACCACATCTATCAGGCTAGAGCCTTGATCCTGCTGTGCTAAGTTGGGGTTGGGTTTTGATTCATAACTAAGAGTCCAATCGGTTAAACCAGTGGTCATCATATGGATCCCCAAACTCGCAGCACCAACTAATTAGAGAGAAAATTGCTACATCTCTCCCCACAAGCCTTCTGAATCAGAAGCTCGGGTACAGAGCCCAGCAACGGACCTTCTTTGGGTGATCATGATGCACTCTCAAGTTTGAGCACCATTAGTGGAAACATAAATAGAAGTGACTTCTCCACCGCTTAGAAGACATCTAGAAGAAGACAGCACAGATGCCCCCATCTTTTTGTTTCATCACCCACTCCCTCCATTATCAAGGTTACTGCTCCAAGTAACCTTGCTCCAAGGCTACTGGAGCTCTAGTCATTATGTTTACAGTCCAGGCAAGGAGGAGGAAGAAACGGGAAGAGAAAGGCAGCAGGGCTGTGTCCAAACTGAGGCAGCGGCCTGTAGAGAATATTTCTGGAAACACCATCACCACCAATAACTTCCACTTAGAAAGCTGGAACAGAAGTCTCACAGCTGTAGATGGTCTTTAATTGGGACACTTGGGGTACTTTATTGGCCTACTATGTTAGACAGGGTTCTCTAGAGAAACAAAACACAGACACTTATGAATATATGTATTCATAATATGAGACACCTAATATACTGCCAGTTCTTCAAGTCTTGAGGGCTGCTGGGTGCAAGTCAAGGAAGCAGACAGCTGAGTCCTCTGTAGTATAATTGAGGCAATCTGGTCACAGGTAGCAAACAGCAAGGCAGGTCACCTACAGTCAGCTAGATGACAGGGTCCCACAGTCCCCAGCTCAAGTTGTGTATACTCCAGTAGCATGGCGAAGCATGTCTTGAAGGAACTTCAAACTACAGCGACACAGTCCATCAGTTAGGTGTTCCACAGGTAGTGCAGCTTGCAGGTTGAGGCAGAGAACCAGCTAAGGCAGACGCATACTGGTCTGATCATCAAAGAGCAAGAGACAAGACAGGAGAAGCTCTCTGCCCTTCAATTAAACTGCCCTTCAATCAATCCCACATGTATTCATTGGCCAGGTTGGCACAATACACCTTAACTATCACAATCCACCCCTTGCCAACTTGGCACTTGTACACAATTCTTTAGCCATAAATATAATTTTTAAGAAAACAATAATAAAATCATATCTGTATCTAATAGGATAAAACTAAAATGCATACAATTCAAACATGTGCCACCCTCATTTAAATATAACATTTTATACATGAATAAAATAAAATATCCTATGCCTAACAATTTTCAGTTAAGAAAAACCTGCACCTTAGTCCTATGAATATATCCTCCCACCTATGAGAGTTTGTAAGCCAACCACTTCGTGCCTTTATTCCCCCTATTTTGGGTATCCAATTTCTGTACTGCCCACTTACATCAACCCAGTGCTCTGAGGAGACAACCATATTCTTTGATGTGAAGATTCTTCATTCCAGTTGGAATCTTGTGAGTCCACATCCATAAGCAAAGTCATCTCAGGACAGGGTGTCCATAAAGTCTGCGACAGTATGCACTAGTTCACAGGCTCAAATACCTTCTCTTCATCTGGTCGGGGTCTGGTCAACTCAATGTGGGCTGCCCTCACTTAATCTTTATATAAAACTCTCTCTTATACACATATGAGTTTCTGTGGCTTTATTTCTCTAGTCTACCTAGACTAACTTACCCATATGAAGAATCATGGGTCAATAGGTAATGAAGAAGGATCAAATGGACATTGGGTGATATCCTTGCCCATATAAACACGCTCTTCTTTAGTCCTCTCCACAATGCTCAGAGGCAAATGAGATTATTCCCTTAATTTAAAAATTAGAAATATGACCTTCGAAGAGATCAGAGAACTCACCCAGGGTCATGTAGATAGAAGGGGCTGGTAAGCTTTGACAGAAGGACTTCACGTTCTTGCTCCCCGTCCCCCGGGTTTGCTCTTCATCTCCGGGGAAGCGTAAAGGTTGAGTGTACATGTAGTTTACTCCTGTCCTCCAGATCCCTAAGAGTAGCCTGCCCTCACCCAGAGCCCGGTTGGGGTGAAGAGGAAATAAAAGAGGAACCAGGCCCTCTCAGAGCCCAGGCAGTCCCTTTCCCTCCAGAGGTAAACAGTGAAACTCAATTAGCAGGTTGCTGTGCTAGGGAAGTAATCCACAGGCTTTCCAAGGCATCTGTTTCTCTACGCTCTGGGCGCATGCGACTAAGTCCCTCCACCTGGGCACCACCGTGAGCACCTTCTTGGACTCCAGTGGGGTTCACTTGGTGTGTGCAGACTGTGAAAAGAGGGGGTGCTATTCCCCTAGGTTGTGTCTATGAGATGCTTTCTGGCGAATTACTGACCGACACTCTTTGGGGAGTCCTAGAAGTGACCTCAATTAATGTGCCTCTTTAGAGCGATGGCAATCAGGGGCTTCTCGCCTCCTGTCATGTGTAGTAATTAAATACTAAGCTCTACTTGACATTCAAGGCCTCCTTCGCCTGGGCCTACCCCCTGCTTCTTGTGTTACTCCATCTCACCATTCCATACCTCTCCACTAAAATGGACCCCAGTATTCCCAACCCCTGCTTACTCAAACACCTGGTGTGTTATGTTCTCTAGAAAAGCAAAACCAATTACATATGTGTGTGTGTGTGTGTGTGTGTGCCCCTGGTGGCATAGTGGTTACTGTTGGGCTGCGAACTCGAGCACCAGCAGGCCAAGGCCAACAGCCACTCTGGGGTGGGAAAGACAGGGCTTTCCAATCCTACAGAGTTGGAGTCTCCCCAACTCACAGGGGAAGTTCTATCCAGGGTTGACATGGATGGGCATGGACTTGAAGGTAGTGGATTAGGTTCTTGAGTTTTTATATGTAAAGTAAGAATTTGATATTAAGAAAGTCGGCGCACACAGTTGCAGACATGGTAAAATCCAGTCAGTTTAAGTCCATGAGTCAGATTTTAAGTGGGGCCTTTTTAGTTTGTTTGTTTTTTAAACCCATGTAGTTGCTAGGACTAATGAACCAAGAAACAAGACAACCACAGGTTGGTGAAGGCAGAGGTGGAGGAATCCGAAGTCAGCAGTTCAGGTTCATTGCTTTTCCTGATTAGCAGAGCCGTTGGGATTTACAAACCAGAAACAGGAAGATGAACCCAGACTCAGGAAGATCATAGGCTGGTGGATGCAGAGGTGAATTAATCCAAGGCCGCAGGCCAGGCTTGTGGCCACACAATCAAATGAATCCATGGCTAGCAGGCACTACAGCAGGTTGCTGGTGGCTTCTCGGGTCAGCAGGCAATAGGGAAGGTGGTTGGCCCATGTCCAGGGAAACAGACGTCAATGTTACAGATACAGGCTCCACCCCAACAGGAAGAAAGTAAAACCTTTCCACAGAGTTTTAAATAGGGGCAGGTCCACCCTCATGGGAAGGACCATTCTACAGTAGGGTGCTGACCTGAGAAAGGCAGCTACATTCTCCCTAACCTTTATCACTGCTTTGCTGTTCACAGCAACACATCTGCCATGAACTTGTTCACATCATAGAGTTGTGTACCTCATGTCAGATCACACATGGAGGAAGCTTCAACTGCCAAATTATGAGATTCCTGGTCCAGCCAACTTTATCCAAAGTCTACATATCAAATCTAGCAACTGTTGGGAAGAAATTTTCTAGATCTAACTAAAACCTAAAGTCATTTGCGCATGAAATACATGGATTATCCAGTGAGCTAAGCAGAGAGTGTTCTCCAATGGGTTAAGGAGGTAGCTATACTAATCTAGAAGAAAGCATGCATTCATGCTGGGAACTCTTGATGGAGCGGGGGTTGCCTCTCAGGGTTGAAAGCACCCAGGCTGACAGCAAGCAGGAAAGTGGGAACCACAGTCCTACAGCCACAAGAAAATTAATTCTGGAGGACACTCAATATGTAACAGAGGAGGAGCTGATTTCTCCCTTTTTTTTTTTGAGTTGCACTACTGGATTTTCATCTTTATTGTACACTCTGGGTTCAAGAGTCAAATGGCGTTACTCGGTTCTCGGAACTGGAGAAAACACTGCTCTCCAGTTCTTATGTTTGCCAACGTTTTCCCAGGAATATCTGTGCATGACAGGCCACGAAAAGCCTGGCACTTACTTCTTAGCAGTAAAAGTGACATCAAGAAGACCCAGTAAAGTTCTTATCAAACTTCATAAAAGCTTAAGATAAAAACTATTACTTAAAACTTCAAGTCTTCGAACAATCCAGACAAACACAACCATGACACAAGTATTCATCTACCTCTTCTCGGTAAATTTTATGAGCAGACCAAGGTTTTAGGACAGAGGTCTGACATTATTTCACTAGGACTTAAGATGGTCACGCAATGCTACAAATATTAATAGGAAACAAGTCAATTTAAAAACATGGAAAGCAAATGATGATATTAAGAATATGGGGGGCAAGCATATGGGAAAAGGAGGAACATTCAATAAGCTTGGATATGACCCATTGATACTGTCCCAGGCCTCAGTATCTTCCTTATCTCCTAAATTGAGCCTAGAACAGGATAAGCATCACCGCACAGAGACTGCTATGTTAGACTCCTTTCCATCTTCACCTCCTCCTCAGTTCAATACTGCTGTCAAACTCTACATGACTTTTTCCTGAACATGCTGTTGCCCAGGTAGATATTTCAAGATGGCTGGCTTGGGTGAAACCAAAGAGCACCTGCAGGCGCCGAAGTGGGGAGAGCTGCAGGAAGGAGAGCCACGAGTGTGTCTTGCTACTGTGCACTTATCTGAGGGGCTCTTTCCAGAAGGCGCGCCTTCCGAGAGTGTGCCCAGGGCGGATGGGGCTGAGTTGCTCTCAGAGTTGGGCAGCTGCCCTCATCAAAAAGTCAGGCTTTGGAGGTTGATAGAAACCATCAATCCATGCACATACATATGGATCATAGGGCTGCTTTCTTTAGTATATAACATAGGTGTATTGCTGCAGTTTCTCAGCAGCGGATGGAGGTGCCCAGGAAGCTGCAGAGCTGCCAGGCCTGGGGCCCTTCAACATGATCCTGGAGCTGATTTCTCAGAGTGGAGGTGCCCATGCTGCCATATATCTCGTAAAGCCTGGGGGAGTGGAGCCTTCCTAATGATTGTGACTGGGCATGTTGGAATTATGAATCTAGGAAAATGAGAAGTGATAAAAAATGAAATGGAACTCAAAGATTGAAATCCTAACCATTAGTGAGCTGAAATGGACTGGGATTGGCCATTTTGGATAAGAAAATGATGATTTATCAGGCTGGGAACAACACAATCAAGAGGAATGGCATGACTTTCCTTGTCAAAAAGAACATTGAAAAATAAATCATAAAGTGCAATGATGTCTGTGATAGGACTATAGCTATTTATCTTCAAGGAAATCCAATCAATACAACTATTATTCAAATTTATGCACCAATCACAAGGGCTAGTTATGAAAAATTCAAAGAATTTTATTAATGACTTCAGTAGTAAATTGATCAAACATGCAATCAATATGCATTGATAATCAGTGGTAATTGGATGCAAAAGTTTGAAAAAAGAGGAATGAACAGTAGTTGGACCATGTGGGCTTGGTGATAGAAATGAATCTTGAGATTGCAGGATAGAATTTGTTCATAGCAAATCTCTTTTTCAACAACACAAGAGGTGACTAACTACGTACAAGGACTTCCCCAGGTGGAATAAACAGAAATAAAATTGACTGCATCTATGGAAAAACACACTGGGGCAGCTCAATATAAGCAGCTAAAACCAGCCCAGGGGCCCGACTGTGGAACAGACCATCAATTGCTCATATGTAAGTTCAGAATAAAGCTGAAGAAAACGAGTCAATAAGAACCGAATTATGTCCTATAGTCTATCTCTCCTGAATTTTTTGAGGACATCTCAAGAACTGATTTGATGCATTGAACACACTAATGACAGAAGACCTGATGAGCTGTGGGAGGACATCAAGATGTCAGAAGACACTCTGCACCGTGCTCCTAATCATAGCGTGGCTAAAGCAAATGAAAGGATTGATCAAGTCAAAGTGCTGAATAGAAATTTTCAAAGGACAGCTCAAGAAGACAAAGCCAAACAGTCTAATGATATGTGCAAAGGCCCAGAACTAGACAAACAAAAGGGAAGAACACACTCAGTAGCTCTCAAACAGAACTCAAGAGAAATTGCGAGCCTTGAGATGCAATAGTGCAAGATTCTATGGACGGCTGAAAGGACAAACCAGTCTGTCTAGGAAGCAGTCAGGTCAGAGCGCTCCTTAGAGGCAAGGTTGGCAAGACTTCGTCTCACATACTTTGGACATATTGTCAGGAGAGACCAGTCCCGGGAGAAGGACATCATGTTTGGTAGAGTGGAGGGACAGTGAACAGAAAGAAGGTCTTTGATGAGATGGACCGACACAGTGATTGCTTCAATGGGCTTAGTCTTAAGAACAACTGTGAGGATGGTGGAGGACCAGGCAATGTTTCCTTTTGTTATGCACAGGGTCACTAGGGGTTGGAGCCCACTCTATGGCCCCTAACAACAACAACAATGGACAAAATATTGAACGATGCAGGAAGCATCAGAAAAAGATGGAAAGACTATATAGAGTCACTGTACCAAAAATAGTCAATATTCAACTATTTCAGGAAGTAGCATATAAGCAAGACCAAATGATACTGAAGGATGAAGTTCAAGCTGAACTGAAAGCTATAGCGAAAAACAAGGCTCCAGGAATTGATGGAATACCAATTAAGTGTTCCAACAAATTGATGAAGCACTGAAAGTGCTGATTCATATATGCCAGACAATTTTGAAGACAACTACTTTGACAACTGAATGGAAAAGATCTATCTTTGTACTCATTCCAAAGAAAGGTTACCCAATAGAATACTCAAACTACAGAACAATATCACTGATATCACATGCAAGTAAATTTTTATTGAAGATCAGCCAACAATGATTGCAACGGTACATTGACAGAGAGCTATCAGATATTCAGGCCAGATTCAGAAGAGGACATGGGACAATCTGGGACCACGGGCTGTCAAAGGGATCAGGTATCAAGCATCAAAGAACAAAAAATCATATCATTGTGAATGTTGGTGAGTGCAGAGTGGAGACTCAAAGCCCATCAGTAGGCAACTGGACGCCCCCTTACTGAAGAGTTGTGGGGAGGAGATGAGCCAGTCAAGGTGCAGGGTAGCAATGATGAAACATATAACTTTCCTCTAGTTCTTAAATGCCCCCCCCCCACTATCATGATCCCAATTCTACCTTACAAATCTGGCTATACCAGATAATGTACATTGGTACAGATAGAAACTGGAAACACAGGGAATCCAGGACAGATGACTCCTTCAGGACCAGTGGTGAGAGTGGCGGTGCCTGGAGGGTGGAGGGAATGTGGGGTGGAAAGGGAGAACCAATGACAAGAAACTACGTATAGCCTCCTCCCTGGGGGATGGACAGCAGAGAAGAGGGTGGGGGTAGACATCAGACAGTGGAACATATGACAAAATAATAATAATTTATGAACTATGAAGGGTTCGTGAGGGAGGGGGGAGGATGGAGGGAGGGGGGAAATGAGCAGCCGATATTAAGGGCTCAAGTAGAAGGCAAATGTTTTTAGAATGATGATGGCAACAAATGTACATATGTGCTTGACACAATGAATGTATGTATGGATTGTGATAAGAAATGTATGAGCCTCCAATAAAATGATTTAAATAAAGAGGACATGGGACAAGAGATCTCATTGCTAATCTCAGACGGATGTTGGCTGAAAGCAGAGAATATTAGAAAGATGTTTCCTTGTATATTATTGTCTTTGTCAAAGCATTTGGCTGTGTGGTTCAGCCAAACTATGGGTATCCCTGAGAAGAATGGGAATTGCAAAGAATTCATTGTGTTTATGCAGAACTTATATGCATGGATCAAGAGGCAGTTGTGCAAATGGAACAAGGGAAGATGGCATGGTTTACATTTTTAAAAAGTTGTGCATAGAGTTGTATCCTCTCACCATACTTATTCAATCTGTATGCGGAGCAAAAAAGCAGAGAAGCTGGCTTATATAAAGCAGATAATCTCATGACTGCAGGAAGACTAATTAGCAACTCGAGAGAGGCAGGTGATCCAATGTTGCTTGCTGACTGTGAGGAGAACTTGAAGTACTTGCTGATAAAGATCAAGGATTTTGCCTTCAGCATGGATTACAAGTCAACATAAAGAAGACCGAGATCCTACAACTAGAGCAATAAGGAATATCATGATAAATGGAAAAAAGGTGGACGTTTTCAAGGATTATGGCTTGCTTGGATCCACAATCAATGCCCACGGAAGCAGCAGTCAAGAGTTGAAACGATGCATTGCACTTGGTATAGCAAGGATGTAACTTTAAGGACCGACCCAAGCCATCGCATTTTCAATCACCTCACATGCAGGCGAAAGTTGGGTATTGAATAAAAGGACCAAAGAAGAATTGATGTATTAGACTTGTGGTGCTAGCGAAGAATACTCAAAGTACCTTGGACCACTAGAAGGACAAATAAGTCTGTCATGGAGAAAATGCAGGCAGGTGCTCCTTAGAGGCAAGGATGGTGAGAGTTGGTCTTACATAATCTGGACTTGTTGTCAGGAGAAACCAGTCCTTGGAGAAGGACATCAGGTTAAGTGAAGTCGGGTGGCAGCAAAACAGAAAGCCCTTTCGGAGAGGGATTGTCCGTGGCTACCATGGGCTGAACACATCAACAATTGTTAGGATGGTGCAGGACTGGGCAGTGCGTGGTTCTGTTGTGCACTAGGTCGATATGGGTCGGAACCAACTTGATGGCACCTAACGACAACAACAAAAACCCACGACCAGACTCAGGGATGGGGCGTCATGATGCCATCAGGACAGGACCAGGAACCTGTGAGTAAAGTCTCAAGAGGTAGAAAACAGGGAGGGGAGCCTGAGAGAGCAGCTGCAGCAGCACAAATCACCTGGGCAATTGAGAAGCCATGGAAGGAAGAACCTAGCAGTGCCTTACGGCATCTTCATTCCTGGGAGTGCCTGTGCTCAGCCTGTAGGTGGGGTGATCATGCTTCTACTTTCACCCGCTACCCAATTCTGTGGTCAAATCTGACGATTTCCACTAGCGTGCCCATCCCCTCTTCTAGGGCACTATCTGCAGAGGCTACAAAGGGAGGAGGCAAACACAACCCCGACTTCCAGCTGCCATTGTGCCATTGTCATCTCGATTGCTAGGCAAGCTCCCTGGTTGACACCATCTATACTTGCTCATTTACTAACAGTTAAAATTGGTGCTTCTCATCCACCCACCAGCATTACTGAAGCAATCCCTGGTTGTCGACTTTTGTCAGATTAAAACCCACTGCCATCAACTAGATTTTGACTCTGTGACCCTGGAGAGGGTTTCTGAAACAGTGCATCTTTAAAGGAGCAGAGAGCCTCATGTTTTTCCTTGGCAGTGGCTGTTGGGTTTGAACTTCCAACCATTTGGCTAGCAATTAGCCCCCAGCGCCACCAGGGCTCCTTCTCTGTAAGATCCCACCTATTGGCAATCACACGGCCATTGACTTATAACCAACTTGAGACAACAGGTTTGGTTTGGGTTCTCAAAATCTGGTCCTGGAATTTTGGAGGCCCCTCCAAAAGGCAGAGGGGAGTGCGCCATCACAGCCACCAGCCAAGCACAGCTCATTTGCTTCAGAACTTTAACAACAAACACACAGAGCCCTGCACCCACAGGCCACTGTCTCCCTCCTCTCTCAGCTGGCAGAGCAGCCAGAGCAGGGGGAGCAGGAAGGGGCTGAGGTTATTGGAATGCTATTTTAAACTCCAAGTCAATGTTAACCAAAACCTTGAGGCTGATTAAACACGACCTTCGGGCCATGGGGTTCCAGCTAAAAAAAGGCAAACAGCTTCCACCCTCTCAGCAGCTCCAGGCTTGTTTATTGGTTTGAAAGCCCTTATGGGGCCCTCCAAGTGGAGGGGTGAGTGGGGGAACTTTAATATCTAAAGGGAGAGATCAAAAGCAGTTGACATTTCTGGCAGAGAGCAAGCGTGTATGTATCTTTATATGTATAATGTTATAGCTGAGCAGAAGGGAGAAGGCATTTCTTTTCTGGGTTAAATCAAATCAGACCACATGTTCTTGATCTCGACTGTGTTGTCTTATAATCCAACCAAATTTAACTGACATTGAGCATTTCTGATCTGAACAGTTAACATGGAAATTTGGCCCAAATAACTTTATGTACATTCTGAACATGAACTTGGTTCAGTCTTCAGAAATGATGGGGAAGGCGCCTCCCTGCATCCCTCCAGGGAGCCAGGCAGAGTGTTGGTTGTGGGAAGGGCTCCCAGTTCTTTTATGGATGGATAGAGCTGCTTGGGGAAACAGATACTGCAGGGAGCAGTCTATGTCTGACCCCGGGGCCCTGAGATTTGTCCCTGGTTTCCTCCCAAAGAGAAATAGTCTTTACTTGCCAAAAATCATGTACTGCAGTCACGAGATCAAGGCAGAGCCCTGGAAAGTACCTTTGGTCTTTATTAACTTTGAGGTTCCTGGTAACTCGGGTGAGGGGGGTTTGGTGGAGTGTTGGGTGAGATTCATAATGACCTTTAGCAAGAGAAAAGACAACCTCTCCCAGAAACCAGAAGAGTTCCTGGAACCGGATAGGTGTACACTCAAGATGTATACCTTTTGATGAAGTAAATGTGTGATAGATTCAGGGAGCCACTTGATGGAGGACACGGGTCGCCATTTCTTCTCCTTCTGTTTCACTAGTTGAATTTTGTTTTCAGTTCCAGAAAGCAGCATGTCCAATCTCAGGTGATGGAACATCATGAATCTATGACAGCGGTTCTCAATCTGGGGGTCGTGACCCCTTTGGGGGTCAAACGACCCTTTCACAGGGGTTGTCTAAGACCATTGGAAAACACATACTTCTGATGTCTTAGGAACTGAGACACCGCTCCTCTATCCGTCAACATACGGGCCCACCCACATGCAGATCCGCCCACCTACAAGTACCCCACATGAAGACTGTCACCCAAGCTACACCATGCCTCAAGACAAAATTTCATTTATAAATAAATACTTCACATTATATAATTACATATTATCTTTGTGATGAATCACTATGCTTTAATTATGCCCAATTTGTAACAATGAAAATACATCCTGCATATCAGATATTTACATTAAAATTCATACCAGTAGCAAAATTACAGTTATGAAGTAGCAATGAAAGTAATTTTATGGTTGGGGGGGGTCATCACAACATGAGGAACTCTATTAAAGGGTCAAGGCATTAGGAAGGTTGAGAACCACTGAGCTACATTAATCACATCAACCCTAGTTTCTATTTTCCCAGCTTCCCTTGTAGCTAGGCATGGTCATGTGGCCTGATTTTGGCCAAATGAAAGTATTCTGGAGGAATTCCGGGAACCTTTTTTGCATCCTTGCTTAGAAGCACCCATAAGATTGTAATGTCCACTTCTTCCCTCACTGGCTTCTTCCAATGTTGAGCAAGGATCTACTGGGGCACAGATGGCTAGCCGTCCACCTACAAACATTCCCTTCCCTCTGCAGTGCAGAGTTGTTGTGAAGAAATACCTGCCTCCCCCTCTTGCATCTACATTTATCTACATAACTGAAGGCCACCAACAGAACACTCAAGAAAGTGCAGCATGTCATTGCTGAGTGAAGATCTGACGTAAGCACGCCCTCACCGTGCTCTTTCTCTCTTTCCTCTGGGCGGGGAGCTGGATGAAGCCAAGGCTGCCAGGTGGAAGGAATAGGAATTCCTAAGGACCATCTAGAGGACACCATTCAGAGACCCAAAACACCTGCATCGGGGCGTGTGAGGTCTAAAGGTGAATTTTCATTTGCTTAAGGCCTAACATTTTGGGAGTGATTTGTTACAGCGGCCAATGCTCCCCCAGTACACTTATTTTATGCAAGACTTTACACAAGTTACCGAAATTATTTGACTCTCTTTCCCTCTTCTGCAGGTTGGAGATACCCATAATATCTCCCTCCTAGGATGGCGGAGAGAATACTTAATAACAAATGTTACTTGCAGTTAAGCGTTCCTGCTACATAGCAAATGCTCGTTCCATGTTCATTAATCTCCTTCCAGCTCTGCGACGCCAGTGTTGTCTGGGTGATCCAGCTCCTGCCTGGAAGTCAAAGGAGATGGGTGTCTGCAGTGTGGACCAGGGTCTAATAGGAGTGAAAGTACTTGCAAAGGGAAGGTTAGCTAAAGGATGAGGACTGAGCTTTCATCCTGAACATCTTCTCTGTCTCACACACAAGCAGGCTTCTGGAGCACCTTTGCCTATTAAACACCAGTCAGAGTGAAACCCACTGCTGTTTTGTTGGTTCTGACTCACGGAGACTCTACAGGGCTGAATAGCCTGCTCCCCAGGGGTTCTGAGGCTGGAGTGTCTGGGGATGGGGTGGGGGGTTGAGCTACTGAACTTGCAGTGAGCAGCCCAACATAAAACCCACTACGTCCCCAGTGAGGTAAGCTGATGAAATATTCACTGGAACCGAGACCTGCTGTTCTGTCATCAATCTTTGCTCCCCGTTTTTTGACTGGCTCAGGCTGAGACCAGGATGATGAGCTCCTTTTACTGGAGTTGGCTCTTGTCAAGCACTTCTGCTACGTTCTTGCTGCCAAACAGGGGTCACACGGTTTCTAGTTAAGAGGATGGAATCAACAACACTCACTGCGGTCCTTGAATGGGACTCATAGCAACCTTGGAGGACAGAGCGGCAGTACCCGAGGGTTTCCAAGGCTGTGAGTGTGATGGGAGCTGACCGTTGCCTCTTTCTCATCGAGAGCAGCTGGTGGGATCACACCATGGGCCAGCAGCCATGTGCTTTAACCACTGCCCCACCTGGACTCCGTGCAGAAAGGAAATTGGATGAAATGATCCCCCAAACCAGGTGCTGTGGACTAAAAGTTGAGCCCAGAACAAGAAGGGACTTGGGTGAGTCATCCTTCTCAGGAAGAGCAGAGCAGAAGAGGCAGGGTAGAGTGAAGTGTGACATTAGTGGAATTTGGTCCTGTCTAGATTCTAGCCTCAGCCTGATGCCCTGGCAGCCAGAGGGGGCCTGTGGTTGATCTCAGAGTTGGTACCAGCCAGAGGAAAAGGGCCTGGGCTTTGCCCCTTCAGGTCATTCAGTCATTGGTGGTGGGCTCCTTTCAGGAGTTAAGGGCCTGAACCCTCTGGAAAGAGGGCTGCTGTTCTTCCAATCATCTGGAGGATGAGGCAGCTGTGGAGCAGTAACAGCTGGTGGGCATGGGGATTGGCTGCCCCAGGCCGGCAAAGGGATCTGGGCCAGACACCACAGGATTGACTGCACTTTGTCTGCAAGCTTCGACTGCACAGCTCGGGGACACGGCCTAGCAGCCCTTGGCCAGACCGGGAAGAGGATCCCAAGCCTGCCTCCTGGGGAACACAAGCAGGAAGCAGAAATGAGCTCACATAGGCACTGCCCACCGGCAAAATGGGGAGGCTGCAGGGCAGGAGTGTGGGGAGGTTGCCACCCTCACCTGCCACCTTTCAGATCCAAGGACAGGGAAAGGCAGCCCCACCCCCATCTCCTGAGGCCAGGAGCTTGAGAGCAGCTGCATGGGCTAGCCTGGTTATGCTGTCCCTTAGTGAAGAGTCAGTGGACTTGCTTCAGAATCCATGGAACTAATGAGTGGCCAATAGAACCAGTAAGTTATCTGAGCCTCAGTTTCTTCCTCTGAAAAAAGGCATCATGGGATTTCTTTGATAGTGTCCTTCTGAGGAGCCCTGGTGGCCTAACGGGTACACCTGGGGCTGTTAATTGTGAGGCCAGTAGTTCAAAACCACCAGCCACTCCTCAGGAGAAAGTCTATGTTTTAGACTCTGGTGGAGTTGGTCTCAGAAACCCACAGGGGCAGTTCTACCCTCGCTTCCTCCATTACCCTGCGTCAGAATGAGTCAAGTCAGTGGGTTTGGTTTTGTTTTCCTGGGGATTAAACCACGAGAAAGTAAGTGCCTGGTTGATTAGAGGTGCTCGGCAAACATTTGCAAAAGAACAGGAGGCAAGAATCACACCCCTCTGAGCTTCACCTTCTTCCCGTGTACAATACGCCTCTGAGGGGTGATGTGAGGAGAGATGAGACCCCAGGTGCGTGATGCTCAGCACAGGCCTGGGTCTGGGGGTGCCCAGTGAAGGCTGGGGAATGAAGGCAGAACGGGATGAGGATGCCCAGCAGAATCCACGCCATGGTCAGACTCACCTAGGATCATGGGAGTGTGTGCATGTGATGTCACCAGCCAGACCCCCAGGCTGCGGGCTCCTTGCCCAGTGAAGGAGCTAGGACTAAGCTATCTCTGTGGTGGTGACACTCCTGAGGCTGCCCCCTGCACCACCTTCTACCAGCCGTGCCTGCCTGTATCACATACGATGCCGTGACTGGCTGCAGACAGGGGCATCACACAGTGCATGGACAGCAGATGCCAGGATACAGGGAGTCATGCTTAAATCAGGGCTTTGAACTGGGGCATTCTGCTCTGGCCCCCGGCTGAGACGTGTGTCTTGTCACGCCAGAGAGACTGAATCAGAGCCTGCAGTTTAACAGGACCCCCAGGTGACCCATAGAGATTCCTACAGATCTTGTTAACAGGTAGGTCCTGATTGTGTTGTGGATGGAACTGGAATGAACTGGTTTAGAGTCCTGGTTTTCCTCAGTCAGGTTAGAGACTTGGCAGGAAAGGCAGGAAGCATGTTCTGCCGTGTGTCTGACTTTGGAGGCAGGATGTTCCCAGAAAGAAAAGGGAGGAAGTTCTTGTCAGAATCCTGCTTCCAGATCTGCTTTGAGAACGTAAGCAAGTTGTTACCCCTTCTGAGTCTCGGAAAAGTAGATTAAACAGATGCAGGCTTGTCTTTTTGTTATACGGCAAAGCATCTATGACTAAGCAGCTTGGGGGGCTGTAGGTGACACAGAGCCCCCTATCTTGTATCTCGGTGCCCCACCTTCCACGGTGGCCTTCACCCCAAGCTTTGAGCCTCAGAGTAACAGAATGACCGCTGGAGCTCCAGGCTCACATCTATATTCCAGGCTGGAGAGAAGCTCATGCAACAGAATAGCAACTATTTTCCCAGAAGCCCTTGGTTTGTCTCTTTGGTCAGAACAGGGTGGCCCACAACCCCGCAAAGAATATGAGGGAGCAGTTATTTTTTTAGTTCAATGCACTGTGACCCTGAAAGCAAATGGGGGCCCACCTGGTCAACGAACAGGTAGAATGGATCAGGGTGAAGGAGTAGCAGGCAGACCTCAAAGGAGGTGAAGAAATGACTAACCAACATCCCTCACTCGTGCGTCCCGTGTTCCCGATGCTCACAAATGTGGGAAAGCAGCTCACCCTTTATTTCTGCCACAGCTATTTATAGGAACTGATTTCTAATAACACAGACTGGCAGGTGGTGGGAGCGAGAGAGGTCACCAGCACGAACACACGGCTTTATTGATGTCTTGTCAATCAACTGTTCTTATTTTGTTGTTTAATTTTTTTAAGTGCGTGTAAGCACTTTCCCTGTTAACAGTAGCTTTATTGAACACCTCCACAAAGCAGTTCATCTCCCCCATAGACGGTGGCAGCTGATTATCCACTTTGTGGCGCTGGGCCGGAGTGTAAATTGACCCCTTATCCCTCGTGCCTTCCAGGGGAATTGCGGTAGCCCGAGCAAATTCAATACAGTCCCATAAAATGTCCCATCCCTTCCCCTGCAGGCGGCTCAGACAGGGCCTCTGCTTTGCTGTCAAAGCAAAGGATGTAATTTGACAAGCAGACAGCGCCCACCCCCCAATCCAGCCCCCGACATACACACCACGCATGTGGCAAATGGCCATTTTGCTGCGTCCAGAGGAGAGTCTGTGCGGGGCTCCCTCTCGAACTAACGCCGTGATCAAGTCAGCCTCTGGCTCCCAAAAACCACGCGGTCAAAGCAGGGGGTGGGGGCCACGGGAATAGGTGGAGCCTGTATGGTTTCCGCTGACTGCTTTTTGGAAGTCCTTCTTTCTTCCTGGTTTGCTTTGGGAAGCTGGAAGCTCTGTTGAAACCTGGTCAACATGTTAACAACACCCAAGAGTTCGTGGAAAGACCTACAATGAGCACGCGTGCGGTGGCCTGAGCAGGAAAGGAACCTGGGCCATCTGCACTGAAGGCGAGGATTCTACCCCTGAACCAGCACTGTCTTGACTCTGGCCCAATAGATCTCCTAATGAAACAGCATGCCTGGGCCCCCCACCCCCACCCGCACCCCCACCCCCTGTACCTGGCATTTAGGCCTGGCCCAGAGTGCCTCTTCTGTCTCATTATAACCTCATTCAAGTGCCTCTGTGGGTCAATGGCAGGCAGGCACACCTGACCTCCTCTTAGTTCACAAGGGGAAAGAGGACCCTGCTCCACATCAGTCCAAGGTTGAGTTCTCTGAGGCAGAGGGCAGGCATGCCTCCAAACTCTAGCCTTGACCCTCTTCTGACACGCATCATTTGGACCCAGTGCTCTACTCTGCTGTGTCCGCTAGTCCATTACCATGACCACACCAACAATACTCAGAATTATGGGACTTCTTAGGGAAGCTAACAGGTTACAAGTCAGGTTCAGAACCATTAAGGATACAGTTCTTTTAACTGTAGTGTTTTCTTCTCAGCTATGCTGGCAGGTACACCTCCCTCTTGACCTTGGCCTCCCAGCCTTATGGCCTCTTGGCCTCTTCTTTGCTCATGAAAGTGTTAAATGACTCCTTGAACACTGATAAATGCTTAAAGCATGCCCTACTTTGCAAGCCAGCCTCTGACCCAAGGAACATGGCTAAACTTGCTCTGGAGTCTGAGACGCCCCCCCGGGAAGCCATACTGAATAATTTCACTTCACCACACCCCCTTGTCCTCTAACTTGCCACCTTTCCCAGTGACAGTGCCATTTGTCCAAATTACTTATATTCTTCAGGAACATCTCTAAGTTTTTATAATTTAAGAAGGTGCCTCGGACTCAGGCTGTGGGTAAAAAGTCCTTTCTCACAGGTGCTACACCTAGTTCTTATCTATTGACAATCTTATTATCTGCCATTTCGCATTGGCAATAAAAAAGCCAATGTCTGAATATTTCCCACATTAGTGATGTGTGTCTGGAAATAAACTACTGAGACGTGAGGCAAGAATGATGCTGACAGTAATCTTAAAGAGGACCCTGGTGGCATGTTGGTTATGCATTGGGCTGCTAACTACAAGTTTGGTAGTTCAAACCCACCAGCCACTCCTGGGAAGAAAGCTGAGACTTTCTAGTCCTGTAAAGAGTTATAGTCTCAGTAACCCCTATGGACGATTCTACCCTATAGGGTCCTATCGGTCACTGTAAGTTGGAAACAACTCGATGGTAGTGAGTTTGTTTGGAGTCAATGATGGTTAAGGTGATGTATCAATTTGTCTAGATTGTGATTCTCGATGGTTATGTAATGATGCTGGCATTTGGCAGTTATTTAATAATGTAATATGACAGTTATATAAGAAGATTGTTAGTTGTGTCATGAGGTGGCCTTTCTGTTTTGTGTTATGACATGTTCATCCTCCATAATACCAATTTTTGCACAAAGGTCTTATATTTGGAACCTAATCATGTTGATACGTGAGGAGTGGATATATTTCTGGAAGTCCAGATAATAATGATTATATTTAAAAAGAAAAAAATCTTAACAGCTCTCATTTATTATATTATCACAGTGTACTAGCTAAGGAGCATCTCATGTATTATCTCATCATATCTTTATGATGAATCCGTGAAGCAGGGTTACCATTATGCCCATTTTATAGCAAGGAAACAGAGGCAGAGAGAAGGCAAGTCACTGGCCCCGGCGCTCATGGCTGGTAAGCACTGGGGACTTGTGCTCTTAGTCATCTGCTTTAAGGTACACACATTTGGCTTCACCTGCACTTACCCCATTCCCGCCACCCACCGCCACCCTTTGTACCCACTCAAGAGAGCAGGAACCATGGGTCCATTGGATGGGGTGGGATGGTCTTACCCAGACTCAGGCTACAGCATCTGAGAAAAGAAAGCAGAGCGGGGGAAAGGCTAGCAAATGTCGACTTGATCCCGGAGAAGCTACAGTCAGTCTTGTTCCTTGGGTCCTGATAAGCAGAGGCATGAAGGGAAAGCACCCAGGCAGAACCTGGGGGCGTGGTTTAAAAATCTGAGAGCCCCAGACCATAGGTTCTCTGAGAGAGCAGCTGTCAACAGCCTCTTTAATCTGAGAACGACAGCTGTCTGCACAGGGTTTTCAAGACAGACTCTCAGAATAAAGCTCGGCTGTGGGGAAGATTAACTCCCCTCTGGGGAGGGCCTGGCCGAGCATTTGTTCCTCTCATTT
Organism: Tenrec ecaudatus; assembly: GCF_050624435.1. Taxonomy (NCBI): domain Eukaryota; kingdom Metazoa; phylum Chordata; class Mammalia; order Afrosoricida; family Tenrecidae; genus Tenrec; species Tenrec ecaudatus. The sequence continues at coordinate 46,072,340 of NC_134547.1, forward strand.
GTACATATTACCAGCCTTTTTGGTTCCAGGAAATGTGGCCACAGGACAGCTTGGGGCCCACTGTTCGTGTCTGCGCCTCTTCCTTTGGTCAGCAGAGGGGTGCCAGCCAAGATGGAAGCACTTAAAAAGGCATCATTTTTAATGACCCAAATCTGGAGGGTTGATTTAGAAAAGGGTGGCTAATCCCTGCCCTCCAATGAATCCCCCTGCAGCTCGCCATCAAAACCAGTTCGATGGGTAGGCTTAGAGTGAACAAGAGAGCAGAGCACTTGAGGAATTTAAATGTGCCAGAAGGAAAGCGCAAGACTGACTGGACAGGAGAGGAGGGGAGGGGAAGGGAGGGGAGAGAGGGCTCATGATGTTTATACTGTCCGACCCACCTAGAGGACCAACCCCATCTTGAGGCTTTTGGAGGACTGAGTCCCCAGGCTGTGCAAGGCAGTGGGTTTGTTACTTTGAGTACTAAGGTGTGCCTGACCCAAGCCATGGTGTTTTCAATATGCAGGTGAAAGTTGGACAGTGAATAAGGAAGACCCAAGAAGAATTGATGCATTTGAAAAATATCAAAAGTACCATGGACTTCTAGAAAGATAAATAAGTCTGTCTTGGAAGAAGTACAGCCAGAGGGCTCCTTAGAAGCAAAGACAGAGAAGCTTCATCTTACATAACGTGTCAGTCCGGGTAGACTAGAGAAACCAAGTCAGAGACACTCATGTGTGTAAGAAAGGGCTTTGTATAAAGAATAATTGCATGCTAAGAAAGCATCCCAGCCCTGTCCAGATCAAGTCCTTAAGTCTAATATAAGCCCATATGTCCTATACCAATGTATAAATTCCTCTTCAGACTCACTCAACACATGCAATGATGCCAAATGCAGGAAGGTCCCAGGCCAGTGGGTGAGAAATCTTGTGGATCCAGTGGTCTTGTAAGTAAGTATCTCAGTGCTGGCAGGGGTCTCCACGTGGCTCCTCTAGCTCAGGGCACTAGTGTAGTTCCATGCGTCTTGTCAGCTGCAGCGTCTCCCAGGTAGTGAGCTGAGAGAGCATGTTTCTCACCTCCAAGGAGGAATACAGGAGTTCCCAGAATCCTCAGAGAAGGCCAAGCCCACACAGAGGCCTCATTGGCAATGCCCTGATTGACAGGCTCGACTCCACCCCTTCATTCTTAATCCTTTCAAATTGACAAACGATTATATAACTACCACACGTACTTTGGACATGTTGTCAGGAGAAACCATGCCCGGCTCAGTAAAGTAGAGGGGCAGCCAAAAAGAGGAAGGAGGAAGATTGATAGACTGGCTGCAATAATGGATACAAGCACAAGAACAATTGTGAAGATGGCACAGGATCCCGTAGTGTGCTGCTCTTGTGCACAGGGTTGCTATGGGCAGGAACAGACCCAATGGCACCTAACCACCACAGAACACCACCACAAGGAAGATTGTTAGTTGAGGCCTCGGGTAATGTGAGTCAATTCCTTTTTTTTGGTCATTGCTGGACACAATGGCTGAAAGCAAGGATACTGTTGTCCAATGTCTGAGCAGAAGAAGACTTTGGTGTGCATCCTGGAGGATTTAGGTTGACTCTTCAGTGACCAAGATGGGCCTTGCTTTTCCTTGGGGCTTTCTCTGGCCACAGTGCTCTCTCTGCTTGGCCAACCCCAACCAATGACAGTGGAAGCAAAACCAATAGAAGCTCCCCTACACCCCAAATCTGGGGCTTCTCACCAACAGCCCCCAGTTATAAGTGGAGGCAGGTCAGATCTTTTTTGCTTGGACCTCAAAAGGCAGCTTTTATTTTTGTCTTGCATCACTTTCTACAATCCCAGGAGCATGTGGGGACTTCTATAGTGGCAATATGTTCCCTGATTCATTAATTCAACAAATATTGATTGAGCCTCTACCATATGCCAGAAGCTGTGTTTGGCAAATAGAAGTTCCCAAGAACATATTTCCGTGATGAACTAAAATCATTAGCAAGCCCATCATTGTGTGTGTGTGTGTGTGTGTGTGTGTGCGCGTGCGTGTGTGTGTGTGGTGTATGTAGGGTTAGTTCCTTTAAGAAGACCAAAGGAAGCTCCCTGGCAGTCTCATATATGAGAGTGCTTCAATACATTTATGGAAAAAAGGAATTGAAAGGTTGTGGAATTTTCCATGAACTTTGGAAGCCCGTTTATGTATGTTTCCTTTGTTAAACAAAGCTATTTCTGCACAGTTTGGGAAAATTTATACATTTCAACCTTGAGTCAAAATTAATGAAGCATAGTGGTAGATGTATTTTAGGTAGTCCAAGCTGGTTTGACTTCAATGGTGCGAGGAACTGTCTGAATTCAGGTCCAGCCCAGTCTGCACTGTTTCCTTCCTTCTCCCACCTCCCCCAGGAAAGGCACTCTTGGGCTCATTCTCAGTGGTAATTAAAATCCGGTTGGAAATTGGCAGTGGGCAGGGGCGGTAGTGGTGGCAGAAATGATCCCCAGGTCCCAAACCCAGAGATTAGGTGGTAGTGGGTTTGTAAGGTGATCCAGGTATCTTCTCCCCCTTCCCCTCCCCAAACATCTAAGGGAGAGTCAGTCCGGGAGCCCACTGGTAGTCACTTTCATGAATTTCGGACTCTTTCAGCGGGCCACAGCCATGTGGATGGGATAATACCAGCGAGTGAGTTTGAGGCTGGATCCCAGTCTCAATTTGGTTCTGATGTTCATCTTGCCAAGTGTAAGTCAGGTGCCGGGACTTTTTTTTAGATATTTTCAAGAGAGGTCATGGAAGCTCTGAGCCTCAGTCGTGGCCTCTGGGCAATGGGGCTCTTTCCTTCCCCACGGAGTCTCCTGTGTTGACCTACACAGGGAGAAAGGACTGCCATGGAGCACCACTGGGCAGGAAGGAGGACAGGGTGGCTTTGGGCCGTGGCAGCCTGGAGGAGTCATCCAGTTGCACGGCAGGTTCGCCCACGTCTCTCCGGGAACAGGCCTTACACAGAGGCTTCCTAATGGACGCGGGTTCTCAGAGAGTAGAGAGACACCGGGGCCAACTCAGCCCATGGCAGGGCGACCTCCACTTCCCCATATGGTCGGTGTCTTGGTGGCAAAAGCCAGAAGTCATCTAACTTTGTCCGAGTGTTAAAGAAAGCGACTCTGAACACACGGGGCACCTAACTGAAAGGTGGCAGGTTTGAGCACGTGTGTCTGCAGGCTGGGAGAAAGGTGATCTACTTTCCAAAAGGCAGCCTTTGCCAAGGTTACAGCGCACCGGGCTAATCTGGCATGTGTAGGAGGCCATTAGCGGGCACCTATTCGAGGGCAACTTGTTTGTTTAGCCGTGTCGCTCAAAACGCAAGGAGAACCATGCAGCCGGCCGGGAGAAGGGTTTGATCTGATAAAGTTTTATCTCAAGGCTCAATCGCTCCTTTGCTCCACATTCTCCACTTTCTTTAGGAATGTGCTTCTTTGTGAGAGACGCCATTTCTTGAGTTGTTAAGTCCTCAGGTTCAAAAGCAAGGAGAAGCTCTGTACCCTCTGCAACTGCCCATGCCGAGCACGGGGAAGGGGGCGCAGATGGAGTTACCCGTAGTCAAGTGTCCACCCTGGTCTCCAGGACTCTTTTCAGGTTTATGATATAAACATGACTGGCAGCCTCCAGCCTTGTGTTTGAGAGAGAGGCCATTTTTACTCCTTTCAGTTGGGCTGATAATCCTAAGGTCAGCTGTTCAAGACACCAGCTGCCCCTCTCGAGATGAGGCTGTATAATCCCACAAAGAGTTATACTCTCGAAACCCACGGGACACTTCTACCCTCTGCTATAGGGACACTGTGAGTCGGAATCAACCCCGTGGTTGTGAGTTCAGCTTGGGGGTTGGCTCTCAGCAAGAGAATCTGAACCGGTAATACACCCCAGTTGGTATTTCCTACAGTCAGAGCGGGTTGACAGTCCCACCGATGAGTTAGTCTGAGCACCCACTGGTCTCACACCTAAAACCAGATGTCACCCTCCGGCTCGCTCACTGCTCAGGGCAGGAAGGTGGGAGGGAAGGGCTCTCCCTTGGGTGCCCTGCTTGCCCTCCCCACCTTTCTTGTTGCTCTCGGGAATGCTTGGCACAAACACCCTCAAATCTCATTACCAGCCGGAATTAATCACGTATTCCCAAGTGCACGAGCAAGGCGAGCCAGGAATGTCTCCGCGTTGAAATTCTTAAAATGCTTTGTTTATGAGGAAGTTTTACATGCTAACTTGTTCCAAAAGCCAGAGTGAAGAGCAGTCCCCACCAACATCTGAGAGCACTTTGGCTGTCTTAATTCGCTCATGATGTTTCATTAATATCAATTTTCTCCCTGCATCCCAGCCTGGCAGGTTCTTTGTACAAGTGTTCTTTTCTCCCAGTCTCTTTTCTTTTCTTTTTTTGGTAGATTTAACTTTCCCTTGCAGTTTTTTCATTTCTTAAGAAATTATCGGAATATTTTCCACACGCATCTTTTGACTCACCAAATCCACTGTCATCAAGTTGCTTCTGATTCTGTTGACCCTGTCTGCTCAGTGTCTGAGGCTGGACGGCTTTACCAGAACAGTCTCATCTTGCTCCCAGCTCCCTTGATAGAGGAAAAGGCACCAGGGACTCCATGGTGTGTTCCCACCCCCGCCGCCTTGAAAGCGGTTCTGAGAAATGAAAGCGGTTCTGCAACTGGCATGCCCACAATCTTCCCAACAGAGAGACCACTGAGAATGATGCATCTCATAAACGGTTCTAATCCATGCCCCACCATGCTCACAAGCAGGTTGGAGGTCATTTCCCTCTAGCTCGTTTCTTGTCCCCCTGTCACAGCCATTCAAGTCCATTCTCTGTCCTTTCCATCTGAGTGACAGATAGAATGTACAGTACCCAAGATCCCTTCCCAACTGGCCTCCGCAGAGGTTCAGCCGATGGAAGGGGCTAGACGAAGACTGGAGGTACAGGAAACACTAGAGTATTTCTCCTTTCTTGTTTTGTAAGCTCTCTGAGCTCAGGAACCCCTGGGATGCTCAACCCCTTTCTTCTGCTAGAATACCAGTGTCAGCTATGTTACCGATGGGGCGCACCACCACGGAAATGCCTTCTCAAACAAAACCAAAAACACAGCAGTTTTCCCGTTTCCTTGGGACTCTGCCTGACCAACTAGATCGTTGTAAGAATCCACACACTTGTACAGCTAGGGAGTCATCTGGATTATCGTGTCTCTGTTGGTCCCATGAGTCTCTGAGATGAGCAAGTTGGTGGAGACCAGGCTTCAGGACTCATCGGAGGGTAAAGAAAGTAAGAGAGGATGTGCCTTGGCTTGAGGGAAGAATGCCTGCATTTTCTCATTGTGTAAGGTATTGGCCACCTGGATATAAGATACAAACTCAGAATACTTTAGAGAGGAACCTCACATACCAATCCCTTAGTCAAGAACGAGGTCCTTCTCATCATAAGGTGGAACCTCAAGGGTCTGGGATTTCAGAAAGGGCATGGACTCGAAATTGCCCAAATCGGATTCCTCTAGAAGGAACTAGAACATGTCTAGATGTTTTTTCCTCTAATAAAAAATAACCAATTACTGTCATCGAGTTGATTCCAATGCACGGCGACGCTCTAATGAAGGGCAGAATGGTCTGTATGGGTTTCTGAGACGGTAAATGTTTATGGGAAAGAAAAGTCTCATCTTTCTGCCTCTGAGCGAGCACCTGGTGGTTTCATACCGCTGACCTTGACGTTAGTAGTCCGAATTGTAACCACTAGAACAGCCACTGCTATGCCACCACGCTTTGTTTTGGCCCAAGATCAAGTGTAGTTGTTCTTTAGTCTCCCCCACCCCCAATTGAGTTATTGACTTATATAGGAAATGGTAAGTAAATACTGACTGACCATAGAAAAAAGCCTTAAAGTTCAGCAAAAAACACAGCCAGAAAATATATACCCATCTCTCTCACTGCCATTGAGTCACTGCTGACTCATAGTGATCCCCTGTGGGTTTCTGAGACGGTAATCATTTATAGGAATAGAAAGCCCAGTCTTTCTCCCAAGGAGCTGCTGGTGGTTTAGAACTGTCAAGCACGTGGATTGTAGCCCAATACCTAACCACTACATCACCAGCCCCACCTTGGGGAGGTAGCAGTCTATGAGTTCCCAAGCACCTTATTGGTTTTTAAACATAGGTACAGTAGAGCACAGAGGTGAGAAGTACAGTTTCTGGGGCTGAACTGCTTAATTCAAATCCTTAGCTTTCTTCAATGAGGAAAATAATAGTACCTACCTCAAAGATCCATATATAGGGACAACTGTGAGGATGGAGGCGCAGGTCAGGGCAGTGGTTCGTCTTGTTGTGCATAAGGTCGCTATGGGTCAGAACCAAGTCAATGGCACAGTATAAACTCACAGGATAGATGTGAAGAATTAATCTAACAGGGCTTACAGCAACACCTGGAACACAGGAAACATGACCTAATCTTTTTATATAACATATTTAATGTCTTTATTTGACATTGCTGCAAATCAGTCACTACCCTCCCCCCACGAGTTTGTAAACGGTTTTATTAAATGAACCTCTTGAGAAACTCAGAGAGGCAAGGGGTGGGGTTCCTTGTTGATGACAGAGAATTTTTTCTTTTGGGATCCTACTTTCTCTTGTGTGGTCTTGCCAGTCAACACAAGAGCATCTCCTCCTCCCTCCCACCATCCTCGCTCTGTCGGGGATGCTGCCAATGATCTGCCCACATTCCCTGGGTCCCTTCCGCCCTTGATCTTAGCCAAAAGGCTGAGGAGCGATTTTGGGTCTCTTCCACCAGTTCTCTCAACTCATTCTTCTGCCTTTGCCTGCTTCGCTGTTGACAACTTGAGCTCAAGTCATTCCTTTTTGAGAGGGCCTCTCATCTGAGCTTATTCGATGCTTCCCTTTGATGAAATTTGGGTTTTGCCTTTTTAAGAAGAAATAAAAGTTCCACATTTACATGAAAATATTGATCCATTTGGAATTAAATTTGGTATAGGTAGTATATGTTCTCTCACTTATATGCCGTTCCTCTTGTATCACATGAAAAATATTTAATTGTTCATATGTTATCTTTCTGTTATTCAAAAACCAGGGTCAAAGTTATAATTACCATGGCTTTGTAATATGCTGCAAATAAGGCTAATGCACAAATTCCCCTAATTGTGCTTCTCTGCTTCAAAACTTCTTGGTTTTTTTTTTTTCTCCCATCAAGTCTTGTAGTTGAAGCTTAGAATAATGATATCAAGTTTCTTTTTTTTGTGTGTCCAACAGATTTATTGGTTTTTTTTTCCTCAGTAGTTTTTTTTTTAAACAATTAGGGGCTCATACAGCTCTTATCACAGTCCATACATATACATACATCAATTGTATAAAGCACATCTGTACAGTCTTTGCCCTAATCATTTTCTTTTTTTTTTCCTCCTCTTTTCTTTTTTTACATTTTATTAGGGACTCATACAACTCTTATCACAATCCATACATATACATACATCAATTATGTAAATCAAATCCATACATTCCCTGCCCCAATCATTCTCAAAGCATTTGCTCTCCACTTAAGCCCTTTGCATCAGGTCCTCTTTTTTTTTCCCCTCCCTCCACGCTCCCCCCTCCCTAATGTGCCCTTGGTAATTTATACATCGTTATTTTGTCATATCTGGCCCTATCCAGAGTCTCCCCCCCCCCTTCTCTGCCGTCCCTCTCCCAGGGAGGAAGTCACATGTGGATACTTGTAATCAGTTCCCCCTTTCCAACCCACTCGCCCTCCACTCTCCCAGCATCGCCCCTCACACCCTTGGTCCTGAAGGTATCATCCACCCTGGATTCCCTGTGCCTCCAGCCCTCATATGTACCAGTGTACAACCTCTGCCCTATCCAGCCCTGCAAGGTAGAATTAGGATCATGGTAGTTGGGGGGAGGAAGCATCCAGGATCTGGGGGAAAGCTGTGTTCTTCAATATCAAGTTTCTTAAAGATCATCATCATCACCACTACCACCATCACCTCCACCACCATTGTCACTGTCATCATTATCTTCTTTGTTTCATGCACTTGTCAATTTCCTAGACGACTTGGTTGGCACCTTCCCTGGCTGGCTGTGTTGCTCCTCTGGCGGGTCGGCAGCTTGGTGCAGGCCCGCTTGGATTGAGAAAAGGACCCTGAGCTATCGGCCCTATGGAGCTTCAGGCAGGCCTTTCCCTGCCCAATGTGGAATATGAGACAGTCTGGTCTTTGTAATAGAGCTCCAAAGTCTAAATGAAGCCACGGGGGCTCCTGGGGGCAACCCAGGATGTGACCTGGTGGCAGAAATGAACCCTGAAATAGATGCCCTTGAGATTCGGCTGCAAACAAGGGCTATGTTTTATCAGGCAGGAACAATTGATGCTTGGCCTTAGTGTGACTCACAGTGTCCTCCAATGGAGTCCTTAGGAGACCTTTTGACACGGTGGTTAAAGTGTTAGGCTGCTCATCAAAGGTTAGTGATCCAAGTTCACGAGCTGTGCCACAGAAAGAAGAAGTGGCCATCTGCTTCCGTCAAAATGAATAGCCTTGGGAATCTGTCCTCTAGGTCTGTGATGATGGGTCAGCATTGACTCCACAGCAGTGGGGTTGGTTGCTTCAAATAGGATTTATTTATAGAGAAAAGTGTGAGGTGTGCGAGCCCATCAGACCTGTATACAAATCCCAGATCCACCAATCAATCCTTAGTCTTCACGAGCCCTGCCCCTCCTGAAAGCCATTCTCCTTCTCATACAGTTGTTGTAAGGATTACAATAAAGAAGAGGGGGATTGAGACAGGCAGAAAAGGAAAAGACAGGCAGAGCTCGGATGATACAACCCCAAGCCAAGGAGAGCTGGTAGCCGCCAGAAGCACAGAGAGCAAGGAAGATTGCTACAACCACCACTCCAACCCCTCCTCCCTCACTCCACAACCAGCCCAGAGAGTGAGGATCTGCATTGCCTTAATTTTGGACTTCTGGTATCCAGAACTATGAAAGAGTGCCTTTCCGCTGTTCTAAGCCCTATAGTGTTAGGTGACATTCATAGAAAACCAATGGAGTAGGTGTGGCCAGATATTCAGTAGCATCAGCAAACAGCAGTGCCAGCAGCCTAAGCTGACCCTTCACTATGGAGACAGGAGGCTCCTATTGGCCATCAAGGCAAAGAACTTCAAGGGCTGTTGCTCTAGACAATTTTGGGGTTTGACTTGCCCACATCTATTGCCCTCTTCCTTTGATAACTACATTCTGCCTTCCATCCCATAGATCTAGAAATCAATATTCCTACCAAGAAGGGAGCATGCAACCCAAGAAAGGTCAACTGGACCATCTCTCTCTTGAGATTTCTAATCTTCAGAGAAAATTTTAAGGGCAATGACCTGACAAGACTGTTCATTTTCAGCACCCTAGAGTCCTTGGACTACCCTGGTCTGAGCCATTTCTCCAGCCTTCCCATCCACCCAGTGAGCCTTCCAATTCATTTCTTTGCTGCCCAAGTCAGTTACCATTGCTTTCAACCCAACAATTCAACTTCCAGGTGGAAGGTTCACCAAGGGAAGTGAGAGATCCAGAATATGAGAAGAGTGGCTTCTCCTTGGTGTGGATGGAAAAATCAGGGAGTCGCAGGTTACCTTCATGATTTCTACCAGCTGTTTGCCTGTCTTTATATGGACGTCTCTCTCCACAGTCTCTGCCTCCATAAGACTGTAATCTTATGGATTTATGAACTTTTGAATTTGCCATGCCTGATACACAGCACACATCATGGAATTGGGATTTGGTGAATGACAGATCGAACCCAGACTATAGAATCTATTATCTTCAGTGAGACCCCCATCTAGGGAAATGGGGCCATAGGAAAAGACAAGAAACCTTCCATGCGACGTCTGAGAAGATCTTACAAGTTAAAAAGGAGACTCTTCTCAGACTAATAGATTTTGGCTCAACTTGTTATAACAGAAGGGACCTTAGAATTGATGTAGTCCATAGACAATAAGCACCTGGCACGCAGGATGCCATACCCCTTGCCCATATCAGACATCACTAATAAATCATAGCACTCCTTCCCTTGGAATCTAGCCATGACTTCAAAATCCGTCCTAATACAAGGCTTCAGATTGTGCTTACTGGTTGAGTTGAATTGCCCCAATCTATTTACCTTCACTGATCTTGTCCCAACTATTCACTTGATAGAGAGACTAGAGGATGAAAGGTCATCTCCCAAAGACATTAAATATATGACTGGTAGATGGGGCTCAAGGTCTCTGGATTTCAGCCATGGCCACTTCCCATCACATAACCAGGGCTCTGCAGTATCCTCTGACATTATACTTCTGCACTTTCCATCCAACCAGGCCCTAAATATTGTAGTGTTTATTTTAGTGAACTCACAAATCTGGTCTCCAAAGGATGAACATTAATAAAATATGCTCTCTAACGCTATGTAACAAGGAAAATATAGAATACATTTTCTATTCCCATTGATCCTCAGGCCACTGGCAATTCACCAACAATTGACTTAGCCATTTGATTAGTTTGGGGGGAAAATATTATATTTTAATGGGGTATATATAATTCTAAGTTACTGCTTTGAAGTTGAACCAAATATTAAAATTACCTCTTTTTATGGATACGGCACAGTTCTGAAGCCTTATAATTGCAGTCTGAGCTTTTGTAAGTGATTTGAACTGGAGAGGCAATTTCTGCAAAGCTGATTGTGCGAACCGGGGAGCCGCCAGGGTCAGCAAACTGGTGCATGTGACAGGGCTACGGATCACACCTGTTGGACCAATACCGCAGAGTTACAAAGATCAATTGTCCCCTGTTGGGGTCTTTGGTTCAAGGTGATTCCCAGATCCATCGCTTCTTTCCATTTCTCCTGCTAGCTCCCATGCTTCTGCAGGAGTCTAACAGGATAAGGGGTGTCCCCTCTTATCGTCACAGAGACCCGGTCAGCACTCAACAGCACGATGGAGCAGCCAGTCCTGCTGGCTCATTTTACAGGTCAGGACAGGGCGGCTCATATGTGGTCCATCCAAGGCTCTGCAGCCTGTCCCGGGAAAAGCAAGAGCTCCCTCCTAAGCCTTTGCTATGAAACATGACACAATCTTATCTGAAAGAAGCCCTGGAGGCCCAGCAGTTAAGACTGGGTCACTGTTAACCCAAAAGTTGGCTATTCAAACCCAACAGCTCCATGGGAAAAAGACCTGAAAACCCTGTTCCTGTGACAGTTGTCTCCTAGGAGACCCGGGGGGGGGGGGGGACAGGTCTACTTTGTCACATAGGGACACTGGGTAGAAGTGGATTCGACAACACTTACAAACAACAGCCAAGAAGAAAAGTGGTGGCTGGCTGGGCACGAAAGAGTTCCCACTGGAAGACTTCTTTTCAGCCTGTCAAAGTCGCTTACTTCTGGGGTGGTCTTGAGGTCATCAAGCTTGGGACACCAGAAGCGAAGAGGTGAGTTCTTGGGCTATTAGCTTTCCGATGTCACTTGTTGGACATGGGAGCCCCTTGGGAGTCGGTTTTCCAGGGGTCCAGGATGCTCAAGTCTTTGGGTGCTTCGGTTCACCTGTCCTGTGTCCTGGCTGCCAGGCCTGCCTGCACTTTGAATGGGACCTGGATGTTCACAGCTCATGATAGAGACAAGATGGGAAAGGCATCACCAGTTTGGCTCCCCAAGGGTCTCATACCTGGGACTGAAATGCCAGGTGTTCAGGATACACTGTGGATGCCCAGTATATTCTTTCTCCTCAGAAGTGCCCGCTGACATTAAGAATGCCCCTCGTATCATCTGCTGCAGATGGGCAACTGGCACGGAAGGTGATAACGTTCCTCATTACATGGCTCCCTCTGACAATACTCTTTCCAAGACACATGAATAGGCCCTGAACTCTGCTCCCCAGCAGTCCAGGAAGTGGACTTCAGCCCCTGGGCCCTCCTGCCAGACATTAGTTAAACTTTCGCCATTGTCTTTAGTCGCTGTCTTACTAGCTCAAACTTGGGGAGAACCCGCATACATGCAATGTCGCTGAGTCCTACCCCTTCTTCATGCGTGTTGGGATGTTTGAGGGCATTTGTGTGACGATCATGGCACCCCCTTTCACCGAGGACCTCCCTGGCCTTCGCTGGTCCTCTACTTCACCTGCACAAAGTCCTCCTCCGGTCATTGCCAACCCACCCACTCCCCCTGCTCCTCTAGCGCATCTAAAGTCAGGGCTGAGGCCTCTGACAGTACTCCAGGATCCATACGGTGCCTGTTGGCTGGCTTTCAAAAGTCATCTGAGAGCGCTGCTGAAAACTGTCTACTAGAGGTCACCCTACTGGTGCTTGAAATACTAGTGGCTTCGTTTCTAGCCTCATAGTAACATGTACACCTGCAGGACAGCATACTGATAAATGGGTGGGCACGTTCAGCTTTGGGGTGTTATAATTTGTCAGGTGGGCTTATCCTGGAGGGCTAAAGGAGCTTCTGAGTCAGCTCTCTTGCCCCCACGAAGTCTCTGCGGGCTGGGTGGGAGGAGGTCACAGAAAGCAGAAGCATCTTGTCGGGGCCCCAGCCCACTCACCACCTTCCACATCCCTCTCAGCAGACGGGGCTCAGCCCTCCCCGCTCCCTGCTCCATGAGTGTGCCTCAGCGGCCTGCTTCTAACAGGATGGCTTTCATCCTCATTCAGATACATATTATATTGGCTGACAACATCAAAGGAGCTTTGTCGTTACATATTCTATTTCTGAGAGGAGAAAAGCAGCCCCTTGCTTTATTAACGTGGCAAATGTTGACTCTTATAATGAAAAATGCACAAACGCCAGGCAATTTTTGATGAATAGGCAATCGAAGGAGGGTGCTGGATGGAGGAGAATTAATTTCTCGTTGATGCCTCCGTTACAAAGTTGTGGTGTTCTTGCCCTTCCACACAGACCCATGTGTCCAAGAGGAGACCACGTGTGACCCTAGAGGCGCTCCCCCTCACCTTCCAGTGTTTTCAGGGAGCTGCAATGAGGAATCCTTGTCGGAGTCAAATCATACATCGCTCCTGTACTAATGGATGACGTTTACTCAGCGTGTTCACCTACCATCCCACAAGAACCCTCTGAAATGGATTCCCATCAATGGTAACAGAGGTTGGACTCAGTCTAAAACCTTTCCCCAAGAAAAGCCACTCCAGTTTTGAACCTACATGTCACTCCTGGAAGAGAGACTGTGAAAATATTCCAGCTTCACATACAGACATTAGGATGGAGGGAAGATAGTGATGGTCTTTCCTTCTTCCTCAGCGCGGGGCCTAACTTAACCCTCCATCTACCCCAAAGACATGCTTCTTGACCCAGGCAAACTGGTCTTGTCCAACTGACTCCATCCGTCTACCCTGGATGTAGATGTGCTCCGACATGTTATTTGGCAGTTCAGTGATATCAGGGTTCTAGGTTAGCTTCTATGAGACTCACTCGGTCTTTTCCTCCTGGTTTCAAGACGCCTGCTGAAGCTCTAACCACCACATCTTCACGCTTCAGTATTCGTTCCAAATTGGGAGAGGCTAGTGAATAGAAAAGAGGTCATTTCTGGAATGTTCCTCTTTTTGTAAGGCAGGAAAACTTTCCCCAAAGCCTCACAGGAGATGAGTATTATGGGTCCAAATTGGTTGCCGTGGCTGCCCTGATGTAAGCATGCCTGAGACATTTTCTGGTTTGATAGCAATCATTTGGAGATTGAGAGCAGGTCTGTCTCACTATCTCCGCAGGAGCCTCTCTGGACTGCTGAGTCTGCCTGTGCAATAGCAGTTCCCTAGAAGGACTCGGATCTGGCCAGAGGGAGGGTCAGGGATACACAACGTGTAAGATCAAGTTCCCCACCAGCATGGCGCTTGAGATGAGACGTGATCAATGGGGGAAAATACAAAAGAACAGTATTTCCCTGTACACCGAGTTGCCATGCTCAGGACATGTTTTGTGCTCCTCTAAGTAAAGAAGGACCCCTCGTGATGCAAGGTTACAGCACTCAGCTGCTAACTGAAAAGTTCAGTGGTTCAAACCCACCAGACGCTCCATGGGAGAAAGATGAGGCTGCCTGCTTCCATAAATATTGACAGCTAGGGAAACCCCATAGGGCAATTCTACTCTGTTCTATAGGGCTGCTTTGACTTGGAATCAACTCAACTGCAATGGGTTTATGTCGAAGAGAGTTTGCCAACGGATAATGGATGTTGCCAGGGAGAAGATGGTGTGGTCAGAATCTCCATTAAAGATGGGTGGAGCACCTTTGAGGCTGTTGATGGTGACAACAATAATATTAATAACTACCACTGAAATGCCAGGTCTTCTGTTGGGTACGTTATGAACACATTCTCCTTGATCATTACAAGGACTCCGTGATGCAGAGGGTATTATCCCGTTTTATAGATAAGGACCTTGTGATGGTGAGGGATTATGTCAATTAGACACTCCTGGGTAAGGGTAGGGTTAGCGCTCAACCTATCCAGTGTGTCGCAGCCTGGTGCTATAGCCTTGGTGTCACAAGCCTTTTGGTACAAGAGAGAAAGACTGAGTTATATCATATCAACTCCTCATTGGCCCTTTGCCTTCTGACAGAGGTGGATCATGCATCTGGTTCCTCTATCTCCTGTTGGATCGCTTGCCAATCCCAGAGCTGTCAGAGGACTTCCTAAAGGTGGATTCATTCAGCCAACTTCAGACCTTTGCATCCACCAGCCTCCTGCTGTCTCTGCTTCATCATCCTGCTTCCCGCTCATCGGTTTCTACGATTCAGGAGAAGCCTTACTAGAACCAGACGAGACTTACCTATTTCAACAACTGTGTAAGCCATTTCTTGATAGAAGTATCCTTCTATGTATGACACACACAGATGACATTGGTTTTGTGTCTCCGGAGAACCCAACCTAACGGAGAACCTGGGCCCCAGATGGTACCCATTGCTCAATATATCACAGCTGCTGAAGGACAAAGCCATTGATGAGCCGGTTGTGTACATCTGGTATAAATCAAGCCAGGACAGAGGGGCTGGGAACCACAGTTTTTCGCTATAGGGGATGGATGGTCTCAAGCATGGCCCCAGAATGTTGACTCAGTAGCCAGGCTTTTCACACTTCCCACCTCTGCCTCCCGTAGCTTCCCGCGGTCAGCCACCTTCCCGTCCTATCTGGTGGGATGCCTTGGATGACCACCAGTAGGGATCTAGGATACACTTGGTGGGTCTGTCCAGCAGTCCCTGGGCACTTAATACTGTTCCTGGAAACTTTGGAAAGTCTTTCCGTTGATGATTTCTCCACACATACGAACGTATGCCTTTCCAAAAGCAGGTGGAAGTGCTCGTTGGATAAGTTTCATGGCCAGAGATGTTTGGAAATGCCATGAGCTGTTCTTTGTGAGGACACATCAGCGGATGCCAACGTCTGGAAGCAAGAAACCTACTTGGCTGGAGTTAGCCCAGCGCTTCCCAAACTCAAGGGACTCTAGAGTCCTTTCATCACATAGAAGCTCCTGCTCACCACACCCTCACATCGAATGGAGTCAAACATGGTTCAGTTCTGCTCCATCCTCGTGATCACTGGTATGTGTGAATCTATGATCACATAACATTAGGATCCTTTCACGGAATGGCAAGGGGCTGTGTGAGTGCAGTGGGTAAGCAGGCATCGCCTGACCAAAGATTGGCAGTTCGATTCCACCAAAGGCCTCAGTGGGGAAAAGACTTGGCAATTTTCTCATGTGAAGATTTCAGTCAATTAGGACCCCAGTCTTGGGGAACACCAAGGTCAATGAGTGTAACACAGCTACCAAAGACTATGATCTACATCCCATCTTGGTGAGTAGCTAGGGGAGTTTTAAAAGTTCATGAGCAGCTCTCTAAGTTAGTGCACCTCCTGGTCTCTCTCATCCAGTGGAAAGGAGAGTGCTAACAATCAAAAGACAGGTGGAAACTGTTAGTCCTGGGGGGCTAATAGCCTGCGAACCTCAGTTCTTCTGTCTCTGTTTCCTTCTACAACCGAAGGCCATTAGGTTCAGTGTTTCCCAAACAGCATTCACCTGGCAGCCTCAAGGTGATGATTAGGCTGACAGATGAACAATGTTTGTTTGAATAGTTACATATTTATTGTACTGTGTATTTTGCAAAACTACGGTTAGCGCATCTGTGATTTCACAGATATTAGAAATGCTTTCAATGGAAACAGCATGATCTAATTAAAGAAAAGACAGTTGCAGTTGAGCCAGCTCTGACTCACAGCGACCCCGTGTGGGGCACAGGAGAACTGTGCCCTATAGGATTCTCAATGGGAAGAAGATCACCAGGACTTTCTTCGATGACACATCTGGGTGGCCTCTACTACCAACCTTCTGGTTAGTGTCTGAGTGCATTAACCATGCGCACCACTCAAGGACTCCTTGGGGGAGAGGAAATAAAAACTAGCCACTGAGAAAGCGATGCGAATGTGGAGGAACTCTTCAGCATAGCATGTGAGCAACTCATGTTAGGGGCAACACTGTACTCCACAATTCTGGAGACCCTACAATCCTGCACATATTCCCTAGTGGATGCCATGCTAACCTTTCCAGGTTGCTTTAACTTGGCTGAGTGTAAAATTCCCTTCCCTCCCTGGGATCTCTTCCGATGAGCCTCTTCTGTGAGCATAGATTGGTGTGAATGTTCTGGCATACACTTGGAGTATCCAGATGTTCTCTCACGAGGCCCATCCACAAGGTGAAGGTCCCTTGGGCTTCGTCCTCCAAGGCTGAGTCCGCACAGGCCATGGATGGGTCTGTTGACGGGGAAGGCCGTTGCACACAGGAATGAGGAAGGTCATTCTCTTTCCCCTTTGAGACCTCCTGGGCCAGCAGAATCAAACCAAACTCACTGCCATCGAGTCAATTCCAAATCCACGTGACCCTCTAGGAAAGCTCAATTGCCTTTGTGTATTTCTGAGACTGCAACTTTTTATGGAAATAGAAAGCCTCATCTCTTTCTCATGGAGGGAATGATGGGTTCAAACTCTTGACTGTGTGGGCTAAAGCCTCTTCAACGTGTAGCCCACAAGCTACCAGCCACTCCTAGAAGGTTGCTATGAGTCTATAATGATGCGATGGCAGTGAGTGAGAGGGAGGGTCAGCAGAGTCATGCTGCCATGGTAGTTTAGATGACTTCTTTCTCACTGGGGAGTCAGCCCTCAGGAAAGCATGCCCTGGGGACCCCTCACCTCTCCATTTGGGGCTTCAGCCTCCAGGAGGGAAATTCCTCATGGCAGGACTTGGGGCCCAGGCTGTGTTTCCTTCCCATGGGGCAGCATGTTATGATGGGCCAGCAGCTGGCAACTAGCCCTCCCAGCTGGCTTCCTCGTCGATGGTGGTTTGGGCCCTGAGAATGGGAGCAAGACATGAGGAGAAGGCCAAGAAAACCAGACAGAAACCAGAGTGGCCTACAAATAATAATCATAAAATGTTTAATATTTATTGACAGTATATGAAGAAGGCTTCAAAATGTTCATGCAAAAAATAGGACTGAATGATAATAGATGTTTTCCTCCTACTAAGTGGGAGGGCTGAGTAGCACAAACAGTTAAGTGCTCAACTGTTCTCAGAACAGCCAGCAGTTCAAACTCACTCAGAGGCACCTTATAAGACATGCTTGGAATTCCCTATCCAAAGAGTCACAGCCTGGAAAATCCTGTGGAGCAGTTCTACATGCTCCGTACACATGAGGATCAGCTCACCATGAGTCGGAATCAACATGACATCAATATGCACTAGGGCATTGTTGCACCATCTTATTTCATTCTGACCACAGGGTCACACTCATAGTCTAGAGCAGTGGGTCTCAACCTTCCTAATGCCACAACCCTTCCATACACTTCCTCACATTGTGGTCACTCCCAAGCATAAAATTATTTTCATTGCTACTCCATAACTGTAATTTTGCTACTGTTATGAATCGTCATTTCAATCCATGATATGCAGAATATATTTTCATTGTTTCAAATTGAACATAATTAAAGCATAGTGCTTAATCACAAAAACAATATATAATTGTATATTGTAAAATACTTATTTCTCATTACAAATAAATGAAATTTTGTCTTGAAGCATGGTGTATCATGGGAGACAGTCTTCACACAGGGTACTCATATGTGGGCATATCTGCATGTGAGTGGACCCACCTGGAGACGGATAGAGGAGCGGTATCTCAGTTCCTAAGACCATCAGAAATATGTGTTTTCGATGGTGTAAGGTGACCTCTGTAAGAAGGTCGTTTGACCCCCCCAAAGGTTGAGAACCACTGTTCTAGAGGAGGGACCAAAGCCTTAGACAGGCCTTGCTGAAGACTGCACAGAAAGTAAGTGGAAGTCTTTGTCATCGATTGCTGCATAACCAACAGCCACAGCGACCTGAGGGTTGGCTATAGTTTGACTAATCTAAGCTGAACTTGGCTGCGCTTGGCTTCAGGTCACAGGGTAGGTTCTGGTCAGTTCCATGTGACTCTTCTTCTGGGACTAGTGGGTTCCATGCTACAGCAATGAAAGATCAAGAGGGCAAGCTCAATCTCTTCATGCATCATAACTTCTGACATCCCATTGATAAAAAAAATGCACTGGCTGAGCACAAAGGCAAAGGGGTTAGGAAATTCATTCTGCCGCTCAAAGACGCCATCAACCATAAGGATACCACCAGGGCTCAAAGCGTGATTCAGTCATGATAGCCTTCAAAGTCCACTGCCAGATCCTAGCATACAGACAGTTGCTGTGCTCCATCCCTCCTCTAAGTGGCTGTCTCACTGTTGCTAAGCACCAAGAGCCCTCTGCATTCATGTGCTCGCCCCTAAGCCCCTCACCAGGTGAGTTGCTCCCCCTCAACCTGGCTGTAGACAATCCCTTTCTCCCTTCCTGCTTCAGTCCTGGGTATTAGCACATGGTGCCATTTTCCTCAAGGAGCCCTGGTGAGGTATTGGGCCGCTAACCAGAAAGTTAGCAGTTCAAACCCACCAGCTGGCTCCATGTTGAAGATGAGGCTGTCTGCACCCAAAGATCCACCAACTCAGAAACTCAAAAGGGAAATTCGATGGTATTCTATAGGCTCACCATGTGTTAGAATGACCTTAATGGTAATGTATTTAGTTTGGGGGGCAGGGGTGTTGTTTTGTCTTCGATCATCATCTCCCTGGAGTCCTTCCTTTCATGCAAACAAATGACTCATAATTTCAAGGTCAGCAGTTCAAACCCACCAGCCACTCCATGGTAGAAAGAAGCTAAGTGTTTGTATAAAGATTTACACCCTTGGAGACCTAATGGAGGATCACTATAAGTCAAAATCAACCTGATGCCAGTGGGCAGTGGGAACCATATATCTGGATACAGCCAGAGTTCTTAGAGAGTCTGGTATCCACCTTTACCATGCCTGCAAGTAGAGGGCCCTCCTACTTTGTCACGGCAAGTTGTCATATGTGGTTAAGTAGGATGTGTGTTGCACATAGGCTCCGAGCATGAATGAGGCTAAACTCCAGTGCACACACTGCATGCCAAATCATGGACCTTGGCACGGGACCATGTCTATCCAGAGGAAAGTATACTTTTTTCCCAACAAGCCATCATCTGCCTGCCAAGCCATGCTGTGCCTACAAGGGGAAGCGGTGGGAGGGAGGGTGGCATCGCTTCGTGTAGTACCCACAAAGATACTGCCTAGGCTGAGAGTGACTGAGCCTCACCACGGTTGTAGAAGACTCAGATTCAAGTCCTGCTTTGTGCAATCTCTGCATTGTACAAGTGCCACCTAGGAAAAGCTGGCATTATCTTTCCAAGAAGAATGTTTGGTGGGACAGCAATTAAGTACTAGGCTGCTAACCAAAAAAGGTTGGCGGTTCAAACCCACCCAGTGACTCTGACTCTACTTTTTTTTTTTAATGAAATGTGCAAAGCCCTGGAATTAGAAATCCAAAAAGGAAGTGCATGCTCATCACATCTTGAACTGAAATAACTCAAGAAAAAACTCAAGCCTCAAGTTGCAGTATTGAAAGATTTTATACGCTGTGGTAGTTACATAATTTCATGTCAACTTGTTAAACAGGTTATAGGGGTGGAGTCTAGCCTGTCAATCAGGTCACAGCCTGATTGATGCCTCCTGGTGGGCATGGCCTTCTCTTGAGAATTCTGGGAGTTTTCTTCTCTTCCTCTCTAGAGGCAGGACACACTCTCTCTTCTTCACATTCCTGTTGACAAGTAACTTGGAGCTATGCTGATGTCAGTCAGAGCCCTGGAGTTGGAGGAGCCACATGAAGCTAGCTCTGAGATGCTTCCATGACCACTGGATCCACAAGACTTTCCACCCACTGGCCTGCGATCTTCCTGTCCCTGGGGATCACTAAGAGTTGAAATACACTTGCCAGTACTTCCCCTGACCTTTCCAAGCCTCCTTTAGTTGTTATCGCTGAAAGTCATCCAGTACTCAAAGAGGGGTGAGGGCTACAGAGTGGGACCCCTGGCCTCCAACAGGCCCAGGAACAAGCCCAGCCCACGCCTCTCTGACTTTGAAGGTGGAAGCCAGTACTCCTGCCTAATTATTTTGATTTGATTTTGGTTTTGCCTCACTCTTGGAGAACTCAAGCTCAAGCTCAAGAGGAAAGAGAGAGAGAGAGAGTTATTGCTGGAGAAGCCTGGCAAGCCTCCTGGCATCCTGGATGTCGCTGCTGATTGGAATCATTGAAGAGCATTATTTATTCATTGTTTGGCTTTGGCTTTTTATTTGGACTCCACATTGGAAGGGCTCATTTCCCTTCTCCTCTCTCCCATGCTCCTTCCCCTCTCTCCTCTCCTCTCTCCAACATTTGTTACAGCTGCGTTTTTCAAACCATTGACTGTCTAGAGGGTAAGTGGAATGACACAGCTCATAATGTGCAAATAAATGGGAAAGCAGCTCGTCAGCTCGAGTGGAATGAATTACTGTCGCCGGGGAAGTGCCCTGATGGGGAGCAGCTGCCCGGGAGGCAGGCGGCGAGAGCAGGGACAGCGCTGGAGTGGCCGGAATCACACTTCCTATGATTTATCAAAGAGCACTTCAGAGCTCCTCTGAGGCTTTCAATCGGCACGGAAAAGGCCTCGTGGCACCGGGCGCTGGCGGAGCAGAGTGATTAGCGGTCTCAAATGCTTGACCCTGGGCTCGGCTTCTGGCCAGCGGAGCCGGAAATCCTCAAAGACACTCAGGAGAGGCAGTCAAGAGGGGGCAGTTCCTGGAGAGAGCACTGGAAGCCAAGGTGTGTCCCAGGATGTGGTGAGCAAGTTTCTGGGAGGGGCTCCAGGGCCACAGGGAGGATAGCAGGAATCGTTGTCAGGAACCCAATACCTACACACCTTATGCACAGGTGTCTGAAACAGCGACCTTGGTAGCCCCCAGCGGGCTGGTCAGGTATCCAGCCAAAGTTGGGGATATGGAAAAAACCAAACTCACTTCACGTTGTACGCTCCTTGGAAAAAAACAAGTGAAACAGAACATCTACAGGAGATTCTCTTTACTCGCCTCTAAGTTTACCATTGAGAAGTAATCCTGACCAGCGCTCTGTGAGCAGTGTTGCAGGCCTCTACGGAGACAATGAATCATGGAAGGAGGCGGATGGAAAGAGAAGCAAGAGGAGTCTGGTCACTTTTTCCTGCGCCCATTCTCTCCATCTTTAGGACTTGTCTGTGTGGTTCCATGGATAGGCAGGTGGAGCCTGCCATCACTTGGTGCCAACTCGTGAGGGCTTTACATAAAACACAACGATGCCCACCCCGGTGTTCATAGCCACCGGCTCTCTGAGTCTGCCTGTGGCTGGCATGCCGGTCCAGCTCTGGAGGGCCTCCCCCACGCCCTAAATTATCAACTGCTGCACTCACAGAAATACCACAAGGGGATCGCTTTAACACACAAAACTTTATTTTCTCATACTTGGAACTTGATAGCCTTCATGATATCCTCATGCCATGTTCCTCTTTGGAATCTGGCTTGAGTTTCTGGCTGCTCCCTGCCCATGTACTGCCGGAACTGTTGTTGAAGGAGCTTGAGCAATATTTTGCTTGAATGTGATAAGAGGCTACTATTCCAAATGTAGGGTGCTGGCTTTAGGGACAACTTTCTCAACTTGTAGACTCGGGGGGGGGGGGGCATTCCTTGTCTCTTGAACGTCTCTTTCCTGGCACCGTGGAAATCTCCTTGTGACTTGGCACCTGCCTCCCCCTTTCTCTGTAAACTCTGCTTCTTCTGTAGTCTGCCCTCAGAGCCCTGGTGGTATAGTGGTTTCATGCTGGGCTGCAGTCCACACGGTCAACAGTTCAAAACCACCAGCAGCTCCTCTTTAGGAGCTCCACACACCTCCACGCACATGGTGTCCTCCTCCAGCACGAAGGTCGCCAAAACAAATGAGTTGAACAAAGTTCTGTTATGGTCCATGAGGTTTTCCTTGGCCAATTTTGGGAAGTGGATCACCAAGCCTTTCTTCCTAATCTGCCTTCTTCTGGAAGCACCACTAGAAGTCTGTCTACTGTGGGGGTCCCTGCTGCCATTGAGATAGCTTCCAGCTTGACAGTCACCTGCAAGAGCCTGCCTGATGGCAAACTGACAGGTGGTAGCATTTGTTCATAGGAGATGGTAAAGCAACATTGATTTTCATTGAAGTTAATTTTTTCCTTTACCAAGAAGAATTACAGGCTGGGCAGTTGGGTTCAAAGTTGGAGCGGGGCACTGGCGAGAAAACTGAGGCTCAGAGAAAGGACAGAATTCCATGGCTGGGCACTGCCTCTCAGGAGGGCGCCTACAGTTAGTCCCTGGCCAGCTGAAGAAAAGAGGTCCGTCCCCCACCACCCAGCTGTCTTCAGCACCACAACAGAATGTAGATAAATACGCCAGAGTCATCAGGAAATGAAACCAAGGAAATATGATCGCGGGGCCTTAAGGGGTCAGCAAAGGTTTGGAGTAAGAGGCAGTTCTCCAGAATGGAAGGCTTATGGCAGGAAGAAGGGCCATTCAAATAAAGGCGGTTCAGTATCATTATGTGGAAGAAGTTCAGACAAAGTGCTCCTTAGAAGCAAGGATGGCGGGACTTCCTCTCAGGTACCTTAGATGTGCTATCAAGGGAAGCCGGTCCCTGGGAAAGAGCAGCATGCTTGGTACAGTACCAAACCCAAACCAAACTCATTGCATCGAGTTGATTCTGACTCATGGGCATCCTGTAGGACAGGGTAGAACTGCCCCTGTGGGTTTCTGAGACTAACTCTTCATAGGAGTAGAAAGGCCCATCTTTCTCCCGTGGAGCGGCTGGTGTTTGTGAACTGCTGACGTTGTGGATCACAGCCCGATGGGTAATCGCTACTATGGCTCCTCTGGTAAAAGTACGGGGTCAGCCCCAAAGAGGAAGGCCCTGAAGGAGATGGCTTGCCACAGGGACGGCACCCCTGGGCCCAAACATAACAACAATTGTGAGGCTGGCACAGGACCAGGCAGGTTTCATTCTGCTGTGCACAGGGTCACTGTGAGTCAGAGCTGACTCGATGGCACCTGACAACAACACCATCTTCCTGTGGGCTCTCTGGGTGCCGTGTGGGTGCGGTCCATGATAAGTGTTTTTTGTAGGGTCATGGCAACATTCTGGGGGGAGGGCAGGTGCCCCCTCAGGAGGCACTGCTACTGCTTTCTCCTGTTGCCAGAGTTCACTTTTGTGCCTATCACCCATGCCCTGATGTACTCATTTATTCATAACGGATCCATTCATTCCTGGGTCTTCGATGAAAACAGTAGGTGAGAGAGAAAGCACTGCACATGTGCGGACATGGTGCGAGGTCTGGCAAGCAAAGCAGGCACAGCCCTGGCCCTCCAAGACCTCACACTCTAGTGGGGGAGATGGGTGTTCGTGAGTCATCACAAAACAAATGTAAAACCAACCACAGGGATTTTTCAGGGGAGACATGGGGTTCAAGAAGAGCCGTAAATGTGAAGAGATCTATGAGGAAAGGCTCCAGGGAGGCCTCTCCCAAGGAGATAATGCTTGTGTTAGACAGGGTTCTCTAGAGAGACAAAACCAGATTGCTAATAATTATATACATATATATGTATGTGTTTTATAGATAGATAGATAACAAGAAATAAACAGAAAAATTATAAGTCAGTACAAATGACTCAGGTCAAATCACTCCCGTGAGACAGTTGTGAGACACTGGCAGTCCTTCAATTCTTGAAGGCCGCCAGGTAGTCTTCTGTAGAGAAATTCAGGCTATTCAGTCACAGGCAGCAAATAGCAAGGCAGGTCACCAACAGTCAGCCAGATGACAGGGTCTGACAGTCCCCAGTTCAAGAGATGTAAATTCCTATTGTGTGGCGAAGCAGGCCTTGAAGGAACCTCAAATTACAGCGACACAGTCCATCGGTTAGGTGTCCCACAGGTAGTGTAGCTTGCAAATTGAGGCACAGACAAGCAAGGCAGCCACACACTGGTCCAATGATCAAAGAGAAAAAGACAAGAAAGGTGAGGCTCAACGAGCCATTTATCTCTAAGCTCTTCAATTCGTCCCACATGTGTTTATCGGTCAGGTTGGCACAAAAAACTAACTACCTCAGTGCTCAAGTCAAGACCTGAAGGATCAGCAAGGAAAGAAAGAGCTATCCTGGATGTGGATTAGAGAAACAAATTTTACAGACACTCGTGTATAGGAAAGCTTTACATATGAAAGCAATCGAATACTGAGAAAACATCCCAGCCCGATCCAGATCAAGTCCATAAGGCCAATAAAGTCCTCTTCAGAATCCCAAAACACATACAATGGCGCCAAATGCAGGAAGATCACAGGCCAGTGGGTGGGAAGTCTTTTGGATCCAGTGGCGTTGTAAGCATCTCAGTGCTGGCAGGGGTCTCCACGTGGCTGCTCCAACTCAGGCACTAGCATAGCTCCATGCGTCTTGTCAGCTGCAATATCTCCCAGGGAGTGAGCATGTGTCCCGCCTCCAGTGAACTATTTATCTCCTTAGCACCTCCAAATGAGGCGATCAAGCTGGGACCTGATTGACAGGCTAAACTTCACTCTTCATTCTTAACATTCAAACTGGCAACAGATTGTGTAACTACCGCAGATGATACCTCTAGCCAGTACATTCCCTGGTGGCCTGATATGCAAGAGCATCTGTAATCGATTGATTAGCATTACCCCCTGTGTTACAGCCATCTGGAACATTGTCATGACTGGATTTGGAAACAGAGACTTGCAAATGTAATCCATAATGGATCTCAAAATGAGCTCACCCTAGGATTAGGGAGAGCCTTAATCCAATGACTGGGATCCTTGTAAAAAGAAGAGAGGACACAGTGAGAAGAAAGTGATGCGAAGAAGAAGGCTGACATTGGAGTGATGTTGCCATGAGCCAAGAAACACCAAGACCCCCAGAAACTGGAAGAAAATGAGTAAGAATTCTATTCTACAGCCTCCGGTGGAGGGGGACCCTACAGACACTTTAATTTTGTATTTCTAACTTTCAAACTGTGAGACAGTACGTTTGTGGTGTTTTAGGTTACCAAGCTTTGGCAGTCTTGGGAAATTAATACAGCGTCTGAGGGAGATAACCCACCTGGATTTTGTGTGAAAACCTGCCTGGAATAGATGGTTAGGCCAGCCATGGTGATGAGGCCAGCCATGGTGATGAGGCCAGCCATGGCGATGAGGCCTTCTCTCATTTTTCATTGCCCTTTGTATCATCTGCCTTGGCTGCTTTCTACTCTGGGGCCCCAGGGGTATGAACTCTCTCCTTGTTTCCTCCGAGGAGCCCTGGTGATATAGTGGGTGACATGTTAGGCTGCTTACGCAAGGTCAGCAGTTTGAAACCACCAGCCACTCCATTGGAAAAAGATGACGTTTTCTACTCAGAAACCCACACGGACAATTCTACCCTATCCTGTAAGGTTACTATGAGTCATAATTGACTCAATGGCAGTGAGGTTGTTGTTTATTTTTCTCCCCTCCCTGCACTGGAATGAGCCAGGGATATTCAAGGGCTCTAACCACCTTTCCCATCAACCCAAGGTGAGACTAAACTTCTGGGACTGCAAACTCAACTCCACCCAACCCCACCCACCTTGCTGCACAGAGAAGATGCTGGCCTGAGACCCGACTTTCCCTTCCATCCTCACCACCACCTACAGCAAGGCCTCTCAGTCTCTACCTGCCTTGCTGGAAACACTGCTTTTCTCCAAGGCCAAGTCGTTACTGTGTGCTATTAATTGTGAGCGACATCCATGTTTCCTGGCATTTGAACATCACTGGAAAGGGCAGGCTCTTGGGACATTGTTGGCATTACCTGCATGTGGGTGTCAGATCGACAGAAAGCTTCATTGTTCCAAAGAAAACCCAGAAGACAATAGTTGAACATTCGTTTGAGAAGGCATGGGTATTCACAGCTCTGAGTCCTGAAAAGTTGGCTTCAGAATGTGCAGAAGGTTTAGTAATTCCTTGGTCTAACGACTTCACTTAGATTTTCCTTTTTATGTGTGTAGGAAAGTGATTTATGATAAAGTCTGTGTTTATATAAGTGTAAATGAGCTCTTTCATGAAGTATGAAACAAAAAGTCTCAGTGATTAAAGAAGCATTGGAAATAACCCAAGTGCCCATCAGCAGATGGATGGATAAGCATAACAGGCCCATATGCACAATGAAATATTATTCTGCCACACAGAGAGACAAAGCTCTGATACATGCTCTGGAATGGTTAAACCTTGGAAGCTTTATTGAAAGTGAAATAAATCAGGTATAAGCAGACAGGTAGGTATCTGAAATATTGAGAATAGGCACCTACGTAGAAACAAAAGTAGATGGTTGGTGATCAGGGACTGGGGAATGATGGGAGGTACTGATGGAAATCTATTGGTGAGGTAGTTTATTATGGCAACCTGGCTGATAAACACATGTGGGGTTAATTGAAGGGCGGAGGGATAAATGGCTTGGTGAGCCTTTCTAGTTCTCAGGTCTCTTGCTTTCTGATGGTTGGACCAGGGTGCAGCTGCTTTAGCCAGTTCCCTGCTTTAGCTGGCAAGGCTCACTTCCTGCAAGACATCCCTGAGGAGAAGCCACATGGACCTACCCCGATGCAGCCCTGGGTGCTAGAGCAGCCGTGTGGAGACACCTGCCAGCGCTGAGATGCTTACACATTCACTGACTCGGCTTTTCTCCTGCAGTTGGCATCATTGTGTCTGTTTTGTGAGATGGAAGAGGACTTTGTGTATTGGTGTTGGACATCTGGGTTCATGGGTTAATGTTGGACTTGTGGGCTTGGGCAGCACTGGGTCGGGATGTTTTCTTGATGTGCACTTAACCTTTATATAAAACTCTCTCTTATACATGAGTTTCTGTGGATGTGTTTCTCTAAAGCACCCAGACTATCACAACTGGATATAGTGATCCCACATTGCTAATGGCAAACCTTGTGAAGGTAATGAATGCCACTCGATTGCACCTTGAAAAAAATGGTTAAAGAGGCAAATTTATGTTAAATCTACTTTATCGCAATAAAAAATTTAACGGATTAAAAACTATGACGCATGTACACACTGCAGCTAGAGATGACTTTTTACTTTCTGAGTACATAAAATGATTATACATTTTATAATGAAGGAAATTCAATAAAGTGCAGTCATAAATGTTAACACTGTTTATCGCCTCCTTGTCTCAACACGCCCAGGACGGACTCTACCCGGGCTTAACCATGTGGCGAGGGCTTAATAAAAACTTCTGGAATTGACTTGAATGAACCACCAGCTACCTCCAAGTGATAATCACAGGATTCAATATTCAGAGGAAAAAAATGTGTTTGGGGAAGTTGGAAAAGAAATCGTTGAGTGAACACCCAGGAGAAAGGCTGAGTCAATACAGGAAGATAATTTATTGAAATATTAATTAGAGTTTGTTCTTTCTCTAGCTTTCCCTTCAAACAGGTAGGCGGGCTTTGTAATTCTTGGCCTCCAGAGTTTTAGCCAGGCTGCAAACAGACGCAGTCTGAAGTGAAAGGTTTTCTCTGGTCGTTTGGAAAAGGCAAAACTAAAGTTATTGACGAAATAACAACCAAGTGAATTTCTAGGGAGCCAATTCAGACTCATAATGGCCCTGTGTAGCAGAGTAGAACCACTCCATCGGGTTTCCATGGTCTCACCTATGTGGGATGCAGTATCAGGAGGGAGTATTACAAGCGGAAGAACCCCGAGAAGATGGATTGACAGCTGTCACGGAGGTTGCAGCCAAGAGCTCAGACATAGGAACCGCTTTGAGGACAGACGGGACAGCGCTTCATTCTGTTGTGTATTTGGGTTTCTAGGACTTAGGTAGGACCAACTTGGTGACACCCTAACAACAATAACTCATTGTGGGAGCAGACAGTCACATCTGTGGCTGGTAGCTGGAAAAGATTGGATGGGGTCTTCCCGGAGATTGGAGTACATCAAACTGAAAAACCAAATTCACTGCTATCAAGTTGATGCTGACTCATGGGGACCCTATAGGACTGGGGAGAACTGCCCTCATGAGACTCCTGACTGGAACTCTTGATGGGGAATAGAAAGTCTCATTTTAGTCCTTGGAGCAGCTGGTGGTTTTGAACAGCCGACCTTGTGGTTCGCAGCCCAGTGCATATCCACTGCACCATCAGGGCTCCTGGGAGTGCCTCAAAGGAGTCTGAAAGTGGGAACCAGTGAGCTGAGCAGAGGCTGAGAAGGGGGCTGGGGAGCCTACTCTCTGGGGAGAGTCCCTGGTCATTCAACTGGTGAACACAGTGGCTGCTAGCCGAAAGGCTGATCAGAGTCCATCCAGGTAGACCTCAGAGGGAAGGCTTGCTGATGAACTTATTTTTAAAAACCAGCCATTGAAAACGTTATAGAAAACGCAGTTTTACTCTGACACACGCAGGACTTGCTGGGAGTCGGAATTAACTTGACAGCAGCTGGTAGTAGATCCTGGGCAACCAAGTGACGCCTGCTTGCCTGCCTCCCATGAGCAGGTGGCCTGGGACCCCTGACCCTGAAGGGTCCTCACTGCGGAGGCAGGAGAGGCCTGTGCACTGCCACCACGTAAGGTCAGGAGTGGCTGGCAGCCCCTCTCAGGATTTGGTGGGGAGGGGGAGGGGGGGTGATGAACTTGGCCCACAATCAGATTTCCTACCATCCAGGCAGCATGAGACGCCCAGTTAGAATGAGCACATTTAAAGAGAGGCAGTCGCGGTTCCGTGGAGGATGCTCATCTTCCAACGGGAACCCAGAGTACCTTCCTGATGAGCGCCCCTCCGCGGTCCAGGGACCGCAGTTGATGCTCATGCACACACGCACGGCGTGAGAGCCTAACTCCCCGGCAGCTAACAACACACGGACGTTAAGGAAAAAGACAGCACACGCTATTGCGCAGTCATTTGAGTTTGTAAACGCAACTCTGTGCCACGTGACTCTGGCCAGCCGATTCTGGCAACTCAAGGGAGAAGCCCCGTGTTTCATTTCAAGATCACGGCGAGGGAGTTTCTAAAAGCCCAAGGCCTTGGCACTCCCTCGCTTAGCGTCCAGGCAGTTTTGGAGCACCTCTGGAAGTCTGCAGCCCCTCCTTCTCCCCAGGCCACAATGAACAGTTGTAATGGGCTTGGCAGTCACGTGTCCCTCGAAGGCCAGCCCTCCTGGACGGCTGTTTGCAAACTCCTCTTCCAGAGCAGCTCCCCTTGAAGAGAGTTGCTACACAATCATTACAAATTGATTGCAAAAGAGCTAACAATCATGATTAAATCATTAAATTCTTGTCTACGCTTCAGAGAGCGGTGAGAAAATTAACTTCCCACCAACCTAATTTTTTCCTGAACATGAAATAATGATTTTCTGCCCGTCTAATTACAAAGCCAACATCTGATCAAGCCAGCATCCAGAGGGGATTATCGCATGCACGAGTATTAGACCTCATTACCAGCTTGAGTGCAAAATTATTACATCTTGTAATTGGATGGTGAGATTTATATACAGATCGGCCCGGTTTCTGTAAGATTGTAATTACAAGCTTCGTTGGTTAGCTACTTATCACTCAGCACAGAAGAGAGGAAAATAAGCAACAGAAAAGGCATTTCATTAACCCATAA
Source organism: Tenrec ecaudatus (assembly GCF_050624435.1). Lineage (NCBI taxonomy): Eukaryota > Metazoa > Chordata > Mammalia > Afrosoricida > Tenrecidae > Tenrec > Tenrec ecaudatus. The sequence continues at coordinate 46,102,439 of NC_134547.1, forward strand.
CCCTATCAAGGGAAAGCCACTGTAACACCCATGTCTGCATTAGGGAGAACAGCTAAATTCACAGATGAAACAATTTATTATACTCTTTGCAAATGGGATTGCGTTTAGTTTACCCCCTAATGAACTCTTTGGGTAAAGTGTCTGAACAAACCATTCATTTTATAGACAACTAGGTTCAATACAGTAATTATAAGGGGTAACTGACTGAGATAAATGCTCACCTGCTTAGAAGCAGTTGATTAGAGGCAAAATTGCGGGGCGCCAGGCGCCCGCACAAAGGACCAGGGAGCCTTGGCATTCCCGGGGATCCGCGGGCAGGAGCCCGCCCGCCAGTCGACGGGCAGGCAAAGCTGGGCGTTCGTCAAGGTTGGCTGGCACGGGCGAGGTTTAATAAAGCTGCAAGGGCGACGACGCAGTTTAACAATTTGGGGGGCACTGGCGTGGAACGCAGAAATTTAAATATAGCCTGATGAAGGCTCGTGTTTGTGGCCACTGCATGCTCCAGATGCGCGACCTAAATTAAATGTTACCTTTTCACATGTTTATGGTATAACAAGGGGCCTCACACAAAGTCAGCTGGCAGGGTGTGACCGGGCGAGGCGGGCGATGACAGGATGCTGTGAATAGCAGTCTGCTGGCCCATAAGCTTTCTTCCAGGAGCTGGGGACCTGTTTGTGCCTTCTCTACCCCCCCCACTACCACCACCACCAGTCCCACCCCAGGATGATATAGTTCTATAGTTCACGACGCATGGAAGTTCTACTTAAGGGAAACCAAGTTCAGTGTCTATAAATAAAGTTTTATTAGAACACAGCCAGATTCATGGAAGAGGGCCCTTTTCTGTATTAAGAGAGTAGAGGTCCATGGTGGTCATGCTCTTACACGGTCCTGATCTGGGCATGTATCACCAATGTTTGCCAGCTCCTGCTGCATCCATCAACTACGCTGCACACAGAAGCTCAGGATCTCCTTGGTGCTGGGTCCATGACAAGGGAGAAGAAAATGTTTGCTATGGGTTCAACCCTGATTCAAGGTGAGCCCTTGTGGGGGTCAGAGTAGAACTGTGCTCCACTGAGTGTTTCAGAAGTCCATGGCTAGCCCTGTCTTTCAAGGAGCCTTTTGGAGGGACTCCAAACTCCACCCTTCCCGGTAGCAGCCAACTGTGTTAACCATATGCCTCACATCGGGCTATGACACATCCCTCTCTTCTCAAGTTCACCATCTGCTGGAGAAGTGGGCTTAGAAGCTGTAGGAACCTCCCAGCATCCATTTTGGCTTCTCTCGTGTTCCAGATTTTCTCTGGAATGCCAGCCTCACTGTGACATGCTCTTTTTAGCTAACGGGTAAGGCACATATGACTCACAGCTGCCACTCAGAACAGGATGGTCACCTGGCTGCCATGACTGTCTCAAGGAGGAATGTGTGGTGTCATCAGAAGGCATGAGCAGCAATCTGCAACTGATCAGGGGAAAGGGTACCCTCTCTTTCACTGTGGCAGAACCCCCATGACTTTGCTCAACACAGAGCACCTTGATGCCCTGTGGAGCCTTGGCAAAGTGCCCAAAGAGGAGATAGGAGCAGAAAGATGGAGAGAGACCAGGTTCTGGTGTCACTGTGGGTGGACTTGACTTCACCTGGACCTGATATCCATCTATACTCAGACTTGTCCATTTTATGAGTCAATAAAGTACTTTTTTTTTGCTTAAATTGGTCTATCTTTAGTAACACCAGAAAGAACCTAGCTGATTGATACACAGACAGACAGACAATGATGTGTGGGAGGTATGATCAGCACGCTGCAGAAATACGGAGCTGAGCTTGATTCTGCTGCAGGCTCACTGAGCACTTCATTAAAGCCTGAGCTCTGTAAGGCCAGTCAGATTTTTCATCGATACAGAAAATGGGTGGTCTAATTAGAGGTGGAAGGGCCAGCCAGGGCCCCAGCAGGAAAGCCTGGCATTGATAGCAAAACAGTGTCAACGGGAGATGGGGAATGTGGAGGTTAGGATCAGAACAAGCAAACACTCTGGACTCTCACCTCATTTCTTCTGAGCCACTGGGGATTGAGTCGAAGACACCAGAGCCCTCTTAGGCAGAACGTGTGTGGGTAACAGCCCAGAGATGCATGCTGTACAGATTCTAAGATGACGTCAATGATCCCCCTCTTCCTGCCATTCACACAGTAGTTCAATCCCCTCGCTGACAGTGTGGGGGGAATCCGTGCCTGCTTTCTACCCACTAAAGCATAGCAAAGGTGATTGATTGGATGTTACTTCTTCATTAGGTTACATGGGAAGGTGTGTTAGGCTGGAATGACTAGAGAAACAAATTCAGAGACATTTATGTGTGTAAGACAGAGCTTTATATCAAAGAGTAATTGTATGTTAAGAAAGCATCCCAACCCAGTCCAGATCAGGTCCATAAGTCCAATATTATTAGCCCGTAAATTTGATTCTAGTCCATGAATCACTCTTCAGACTCACGAAGTCACATGCAATGATGTAGCATGCAGGAAAATCACAAGCCAGTGGGTGCAGAATCTTGTGGATCCAATGGCAGTGGATGCATCTTCAAGGCTCTGGCTGCCATCAGTGTGGTTCCATGTGCCTTATCAACAAGAAGGTGAAGCAGAGAGCAAGAGAGAGAGAGAGAGAGAGAGAGAGAGAGAGAGAGAGAGAGAGAGAGAGAGAGAGGCCCGCTTCTTCTGATGGCAGAATCAAGAGAGAGGAAGTTCCCAGAATCCTCATGAGAAGACCCCACCCACATCAGGATAGACTCCACCCCTATACTTATTTATCAAGTTGACATGGAACTATGTAAATACTTCCGAAGGTGACTTCCACCTTGCTAGTGTCATTGTCCAAAGGTCTGCAATCCGAACCCACCAGTTACTCAGAGGAGAAAGGTAAGGCTTTCTGTTCCCTTAAGGTTTACACTCTCAGGAACCCATAGGGTCAGTTCTACTTTGTCCTATAGAGACACCATGAGTCACAAATGCCTCGATGGCAGTGAGTTTGATTTCGGTTGTGTAGTACTGTTGCTGTTAGGTGCCATACAATAAAGCCCTATATGTCACAGAACAAAATGCTGCCTAGTCGTGCAGCATACTCGCAATAGTAGATATGTTTGACGCCAGTGTTGCAGCCACTTCATCTGATTGAGCGTCTACCTCTTTATTTGCTGACCCCCCACCCCACCCCACTTGACCAAGCATGATGCCCTTCTCCAGGAATTGGTTCCTCTGATAACATGTCCAAAGTAAGCAATACAATGCCTCGCCATCCTTGCTTATACGGAGCATTCTGGTTGCGCTTCCTCCAAAACAGATTTGTTCATTCTCTGGGAAAGTCCATGGTATACTCAATATTCTCTGTCAATGCCACCATCAAAACGTGTCAATTTCTCTTTGGGCTTCTTTTTCATCATCCAGTTTCTGCATGCATATGAGGTGACTGAAAAAAACCAAACACACCTTGAGAAACAATGGGCGGGCCTGGAAAGTGGACATAAACACCCATAAAATGCAAACTCCTTAGACCACTCAACCATTCGAAGCCAAAAGGGCAGCATTTGTCCAGGGGTAAAGGCCAGAAGGCAGGAAAGGATCACAAAGAAGGATCGATGGAGATAGGGAACACCCGGGGAGGTGGGGAAAGTGTTGCTGCGCCTTGAGGGCTGCAATCAATGTCACATAACAAAAGATCCAAATTGTTGAAAGGGAACGCAATCAGCTTGGTCAACTGACTCAAATCACATCAGAAAGTGTTTGTTTGTTTGTGAATAGCATGGCTTGGGTCAGGTGTACCTTAGTCCTCCCAGTGACAGCTGTCTTGACTTCTGATTTAATGGATATTGATTGTGGATCTAAATAAAGGGAAATCCTTGACTTCCTCAATCTTTCCCCTGTTTACCATGACGTTGTGTATTGGTCCACATGTGAAGAGATTTGTTTTCTTTTATGATGAGATAAGGTCCATACTGAAAGCTGTAGTCCTTGATCTTCATCAGCGAATACTTCAAGTGTGTTTCTCTTTGGGCTAGCAGGGTTGTTAATGAGTCTGTCTCTGATCTTGGTACCATGTCCTTCTTCTTAAAGCTCAGTTTCTCTGATTATTTGCACAGCATACAGACAGAAGAAGTGCGATGAAGTACTTTCCCTGATTTTGAACCAAGCAGCATCCCTTTGTTCTAGTCCAACAGCCACCCCTTAGTTCATGCGCAGATTCATCCTGAGCACAACTAAGTGTTACGGCATTTCCATTCCTTGCAATGTTATCCATAATTTGTTATGACCCGCAGAGTGTGATATTTGTGTAGTCAGTGAAACTCATCTTCCTAGTATTGTTCGTGGTCAACCAAGATCCATCTGACATCTGAAATGCTAGTCTTATTCCATGTCCTCTCTGACAGCAGCTTCAATTTCTGGCAGCTCCCTGTTGATGTACAGCCACAATAGTTTTTGAATTACCTTCAGCAAATTTTTGCTTGCCTGTGATTTTGATATTGTTAAACCATTCTCAAATTCTGCTGGCTCCTGTCTCTTAAGCAGTGGGCACAAATACGGATCTCTTCCCATCAGTTAGCCGGGTATCTGGTTTCCAAATTTCTTGTCATGATGCAGCGAGTGTTGCCAGGGCTGCATCCTTTTGTTGAATCGCCTCAGTTGGAATTCCCTGGAGTCTGCTTTTTCCCCTATGTCTTCCATGCGGCTTGTCCTCCTTCCCTCAGGCCTTTGCTAGAAGATTCTATCTGTTGCCTTCTTGGCTTGTGCACTTTGATGAAGCAAGCTGCCTTTCCTTATACATTTTAACAGCCACATTATAAGGGGAAAACAATGGTTATCTAATCAGATCTGAGAAGTTGTCAAGAAGAGTTGGCGATATCAAAAGGATCATTTGGAATATAAATATATATCTCCATATTGTTGACACCTACTTCTCCCGAGGGTGTGCTGGAGAGGGCCATGGGGCAAAGAACGGAGGGTGAGCTATGACCAACACTCAGCTAGAAGGTAAACCCTCAGTCCAATAGCCCTCAAGACACTGAATTACACCAACAGTGACATAAGCTTGAAAGTAGATTCTTTCCCAGTCCAGGTATCCGATGAAACTCCCGCTGCTCAATTCCCTGATTGCAGCCTTGTAAGAGATCTTAAATCAGAGAACCCTGCTCAGTTCTGCCTGGCTTCCTGACCCACAGAAGCTGTGAGAAAATAAATGTGTGTTGCTTTGACTGGTACGTTTATTATATAATCACAGAAGTAAAATTCTTATACACCCAACCCAGCAAAATCTCGGTCCTTGGCAACTTAGTTTACTCGAGATAATGCAAGACAAAAATAGTAAACAGAAGAAAGCCTCTGGCAAGGGGGAGGGATATCAGACTCCTCATTCTGAAGTCAAGTTTAATGGCAGTCCGTCTCAAACCTTTCCTTCCAGGTGTGATTCATTTTAAAGGAACATGTTTGAATCTCTACATCAGTGGTTACCAATTTGTTAAAAGTCATCCTCTACACGCCACCACCCACATATATATGAAAAAATATGTGATGACCTTTTTATTCTATATTATTTTTCTTTGTTTATTGGCACCCTTTCCTGGCTGCAGGAGGACAAGGAGGGGGACTTTTCAGTGCCTCTAAGTCAGTGTTTTGTGGAGAGGATGGATGAATGTATACAGTAGAGCACACAAAAGCCACACAGAACAACTCACCACATCTGTTGCCATTGAGTTGGGTCCAGCTCCTGACCATGCGATGTCTGATGGAGGAGAGCTGCTTCTTTGGTTTGGGCTTTCTGGGCCTTACTCATCCCAAAGCAAATAGCCAGGCCTTTCTTCGGTGGAGTCCCTGGTTGGGTTCACATCCACAATCTTCATGTTAGCAGCCAATCAAAACAAAGATACACGCACACTTTTTTTAAACTCTAAACACGATGAAGATAAAATGAGCAGCATTTTCCGTGAGCGGGGTTGTGATATGTTCTTGAGTGAATATCTCAGGATGCAGGCACAATATGCCCAGAGGGAGAAGTCGGCATCAACAAGATGGAGATAGAAGTTCATATTTCAGGTTATCTTTGTTGATCATTTCAAATGTTTGCGGCCAAATTTGTTTCCAGTCTGATTAGCTAGCCATTGGTTTTACTTCATCATGTGGCTGATGACTGTCCATGAGAAGGGGAGGTGACAGCCGGACCATGTTCCTCTTCACTGGCTCTGGCTGTGTTGGGCTGTGTTCTCTAGAGAAACCAAACCAGGGACACTTATATGTATCATCTGCAGAAAGATTTATATCAAGAAATGGCTTACATCATTGCAGAAAGAGGTAAGTCTGGTCCAGATCAAGTCAGGATGAGCAGGGTGATGAAGCAGAGCCAGCACGGCCACAGGTGCAGGATGCAGAGGTAATACAAATCTGAAGTCTGCGGAACGAATCCACTGTCGGTCCTCTGCTCCTGGGATGAGTGGATGCAGTAACAGGAGGTCAAGGAAGCAGATTGGGGGGTGGGGTGGGCGTGGGAGGAGGCGCAGCTGCAGCAGAAGGCAGAAGACTGAAGAGAGTTCAACTCTGCTCCATCTGTCTCTATACAAAAGACTTCACCCAAGAGGTGTCATCAGGCTGTGGCCCTGCGATAGGTTGGGCTCTGCTCCTACTCTTCCCCAGGAGGGTCAACCTGACATAATCCCTGACCACCACACTGGCATGATCAGTAACTTCCATTGTGATGACTTGGCGGGGGCCTTCTTTAGCTAGCTACTTGCTCTTTTGGTGAAGGCTGCTTTACTTAAACACGACCCGATAATCTGTCAATCACACTCATCTGGAGCATGAAACCACAACTCTCCAGGAAGGGCAGAACGCAAAAATTAATACAGAGGAGAAAAACTATCCACTCATCCACATGGCAAGTGCTACCTCCCCACTCAGGATACCTTATAGAATTTATGGAACACGCGAATTATGTGACATAGAGTTGAGTGATGGGACACGTGTCAACACAGGGATGAAAAATTAATATTTCATTTCTTTCCCATGTTTTGAGCAAAAAATAAGTAGACATTATATCATGCTAGGGAGCATGGGTGGCAGAGGAAGTAATACATTGAGATACTCACCACACCATCAGCAGTTGAAAGCTGGTGACACCCCTAAACCTTTGCAACCCATGCCTTGCCTGAGATTGGTGCCATGCCCACAGGAATTGGGCACTAGGTACATCACTCCCTCATCTCAAGTCTGGTGGACCCCCCTCATCAGAACAGAAGAACACACAGTGCTGGGGCCCTGGCCACATCTGGGTGGGCAACAACTTCTTCCATAGCCAATTTCCCTGCCTCCTGTACCTGAAAGAATTTGTCCTGGTAACAAGCACCCTGAATTCTGCCACCAGATCAGGTGCCCTAACGCCAGACAACATATATGCAGGCAGCAACTTTGCTTCAGCTTAAAGACCCCGGCCCCTCCTTCCCACTTTCTGAGTTCTTTGGCTGGCAGAGCAAATGCCCTTCCCTACATAGTTTTCTCCTTTTTCTCAATTCCTTTCTTATCCTTTCTCGTTCTGCTTTCCTTCCGTTTCCTTTTTGTTTTCCCTTCTTTCTTCTTCTTTACCATTCTCATTTCTCTATGCCTCTTCTGTCCCCTCTCCCATGCTTTGCTCATTATATTCTTGTTTCTTCTTTCCCCTCTTCATTTTCTTTAACTCTGTTTTTCTTTTCCCTTTCCTCCTGGTTATTAATTTGTTCTTTCTGTTGTTTGTCTGCTTGTCTTTACTATTTTCTTTTCTGCTAGTGTGCATGTGTGTTTTGCATGCATGTTCCTTGTGTGACCAGGTGGGAAACAGCAATTATGTCCACTAACTATCTTCTCGGGGGAGTGGAGGTGGTGCATAATTAATAACGTAAGCTTGGGTTCCGTTCTCTGTCATCTAGCACAGTTGTGGATGGGTTTGGTTGCTGCTGGCTGCTATCTATTCACAATTCTGGAGGGCATGAATGGGTAGTGGCCCTCTCACCCAGTGCCTCAGGAGGGCTTCAGGAGGTACAAGTATAACTGTACTGCAAAAACTGCAAACAAAGAGCGCTGTATATGTTGACATTGCCAATCACCCCCCACCCCCGGAGAGAGATGGTGAGTGCCTAAGAAGGCACCAACATACAATCATCAATTGAGTGCAAATACAATACAACACCACTGGGCCTCAGAGGTAATAGACAATTTCATTCACACAAAAAGCAAGACATAGCATCTCAGACGCAAGGTCAATATTTGTTCATATGAAGAAATAAGATATATGGTACAAATGAGTGACCAATGCACAGAACCAAAGAAATTTCTTGATGGAGGGGAAAAAAACCCAAAACACTGAATGACCAGAAAAGCAATTAAGAAGAATAATTCTCAGGTACTTTAATGGATTAAATAAAAAAAGAGAGTAGAATAGAAAAGAAAAAATATAGAGAAGATAGAAACCATACGAAAACTCTAGACAAAAATTCAGAAGACAAATATCGAGATATTAGAATTAGGCAAGACTTTGAAAGAACAAAGCAGTAGAACTGAAACAACATAAAGCAAAATTAGTGAGTTTGAAAATAAATCTCTCAATAGCAATCTATGGGAACAGATGAGGGAGTGAATCTAAAGAAAGCCTAAGAATTTTATAAGACGTACATCAAGAGGTATAATTTATATTTCACTGGGATTTGGGAACAGGAAGGAAAAAAATCCAAGATAGTCCAACAGTGCTGTAAAATAAACTTATATAACAATACAAAAGAGAAGCAAATAATATTCAAGGACATTAAATAACCCCGAATGGGATAGATAGTAAAATAAAACCACCACACTACAACATAATCAAAATTTCCAGTATCAAAGGCAAGGAAAGAATCTTGAGAGCTGCTTGGGGGTGGGAGTGGGGATGGGGTTTGCGTTACCTAAAAGAAGTCCAATAAAAATGAGCTCTTTTTCGCCCAGCAGAAACCTAACAGACAAAAGAGCAGTGCAATAGAGTATTGCACTGCATCGATTGCCACTCTATTGAATAGAGTGACAAATACAAGATTCTGAAAGAAAACAGGAAACATTCTGCCAACAATGTAAGAATATTACATCTAGAAAAATTATCTTTCAAATACAAAGGAGTAATAAGGGCATTTCTAGATAAGGAGAAAGTGAAGGATTTTGTAAAAACAAGACTAAATTTACAAAAATGACTAAGGAGGGATTCTTTGGAGAGAAAATGAATATCAATAGCAGTCATCAACCTGAAGTCAGCATATCAAACACTAACACCCAGAAATCAAACCACTGAAACCAATACTCAAAGTAAACCAAAATTACAAGATTGAAAATAGGGAGCCATAATCCAAGAACATTTAGTCTTATGACATAGCCCCGCTTGATACTTGCTCTCATGAAGAGATCACTGAAGATATGGGTACGAAAGCAAAGTGCGGTGAAGAAAACAGATGGTGCTCAGCTAATAAAAAGAACAGCATCTGGAGTCTTAAAGACTTGTAGTCAAACAAGCAGGCATCTACGGAAGGCATCAGCGAAGCCCACATGGAAGAAACACACCAGACTGTGCGATCCAAAGATGACAACAAAATGCAAATATGATGGAGGGAAAGGTATCAGATCTTAAATCTGAACACCCTATTTGTAGAAGGCTATGGAAGGCAGTGGGAACCCAAATCCATCTACAGAGTACCTATACAGAAAAGGCACCTGGCAGATCTCCCCCGAACACAGTTGAGGGATGCCAATACCTTGCTTTCAGACAGAGATTGTTGTAAACTTGATCATGGTGGATACAACTATGACATAATATTATACCAGGGTATTTGATCTCCCTCTTGACCCATTCTAGATTTGTTCTAGGTTTAAATATTTCTGGCTTGTTCTGTAACAGGTTTGCTCTCTGGCTTAATATATGTATATGTATGTGTATGTGTATGTGTATGTGTATGTATGTGTATGTGTATGTGTATGTGTATGTGTATGTGTGTGTATGTGTATGTGTATGTGTATGTGTGTGTGTATGTGTATGTGTATGTGTGTGTGTATGTGTATGTGTATGTGTATGTGTATGTGTGTGTGTATGTGTATATACACATTGAGCTGGTTTTATTCTTTTTGTTTGTGTTTGGCATGTTTCTCAGTTTATGCAGCATAAATGGGATGGAAGTATAGAGACAATAATTGATATAATAGCTTATCAGGGAGAGGGGAGCTTGAGGGGGATTGGAGTCAAATAGTGCATATGAAAGAGGGAGGTGCATTAGGATTGATAGTGGTGATATATGCAATTCTTTTAAAATACAACTGAATTATAGAAATGTGTGGTATGTGAATTATATCTCAATAAAGCTATTGGGTAAAAAAAGAAAGAAAGCATGTAACCAGAGATATCGCTCTGCAATGAAGACAGTTATGAAGTAATATAAGGACTCGTGTAGATATAAAACGTTATAATGGAGAGGAAGTCAGTTTCCTATAATCAAACAGAGTTTTGAGAAAAGAAATCAAGAAAATGCTACCATTTACAAGAACCATGCAAAAAATGAAATACTTAGGTATAAACCTAGACAGAGAAGCAAAAGACTTATACAAAGAAATTAGCAAACACCACTACAAGAAAGTTACAGAGACTTACAGAAATGGAAGAATGTTTCTTGTTCATGCGTAGGAAGACACAGCATTATGAAAATGTCAATACTTCTCAAATCAATCTATAAATATCATGCAATTCCAACCCAGATCCCTGCGTTATTCTTGAAAGAAATGGAGAAGCTAACTACCAGATTCATATGGATATGAAAGGGAAGCAGGGTTAGCAAAGCACTCTTTAAGAAGAAGCACTATTTAAGAATAATAAAGTAGAAATCACTCACTTTCCAACCTGCAAACACAGGCACAGCTGATCATTGGTACTGGTAAAATGATAGATGTGTAGACCAATAGAACAGAATAAAGAATGCAGGAATAAAGTCATCATCTCATTCAGTCGCTTATTGAAAAATGGCTGAAATACATTAAGCTGGGAAGAGATAATCTCATCAACAAATGGTCCGGGCAAAATTGGATTTTCATTTGTAAAAGAATGAAACAGAACCCATACTTCACTCCACATACAAAAACAAACTCAACATAGATCAAAGACCTATATGTAAACCCTAGAACAATAAAGATCATCAATGAAACATAGGGATAAACTTAAAGGACTCTAATACAGGGCATAAACACACTATTAAACATAATGAAAAACACACACGTAGCAGAAGACAAAACAGAGCACTGGAACCTCTTAAAAATAAGACACTTAAGTGTATCAAAAGACTTCATCAAGAGAGAAAAAAAAGAAGTCATAGACTGGGAGAGTTTTGGGGGGGGGGGCGATGATATCCTGGGAAAGGACTAATGCCTAAAAATCAATGGAAAATCGCAACACTTCAATAAAAGACAAAATCCAAAAATGGGTCTTACTGATGTTAGGTGCCATCGAGTTGGCCCTGACCCACAGTGACCCTGTCTACCGGATATACTCAAGTATAAACCAACTCAAATATCAGCCGAGGCACCTCATTTTACCACAAAAACTGCATTAAAAATGTGCTGGAAAGCTCGGCTTCTACACAAGTATATATGGTATGCACAATGGAAAGAAGCACTGCATGGTCCTGGGACATCCTTGCAGTCACTGCTGTGTCTGAGCCCATTGTTGCAGCCACTGTATCAATCAGCTCAATTGAGGGCCTTCCTCTTTTTTGCTGCCCGTCCACTTTACCAAACACGGTGTCCTTCTCCAGGGACTGGCCTCTCCTGACAATATAGCCAAAATATGTAAGATGAAGTCTTGCCATTCTTGCCTCTCAGGAGCACTCTGGCCTTACTTCTTTCTTCCAATACTGACTGGTTTGTCCTTTCAGCAGTCTACGGGACGTTCAATATTCTTCTCCAGCACCACAGTTCAAATGCATGGATCCTTCTATGGTTTTGGTTATACTATGTCCAACTTTTACATGCATGTGATGCAATGGAAAAGACCATGGCTTGGGTCAAGCACACCATATTCCTCAAGGTAACATCCTGATTCTACAATACTCTAAAGAAGGAAAGCAACATAGTACAAACATGCCTGATGCAATCGATGTATGGATTGTAACAAGAGTTGTAAGAGCCCCAATAAAACAATCTTTTAATAAACGAATAAAATAAAATCAGGTGCCATCAAGTCAATTCTCACCTTGGGCAGTCCCATGTGTGTCAGAGTAGAACTGTGTGCTAAGATTTTCAGTGGCTGATGTCACAGAGATGGATCATCAGACCTTTCTTCTGAGATGCCTGAGGGGCCTTGCATCTCCAGCTTTTTCACCACCTATATGCCCTACTCTCATGAATTGGAAGCCTTCAACTGGCACACTGGTAGCATCAACACTTCTGCAGGGCTTCCGTTCTTTGCAGGGACATTATTTTATTTAATGCTCAAAGTAACCCTCCAAAACTGAGATGATACTACCCTGTTTTCTAGATGAAGGGAACCAAGACTCAGAGAAGTTAAGTGAGTTTCCCAATGGCACACAGCTAATAAGCAGAGCTAGCCCTTGAATGCTATCTTCTTATATGAAGTCCCAGGCCGTTTTATTACGTCATGAGACCTCTTCTATAGTTGACTGTATTGCTGTCGGAAATCATCCAACATGCCACCGCCGCCACCACCATCACCACCACTCCCAGCAAATCAATCCAGAAACTTACAATAAAAGTGCGCTGTGACTTCTAGTCTGAAATGTTACATTCGCCAGTCTTCACGTTTCCCATCAGTGCGATGCAGGGGAGGGGAGTGATAGGGGCTTCTGAGTCTGGCATTGGGTTTAAAACCCATCCTTGTCCTTCTAAACAGAAAACAATCAAACAGGCCCAAAAGTAAAACAAAAATAACTTGCTGTGGGTTGATTCCTACTTATGATGGATGGCCCAGGTGTACAGAGCAGGACTGCTCTAAGGGTTTTCTTCTTTGTAACTAAAAAAGATAATTTTATTGGGGGCTCTTACAGCTCTTAACACAGTCCATCCATCCATTCATTGTGTCAAGCACATTTGTATATAGGTTGCCATCATCATTTTCAAAACATTTTCTTTCTACTTGAACCCTTGATTTCAGCTTATTGTATCCCTCCATCATGAACCTTTGATAATTTATAAATTATTATTTTCATGTCTGATCACTGTGTCTCTTTACCTACTTTTCTGTTGTTCATCCCCCTGGGAGGGGGTCATAGGTCAATCATTGTGATCAGTTCCCCCTTTCTTCCCCCACTTTCTTCTTACCCTCCTGGTATCACTACTCTCATTATTGGTCCTGAGGGGTTTATCTTTCCTGGCTTCCCTGTGCTGCGAGCTCTTCAAGGACTGGTTCTTCAAGAAGAAAGAACAAGGTGTTCTTCTGAGGCATCTCTGGCTGAACTTGAAACCCCACCCCCCCAGCCTTTCAGAACACAGTGAATACATGAACCATTTAGTTCAAGGTGCTTGCCTTCTATGCTCAGCTATAAATCAGGGATGACATATCACCCATGAGATGGGGATTAATGAGACAGTGGGACCCAGCACTTCCCATGATATGTGCACAGATTAGGTGCTCAACAAAATAGTGTTGTTATAGTAATAATGCCACACAGAGGATTGGTGCTTCAATGGTGAGGCATTTGACTGCTTTTTGAAAGGTTGGCAATTCAGACCCATCCTAGCAGTCGGCACTTGTAAAAATGGCAGCCCAGAAATCCTCCAGGGGCAGCCTTCTGTCACAAGGGATTGCTATGTGTGGAAATCAACTCGGCAACATCGACCACTACTGACAGATGGGTCTGTAAAGTGCCAAGAGCAGAGCATGGCAGATCATAAGCCCACATCATGATGCTGTTGTCGTTAAGTGCCATCAAGTCCGTTTCAACCCACAGTGCCCATAGGCACAATAGAAGGAAGAACTACCCAGTCCTGTGCCATATCCGTACTTACTCCTGTGCTTGAACCTGTTCCATTGTTGCTGCCACTGTGGCAATCCCTCTCATTGAGGGCCTTCCTCTTTTTCGCCCCACCTCTACTTTACCAAGCATGATGTCCTTCTCCAGTGACTGGTCTCTCCTGAAAACATGTAAGACAAAGTCTAGCCCTCCTTGCTGCTAAGCAGCAGTCTGGCTATATTTCTTCCTAGACAGGTTTGTTTGTCCTTTGGGCAGCCCATGGTACTTTCACTATTCTTGGCACCAATTCAAATGTCTGAATTGTTCTTTGGCCTTCCTTATTCAATGTCTAACTTTCACTCACATATAAGCCAGTTGAAATACTCTGTCCTGGATCAGACGCAACTGAGTCCTCAAAGTAACATCTTTGCTTTTCCATACTCTAAAGAGGTCTGTGCAGCAGATTGACCCAAGGCCACACGTCTACACATCTCCGTGTTGATGTTGTCGTCATCACCAACATTCACTGGTGTTATTAGTCTCATGAAACTTCCCCAAATTGCATGGGTAATGCAGAAGTAATTCCTGAGTGAGTTCACTATGCCTCAAGCTGGAAGAATGAGCCTTATACTCTCCTACCTAGGCAAAGTCCTAGAGAATCCACTTCTACCAAAAGTTGTTATGGTTACATGCCATCGAGTCAATTTTTGACTCATCGGGACCTTGTGGCATACAGTGGAACTGGATTTTTCTTGGTCATGGTTTTCACCAAAGAATTTCGGGTCTCCCTCCTGCAATGCCACTGGGTGGATTTAAACCCCCAACCTGTGGGTTAGCCGTTGAGCATTTAACCACGGTGTCACCGGGGATCCCTCTACCGTAATGTATGGCTACCATTTTCCATAGCCGTAGGTACAAGCCCAGGCATCGGTGCCAGCCTGCTGTTTGCCTCTTCCTTGATTCACTGCCTCCAGTCCCCTTTTCCCTAGTGACGCCCCAGCCAAAATCAATAGGAGATGACAGTCTTGAAAGGAGAGGCTTCCTGGGGACAGGCTGCTCACTGCTAATTGACGTGTGGGCCTTGGGAAACGTTCCCCAACCCAGTCCACATGACCCTCCCCTGGCAGCAGGTGGTCTTGTTGGCCACGTCTACAGAGGCTGTGCCTGTTGACAAGTGGTGAGTGGCCAGGTGGGACTGGCAAGCTACTGGGGCCAGTGCAGGGAGCCTCTTCCTTTCCTGAATGGCCAAGTCATCTCTCCATTTCAAAACATGCCAGTCACTCTGACCATCAAGACGCCTGTGGCTTCTGACCACACGTGAAAGCTGGTCAGGGGTATTGCCTCGGCTCCTCAAAGGCTGCGCACACCACCTAACAGAAACCCTGTGTGTCCTCGCTTCCTACGTGAACTCCATGGGTGTCGATTGCTGACAAACATCAACACGGGCTCAGAAACAAGGCCAACCTGTAAGGGCTCTGTAAGGCGCCCTGGTGGTCAACAGCTAAATGCTCTACCACTAGCCCACAGATCGGGGGTTTGAACCTGCTGGGGGACTCTGCAGGAGAAAGCCCTGGGGTCTGTTTCCCTACAGATTACAGCTTAGAAAAGCTCACCTCTTCTCTTCCAAGGCTTGCTTCTAACTCAACTCATCAGAGCCTCTTAATGGTCACTGTTGTTCTCCCCATCAGTGGCGGCTTGGAAGGACTGGGGACTTGATCCTAGTTCACTTGGCTAGCCTTTGGCTGAGTCAACATTTAAGCCCAGGTTTCTGTAACTTCAAAGCTCCAAGTGTCCCAACTGACATAAACACCCTGGCTTTGGAAAGGAAAGGGAGGGGTTAGGGCACTCGCTTGAGGCCCTGGATGGCTCAAAGCGTTCAATGCTTAATTGCTGATTGCCCGCAGAAAGACTGAAGGTTCAAATCTTCCCAGAGGTACCTCTGAAAAGAGGCTGCTGTCAACTTTTGAAAACAACAAACACAAAAGCATGTGTCACCATGGGTTGGATGTGACTCACTAGGGATTGGCTTGGGATTATATCGTGGGGCACTAGTTGGGGTTCAGAGACACCCTCCCATAACTAAGCCCCAGGATCCAGCCTAGAGCGTCACAACTAGGAAATGGAAAAGGGGCGGAACCATGGGGAAGGTGGGAGGAGGGGCTGAGCATCTGCACCCCCTTGGTGCGGGCACCCAGCTCAGAGCCCCCACCCCCTTATGCCACAACAGCCAATCAATACTGGCTTACATTTGATGAGACAAGGAGTTAACTTGTTCAATTACAGGGCAGACAGCTCTATTCTTTCGTAACAAGTAATCTGAGTAGGGAAATCGATCCTCAGAGGCCCCATGCACGCTGGCTAATTTTATATTATCCTTAGCCAATGGGCAAGCCCAGAGTAATGGAGTTGTTGTTACAGTTCATTATGGGGGGACAAGGAGGTGGGGGATCAATAGCGGGACAATCTGAGGCTCAGCATCACAGCTGTGGCAGTAGGGGTGGGGGTAGTGGGGGCTCTGGCTGGGGGAGCAGCCCTTCCTTATGTATATTCCTAGCCCAAACACTGCTGCCTCCTGCTGCCAGCCCCGGGAACCAAACACCCCGGGCATGGAGACCAGGGGAGGCTGTGATACCCAAGCCCCAAGGCCACACATCCAGACTGCAGGGAAGTCTCTTCTGGATGGAGCCCCGGCTGGTGGGGAGTGGAGGCAGGCACAGATCCACCCCGCCATCAAAAGGCCTGGTCTGTGACCACTACATTTTCCCCGCAATCTGTGCAACTGGTTCCTGGCTCATACCCACGTCTGGTCTGGCATCTTGATGGCCCAGATGTGAATTCCTGTGTTTCTCCCTACGTGCCGCAGCTAGAGGAGATAGACAGATAGCCTCTGTCCTCTCTGTGCAAGGGACCAGTTCCCCCGGAGCCAGGCTAGAGTCGAACCTCGGTGCGCCTGGCTTCAATTCTAGGTCCAGCTCTGACATTTTGGTGGTTCGCATATCTTGGCCTGGAACAGAAGTTGTTAGAACAGACCCCCTGTTTCTGACCCCCCTGTCTTGTTGCCGCGATGTTACCAGGGTTAGTGTATTGACTCAGGGTGTGCCCATCTCCCCATAACCACACGTGTGGCCACTTGGCGAACTAGGCCCCTAGTGGGCACAAAGTAGCCTGCCCCTCAGTGCTCTCCACTGCCTCCTCCACTTCCTTCCCTCTCCCATGGGCCGAAGTCGAAATCTTCCTTACCTTCTGGTAGCGGCAATTGTGGCCATTATACGTCACAGGGTTACTTTTTGCCCTAGTTTTCTACCCCGAATGGCTTGTGACTGTTTTTGAGGCTGACTGGCATTTCCTGGGCAAGCTCTAAACAAGGCGGATGGGTCGTTGTTCTCTGTTCCTGGGCGGGCGCCCACACTGGGATTGATTGGGTGTCTCGCGGGAACTGCTCTGCAGACTCTGCCAATAGAGAGCATGGGAGCCTCCAATGCAAACGAAGCGTCTGTAGCTTCCACAGAGCATCCATCAGCTTGGGCCCCAGAAGGAGTGCCATGACAGAGGTTGAATTTATTTTTTTTCCAACAACCAACCTTACTGAAGTTTAGAGACAGAAAGAGCAGGACGAGAAGCAGCAGGAAGAAGCAGACAGGAAGTGAGAGGAAGCCAGGAACCTCCGGAAAGAGCTGAAACAGTGGAGACAGCAAGAGACCCGGAAGAGATCCGGAAGAGACCCGGAAGAGGCCCGGAAGAGGCCCAGAAGAGGCCCCAGTGCAGAGCCACCAGGAACAGGCCGAGGGAAGCTTGTTCTCAGAGGCCTGCAAGTTTGAGAGAAACTCCTATACGGAGGAAGGGAGACTGCTTCTGGACCCTGATCCCGATCCTGAAAAAGTGACTTGTTTCTTAATAAACCGTGTAACTGTGAGTATGGGCTGTGGGTTTTGTGTAACCATTGCAAGGATTACCAAACCCAGAAGAGAAGTAGAGAGTGCTGCGGGAGACCTGGCCGGTGTCAGTATTGCTGAAAAGGCTGGACCACGAGTATGGGCTGACCTCTACATCAGAGGAATCAGTCTTGGGCTGATCAGGATCACACAATAGGGTTCTGATACTTACTAGGACGCAAACCCTTTATTATTATCAATAATTTTTTTAAGCAAATTCAAGAGGATCCCGAGGCTGTAAAGGTGGAGAACTTCCCTGTCAGGGAATGCCTCACCCACAGTCCCATGCTAAAAAGCAAGGATGGCTGGATCTCCATTAACTTACCTGCCCTTGCGGTTTCTTCTTCCAGTATCCATTGTCATGGAGTCACGTCTTAGCCATGCCCATCCTGTGTGCTCATAGGGTTTCCAGTGACTGAACTAGATCAGCTGACCTTTCCTCTCAGGCACCTCTGGGTGGGAATGAACCTTTAACATGGCAGCAGGTAGCTGGACACAGTGGCCATTGGAATCACGGCAGGAACTTCCCACACCATCCAGACGGATTTCCTTGCCCTTTTTGAGAGGGGGAGCTCAAAAGCACGAAGGACAGTGGCCTGCCAGTGGAAGCACAGCCTGCCTGACGTTCAGCAGTGGCCATGGCCACAGCGTGGCCAGGTGTTAGCCAGGGTGCCCTGACTCTCCTGGCCACTTTCTGGCCTCCGTGCTCTGGACATTCTCCAAGGCAATTTCTCTGGACTGTGGATGCTGTGGCAGCCCAACACTGTTCCAATGATTACCCTCTTCTTTAAATCAGGCAATGTCTGTTCCTGTTGACTGCAGCCGAGAATGGGGATTGATCTATCAAAGACCAGGGGCTGTTATACTCGGCATGTCTCTGCTGCAGAACCAGTATATGCCTTCACCATGGTATGTAGAACATGCCATATAGTCCAGAGCGTACCCCACCAGCTACCCACTACCATCGAGTTGATTCTGACTCCTAGGGACCCCATAAGACACAGAAGAACTTCCTCCCCTGTGGGTTTCTGACACTGTAGTTCCTTTGTTATGTTGTTATTGGAGGCCATCGAGTTGGCCCCAACCCACAGCAACGCTCTGCACTACAGAATGAAATACTGCATGGTCCTGTGACATCACAATTATCCCTGTGTCTGAGCCCATAGATGCAGCGACTGTGTCCATTCATTTCATGGAGAGCCTTCCTCTCTTTCGCGGCCCTCCCACTGTACCAAACATGATGTCCTTTTCCAGGGACTGGTTTCTCCTGACAACATGTCCAAAGTATGTAAGATGACGTCTTGTCATCTTGGCCTTCAAGGAGCTTTCTGGCTTTACTTCTTCCAAAACTGCTCACTTTGTTCTCTTAGCAGTCCATGGTAATTACAATATTTTTCTCCATCACCACAATTCAATGTATTGATTCTCCTATGGTCTTCTTTATTGAACGTCCAACTTTCACATGCATATGAGGCAAATAGAAATGATATGACTTGGGTCAGGCACATAATAGTCTTCAAATTAACATCTTTTTTCTTCAGTACTCTAAAGAAGTCTTGTGCAGCACATTTACCTAAAGATACAGGTCTCTTAAACTCTTGACTGGTGCTTCCATAAGCATTGATTATGGTTCTAAGTAAGACAAAATCCTTGACAACTTCAACCTTTTCTCCATTTATGATGGTGTTACCTCTGGGTCCAGTTGTGAGGATTTGGGTCTTTCTTACGCTGAATTTTGTCCATACCAAAAGCTACAATCCTTGATCTTCATCAGAAAGTGCTTTAAGTCCTCCTCACGTTCAGCAAGCAAGGCTGTGTCATCTGCATATCTCAGGTTGTTAAAAGCCTTCCTCCAATCCTAATGCCAATTCTTCTTCATGTCAACAAGCTTCTCTGAGGATTTGCTCAGAAAATTGATTGAACAAATATGGTGATAGGATACTACCCTGATGCACATCCTTCCTGATTTTGAACCATGCAGTATTCTCTTGTTCTGTTCACAACTGCCTCTTGATCCATGTACAAGTTCTGAAGGAGCACCATGAAGTGTCTGGAATTCCCATACTTCTCTGTTTGATATGGTCCACACAGTCAAATGCTTTTCATAGTCAATGAAACACAAGTAAACATCTTTTTAGTATTTCTGCTTTGAGCCAACATCCAGCTGACATCAGCAATAATATCTCTTTTTCTATGTCCTCTTTTGAATCTTCTGGCAGTTCCCTGCCAATGTACTGCTGTGTGTTAGTCTGGGTAGACTAAAGAAACAAATTCATAGATACTCATATGTGTATAAGAAAGAGCTCTAAATACAAGAGCAACTATATATTGAGAAAACATCCCAGCCCAGTCCAGATCAAGTCCATAGGTTTGATATTAACCCACATGTCTGATACCAATCTATAAATTCATCTTTAGACTCATGCAGCCCATGCAATGACACCAAATGCAGGAAAACCACAGCTCAGTGGGTGGAAAGTCTTGTGGATCCGGTGGTGGTGTATGCATCTCATCTCAGCACTGGCAGGGGTCTCCACGTGGCTCCTCCAGCTCCAGGACACTAGCATAGCTCCATGTGTCTTGTCAGCAGGGATGTCTCCCCAAAAGTGAGCGTGTCTCTGGCCTCCAGTGAGCTATTTATCTCCTTAGTGCCTCCAAATGATGTCATCAAACTGTGACCTGATTGACAGGCTAAACTCCACCCCTTCACTCTTAATAGTCTCAAATTGGCAACAGAGTATTTAACTACACATGCTGGAACTGTTTTTGTATGATCTTAAGCAAAATGTTACTTGCGTCCTCTATCAATGATATTGTTTGACTTTTTAAGCATATGCTTGGGTCACCTGTCTTTGGAATGGGCGCAAATATTGATCTCTTCCAGTCAGTTGACAAAGTCTTCCAAATTACCTGGCATAGATGAGTGAGTGCTTCCAGTACTTCTTCAGCTACCTGAAACACTTCAATGGGTATTCCATTAATTCCAGAAGCCCTGTTTTTGGCTAATGTATTCAGTCAGTGCAGTTTGAACTTCTTCTTTCAACACCATTGGTTCTTTTCCATATGCTACCTCCCGTCATGGTGACATGCCCACTAGTTCTTTTTGGTACAATGGCTCTATCATTTCCATTTCCTCTGGACACTTCCTGCATCATGAATATTTAGTCCATAGAATCTTTCACGATTGCAACTTGAGGCTTGGCTCTTTTCTTGCGTCCTATCATTTTCAGATATGCTGACCGTGTTCTTCCCTTTAGAATTTCTAATTCTAGGTTTTTTTTCACATTTCAAGACATGACTTTGTTTTCTTGAGCTGTCCTTTGAAACTTTCTATTCAGCTCCTTGACTGCATCCTTTCTTCCACTTGCGTTAGGTACTCTGCAATTAAGAGCAAGTTTCCGATTCTCTTCTGACTCCACCTTGATCTTTTCTTTCTTTCCTGTCTTTTTAATGACCTTTTGCTCTCTTCATGAATTATGATCTTGATGTACTCCTACAGCGCATGAAGTCTTCTATCTATGGTTCAATGCATCAAATGTGTTTTGGGTTGTTCTTGAAATTCAGGTGTGATGGACTCAAGGTCATATTTTGACTCTTGTGGACTTGTTTTAATTTTCTTCAGTTTCCTCTCAAACTTGCGTATAAGCAATTGATGGTCTGTTCCACAGTCGGCCTCTGATCTGGTTTTAACTGCTGATATTGAGCCGCTGCACCATGTCTTCCCACAGATGTCATCAATTTGATTCTTGTGTACTTCATCTAGGGAAATCAAGGTGCTCTGTGTTATTGGAAAAGTTATTTGTTATGAACAAGTGATTAGTTTCACAAAATTCTATCATGAAATCTCCAGTTTCATTTCTATCACCAAGTCCAAATTTCTCAACTACTGTTCCTTCCTCTTTGCTTCCACTTCTACATTCCAAGCAACAATAACTATCAATGCATCTTGATGGAATATTCTATCAATTTCCTTCTGAAGTTTGTAGAATTCTTCAATTTCTTCATCACTAGCTTTTTGTGGTTGGTGCATAAATCTGAATAATAGTTGTGTTGATTGGATTTCCTTGAAGGCAGATAGCTATAATCCTATCACAAACAGCATTTCACTTCACGATGGATATAGCTAGGTCCTTTCTGACAATGAATGTCATGCCATTCCTTTTTATTATGTTATTCTTGGCATAGTAAATCATGATTATCTGATTCAAAATGGCCAAGATCAGTCCATTTCAGGTCACTAATGCCTAGGATATTGATCTTTATGTTTTCCATTTCATTTTTGACCACTTTCAATTTTCTAAATTCACACTTTGTGCATTCCAAGTTCCAATCTTTAGAAGATTGTTGCAGCTGTTTCTCCTTATTTTGAGGGGTGCCCCATCAGCAAACGAAGATCCTGAAGGTTCCACTCCCACAGGCTTTCCCACACACACATCGCCATGGTCAAGTCCCCTCAAGAGAGCAGCTCCTCTTGAGCCACATTTCAAGTGCCATGGGACCTGAGGGGCCCATCCTCCAGCAATATCTCCGACAGTGCTCTGCTTCCTTTCTTTAGTCTTTTGGTATCTGACAATGATTCAATGCTATGCATAACCTTTTCACTGGCTTTTTTCACCCCCTAAGTGGGGATCCAAATTCTTCTTTATTTTCTGTTCTTAATCTAGAAATTCTACTAAATTCTATTCATTTTCAGTGACCTGCTGGCCTTTGAAATACCAGGAACATAGCTTCCAACATCACAGCAACACACAAGCCACCAAAGTATAAAAACTCGGGAGACAAATGGTGGTGTAACTCTTTACAAGAGTAGAAAGACGTAGATTTCTTCTTTGGAGCAGTTGGTGATATTCATCTATATCGATATTGATGTAGATATATGTGGATATGGATATAGATAGATATCTCCTGGTGGTGTAGTGAGTTACATACTGGGCTGCAACCTGCAAGATTGGTGATACATTGGGGCTTTAAAACGTTTCTGGAAAGGCTCCACTGTTGTTGCCATCAGGTGTGTTTGAGTCAGTTCTGATGCATAGCAACCATATGTCCAGAAGAATGAAACCATGCCCGGCACTGTGCCCCCCTCTAAGTTATGGTTACGTTTGAGCCCTTTGTTGTGGTCACTGCGTCAATCCATCTTGGCAAGGGTCTTCTTTTTTGTTGCCCTTCTACTTTACCAAGCATGATGTCCTTCTCGAAGGGCTTGTCTCTCCTGATAACATGTCTAAAGTACATGAGACAATGTCTCACCATGCTGGCGTCTAAGGAGCATTCTAGTCATACTTATTCCAAAACAATTGCGTGCATTATTCTGGGAGTCCATGGTATTTTCAATACTCATGCAGCGCCATAATCCAAGTGCATCCATTTGTCTCTGGTCTTCCTTGCTCATTGTCCAGCTTTCACATGTATAAGAGAAAAATCCCATGGTCTGGGTCAGGTGCACCTTAGTCCTCAAAGTGACATGCTGCTCTTTAACACTTTACAGAGATCCTATGCAACAAATTTATGTGATGCAATAAATGATTTAATCTCCCAATTGCTGCTTCCATGAGCATTGATTACGGATCCATGAAAGATAAAAGCCTTGACCCTGTTGATCACTTGGATCTTTTCTTTCTTTTCAATGATCTTAGGTTTTCTTCCTGTATGATGTCCTTGATGACATCCCAAAGCTCGGGGAGTCCAATCTCTTCCTGAGACTTTCTAGACACGCAGGTGAGACATGTTCAAGGTTGTATTTTGGCTGGCATTGGGGCTCAGGGAGTCCAATCTGTCCCCAAGACTTTCTAGACACGCAGGTGAGACATGTGCAAGGTGGGATTTTGGCTGGCATTGGGGCTCAGGGAGTCCAATCTGTTCCCGAGACTAGGTAGACTCAGTTGAGACATGTTCAAGGTTGTATTTTGGCTCAGTAGGATTTCTTCAACTTCAGCTTAAACTTATGATGAGCAATTGATGGTCTGTTCCACAGGCAGCCTGTTGTTCCTTTTGGCTGCTGATACTGAGCATCTCCATCGTCTCTTCCCAAAGATATAGTCAAATTGATTTCTGTGTACATTTATATGCATAATAAATATACCAGCTTCTCTGTGGGAGACAGATATGTCTATCTGCTCCTCTACAGAGTTACAGTCTGGGAAACCCTATATAGGGTCATGGGAGTTGGAATAAACCAGATGACAGTGGATTTGGCATGTATTTTTTTTAATATAGGGTATGTTATTGCTGTTGGGTGCTGTCTGGTCAGTTGTAACCTAGAAAGCTCTATGTAAAACAGAATGGAACACTGCCCTGTCCTGCACCATCCTCACAAACTTTGCCTTATTTTATAGTTTATAGTATCTATTACATTAATGTTATCATTCTTTCTAATACTGATTCACTTTTCTACTTAAATAAATTTGCATTTAAAGGATCCAATGTGGTCTCATTTTTTTTCCTTCACTCACATCAAAATAAACACCGTATATACTCATGTATAAGCTGAGTTTGTCAGCACAAAAAAATTTACTGAAAAACGGGAGTTCGGCTTATACATGGGTCGGTGGTACCCCAGTGAGGTGTAACATCTTGCTGGTCCCCCTCCCAACTCCCCGCCCCCCCCAGGTAACTGGACAAGCGCCCGTTATCTCACAGGTGATTGCCTTTTCTTCGCTGTTCATTCAAAGCCCCGCTGACACTGCAGGGCTTTGAATGTTTGTTTACTCACATCTAACCAATCAGAGCCGTCCTATGATGTGGACGGCTCCAATTCACAGAAGCACCCATAGTGATTCACTTACTCCAGCAGCTGAACTGGTAAGGATGTGTCTGTGGCTGGGATCTGTCTTTTTCCTCTGGTCTCTGTGTTAATTCACATCCTGCATCCTCCCCTTACCCCCCCACGGACACCCCACCCTCCTCCCAGCTAACATGTTGCAGGGGGGTGGGGTGGTGGAGGGCATTACCATGAAAGTTCTTTTTCAAAGTCTTATTTTTTATCCTATGAGAAATGGATACTCTTGAAACAAAACAAAAAACACCGGTCATATGAGGCTGGTTTCAAAATGAAGGTTGAGTCAAGAGCAGAAGAGAGCAATAACAGTATTACAAGTAGGGAATTCTGGGTTGACGAAAAGCAAGTGAGGGAGTGGCGGAAAATGAAGGCTGACTTGGAACAGATTCCAAAAGCTGAAAAAGCTCGTCATGGTTTAACGTCTTTTTATGGGGCTCTGGGGAGTGAATTGCATAAATGGGTATGGAGGTTCATCAAAATGGTTACTGTGTAACACACATGGGAATCCGCATACGTGCTCTACAAATGGCTAAGGATGACAAATATAAAACACCAGGCATTGAAAAATTTGCTGCTTCAGCAGGATGGTGTACCCGCTTCATGAATAGGTTTGGCCTACTATGTTTGAGACAAAGAACAAAGACTTCCCAGAAATTGCCACAAGACCTTGAAGAAAAAATTATGTCATTCCAGTCATTTATTATAAAGCAAAGAAGGATTTATAATTATGATCTGGCAGATATTGGGAATATGGATGAAACTGCCATGACTTTTGATCTTCCAAGCAACAGAACTGTGGCAAGTTTAGGAGAAAAAAACATTTTTCTCAAAACCACAGGAAATGAAAAAAAAAAACAACAACCACTTTACAGTTGTTCTATCATGTTTGGCTAATGGAACTAAGCTGTGTCCTGTCATTATTTTTAAAAGAAAGACCTTGTCTGAAAAGATCAATTTCCCACCAAGAATTACTGTGCGTGTACATGTTAAAGGTTGGATGGATGAAAATGGAACAAAAAAATGGCTGGAATAAATTTGGAACCGATGACCAGGAGCAGCCTTAAAGAAAAAGCCATCGTTACTTGTTTGGGGTATGTTCAGAGCCCACCTATCAGATGACATGAAAAAAAATTGGCAAAATCTAGTAAAGTTACTTTAGCCGTTATTCCAGGTGGGCTTACATCTGTACTGCAGCCTCTGGATGTATCTTTGAGTAAGCCTTTTAAAGACCGTGTGTGAAGGATGTGGCATAGAATGGATGTCATCTGGTCAAGCCCGACTAACAAAAGGAGGAAATTTCATGAAACCTGACATAGAGTTACTAGCAAAGTGGGTTCGAGATGCATGGGAAGACATTCCAGAAGACATGGTGCGACATGCCTTCCAGAAATGTAGTATCAGTAATGTTACGGATGGCAGTGAAGACTGCGCTTTGTATGAAAATGACAGCAGTGATGGTGATGATGGCGATCTCAGTGAGGACAGCGTCTATGATGACCTCACACCAGCTGAAACTCTGCATTGGGATACAGATGATGATGAGGAATCCAAATTTGAAGGATTTTAACTCTTTACATTTTAGCTTGGTTGCTGATTGAGCTCTTAAGGTATCATTGTTGATACCTTATTGTTTTTGTTGAACCTATTTTCCACTTACTGTGCTGGTTTACTAATGTTAAATGACTTGTCCTTTTATTTATGTGTTTTTATTTAAATACATTATCCCACTGATGTCTCAATTTTTAGTAATTTTATTTTCATTTGTTTTGATTATTGAAACTCACCTATAGCATCTGCATTTTCCACCCTAGGCTTATACTCGAGTCAATCAGTTTTTCTGGTTTCCCAGGTAATAATTAGGTACCTCGGCTTATACTCAGGTTGGCTTATATTCGAGTATATATGGTAAATAGCTATTAAGTTAAAAACTCTTTATCCCATACACTGTAAAATCCTCTCCCACCTGAGGGGAGGTGGAGCAGTTGTCCTGAGGTCTGCGCTGCACCCTGGATTCCTCATCAAGGACCACAGGTCTAGCTTTTCCAAGGGGGTTGAGATGATGGAAGGAACATGTCTCACCTGAATGTCTACAAAGTCCTTCTTCCCTGCAGGGGACGTTTGGTCCATGTGATGCTGGCTACAGCATGCCTCCAGGGGTGGTGGTTCTGTACTCTGCTCTCCAAGCCCCAGCCCTGCAAATGAATCCAAAATCCAGTTGAACAGGAAGAGAGGTGGAGGGAGTGTGAGAAAAGGAAGGAAGGCGGAGGAAGGAAGGAGGGGGAGGAGTGGAAGAGGAGGAGAATAAAGAGGGAGGAACAGGATATGATGAGGAGGGAGAGGGGAGGGGGAGGGCAGAGAAGGAATGATGAGGTGACGCATGGAAAGAGGAGGAAGAGGAAGGAAGGAGAGGAGAAGGAGCAGGGGGAGGGGAGGGGTGGAAGGACAGGAAGGGTGAAGGAGAGGAGAGGGAAGAAGGGAAGAAGGAGGGGAGGAGGGAGGGAGTAGAGAGGGAAGGAGAGAGGAGTGGAGAGGGGAGAGTGGAGAGCCTACCAGTGGAGGAGTAGAGAAAGGTAGGGAGAGGCTGGAGGGAGGGGGGGAGAGAGAAAGGGTAAGAGAAGCTAAGTTTGCAGCCTGTGGCAATCAGTGCGCTCAGCTCCACCCTCTTCCTCCCTCCCCTTAGCAATTGGCTCCCTTTCCAGCGGTGCCCAGCAGTTCGCATTTAATTACTTCATCAAACCTGGAAAGTAGAAGAGGAAGAGTTAAATGTTCTCCTAAAAGGAGGAAGTTGCAGCTAATCCCAATTAGGAGGAAGTCCCGGGCTATTGAAACACTGCAATCCAATTACATCAGGTAAAATGAATTACGCCTTTAATGCTGACTTATTATGAAGACACTTTCTTATTGCTCTCATTAATAATCTTTAGACATCATTTTAGTGCATATTGGCTGCAATAACATTTCTATTAGCATCATGGTGGAGCAGGGCTGACAATTAAAATAAAAAGTAAATCAACCCAAGGCGCGAACAAACGTAATTATAGTTCAGAAAGAGCTTTTATGTGTATTTGATTAGTCAGTGGAACAGCGCTTCCCTTCTCATCTTAAATTTGTGTTCACCCCAATCCATGCCCATGCCTGGGGGGCTGTGTGTGTGAGTGTATGAGAGAGACACTCCGGGGTACATAGGATGGGGGCCCTGTGAGCTTGTCAATCAAGGAGCAACCTCAATCTCAGTTCCTACCTACAAGCTCCTTCCCCTCTCTGAGTCTCAGTCTCCCCATTTCTAAAGTTGGAATCCATGCAATTTTAGAATTTCTGCATGCTATCGTCTGTAACCTACCAGTTGCAGTCAACTCATGGCAATCGTATACATGCGAGAACATAATTGTACCCCATAGGGTTTTCAATGGCTGAATGTTGGAAGTAGATCTCCAGGCTTTTCTTCTGGGGTTCGGGCCTCTAAACTTTCAGTTAGCAGCCAAATATGACAACCATTTCCATCATATCCAGCTGATGGCCATCCTGCGGATTCTGCCTCATTGACTCACACAGCAGAGTCGGATAGGCCCACCAGGTTTCCAATGCCATCAGTCCCTACAGGGCTGACTCTCCCTGGACTTTGAGCCACCGACCGTTCGATTAGCAGCTGAGCACGTAAGCACTGCACCACTGGGGCCAGAAGTCTATAATATCACCCTGCCTGAGAGGTCTAAAGACGCTGAATCTGGAAGTCAAAGAGAAAGACACACTGGTATTTCTAGAAGAGCTGCTCTCCACCTGAAACTTGATTTCTGTAAAGCCTCAGCTTTGGGGGAGTGTCATCACCCACACACAGGACACTTAGCATTGTTTACAGACATCTGTTGAGACTTGCACCTTGGGGCAGGGAAGCTGCTAACCACCCTGAAATGCACAGGCCAGTGACCACAACAAAGAATGGTCCAGGCTAAAGTGTCCATCATGCTGAGAGCGAGAACTCCAGCTCCAATCCACCCCCTCACAGGGTCGCTCTTTGTACAAGTGGAAGCAGCTTTCAGGGGCCTCTGTTGACATAGTAAAGCTTCCAGATTCAGGGCAAAGTCATCTCCATCCAACACAAAGTGAGCATGTAGTCTAACTTAAATGTAGTGAACAAGTCTGCTTTCAAATGTAGATGTGTGTATATGTCTAGGGGGGGCCCCTGGGGGGCACTTAGGTTACATGGGGGGCAAGAGTCAGAGCCAACAAGAGGCTCCTTGGAAGACAGCCTTGGCGAACTGTTTCCCAAAAGGTCCAGCCTTGAAAATATGTGACGCAGGGCTACTCAGCGCCCATTCAAAATCCACTGCCACCAGCACATGTATGTCAATGCAATGTATGTATACACACAGAAGCACATACCAAACTAAAAAAACCCAACCTGTTCCCACGGAGTTGATTCTCACTCACATGAACCCTGTTCAGACTCAGTTTTATAGGAGTGGATAGCCATACCTTTCTCCATTGGAGAGGCTGGTGGGTTTGAACCACTGGCCTTGCAGGTAGCAGCCCAGTGCTCACCAACAGCACCGCCAGGGCTATACACACATTGAAGTGTGTATATAAATGTCAAGAAGAACATATGTTTGTGAGTGCCTGTGTAAATGCATATGACCTCATGACCTTCTCAGGCATTTTTAAAGAAGAAGGAGCGCGTGCTAAGACATATTACTTTCAGATCAATAAAAAATATGCGGTGAGATAGTCCCGAGGTAAATTGATGGCTCTGGGATTTTGCCGGTGTTTTGGGGAGCCGTGGAGTGTGGCGGCAGCCCTTTGTGGCCTTTCCAATCACTTGATGTAAGATTACGTTTAAACGGAATTTTAGCTATTTTTAACTGTAGTTAAAAAACAAATAAACAAACAACAAAAACAAACAGGACCTCTAACTCTTAAGCTATTGGATCCCTGCACCAAGTACCACCAAATCATTCCCTGGGACCCCTGCAAATTCAATCAGAGATAAGCCCTGACCTGCAGCTTCTCTTTCTAGTGCTGGGAACTTGAGGCGCACCCAAAGATTGTAAGATGCGCTCTCAGTAACGACTTCACTGAGAAGATCTCAATAGTGTGCATATGCAAATAGAGTCTACAAATTAGGATGATGCGAAAGACTTGTAGCTATCACGTTGCCTCATTTTAATGTGTAGTATCTGTAGCACGACGAAAAGGAAAAAGAAAGAAAAGCCTTACACTCCCAGTTCACTTTGTCTCATACAGTAAAAATGCACATAATCGCAAAACCTTCCCCTTCAACAATTTCGACATGGCGATGCAGTGACGTGAATTGCCTTCTTCATGCACCCACGAGCCCTGTCCTTTTCCAAATCCTTCCACCACCATTAGCACCATCTTCCTTTCCTCAGCAAAACTTGCCTCTCCCTGCCACCCCCAGGAACCACTAAAAGGTTTTGAGTTCTGTATATTTGTTAATGTCATGTAAGTGAGATCATTTGCCTGCTATAACTGATTTATTTCACTCAGCATAATGTTTTTGAGGGCCATCCATGTTAGGTGTGTACCAGAACTTTGTTTCTCTTCAGAGCTGAGTAATACTCCTTTGGATAAAAGTGATTTCTTTCTACTCTAGCCAAAAGCTAAACTCTTGGTCTGGGTAGACTAGAGAAACAAATTCAGAGATACTCATATGTGTATAAGAAAGAGGTTTATAGACAAGAGCAATTGTTTATATACAATTGTATATTGAGAAAACATCCCAGCCCAGTCCAGATCAAGTCCATAAGACAAATATTAGTCCCTATGTCAGATACGAATCTATAAAGTCCTCTTCAGACCCACTCAACACATGCAATGACACCAAAAGCAGGAAGATCACAGGCCAGTGGGTGGAAAGTCTTGCGGATCCAGTGGCAATGGAAGCATCTCCGCACGGGCAGCATCTCCACGTGGCTCCTCTGGCTCCAGAGCTCAAGCCTAGCTCCATGTGACTTGTCAATGGAAATATCTCACAGGGACTAAGCATGTGCCCTGCCTCCAGCAAGCTATTTATCTCATTTATCTCCGTAGCTTCTCCAAATGAGTTCATCAAGCTGCGACCTGATTGACAGGCTAAACTCCACTCCTTCACGCTTAACACTCTCAAATTGACAACAGATTATGTAACTAAAGTCAGGGCTTACCCAATTTTTATACACAATTTTTTAACTGTTTAAACCCACATATCTTAATTTTAAATTCAATACGTATAAAGCAAAATCAGCTTTTGAAATCAATATTAATAGTGACAGCAGAGCCAAATGTCTTCATTAAGTACTTGAGGGACTTCACACATTATAGTTGCTTGGATACAACCAAGCGTCTGGGGCACTGGCAGAGTACATATTACCTGCATCCAGTCATAGATTCAAGGTAAAAGGACTGACTTTTTATTCAAACCTAAATCAAAACCAATTTTGACGCCCACGATGTAATGTTCAATAAAACATTACCAGGCATATCGGGAGAAAGGACTCAGAGAACAAGAAAGACAATAGGACAGACTCAAAGACAACTGAACTGGAACTCACATCGAATCAATCAAATGTCCACTCTAGATCCGAACCCTACAATATTGGAAATTAAGAACTCAAAAAATGTTAACAGAAGGTTAGACACTTAGCTCAGGGAAGTCTGAAGGGGAGGGGGGTAACAGAAAATATCCAGTTGGAAAGTATCCACAGAAGGGGGAGAAGGAATAAAGCAATTAAAAAAAAACAAAACAAAATCTCAGTGCCACACAGTGGATTCTGACTCCCAGCAAGTAGAACTTCCCTTGTGGGTTTCTAACACTAACTCTTCAGGGGTATAGGAAGCCTCATTTTCCTCCCACAGAGCAGTTGCTGGTTTCAAACTGCCGACCTTATGGTTAGTAGCTCAGCTTGTAATCATTGTACTACCAGGTTCCTATTGGAGGCAAGAATGACAGAGAATTTTCCAAAAAACCACATTTCTGAACAGCCCGTGAGCCTCAAGAAAAATCACAAAAATATGATAAAATACTGCTGATTTTTTAAATGTTAAGAGAAAAATTATAGAGCATCTGGGTAGGTACCATCTACTTCTCCTATGTCTGTTCTAGCTTGGAATCAGCCCTCCAGGCCAGAGTGGAGCCACTCCATGGACTTTCTGAGGCTGTAAATCTTTACAGAAGATGTTGCCTCATCTTTTGCCCAAAGAGTGGCTGCTGGGTTTAAACTACTGACCTTTCAGTGAGCAGCCCAACGTTTAATCCAGTGTGCCACCCGGGTTCTTTTCTCTGTGTGTGTATTTCCTTATCATGCAATTCAGTTTTTCCATGAACTCTTTGAAGCCCCCTTGTATATCTTGCAACTGAAGCAAAAAGCAGCATCATTAGAAAGTGGAGAAGAGATCAAAGTTTCATAGGAGTTCATTTGACTTGGCTACATAATCAACATTCAAGAAATCAAACATTGAATTGTACAGGACAATCTGCCAAGGCTCTTTAGAAAGTGTTACAAAGCAAGATGTCCACTTAAAGACTAAGTGTGCCCAGACCCAAGCCGTGGTACATGAAATTGCCTCAAACATGGGGAAGCTAAACAATGAATAAGGAAGACCAAAAAGAACACATTAGTTTTGAATCACTGGTGCTGGTGAAGAATACACCATGGATGACCAGGAGAAGGAGCAAATCTGTCTGGGAAGAAGTACAGCCAGAATGCTCCTTAGAAGCAAGAATGGCAAGACTCTCTTTCATGTACTTGGACATGTTATCAGGAAAGAACAGTCTCAAGAGAAGGCCATCAAGCTTGAGAAAGCAGAGTGGCCAGCAGAGAAGAGAAACATCCAAAATGGACTAGCATTGTGGGTACCACAGTAGGCTCACCGATATTAGCAACTATGATTATGACACAGATCCAGGCAGTGTTTCATTGTGTGTTGTACATATGGTTGCTATAAGTCAGACCGAGGCAACTAACAGCAATGATGATGTCTATAGGTAGGTGTAAGTATAGCTCTGCGTGTGGAGCTCTACCTTTTGTACATGGGATCTCGATTAGTTGGGATTAACAGCAGCAACACATACATGTACATATGTGCACCAATACGGCATTCTCTCAACTGGTCAGCTGCATCTCACCAAACTCTTAACTTTCATTACATGCACCCTTCCATGGGTTTGGTATATTTAGGCCTGAGCAAGAAGGAAGGTCGAGTGTCTTCTCAAAATACCAGGTCGGGGGTTCTGAGCTGCCTGCTGTAGGTTACTTGGCCTCTCTGCTCCCATCACTTCTCTGGCGAATCGCAAAGCTAAATCCCAGCCCAGCTCAGCACCGAAGATCGCTATGAAGATGAAATTTACTTCTAGACGTAGAGATGCTTTCTAAACTGTAATTTCTGCTACCGAAGTAAGCTTCCTCTTCCCCAGGAAGTCCTCCCTGGGACTCCGGTGGGCATTAGGGACCCCGCACTACACTCCCATTGGAGCTGTTCTCACCATTTCTACAGCTCCCCATTGCAACCGACTGTTTCTTTCACTACCTAGCCCCAGAGCCGAGTTGAGTCTTAAGTCTGTGCCCAGAGCATACTTCTA
The DNA here is from genome assembly GCF_050624435.1 of Tenrec ecaudatus. Classification (NCBI taxonomy): domain Eukaryota; kingdom Metazoa; phylum Chordata; class Mammalia; order Afrosoricida; family Tenrecidae; genus Tenrec; species Tenrec ecaudatus. The sequence goes on from NC_134547.1 coordinate 46,135,686, forward strand.
CCGAAACAAGTGGTGATTGAATGTCAGCATGGTGTGCCTGAATAGTTCACACTTGTCTAACAGGTAGGTATTTACTATGTGCCCAGCACCGTCTTAATAGTTCCAAGTACTTTCGCATCTAATGTGCCCAGCAGCGGAAAGGAGACAGTATCACTAAACCCATTGTATGGATGAGAAGACTGAGGCATAGAGACCTGGGATAAGACGTTCAGAACGGGAAGTAGGGGGTGGGCAGGTTTGGAGTCTGTGCCCACACGATAGCCCCACCCTAAGCCACTCATTTTAATCTGTGGCCTGCCAGGAAAAAAAATAGATATTTTTCACATCTGAGGCCAGAGACCTCTGGAGGCTTAACTCAGCTAAGGGCCCCCCAGGGAGGCCCTGGCCAGGCCTCTCCTTTGGGAGTGTGGGGGCGGCGGCTCGGAGGCTCCTCTGGCTGTGAAAACTGCAATAGGAACTGAGCCTGGGGGGCTGGAATCGAATTTCTCATGTACCAGCCTAAGAACGGGACATTTTAAAAAAGTAGCTCTTGTCTCTAAAGCCTGGGGTTAAAGAAAGAGAAAAAAAATCCCCAGCCACAGGTAGTTAAGTGATTATAAACTGTAAAAATAAATCAGCCTGATATAATTGCTCCAAGGAAAAAGATGACCAACATATTTAAGCCGTCCGCGGTGCCCCCTTTCCCATCTCCATTTGGCATCCCCTAATTACCTTCACATTTCATTTCCATCTGCAGGATGACCCGCATTGCCTTCCTCCAGTGCCTGGGAGGGGCGCGGCGGAGGAGCAGGGTCCCTGGTGATAAATCAGGCTCGCCATTAGGACTGAAATGCTCATCTCGGCAGCGCTAAATGCAGGATTTATAAAGATGTCTGCACCATCCCGCCCGATTGTGGACACCATAATAAATTCATGAGTGGGTGCCAGCGTAGCGCACTTCATTATGTGTGAGGCTCCTGGCCATTAATCTAGCCGCGCGGCGGGCAGGATTCCGGGGAAGGCAGACAAATTTATGCGGCCCAAACTTACTCATTCCATTATGGATTTAATCGGCCCCGGCTCCAGGCAGCACCCAGCGAGGGGACTTTTCCCCCCCTTTACCCTTTGGATCAAGTGTTTGTAAGTCCCCGTAGTGTCTTATTTCTTCCACACTAACGCCCGACGTCTCTCCTCCCCACTGCTCTCAGGCAAGGCCCCCAGGAGCCCGTCCTCGCTGCCACTTACTCCAGATGAAATATTTATACAATCAATTGACAGAGCATTTCCCCTTAAATGTTCTATTAGCATGGAAATGCTCCCATGCAAAATGGACCCAGGAGCCTCTCTTCAACCCAGTTAACTCTTTACTTCTCCAAGTTGGCAATGAGTGAAGGAGAATCTGGGTCACAACCCTGAAGGTGGGGTGTGCACGCGAGTGTTGGCACTGCGATTTTGCTTGTGGGGGCTGGGAAGACCAGAGATTTCTGCTGGGTTTGCCAAACTCCCAACTTTGCCCGTAACCTCCCAGGACAGGCCCGAATCCCCTGAGCACGGTGCTCACATAAACACTTTGCCCTTCCTATTGGCTGCAGCAAGTCTAGCAAACATTGGGCTGTTCCTTCTTGCACACTTGATTTCTTTTTTCCTAGCTGAGATCAGAAGCAGCCTCTGAGTCTTTCTCGGCAAAGGTGCATGCCAATCAATCTTTGTTGATATGTATCAGTCCATGTTCTGAAAAAACAGCCACTGAAAACGCAGTGGTACCCTGTTGAACTCGAAGGCACACAGGCTCTCCATGAGTCAGAACCAAATGGACAGAAATGATGAGATGAACGTCAGCCCCAAACTGTGATTTCCAGATTAAAATTATTAGCTTCTTCCACATGCCATTCACCTTGGATGGGGAATTGACCAGCATAAACTCATGGACATCGGGTTGATTCTGACTCATAGCAAACCCAGATTAGAGTTTCGGAGACTGTCGATCTTTACAGGAGCAGACAGCCTCATAGTCCTCTCATAGACCAACTGATAAGTTTGAACCACCGACCTTGCAGTTAGAAGTACAATGCTTGGATGGGCAATTGGATTTGCTCAGTATGCTAGTGGACTTAGAACCAACAATAACCAACAATGGCCAACAAATCCGTATGCTAACAGAGAGCTGTCCTGAGAAATGGGGGTTGGGAGAGAGCCAACACTATGTTTTATGAAACCTACAGAGGACAAGGAAAACAGAACAATTTCCTGGATACTTAGAAGAAGATGAAGAGGCCTTTCAAAAGGTACTTGACAAAAGAAATACTAATTATAAAGAACCACTTGGTATTTTTAAAAGTATTCTCAATAAGATATGGCTTCCATGAAACTAGATCACCAAACCCCAAGGAGAACATGAGCTAAGACCAACAGAATGAGACTTGAATAAAGATAAAGAATTATAAGGAAACTAAAAAATTCAACAGCATAATTAAAGTCTAGATTTAATACAGAAGAGAATAAAATTGATACTGCAAAAAACAAATCAGGGAGGGGAGTACCAATTTGAGAAAATCTCCCAGAATAAGAGAAAATATATGGAAATTAGTCAAGGAAGGTAATAAATACAGATTAAAGATTTAGAATATAAGGAGAATTGCCTCTATTTTAGGGCTACATTTTGTTAGGGATCATACAAATTCAGTATCACTTGGGTCCCAGTAACCCAAAGAGTTTTAATAAAATAGATTTTTCTGGGTTTAATTGATATCTATAATACTTAGACATAATTCATGTTGGACTGGGCTAGAAGAAAAAAAGTGCACAGTGTAACCACTCAAAATTATTGTTTTGTCCAAAATCAAATAATGGATGTTGGTAATCTACTGCTGTGTAACCAACCACTTAAAACCAAGTGGTTTTTACAAATCTATTTATCTTGCTCATGATTTTGTGTAAAAAATTTCAGGAAGGGCTCTGCTGCACGGTTCTTCTCTGGTTCACAAGATGTTAGCTAGGGTGACTGGGGCAGGAGGATGCACTTCCAGAATGGATTTTTCTTCACATAATGGTGCTTTTGTGATATGGCTAAAGGATGTGCATGGCAGGGTTCCCTTTTCTCTCCCAATAGTTCAAGGAACAGAGAAATCATTTTTCTTACATGACATCTTAGGGGGCCAAAAGCAAGAAGCACAAAAGGAAGGAAGTAGAAATTGCCAATCTCTTAACCAATACAGTGGAACCTACCATACTCTCTTGGTCAAGTAGTTATAGACCTCTCCTGGACTCGAGGAGAGACTAGGAGTCCAGTTTTTGATAGAAGGAGTCCACATTTTGAATTTGGGGGGCCCCTTTCATCTGCTCCAGCTCATTGTGTGTGACTTTCTTAGAATCATTCCCTTTGCAGGACACTCCTCAGCCCTTCATGAAAATAAATACGCCCTCAAATGCAACAGACTTCTCAGAGTCCCCGAGGAGTCCATAGCTCAAATGCAGTAGAACCTGTTCCTGAAGATTTAATGCTAGAATGTGCTAGACGTCTCGAAGACCATGTTATATAAGGGGTTCAGCCATAGAGTGGAGCCCTGGTGACATAATGGTTGCACATGGAATTGTCAACATCAAGGTCATGGGTTCAAACTCACCAATTGTTCTTAGGAGAAAAGATGAGAGCTTCTGCTTCTGTGAAGATTTAAGTCTCAGAGATCCAAAGGGGATGTCCTACTCTGTCCTATAGGACTGCTACGTGTCAAATATCAACTCGATAGCGGTGGGGTGTCCTACAGTGCTGCCAATCGGTAAACACAGAGTGGGTACTGCTGGCTCAGTGTTAGAATTCTCCTCTTCCATGTGGAACATCCAGATTCACTTCCCAGCCGACACTGCTCACAGTGAATCACCTTCAGTAGGGGCTTGCATGTTACTGTGATGTTGAATAGTTTCAGACTAGGCTAAGGCAGACTGAGAAGAAAAGCCTCATGATCAACTTACAAAACTCAGCCAATGAAAATCCAATGTGATCCCATGGTGCAGAGGGCTGCCACAGTTGGGCAACCAGTCAATAGAAGCTAACAATAACAATAGCAGGCATGCTAGTGTGATACCTAGTTATGCGTTCCTATGTCTTTCGATGTGTCTGCCTCTCTCCCACCACCATACTTCCAACTCCCTCAAATGCGACCCCGCAGTGTGCTAGGATGGGGGAACCCATGAATAAACATCACACTCTCCTAAACAGCACCCCTTTCTCCTTCCCAACCTCCAAGGCAATGCTTTTTCATGAATGACTTCTTTCCTGAAAGTGAATGGGTTCCTAAGGCATCCCTTAGTCCTCTGAATACACATCCAAGTTCTCATGAGTCCACCCAAGGCTGCCAGATGTGGCCAGATGCACAGCCTTTCGGGGTATGCAAATGCCGTTACAGCTCTTACCAAAAGACTCATAGGTGGGAGTCAAATTTGGCAGGTTAGTCTTCTTCCACGAACCATGCTGAAGGAAAAATTAGGCAGAGAGGCTTAAATGAAACACTACAGAAAAGAGCAAGGCAAATACACACTAAGGAAAGAAGAAAAGCACATTTCAATACATGACATTAAATAAGGGGCACATTAAAAATGCAAATGGAATCCTCCAATGAAGAGCTAAAAACCCTTTGTGAACACCAAGAATATATTCAAATTTTGGAAATTCCAGGGAGACTTGGGAGAGACACGGTTGTTTAGAGAGGAATAACAATCCTCAGAGACCTTCAGAACAGCAAGCACAACTGAGAAAATTGAAATAATATCATTCAAAGACTAAAGATGTATAATATACCAACTTTGCTTTCTATAAATACCTCTTCAATTGCTAGCAGGACATTTTCAAAACCTTACCATGCACTGCACTAAGAGGAAATCTCAACTAAAAGGAAAAGTTAACAGGCCAGATTCCCCAAGAGAAGTAAAATAAGTGGAAACATTTCCAACAATCTCTCTCTCTCTCTCACACACACACACACACACACCAACTTGAATAAAAAATACGTTTTTTAAAATGTCCCATAAATAGCTATTGAGTCAAAAGGGAAATAAAAACTTCAGTCACAGACTATTTAGAAAATAATAAAAGCAGTACAAAACAACGCTTTGTCAAAGCGTATGGACTGCTGCCAAGGCTACACTTAGAGAAGAAAAAATGTAAAGCAATAAATTGTTTTATTATTAAACACGAAAGAATAAAAAGAAATGAATTAAATGAACAGCAAAATAAACCCAAGAATAGCTGGCTGAAAATTACATCGATGAAAACAAAAAGATTGAATTAAGAAAGGGAAGCGCAGTGTAATTGTCTCCATTCTTAAAAACCATAAGAAAACAGACTTGACTTTGGCAAATCTAATAATAGAAAGGAAAGCAAGGGTAAACCCAAACAAAACCTATAAATGAGAAAGAGAATGTAGCAAGAGACCAGATTTTTTTACTGTCATAATGAAGTCCTTTCTAAAAGTAAAAGAGGAAAGCATCCCCCAAATTAAGTTTAGTTAGTTTAATTAATTAGGGATTAATTAAACTACATAAACAAGAAAGCTTTCAGCACTTTCAAAAAATTAAAAGCATGTGACAATCTGGGAAGAATATTTTCAGTAGATATAGTAAACAAAAAAAAATCTCATAGACTGATAAGAATAACAAACACCCAATAGAATCTGAAAGGAATATGAATAAACAACGCAGAATGTGAGACTTAAAAGTGCTCACCACACGTACAAAAATATTCAATCTCAATACTAATAAAATCATGAAAGGCAATAGGTAGGGTTGGTGAAGATGCAGACATGTTGGCCTTTGGCTTGAATTTCTTGAAAGGAAACGTTGAAGTCAGAACTGAAAATTCTTAAAATATTCATAACTGTAACTTACTAATACTATTTCTAAAAATGTGTGCTGACAAAATAACCAAGTATATGTGTGTGTGTGTGTGTGTGTATGAGAGAGTAAGAGAAAGTTCTTAAAAGGTTCAAACAGTCAACACTCTGCAGTGTGATGTATCCCTTTTGTATGTCTTTTCTAGGTATCATCTTAAAACTCTATGTAAATAAGGTGTTTGTGGCCCACCAAGGCAATTAGACAACTTGTTCATAATCAAACAAGGTTCCTGGAACCTCTGTGAGAGTTGTTGTAAGGTGTTGTCGAGTCAGGTAGAACTCAGCGATCCCATGCGCAGCAGAACAAGACACTGCTCCGTTCTGTGCCAACCTCACAATTGTTTTTATGCTTGGATCCAATGTTGCATCCATGGCTTGGTGTCTCCTGATAACATGGCCAAACGCCACACGATGAAGTCATGCTGCTGTAAGACAGCTAGGTTTGTTCTTCTGGCCGTCCATGGCGCTTTCAGGATTCTTTGCCAGCACTATAATTCAAGCACACTTGTTTTTCTTCGGTCTTCCTCAGTCACTGTCCAGCTTCACATGCATATGAAGCTATTGGAGATACCATGGTTGGGGTCAGGCACACCTTCTCCCTGAAAGTGATATCCTTGCACTTTAACACTGTAAAGAGATCGTGCGCAACACATTTGTCCACTGAAGCGCGCTGTTTGATCTCTGGACTACTGCTTCCATGAGCATTGAGTGTAGCTCCACATGCAATGAAATCCTCAACAACTTCATTTTTTCCTCCTCGTACCGTGGTTTTGCTCCTTGGTCTCGTTGTGAAGATTTGCGTTTTCACCATCGGTTGTAATCTATACTTACGGCAGTAATCTTTGACGTTCACCAGTAAGTGCTTTAAGTCTTATTTTGGCTTTCGGCAAGCCAGGGTGTCAGCTACATATTGCAGGTTTTTAATGGGACTTCCTTCCATCCCAATGCCATGCCCTCAAACTATTTGCTTGGCATCCAAATTGAAAAAGGATGAGAAAAGGATACAACCTCGATGTGTACAGTTCCTGACTTTACACCACGGTGTGTTCCTGGGTTCTGTTCAAACAACTGCCTCTCATCTATGTCTGGGTTTCCCATGAGCGCAATAAAGTGGCCTGGAACTCCCATTATTTGCCATCTTATTTATAATTTCTTTATGATCCACACAGTCAAAAGCTTTTGCATCGTCAATGAAACACATGCAAGCATCTTTCTGGTGTCCTCCGCTTTCAGTAAGAACTGTTTGATGTCAGCAACGATGTCCCGTGGTGTATGTCCTCATCCGTCCATGTACTGCTGTAATCATTTAAGTATCTTCAGCAAAATGTTCCTTGTATGTGGTAGTAGTGTTATTGTTAAATGATTTCGACATTTGCTCGGGTCATCTATCTTTAGAATGTGCACAAATATAGATCTCTTCTGATCAGTTGGCCAGGTAGGTGAGTGAGGGATTCCAGCGCTGGATCAGTTTTAGGACACATGTCAATTTTGTCAATTCCCGGAGCTTTGTTTGTCACCAGTGTCTCTGGTCAGCTAAAGCTTCTTCCTCTGGTATGAATGGCTTTTGATGTTCTACCACTTGAAATGGTTGAAAGTTTATCAAATCTTTTTGGTACAGTGACTTGGTATTTCACCCATCCTCTCTTGATGTTTCTTGCATTTTCCCCATAAAATTCCCTCAATATTTCAACCCAAATGATTTAATTATTTTATAGTTCTTTTATTAGAGGTAAGCTGAGTCCTTGGGGATGGTGGGACCATGAAAATAGGGTGTATGGAACTCTAATGTATTAATTGGTCAGATTTTTCATTCTGGTATATTTAAAGTGAGCTATCTCAGAAACACAGGTAAGGGAATCTCAATACCAGCAAGATGATGATTCAGGAGCATAACAATGTCCTTTGGGCCCAGGACTGCTATGTGCTGAATCTGCTAGGTCCAGGAGACTAGGCTGTAGCAGAGATGGGACAACAGCAGAGGAAGTAGAAAGAGTGTAATCCAGCCCCCAGCCCACTGAATGAGTGCCTTTACATAGGAGACTTACTTGAGGAGTGACATACCCCCCAGGAATTTATCGGCAGAGTGAAAAGGAGCTTTGTGACACTGTATGAGCAGGGAAACCACATGTCCGAGAGATAGAAGACCAGAGAGAGAGGTGTGTCTGCAGCTGAGAAGAAGCTATACTAATTGAAAAATTATATCCAAAGACTTTCTCATCTTCAGTTGTCACTTTTCAAACTCCCTGGACTATTCCATAATTGTCAGTATAGTCTGTGAGTTTTGTGCAGTCATTGCAATGGATGACCAAACCCAACAGAGAAGTAGAGCACAGTGGGAGAGGCAGTGGGTCTCAGAATTGGTTAAGAAAGTTGCAGGGTGGAGGTGTGTTTGATTTCTGGCTTAGAGGAGTTGGCCTTCAGTTTGAATTTGATTCTCCTTCTTCTTTGTGAAGTCAGCGTAAGTCAGAGACTCCGCTCATTGTCATTCTTGTAGGAACCTTAATGATAGGATTGGTCGGTTTTGTCTGTACTCAGCATTTCCTAGACCCAGAAGACAGAAATTTGTCACACCAGGGATGACAAGAGGCAAATGGAAGCATCAGCTGACAAGAGACCAGCAAGAGATGATACTTTGGGATCCACAGAGTGCAGGGTGAGAGAGCTGAGCACTTTTGGTTGGGAGACGTGCTGGTAGAGCAGAGTATATCTGGGCACGTAGCAGTGATGCTCAAGAGCTTTCTAACACTTGGCCCAAGCAAGAGGTCTGAGAAACAAGAGGTAAAAGGCCAGTGAGTGATAGGTCTGACTTGGGTAGAGTTGAGACAAGACTGTCTTGACTGAAGAGATGTATCCTAAGTCATTCCTGATCCTGAATTGTAATCTGTTACTTCCCTAGTAAATCCCATAATCATAAGTGCCATTTGTGAATTCTGTATGGTCATTGTGGTGAAATATCAAACCCATCAGAGACTGACTGTTAATAGGCATAATAGCTACTAATGAATATAAAATATGCACCTAAGAGGGTGGTGGTTGTTCCCTGAAGAAACTCATCATTAGTCAGCATCATTAATAATTGGGAAGTAGAATGTATGAAGTATGAATCAAGGAAAATTGGAAATCATTAAAAATGAAGAAACCAGAACCCTACCTCAGTGGGGTCAAGAAGGAAGGGCTGTTCTCTGGCACCACAAGATCTCGCACGCCCTCAACATCGGTAACAAATGATGCACGTTGTCTGCAGGGGCCTTTCTGCTTTTATTACCTGCCTTTACCTTTAATTGCCCACCTTTTATTGTCCCTTCCCCTGCTTGCTCTCCCTAGAAGCTATTTGGCACTTAGACATAGCTGTCCAATTTATATTTAATCCCGGGAGAAAGGAATTTAGGTGTCCTCCTCTCGAGATGTGAAGTAGGGCATGCTAGATGACATCAAATTGGAGGATATGAGCCAAGCTTCAGGGAACCAAGGCCAGTGATATCGTGGCCAGTGCTACTCGCTGCCGCCCGTTGACTCTGTAGATAATGAACATGCCCTGGAAGCGCCTGCTTTGTGCTGCTTCACGTGATCTTGCACTGAGGACTTGCAAATGCAGTGAGAAAGCAGCTGCTGAGTCGATTCAGTTCACAGGGACCCTGTAGGATGAGGAGAACAGCCTCATGGGACTTCCCAGGCTGTCATCTTTAGGGAAGTAAATCGCCACATCTTTCTCCTGGGGAGTGGCCGGGAGGACTGAGTGGCCAAGCTTTGGGTTAGCAGCCAAGCAATTACCCACTCTATCACCGGGCTCCTTAAAATGGATTATAAGATAGGATAATTCAACGAGTAGGATAGTGTCAGGCCGAACCCTCAGGTTATGCTGTTAACCAATTTCCAGCTATTAATGGCTTACAAACCAAGAGGCTTGTTGTTGATGCTTGGTCACAGTGTTTCTGCTGCCCTTCTCTGTAACTGCGGCTGAAAGAATCAGCAGCCGAGGATACCAGGGCCCTGGAAGTTCTCTCACTGGGAAGTGGTGGCAACAGCCGCTGTGCTCCTCCCTCAAGAGGTTTGCTCATTTTCATCGAAGCTCTGCTTTATCAAAAAGGATGTCCTTTTTCAGGGACTGGTCCCTCCTGGAAATATGTCCAAAGCTTGTCAGATGACGTCTCACCTGTGTTTCTAAGGAGCTTCCCGGCCATATTTTTCCCGGCCTAGGCTTGTTTGTTCTTCTGGCAGTCCACAGAATGCGCAATCTTCTTCACCAGCACCGTGATTCAAAGACGTCCCTCTTCTTCAGTCTTCCCTGTTCGCTGTCTGGCTTCCCCATGTCTAGGAGGGGATTGGAAACACTATAGCTTGGCTCAGGCACATCTTGGTTCTCAAAGCAACACCCTGGCTTTTCAACACTTTAAAGTAAACTTGGGTAGCAAACCTGCCATATTTGTCCACCAGTCGTGTGTCAGTTTGTCATACTAGAGGAACTTGTGTGTTTTTCTGAGGTTGGAAACTATGCCACCTGTATTTCAAATATCAGCAGGTGGACAGGTTTCACTGGTGCTTCCAGATTAAGATAGACTGGGAAGAAAAACCTGGTTACTGTCTTACACAATGAAACTTGCTAATGAAAGCTTGATCGTAGCAGTGGACACTTTTCTGATTTAGACGAGGCCCTCAGGTCAGGAGACACTCACAATGTGACTGAGGAAGAACTGCCTCCTCACAGTGGAGTTGACCTGAATGATACGGTGGAGCCACGCTTTCAGAGCCTTCGTTTTGATGTAGCAAGCTCAAGATAAGAAGAAGCATCATTGTCAGCCTTAGTCAGCATCCTTAATGATTGGGGAGAGGAATGGACAAAGTATGAATCTAGGAAAACTGGAGGAATCTAGGAAAACAAATGAAATAATATAATGTATAACCATCGAAATCTTGACATATGATCGAATGTGTGTATAGCACATACATGTATATAGTACACATGAGCATGAACATATATTATATATGTACATATATCAGATCTTAATCACATATATGTGATCAAGCAAAATCAAGCCAAAAATAAATAAATACACAAACCCACTGCCATTGAATCAGCTCCAACTCATACTGACCCTGAAGGGCAGAATGCTGCTCCCACGTTTTGCTGAGACTGAACATATTTGGGGAGCAGAAAGCCTCATTGTAGGAGTGAGTGGTGCATTATAACTGTTAACCTCCCTGTTAGCAGCCAGATGTGTAAGCAACTATGCAACCAGGCTCCTTGATGATTAAAATAGAGAAGGCATAATTGGCCTTCAAAGAAATTAAATAAATGCAAGAAGAAGAAGAAGAAAAGTTGTGATCAAATAAATAAAAATTTACAAATGTAAACATACACACATTCATACATGCCTATGTATATATATGCAGACATACATAAAGCCAAACAATAGACCAGAGAAAATATTGATCACACATATGTAACTTAATAAAGGCTCATGTTATCTAAAGAGTTCATACACAATAAAATTAGGAAGAAAGTCTATCCAAAAACATGGGCAACATACATGAATGGATACAAGAAAAATATATAAAGATATGCACACATTTCAAAAGGTTCAACCTTCATCAGAAATGCAAATTTGAAAATACCATTATTTTGCTTTAAAATAACCACAAAGTTTAATTGTCATTTTTTAAATGAAAATTCTGAGATGCTTTCCCTCAGGTTCGTTTTTCATGGAAATGTAAACAAAAACCATGGTTCTGCAAAAACTCTGACTTTTGGGCCTATCATTACTCCATTTTTTAGAATCAATTCTGGGGGGAAATCACCCCAATTCATAAAATATGGACGTAAGTTGTACATTATACAAAAACAGAAGGGAAATAACGAGAAGAAAACCCACGTTTCAAAAAAAATGAGCAGAATAAAAATAGGTGTCTAACTACAGCTTATTTATTAAATAAATCCCAGTATATGCATTACAGCCCGAAGGTAATCACACTTACCAAAATATATACTGTCATGGACATCACATACTTTTGTGTTCGTTTTTTTAAATGGAAGCACATCATGATTTAGTTTTAAGAAAATTTACGGGAGGAATATAAATACAAACTAAGAGTCAAAAAGTAATAGCAAAGCATTCAATTGTGACTGTCTCTGGCAATTTTTATTTTCTTTCTTCACTTGTATTTATTAGCTATAGCAGGCAAGTGTCGCCAAAATTATCAGAAAAAATTCATTTTTGAAGCAATGAGGTTACTAAGAGCATTTCTATTTATTTAGCTTAACAAGATTCTAAATGTTTTTTTAACATGTCTTTAAATGGCTTTCTCCATGAATAAGCAGGGATAAGGAAAACACTGACAAGCAGAGACAGAAAATATGTGGCACACATGCTGTCTCTCTTTCTTCTCTACCCGTGGCAGACATCACAAATCAATCCCGGCACACGTTCCTGCTATGTTTTCTCACTAAGTTCACTTTTGCTTCCTATGTTCTCTAGGCACAAGCACTCTGGGAAGCCTTTCTTAATTATGTAAGGTAATCATCCACCTATAATGTTGAGAAGAGCTCTGAAAGTGATACTCAGGAGACAAGGATTCCCATTTATATCTACCATCGACTAGAGCAAGTCAGGGCCTCTCTGAGCCTTAGCACCCATCTCTGTAAGCTGAGAGGTATGGAAGAATGCCCCAGCTCTAGAAACCTGGCCTGGTGTTCTAGTTCCCAGCATCATCACCATGCTTATCCATCCCCCAAACTGTTGGCTTCTCCAAAGTGATCTCGTGACAATTTATCACCTGCCGTAGGGATGCTTCTTTGAGCTCTTAATGCCCAGTGTGCTTAGCAGACTCTCTTTCTTGTAGACCTGGGGTTCTCAACAGTGACATCATTAACATGGTGGAGCCAATAATTCTTTGTTGCGATTGGTAGAAGTCAAGTCATACATACTGGGTGGGACCCAGGCTCAGGTCCCAGTTGACCCTCCGCAGCACATCTCCACTCGTCTGTCTGAGCAGGGTCCAGCAGAGCTTCCAGATGAAGATGGACCATGAAGAAAAGCAGTACGGAGCTCCATGCCGTAGTGACCTACTTCTGAAAATCAGCCACTGGAAACGACAGGGTGGACAATCTCTGGCGCCTCATGTGGCCGGTTCTCCATGAATTAGAGGCCAACTTGATAGCAGCTAACAACACCCGTTCTTGGTTCACCTATGATCTCTAGGATCATCCCTTCGTGGTGACGAACAAGAACAGCTCCAGACATGCCTAAAGGTGTCCCAGGAGACTGAGTTACCTCCAGTCAAGGGCCACTGTCATAGGAAGAAGGTAGCTCCTTAACATTCTGAGCTTTGCCGAAGCTCACTCCTTCCATAGGGCTTGTGAGAATACTTCCCACCTTAATTCAGACCTCGCATTGAGACCAAGACCAGGACTCTGGGAGTCTAGCAGGTAAACCCCAGGCATGCAAATTTCTGTGGCCTTCTCTGCCCTGCCTACTGTGCACAGAGCCCAGCTGCCAGGGGGACCAGGGCCTTCGACTGGGTGTGTAAATCACCATTCCAGGCGGGCTAGGCACTTAGCATAATGGAGTGATTGACAGGTAGATATTTACACCCTACTGACTAAATGGACAAATCAATCAGCTGGTGGCAGTGTAGGAAGAGGAATTCACAGGGTTGAGCCAGTCAAGGACCATGTGGCTTCTCCATACCTTAGATGATTCTGTCAAGTCTTCTTACAGATTCCTGCCTTGTGACTCTTAGGCAATGACTCGCTTGCAGCTTCACAGCTTCCTGGTCTGTTACCTTACAGGAAGCCGGCCTCATCAGCAGAGCGCCCTTTTTCATCGTCTCCAGGTGAGACAACGCTGGCCCAGAGAGATGAGGTCACTGCTGGTGACCAAGGCAGGCCGACTGACTTACGTTCCAAGGGATTCGGTCTTTAAATTAAACAAAAGGATAAAATATACCCCTTTTTGTCAGAACTAAAATGATTTCTAACTTTCACTTCACCATTTTGGGCTGAGGGGGATGTAACTCAATGAAAGACAGGAACATTAAATACATAGTAAAGCCATCATGCGTCAAGGATTTATAGGGGTATTGATTAACACCATCAGTAAAGTATTTACCTTAATCAATAGGAAAAGGTGATTTAAATGTTGAGGCGTCCTCTGCACTCCTGTCAGCCAAGGATGCCTTTAAAAGCTCGCGTTTTATGGGTTCCCCTTCTGAGTTCCCCCCATTGCTTGCCCCGTGGCACATTTCCCACTCATCAGCTCACAGCCCTGCCCCTCACTCGCCCCTGGAATTCGGGTTGCAAGTTGGGTTATCCTAAAGGAGATCTAGGAATTGGAATTTTTGATACAGGTACTGGATCAATTTCAGAGACTTTACTCCTGTGACAGGAATGGGTGGAAGCAGGATTGAGCACAGGCAGAAGGGGCTCTGGGATGCCAGCTCTGGGGCTTGCTGCATTTTGCTAAATTCCAAGGGAGATCCATGGGCCAGGTTTGCCTCTGAAGGACTTTGCAGATATCTTTTGTGCTTCGGGGTCATGGAGTTAATGGGATTCTTGGCAAAGTCTGTACTCCGAAATGATAGGAAGACTATCCCCACTTTACCGGCCCATCAGGAAGGTTGGGTCCTCCGCCTCCTCACTATTGGTAGCTATTAGGTAGATCTTTTCCCATTCATGTTGACCCCATGCATGAGGGGATGCAGTGGTATTGGGTCCAGCACCACCCTCATGATCAGTTTTAGATCAATCCATGATCCATGGGCAGACTGTACAGGTAGATCACCAGGCCTTTCTTCCTAGTTCCTCATCATTCCAGGGACACTCCAAAGAAATACGGTCTGAATTATAGTCATATGCAAGCCTCCATTGATGGATGGCTTGGGGACTACGTAGGAGGTCCATGGGCCAAGAATCAAACCTGGGCCTCCTGCCTGGAGGGAGAGGTGTTGACTATGGAACTGCCATGTCTCTTTTGTCTTCTTCTTGCCCAGTCCTACGGATTTCTGCAATCTCCGGGTGCTGATCAAGGGCCTTCCACAGGGGTTCGTGGCACACACTGGCTTCTGTCTCCCAGCTCCACTCACCAGCTCCACTCCCCACTCCAGCCTGGCTTGGCCAGACACCCTTCCAGTAGGCATCCTATGTTGTGAGATGCAAGGATCCCAGCTACAGAACAAAAGACTAGCCAAGTGGTTAGGACCCCAGACCAAGCTAAACAGGAAACATTTTGCTTAACTTCTCATCTTCATTCTGCTTCAGACTATCCTTGAATAAGTTCCTTGACCGCTCCATGGCTCCATCCCCCTATATGTAAACGAAGTGTAAGGTCATAGGATCATTATTTCTGTCCTGAGTTCCTTCTTATAAGTACTTAGGGCAGTTCTTGGTACAGGACAGGGTCTATGCTATTTTACACTGGTAACAATAGAAGGCAACTTTGTCGTGGGCAGCTCAGCAAAGAGACACGCTAAGCCTTAGAGCGGGGTATCTGGGATTCCAAAAAGCAGCCCCCACCCCTACAACCAGAAGGTAACTTAGAATTCTTCCCACCCTAAGAATCCCAAAGGTCTACACTACAGCCCATCCTCCATCATCATCTCTCTAACCTGGTCCCTCTCAGCCCCTCTGCCAAAGCTCTGCCCCCCCCCCCCAGCTCCTCTCCCTGCTAACACCCTAAACACCACCCCCTAATCATTGTGTCTCCTCCTCCTCCTTGGTCCCTCTGGCTTCGCAGGGAGGCCTGGAGTCAGCTTGATCTCTTTTCTTTTTAAGCTGGTTCTCTCTGTTTGAAATGCATCTTTAATGTAAGCCACATCAAATCCTTTTGGGAAGTCGGAAGCGTAGACATCATAAATAAACACATTTGGATTAACTGGGGAACAGGCCAGGGAGCGGGCAGAATGATAGAAGATGCTTTAAGTGGATGCAGCTTTATTACTCTCAAGCATTTACAGGGACTCTTCCGGCACTGTCATTCTATCACTCTAACTGCTGACAAATTATTTCTAAGTTGAGGTCCTGCTGGGACCGCTTTGTTGACTAAATTAGAGGACAAACTTCCATACTAATTGAAGGCCAGCGGTTGCTACTAATTGCCAGGAATCCTCCCTATTCATCATAAGTAGGTTGGAGCAGGGTTCTGCCTCAACCCTATCTTGCTCACACAGGACCATGGTTTGGTTCACGCAGGCATCCTCTTCATGGGCTCAGCAAGGGTCCTGCTCAGGAGGCCCCCTGGCCCTGTTCTTAGCTCAGGCTTCTGTGACCGTGGCCAGTGCCCTTGGAAATGGCCTGTTGATCCTTTTCTTTCTTTTTTTCCCCTGAGAACTCTGACACAAATGTTTTATACTCAATTACTAACCTAAAGGTTGGTGACTCAAAGCCAGCATCACAGTGCAAGAAAAACCTGTTCATCTGCCTTTGTAAGGATTATTGCCAAGAACACTCTATGGAGCAAGAGGGTCTATGTTATGACACAAAGGTTCACCATGAATCACCTCGAGGGCAGTGAGAATTTGGGTATTTTTCTCACCAATGCAGGAGGGAATTTGTGGGGAGATGGGGAGCCTGCAGTCACATTGATGCTGTGTGATCCGCCCCCTTTCATTCGTTCAACATTTGTCAATCATAATAAATTACTAGGCAATGGACCCAGAGCACTTAACACAAATAAAAAGAACAGAGATAGGCAAATATACCAAGAGGATGAGGAGAGAGTGGTGAGATCCAATGACACATTGCATTGGGTTAGTCTGCTGTGCCAGACCTCTTTCAAATGCTGAGAAACAAGGGTGTGACTGTTGAGGACTAAGGTGCTCCTGACCCAGCCCATGGTCCTTTCAGGTGTATCATATAAATGTGAAAGTTAGGATATTGAATAAGGAAGATCAAAGAAGAATCCATGCATTGGAACTATGGTGCTGGTAAAGAAGGTAAACAATATTGAAAGTACTGCCACTCCCCCAGCCCCCTGAAAGAAATGAATATCAGACTTGTGGGTGAAGGGAGACAACGGACAGTGTAAGATACAAAATAATAATAACAATATATAATTTATCAAAGATTCATGAGCGTGTAAAGGGAGACGGGGAGCTTCTACCAAGGACACAAGTAGAAAATGTCTTGGAAATGATGATGGCAACATATGTACAAACATGCTTGATACAATCGATGCATGGACTGTTATAAGATCTATAAGAGCCCTAATAAAATGATTTTTTAAAAATAAAAAAGTATTTTGAAAGTACCATGGACTTCCAAATAAACAAACAAATCCGTCTTAGAAGAAGTACAGCCAGCATTCTCTTTAGAAGCGCCATAACGAGACTTTGTTTCACATACTTTGGATGTGTCAGGAGAAACCTGTCCCTAGAGAAGGACGTGGTGCTTGGGAAAGTGGAGGGACAGAGAAAAAGAGGAAGACCTTTAACAAGGTAGATTGACGCAGTGGCTGCAACAGTGGGCACCAGCATAAGAACAATTGTGGTGGGCTGGTGTGCCATCTAGGGCTCCTCCCCATTCCTGGGCACCTTTGAGTAAGTGCTTCTAGCACAACACTGGTTTGTTGAAATATTTTAATTGGACTTCTGTCAATTCCTGGAGCATTGGTCTTTCGTCCCCCTTGGATTTCTTCCTTCAGTGCCATCAGTTATAATAACTATTTTTTAACTTTTATTATGAATTGGGCAAAGATTTACAGAGCAGATCATCAGTTTTGCATTCAATGATTCATATGCATTCTGCTCCATCTCATCCACTACCGTCCCCTCAGCATCACCCGTCTCACTTCCTCCCTGTTTCCTACCTCTATGTCTCTTTCCTTCTTACGCTTCAGAACTTGATCCTTGGGTAAATGTTACCCCCATGATCTAAAATAGCTGATCATTCTAAGGTGTGTCTACTTCAGTAGTGCCATTGTTCCACTTGTAGACCTATTGTCTAGCTGAAAAAAAGAGCCATCGGGATGAATTCAGTTCCAGACCTGGAGGGCAACCTGGAGTCATCACCTCAGGGGTTGCACCAGTCACTATCCAATCTGCTTATACCAATCACAAGCAAGCAAGACTGGTCTCCTTCGTGATTTGGGGTTTTATTCCACATTCTCCCCTTCCCCCCATTCCATTCAGGACCTTTCCATGAGATCCCTTCTGGTCGTGAGATCTCTCACGACCACAGAACCCAATGTTTGCGTGATCCACTGGACTAACGTTTACATGGGTCTTCACCTTTCACCACTCTTCTTTCCTTCCGGTGGGGAGAGCCATCAGTTCCTGGTCATAGGCCGCCTCCTGAGATGGTTGACATTTTTGGTAGAGTGAGCTTGTAGATTCCTTCCATCTTCTTTTGATGGTGCTGGCATCATGCACTATTTTGCCCATAGAATCCTTCACTATTGTTAACTTGAGCCTTGAATTTTTCTCTCCGTTCCTTCAACTTGAGAAATACCAAGGACGTTCTCCTTTTTGGTGTTCTAACTCCAAGCCTTGGAACAGAGGCCAAGAGGCAGTTGTTGAAACAACTGCATGTTTCAAAAGGTTTGCATCAGGGTTACCGTATATCCTTTCGATATACTTATTCGATCTGCATGCTGAGCAAGTAAGCCAAAACACAGCAATGTAGGAAGAGGAATGCCGTATCAAGACTGTAGGAAAACAATTAAAAACCTGCAGGATGCAGCTAACACAGCCTTGCGGGATGAAAGTGGGGAGGACTTGACGTACTTATTTTGGAGATCAAAGACTCGTGTCTTCAGTATAGATTAAAACTCAACATAAGGAAAATAAAAATCGTCACCACTGGACCAACAGACAACATCATGATAAATAAAGAAAAGACTGACATTGTTGAGGATTTCATTTTTACTTTGATTCGCAATCAATGCCCACAAAAGCAGGAGTTAGGAAACAAAGCAACATACTGTACTGGGCCAAGCTGCTGCACAAGATCTCTTTAAAATACTAGGAAGCAGAGATGTCATTTGAAAAGTAAGGTGTGCCTGACCCAAGCCCTGGTCTTTTCAATCACCTTCTATTCTTCTGACATCTGGGAAATGAATAACAAAGACTAAAGAGGAATGGATGCATTTGGAGTATGGCGTTGGTGAAGAATTGAATATACAAGAGACTGCAAGAAGAGCAACAACTCTGTTTTGGAGAAAGCACAACCAGAATTTTCATTAAGAGCAATGATGGCAAGACCTTATCTTATAAGCTTTGGATGTGCTATCAGGAAAAATGAGTCCTTAGAGAAGGACATTATACTGAGTAAAATTAAAAAGAGAAAGACCATTGAGGAGGTGGATTAATTTAGTGGTTGTGACAACAGGCTCAAGCATCACTTGTGAGTATGGTACAAGACCAGGCAGTATTTCATTCTCTTACACATAAGCTTGCTCTAGGTTGGAATTAGCTCAATGGTAACTAACAACATTAGCAAAAATGTTCCAAATGAATACTGCTTGCATTTGAATTGTTATTCCCCTACTCTGTCCCATGAGTCATTCGATACTCACCACTATGGAACAGGACACGTGACTTTAACCCCAGTTTGAAGATTAGGAGACGGCAAGTTTAAGGCAGCTTGTACGTTGACAGAAAAAGAGTGGGTGAAGAGGGCTATGCCTTTGACCATCTTCATTGTCTTATGATTCAAGTTCATGTAACATTTATTATAATCAATTGCAGTGTTGTTCCAGTAATAAGTGACCCTGTGGGGTTAGCCAGCCCCCCACAACTAATCACGGGTTCAGTAAGCACAACTGTATGGTTGAGATATATAAAGATTATAACAAAGTCATAGAGAGTAAGAGCAATAGGAGAGAGAAAAAATAAGGAAGTCAGACACATTTCAGGGTAGCGTGCTCACCTCAGCTCCTCTTGGTGCAACAGGCAGGAGAGAGAGCGACTTATTGCTACCCAAGGATTATATATCTTTGGGGGCTGTGCAAGGCCCCTAATTACAGGTAAAGACTTACATCACGAGAAAGGGTTGTACTGTAGGGAATACAGCAATGGGAGGAGGGTGACCTAAGGGTGTACACTCTATAGGAAGAGGAGGGATTAAGGGCATGCATGCGACAAGATGGGAAGATCCTAGATTCATGATGGCAGCCTAACCTTGATTGCTCTAGAGCTGGGGACTTTATTTAGCCTAAGCTTTCAGGGGAAGCATTCTACTGTCCCTCTGTAGCTATTTCATCATGTCTTTGTTGAAAGAGTTTTGGAAAGCATATGTGCCTACATCACATCATCACTGAGACTCCTTGGTCTTCCTTCTTTGGCCCTACCTATTGTGGGAGAAGCAATGGTGGCTGCTTGCTCTGGAAGGCAGGAGTCTTCGGGGAGATAACTTGACCGTCATTTACCATTAGTTGCAAGCAGTGTCCTAAGTCTAACATATATATTTGGGGGAGTCGAGCTGGGGAACAGTCTTTTGTATCCCACATGATCCTGTAGATTCCAGCTCAGTAAAAGCAAGCAGACCCAGAGTATTTGTAGAGATTTTAAGGACTTGAATAAGTTCTGTAAGTAATAATTATCATATCATGATTTAAGATAATAACAAAATAACCAGCAAATTGGTTGCTTACTTGCTAGATATGAGAAAGCCCTTACTCCAGTCCTGTGACGTTCATAGAGTGAGTGGCCGCCACAAGGGGCTTGAACAGAGTAGCCACAGTGAGGGTAGTGTAGGATCAAGCAGTAGGAGCCCCATTTGTTGTTGTGTTGTTGTTTGGTGCTATCAAGTCAGTTTCCGGTAGTGTTTTGTTCTGTTTCTCCTTTGCAAAATTCGTTACAATCTTGTCTGAGGTCTCAGTTTCTATATCGGGTCCTTTGGTGCAAAGTGGATTTGTCCACGTTGTGCAGCCCTTGCATTGTCCTACCAAGCCCCTGTCTTTATGCAGCACTGTTCTGCCAATACTACTGTATCCTAATAAGTCACGGTCACAGGCGTTAATCAGGGGCAGGTGCCCTGAGTAGAGATGTAAGTGCATTCTGGGGACGCCTCCAATGTGAGTGATGTCTGTCGAAAGGGAGTGGGTCTTATGTGGCTGGTTCCATGATTGTCCCCTTTTCACGGATGTGGAAACTGAGGCAGAGAAAGGAGGGAAAGAGCATCTAGGATCACAGAGCTAGTAAGAAGCAGACCTGGGCTTGAGCTCATGTCGTTTAAGTCCACACGGAGCTCTGGTGAGCCATTCAAACCCACTAAGTGCTCCTCAGAAGGATGAGACTACCTGCCCCCATAGAGTGTTACAGGTTCAGAAACCCCAAGAACAGGTGCACTCTGTCCTACTCAGTTTCTACGAGCTGGAATGTACTCCATGGTGATGGGTTTAGTATATTTGAGTCCAGAATTTACATTTTTCCCCCATGCTTCTCTGTGTGGCATGGTTAACTTTTACACTAGCGCAGGGTTGGCCAACCGAGGCTCAAGGACCATATGTGGCTTTCTGGGTACCTACATGTGGCTCTGAAGTAAAATTAAAAGTGAAAAGGAAACTATCAAACCTTTATTTGCAGATAATGGTCATTTCATTGGTAAGGCTATCAAATCATTTTGATACCGTTGTGAGGAGCAAAATGGGCTCTTCCATTTCAAACGTTTGCCGACCCCTGTAGTAGTGAATAAGGAAGACCAAGGGGTCTCCGCAAAAGTGATGATACAGGCAAGTATGCTTTCCAAAACTCTTTCAACACAGACACGATGAAACAGCTACTGAGGAAGAATCGAGAGTCCTGAAGCTCTGAGGACTACACAAGAAAAGCTAGGTAAACTGAATCCAGCAGCGTGGCAGGTTTTGTAGGTAGTACTGAATCACACACACACACACACACACACACACACACACACACTCATCCCCCATGGACACTCCATGGTGCCCGGTTGGCAGAAGGATCTCAGATCCACACTCACATGCCTGGCAGAGTTTGCAGCAAAGATGGAGCTGCCAGAGGCTGTCAGAGCCCTAGACTCAAGCAGTTAACTTAGAGGTACATTTTAAAGTGGAAGAGCAGTGGGAACACAGGTGCATGGGCTCCCCAGTTCCAGGCCCCAACGGCCAGTCCACAGCCACATTTTGACAGTGGTGCAAGTGCCAACGTGCACAAATTCATGGGCCGTGGGGCTTTGGGCCTGAACCCGGCAGCTTAAGGAAATTTCTTTTTCAGTTACAGGACAGTGGCACACAGGTACAGTGGCCTGGGTTCTTTTTGAGCCAGCAGGGCAGAGGGTCATGCATATTTGTAGACTGCACTCCTATGGGAACGATGAGAAAGGAAGCTTGACAAACACATACTAGTGACCCAAAAAGAGGAGGCAGCTACTGGCTCTGGTCTGGGTCTTCCTTTTTTTATATAAAACACCTTATGATTGATATTTTTTGTTTTGACTTGTTTTTTTTGCTCCCCCCCCCCCACTTTCTTCTTACATTTCCCCCCTCTTTTTAAAAAGTCTTGCTTTTTGTTGATGTGTTCCATTGTTGACTAGGCTGTGGTAAATCTGTCTTTTTCTTCATCTTCTAAATCAAATCATTACTTTATTGCTCCAATTGACAGAGACAACTATCTGGACACAAATTAACAACCCTTGCAGCACAACTTCCCCTCATAGTAGACAAGGAACATGTGAGTAGAGGGAAAGGCGAGCAGACTTCAAGAAATACGGACTGTGTGAAGCTTGGGAAGAAAATCACAAATAATAAGGTGATCTCGAGGAAACCAGATAAATCTTCTCTCAAAATAAAAAAAAAATTAGTAAACAGTAAAATAACAGGAAAGGAAAAATGCAGACAAAATTAATTCAACACAAAAATCTACGAGGAACCAAGACATAAACAACGCAGGAAAACAGCAAACTGACAATAAATTCACACTGATCAACACTGAATGTAGGTAGATTAAATGCACCAGTCAAGAGACAGAAAGTAACAGATGTATCAGAAAGCACAGTTTATTGATATGCTGCATACAAAAAACACATTTTTAATAACAAAGATGAAATAAACTAAAAATCAAAGGATGAAAACTATACACTAAGCTGATGGCAATTTAAAAAGTGGGAATAGCCATCTTAATTTCAGATAAATTAGACTTCAAGGCAAATTTCACCCTAGCAACAAAGAAAGATGCTAAATAATTATCAAAGGTGCAATTGAATATGAAGATATAATTATAATAAATACCTATGCATTCAACAAGACATATTCAAAATATATCAGTCCAACTCTAAGAGATTTGAAGGGACAAGTAGACAACACTACAACAATAGTAGATGATTTCAGTACACCACTCCCAAGGGAGCACTGAACAATTAGGACAAAACTCGACAAAGACAAAGAAGAACTACATAACACATCAATTTGATCTCTTAGACCTATACAGAACACTCCATCCAACAACAGCATAATATACTTTCTTTTCCAGTTTACCTGGAACATTTTCCAGAATAGACTATGTGTTAGGACATAGTTCAGAATAAATTTTAAAACTTGGATATTACAAAGTGTGTTCTCAGATTACAACACTATACAAGTGGATATCAACTATAGGAAGGCCAACGGTGGTGGGCGTGGAATTTGAACAACCCCCTGGCTAAAAACTACTGAGTAATTGGAGAGATAAAGAATGAAGATTTTAAATTCCTTGAAACAAATGAGAATAAAAATATAACTTGCCCAAACCTTTGGGACACAGCCAAAGCAAAACTCAGAGGACAATTTACAATGATAAATAGACATATCATAAAAGAAGAAGCACACAAACTAACAACTTATGCCATCATCTACAGCAATTAGAATAAGAGTAGCAAAACAAGCCTTGAGCCATCAGAAAAGAAATTAAAAAGTTTACAGCAAAAATAAATGAATCAGAAAATGGGAAAACAATAGAATGAATCAATAAGGCAAGAGGTTGGATTTTTGAAAGGATTAACAAAATTGACAAATGACTAGCAGACCTAAAAAAGGAAAAGATGTATTTCTTATCATGATTAAGAAATTAACTAAACAACATCACAACAGAACCAATTGAAGTAAAAGAATAGTAAATACTTTGAAGAAATGTACTTACAATACTTTGAAGATATTTGGAAAGCTAGAAGAAATGGGAAATTTTCTAGAAATACACTGTCTACCTAAGATAATAGACTGATATTAAAATAAACAAACAAAAAATTGAACAAACCCATAGCAAAAGGAGAAATTAATCTGGTCATTAAAACACTCTCAAAACAAAAATGTCCAGGATCAGAGAGCTTCATTGGGGAATTCTATCAAGCATTCAAAGAAGAGCTGACACCAATGCTACTCAAACGATTTCACAATATAGAAAAGCATGTCAAACTGCCATAAAATTCATTTGAACATAACCCCGATACTAAAACCAGGCAAAGATATCACCAGATAGATAATTATAAACCAATACCCCTGATTAACATAAATGTGAAAATACTCAAAAAATTTTAACCAATAAAATCCAAAAATAATTACATCATGACCAACTGGAGTTCAACCTAGTTATGCAAGGGTGGTTCAACATTGGCTAACAATCAGCATAAACCACCATGCAAACAAAACAGAGGAAAACAGCTGCCTGGTCTTATCAACTGATGTAGAAAAAGGCCTTTGACACAATGCAACACCCATTCTTGCCAAGAAAAAAACAACACTCAACAAAATAGGAATAGATGAGAAATTCCTCAATATTATATATATAATAAAGGCCATATACTCAAAATCAATAGCCAACATCTTGCTCAATGAAGAGAAACTGAAAGAATGGGAACTAGACAAGTATGGCCTTTACATCACTCTCAGTCAATAGCATCCTGGGAATTTTAACTGGAGCTATTAGACAACAGAAAGAAATCAACAGCATAAAAACTAGCAAAGAGTAAGTAACTTTCTGCATTTGTTGTTGATATGATTCTATACATAGAAAATAAAAACTTTAAAACCACAAGAATTGGTAATCTAAATGAAAATTTGGTGATGTCACAGAGCCCAAAATATTAGCAAAGAGACCTCAGAAAAGGAAATCAAGAAAACAATATCATTCCTAATAGCCAACTAAAAATTAAAGGTATGGCCAGGGAGGCGGAAAGGTGAGAAAGGGGGAACCCATACACGACTGGATATATAGCCCTCCCCCTGCCAAAGGGAAAAATAACAAATATGTGGGTGAAGGGAGACAATAGACCGTGTAAAATATGAAATAATAATAACAAAATATAACTGATCAAGCATACATGAGGGTAGGAGGGTGGGGGAAGAAAGGGGGAAAAGAGGAGCTTATACCAAGGGCTCAAGTAGAAAATGTTTTGGAAATACGAGATTAAATACTTAGTAATATACCTAACCAGAGAACTTGTACAAAGAAACTTGTACAAAACGTGTACAAAGAAAACCCCACAATACTACTTTACAAAAAAATAAGAGACCAGCATAAATGGAAGAATATATCATATTCATGCATAGGAAGACTTAGCATAGTAAACATGTCAGTACTACACCAAAGTATATAAAAACCTAAAGAAATCCTGATCCAAATGCTGGCATCGTTCTTCAAAGAGATCCAGCCCAGTCCAGATCAAGTCCTTAAGTCTGATATTAGCCCATATGTCTGATACCAATCTATAAATTCCCCCTCAGACATATGCAACACATGCAATGACACTGAATGCAGAAAGATCACAGGCCAGTGGGTGGGAAGTCGTGTGGATCCAGTGGCAGTGGAAACATCTCAGTGCTGGCAAGGAGTCTTCTTAACGGGAATGTCTCGCATGGAGAGTCTGTGTGTCCCACCTCCAGCGATCTATTTATCCCTGTGGCTCCTCCAAATGAGGTCATCAAGCTGCAACCTGATTGACAGGCAGAATTCCACCCCTCTACTAGTTGACACCAGATTATGGAACTACCACAACGCCCAAACTTGAATCGACATAATCAATAAAAAGTCAATGAAAACATAAGGACAACCAGAGGGACACTAACACATGGCATAAACACACTATCAAACATAATAAAAAAATACATGCATACCAGAATGCAAACTAGATGATTGAGAGCTTCTAAAAATAAGCCACTTGTGTGCATCAAAAGATTTCACCAAAAGAGAAAACAGAAAATCCTTACTGGAAAATATGGGACAGTGGCGTATGGGACACAAGATGAAGCTCTAAGATCCATAGACTGCTACAACACCTCAGCAAGGAAAAACCAAGTGAATAACTGGATTTTAAAACCGGGAAGGCAGATTTATTAAGAAGACGTCCAGGCGACCAAGAGGCATACGAAGAAATGCTCTTGATCACTAGACAACATCAAAACAATAAGATTCTACTCCCCCAACATTGATCGCAAAGTTCAACAACAAAAAAAGTAACAAACAATAAATGCTGGGGGGAATGTGGAGAGACTGGAAACTTCACACACGGCTGGAGGGACCGTAAATCTGTCCCCGCTGATTTGATGATATGGTGATTCCTCAAGTGGTTGGGAATTGAAGTACCAGATCATATGACCCATCACTTGCACTGCTTGGTATATACCGTGCAGAAATAAAGAACATATATGTGCACACACATGTTCATTGCAGCATTATTACAAGAAAATGGAAACAACCTACAACCCCTTCACAGGAAGAATGGATACATAGAGTTTGATGTGCACACATAATGAAATATACACTTCGCTCAAGAGTAACGGTGGAACCGTGGAACATCTCATGGCATAGATATGACAAGAGGGCATTATGCTGAGGGAAGTTAGTCAAAATCAAATGGACAGACACTGTACGAGACCACTCATAAGAAAAAAAAATCAAGGAAAGGTTTTCATACCAAAAGAAACACGCTTTGATGGTTACCAGGGGTGACAGAGGAAAGATGGACAGAGAGGAAGCAAATATATGTGTGTGTGTATGCATTTATAAATATATATACACATATATATATATGAAATTAACTCCACTGTGGAATCAAGTTGGATCTGGTTGGCCCAACCAGCACGGGCTGCTTTAATGGTTACCAGGGGTGACAGGGGAAGGATGGACAGAGAGGAAGTAAATATATATATATATATATGAAGTTAATTCCACTGTGGAATCAAGTTGGAGCTGGTTGACCCAACCAGCACGGGCCATATGCCCATTTCCAAACCAAACACCATAGCAAGGAGGTTGGGAAAAGCTGGGTGGCTCAGCCTCCTCCTTTGGAGCTCAGAAACACATAAACCAAGAGTTACAGAGGGGTGAGCTGCCCGAATACAAGGACTTGGATCTAAGTCCTGACTCGGTGATGAGTCAGCTGTGATATTAGGCAGAGCCCTTCAGCTTCGAACACGTGACTTGCGCATCTATACATTGAACGCACCAATTCCTGCCCGGCCTTCCTCCCACGGTTATTATTGGAGCTCAGTGAGGCCATGCATGTAAGGTTACTTTGCAAGTGGGAAAAAGCCAAGTGAATCCAAGGGGTTGTTATTTCCACAGATGTCCAAGACTAAGGCTAATAGTTGATCCTTGGGGAAGGTGGTGCAAGACTCAGGTAAAAGTTCACACAGAGCTGAGGAACAAGACAGTACTAGTTTCTATTGAAAACCACCCCAACCGCATTCCCTGCTCTACCTGTGGGGGCTGCTCCTCAGTGCTCTGACTGAAATTGTCTAGTGGAAAGGGTAACTTTCCCCTGGGGTGAGTCTCAGCATTGTGTTCTGTATTTTTAACTCACAAAGAAAATAAATCCAGTAGTAGGGTGGACTGCAGGCACAGCTTGATTCAGGCCCAAACCGTGGCAGGGTCTATCTCTTGGTGGTGCTCCAGAGGATTGGCTCTGTTCTCAGCCAATGATAGCAGTTCTGGATCCACAGTCTAATGCCTGTGCAGAGGAAGAGAGGCCTGCCCTCTACTAGCTCAAACAAAGTCTCCACCATGGAATCTGTTTGGGGTCTATGGATCAGGTTGGCCCAACCAACATGGGGCATGTGGACATGTCCAAACCAAACACCATAGCAAGGAGGATGGGAAATGCTGAGTGGCTTAGCCTCCTCCTCTGGAGCTCTGAAGTGCATAAACCAAGAGGTAAATAGAGGTGAGCTGCCCTAGAGAAAAACCAGCTGCTTCTGACCCAGGAAGAAGGCACAGAAAATAGCAAAAATACTACAAATGTTATCGCCCATGTCAAACCCCTCCCTGTGGGCAGGTGATGGGGCAGAGACCACTCACTCTCCTTCTGAAGCCTGTCTCTCTCAGCAGGAGTAGTCACTCCCCTGGGGAAGGTCCAAAGACAACCTGGACACATCGAGGAAGAAGGCTTCTGGAGCCCAGTGACCAACACGAAGGCGGAGGACCTCACAGCTGCACGACAGGGGCGGATGTGTGTCCTGAGTCCCTGGAAGGTGGCAGCGAGCAGGATAAACAGAGTCTGCTTTTTCTTTGTGCTCTGTCCCTGTAATCCAGAAATAAACACACCCTTAGATGCCCTCTCAGTATCTTCCCAAAGCCACAATCCTCCCTTTATCTCCTCGTTGGGATTTCCTGCTGCTTTTGCTGGACGCAGTGTGTGCGTGCGCATGTGCCTGTGTCCTCTCGAGAGAGCATGCCTTCCAGCAGCATTTCCCACACTGGAGGATGTCTGAGCTACAGGATAATGTGGGGAGGCTCATACATAAGCTTTGTACAAAGCAGCTTGTATTTCCTTAAAGATGCACTAGGAAAGTAATACAGGCATTACAATGGTGTGATGTTTAGCTGAAGGAAACATTGCCTGATTCTGAATCATACAATGGCCAGCCTGTTCAATCCCATCAGTGTGGCCATGGTGCCAATACATCTCCCCCAGGGTCTCCTGTGCCCTTTCTGGCTCTCAACTTCACCAAACATGATGTCCTTCTCCCGTGATCCATCTCTCCCCATAATGTTTCCAATGCAAGCAAGTTAGATCCATAAACTTCGTGATCCCTAAAGTTTTCATTGGCTAAGTTCCAAATGTAAACATTTGGCCTTTCTCCTTCATCTTTCTTAGTCGGGAAGTGCTTCCGAAACCTGTCCGCCATGTGTGGACACCTAGTCTCCACAGGAAAGCAAGCTGACAGGAGGGTGGTGGGTTATCATGTAGTTAGCATTCATCCAGTGATTACTACTATGCATCAGACATTGTTCAAGGGCCTTCCATCGACTCACCATTTCATCCTCATAACAAAATATTCTAATTTCAGGTGAAAAAAATAAGAGTCCCAGAGAGGTTAAGCAACTTACTCAAGGTCACATAACTAATGAGTAGTGGAGCCAAGACTCTGACACAGGCAGCCTGCTCTGAGCCAAACTCTTATCCAGTACACCGAATTACAATTTTGCTGTTATCATGATAGTGATACCAAATACCCCTTTCCAATTAAATTGAATACAAATAGTCCATTTAGAGAAAATACTAAATAGATTGTGGAAAAGTGGGCATGAGAATTTGCTGAAACTTTTCTCGGTAAATAAATTGCTCGATACTTCCTGACTGTGAGATTTGAGATCTCTGGAAAGTCACCTAATTTTCCAGAGCCCCGTCTCTTCCTCTGGAACATGGGGATAAGGCCCCTTGCCCTGTGGACTGTGCCATGCTGACGGAAGGTTGAACAGAGGGAATTTCCTAAAGAACGTTGCTTCCTGTGAAGTATTTCGTCCAGAGGCATTAACCAAATTCCATT
This sequence comes from Tenrec ecaudatus, assembly GCF_050624435.1. Classification (NCBI taxonomy): domain Eukaryota; kingdom Metazoa; phylum Chordata; class Mammalia; order Afrosoricida; family Tenrecidae; genus Tenrec; species Tenrec ecaudatus. Next base: position 46,165,237 of record NC_134547.1, read on the forward strand.
GAAGGCAATCGTCCGATGCATTCTCTATCTATTGCTATGTAACACATTACCCCTAGACTTAATTCCACAAGTATTTATTACCTCAGGGGCTGTCATAATTCCTTCCCTCCGATGGGGCACCAAAGGCACATAATCCCCTTAGTGGGAAACAAAGTTAGAGGTAGTGCTAGACTTGTTTAGAAACCCTGCTATCTTTGCAACTTTTCTACAAATCGAAAAGTGTTCCTAAATAAAGTTTTAGAAGATGCATGGAATTATTCATCATGGTGAAAAACAATAACTTTATTAGACTTCTTTAGCTTAATGTCTGCACATATGAGATATGTAGATAATGCAATGCATCTAATGAATGTATGTATATACATATATGGAGGTAAGTCAGATAGCATTACTATGAAATCATGGAAACCTTCATTAAACCAAAATGTCAATACAAGGTTATCGATTCTCAACACATCCTCCATTTAGGTCCACACACTCCTGAAGGAGGTAGAGAGGGGCATTGAAAAAGAGGAAAGCCCTCAAGAAGCTGGATGGACACAGCGGCTACAGCAATAGGCTCCACCATAAGAACAGCGGTGAGGTTGGCGCGGGACCAGGCAGTGTTTTGTTCCCTGGTGCATAGAGTCACGGTGAGTCAGTACGGACTCCGAGGCACTTATCAACAACCCTCTGATGAAGAATGCTGAGCTCTTCAAGATTTATATCATGTCAAACCAACCGGCTCGGAATCCTTAAGGAATACCAATCATTTTCCTGTGGATGTTTTGTGGAGTTTGGGGAACATCAAGAAAAAAAGATCATCTGCAGGGGCAAGATCAGGACCACAGGAAGGTCTCCAGTGAGGTTCTTGGAGGACAGTCCTTGTTGCTGTCGAGGAAGGAGCAGGCACATTGTTCTGATGGAAAACAATTCCTTGGCTCAACTCGCCTGGCCTTTCATTCACCTATGCAGTTTTCAATGTTCTTAAAATGTCATAATAAGCCCCAGGATTGTCTGGCATCCCACAAGAAAATCTATCAAGATTACCCCATCGGAATCTCAGAAAACCATCTCCACTGTCTTTGGAGACAATGACTCTGTCTTGAATTTACCTGGAGAAGGCACCCTAAGGAAGACTCAAGACAATGTCTCACTAAGGGAACTAAGTCAACCACTGATGGCAGAGACCTGCTTAATCATCTTTTCTTTAGAATAAACTCTTGTATATATGGAGTAAAATCCTAATGGCAATGCTTTTTTAATTTACTCTGCTATATGTCTGTAAACATGTTTTTTCTTATAACAACACATTTAAGTAAGAACTCCTCTTGTTGGATGTCAGAGCTATAATAACACATTCAAGTAAGAACTCCTCTTGTTGGATGTCAGAGGCAGAGGACTGAATTAATTCTACCCTTCAGCTCATGACTCATTACCACCATAGGACTGGACAAGACCCACTTCCTGCATTTACTTGGTCCCCTGATTCTTCCCTTTAATCTCCATCATCCTCCCATCTCTCTCCTGTCCCTTAGGCGATCCTTCAACTGTGTATTTTCATGACTGCATATGTCCTTACCATACAGAGATTACTGGTTTTGTGTAAGTGTCCTTAATTTACACAAATAATCTTATAATATATATCATCCTCTTTCTTATATTTTTAGCATAGCATCAGGCATTGAAACTCCAGCCACATTGCTGTATGCATACTGTGTACCTGGTTTATAGTTCTCCATAATGTGCCTTCTTGTTCATTTCCCCAGCTTGGATGCTACCATTGCAGTGCATTTCTTCCTGATAGCTCCTTATACACCTGTGTAGGAAATTCTTGGGCTATAAACACAGAGTATAAAAGTGGGGCCTTGGGTTATCCCAAAACTCACAGCTATTGAGTTGATTCTGACTTGTAGGGCAGAGTAGTTCTTCCCTTGTAGATTTATGAGACCATAAGCCCTTAGGTTAGTAAAAAGCCTCATGTTTCTCCCATTGAGAGTATGGTGGTCTAAAACCACTGACCTTGCGGTTAGCAGCCCAACATGTAACCCATGAAACCATACTTTGACCCAGTGCTGCCTAGTACCTTCAGAATCATCTCACCAGCATGGTTGCTGTTGGTAATGTCCAATCAGTGCCAACTCATGGCAACCTTGAGTATAAAAGACACGTTGCTGGTCCTGCACCATCTTCATGGTGGTTGACGTGCTTGGATCCATTGCTGTGGCCATCCTGTCAATTCATCTCATTGAAAATTCTGTTTTCTTAATTTTCATTGATCATCTACTTTACCCAGCATGATGTCCTTTTCTAGTGACTGATCTTTCCTAATGTATCCCCCCCAAAAAACAAGATGAAACGTCACCATCCTCACTTATAGTCTACTTGTATTTAAAACTAATGTATTCTTTTGACAGTCTACAGAATGGTCGATATTTTTAACCAGCATGAACCCATCAACCCTTCTCCATCTTCCTCCCTCATAAGTATGGTAGGAAAGTCTTCTATCCCTTTGCCCCCCTGACCATAATGGGTCCAATGCCTGTTTCCTCTACAAACGGTGATCTGGTCCTGATTCAGAAACTGAGAGGCAAATGAGAAAGAGCATCTAACTTAGTCATGAATATGCCTTGAGCGCTTGCTTTTGACCAGGCACTATCCTAAGCTTGAGGCGTGGGACTCCACTTAATTCTTACAACAATCTAAAGTATTGTTTTCATCTGCAGTTTACAGAAGAGGAAATGGAGGCACAGAAAGCCTAGATAGTCCAGGGCCACTCAACTGCATCGCAGAGGCCTATGGGTGCCCAGAGATCCATAACTCTGCTCCTCAGCATGACCATATGGGCTTGGGATGCCTGCGGGTCATCTGTTCATCCAAAGACTTAAGGAAAATCCAAACCCAACTCAAAAGAGTATTATTAGATCAGCTCTTTCTGAGTCCAATTAAAGTATTGTTCTGTCCCAGGGGGATCCTGGAGTAGTCAGAAACTTGCTCTGGGGTCCTAAGGCATGTGGATGTTCCCCACAGAACTTAGAATGAACAGAGGCAGGATGACAAGAAAAGATTGCCTTAGAACTACAGGAGCAGGAGCCCTCTCACATGCCAGCTGCTGACCCCCCAAGGGCCAATCAATAGGGCTTTATTAGTAAGTGTAATCAATGTGTACCAGGCAGACCTAGCCACTGAGCTTATCGGTGGCCGGACAGAACCAGGAAGCCATCTTTTCCTCCTGGTTGTTTTCTTGCTCCATGGAAGAAGTCAGTTCTCATTTTTTATCTCCGAATTCCCACCAAGGCAGCTGGGTGGGGAGGGTGTGCTGACAGAAAGCAGGGTTGAACTATCTCACTCCCCTGGAACCTGGGGTCAGGGCCGCTGGCCCTGGAGGCCAGGCTTGCAATGAGATGGAAACAGACTGGGTTTCTTAGGCAAGGGGATAGGCGATGTCGGGTCTGGTCAGCTCAGCACTGTTTCCCTCTTCATCCCCTTCATCCTCCCTGCAGACTTGAGAAATGTCCAACTGGACCCTTTAAGGATCTCCCCAGCAGCCAGGGGTGAGTGTGGGGGAGGGAAAATTCCCTCCGGTTGGGGCAATTTGAACTATCAATTTCACAGCAAAAAGGCAGTCTCCATCAGCAGCATTTTACCATTTAACTGAAGCTAATTGTACACTGGAAAATAGTATATTTATCAACAGCATCTGTCTTGGCCCCTGCTTTCTCCTTCCAAAGAGATAAATTACTGAGGCAGATAAGGATCCAGCTTTCAGGGCGATCAAATGAACGCCAGAAGTCCGCAGCATAGGAATGGTCTGTGAAACCCAGCTCCTGCCCACTTGAGTGAGCCAACTAAGAAGGTGTTCTTTGCCAAGAATGTAATGGCCACACCGTTTGTTGACTCTCCCTGGCCCTCCCCTTGGTATATTACACAGGGTCAAGAGAATTTGCTTTTAAAGTATCTTTTGCAGTCACTTCCAATAAATCACTCCGCCATTCCTGATGCTTGTTGTGGTAGGTGGTGTTGACTCCTGGTGAAGGGGCGGGCCAGCTCCAGGGCGGGATTTCCCAGCATGCGCAGCTGGAACGTAGCGGATAAACAATGATAAGGGCAGCAAAACAAGATGGCAGCCCCCAAACCAACGAGCCTGGGATGTTGCCCTAACTGTGCCAAGATTGCACAGTAGCTCTCTGTGTGACTACACGGATTCCCCGGGTCCTCATAAAGAACCAGTCTTCAGGGCTGAACACTGAAGTTATTCAATTGTATTTAATGGCGGGTCTCCTCAACACCCTTAATGCAAGACTTAGACACAGGGAAATCAGAGCTGCCCCCTGGGGAACTAGGGCTGGGAGGCTTGGGGTGTCTGTCTGTACAGTCCTGCTGGTCTGAGATCGTGGACGTCTGGTACGGAATGGCTCTGGTACTTCCCCTTGGAGGCATTCCTTGAGTTCAGGTGCCAGCTCTTGTCAGTCAGAGGCATCTAATATTGGTCCTAAATAGTCTCCTTTTTAAATTTAGACCATCGACCCAAATCGAAAGCCAATCCAGTAGCCTTTAAGTCGACGCCAACTCAAGGCAACACCGTGTGTGACAAAGTCGCACTCTACCCCCATAGGGCTTTCAGCAGACCGCTGGACCCCTCAGCCCTGGGTGGGCTTGAACTGCTAACCTTGTCGAGGTTAGTCGAGAGCTTAACCCTTTGCACCACCCTTACTTCTTCTGATTCAATCTTGTCCTGGGTGGAAATATTCCCTTTCTCCCTTACCCCGGGTCTCGCTGCAGACTAGTTGGCTGGTCTGGCTCATGCCTCCTTCTCCACCCCCCACCCCAAGCCCCAGTAAGCCAAACTACATGGGCCCATAGTTAGCTCTTTTAATCTTCTTCTCGTAAGTTTCTAATTTTACATTTTCCAGGGTGTTTGGGATTTGGCAGCGCCTCCTTCGTCTGCGAGGAGCAGAACTTAATTATCAAAAGCTGAGCCAGAGCGAGCAATCCATCACGCGGTGACACATCCTTGCCTGTGTTCATTTGAAAAACATCGTGTGTGTGTGTGTGTGTGTGTGTGTGTGTGTGTGTGTGTCTTGGAAGAGAAAGAGAAAACAAAAACTGTCAGAACCAAAAAAGAAGAAAGAAAATATCCATTCTGACATCCATCATCCTGCAAAGCGACCACATAACATATCAAAATATCACCATTTGGAGATTTGGAGTCAAGAATGCTCATGTGGGCCCTCTCTTGCTTTTTCTTCCCCACCCCCGCATGCCTCCCCTTTAAAAAAAATTGGAGCTGAATGTCTTCTAGCCTGTGAAAGTTAGTCATGTAAAGTGCCTTCTAGAGTAAACACCATCTTTTGACAAAGTTTACATTATAATTAAGCCCGTCTGAGTAGTTACCCAATCGTCCCGTTCCACTGCTGTCCTTAAGAGGCAGGATTTTTTAACAGCCAGATAAATGCTCGCGGGGGCCCAGCTCAGTGGCACAGTGACACCCTGTGGCCATGGCAGGTCATGGGCCCACGGTGGGCCACACAGAGTGTGACACAGAAGGTTGGCCCCAGGTTTCCCAGGTGACTCCTAGAATTATTTTGCCACCGGAAGGCTGGCCAACTTTGCCGACAGGGAGGCCTGCCCTGTATTGATTTAAATGAGATGTTGATATTGTTGGCTGTGTTGCCCGGACCCCGACTCATGGCAGTGCACCCACAATGGAACCCGACGCTGTCCAGCCCTGCACCAGTTTCCATGATCAGCTGCAGACAGGACTGTAGCGAGCCAAGGGTGAGCACCAGCTGATTTTTGGAAGGAGATAGCTAAGCCTTTCTTGCTCACGCACCTTAGCCAGGAAGCTCTGCTGAGACCTGTTTGGCATCACAGAAACCTGCCTGCCTCCACGGACAGACACCTGGAAGCCTGTAACGGCCCAGGTCTCCCTCATGCAAAGTGGGAAATCTGGGCCTGCCCTCGAAGCGCTCACACTCACCATCAAGTCCATTCTGACTCCTCGCGAGGCTACAGAACGGGAAGCGACTCTAAACCACACGGGAGGAATTCATCTCCGCTCACGGATACCCCACAAGACTGGGGACAAACCAGTCAGCCAGGCTACATGTTTCCAAGAAACTGGGCAAAGGATTCAACCATTTCATCTTTAAGGAGAAAGTTTTATTGTTTTGTTCTGTTTGAGTGCGTGGATTTCTAGAACCACTCACTTCAGTAATCTTCTGATGACATAAAATGTTCATGATAAATAAAAATCGGTGCTCGCATCCCACAGTCGGTTACTCCATCGACACCTTTACCAGGAGAGTGGACTTAAATGCAACGAGATGGGCAGCATCCCAACCACCACTACCCCCTCCCCCAGTCCCCTCCCCCCGCAGGGAGCCCCGTGAATGTTTACATCAGTGCTTTGCAACTTCAGCTAATATTTTCCGGAAACATATATTTTGTCATCTCATTCCGTTAAGTCATTCCAGGTTCCTTCAAAGCACACCGATTTAAATCACTTCGGCCCAAATAGTTCCTTTCCCCCTTCGATTCCAGTTTGTTATATTTATTGGGCATAACCAAAAAGACATTTCCCCGCAGCATGCACAGGCCTGCTGCATCCTCAATGGCCAGTGGCTGTTTCCACTCGCGGCTGATTGAGTCCGGGTGCCGCACTCCAGATGCCAGATGCAGACCTAGCGGGTAGCTCCTTTCTAAAGTGTCCGATCCCATGGAATACGAACTTCAGAGGGATAGCCTCGGTGTTCAACACTCGGGGAAGATGCGCAATGGTAACAATGAAAGCAAAACAGCAGATAGAAGAACTACCAACCTCAGAAAATCGCTTCCTGTGTGGAAGAAACCTGTCTTCCAAGAAGTATGACCCGAGTGCTCCTTAGAAGCAAGAATGGTGAGACTTCCTCTCACATGTTTTGAACGGAAGGGACCAGTCCCTAGAAAAGGAGGCCATGCTTAAAAAGGTAGGTCAGCCCAAAAGAGTAAGATCCTCTGTCATCAAATTGATGGGTTGGGATACACATAGACATAAACGTATCCGTCATATATGTACCCCCAAACTAAGTCCACCCCAATCGAGTCAATGATTTGGGTTTTTCATACATATATAAAACCAAAAAACTCAAACTCGCTGCCTTGTCAACTTGAACTCACAGAAACCCTCTAGGGCTAGGTTGAATTGCCCCTTTGAATTTTGGAGGACTTAAATATTTACAGGAACAGAAAGCCTCCTCTTTCTCCCGAGGAGTGTCTAGTGTTCTAACTATTGACCTTGCAGTAAGCAGCCCAATGCATAGCCCACTTTGCAACCAAGGATCCATATATATCCCAAACTAAACCCACTACCATAGAACCTATTCTAACTCGCAGTGACCCTACAGGGCAGAGTAGATCTCTAAGGCTGTAAATCTTTATGGGAATAGACAGCCTCATCTTTTCCCCAAGGAGCAGCTGGTGGTCTTGAACTACCAGCCTTATGATTAGTAGCCCAATGCTTCTTATAAATAATATACAGAGATAATATGTTATGCAATATATAAAATACAATACAGCACATATATAGATAATACAAAGGGCTTCCAGGCGTTTATGAGAAAATGGAATTAGAAGATAATAAAAATTTCTCATAAATGTTTTTGAAATCTCCTTATATAATATGTGATAGGTATATATTACAAAGGAGCCCTGGTGGTACAGTGGTTATGCATGGGGCTGCTAATAACAGGTCAGCCTTGAGAGAAAGTGCTGGCAATTAACTATTAAAAAAATCAATCATTGAACACTCTATAGAGCACAGTTCTACTGTGACACATGTAGGGTCACTATGAGTTGCAATCAACCCAATACCAACTTGTGTGTATGTATCCATATATGTATATTATATAATATATGGTATATATTATATATGTATACATGGTATAGATGTCATGTACACTATGTGTGTGCTATGGGTATATACACACATGATATATACATAAACATGGAATACATACATCTTATATGTGTGTGATATGTGTACATATATACATACTATGTGTATATATACTATGTATATTGTAGGATATGGGTGTATGTACCTATCATATAGATATACATAGTATGCACGTATACTGCATATACATACTATGTATATATGGTATGTGTATACATAGCATACATCTATATGTACACAAATATGTATGCATTCTACACACATATGTATAACACATATACACACCCTACCATAATGTAAACTCCCTTCATGCATGTCTCTATTGCATTTCCCTCAAGGACTTGCATATGATAGTCGCTTAGGAAACACATGAAACGAACAAGGACAGTGGACCAAGGACAAGGTCTTGCTGTGCATCCTGCCCATAGGAAAGAAGGTTTCAAAGATTCCTCATGATGGTTGGCATACCAACCGCATAAAATGACAGCTATAAAATGCTCAGTCACATGCAGGAGGAACCTAATGTTTTACCTGAACGTGATTTATGTGGAACCACTCTGCTCCTGGCTAAAACAGACCTTGTTTTCAGTAAATGAGTCCATTAGCTGAGGATAGGTGGGGATGCTCACTAAGCACCCCAGCTGGTCAGGGCAGGTGGCAAGTTTGGTCTGAACATTCGAAGAACATCCAAAATCAGGTGACTGGCACAATGACTACAGTGTGAGTGAAGCACCAAACAACCAAACTCCCTGAGACCGAGTCCATTCTGACTCATGGACAGCGTAGAACTGCCCCTGTGACCTTCTGAGACTGTAACTCTTCACAGAAGTAGGAAGGCCTCGTCTTTCTCTTGGAATGAAGAGCAGAGGCCTGCGGTTGAACTGTCAGCAGTATTAAAGCCCTGGCTGGCCTGTGTGGGATCAGCCTCAGCTCCATCTGAGTATCCCTGGGAAGTCGGAAATGTTCTTCCCAAGGGCCAGGCTAAGGTCTAACAGAAAACTATTGTCCAAGGGAAAAGATGGGGTCATTAGCACTTCCCGACATATGATGGGACTCATTTTCTGTCCCTTAGGGCCCTAGGAACCTTGGTGGCATAGTGGGTTACATACAAACCTCAAGGTCAGCAGTTTGAAGCCACTAGCTACCTGCTCCTTGGAAGAAAGACAGATTTCTACTTACATCAACAGTTACAGTTTTGCAAACTCATCTGGGGAGTTCAACCTTGTCCCACGGGGTCTCTATGAGTTGGAATGACTCTATGACAGTGAGTGAGTGAGTGAGTGAGTGAGTGAGTGAGTGAGTGAGTGAGTGAGTGAGTGAGTGAGCGATCGAGCGATCGAGCTAGCTGAGGGCAGTGCTGGGCTCCCCCTCTTGTTTCCTCTCTCTGATGTCATTTTTCTCCCAGGATCTCTGTGTCCCTTGTTTCACCCACTGTGTGCTTCTCTCACCCCTTGTCTGTCAGTTTGTTGTACTGTGGTGGCTAGGTGTTAGTGAGCTGAGATGGATGGGTATTGGCCATCTTCAATCAGACACTCAGATGGTTCACTAGGCAGGAATGACAGACTCAAGAGGAATGGCATCGCATACATCATCAAAAAGGACGTTTCAGTATCTGTTTTTGAAGCACAATGCTGTCTGTGATAGGATAATGTCTATCCACATACAATGAAATCCAATCAATGCAACTCTTTGAATTTACATACCATCCAATAAAGTTAATGATGTAGAAATTGAGGGATTCTACCAATGTGTTCAATCTGACATTGATCAAACACACAATGAAGATGCATTGATAGTTATTGGTGATTGAAATGCAAAAGTTGGAAACAAAGAGGAAGGAACAGTGAGTGGAACATATGGACTTGGTGATAGATATGTTGCTGGAAATCGCATGACTGAATTTTGAGAAAAATATGCTATGAACTACATGTTCATAGCAAGTACCTTTTTTTCAAGAACACAAACAGCAACTGTACACATGTACACAGAAATCAAACTGACTGTGTCTGTGTGAAGAGATGGTGCAGAAGCTCAGTGTCAGCAGCTGAAATCAGGCCAGTGGCTGCCGGTGGAAGAGACCATCAGTGACTCCTATATACATTGAAGTAAAAGCTAAGGAAAATTAAAACAAGCCCACAAGAGGCAAAATATGACCTGAATTTTGAGAACATCTCCATAACGGATGTGACACACCGAGGAGCTGTGGGAGGACATCAAGGACATCATTCATTAGCCGTGCGTTCACACAAAGAGCTTTGTTCAGTGGGTTGTGCAGATGGGGTGAGGGTAAAACATAAAGCCTCGTCATTTCATCCCCCTTTAGACCCTTCCTAAGGTTCTTTCCGTTGATCATATTTCCTGCTTTCTGTTTGACTGAGGTTTTTCTATGTTTTGTCTAGCCTTGTTGCCTGTTTGTTTGCTTCCTGTTTTTGTTTTGTATGCTTTTCTGTCTATGAAACACAGGATAGGCAGATCTGTAAAGACAGTAATTGGATTGGAAATTGCCTAGGGGCATGGAAGGGAAGGGAAGAGGGAAGGCCAGAGCTAATAACAATGAATAATAGGAGAAAATATTCTGAAATTGATTGTGGTGATGATTACACAACTCTTCTTAATATGGCTGAGCCATTAAATTGCATTATATGTGAAGTATATGCCATAAAACTATTTTTTATAAAAAAAACATGATTCGTGAAGAAAGCAAAAGGTCATTAAAAAGATAGGAGATAGAAAAGATCAAAGTGGAAATCAGAAGAGACTCTGAACCTTGCTCGTAGAGTAGCTAAAGCAAATTGGAGAAAGGATGAAGTCAAAGAGCTGAACAGAAGTTTGTAAAGGGCAGCTCAAGAAGACAAAGTCAAATATTACAATGAAATGTGCAAAGACCTAGAGCTAGAAAACCAAACGAGAACAACACACTCAGTATGCCTTAAGCTGAAAGAACTAAAGAAAAAAAGTCAAGTCATGAGTTGCAACCTTGGAAGATCTTATGGGAAAAGATATTTAACTATACAGGAAATATCAAAGGAAGATAAAAAGAACACATAGAGTCATTGAACTAAAAAGCATTAGTCAATACTCAACAATTTCAAGAGGTAGCATATGAGCAAGAACCAGTAGCACAGAAGGAAGAAGTTCAAGTTGCACTGAAAGCTATAGCCCCAAACAAAACTCCAGGAATTGATGAAACACCAATTTAAATGTTTCAAGAAGCTGAAGATGCAGTGAAAGCACTCATTCATCTATGGCGGGAAATTTGAAAGACAGCTACTTGGCCAACTGATGGGAAGAGACCCATATTTGTCACCATTCCAAAGAACGATAATCCAACAGCATGTTCAAATTATGTAACCATATCATTAATATTTCATGCAAGTAAATTTTTGCTGAGCATCACCCAGCAACAATTTCAGCAGCACATTGACAGGCCAGCAGTTCAGGGCAGATTCAGAAGCTGTGGGAAAAGGGTTATCATTGCTGATGTCTGGTGGATCTTGGGTGAAAGCAGAGCATACCAGAAAATGTTGACTTGTGTTTTATTGACTGTGCAAAGGAATTCGACTGTATGAATTATAAAGATACTATGAGAAGAATTGGAATTCCTGAACCCTTCATTGTGTTCACACGGAATTTGTACATGGATCAAGAGACAGTTGTGTGATCAGACCAAGGGAATGTCGCATGATTTAAAATCGGGAAATGTGTGTGTTTCGGGGTTGTATCTTTTCACTCTATGTATTTAATCTACTTGCAGAGTAAATCATCATAGAAACTGACTCATAGCAAGAATTTGGCATCAGGCCTGGAGGAAGGTTTATTAACCTTTGACAGACAGCTGACCCAACCCTGCTTGCTAAAGGGCAGAGGACTCGAAATACTTGCTGCTGAAGATCAAGGATTGCAGTCTCCAGCTCAAAGTAAACAAAAAACCCTCATAGTTGGACTACAGGTAACATTACAATAAATGAAGAAAAGATGGAAGTTGTCCAGGATCCATGATGAATGCTCATGAAAGCAGCAATCAGGAGATTAAACGATGCCTTGTGTTGGGTAAATCTGCTGCACAAGACCTCTTTAACGTTTTGAAAATCAAGGGTGCTGCTTTGAGGACTAAAGTACACCTGACCCACGCCATAGTCTTTTCAATCATCTCATATGGATGTGAAATCAGACACTGCATAAGGAAGACCAAAGAAGAATGGATGCATTTGAATTATGGAGCTAGTGAAGAATAATGAAAATATCATGGACTGCAAAAATAACAAACTAATCTGTCTTGGAAGAAGCACACTCAGAATGCTCCTTAGAGGTAAAGATGGCAAGACTTTGTCTCCCATACTTTGGACGTGTCATCAGGAGAGACCAGTCTCTAATGCAGAGAGACAGTCAAGAAGAGGATGGCCTTTGACAAGGTGGATTGACACAGTAGCTGCAACAATGGGCTTAGACAACAATGGAAAGGATGGTGCAGGGTCAGGAAGTATTTTGTTCTGTTTCATACAGGGTTGCTATGATTTGGAACCGACTTGATGGTACCTAACAACAACGCACACATAGCTCAGGAGTCCCTGGGTGGCGCAAGAAGTTAAGTGTCTGGATGTTAACCAAGAGATTGGGGATTATTGCTCATCCAGGGAAGCCTCAAATGAAAGGCCTGGAGAGCCACTCACCAAAGGACATAGTCATTGGAAGCCTGTGGACGGTTTCTACACTGTACACACAGGGCTCACCGGAAGTTGGAATCCACTCATGGTATCTGGTTTATATGTGTCTCTTTATCGCTTTGTGTGTAGGTGCATCTGTCTTTGTGTCTGTGTACCTCTTTCTGTTTCTTTCTCCTCTGATGCCAAGTCTCTCCCATTTCCCTTCTTCTCTTCTCTCTTCTTCTTCTCCTTCTCCATCTCCCTACCTCCTCCTCCTCCTCCTCCGCCTTCTTCATCCTCATCCTCCTCCATCTCCTTCTCCTCCTTCTCCTTCTCCTTCTTCTTCCTTATCCCCACCCTCTCCTCCTTTATTTCCGTCCTCCTCCTCTTCTTCTTCCTATTCTTCCTTCTCTCTCTCATTCTCTTCCTCTCTCTCTTCCTCCCTCTCCCCCTTCCTCCCTCCCCCACCTCATTCTCTCTCTTTCCTTCCTATCTGTCTTCCTCCTTATAGTTCGCTGCCATCAAGCTGGCCTCTCACTCACAAAGAGACACAATAGCACCTGACTCTTGTGAGCTACAGGATTTTTATAGTCTTTCTTTCTAGTTAGTCTTAACCTAGATGCTTCGTTGAAGCCAGTCAGCATCACAAGCAACAAGCAAGCCTCCACTGACTAGGCTTGAGCTGCATTGGCTGGGAATAACCACCTTTATGAGGACTTGAACTTTGTATATTTTGCCTCTGGTGGTGTCGTGGGTTCCATACTAAGTTGCTGACACAAGGTTAACCTTTTGAATGCACCAGCTGCCCTGCAGGAGGGAGATGAGGCTGTCTACTCCTGTCTGGGTCAGACTGGACCCATTGACAATGACTTTGTTTTTTTTAATCAAGGAGTCTTTATGGTTTGTTGCTGTTGTTAGGTGCCATCAAGTTAGTTCTGATTCATGGCGACCCAATGCACAACAGAGCAAACCATTGCCCCATCCTGCACCACTCTCACAATTGTTCCTATGCTTGAACCCATTGTTGCAGCCACTGTGTCTATCCATCTAGTTGAGACACATGGTCTATTGAGACATATGATAACATATGGTTTGTTGTTAGCCCCATTGTCCACATTGAAAAACTGAGGCTAAGAGAGAAGAAACAAACTTCCCAAGATCACCAGTTGGTTGTCAGGTTGGGACTCAACCCCAGGACTACTCTTTTCAGAAACCCTGTGCAGCGCACTTTGTAGGCACAATCTTATTTCAAATGTATAATCCCATAGGGTACTTTGCCTATCACTTCTCATTGTGTAGATAAGACAACTAAAGACCAGAGAGGTTAATTCATCTGCCCAGGGTCACACAGCCTGTTTAGCAGCAGAGCCAGAGTGATGGGCTGCAGGCACATTAATAGATTCCAACTGGCATCCCTAAGTTTATATTTCCCCCTCCACCAAGGCCCCTACCACTGCAAGTAATCCTGAAAATTCATCATGAAGCTTTCAAAACAATTTATGCAAACAAACCTCAAGTGGGGCTATTTGTATTGGCAGCCCATTTCACTTAACCACCCACAACAAGAAACAGATGGCCAGCGTGCTGGAATCGCCTGCAAAGAGAGCAGGAGGGGTAAGGGCATCAGAAGCTGCCTGCCTTCACCCATGCCCGCCTGCCTGTGGTGATCACAGGCTTACTCTTGTTTGTTGTCGATTCCAGTGTTACTTTATGTATTTGCAAAACCCACCCAGCTTTTCAGGACACAAGTGTGTTCAAGAATCCTTTGCCAACCATCTTTGGTTACCAGGAGCCTGGTTTTTGACACCAAACTTGGTGGCCTTTTTTGAGGAGGCTTCTGGGAATCGGCATAACAGGAAGTCGAAACAGGCTGCAGATGTTTGATGAGGAGCTGGCGAAACCTTCCAGATCAACATGCGCAGAGCCAAATTTGCCTGCCTTCTTTCACCTTTGTTTCAACTGGCGTAGGCCATGTCCAAGTGAGGAAGAGACCTGACCTGGGGCAGAACCTGGCTTCAGCCCTGCTCTTTCCCAGCAAGGCTGGCAGTAGACAAATAGTCTCTGTGAATTCTTCCAGGAGTGGGAGAGGCCAACCTCATTGGTGGTGTTAATATGGTATGGAAATGATACTTCAGACTGTGTGTATCTGTATGATTTGTTGATGGTAACAGGCTCCACCCCTGTATTAGTCTAGGTACTTTGGGGAAATAAATCCACAGGAACTCATTATAAGAGAGAGTTTTATATAAAGATTAAGTGTGCATCAAGAAAACATCCCAACCCAGTGCTGCCCAAGCCCACACGTCCAACAGTAACCCATATGTCCGACACCAATCCACAAAGTCCTCCTCCATCTCACAAAACACACACTATGACACCGACTGCAGGAGGAAAGCCGAGTCAGTGCATGTGTAAGCATCTCAGCGCTGGCAGGGGTTTCCACATGGGTGCTCCAGCATGGGTTTAGCGGCCAGGTTGACACAATAAACTAACTAACTAACTAACTAACTAACTAACTAACTAACTCAACCCCAATCACGACTTTCATCATCACCACTCTCCCTCACAGAGTGGTCAACCAAAACATAAGGCTAAGAGGCCATGAGGGCTACGTCATGAGTCCCACCCTAGAGGAGCATTCCTACGGTCTAGGTGTCTGTGTCATACGACATTATTCACCAATGGCTGCAACAAGATCTCCCATCCCACATGCTTGTCTTACAATGTGTTCATGACATGCCTCTCACCAAAAGGTAGGGGCCTATGTTTCTTCCCCCTGAATCAGGGCAAATTGATGACTTAAGGTGGCAGTGGTGACATGTGACATCCCTGGTTCACACCTAGTTCTCACGGGACATTTTTCTTTGGAGTCATGAAATGCCAAGGAAGAGGTCTGGGGCTGCCATATGGGAGGGAGCCCCAATGGGGAGGCCATGTGTTGCAGCTCCAGCCTACAGACAGTACCCCACACCAATCATGTTGATGAGATGCATCTCCTTATGATTCCTGCTCCAACCATCAAGGAGTCTTCAACTTTGGAGGGAATCTTCCCAGCAGGGAGCCCAGGCATCTCGGCTCTATCCTTGCCTTGGTCCTGCCCACAGAATCCATAAGCAGAATTAAATGAGGGCTTTATATCACTAATTTTGGGGGTAAATTGTATCCAGCAATAGATTTTGGAGTCAAGAAAGCAAGAGGAAGGTGTATATATACCATTTTAATTTTCTCAAAACTTACTGATGTGTCTTATAGAGAATAATCAAGATAGGACCCGAGAGGAGTGAATAAACATGTGTGGGCTGGAGGTCAGAGAACATTTCTTGAGGCAGTAAGGCAAAAGTTTAGCCTTCATTAAATGGGTACGATTTGGATTGTGGGAGCATGAGGTGAAGGGAGTTCACATATTAATAAAAGAGCCCATAACTCAATATGCCCATTGTGATTATAGCAATAACAATTATAGTAATAGCTAATGATGTGGAGTAGTATTTTTAAATACTTACCAATTATTGTTTCTCCCTGGTATTTCCTTTTACCCAATGACCCCTTTTTAGCTTTTTGGCAGCTCCACCATATGTCCTCCATTGCCTCCAGGAAAAGATGTCAAAGAAAATCAGAGGAAAGGTCTCGACATGCAGAGATGATGCATAGAAAAGATAGGATGATCTGAAGCCACAGTGTCGCTGTTAGATGTGATGTTTCTGGGGAGTGCTAACAGTTCACTAGACTGCTAACCAAAAGGCTAAAGGTTCAAATCCACCCAGAGGCTCCTTGTAAGATCTGATGGTCTACTTATGAAAAATGAGACCTTGAAAACCCTACAGAGTACCAGTCTCCTCTAACACACTTCAGGTCCCCATGATTTGGAGTTGACTTCAATTGCAAATGATATCTTAATACAACAAATGTATAAATTTTTCCCCTGATACTGCATGCTCATTGCAAGCCAGCTGGGGGCTTCCATCCAACAAGCATCTCACCAGGGACCCAGGCTATTGCGGCCTCTGCCGTCTGGAGTATCACCAGCTACTGTAGCAGGAGAAGGAGGAAAGCAGTATATTAGGCATTGACTCTTCAAGTTTCTGCCCAGGAGTGACACATGTCACTTCCGCTCACCCTCATTGGCCAAAGCAAATCCATGACACAGATCTGAAGCGATGTAGATCTACTGTGTGCCCATATGGGAAAGGACCTGAATATTGGTGATATTTCTCATGACCACTAAATGTGGCAACTGCATTTATCATAAAATTTACAGTTAATCACAAAGAGAAGATGTGCCTTGATGGGACTTCCCCGATACCTGGTAGGTCAACCAACCAAAAGGGCTACCAACTCTTGTGACTCTTATAAACCCTGTCCTGTGTGGGCTTCTCATGGTGTTTAGTTAAATGAAGCTCCAAGGGATATTAAAGAGAAGTCTGAAAGGGATTGCCAAGAACTGGCATCTACTACGTCCTCCTCCAGTACTGCTTTGCTATGTTGTTGCTAGATGCCATCAAATCAGTTCTGACTTATATCTCCCTTCTGCATTACAGAACAAAATACTGCCTGGTCCTGTGCCACCATGACAGTTGTTCTTATGTTTAAGCCCACTGTTGTAACCACTGTGTCAATCCATCTTGTTGAGGGTCTTCATTTTTTTTTACTGTCAATCTCTACTACCAAGCATGATGTCCTTCTCCAAGGACTGGTCTCTCCTGATAACATGGTATCGCCATCCTTGCCTCTAAGGAGCATTCTGGTTGTACTCTTCCAAAACAGATGGGTTTGTCAGTCCATGGCATTGTCAATATTCTTCACCAACACCACAAATCAATTCTTCTTTCTTATTCCTTATTCAATGCCCAACTTTCACATGCATATGCTATTAAAAAGACCGTGGAGTGGGTCAGGGGCGCCTTAGTCCTCAAAGTCACACATTTTCTTTTCAAAACTTTAATGAGGTCTTATGCAGTAGATTTACCCAATGCAACCCATCCTTTTATCTCTTGACTGCTGCTTCCATGAGTATTACTTGTGGATCCAAACAAGACAAAAATCCTTGGCAACTTTGACCTTTTCTCTGTTGATGATGCGACCTATTGGTCCAGTTGTGAGGATTTGGTTTTCTTTACATTGAGTTGTAATCCATACTGAAGCCTGCAATCCTTGCTCTTCAGCAGCGTTTCAAGTCTTCCTCAGTTTCCACAAGCAAATTGTGTCATCTGCGTATTGCAAGTTGTTAATGATCCTTCCTCCAATCCTGATGCCGCATTCTTCTTCATGTAATCCCGTTTCCCTGATTATTTGCTCAGCAGATTGAATATTCTCTCACCAGAGAATATAACCCTGACATACGCCATTCCTGATTTTAAACCATGCAGAATTCCTTTGTTCTGTTCCCCTGAGCACAATAAAGTAATCTAGAATTCTTTCTTCCCAAAACTACCCATAATTTCTTATGGTCCACATAGTCAAATGCATTGGCATAAACAATAAAGCCCAAGTAGGTATCTTTCTGGTGTCTCTACGTTGAGCCAAGATCCAACTGAGGTCCCCAATGATATCCTTTGTTCCAAGTTCTTTTCTGAATCCAGCCAGAACCTCTGGTAGCTCTTTGTCAATGTACTGCTGCAATTGTTGTTGCATGATCATTAGCAAAATTTTACTTTCATGTGATATTGCTGATATTGTCCTATAATTTGAGCATTTAGGTGGGTCACCTTTCTTTCAAATGGGTATAAATATTGATCTCTTGCAGTCAGTTAACCAAGTAAGTATCTTCCAAATTTCCTGATATAAATGAATGTGTGCTTTTAGTGCTTCATCAGCTTGTTGAACATTTCTCCTTTTTAAAATCATTTTATTGGGGGCGTGTACAATTCTTATCACAATCCATACATCCATCCATTATGTCAAGCACATTTGTACATTTGTTGCCATCATGATTCTCAAAACATTTGCTTTCTACTTGAGCCCTTAATATCAGCTCCTCATTTCCCCTTCCTTCCCCACTCTCGCCTCCCTCATGAACCCTTCATAATTCATGAATTATTATTATTTTGTCATATCTTACACTGTCCAATATATCCCTTCACTCACTTTTCTGTTGCCCATCCCCTCGGGAGGAGAATCTATGGAGATTCTTGTAAATAGTTCCCCCTTCCTACCCCACCTTCCCTCCACCCTCCAGCTATCGCCACTCTCACCACTGGTCCTGAAGGGGTCATCTGTCCTGGATATATTTCATCAATTCCTGGAGCACCGGTTTTGGCTAATGCATTCAGTGCAGCTTGAGCTTCTTCCAGCACCTTTGTTTCTTACACATCTGCTACCTCCTGAAATGGTTGAATGTTGACTAGTTCTTTTTGGTACAGTGGCTGGGGATGTATTCTTTCTATCTTCTTTCAATGTTTCTGGACTCTTTCAATATTTTGTCCATAGAATCTTTTGCAACTTGAGGATTGAATTTTTATCTTGAGTTCTTTCAGTTTCAGATCTGCTGAGCATGTACTTCCTTTCTGATTTCTAACTCTAGGTCTTTGTACATTTTGCTATCATATTTGACTTCATCTTCACAAGCTACCTTTTGGACTATTCTATTCAGCTCCTTGACTTCATCCTTTCTTTCATTTGCTTTAACTACTCTATGACTAAGAGCAAGTTTCTAAATCTCTTCTGACTTCTACTTTGATCTCTACCCTTTTTCCCATGTCTTTTTAATAACCATTTTATTTCTTCATAAATCATGTTCTTGATGTCCTCCCACGGCTCTTCAGGTCTTGTGTCATTAGTGTTCAATGCATCAAATCTATTCTTGAGATGTCCTCAAAATTCAGGAGGGATATAGTTAAGGTCAGCTTTTCTCTCTTGTGGACTTGTTTTTATTTTCTTCAGCTTCACTCAAGTGAGAGACGAGCCATTGCTGGTTATGCCACAGTCAATCTGGGTTAGTCTGGGTAGACTAGAGAAGCAAATCCAGGGAGACTCATATTTGTATAGGAAAGAGCTTTATATCAAAGATTAATTATATTTTAAGAAAATATCCCAACCCAGTCCAGATCAAGTCCATAAGTTTGAAATTAGCCCATAAGTACGATATGAGCCCATGAGTTCCTCTTCAGACTCATGCAGCACATGCAATAATGCCAAATGCAGGAATATCACAAGCTGGTAAGTGAAACGTCTTATGGATCCAATGGTGGTAGAAGCATCTTCTGGGCTCTGGCTGCCATCAGCATGGCTCCATGTGGCTTCTCAGTAGGAATGTGAAGCAGAGAGACAGAGAGTGGCTCACCTCTTATGATGGCAGAATCAAGAGACAGGAAATTCCCAGAATCCTTATGAGGAGGTCACGCCCACACAGAGGCATCATTGCGATGACCTGATTGACAGGCTAGCCTAAACCCTTCACTCATAATACCCTCAACTTGACAAGAAGCTATATAACTGCCACACAGCCCCTGGCCTGGTTTTAGCTGCTGATATTGAGCTTCTCCATTGTCTTTTCATACAGATAAAGTTAATTTGATTTCTGTGTATTTAATTTGGAGAGGTCCGTGTGTATAGTCGACATTTGTGTTGTTGAAAAAAATTATTTCTGTGAAAAAAAAATCATTGGTCTTGCAGAATTCTATCATGAGATCTCCAGCTTCATTTCCATCACCAAAATAATATTTTCCAACTACTGTTACTTTCTCTTTATTTTCAAATTTTAGATTCCAATCACCAATAATTATCAATGCACCTTGATTTCACGTTTGATCAATTTCAGACTGAAGAAGTTGGTAATATTTTTCCAATTTCTTCATCACTAACTTGAGTGGTTGGTGAATAAATTAGAATGATAGAATAATGAATTCCCTTAAATGAAAATAGATATAATCCTATCAGAGACAGCAATGTACTTCAAGATAAATCTTGAAATGTACTTTTTGACAAAGAATGCAACACCATTCACCTTGAATTTGTCACTGCTAGCATAGTAAACCATATGATTTTCTAATTCAAAATAGCAAATACCAGTCCATTTCAGCTCACTAATGCCTACAATACTGATTTTTATGAGTTCCAGTTTATTTTTTACAACTTACAATTTTCCTAAATTTATACTTGATACATTCCAAGCCCTGATTATTAATAGATTTTGCAGCTGTTTCTTATCATCTTGAGTCATGCCCCATCAGCAAATGAAAGTCCCAAAGGCCTTACTCCCCATACAGGGTTCACTCCAAGCAGGCCATTATGGTGACAGTACTTTGAGAAGGCAGCCCTTCTTCCCCAGTCATATTTTAAGTGCCTCTGGCCTGAGAGCCTCATCTTCTGGCCCCGTCTCTGACAATGTTCCACTTCAGCTCATTTGCCCATCTTCCTGCATTCGGCATTATTGCTTGTTTCAATGCTATCCAGAAGGTTTTAAGTGGCAAAACCCTCTGAAGAGGACAGCTGATTTCTTCTTCATCATCTGTTCTTATTCTGGAAGCTCTGCTGAAACCTGTTCATTTTGGGTGGTCCTGCTGGTGTTTGAAATACCAGGGACATAACTTCCAGCATCACAGCAAAACACAAGCCACTACAGTATGACCAGCAAGTGGTGATATCCAACATATGGCTAAACCATCTCTGGTGTGCCCCCCAGACTCCTCCTCAGTCCTAAATGCCATGCATTGTTACAATGTTACACGTTGTCTTGGGGGGTAGCACATTTCCTGAGAATGCCTCAAATGCTCCACTTCTCTCTTTGACTTCCTCCGTGTTCAGAGACTTTGAGGCAGAGAATCTGCAGCGATAATATGGCAGAGGAAAGGCACCTTTCCCAGCGGTAGCTTTCCATATTCCTATCACCTTTCACAGTCATCAAGGCTTTGGATAAGAAAAGAGGCAGGGCTCAAGTTCAGCGATTACAGCTCCTCCAAGAGATTTTCCTTGCATCTTTAAGAGCCAATGGTCTCTGAATGGTCTCAGATGTTAATCATCCCTTAGGAGATGTTAATTAATCCTTACTGAGACTGCCACTCTATGACCATTTGATAAATAAAGAAAAACAAAAATAGTTATTAAAAATGTCTTTTGGAGAAATCATTCCATTTCTATTCACACAATGAAGGAAGACAGAATGACACAAAAGAGTGATCAAGAGACACAACCAAAGGATCATCTTGAGGGAAAAGGATATTGGAACTAACAGAAAAGGACTTCAGAACAGTAATTCTCAGATACTTTCAACAGATGGCAAAACAAAAAAAAACTCAAGAGAGCTGCACAAAAAGCTATCTCAGGAAACATTGCACAAGCAATCTGACAAAATAAATTAAAAATTGTAAACCATGGGTGTGTGTGTGGCAGCAACAAACCCAGGGACAAGGAAAGAATAAGTGATCTAAAATTGATGATGAAGAGGTCATAGGATACTGGGGGGGGGGGGGGTAGAGGGGTGGACTCGATCAAGGACAGTGTAGCCAAGAGAAATTACTAAAACCTGAATGAAGGCCAAACAGCGGAATGGTAGGAATGTAAAAGGCAATAGATGAAAGAACTGGGAGGCATAAAACATTGATAGAGGTCTAAGTACAGGCACGTATATATGTAAATACATTTATATACAATGACAGGAATAGAGCTATGTATATATATTTATTTATAAAGTATTATGGTAGCAGATGGACACTGGGCCTCCACTCAAGTACTCCCTTAACACAAGAAAGCTGGTAGTGGCCAGTTTTCAAAAGATATAGCATCTAGGGTCTTTAAGCCTTGAAGATAAACAAGCAGCCATCTAGCTGTGAAGCAAAAAAGCCCACATGGAAGAAGCACACCAACCTGTGTGATCATGAGGTGTCCATGATTCAGGGATCAGGCATCAAAGACTCAAAACAAAACAAAAAAAACTAACAAACAGAAAGCATACCAATAGGAATGAGGGGGAGGGAAGAGTGGAGACCCAAAGCCCATCTGTAGTCAATTGGACCCTCCCCACCCCCACCTTGTCAGATGGCCACAAGGAAGAGAAGAGCCAGTCAAGGTGCAGTATAGAACAAATGAAACACCCATCCTACCTCTGGTTCTTTAATGCTCCCCACACCCCCCAACTACCATGACCCCTATTCTATCTTACAAATCTGGCTAGACCAGAACATGTACACTGGTACCTATAAGGCTTGCCACACATGGAATTCAGAACAGATAAACTCCTCAGGATTAATAAGAGGAGCAGCAATACTAGCAGGATAAGGGGTGGGGGAGGGGACAAGCTAGGGGGATCCCACCACAATGACCGACTTATGACACCCATCCCATGGGTATGGATAGCAGAAAAGTGGTTAAAATGAAACAGCAGTTGGTATAAGATAGGAAAAAGTAATAAGTGTTTATAAATTATCAAGGGGGCATGGGGGAAGGATGGTGAGGGAGGGACGGGGAAAATGAGGAACTAATGACAGGGGCTCAAGTAGAAAGAAATGTTTTAAAAAGATAATGACAATGTACATACAGATGTGTTTGACAAAATGGATATATGTATGGATTATGATAAGAGCTCTAAGAGCCCCAATAAAATTATTTTTAAAAATAATAATACAATTAAAATTTTTAAAACTCCAAATAGAAGTCTTGAAGACTAGTACTGAGGTAGTAGGATTCGAAAACACTTTGAAAAAATATAAAGGTCAAATTAAAGCAATGAAAGGCCAAATTAGGGAGCTTAAAGACAAATCTCTCATTATCAATTTATGTGAACAATCAATAAAAAGAGTGAACAATATCCAAAGGAAATCTAAGAATTATGTGAAACACTATCGGAATGAAAAAATTACATGTGGATCAAAGAAAAAATCCACAAAGAAAATAGTCCATGAACTGATATAGGAAAACATTTCTAACATCTTAAAAGGAGAGAAAATAATGATTCAAGAAGCTGAAAAACAACTCAAGTAGCATAGACATTAAAAGAAAATCTCCAGGACACATTATAATCAAACTATCCAATATCACAGACCAGGAGCATCTTGGAAAAACAGAAATGTTACCTACAAAGAGGAAACAATTAGAATAAGCTCACATTTTCTCAGAAGAAATCATGCAGGAAAAAGGCAATAGAATGCCATACAAAAGACTGAAAGAAAGGTCAACTAAGAATCTGATACCCAGTAAAATTGTCCCAAAATATTAGAGAGAAATAAGGGTATTTCTAGATAAGGATAAATTTTTTAAAAAATTTTAAAGAGCAATCTTGCCACATTTAGTAGGTGGGGTGCTTTGGACAAAGAATCAACAGCGGCAGCAGTAGTAATCAACCTGAGATCAACATAGAAGACACAGCCACCCAGAAATCAACCCCCTAAAAGCAATACTCAGAGCAAAACAAAAGTACAAGTTTGAAAATAGGGAGTCGGGGATATCATGCTGCAATAAAGACAATTATAAAGTAACAGAGGGACTTGTATAGATACCAAACCTTTTAATGCAGAGGAAGTCAAGGAGTTTTTAAAGGAGAGCAGACTGTGTTGACCTTGGGAAGAAAATAACATGTAGCAAAGTACCCTCAATGAAAATGGAAAAACTTCGGGGAGGGAGGAGGGGAAAAAAAAGAGGACCTGATGCAAGGGGCTTAAGTGGAGAGCAAATGCCTTGAGAATGATTGGGGCAGGGAATGTATGGATGTGCTTTATACAATTGATGTATGTATATGTATGGATTGTGATAAGAGTTGTATGAGTCCCTAATAAAATGTAAAAGAAGAAAAGAGAAAAAAAAATGATTAGGGCAAAGACTGTACAGATGTGCTTTATACAATTGATGTATGTATATATATGAACTGTGAAAAGAATTGTATGAGCCCCAATAAATTGTTAAAATTAAAAAAAAATTGAACTACTAAAAAGAAAAAAGTCATAAAATTAAAAAAAAAAAGAAAATGGAAAAACTTCATCAAAGGAAGAAAAAAGACAAGCACAAAGGCCTATTAAACAATAAAAGAAAAATATAACAGCACCAAACAAAATGAGCTCAACACAGAAAATTACGAGCAACAAATAAACCAACATCACAACAAACACTCACAGAAAAATCACAGCAGCAAATTCATATTTATCAATAATGACACTGAATGCAAAATGGACTAAATAGACCATTCAAGAGTGGACAAGAAAACAGGATCCATCAACATGATGCTTATAGGAAAAACATCTTAGACATAAAAACAAAATTGGCTAAAAAGTGAAAGAATAGAAGAAAATAAACAAAGTGAAAATATTAATTTCTGATAAAGTAGACTTCTCAGAAAAAATGTCCATTCATGAAAGACAAAGAAGGATAATACATAATGATTAAAGGGATAATCGAACAAGAAGACAACACCATAAAAATATCTATGTACTCGATGAAAGACTCTCATAATACATTAATCTAACTCTTACAGAGTAGAAGAGAGAAACAAATAGTTCTACAATAACAGAAGGAGACTTCAATATACCACTCTCAAGGAAGGAAGAACTAGGAAAAAGACCTCAATCAAAAAAATAATAATAAAAATAAAATAAAAAAAGACCTCAGTAAAGACATAGAAACATTCAATAACACAATTCATTAACTTGACTTCCATCCAATAACAGTAAATATATATTCTTTTTTCAGTTCGTTTGTTACAGTCTCCAGAATAGACCACATGTGAGGACACAAAGAAAGTCTTAATAAATTTAAAAGCACTAAGGTATTATACAATTAAAATAATAGGAAATCCAAGTGCAAAAGACAATACATGGAAAGTGAATAGAACTCTGCTTAAAAACTATTGGGTGATTGAGGACATAAAGACTAGAATTTTAAAATTCCTTGAAACAAAGAATAATGAAAAACACACCCAAGCCTGTAGGAATCAACAAAAGTAGTATTCAGAGGGCAATTTATAGCCACAAACTCACATATTAAAACAGAAGAAAGAACCTAAGTCAAAACCTTAACCCAACAGGAAAATACACCTGCAGCCACCAGAAGAAAATAGATAAGAGTTACAGCAGAAATAAATGAATCAGGAAAAAAAAAAATCAACATGACAAGAAGTTGATTCTTTGAAAGGATTAACACAATTGACAAACTTAACAAAGGCAAACTTAACGAAAGAAAAGAAGAATTAAATACTACAAATAAGAAATGAAAAAAAAAGAATGAATATGAATTAGCAGGTAAATGCTCAGGCAGTAAAGGAAAATTGACCGATCTAATACACTATATTATTTCCACCTCATAATTTTAGCATTAGTCTATTTCCTGTGCAGATTTTCTTTTGGAGGGGAATTAATCCTGTTACTTGAATTTTTTTCTTTAATCCTTGTGACACACAGCAGTTTATACTAATTAGTTTTGAATTTTGACTCCTCCACGACCTCCACCCCCCACCATCACTACCATTTGACCCTGAAATTGGATCTTACAGTTGAACCTTCTCTGAGGCTGGGGCATTTGCCCCCATGTGGCCACATCACTAGACAGGAAGCCTGAGCTGTGGTGTCTTTGTGCTCATAGGAAACACTTGAACACTCCCTTCCCGCTGGCTCACTTAGGCTTCTGGCTTTGCCTTCACCTTGACCCTGTTTAATCCTTGTCCTTCCTGAAAAGTCACAAAATGGCCATTCTCCCGGAAAGTATCTACCCTGCTCACTGTATGGTCAGAGTGGGAAACTGAGGTGTGCGAACCACCCACTCCCCTCTTTATCAGCTACAACTGTTTCCCACAAGGCACCAGTCCAGCTGGAGATACTGGTCCTTATCCTTGCACTTTGGGAGCAGTTATAGTAGATGACAGAAATCCCTGGACCCCTACCACGGATTGTATCCTATCCTTTCAAATATGCCTTAGAATCCTAACCCCCAAACCTGTAGCTGTCCTCCCAGTTGGAGCTAAAGATTTTGTTATATTAAGGCACCTCTCATCAGTGTACTGTGTGTCTTAAACCTAATGATTTTTAAGATGTAGAAAGAGCAGTCGAGAAACAGAGTAAAGCATGAGGGTAAGATGGGAATGTCAGGTGGGAATCACCTAGGAATTAAGGATGGTTGGGTCCCAGAGACTGAGACATGGATCTTCCCCCAGAGTTTACAGAGGGAGCATCCCTCTCCCCATGCCCTGAATGTTGATGTGTAGCCTCTTGAACTGTGAGGAAGTACATTTCTGTTCTTTAAAGCCACCTCCTTGTAGAATTTCTGTTACAGTAGTACTAGACAACAAAAATCAATTACTTAGTCATTATTCACTCACTCACTCACTCACTGCCATAGGGTCAATTCCAACACAGAGCATCCCGATAGGATTGGGTAGATCTACCTCTGTGAGTTTCTAAGACTGTAACTTTTTGTAGGAGTAAAAAGATCCATCTTACTACCTAGGATGAGCTGGTAGTTTTGAATCGCCAATCTTGCTGTTTCCAACCTGTAACTACTACACCACCGGGGCTCCTTAGTCATTCCTTGCTGTTAAAATATAGGCTCTATTCTATCCTAACACAAATTAACTATGAAATAGTTAAATATTACATATAACACAAATTAACTATGAAATAGTTAAATATTACATATAACATTTATAATTATATATATGCACCTGGAGCTGAGACCAGCCTAAATCTCTGCCTTTTGAGTCAGCCCAGGAAAAAGCAAAAGAGAAATCCCTGCAGACACCCAATAGTGTTGGAACACGTAGGGGTTTCCCAAGTTGTTTGAATTTTTGTTGTGTCTATCATTTTCCAAATTGTTCCAAGTACTTGCGGCTGAGTCAAGCATTCTGCTGAAAGTTGAACACCTTGTACTATTTAACCTTACTGCCTTATGAAGCATCAGACCTTGACCTGTGGGATAATGTTTAGGAGTCCGTCATACCAGCCTAGGCTGACTCAAATCCCAATGCTTTCTAGTTGTGAGAACTGGGTTAAGTAATTTAACTATGACTCAGTTTCTCCATGTATAAGAAGAAGATGATAAGAATTGCCATTCCCCTGCTACCCTAGAGTTTGGTGGTGCCAACGCATCCTGTGGTCCCATGGAAGAAAACACCTAATAATCTGCTCCTATACCTACTGCCGCCCTATGGCGTCCATAACCCATGGGAGGGGTTGGGGGAGGCTGCACCAGAAGCTATTCATTGGCAACTAGCAACAATGACAACAACTCGGTGGGTTAATGTGAGGACTAACTTTTCTGAGTTCCCTTGGCCCCATCTTACACATATGGAAATGGCGGAGGATGTGGGGAATGGAGGCCAGTGCTCCTTGTTAGGGAATGAATGCCTCTATATTCAATCTCACATCCGTCTTATTTCAGCAGCTAAGCTCATCACTGCTACGACTTCATAGTTTAAAAAATACCGAGGGTGCTGTGGGAAATTCAAGGTCTGCCAGATCAAAAGGGAATCACGCATCTAACATGTCACAGGATTAGGCTCCTTTGACAGGACATTTTCTACATGACTGTTTGCTTGGAACCTAATATTCTTCTAAGAACTCACCCTTTGATTTTGAAAAATGTCCTGCTCCAGGTGTTTCTGTTTGTTTTTATTCTCTGTGTGGGGCTTAAGCCTCAAGTGGAACAGCATCTCTTTCCTATTCTATAGTCACCTGGAACTGCATGTGTGTTAGGGCTGGAAGAGACCTTATCATATCCCCCACTTGTCACATGGTAATATTGAGGCCCAGAGAAGACAAGGGTTAGTTCAAGGCAGGCCTGGACCTGGGACCTGGGGTGTGGGTTCCATATGGACCATCCAGGCAGTGAGATGTTGGAGCTGCATTTGATGCCTCATTCCTGAGGCCCTACAAAGCCTGGGCGCCACTATGCAGACCGAAGAGAGACAGCCAGTTTTGCCTTTCTCACCAGAGCCATAGGCGTGACCAGTAACTTC
This sequence comes from Tenrec ecaudatus, assembly GCF_050624435.1. Lineage (NCBI taxonomy): Eukaryota > Metazoa > Chordata > Mammalia > Afrosoricida > Tenrecidae > Tenrec > Tenrec ecaudatus. The sequence continues at coordinate 46,193,663 of NC_134547.1, forward strand.
AAGTTCTCTGAGGGCATACCACCTAAAACTCAGTTTCCCACCTGGCTGTGGAATGGCTGGGGATTAGCTGACCACTCTGGTCCATGTGAGAAGCCATGCTTCAAGCTGCTCAATGGTGACAAAGTGCAAGAGGGACAAGAACAGACAGCTCTGCCTTGGCTGAAACAGACTCACTGGCACCTGAGTCTCCATCCCACTGGTCAGAGCAAATCCCATGACAAAAGCCAAACTCAGGGGCGCTGGTAGAGAAAGGAGGGAAGACTTACAGGCAATTGTTCGCTCTACCAAAGCAGGCAAGAGAAGATAATAGTGAGTCACTGAGTCAATGCACTAAAACTAGGACGTGATGAGTGGAAAGGAGAACTTGAAGGTTGTGATGCTCCCTTGGGGTGAATTCTCTCTGTTGTCCAGCAACTGCTCCTGCCCAGGGAGGGTCACCACCCTCTTGAAACTCCTTTCAGACCCCACTGAGCTCAAGCAACTTCCTCAAGCAACAAACCAGCAAGCTATATAGTAATGATCCTTAGAGATCAGGAAACCAAAGTAACTGGTGAGGTCCTAAGGAGGACACTACAGGGAAAATTTCCTGGCCCTCAGACAAAGGAAATATAAAGTTGTGCCCTGACTGGGTTACTGACTCTGAGCTGGACACATAGTCAATGGTGGTCACCTGAATGGCAGAAATTGAATTGGTGCCTCAATTTGGGGAGGATATTCCTGGCCACACAAAGAAGAAGAACTTCGCTGGTAACCGAAAGGTTGGCTTTGAATGCTCTCAGCTGCTCCATGGGAGAAAGACCTAGTAATCAATCCCATAAGAGATTATAGAACAGGAAACCCCACAGGACAGTTCTGTTCTGTCTCCCTGGGTCATTGTGAGCCTAAAGCACCAAATAACAATATAACCACAATCAATTAAAGGGAACTACCAGCTGCAGAGCGCAAGATACAAAATAAAGCAACAAGAAATTATTCATTACAAGATAAAGCAACAAGAAACTATTGTGAGGGGCTGGAGATTAGAACAGTGTTTTTCAGCTTGGTTTTTTTTTTCTTTTGCCTCCCTGACCACATCTATCCGCCCCCACCCACACTCTACTCCACCCCCACCGCAATTCTTTTAGACAATTCTTCCTAATGGCACCAGCTGTCTATTTGTAAGCCACATGATGATGGTACAACTCATTTTAATACTATGGAACTATGGGTGGCATCGTGGTTACATACTGGACTGCTAATTTCTAGGTCCACCATTGGGAACAGCATGCACTCCGTAGGAGAAAGGCAGGGCTTTCCACTCCCATAGAGTCACAGTCTAGGAGCCCCATGAGTTTAGTTCTACTGAGTCCTCTGTGATCACTATGAGGCAGCATTGACTAGGTGGCAGTGAGTTATTGAATTGTATGATACGTGAATTATATGCCAATATCACTGTTAAAATAACAAACATAAATGTTAAACCACAGATATACTGCATGTTCTTGGTCCGTGGACATCTTTCTTGTATTTGTTCTAGGCGCAAATATCTCTTTATTGTTCCACAACAAAAACTTCCTCTCTTGCTTTTTAAACATTGTTGGTGGTCTTTTGATTCTTACTCTTTATTTTTATCTTTGTATTATTATTTTCTTTGTTTAGTTTTTTCTGCTAGGTCTCGCCATTTATGAAGCACAGGAGGAGTGAATGCACAGAGGCAATAACTGATGTTTATCAGGAGCAGGGGTGGGGTGGATAAGGAGGAGGAGAATTGGGGAGCAATCGATGAAAGCAGAATGGAAGATGGATCCTTAAAATAATTGTGATAATGTATATTCAACTCTTTTTAAAAGTGATTTAACTGTGAAAGTATATGACATGTGACTGTTGTAACAAGAAAATTACTAAAGAACAAAACAAACCACAAAAAGTTCACCTTGGGCAACCCTGATTGAAAGTAGAAGAGTTTTTATTTCGGGTGCATTTTAACGCGGGTAGAACAATTAAGAAAGCAGGCCAACCAAGTCTAGTCCAAGCTCATAAGTCTAACATTAACCCATATGTCCAACATCAATCTACAAAGTCCTCCTCAAATTCACAAAAACACTTGCAATGACACCAACTGCAGGAGGAAAGCTAAATCAGTGGACATGTAAGCATCTCAGTGCTGGCAAGGGTCTCCACAGGCTGCTCCAGCACCCAGGGCTGCATCAGGATAAGTCCATGTGGCTTCTCCTCAGGGATGTCTTACAGGAAGTGAGCCCTGCCAGCTCTAGCTAAGGCAGCTGCACACTGGTCTGACCATCAGAGAATGAGAGACCAAAGAATAAGAAAGGCGAGGCTCACTGAGACATTTATTGCTCCACCCTTCAATTAGTCCCACATGTGTTTATTGGCCAGGTTGGCACAATAAATCTTAACTATCACATGATTGTACAATACAAAGAAGATAATCAATTGCATTGAATTTACATGTAGGAATTATTGAATTGTAGGGTGTTTTGTTGTGTATATTTTTTGGCCAAATTTGAAAAAAAATTACATGAATACCAATGAGTAGAAGGAAAAAGAAAATGTTCTAAAATTGATTGTGGTGAAGATTGTAAAATTCTTCTTGATCTGATTGAACTAGTGAATTGTATGGTATGTGGATAAAGGACCAATAAACAGTTGAAGAATCTAGATAAATAATACTTAACTTTAAAGATATACTGTATATCTGCCATATGCTGTATGCCTATTTGTGCTTAGTATATAAAAGGAGTGTGTGTGTGTGTTTGCACCATCACCCCCAAAATGAGGTTTTGTTTTTAAATCATAGCAAATACTTACATAGAACTTAATACATGTCAGGCACTATGCCAAACAGCTCACACATTTTAAATGATCTAATCTGCACAGCAGTCTATGAAGTAAGTCCTTCATTGTTCCCACTTTAAAGAGGAGGAAATTGAGGTTCAGACAGGGTAATGGGCAATTTAGTGACAGAGCCAAGATTCAACCCATGACATTCTGATCCCAAGGTTGGTACTCTAAATGAAATACAACCGTATGTCACATTCGCAAATAAAGAAGGCTAGCAAAATACACTGGGATAGCATTGGCTTTCTCTGAATGAGTTAATTTTGTAGATAGAGTACTTTTAAAATGTGAAGCTTTTAAGAAAACTTTTGAAATTTGAAGTAGGTTTGTAAACATAAGAACTATTTTCATTATTGGAATTAATATGCGAATACTAAATACTACTGTTACACTAAGGAGAACAAGTCTAAATAAAACCAGGAAGAGTCAACAGCCAGACTTGAGGACTTAATATCAAGTCAGGGAAGGGTGAACCCACAAAAAGCCAGAGGCAAAATGAGCAAGCCCCTTTAATTAGGATGACGTAGATCTTGGGCAGCGGGGGGAGGAAACTGGAAGGAGAATATTAAGGCAGCTGCATGGCATTGAGTTGGAAGCCTGAGCTACTGGATCTGTTCCCAGATCACCCCCTTCTCTGCTCAGCTCGCCAGAGCTTCCCGCTGCCAGGAAGATCAGCCTTTGGACAGGAGGTGTCCCCTGGTTGGGTCATGGAGAAGAATCACTCAAATGTTCCCATTTTGGCTCATGCATCAAGTAGATACAAGGTAGGTCACTTTGGTAAAAATGAGGGAGTCCCAGGACCCTCCCTCCCCTCTGGGATCCAAAGAACATAGCTTTAAAAACAAAACCAAAAACAAAGCCCTACTTATGTGCGTCCAAACCTTTATTTTTATAGAAAAAAATTGTCTCAGAGAAGGAACATTATTTGTCTAAGCACACACAGCTAATTGACAACAAGATTGGACCTGGAATTCTGCCTCATTGGCTCTCCCATTACCCAACAGCAGTCCAAGGTTTTAGAAAAGTACCTCAGTTTCCTTTCTTGTGTCCACCTTAGTGGAGTGGATTATTTGTACAAGTTCTGTTAAAAGTATTTGCTCACTTCAGGATCTCTCACTACATCATTTCAACTTTATAAAAGGTCTTTGGCCAGATAACATTGACCTGGTTAGAACCCCATTGGAATCATCCCCAGTGTCAAATTCTCTGGTGTTTCTTTCTTACCGAGCTCTTTTAGAATTACCTAGAACAAAAGAAAGACAAGAAACACCTTGAATGAATTTTCAGTAATTCACAAGGCAGATAGTTTGGTATATTTTAAATTAGAAGCCTAAGAAATATATGGGACACTATCAAAAGGAAGGAGGCTTAGTGGTGTAGTGGTTACAATTTGGGCTGCAATCCACATGGTTGGAAGTTTGAAACCACCAGCAGCTCTGTGGGATAAAGACTGGACTTTCCACTCCTGTAATCTTGGAAACCCACGGGTGGGTAGCTATGTGTCAGCACTGAGTTAATGGCAGTGAGTGAGAGTATCAAGAGGAAGCATGTATGTATGAGTGAAGTTCCAGAACCAAAGGGAGAAAAACAATAACAAAAAGAAATAAACAAAGAATTGTTGAAAATTTGATGACAGAAAATGTACTTAGTAGTGAAAAAGCTGAGAAGATAAAGCACCCAAGGATGTCAATTACTGCAATACAGGGTAGACCCCCCCCCAAAAAAAAAGTCACCTAGTGATATTGTAACAAAATGGATAAAATCAAAGATGAGAGAAGAATCCTGAGAGCAGCTTGGGGAAAATGAGAAGTCACTTATAAAGGGGAAACCACGGAGTCTAAGCTCTTATGGTGCATTTACCTTTGCTGCAAATACATCCAGGAATGTGATGGAGCATACAGGGGACTAAATTATGAAAATTTCTTAGATCTAACCCAACACCAGGAGGGAATGAATCAGGGGATCTGGAGTTTCTGAACCATAGTCTTGGGGGACACTAAAGTCAATTGGCAAAACATAATTTACAAAGACAATCCTACTATCCTACAAATAAAGTAATTAGAAACTTGAGCGTCCATCTAAGATGCAACTATTGGTCTCTCCCTAGAGAAAGGACCATTCCCCCCACCCCTCCCCAAAGAAAATTAATCTCATTGCCATCAATTCCATTCTGACTCATAGCAACCTTTTAGGACAGGGCAGTACTGTCTTTTGCGGATTTCTAAGACTTTCTTTTCAGGAGTAAGGTGGCAAAAATCAAAGACATAAAAGCAAGCAGTCCAATGGACTAATGAAGCATGCAAACATTAGTCTCCACAACTGTGAGATGAGAACAACTAGGCAGAGCCCTAATACCACTACCAACTGCTCTGAAAAGGATCACATTAGAAAGTTCTCGATAGAGTAGGGGGGAATGTGGAAAAGAACTCAAAATCATAGAAGAGACTAGGACTTCATTAGAAAGATACTAATGGGACCCCAACACTCTGGCCCTTGCCCTTCAGATCTGAAACTTAACTCCACTCTGCGATAGAATAAACCATTTCAGATCAAAAGGACAGCATTTGCCCAAAGACAAAATTCAGAGGGTTAGGAAAGGAGAAGAAATGGAAACAGGAAGGACTGTGAGAAAGTAGAATAAGCTATGGTACATTGAGGGGATTGGAATGAATTCATTGAAATGTGTATGAATTGTTGTGTGTAAAATTATGATCCATAGATGTTATAGCATGTAACATCTGCTCTGTGGATGTTTGTATGTACATGAATGTATACATATGGATGTGTACATATATAAATATATTTTTTAAATAGTTCAAATGAATTGTTGTTGCCATCTAGTTGGTTCCCACTCAAAATGGCCCTATGGACTTCTGGGCAAGATGGCAAGGACTCCATGGAGACCAGCCCAAAGGAGCCATTGAGAGGGATGCCCTACACTTTCAGACAGCAGGAGTTTCAGCATAAACATAAGTAGACATACATTTACTAAAGTTAGAGAGCAACAATTAGAATGCACTTGGCCATCTCCCCATGGCATTTGGCCGGCTGGGGGCAGGTTTCCAAGTCTGTGGATTAAGGAGCTAGTTGGATGGAAACAGTGGTGGGGCTGCAAGAATGTAATTCTTATGGACCAGCCCAGGCAGATCAAAGAGCTTTGATGAATAGCTGGGGCTCTCTGCCAGGCCAGAAAAGCCCTCCCCAGGAGCGGGGTCAACATAACCTATGGGGGCATGCAGGGATTAGTCAACAGGGCAGATAAGAGCTAGGGTAAGTAGAGAACACAAACCCAGGGAGCTCCAGCCCCACTCAGCAAATCTAATTCTCCATTCCCTGAGGCACAGGGCCTGATCCCAACACATCACAAAGAGCCCCAAACGTTAAAATACACAACCACTCTGGGGCTTTTTTTCTTTCTCTTTTTTTTTTCACACTTCTCTGGAATGCAGCCATTACACACCTTGTTCATGAACAAAGTATCAGCATAACAAAACAAGGAGAAACTGCAACAGGATTTGCAAGTTCATGGGCAAAACTTAGAGCCCCCAAAGCATACATTAACATCTCTTATGGGTATTAATTTAGTATTATTTTTCCTATTATTATTCTTAAAACTCCCGTCTCTTGCCCCTTCCTTTAATTTTCTTTTCTTTAAATATCTCAAGTTTTACTTCCTAAGACTACTAGCATGTGGTTTAGTTTCACTTTTCTTCTCAACCCTTTCTTTCCTTTTCATTCTCATCAAACCAAAGCTTACCTTTTCTTACACTTAAAAAAATTTTTTTTCAATCAAATACTAGTATCCATTCTTCCATCATTGTAAATCAGGCATTATCAGCACCTTTCACTCTTCCTCCTTAACACTTCTTTCCCAACTGTCTGATTGCTCCACTAACACTTCATCTTACACACTCCTCCAGATACTTATACAAATTGTCCATTATCTTTCTACTGTACCACCTACCATGGTAACCACTCCCACGCAACACTGCCCACCTAACACCGCTAATAGCAACTCCAAGATGTCAAGGAAAAAAACCAGGAGACACCAATGAAAAAGAGAGAGATAAACAGAAACAAATAATTGAATACCAGCCAGAACTAAATGTAACATCTAAAATTGAAGAGGTTATGGATTTACCAGAAACATAACTTAAAAGAATGATGATAGTATCCACGCAACAGTTGAAGAGTCTGAGAGAAAAAGTGAAACAATAGAAATGCTAGTAACCCCACTAGAGAAAAACCAAAGAGAAACACAAAAATCAAACAGCATATTAGTAGAATTAAACAATACTATAAAAGAACGATATGATGCTAAAAAATAACAGAGAAACAGAATTGAAAAGATGGAAACACGAATCAGTGAGCTAAAAGATCTATAGATTTTAAACTAAAAGAAGAAAATGTAACCAAAAGATACAAGAGACTGAGAAATACTTTAGAAACTTATAGGCATTCCAGAAAAGGAAGGGGCAAAAAAAAAAAAATCCACACAGATCATAGTCCATGAGCTTCTACAAAAGAATTTTCCTCCGTGTATAAAAAGCCAATATTAAACATTCATTTCTTCTCAAAACACTCAACAAAATAGGAAGAAAAGGAAAATTCCTCAACAAAATAAAAGCCATATATGAGAAACCAACAGCCAACATAATGCTCAATGGAGAAAAGCTAGAAAATTTCCCACTGAAAACAGGGACCAGGCAAGGATACCACCACTCTTATTGAACATCATACTGGAAGTTTTAGCGAGAGCCATCAGACAACAAAATACAAATAGGCAAAGGAAAAGTGAAATTATTGCTAAGCAGATGATATGATCCTATATATAGAAAACCCAAAAGTCTCCACATAAAGCCGGCTGGAAAACAATCAAGGAATTCAGCAAGGTAGCACGATGCAAAGTTAAACAGAAATCACATTGGATTCCTGTGTGCCAGTGAACAGAGCTGTGAAAAAGATATTAAGAATTAAAAGCATTTACAATAACCATAGAAAAGATAAAATGCTTCGGAATAAACAACTAAAGAGACAGATAAACTATACAGAGAACATGACAGAATATTACTACAAGAATCTAAAAAGGACCTATATATATGGAAGAATATCCCATGTTCAAGGATATTGTGAAAATGACAGCACTACCTAAAACAATCTACAGATACAATGAAATACCAATTCAAATCTCAAATAAATTCTTTAAAGAGATGGTGAAACTAATTACCAAATTCATATGGGCAGGCAAAGGACCCAGGATTAACAAAGAACTTCTGAAAATTAACCAGGTATGAGGCTTAGCACTGCCTGACCTAACAAGCTACTACCTAACCACCGTACTCAAAAGAGCCTGATACATGTACAATCAGAGAAACAGACCAATGGGTGAGAACAGAAAACCCAGACATAAATGCATCAGCCTACAGGCATCTAATCTTTGACCAAGGACCTAGAAATATCCAATGGGAGAAAGACAGCCTCTTCAACAAATGGTGTTATACAGACTGGATTTCCACATGCAGAAGAATGAAACAAGACTGATCACTTTTCTCATGCACAAAAACAAACCCAAGATGGATTAAAGACCTAAATGTAAACCCCAAAACTCTCAAGATCATCGAGGAGAAGGCTGGACAAGCTGAAAGGCCCATTGCAGGGCACACATAGACTACCAAGCATAATGGAGGAGGTACACAGAGCAGAAGATAAGATAGATGATTGGGACATGCTGAAATTGCATCACTTATTCACATCAAAAGGCTTCACCAGGAGAGTGAAACGAGAGCCCACAGAATGAGGAAAAATGTTTATCACTGGCACAACAGAAAAAAGGCTACTTACTAAAACATACAGAATTGAACGACAGCTCAATAAGAAAATAACAAGAGACCCAATTACGAAAAGGGAAAAATATATGAAGAGACAGCTGAACCAAAACTGAGATACAAATTGCTAACTGACACATGAAAAAAATATTCACTATCACTAGCCATCAGGGAGATGCAAATTAAAACCAAAATGATATACCATTTTGAATCCACAATGCTAGTGCCAAATAAATTTTTTTTAAAGCCCAGAAAATAACAAATGCTGGCGAGGATGTGGAGAGATTGGAACTCGTATGCACTGTCCGTGGACTTGTAAGTATATACAACCACTGCAGAAAATGATATGGTGATACCAAAGGCAACTGGGAATTGAAATCCCATATGATCCAGTAATATCACAATTAGGCATCTATCCTAAAGACATAAGAGACAAAACATGAGTAAACGTATGTTCACCCATTGTGTTAGACTGGGTTGACTAGAGAAATAAATCCAGAGACACTCTTATACATATAGGAAGGGCTTCATATCAAGGAAGAATTGGATATCAAGAACACATCCCAATCCAGTCCAAATTAAGTAAAAAGTCTGATACTAGTCCATAAATCCCTCTTCTGACTCACGCAACTACATACAATGATGGAGAATTCCGGAACATCACAGCCTGGTGAGTACAGAGTCTTGTTGATCCAACGGGGGTAGAAGCATCACTAGGCTCTGGAAGGTCTCAGCCATCTGGCTTGCCAACAGGAAGGTGAAGCAGCAAGAGAAAGAAAGAAAGTTCCCAGAATCCTCATGAGAAAGCCATGCCCACAAGGAGGCATCATCAGGCTGTGATCTGATTTACAGTCTAGACTTCACCCCTACGCTTCTTTATCAAGTTGACATGAAATGATGTAACAAACACACCCATGTTCATAGCAGCACAGTCCTCAATAGCAAGAAACTGGACACAGCCATCAAATGCCCAACCATGGAAGAATGAATAAAGAAACTATGGTACATATACACAATGGAATACTATGCACCCCTGAAAACCAGTGATGAAAACACGAAGCACCACATGACATGGAAGGACCTGGAAAACTGAGTGAAGTAAGTCAAGCACAAAAGGGTAAGTGTAGTATGAATCCACTACGATGAAAAGAAACACCAATTAAACAAATCTTAGGAATCAAAGTGACTCGATGGACACAGAATGAAAGATGGCACAGTCCTGCACCCTCCTCACAACTGTTCCTATGGTTGAGACTACTGTTGCAGCCTCCATGTCCTTGAGGAGGCTTCCGCTGTTTCTCTGCCCATCTTATCTACCTTACCAAGCATGATGTCCTTCTCCAGGGACCAGTCTCTCCTTGCAACGTGTCCAAAATATGTGAAAGAAAGTCTCACCATCCTTGCCTCCAAGAATCATTCTAGCTGTATTTCTTCCAAGACAGTTTGGGTTGACCTTTTAGCCATCTGTGGTATTTCCAATATTCTTTTCCACACCACAACTCAAATGCATTGTTTCTTCTTGAGATTTGGTGACAACAAATGACATTAATGTTAGAGTCAGTTTGGTATTATGAACACTGAGAATAATTTGATGGGCATCTCAAAAAGTCAAAGTTCTATTTCCTAACCTACTTACTGTTTCCCTACTTCATCTCCCATGTTTAGGCTGAACAGTTCTGGAAATTAGGAGTCTGGCCAGCAGCTCAGTTTCTAGTCACGTTCCCTATCTCCCACTCCCTCCCAGCAAGTTCACTGTCCCCAAAGCTATTCTATGCATAAAGGCCTCTGAAGAAATGACTGACAGTGAATTCCAGAGGCGAGTCTGCTCTCAGGCTACTGCAATGCATTACAAATCATTACAGCTTATTTTTCCCAAGAGATTCTACCACTTGGCTTTTCTAATTCTTTTATTGTTGTTGATCTCAACGAATAATACACAAGATCAAATGCAGACTCTTAGAACTGTGAAAGAAAAAAAAAAGACTAAACTAATTATTCAGCAGAAACCAGACAAGCAAGTAGCCAACGAGATAACATATATATAACCATGGAAAAAAATTCTCAACCAGCAAATTTGTTTCTCAAAAACAATGGCAAAACTGAGACATTTCCAGATTAACCAAAATTAAAGAATGTGTTAAAACTAGATCAACTTTATAGAAAATATAAAAGTTAATAGAAATTACCAGGACAGAGAACCAACAATATCTGACAACAACATGAAATTAGGAACAGGAAATCATCCTCTAAAAACCAGCTCAAATAAAGAATTCTCCAAAGTAAAATAGGGCTGTCAGAGTGAGTACAGGGAACCAGAGACATTGATCTGTAAATGACAACATTGCCGTGAAAAGAGAAATAAATGATATAATAATAGAACTTTCATATGTAGACAAAGTAAAGATTATATAAAAAAAGAAAGACTCCTTTAACCTTAGAAGATGCATTTAAAGGTAAACCAAGCAAAATTGACAAATTTATACCTTAAAATAAAAAAAGAAAAATGCAAAGTCTCAGTAAATACAAAATCAACCATGAAAGAATTAAAGTTAAAAATCTACAAAGAAAATGAACTTGTCACAGAAAACTAAGCATAACAAAGAAAGTGTCAACACCACACATACACATACACACAAAAAGCACAACAAAATGATAGCTGTAAACTCACAGCTATTAATAACCACACTGAATGTAAATGGCTTAAATGTACCTGTAAAGAGACAGAATGATAGAATTGATTTTAAAAACTAGGATATAATATCAATAATACTGTCTATAAGAGACGCACATTAGACACAAATACATAAATAAACTAAAACACAAAGGATAGAAAGAAATACATCAATGCAAAAGGAGCTGGCATGGTAATACCAAACTCTGATAAAATAGACCTTAAAGCAATAACCACTATAAAAGATAAAGAAGGCCATTATATAATAATTAAAGGGATGATTCATCTAGAAGACATAACTGTAATAAATATATATGCACCCAATGACAGGGATCCAACATACATGAAATAATCTCTAACAACATTGGAAAGAGAAATAGTTCCACAACACACCACTTTTGGTGAAGGATAAAACAATTGGAAAGAAACTCAAGAAAAATATAGATGATACTAATATTAGAGTTAACTAACTTGAACTTATAGACATATATAGGACATTCCACCCAACTGCAGCAAAATATTCACTTTTCCAATGCATGTGGATCATTTTCTAGAATATATTATTTCAGGCCATAGAACAAGCCTCAGTGAAATCTAAAACATCACATTAGAAAATTCAAAGCATTTTCTCTGGTCAGAACACTATAAAAAAACACTCCCTCCATGCATGAATACTTTCTTTTATTAAAGTGTCACTCTACCATGCTCACCCTCCCGACACAACTGCTGAAGCCAAAGCGGGTGAAAAAGTAAATGTGGTGAAGAAAGCTGATGGTGCCCGGCTATCAAAAGAGTTAGTGTCTGGGGTCTCAAAGGCTTGAAGATAAACAAGCGGCCATCTAGCTCAGAAGCAACAAAGCCCACATGGAAGAACACACCAGCCTGTGTGATCACGTGGTCCCGAAGGGATCAGTTATCAGGCATCAAAGAACAAAAAAATCATATCGTTGGCCGCACACCTCCATGATACGATCGCCAAAGACAAACGGGTGCATAAGCAAATGTGACAAAGAGAGCTGATGGTGCCCAGGTATCAAAGGAGATCATGTCTGGGGTCTTAAAGGCTTGAAGGTGAACAAGCGGCCATCTAGCTCAGAAGCAACAAAGCCCACATGGAAGAAGCACACCAGCTTGTGTGATCACGAGTTGCCAAAGGGACCAGGTATAAGGCATCATCATATATATATATATATATATATATATATATATATATATACACAATATGTGTATTTATATTATAATATATATTATATATATACACCATAGTGAATGAAGGGGGAAGTGCAGAGTGGAGACCCAAAGCCCGTTTGTCAGCCACTGGAGATCCCCTCACAGAGGTGTTTAGAAGAGGAGATGGGTCAGTCAGGGTGCGATGGAGTACCAATGAAGAATACAGCTTTCCCCCAGATCCTGGATGCTTCCTCCCCGCAACTACCATGATCCGAATTCTACCTTGCAAGACTGGATAGAGCAGAGGTTGTACACTGGTGCATATGGGAGCTGGAGGCACAGGGAATCCAGGGTGGATGATACCTTCAGAACCAGGGGTGTGAGGAGTGATACTGGGAGAGTGGAGGGTGAGTGGGTTGGAAAGGGGAAACTGATTACAAGGATCCACATGTGACCTCCTCCCTGGGAGACGGACAGTAGAGAAGGGAGTGAAGGGAGACTCTGGATGGAGCAACATATGACAAAATAACAATCTGTGGATTATCAAGGGCTCATGAGTGAGGGGGGAGCAGGGAGAGAGGGGGAAAAAAAGAGGACCTGATGCAAAGGGCTTAAGTGGATGCAAAGCTTAATGCTTTGAAAATGATGAGGGCAGAGAATGTACAGATGTGCTTTATACAATTGATGTATGTATATGTATGGATTGTGATAAGTGTTGTATGAGCCCCTAATAAAATGTTTTTTAAAAAGCTGAAATCAATAACAGGAAGAGCATAGGAAAAAAGAAATACTTAGGAATTGAATTATACCATGCTTTAAAAATAGAAGGTATAGAAGAAATGAGAGGAAAATTAATTTCTTTAACCCTAAGCGTCAAATGAGAATGCAAACACAACATATACTAAAACAATTGAGACACAACAGAAACTGCTCAGGGTCAGTTTAGAACAATAACAACACACACGGAAAGAGAACCAAAGTTAAAATGTTAACTTGAAAACTTCAACAAGTAAAAAGAAAATTGGAAACGAAGCCCACATTCACCAGAAGAAAGGAGATTATATAGATTGCAGCAGAAATAAATGACACAGAGAACAGTAAAACAATAGAAAGAATCAACAGGACCAGAATTTAATTCTTTGAAGGAATCGGTAAAATGGACAAACCGCTGGCCTAAGAGAGAAAAGAAACCATACAAATAAGAAATGAGATGGATGGCATTACAATAGAACCAACTGAAATACAAAGGATTACAATACAATACTGTGGATAGTCCAGACAATTTGAAAGTCTAGAAGAAATGGACAAATTCCTAGAAACACATTACCTACCTTAACTATCATAAACCGAGGTAGAAAAAACAAATAAGCCTATTGAAGAGGTAATAGTAAGAATGATAATTTTTAAAACTCCAAACAAAAAGAAGCCCTTGCCTAGATAGTCTCCCTGGAGACTTCTGTGAAACATTCAGAGAAGAGCTCATACACACACGGTTTGAACGAGTTCATGGAAAAGGTAGAAACTCCTGAATTCATTCTACGAAACCAGGATAATCCTGACATCAAAACCAGGCAACGATGCCACGAAAAAGAAAACTGCACACCAATATAGCTTATAAATATAGGCCTAAGAATTATCTCAAGAAAAGTCTAGGCAACATGATTCAACTGGATATCAAACAGATGAATAATAAATAATGCATCATGACCAACTGGGATTCATACCAAGTATGCAAAGATGAGTCAATATTTGAAAATCAATCAACATTATCCATCACATAATAAGACAAAAGAATCACATGATCATCTCAAGGCATACAGAAAAGGAATTTGATAAAGTACAATACTCATTCCTGAGGAAACACTCTATGCAAAATAGAAATTGAGGGAAATCCCTCACCATAATAAAGGGGAAATATACAAAGCCAATAGCCAGCATTATTCTCAGTGGAGAGACTGAAAGCATTCTCCTTGAGAACAGGAATCAGACCGAAATAACCTGCTGCCATGGGGTCAATTCTGACCCATAGGAGCTGTATAGGCTTGAACAGAATTTTCTCTAAGGGTTTTTGAGACTGTAACTCTTTATGGAAGTAGAAAGCCTAGTCTTTCTCCCAAGGAGCAGCTGGTGAATTTGAACTATTGACCTTGTGTTAGCAGCCCAATTTGTAACCACGACACCACCAGACCTCCTACAATCAGACAAGGATGCTCATTATCACCACTCTTATTCAATATTGTACTGGGAATCCAAGCAAGAGCAATGAGGTAGTTAGCTTATTGTGCCAAGCTGGCTGATAAACACATGTGGGGTTAATTGAAGGGTGGAGGGATAAATGGCTTGGTAAGCCTCGCCTGTGTAGTTCTCGGGTCTCTTGTTTTCTGATGGTTTGACCAGGGTGCAGCTGCCTTAGCCAGTTCCCTGCTTCAGCTGGCAGGTTCACTTCCTATAAGACATCCCTGAGGAGAAGCCACATGGACCTACCCCAATGCAGCCCTGGGTGTTGGAGCAGCCGTGTGGACATGTGGGTTGATGGGTTAGTGTTGGACTTGTGGGCTTGGGCAGCACTGGGTTGGGATGTTTTCTTGATGTGCACTTAACCTTTATATAAAACTCTTATACATGAGTTTCTGTGGATGTGTTTCTCTAAAGTACCAAGACTAATACAAGCCATAAGGCAAGAAAAGTAAATAAAGGACATTCAAATTGATAAGGAAAAAGTAAAACTCTCTCTACTTGAAAATGATATGATCCTGGGATAGAAAATCCCAGAGATTCCACAAGAAAGTTAGTTATTGGAACTAGTAAAGGATTTGGTAAAGTGGTAGGATACAAGGATAACACACATCAGGTGGATTTGTCCCATAGATTCCTAAACTTATTTGGCCTACTATCCCCCTTTAGGCAAAAAATAAAAATATTCTTAAAATCTGGCTTGACTAGAGAATGTACACTGGTACAGGCAGGAACTGGAAACATAGGGAATCCAGGACAGATCAGCCCCTCAGGACCAGTGGTGAGAGGGGTAATACCGGAGGGTAGAGGGAAAGTGAGGTAGAAAGGGGAGCCTGATTACAAAGATCTACATATAACCTCCTCCCTGGGGGACAGACAACAGAAAGGTAGGTGAAGGGAGATGTCTGACAGTGTAAGACATAACAAAATAATAATTTATAAATTATCAAGGGTTCATGAGTGGGGGGTTGGGGAGGGAAGGGGAAAATGAGGAGCTGATACCAAGGTCTCAAGAGGAAGCAAATGTTTGGAGAATGACGATGACAACAAATGTACAAATGTGCTTGACACAATGTATGTATGCATGAATTGTGATAAGAGTTGTATGAGTCCCCAATAAAATGATTTTTTTAAACAGTACTCCATACCCCTTGGCAATGGAAACATACTATAGCTTTAATCCAAGACAAAGTGTAGGTGCTTACTTTTTCAGCCCCTCTAGATTGTATTATCACCCCCCCAAAGGGGCAATGTCTCCAACTCTGGGAAACACTGCTACGTCATCAAAGAGGAATTTTTAAAAGGAAACCAATACCATTTACAATAGCCCCTTAGAAAATTAAAAGCAATAGATCTAACCATAAAAGACCTATACAAAGAAAACTATAAAACGCTACTCCAAGAAACCAAAAAAGACCACATAAATGGAAAAATGTATCATGCTCCTTTCTACCCAAATAACTGCACTTCTCTGTCAGTGTGTTGTCCTGTGGTGGTTTGTGTGTTGCTGTGATTCTGGAAGCTATACCATTATTGTGTCAAGTACCAGCAGGGGCACCCCTGGTGAACAGGTGTCAGTAGATATCCAGACTAAAAATAAACTAGAAAGAAAGACTAGGCAGCGCCTGGCAACAACCCAGAGCATTGGACAGACACAATGCCAGCTCCATTCGAATTCTATCAGCGTTGTTTAACAAGATGTTGTTGTTGTTGCCAGGTGCTGCTGAGTCAGTTCCTACTCAGAGCAACTTCATGCACACCACAGCCAAACACTGCCTTATCCTGTGCCACCTCACAATGGTTCTTTTTGAACCCATTATTGCCGCCGCTGGATCAAGCCATCTCCTTGGGGGTCTTCATCTTTTTTCTGACCCTCCACTTTGCCCACCACCACAACCCTTCCTAGGGATTGATGTTTTCTGATAACAGGTCAAAAGCGTATTAGATAAAGTGGGACAATCATCGCTTGTGAAGGGCATTCTTGTACTTCTTTCAAGAGAAATTTATCTTGTTCTTCTGGCAATTGCAGTATTGCCAAGTTTCTCCACCAGCATCATAATTCAAGTGGATACATTTCTCTGTCCAATTTTCACATGCGTATGTGGCTACTGAAAATAACAGGGGTTGGGTCAGGAGCACTAAAGACTTTAAGGTGACTTTTTTCTTTTTTTTTGCGGGGGGGAAGCAATTTGCTTTTTAATGCTTTAAAGAGGTCCTGCGCAGCAGATATGCTCAATGCTGGGTCACTTGATTGCTTGGTCACTTGGTTGCTTGACGGCTTCTTCCATGAGCACTGATGGTAGACCCAAGAGAAAGGAAATCTTTGACAGTGTCAGTCTTTCTGACATTCATTATGATGATGTTTGCTGATCCAGTTGTGAGGACTTTGGTTTTCTCTACATCAAGATGTAATCCATACTGAAGACTAAAGTCCTTAGACTCCGTCAGCAAGTACTTCAAGTTCTCCTTTATTTGTGGTATTTGTGCTCTAACAGCACTAGATAAACTAAGATATCAACTTCATGTGAAAACAACGAGGTTCTACATAAGCAAAACATTATTGAAGAAGAAGGTAAAAGATCGTACACTACCCTCAGATCCTACTATATAGCCATGGTATTCAAAATAAACTGGCACTGGTACAATAACAGAGACATAGACAAAGGGAATAGAATTGAGAATTCAGACACAAACCCCACCCACCCACAGACAAAAAGTTTATTAAATGGGGAAGGGATGGTCTGGTTGCCAATCTATAACAAAATGAAACGCTCTATTCCTCACACCTTACACAAGAAATAAATCAAAAGAGATTAAAAAATAAATATAAAACTATCAAGATTATTGGGGGGGGGGGAAATAGGCCCATCCTAGAGGTCCTACCACCACATATGGCATCCATAGAATGCCACACATCCCCAAAATTCACAAACAGCAGATATGTTCGAAAAAAACCCAGCAACTCTTATTTCAACAATTTCCATAATAACAAAAATATGGAAACAGCCAAAAGTCCCAATTACAGAGGAATGGAAAAACAAACTCTGATACATTCATATCATGAACTATTGTGCATCAGTAAAAACGATGACAGCTCTCTTAAGTGCTGCAGGACATGGACAAAGCTAGAGAACATTATGCTTAGCAGACTCAGTCAACCTTGCAAAGATAAATATTGAATAACACGTTTGGTATAACAAAAAACAAAGCAAAAGAAAGGTGGGTTAGAGGCCAGGGATACGGGTGGGATCAGTGAGGGGGAGGGATAGGTTATTGAGGAGGAAGGGAAGAAGGATGGAAGGCAGAGAAAAACCACATATATGGAGGGTTTAACAGGATATCATTGTTGATTTCATTTCTTGGTGTGGGCTGTGTCAATATCGACAGTATGCTTATAAACAAAGCAAAACATTCCTCCGGATTCCTTATCTTTCAAACCTAAAGAGTGGGTTTAGTGGCATAAAAAAAGAGGAGCAAAAGTAAAATTGAAATGGACTTGGAGATTTTAGGGAGAAACAAATTCATCTCAAACAAAACAAAAACACACCACAGAGCTGCCTTTAAAATGTTCACTAAAAGACTTCTCCAACAGCCCCTTACAGAAGAGTTGTGGGGAGAAGACGGGCCAGTCAGGGTGCAGTATAGCACCCATGAGACAGGCAGCTTTCCTCTGGTTCTTTAATGTTTCTCCTCCCCCCCTCCTCCCACTATCATGACCCTAATTCTACTTTACAAATCTGGCTAGACCAGAACATGTACATGGGTACAGATAAGAGCTGGAAACACAAGGAATCCAGGACAGATAAAGTCCTCGGGACCAATATTGAGAGGAGCCATATCAGGAGGGGAAGGGGAAGGTGGGGGGAGAAAGGGGGAACTGACCACAATGACCTATCTATAACTCCCTCTCAGGGAGGTAGACAACAGACAAGGGGGTAAAGGGAGACACTGGGAAGTGCAAGACATGAAAAAATAATAATTTTTAAATTATAAGGGAGGGGGTGGGAGGGAGGGGAAAATGAGGAGCTGATACCAAGGGCTCAAAAAGAAAGAAAATGCTTTGAAAACAAAGATGGCAACATACGTACAAATGTGCTTACAGTGGACGTATGTATGGATTGTGATGAGTTGTATGAGCCCTCGATAAAATTATTAAAAAAAACAAAACTTCTCTTAAAGAGTAAAAAGAGAACCTACAGACTGGGAAAATATTTTCAGCTGTGACATACTTGACATGGGTTTAATCTTTCACAGTTATAGGGCACCCCGACAACTCAAGAACAAAAGGGTGGACAATCCAATTTTAAAAAGGCAAAGAATATGAAGAGACACTTCACCAAAGAAGACATTCCGTTAGTTAAGAAGCACATGAAAGTGAGGAGGCCTTGAAGCACTTACTGATGGACATCAAGGACTGTAGCCTTCAGTATGGACAGCACTTCAATGAAAAAAGACCAAAATGCTCACAACTGGAGCCATCGGCAACTCCACGATAAATGGAGAAAAGGTTGTAGTTGCCAAGGATTGTGTCTTACTTGGATCCATGATCACTGCTCATGGAAGCAGGAATCAAGAGATCAAAAAAAGTATTGCATTAGGTAACTCTGATGCACACAGCCTCTTTAGAGTATTGAAGAGCAAGGGTTAAAGAGCAAAGACTAAGGCACTTCTGACCCAAGCCATGGTCTCCTCCGTTGCTTCATATGCATGTGAAAATCGGACATTAAATAAGGAAAGGAGAACCACGGACACATAGATTCATTTAAATTCAGGTCCCGGAGAAGAATATTGAAAGTATCAGGGACTGCCAAAAAGATATACTATCTGTCTTGGAAAAAGGAAGGCCAGAATGCTCCTTAGAGTCAAGGCTAGCAAGACTTCCTTTTACATACTTTGTACATGTTGTCAGGAGAGACCAGTCCAGGATTCATGTTTGGTAAAGTGGAGGGCAGTGAAAAAGAGGAAATCCCTTGACTAGATGGATTGACACAATGGGCTCAGGCATGGGAACAGTTATTTGGATGGACCAGGACAGGTCAGTGTTTCCTTCTGTTGTGCACTGGTTTGCTGTGGGTTGGAACCCACTCCATGTCACCTAACAACAACAGAGAGATGCAAATCTAAATTACGACGAGCTCTTCTCTCACTCAGGCACTACTAAACAATTAGCAACAAACAAAACAGAAAATGTTGATGTTGTGAGGAGATTTGAACTCTTACACATTGCTGGTGGAAATGTAAAAATAATACAATCATCATAGAAAGTGGTACGGCATTTCCTTTCAAAGCTAAGCGACACATTTTAAAACCAGATGATCCAGCAATCATATTAGCAAAAGTGGTAACAATGTAAGTGTTCATCAGTGGAAGAATGAACCAACAAAACTGGTACATACAACGGAAACCTGTGCAAAAGAATCCCACGCAAAAATTAAGACTAATGAGCACTCTGCAATGATCCATTGTGCTGACTGAAATAAACCAAGTACAAAAGAACATATATCATATGGGACCATTATTATACAATTTCTAAAAACAAACAAACCAGAAAAGGTTTACACGTGGATGATAAATGAAGTCTTCCAGATAGGATGAAGAGGGAGGGGCAGATTACTAACTAGATAGAACACATTTGTTGAGAACAGAGAAGGGAAATACAACACACAATATCCGAGCAAGGCACAAGCAGACAGACTGAGAGGAATGGAAGACTGCAGGGCACTTGTGGTAATTCCTGTAACATAGATAATCCTACATACAAGTAACACGCAACCATTGACAAATAGACGCGTGGGTCAATAGCTATGGTAAAGAGGTAAGGGAGGAGGTAAAGGTTTGAATGTGGCTACTTCTGCATACAGAACTGTAAGTGCTGTCTGTATAAATAACATCTAAACAACAGAAAACTCGGTGGCGTGGACATGAAAACTGCTTGTATAAAATTAAACATCTTGCAGGAGACATCTACGGCAATTGGCACAGCATAGTTTATCAAGACAATGCACTGCTTTGATTAGCATTAATTAGCATTCAACCTTCCTAAGGCCGCGACCCTTTCATACAGTTCCTCATGTGGTGGTGAGCCCCTCGACCATAAAATCATTTTCATTGCTATTTCATCACTGTCATTTTGTTACTGTTATGAATCAGGCAACCCCTGTGAAAGGGTCGTTCGATTCCCAAAGGGGTCGCGACCCACAGATTGAGAACCGCTGATCTAGGGTCTTAACCGCTTGCAAGTAGCCATCTAAGTTACAAGTGTATTGTTCTCTCCCCATCTGGAGCAAAGGAAAGTGAAGAAAGCCCAAGACTGGAGGGAGCAGCCGCTACAGGACTAATGAATGGATCACAGGAACCCCAGCCGATACAACTCTGAGACCAGAAGAGCTAGATGGTGCCTGGCTACCACTGACTGCTCTGACTGGGATCTCAATAAAGGGTCCTCAAGAGAGTGGAAGAAAAAAATGTAGGGGGGAAAAAATCTCAATTTTCCCGAATGACAAGACGTCCCAATCTGACGGAAATGAGAGGAATGCCCCGGACTATGGCTTCAAGCAGCTCTTCTGACCTGAACTGAGCTGAAGCCCTTCCCAGGGACCACAGTTTAGCCAAAGACTAGACAAGCCCATTAAATAGGTCACTGTACTCCAGAGACATTATATCAAAAGGACAACATTTTCTCAAAGCAAAGAGGAGAAGGCAGGAGGGGTATAAAATTCAGATGAAAGGAAATGGGGAGCCCGGGATGGACATGGGGAGAATGTTGACAAATTGTCAGGAAAGCAACCAATGTCATGAAACATTTAGGTCCAAACTATCTGATGGAAAACACCACTGGGAAACTTTTCCACCTAAATTTTATACACGCACACACACATATTGTATGTATTTCTATTTTACATGTTCATTCATTTGAATCGAGTGAAGGCTTCATCTTTATAGCCTGCATGCATCAGGAATAAAATTAAAGAAGCAATCCCATGTGTGCATTTTGGTTTTACTTTAAGTGCCTCCTCGTTTTCCTATTTCTAAAGTCATATTCTTCAACTGGAGAGACTTTGGAGAACCAAGATTTTTAAAGGGGGGAACAAAGTTAAAATTTCCCATAACCTCACCACCCAGGGATGGCTACGTTGAACGTGTTGATGGGCCTTCGGCCAGATTTTATAGGCGAAATACTTAATAAAAACGGGATGTGGGGCTTTTAAGAGATTTGACATAATTAAAGCAAAAGTGACCAACACCCACCCCGCTTCTTGGGAACCCACTGATGTTTTGCAAGCCGCGCTTGATGAAATCTTTGAGCACCAGGGCAGCGCGTGACCTGCATATATTCTGCCTATGCTAATTTTTGTTTTGGTTTCTGAACAAAACCCGTCTTTTAAAAGAAAAATCTAACAGATTTGAAACCAGAAACTCTGTCCTCCCTGGAGGCACTGAAAAATGCAAACTGAAGGCTTCCCATGTGTGAAGGCTATTACTGATTTCCTTCCAAAAACAGGCCAAGTGTTGCCCTAGCTGTAACGCTTGAGGTCCCAGGCCAGAACCTGTTTGCTTTCTGTGCACTCATTAACCATGGTGTGGGACCCAATAACTGCTCTAATTTCCTACTTTAAATGTTTTTCTTTCCCCGCTTTTCAAAAATGTCTTTTTATGTTGTACATTTACATACTCGCATCCAGCCACTTACGCTGATAGGTTGGTCGCTGTCAGACACAATCAAAAAAGACAGAAACCACGGCGTATTACAGTAGCATTAGTGTTGAAAATGGAAATTTAATTTCCAGAAATGACCCTCAGCAATAAAAGCGCCCTTTGTTGCTGCTCAGATCAGAAACGAGTCGGGTCTGAAAGGAAGCGAACGTGCAATTAAAAACATCTCAAAGAGGTATTTGTTATATGTTAGAACAGATGCGCTGGAAGGGGCCTTTGAATGTAGGGGGCCCCGGTCTGTGATTTTTTTGATGAGAAGGGAGATAACAGTAATGCTTCACATGTGGGTAGAGCTTTCAAGTTTACAAAGAGCTTTTGCCTTTTCTGACATATTTGGATTCCCACAGGGAGCCCGCAAGATAGGGAAACTGAGGCTCAAAGAGGTGAAGTCACACACTCTCTCCAGGATGACCTGGTAGACACAGACCCAGAGAGAGACCTTCAGTGCTTCACTTAATATGTTTCAAAGGGTGGAAGAATCTCAGGCTCCTGATCAGCAACTCTCTGTATGTTAATGCATGTGGGGACAAAGACATACTGACCGTAGGCCTCCACGCCCTGCAGGGATCCAAATTCTGGGTGACTGCCCTCAGGCTTCCAGAGAGAAAGGAAAAGGACATAGTAAGATTTTGAGCTTCCAACTAGACTTTGGATACTCACAGCAATAACAATATTTCAGGAGAAAAGGTTCTTAGGCATTTGTAGTATGAAGATTGGAGTTTGAGGATTCAAAGGTGCATCAATAAATGGCATGTACAATAGGTTTAAGAGGGGAAAAAAAATCACCCAGGACCATCCCCAGTCCCAATACAGGCCCAGAGCGTGGGCCCATGGAAGAGGGTGCTGGCAATTGAATCCCCCTGGTTCTGTTCCAGAGTTAAGACCAGAAAAGCAACAAGTCACGTGTTGCTTCTTAGAGAAAAATGAATCGACTAAATACTGCTATCATATCTTGAGTCAAAAGAGAATCACCGGACTCTTCACTATGTGAAGTTGAAGCAAAGGCACAACCAATTGGGGGAAAATATTAATCAATATTTCACATCTAGAAAATTGAAACATCGCCAAATATTTTAATCTTAAAAATAAAACCATAAAAGTTTTAGAAGCAAACAATGGAAAATCTCTATATCACCATGACTCACAACCAAGGTACCATACAGAAAGACACTTATAAATTTGATTATATAAAAGGAAAAATGTCTGTAAGGCCAAAAATAAAAAGAGTAAAAAGCAAGGAATTTTTTGAAGAGAAAAAGAAAAAAAATCAGCTATCCAAATAGAAAAATAGTGGCAACTCTAAGTGACTTTCACTGAAAATACACCGAGCTACTGTTTTGGGCTCTCATATTTATAAAGTTTTAAAATCCATTAGGTTGATTTTGAGTAATAGGCAGCCTCCTCCATTATTAGTGTGAAAATAAATCGCATAACCCTTCCAAACCAAACCAAACTCACTGCCATGGAGTCAATTCTGACTCACAGGAGCCTTACAGAACAAGGTAGCACTGCCCTTTTGGGGTTTCCAAGACTGCAAATCTTTATGGGAACAGAAAATCTGATCTTTCTCCCACGGAGAGGCTGGTGGGCTCAAACTGCTGACCTTTCACCTAGCAGCACAATGCATACGCTGATATGCCCCCCTGGGCTCCTTCTTGTCCAACCCTCCTGGGCGGTAAATTGGTAATATTTATTATAAGTTTTTATCTATTACAATTGTAATGTTTATCACAATTACAGAATTACAAGTTGAGATACTCTTTGGGCCAATTGTAACTCTGAGAAGGCATTCTCTCATTATCATTTCATTGAGAAGAATGACATGGATACAAGTTCGTCCATGGCCACATCATTCAAGACACAATGAGATACTGTGCAGTTGTAACAAAAGAGAAAGAAAAAAAAAACTGCCCCGTATATTCACTGCCACTGAGTCGATGCTGACTCATGGTGACCCTACAGGACAGGGTGGAACTGCCCCCATGAGTTTCTGAGACCGTAACTCTCTATGAGAACAGAAAGTCCAGTCTTTTTCCTGAGAAGCAGTTGGTGGTTTCAAACTGTTGGCCTTGAAGTAAGCAGCCCAAAGTGTAACCACTACACCACCAGAGTGCCCCACCCTGTACACTGATATCTGAAACAAACAAAAACACATCACTGCCATCAAGTTGATTCTGATGCCTACAGGACAGCTTAGAATTGTCCTTGTGAGTTTATGAGACTGTAAATCTTTAAGAGAGTACAAAGCCTCATCTGTCCACCCATGGAAATTCTGGTGTTTTCAAACTGTTGTCCAGCCTGTAACACTAGGGCTCATTATATATCAGACAGACATATATTTAGATGTTTAAAAAAATTAAGGTGCAGAACAGCATGTTCTATTTGATCAATTAATAAACTGACACTTATTTGATTGTGCTAAAATAATTATTTGATCGATTGCAGAAGATTTGCTAGATTCAATATGTTGTTTTGATATCTTCTTTGTAGTTTTATTTATTTTAAGTTTTCATCAGTATATAATTCACCTATCATACAAATCAGTAGTTCAATCATATTAAGAAGAGTTGTGCCATTATCACCACAATCCATTTTGGAACATTTTCTTCTTATTCACTGTTGCTAGGACCCCATTTCTCCCTAATGCCCCCTGCTATCTCCCTAGGTAAGGATTAACCCAGTTACCTCTCCTGAATTCCATGTGAAGAAAAAGCATACAAAACAAAATCAAGGAACAGATGAACAAAAGGTAGCCGACAACAAGGACAAAGTAATCAGAGAAAAACTTCAATTGAAAAGAAAGCATGAAATATTAAAAACTGGAACAGATTTAAAATGTGTCAAAAGGGGAGATCAAATGATAAGGTGTGACAATTTGCAATGGTCTCTGTTTGATTCCAAGGCTATTTATATCTCTGCACTTCATCCTCATGGGGACCCTGCAAATGGACT
The DNA here is from genome assembly GCF_050624435.1 of Tenrec ecaudatus. Taxonomy (NCBI): domain Eukaryota; kingdom Metazoa; phylum Chordata; class Mammalia; order Afrosoricida; family Tenrecidae; genus Tenrec; species Tenrec ecaudatus. Next base: position 46,219,067 of record NC_134547.1, read on the forward strand.
TTGGGCTTCCGCTGTCATCCATAGCCTTCTGAAAACTGGATGTTCAGAATTTAAGCTCTGCTACTGTTCCCTCTTCCAGATTTGGATTTTAATTTTTATAAACCTTAGATTAGATAGGCTGGTGTGCTTTTTCTGTGTAGACTTAGTTGACACTTCACTTAGATGGCTGCTTGTAAGATCCCAGGGGCTCTTTTTTTGATAGCCAGGCACCATCTGCTTTCATCACCACGCTTAGCACCCATATCTTCAGGGATCTCTCCATGAGGGTGGGTATCCAGTGGTAGCATGTCATAAGAACTAATTGTTCTTATATTAGAGCTAGAATCAAGTATGAGCCCAAAGGCTATTCATATAAACAGGACCCACACCTTGCCTATGCACAAAGACAAACTCAAGAAGGATTAGACCTAAATGAAAACCCCAGAACTGTAAGGGTCATCAATGAGAAAACTGGGACAAACGTAAGGGTCCGATCTCAGGGCACTTAAGAACTACCAAATATATCAAAGGAAGCACATATAGTGGAAAACAACCATATGCTGCTTAGGATACACACCTTAAACCTGAGGACCACCAAAAATTGAAAGTGAAAAAATATTCCACTCAGATAATAACCCAAAGAGAGTTGGGATGGTGACTTTACTATCAGACAAAATAGACATTAAAATAAAATCTGTCAAAAGAGACAAAGATGGGCAATATATAACAATAAGGAGGCCAATTAACCAGGAATACTTAACAATCATAAATCTAGGGGACTTCAAAAAGTTCACAGAACAATGGAAACAAAAGATAATGGAGTTTTTCCATACACTTTTTGAAGCCCCCTTGTATATATGCACCCAACATTGGGGGACCTAAACATATAAAGCAAACACTGATGGAACTGAAAGGAAAAGTAGATAGAATTACACGAGTTATAACAAAACTTCAATCTATTTTCTATACTAGACAGAAAATCTAGAAAGAAGATCAAAGAGGAAACAGTGATCTGAATGCCACTATATTCCATAAACCAATTGGAATTAACAGACATACATAAAACTTTCCACTCCCAAACAGCATAATATATATTCTACTCCAGGGCACAGGGATCATTCTCCAGAACAGACCACATTTAAGGTTGCATAGCGAGTCTTGATAAATTCTAAAAGATTGAAATCATACAAAGTATCTTCTCTGACCACAGTGGAATGAAGCTGGAAATCAATAATGTAAAGAAAGCTGAAAAATACACAAGCACATGGAAACTAAACAGCATATTATGGGTCAAGAAATAAATCAAAAGCAAAATCACAAATTTTCCAAGGTCTAATGGAAATGAAAGTACAATATACCAAAATAGATGGGCTGCAGGTGAGGCAGCATTCAGAGGGACACTTACAGCAATAAATGCCTATGTGAAAAAGGAAGACAAATTTCAAATGAGTAGCCTAATTCCAAGAATTAGAACGAGAGGATCAATTGTGTTTTTCCGGGTTGACTAGAGAAACAAATTCAAAGATACTCATATGTGTATTAAAAATAACTTTATATCAAAGAGTTATTGTATATTAAGAAACATACCATCCCAAGTTCTTAAATCTGATATTAGCACACATGTCCAATGCCAGTCTATAAATTCCTCTTTAGACGCATGCAGCACTTGCAATGACACCAAATGCAGGAAGATCACAGGTCAGTGGTTAGAAAGTCTTGTGGGTCCAGTGATGCTGGAAGCATCTAAGCAATGTCGTGGGTCTCCATGTGGCTCCTCCAGCTCCAAGGCTCTGGCTCCATCAGTGTAGCTCTATGTGACTTATCAACAGGAATGTCAATCAGAGAGTGTGTCCCGTCTCCAGGGAGGAACACAGGAGTGCCCAGAATCCTCAGGAGAAGGCCATGCCCTCACAGAGGCCTCATTGACTATGACCTGATTGACAGACTCGACTGCACCCCTTTGCTCAAATTGACAGATTACGTAACTGACACACCAATATTAGCCTAGATCAGAAATAAATGAAATAAAATAACAGAAAAACAATAGAATCAATAAAATCAGAAGCCAATTCTTTGGAAACAAACAACTCACTGCCACTGAGTCAATGGCGACACATAGCGACCCTTTAGAACAGGATAAAACTGCCCTGTGAGTTTCTGAGATTGTATTTCTCTAAGGGAATAGGAAGCCCCTTCTCAAACCTTTAGCTAGACAAACAAAGAAAAAGAAACGATACAAATAAAATAAACGAGATGACATGACAACTGACACAACAAATAGAGAGAATACATTTTGAATAGCTGTATGGTAACAAAGTAACAGAGATGAGGCGGAGATTGCTGCAGCACACTTAGCCAAAGTGAACAGAGAGAAAACAGATCCCAATAGACTCAGACGAAGGGAAGACTGACTCAGTGAGTAAACTCACTCCTTGCTAAAAACCTAAGGGACTTGACCAAACATTTAGGGAATGGACACCAATATTGTTTAGTTGTTGTTGTTAGGAACTATGCATTCATTTCCAACTCAATAGTGACCCATCTAGACCAGAATGAAACACTGCCTGGCCCTATGACTTCCTCCCAGTCATGACTGTGTTGGCATGTTGTTGAGGCCATGTGCCAACTCCTTTCTTTGAAGGTAGTCTTTATTTCACCGAAATTCCACGTTACCAAGATTGATGTCCTTGTCCAGAAGTGGGTCTCTCCTAATAACACATCCAAAGTCTATGAGATAAAGTCTCATTTCTAATGAGCATTCTGGCTGTACTTCTTCCAACAAAGATGTGCTTGTTCTTCCGACAGTTCGTAACATATCTTCACTAACATCATAAATCAAAGGCATCTATTATTCTTCAGTCTTCCTTATTAATCATCCAGCGTTTGCACAATTATGGGCGATGGCTTAGGCCTGGTTCACCTTAGTCCTCAAAGTGACAGCTTCACTTTTTCAGACATTAAATTGTGGCAGATTTTCCCACTGGAGTTTAGAGCATTTTTGAAGGCTGATTCCATGACTGTTGATTGTGGATCCAAGTAAAATGAAATCACTGACAACTTCTATCTTTTATTATGAAGTTACTTATAGGTCCAGTTATGAGGATTTTTTTTCTTTATATTAAGATGTAACTTACTCTGAAGACAGGGCTTCAATGAGCTTCCCTCCAATCCTGATGCTGTGTTCTTCTTCATTTAGTCGAACTTCTTGCATTATATGCTCAATATACATATTTAACAAGTAAAGTCTAAGGGTACTCCCCTGACACGTACCTTCCCTAATTTTAAACCACATACTATCTCCCTGAGCTGTTTGAATGACCACCTCTTGGTCTATGTACAGGTTCTACAGGTACACAATTTAGTGTTCTGGAATTTTTTTACAATGTTATCTATAATTTGCCATGTCTCTTTGCATCATTGATGAAATACAGGTAAATGTTTTGCTCTTCTGAAAATTCTCTTCTGACTCTGGCTTGAATTTTTGGATATTCCTTGTCAATGTACTACTGCAACCATTTAAAATTATTCTGAGCAAGAATTTATTAGGTGTGCTATAAATGATAATGTTCAATAATTTCCATGCTCTATTGGGTCATCTTTCTTTGGCTCAAATATGAATCTTTCCATCAGTTGACTCAAATATGAATCTTTCCATCAGTTGGCTAGGTAGCTATCTTCTAGGCTTCTTGGTATAGCTGAGTGAGTACATCCCACACTGTACCTGTTTGTTAAAACACAATGTACTAAGTGATAAAGGCTGCTTACAAAGGAAAGGGTATAGCTTTTACAAAGGCTTTGGAAGATAAATATTACAGGTGACAACCTTTAGACTAAAAGGTAGTTTCTTTCTTTTTTTTAACTTGGTGCTTTTCTTTATTTTCCAAATTTACTGATATGCTTACATATTCTTAAATCAACCAGAACGAGAGAAATAGTAAATGAGTATTTCATTCAGAAAGATGCTACACAGATAAGAATTTCAGTCACGGTTATCTGCAAGGCACAAGTTTCAGTAACATAATGCTTTAAGATTGCAATTGATTTGTATTTTTTAACCTCACAAGTTTATGTATCCTGAGTTTGAGCCAAGTTCAGCTGGAAGGCTCTTCTCAGTGGTATTTAGTAGGCAGCCGGTTTGCCTGTAGATGCCCCAAACGATTCACTCGCATGTCTGCTGCTTGATAGGCAGTTGAATGGGTGATCCCCCAGCTCCCTGCTTCTCCAGATAATTCTCAGGATTCTCTCCAGCTGGGGATTTATGTTTCTTACATCCAGCTCATGGCTCCCAGGAGATGGAAGAAGAGGTGACTAGTCTTCTTAACGGCTAGACCTAGAACTGACATCGTATTATTTCCATTATAGTTCATTGGGCAAAACAGTTCGGGGCCAGCTCCGGTGCAAGGGAAGAGCAAATAAAAGAAGCTCTGAAGAGAGAAACGCCAAAGAAGGTGCAGCACCTTTAATTCGCCATCACAGCACGCTGAAGCAGCAGAGAGCAAGTCAAAGGACACTCAACTTGGAGAAAGAAGATAAGGCGGGGTAGTACCAATGGCCTAATTGCTTAGCTAGACATGTGAGTGAACATCTTGGCCCCTATAGCTCACCTGGCTATCAGTTAAATGCCACCAAGGGGCCCAAGTCAATGCCATACAAGACAAAAGAGTCTCACAGCTGTGGTCTGACACAAAATTATGAAATTAACAACTGGTATGATAATTGTGTTAAGCCATTAAATTATTGCAAGCGTGTCATGCAGATAGCCACAATGACCAGCCTTATAAACATAGCACGTACTGTTGCTAGCCCAAAATGAACTGCTCCTCAGCTGTAACATGGGGCTTGTAATCTAGAAAAGTCCTTTGTACATTGTCTAATACTTCACAGATGTTAAAAAATAAGTAATCATGTTACAAATGCCAGCCCACATGTCGCGAAGTGAAAGGACCTTGGGTGTAAATGTCAGTATGCTCAGGGTGCCAAGAAGGCACACCCAGCCTTCATTAGTGGGTCTAGTTAGAGATTGCTTTTATTAATGTACAGCAATGTTTGCACACTGCAGCCCTGTGGCCCTCACACATGTTTTATTTGGCTGTTGCTTAACGTGCAAACCAGGCTTCCCGCCTGGCAAAGGCTCAGCTGCCTCGATCAGAGGGCTGGTTTCCGTGTGCCATAGAGACAGGCCTCCAGCTCACCTGAGGCTCCACCACGTGCCAATAACAGGAAGGCTGGCAGTTCGAACCCATCAGCTGTTCCAGGTGGGAAAGGACCTGACAACCTGCATGTGCATAAATCACAACCGAGAGAATGCTAATGGGCAGTTCAGCTGCATCCTGTAGGTCCATCATGTGTTAGGCTCAATTCAATGGCACACCTAAATAACTGCAACAAAACAAAACCCTATTTCCATGCAAGGTCATATTCACATGAGTTAGGCCTTAAACATACCTTTGGGGGTGGGGGGACGGGAACCACAATTCAATTGGTAACATGTACTTATTATCTATATTTGCCCTAAAACTTTTTGGTGGCTTCCTTGTGATGAACAACCTGCAGCCTAGTTGACAAGTTGATGGTTTTGATCAGTGTTTCCCAAAGTGAGTGACACCAGTCACTGGAGGGTTTTGGAAGGATCCAGGACTGGGCACAAAAGCAGATTTCTACACATTATCCTGGATGACGGGTGATAATACAAGAATTTTTAATTGCCAAAATGGGTACTGAGTAATCTTTTCTTTCTTTCTTTCTTTTTTTTGTCCTTCCTTCCTTCCTTCCTTCCTTCCTTCCTTCCTTCCTTCCTTCCTTCCTTCCTTCCTTCCCTCTGAAAAGGGAGGATCAGTGGGCCAAATAAGTTTTGGCACCTGTGATCTATATTCATGGTTAATGGAAGACAACATAAGACAAGTTAGACCAATGGTTCTCAAACTTCCTAATGTTGGCACCCTTTAATACAGATCCTCATGGTGTGACCCCCCCCAACCATAAAATTATTTTCGTTGCTACTTCATAACTGTGATTTTGCTACTGTTATGAATCATAATGAAAATATCTGATATGCAGGATGTATTTTCATTGTTACAAATTGAACATCATGAAAGCATAGTGATTAATCACAAAAACACTATGTAATTATATATACTTACCTGGCTGGGGAGACACCATGATCACGAAGCTGGTTTTCCCAGGGCCTTGCACTCTGAATGTGCTGACCCCTGCGATTTCCCCAAATGTGGGAAACTCCACTGCATAATTTGTGGTCATGGGGGACTGCGTTTGCGCTCTTCCCTGGGGAAAGAAAAACAATATGTAATTATGTCTTGTGAAATATTTATTTCTAATTACAAATAAATGCAATTTTGTCTTGAAGCATGGTGTAGCATGGGTAGCAGTCTTCACACCGGGTATATATGTGGGCGTATCTGCATGTGGACAGACCCGCCCGGAGACGATAAAGGAGTGGGGTCTCTGTTCCTAAGACCATTGGAAATATGTGTTTTCCAATGGTCTTAGGCGACCCCTGTGAAAGGGTCATTCTACTCCCCAAAGGGGTCGTGACCCACAGGTTGAGGATCCCTGGGTTAGACCATGTTGACCCACCATTATTTTCAGCAGTCTTTGAAATATAGGAAGCACACTTAAGTGAACCAGATTGCAAGAAATCCTTTCTCAGAGTCTTGTGAGGATGGTGTGGGATTCCTTTCTAACACTGGGCTCCTGGGCCAGCCTGCCCTCTGTAACACATAAGATACCCTCCTGGCTGTGATTCTCGCCACAAACCCGGAATGTGTGTCTCCATTCATTTTGAAAAGCTTCAAGACATTTTCCTTCACAGCTGCTAAGCATTAAGTGGCAGCGCTGATAGAGCCCTGCCCAGTGTAACTTTGATGTTGGCATATGGCACCATGCTATGTGGGAGGAGTCCTGGGAGACGTGAGTCCTTAAAGAGATACTCACTCCCCACTCCCGAGAAGAACCCATGCCCCTCTCAATAGAAAGCAAACGCAACTGTTTTTAATCCCAAGGAGTTGTTTCCTTTGATCATTCATTTGGCAGCAGAAAAATAACCCTTTGATATCAAAGAAGGCAGGCCTACTAGAAATTACTACTATAGTTGGATTAGTAAAAGTGGTGGTAATAAATTGAATTGAATGATTCTTAACGTGGTGGGCCCTGGGCTGCCTTCTCTGAGCCCAGAGCTGTCAGTTCTGCTTGCCTGGTTCTTCTTTTGCACCCGAATTATAAATGCTTATGAATCTGTCTCTCTCTGCATGGACTTCTTAGCACCTGGAGGGCACAGACCGTATCTGACGAACTTTGTATTACAATGGCTCATATTGGTGCTCAATTGACACGTCAGATTGGCTTTTCAGAAAAGCTTTAGGCAGCTCAGAATGACAGTGTACTAGAGCTTATAAGTTAGTCTGCACTTAAAGAGGACAAAGTAAATGGGGAGGAAAAACTCAAGGTTTGGATAATTACTTTCCTTTCTTTGCTTTTGTCTTTAAAATAGTTTTAAATGTCTGCACATGCTCAGCTTAATCTCCACATCAGCTCCTCCCAGCCCCAGGTCTGGAGAGAAAGTCAGAAGAAAGACAGATTGGAAGGATGTCTTTTTAATTTCTAACTACAGGGAGGGAAGGTAGGGAAATAGTGTCAAACATTGGAGAAATGTGGGAGGTAGGCATTCATTCATTCATTCATTCATTCAATGACTCACTCTCTACCACCAGTGGCAGAATTCTCATCTTCCATCCGGAGACCCAGGTTCTATCCCTAGTCAATGTGAAGCCACCACCCATCACGAGTGGAAACTTCCTGTTACTACAATGCTAAACAGGTTTCAGTGGAACTTCCAGACTAAGATAGACTAAGAAGAATGGTGTGTTAGTCTGGGTAGACTAGAAAAACAAATCCATAGACATTCATATGTGTATAAGAAAGAGCTTTATATACAAGAGTAGTTGAATATTGAGAAAACATCCCAGCCCAGTCCAGATCAAGTTCATAAATCCAATATTAGCCCATATGTTTGATACCAATCTATAAAGTCCTCTTCACACTCATGAAACACATGCAATGACACTGAATGCAGGAAGAGCACAGACCAGTGGGTGGGAAGTCTTGTGGATCCAGTGGTGTTACAAGCATCTCAGCACAGGCAGGGCTCTCCACGTGGCTTTTCTGGAACCAGAGGTCTGGCTCCATCAGCCTCTCTCCGTGTGTCTTCTCCACAGAGGTGTCTCCCAGTGAATAAACGTGTGCCTGTCCTACCTCCAGCAAACTAATTATCTCCTTAGTGCCTCCAAATGAGGTCATCAAGCTACCACTTGATTGACAGGCTAGACTCCACCTCTTCACTCTGAATCCTTAAATTGACACTAGATCATATAACCACAAATGGCCTGGTGATCTACTTCTGAAGACTAGCCAGTGAATGCCCTATGGATCACAATAGTTCGATCTGCAAACAATTGTGGGGCTGGCATGGGATGAGGCAGTGTTTTGTTCTATTGTCTATAGGCTTGTTATGGGAGTGAGCACAATGAAGCTAACAACGCTGTGTTAGTCTGGGTTGATCAGAGAAACCAATCCAAAGAGACTGTCATGTGTAAGAGAGAACTTTATACCAAAGAGCAATTGTCTATTAAGAAACCAAGCACTGGTGTAGTCTGTGACAATACAACAGTGAATCCTCATGGGCTCACTCATGAGGAAGGAATGTAGATAATATGTGGTGTGTCAACTGGTCGGGTCAGAAGAACTGCAAAGAAAAATGGGGCGAGATAAGAGTGTAGGTTATAGGAAGGCGCTGCTTTGGCTCTTTAGATGGGACCTCAGGAAGGCATCTGGAACTCAACACAGGTTTGAGTGCAAGGGTTAAGCACACAGATGGCCAAGGTGGGGGTAGATTTTCAGGCGAAGAGTAAGGGATGGAGGGTGCCTGGAAGTTTAAAGAAGAAGGAGGAAACATGAGTGAGCAGGGAGGAGAGTGGATGTAAACAGGGTCCAAGAGGTGGTTGGGTCTTAGTCAGGACTCAAGAGTCTACTCTGATGAGATAGACTCTGAGCAGAGGTGTAACATCATCTGATTCCGATTGGGAAAGCTCCCTTGCCCACTGGAGATGAGGCTCCATCTGCTGAGACTGCAGGTGGCAGGACAGGATGGGGCAGAACAGGAGGGTTAACCAAGTCACCAAATATCTTGCCAAGTAATATAACACGAGGCTATTAAGTATCTTAAGAAACGCTGGTGACACTGCTAACCGAGAGGTTGAGGATTCAAATTTGCTAGCTACACCATGGGAAAAAAGCCTGGTTATCTGATCCTGTAAAGATTTTAGCCTCTAAATGCACTATCAAAATTAACTGAAAACACGCAAACTGCAGAGAACCCACAGACTAGGGAAAAAAGTTTAACACTGACATGTCAGACAGGAGATTACCTTCTTAACTGTATAGGAAATGCCAACACCTCAAAAACAGCAACAACAACAAAAGACAAATAATCCAATCAATACAGGGTCAGAGGACATACACAGACACTTCATCAAAAAAGACAAAAGGTGGCCAACAAAAGTACGAAGATGCTCACATTCATTGGCCATTCAAGATACGCAAATCAAAACAGCAATGAGGCAACATCTTTGCCCATCATTGCTAGCAATGTTGATGGGGGTGCGAAGAGACCAAAATCTTCATACACAGCTGGTAGGACAGTCAAATGAGGCAAGCACATTGGAAAATGTGTGGCACTTTCCCTTAAAATAGAAATACCTTATGAGCTAGCAATCCCTGTACTTGGTATCCAGGATAGAGTTCCAGAATCCCTAGAGAAGTGTACTAGAGAAGTAAGAGCTGCAACACAAATCAATGTATCCAACTCATGTCCATCACAGCACTATTCACAATAGCAAAACGATGGGAATCTAAATGCTTATTAGCGAAATAATGGATAATTAAGCTATGGTACATACACACAATGAAATGCCATGCAACGTTAAAGAATGTGGATACACCTCTTAACATGAGTGAACTTGGAAGACATTATGCTGACTGAAATTTAGTCAGTCACCAAAGAATAAATCTTGGATGAGACCGCCTTTATAAGAAGTCAAAAAAGATATTTCACACTTAAAGAAACGTTCTTTGATGGTTACCAGTGGACCAGTCAACTGCCAACCCACTACCACTAAGTTCATTCCAGCTTGTAACCATCCTATAGGACAGGGGTAGAACTACGTCTTTGGATTCTTGAGGCTGTAAGTCTTTACAAGCAGAGAGCCTCATATTTCTACTGTGGTTACCAGGGGAAGAGAGCGTGGATTACGGTCTAGAGTGTAGGCACATGTTAACGTGGGCGAAGGGGAAGGTACCATAAATAAGAGGAAAGTTGGCCAAAAAGAAAAGTCTGGAGACTGAGTAAGAGACTGGGGAGAGGAGTGCAAGAGTTAAAGACACAGGGGCAAGCGTCACTTATACACACAGCTCTGCAATAGCGGTGATCTAGGAATAGATGCAGGGACAGACACCAGGCTGAATGAGTGTGACAGGAAGAGTGGGTATACACCCACAAGTGTGTGTAGGTTTGAAAGAGGATGTTTGTACAGGAGTCTTTCTTTACGTGCACTATCAATATAGCCATATTGTGGTGGAGCACACAGGGGGTGAAGTTCTGAAAGCCTTTAAATCATAATCAAACACCTTGAAGGAATGAACTTGGGATCTCAGGGCCATAGTATCAGCGGGCATTAAGGTCAGTGGGCAAAACACAATCCACAAAGACAATGAACTGCACATCAGTGACTGAGTCATACAAGCTTGTGAGTGGCCATCTAAGCGGCAACTATTGGTCTTTCCCTGTTCAGAACAAAGAAGAGTGATGTAAATCGAGACACGTGGACACAATTAGCCCAAAAGAAAGTCAACTGCCACAACCTGGAGACCAGAAGAACTAGATGGTGCCTGGTAATAACTACCACAATCTGCTCTGAAAGGGGCCGCAGCAGAAGATTCTGTGTAGTGTGGGAAAGAAATGTGAAGCAAAACTCAAAATCATAAGGGGGCTGGGGAGGGAAGACCAGGCTTACTGGTTTAATACAGATTGGTAAAACTTTCAAGACTATGACCTTCAGTCATCCATCAGGTCTGGAAATGAACTCACTCCCATGCCTAAATGTTCAGCCAGAGAAGACACAAGTCTATAAGGTAAACAATAACACTAGGGAGGTACATAAGACTTAGAATAATCAACCACTTGAGATCCAAAGAGCAACATTTACCCAAGGACAAAGTCCAGAAGGGTTAGAGAAGAAGGGAAAATGGAAACAGGAAACAACACCGGAGGCACAGTGAGGGAATTGCACCCGATCGGATCCACCACACCGAGGCAAAACATCAAGGGGGTGCAACAGAACAGCAAGGGAATGGAGCAGTGAGGTCCCCAGGGAAAGCTGAAGGTGGACTCTGTGGCCAGGGCATGGTGCCCCAACAGACTGGACTGGAAAACACTCCTAAAGGCCAAGAAACAATCCTTGAACTAACTATAAGCTTTTCTTTCTTGTTGTGTTTTGGTGTTTTTTTTTTTGTCATTGGTTTGTTGTTGTTTTGTTGCATATTGTTGCTCGGTTGTGCTCTGTCTTGTTTCTGTGCATGTTTCTATCTCCACAGGTCTGTCTAAATAAGATAGGCTGGATGAACAATCAGAGGAGAAAACAACAGGACCGATAGTTCTGTGGGGACATGGGAGATGGGGGGAAAGGTAGTGGTGTTAATAAACCCAGGGACAAGGGAACAACAAGCGATCCAAATTGGTGGTGAGAAGGGTGTGGGAGGCCTGGTTGGGCATGATCAAGGGTAATGTAACTAAGAGGAATTGCTGAAACCCTGGTGGGAACTGAGCATGATAGTGAGACAGGAGGGAAGTCAAAGGAAATAGAGGAAAGAGCTGGAAGGCAGAGGGCATTTATAGAGGTCTAGATAAAGACATGTATGTATGCAAATATATTTATACATGAGGATGGGAAATAGATCTATGTGCATATATTTATAAGGTTAGTATTAAGGTAGCAGAGGGATATTGGGCCTCCACTCAATTCCTCCTTCAATGCAAGAATACTTTCTTCTATTAAATTGGCATTCTATGATGCTCACCTTCCTGACACAACCGCTGAAGACAAAGTGGGTGAACAACTAAATGTGGTGAAGAAAGCTGATGGTGCCGGGCTATCAAAAGATATAGCATCTGGGGTCTTAAAGGATTTGAAGGTAAACAAGCGGCCATCTAGCTCAGAAGCAACAAAGCCCACATGGAAAAAGCACACTAGCCTGTGTGACCACAAGGTATCAGGGGGTCAGGTTATCAGGCATCATCAGAACAAAAATCTTACCATAGTGAATGGGCCGGGGAGTGTGGAGTGGGATCCAAACCCCATTTGTAGGCCACTGGACATCCCCTTACAGAAGGGTCTTGGGGAGGAGATGAGACAGTCAGGGTGCGACATAGCAAACATCAAAAATACAACTTTCCTCTAGTTCCTAAATGCTTCCTTTCCCCCAACTCCCACTGTCATGATCTGAATCCTACCTTGAAAGCCTGACTAGACCAGAGGATGTACACTGGTACAGATGGGAACTGGAAACACAGGGAAGCCAGGGCGGATGACCCCTTCAAGACCAGTGGTGTGAGTGGCAATACTGGGAGGGCATAGGGAAGGTGGGTTGGAAAGGGGGAACCTATTTCAAGGGACCTATTTCAAGGACCTCCTCCCTGGGGGGCATACAACAGAAAAGTGGGGAAGGGAGACGTGGGACAGAGCAAGATATGACAAAATAATCATTTATAAATTATCAGGGGTTCATGAGGGAAGGGAGCGGGCTGAGGGAGGGGAGAAATGAGAATGATGAGGGTAACAAATGTACAAATGTGCTTTACACAATTGATGTATGTATGGATTGTGATGGGAGGTGTATGAGTCCCTAATTTTTTTTTAAAAAGAGTTAAGGGGTGGAGTTTAGCCTGTCAATCAGGTCACAGCTTGATGACCTCATTTGGAGGTGTTAACGAGATAAATAGCTCACTGGAGGCAGGATGCAGGTTCACTCCTTGGGAGACATTACAGCTGACAAGACACATGGAGCTTCACTAGTGTCTGAGCTGGAGGATCCATATGGAGACCCCTGCCAGTGCTGAGATGCTTATAATGCCACTGGATCCACAAGATTTCCACTCACTGGCCTGTGATCTGCCTGCATTCTGCGTGATTGCATGTGTTTTGGGAGTCTGAAGAAGACTTTATAGATTGGTATCGGACATATGAGCTAATATCAGATTTAGGGACTTGATCTGGACTGGGCTGGGGTGTTTTCTCAATAATCAATTGCTCATGTACATAAGGCTCTTTCTTATACATATATGAGTGTCTATAAATTTTGTTTCTCTAGTCTACCCAGACTAACACACGTAGACGGCCAGAAACACAAAGAAATTTGTCTTGGAAGATGTACAGCCGGAATGATCCTTAGATGCTAGGATGATGTGACTTCATCTCACATGCTTTGGACCTATTATCAGGAGGGACCAGTCCCTGGAGAAGGAGAATATGCTTGAGAAAATAGAGGTTGAGCCAAAAAGGAGAGCTTCCACAAGAGAAATTCCATGGTGACTCCCACAATTACTGGTTAGCAACCAGTAATGAGTGTGTAAGAATGGCACAGGCCCTGACAGTGCTTGCTTCTGGTGTATGTAGGCTTACTGTTAGTCAGAGCAAATTGGATGGCATCTAACAGCAACAAGAAATTGTAATGAAAGCACATTGCCAGACTTTTATTCCACAGTGACACTGGGTCTGTTCAGATATTCCATTGGAATCACCCAGAAACCAATGAGTGCTTTGTTATTGTTAGGGGCCATCAAGTCGGTTCCAGCTCCATAGCAAGCCTATGAATCATAGAATGAAACATTTCCTGGTCCTGAACCATCCTCACAATTGTTGGTATGTTGAGCCCATTGTTGCAGACACTATGTCAATCTATCCCATTGAGGGCCTGCTTCTCTTTCAGTGTCCCTTACTTTTAGCAAGCAGGATGTCCTTCTCCAGGCACTGATGTTTCCTGACAACATGTCCACAGTATGCAAGACAAAGTTTTGGCATACTTGCCTCTAAGGAGGACTCGGGCCACACTTCTTCCAAGACAGGTGTGTTTGTCCTTTTCACACTCCATGGTACATTCAGTATTCTTTTCCAGCACCACAATACCACAATGCAAACTTTTACATGCATATGAGGCAATTGAAAATATCGTGGCTGGGGTCAAAGTAATATCTTTGCTTTTCAATACCATAAAGAGGTCAGGTAAAGCAGATTTATATAAAACAATGCATTGTTTGATTTATTGAGCATCGCTTCCATGAGCATTGATTGGGGGTCCAAGCAAGATGAAATCCTTGACAACCTCAGTCTTCTCTGTTGATCATGATGTTATCTACTGGTCCAGTTGTGAGGCTTTGGTCTTCATTGCCCTGAATTGTAATCCAAACTGAAAATTCCAATCCTTGATCTTCATCAGCAAATGCTGCAAGTCTTCCTCGCTTTCAGCAAGCAAAGTTTTGTCATCTGCAGATCGCAGGTTGTTAATAAGTCTTTCTTCTATCTTTCTTCATATAATCCAGCTTCTCTGATTATTTGCTCAGCATACATATTGAATAAGTACGGTGAAAACATACAACCCTGACACATACCTTTCTTGATTCTAAATCATGCAGTACTCCCTTGTTCTGTTTGTACAACTGCCTCTTGATCCATGTACAAATCCCACATGAACCACTCTGTACTGGAATGCCCATTCTTCTCGAGGCTAGTCATAGTTTTGTATGGTCCACACAGCCAAATGCCTTTGAATAGTCAATAAAAAACAACTAAACATCTTTCTGGTATTTTCTGCTTTGAGCCAAGACCCCTCTGACATCAGCAATGGTATCTCTTGTTCCACATTCTTTTCCAAATCTAACCTAAACTTCTGACACCTCCCCATCAATGTACTGCGGCAACCATTATTGGATGATCTTCAGCAATATTTTACTTGCATGTGATATTAATGAGATATTTTACTTACATGTGATATTAAGGAGTTTTTCCTTGCATATGATATTAATGATATGCTACAATTTGAGCATTCTGTTGGGTCGCCTTTCTTTGGAATGGGCAAACATGGATAACTTCCAGTCAGTTGATCAAGTGGCTGTCTTCTAAATGTCCTGGCATAGATGTGAGTGCCTCCAATGCTTAGTCAAATTGTTGAAACATTTCAATTGATATTCCATCAAGTCCTAGAGCCTTGTTCTTGGCTGATGTCTTCAGGGCATCTTGGACTTCTTCCTTCAGTACTATTATTTCTTGCATATATGCTCCCTCTTGAAATGGTAGAATGTCCATTAGTTCTTTTTTGGTTCAGTGACTGCGTATTCTTTCCATCTTCTCTTGATGTTTCTTGCATCCTTCAATATTTTTCCCAAAGAATTTTTCAAGATTGAAATTCAATATGCTGAGTGTGTTCTTTCTTTTTGATTTTCTAATTCTAGGTCTTTGAACATCTCATTATAATATTTTACTTTGTCTTCTTGAAGTGCCCTTCAAATTTTTTTGTTCAGCTCCTTGACTTCATTATTTCTTTCATTTGTAAATAAATACTTTACAATTAAGAGCAAGTTTCAGAATCTTTTCTGACATTTATTTTGATCTTTTCTTTCTTTTTTATTTTTTCTAATGACCTTTTGTTTTCTTCATGAATTATGTTCATGATATCATCCTACTGCTTATCAGGTCATCTGTCATTAGGGTTCAGTGCTTAAAATCTGTTCTGTGATGTTCTCGAAATTCAGGTGGGATAGACTCAAGGTATTTTGACTCTCATGGACTTGTTTTAATATTTTCAGCTTCACCCTGAGTTTACATAAGAGTAATTGGTGGTCTGCTACACAGTGGGCCCCTGGCCTGGTTTTAGCTGCTGTGTTAGTCTGGGTACTTTAGAGAAACAAATCCACAGAATCTCATGTATAAGAGAGAGTTTTATATAAAGGTTAAGTGCACATCAAGAAAACATCCCAACGCAGTGCTACCCAAACCCACAAGTCCAACATTAGCCCATATGTCCGACACCAATCCACAAAGTCTTCCTCTATCTCACAAAACACACACTATTACGCCGACTGCAGGAGGAAAGCTGAATAGAATCAGTGAACGTGTAAGCATCTCAGCATTGGCAGGGGTCTCCACAGGGCTGCTCCAGCACCCAGGGATGCATTGGGGTAGTTCATGTGGCTTCTTCTTGGGGATGTATTGCAGGAAGTGAGCCTTGCCAGCTGAAGCAGGGAACTGGCTAAGGCAACTGCACCCTGGTCCAACCACCACAAAGCAAGAGACCCGAGAACTAGAAAGGCAAGGCCCACTGAATCATTTATCTCTACCCCTTCAATTATCCCACATGTGTTTATTGGCCAGGTTGACACAATAAACTAACTACCTCAGATGATGATATTGAGTTTCTCCATTGTCTCTTCCCACAGATGTCAGCAATTTTATTTCTGTGTATTCCATTTGGAAGAGTCCTTGTATATAGTCAGTCACCTTTTGTGTTCTTGTAAAAAGGTATTTGCAATGAAGAAGTGGGTCTCGCAAAGTTCTATCACATAATCTCCAGTTTCATTTCTATCGCCAGGTCTACATTTTCCAACTGATCCTTCTTGTTTTCAACTTTTGCATTCCAATTACCAATACTTATCAATGCATTTTATTGTAAATTTGATCAATTTCAGAATGAAAACACTGAAAAAATTCTTCCATTTATTCATCACTAGCTTTAGTGATTGATGCATAAATTTGAATAATAGTTGTTTTGACTAGATGGGTTTCCTTGTATTCAGATAGAGTCTATCATAATCAGCATTGCACTTCAAGTTAGATCTTGAAATGTCTTTTTTGATGATGAATGCAACTCATTCCTCTTAAATCTGTCACTCCTGGCCTAGAAAACCATATGATTTTCTGAATAAAAATGACCAATATCAGGCCACTTCAGCTAGGATATCGCTCTTCATGCATTCCATTTGTCGAGGGGCTTTCTCTTTTTCTCTTCCTTTCTACTTGACGAAGCATGATGTCTTTTTCCAGAGACTAGTCTCTCCTAAACATGTCCAAAGTACATGAGACAAAGTCTCACCATCCTTACCTCTAAGGAGCATTCTGGCTGTGCTTCTTCCAAGACAGATGTGTTTGTTCTTTCAGTGGTCTGTACGTAGTAAGTTCAACATCCTTCACCAGCACCACCATTGAAACGCATCGGTTCTTCTTCGCTCTTCCTTGTTCGATGTCCAACTTTCATATACATAGTTCTACTTTAAAGCCTAGGGAATTATCATGATTTGGAATCAACTCAGTAGCAACTGGGTTTTTATGACCTCCATGGGAAAGATAAGAAAATTGAGGCTCAGGGAGATTAAGGGACTTACAGGAGCCCCCACAGCAGGAACTGTGCAGAAGTAGTACTGAAATCCAGTGCCAGTTTCAGGGACCAATTTACTAACCACAATGCTAAGTACCTTTCTCTGTGAAATTGTTTTAATCTACTGTCGGATGAGTCTTAGGAGAACAGCAAGTCTGATTTACCTATGTGTCTTTTGAAAGGTGTAGCAGCTAAAAGGAGTTGTGTCGATCATAACATGATCTGTTTGGGGTTGCCCTACCAATATTACATACTTCTTGAAAACAGGAAGCTCAACTCTCTCCTTTACTTATAGCCCTTCTGCTGGTGCCCAGCACCCAGTAGGTGCTCCACATGTGCTCATTGAAGTGCTCGCCTGAATTTGTCCCCTCTGTGAAATCAGAGAAGCCAGGACTAATTCGGTTGCACTGTATTATTAATGACGCTGAGCTTGCTATCACTGTTGAATGCCAGAGGAGCCTTCCAGCTGCCTGTCCTCTGGAATAGGAAAAGAGAGTGAGATGGAATAGTTTCGAGTTTCTCCAGCACAGCCCCGAATCACTGACTACTGTTCACACTATCTTCTCCAGAGCACCTAGCGAATGGCAGGCAGGGCTTCTCATCAACACCATACGTGATGTATGACAACAACTGAGGTTAGTAAGGACTAAACATGTTACAGGCATGAGCTTATTGAGTCTTGTCTGATGAGGCAGGAGCTGCCAGGAAAATTCTTATTTCATAGCTGAGGTTCGTCAGAGCGGTTAAACAATTGGAAGGCCAGAGCTGGGTTTCCAAGCCAGAACTGTTAAACAGACCAAGAGTTGAAATTAACTCAATGAGAAATGAACAGCCCTGGACCTCAAAGCTGAGTTTAGAGCACAGAACGTGGCGGGACCCCCAAACCCAGGACCCCCAACACAAAATCTTGAGAAATGAAATGGACAAACCCAAAAGAAACCCAAGAAGGGGGAGTTGTAGCCTAGACACACACATGATCTCCCTCTGCCACTGTCTCTCTAACAGGGCCCGGACATTTCTTCCTTATGTGGACGCTTGGCTAGGATGGCTCAAGTGTATTCTGCTTGCACGAGGACGTTAGCATGGAAAGACTGGGACGACTGCTACCTCAACCAATAATGAGGAAAGAAGTCAGGGGGATGTTGTCTGAGTTCTGGGGGTTCCAAAGTGTCTAGGGATGCATTTCTGGTTGAGTGAGGCTGCAGCACCCTAGGGAAGCAGTGCCCAGGTAATTATTTTAAATGAGCATTAATTATGTCATTATTAGAAATAGAGAGAAAATGCAATTTCCTTCTGTCACTTCTTGATATCTTAACTAGAGGAATATTTGCCATGCTATTATAGCAAGTCACTGTTCGCATAATGGCGCCCAGGCAATAACACAGAGACATGTACATTTTCATATGAATATATCATGCCTCACTAATGAGATTGCTCATTTCATAACTTCAGTTCCATTTTTATTATTTCATAAAACTGGAAGTCCTTATCCATTTTATGAAAAACACCAAACCTTTGTGAAATTCATTAAATAAGCATAAAAAATTCATTAAACAAGTGAATTGCATTCAGGGCTGCTTTGATGCAAATGCCCTTTAAGCAATGTAAAACTCCATATTGATTTAACCTTTCATGTTCTGATATTTCCATGTGGATATAAAAAAAAATTTCTTTATTCGGGGAATGAAATTAAGTGCTGATCCCTTGATCTCCAGCTGGGCAAGATAGATTGGTCAATTTAAGTAGCTGCTGCTGATCAGCAAACAACTGAATTTAAAAGTATTAAGGCATGTCGATATTTTAAGTATTGTCACCTGCACATCAAGCGGAGGGGGGAGGGGAAGAGGAAATTATTATTCCAGCTCAATTAAGTTTGTGTTTGCCATCGAGCTGACCTTGAAAGGACTAGCCCATTGGGCCACGGCTCTATGCCCTTGGAAGTTGACAAGGGCAACAGTGGCAAGATGTAAAACACCAACAATAACCTGAATATTTTGAATCGTGTGGCCAGGGCAGCCCAAAATAATTAGCCTGCAGACATGGTCCCCTTGGGCTGTGTCTCCTCATTAGTGTCGGGCTGTCAGTGGTGCAAGCACTAGTTCAGAGGAGCAGAATGGGGTTTGCTTTTCACCCTCAAAATGCTTCTGGGAACCCTCATTAGGAATAGAGCAAAAGCAGGTCCCAGAGACCTTTAGAACTGGGCGGCTCTTGGTGATCATCGAGTTGTTTGTTCGTTCAGCCTTTCTCTCATTCATTCATTCACTCACTCATTCCCCAATATTTATTGGATGGCTACTCTTCAATTGTCTCAAATGCATGAGAAGGCTGGATGATGAGAAGAGAAAACAAGGGAAATGGCTGCATTGAAGCTGGAATGTTGGCCAAAACAAAAACAGAAAGAATATACTGAGAGCTGCCAGAAGAGCAAACAAACCCGTCTTAGGAGAAATACTACCAGGATTTCCAGATGGTGACACTTTGAGCCCTTTACTATAGACACATCTTCCAAAAAGACTTAGAAAAAACCAAAACATCAAGGTTGATAAAATAGAGGGTTTAATGAAAATAGCCCAAACCCTCAAGGAGATAGATTAGCACTAGAGCCAATACACTGGACTCAAACATAGGACGCAGGTACAGGACAAAGCAATATTGTGTTCTATTAAACATACGGTTGATCTGAGTCAGAACCAACTTGATGGCAATGAATAACAGCTCTTGCTTGGTGCTTTGATTGGTGGTGGGAAATAGAGTATACGTAAGATGTCTGTAGTCACAGTCCTTATGTCCCCCAAACAACCCAAACCCATTGCCATCAAGTCCAATCCAAATCCTAGCGACCCTATCGGACAGAGTAAGAATGCCCCCTTGGGTTTCCAAGACTGGGAGTAGAAAGCCCTGTCTTCCTCCCAAGGAGCAGCGCGTGGCTGCAAACTGCTGAGACTGTGGTTAGCAACCCAATAGGCGGAAGTTGCATATTAAAGCCCTCAGCAAAGCACCTGAAATCAGGAAGTGTCTGATGAATGGTAACCTAGACCACCGCCATCATCATGGTTATCATTTCAATCTGACCCTCTCACTTTACAAATAAAGAAGCTGGGGCTTGGACAATGGTGGTCACTTGCTTATTGACTCACAAAGACTAAATAGCAGGCTAGGACTCAGAGATTTTCCCCATGCCAAGCTGAAAGTTTTAGATTTCAATCAACGTCTGATTTGAACTAACATCTGTGACTATACAACCCAGATGTGTATCTATTGAGGCTTCAGGTAAGGCATGATCCAGGATGCCAGTGAAGTTACCAGGATCCAGCCTCTCTCATTTATCTTCTCTATCTGCTTGGAAAGTATGAATAAATTTCATCTGCAAGCATGTGCAAGTGTTCTTTCACAGAAATTATCATCATAATCCTTTTGTCTGGTTCAATGTCATGTTCCTCAAAGAAAGCAGATAAGGTAGCCAACACGTACATTTTATTTTCATCCAGTTTTTTTTTTTGCCAAAACTGACATTTCATTTGGAATGAGCATATCTTTTCAGACAAATCGAGGCATGTTGCGTTTGGTTCTTACAGCGATAAATTTAGCTCATTCAAGATGGCAAAGATATCAACCAAGTAAGCTATTTTCTGCAGTTCACATTTATTGCTGAAAAGTGCTTCAAACTGTAGTCTTGCTTCCTGATGAAAAAACATTTTGAGCTCATCATGAAGCTCAAAAACACGTTTTAAAACTTTTCTTCTTGACAACCATTTCACTTTAGTATGAAATAGAGCATTATTCAGTGCATCCAACTCATTGCACAGTTGCAAAAACAGTCAACTATTAAAAGTGCTCACCTTTACAAAATTGACACAACTTATGATGTTTTTCATTACTTCTAGTAACTCTGTGGCAGTGTCTCCATTGCTAATATTTGCTGATGAATCATACAGTGAGCTCCAATGATTTTGGTGACCCATTCAGTACCAAACGCTGAAATCCAGATCGACATCCTCACGTAGCTGGAGCATCATCTGTGCAAACACCACAAACCTTTTCCCAAGAGATCTTATGCTCTTTCAAAAATGAACCAACTGTGTCAAATGCATCACATACAAGAGGTTTGCAAATAAGAGACTCATCTTTACAGTCGCCGTCATTAAAATACCTCATGTAAGCCAGTAACTGAACAGTTGGCAACGTCTATAGATTCATCAAGCTGGCTGCTTAGAAGAGCAGATTTAATTTCCTGGATTACTTGATCAAGAATATCAGCAGACATGTTATCTATTCTTCTGCAGACAGTGTCATTAGATAAGGAAACTACATTCAATTTCCTAACAAATTTGTCTCAAATCATAACTCGAACAATGTCTTTGGCTGCTGGCAACAGTAAATACTCAGCAATGGTGTGAGGTTTCATAGCTCTGGCAATTCTGAGTCCTACCAAATATGAAGCTTCAATGGCTGCTACATTTTGTTTGTGGTACTTGCCACCAGTGTCAAGTCTGATTTTCTTGAGTCCATCAGCTTTGCTTCTAAAATAGTTGGGCTCCTTGCTGGCAAAGTTCGGAGGCTTGCTATCAAAATGTTGTTTTAGTTTGTTCAGCTTCTTAGATTTGGCTGATAGAACTTCACAACAATAACACACTGTGGTTTCTCAACTCCTGCTGTAATTATTGAGGTAAAACCATACTGTAAAATATCCTCACTATATTTCTTTTTTTAACTTTCTTCTCTACATGATCCATTGTCATAGGATGGTTTGCTAATGAAAATAATATATAACAGTAGCTTTAATAATACAAAAGATGATACATGGCATAGTTCAGTCAATACAGCTCATTAAAATTTCCCATGATTTACCATTCTGTTGGTTTGGGTTTTTTTTACATACCCATTGCTATCACAAGCAGGCAGTATTCACATCAACCATAGCTGAATATAAAAAGACCGATCAGCATCCAGATTAAGTTCCCATGGTACAGATATTTTTTTGCAGTAGTTGATGATTTTACAGTACCTTATTTTACATTTACCCAGTAATTATAATTCATGAAGTGTCATTTTACCTCCAATACTGCTCCTTTTAACACAGGAGCTGCTTTCTACACAGCAGCTTCTTTCTACACTTGTGTGACTTGTCTGCATAAACACATTATGGCTCCAACCCTGTCACATACACCTGTATTTGTACAGGGTGTATGTGATAGGGCTGGCGAGATGATGTCATCATACTGGCACTCATATGTGGGTGTATCTGCATGTGGTCTGACCTTCATGGAGACGGATAGAGGAGCGGTATCTTGGTTCCTAAGACCATCGGAAATATGTGTTTTCCGATGGTCTTAGGTGACCCCTGTGAAAGAGTCGTTAGACCCCCAAAATGGTATCAACCCACAGGTTGAGAACCACTGCCTTAGGTGGTTTTGAACTAATGGCCTAGTGGCTACAACTCGTACACATAACCACTATGCCACCACTCAGAATCCACTCCACAGCAGTGAGTTCGGGTTTTGGTTTGGAAGTCCTTCTGACCAGTGACCAGGGATTTGAATAGTCTTGCACTCAGACAGAGTGTCTTGGAAAGTGGATTACCTCCACCCTTTTCCAGCCAACCCAGAGAGATGCAGTCTTCCTTTGGGGCTAACCCTGCTTGTGCTTGATGGAGATCACCTTACTTGGGGTAGCAGAGTCATGAGTCAGACCCTATGAGTCATACCCTGACTGCCTTCATTGGAGGGCCATGGACCAATCTTGTAAGTTCCTCCATCTAAGAAAATGTCCATGTTCATAGTTCTTTTCCTGCCTCTGTAGTCTCACCTTTAACTAGGACGAAGTGATCTGCCTCAAGTCATGCTTCATGTCCGGCTCCTTTGCCTTCCCATGTCCTTTAAAAAATCATTTTGTTGTTGTTGTTAGGTGGCGCTTGGTAGGTTCCGACCCATAGTGACCCTATCTACACACACCAGAAGGAAGCACTGCTCTGTCAGTCCTGCCTTAGCCTCACAATCGCCCCATGCCAGAGTTGATTATTGCAGCTTCTGTCTCAACCCATCAACAAGAAGGCCTTCCTCTTTGTCACTGCCTCTCCACTTTACCAGGATGATGTCCTTCCCCAGAGACTGGTTTCTCCTGACAACATGTCCAAAGTACGTAAGATGAAGTCTTGCCATCCTTGCCTCTAAGGAGCATGCTGGCTGGCCTTCCTCTGAGCCAGACTGGCTTGCCCTTCCAGCAGTCCACGGTTCTCTCAATAGTCTTCTCCGGCACCACAATTCAATCGCATCCTTTCTTCTTCCATCCTCCTGATTTATTCAGTGTCCAACTTTCACATGCACAGGAGGCCATTGAAAATACTAGGGCTTGAGTCAGGCACACCTGAGTCCTCAAAGACACATTCTTGCTTTTCAATGCTCTAAAGAGGTATTGTGAAGCAGATTTACCTAATATAGGACATCTTTCGATCTCCTGACTGCTGCTTCCATGACCATTGATTGTAGACCCAAACAAGACGAAATCCTTGACAATACCTACCTGTAGAGCTCTGTATCTCAGCAGTCCCTGGGATGGCATGACTTCATGCCGATGGTCTCCCTCATCTGTGTCTCTGCGTTGCCTTTTCCTCTTTAAGACTAATACGTGTTCTCCTTAAACGATACTCGACACGGGGGTCCCTTTTATACCCTAAAGCTGCAGGTGCTAGATCCACAATCCATCATACACCCAAATGGTAGCTTCTAACTTCTCTATAAAAACCAGTTCATAGTGATCCACTAGGACAGAGTTGAACTTTACTGGGGGTTTCTGAAATGGAATCTTTCCAAGGACAGACAGCCTCATCTTTCTGCCAAGGAGAGTCTGGTGGGTTTGAATAGCCGATCTTGTGGTTAACAGTCCAGTGCTCGGGCCACTGCACTGCTGGGACGCTTTAGCTTCCCTCTAGCATATAGAATTCTATACATCTGACTCCAAGGATGAAACACATGGCAAGTATCTAGCATTTAAGAGATTCCGTGGAAATAGTCACCAGGATAGCTGGTCATCTTGAACTCTGAGTCATGGTAAGCAGGCCTGCTCACTGTCAGGAAGAAAACACAAGAAACAGGACATCGGATATCATGGATGTGCTCAACTTCCAAGGCTGGCTAAGCAGGTAACAGTCCCTGGGAGATTCAAAGTTAGTGTGCTGGGCTGCTAACTGAATGATTGGGGATTCAAATCTACAGAGAGGCACCTCTGCAGAGAGGCCTGGTGATCTGCTTCCAAAGAAGCAGCCATCGAAAGCCCTTTGGAGCACAGTCTACAGCAATAAGCATGTTGTGGGAGCCCGGGTGGTATAGAGGTTGTGAGTTGGGCTGGGAGTCAAAGGTCAGCAGTTCAAAATCACCAGGTCATTGTGAGTCGGCATCCACTTGGTGGCAGTGAGTTTGGTTTTCTTGGGAGGCAAGGTGTGGCCACAGGAGCTGATTACCTGTTCTCCAGTCTTAGTACCTACAGGTGCAAAGCCTGACCAGCGCCACTATTTCCTCTTGGCCCTCTGTGGACCATGGAGCCTTGGATCCGTCACTTGACTCCTTCAGCTGAGACCAGTGGGGCCACTAGACAGTGATTTCAAAACTCAGGGGAGTCCAGCAGCATAGGACGAAGCCATCCATTGTAGGAGGAGGGCCAGGGGCTCGGTGGGTGGGTGAGAGTCTGCGCTCCCCTTCCCCATCTGAACTAGAGCATTCCGTTTTGATACCTTGTACAATCAGAGTTCTGCATAATGTTTTGTAGGAAGTGAACGTTTTCATGCTAAAAAGAAAAGAAAACCACTACCGGCTGACTGGGGGCCTCCCAGCCTCCCACTCGAGCTTTGGGAATGGTCGGGGTGCCTGCCTGCACACTGCCTCTGGATGGACTGGGAAGACTCTGTCACACCAATATCGTGAGTTCTCCCTCCAAGTGTGGAAACCACGAAGCTGTCTCCACTCCGGGGGGGACTGGGAGTTGGGGGTGGGGTGGGGGTGGGGGGACTCACCCTGACAACCACCTTGTGGAGGGAACCTTGTCTCTGCTTTATTGTTAATACTCCCCTCAGAAAATCCAGAGTGCTTGCGGTGTGACAGGGAGTAATTTTTCCTCATGGCTAAATGGTTCCATGTGTAGTCATCTAGTGTCCATGGGATTGAAACCAAGCTTTCAGGAGGCCCGGGGGTGGGGGGAACCCCAATCTATTCATTTGAGTTAATAACTACTGCTGACAAACACTATCTTTTCCACTCACTGATAAAGTGCGCCTTTCATGATGGACATCTGATTGTCAAGGCCCTTGGCAGCCCTTGAAGGCATTTAACTTAAAACCATTATTAGATTTTAGTTGAATTCTCCCAGGAGACGTCAATCCCCAAAAAATCAGGCCTTGAGGTACCTCTGAGATATTTAAGTCTATGCTGTCTTAAGAGACCACCCGCTTACCAAAGGCAAATACTTTAAAAGTTGCTTTGTAATATTAAAAAAGAGTGTGAGTGAGAGAGAGCATGGGAGGGGTAGACTGGGGAGGCTTTTCATTATTGCTAATTTAGCAGACTCTCGGTTATGTTTTATTGATAGGTCTAAACATAAATTTGCCTTTGGTAGATTTTGCTGCTGATGCCTAAAATAAGACGTGTAAGAACACATAATCCCATGCCTCGGGCTTTTCAGAATAAGGTACAAAGGCTCTTTGTGGCAAGTCAAGCAAGAGAGGTTGAGATGGCGAAGGGCTGGGCTTCGGCCGGGAAGGAAGTCACCAGCTGCTCGCTGGGGGGATTGCTCCGTCTCAACATTCATTCATGCAGCTTTAAACACGCCGTTTCTCCTCGCTTATTCGTGCACGGGGAATCCTGATCTCGACCCCTGTTTACTGTTAGCAATTGGAGAAGTGTGTGTGTGTGTGTGTGTGTGTGTGAAAGAGAGAGAGAGAGAGAGAGAGAGAGAGAGAGAGAGAGAGAGAGAGAGAGAGAGAGAGAGAGAGAGAGAGAGAGAGGAGAGAGAGAGAGAGAGAGACAGAGACAGACACGCCAGCTCACGGGAGGAAAACAATACCGATGGCCTTGTGGCTGAAAGTGGTTATTGAAGAGTAAAGCCAGCCAAGGGCAGCAGCCCAGAGAAACCCCAAACTCTGTGCCCCCAAAATGCCCTCATTTTAAAGGATCTGCTGCTGGTGGTGGTTGGACTTCCCTCCTCCCACTTCTTCATTTTGTCATCCAGAGGGGGCAAAGGACCCTCAGTTATGTGTATTTATTTTATCGTTCAAATACTAATGGGCTTGAACACACCATGAACGAGCTGATTGCCAGGAACGTGGCCCCACTAGGCACTATGTTCTTGATCAATAAAAGCTCTAATGGAATCCTTTTATTCAGGAGGAACGTGAAGGTGGGAGGTGTCCGCGCAGGGGGACCAGGAGCCTGAGATGCTGCGGCACCAACTGCATCCTGGTTGTTTTCCCAACGGATCGTGTTTGTTTTCTCTTGCTTGTGGGCCGCAGAGGTTCGTCTGTCCTTGGATCACCGGACCCTGTCAGAGGGGTCACTGGGCTCATCTCCATCCAGGTCCTGCCGGCAGGAATATGGGGCAGGAGCAGCAACACCTAAAGCCCATCTCTTAGTATTATTTTAAAGAAGACAAAGTATCTAATAGTGTGCTCTAGGCAAACAGACGCGCGGGGACAGATCAGCTTAACTCCCCTGTATCCTGGAGCACAGAGCAGTTTAATAAAAGAAGATTTGGGTTGCTGCTCCGTCTGAATGGCAGACTTCCCCCCGGGGTGCTGGTCTCCAAAGAAAGGCGGCTGAGGTTCTCAGTTGCAGGCCTGGGGTCAAATGGCATCCCAAAGCCTCTCCTCCAACACTTAGCCACAGACCCAGCCTCCTACCACGGGAGGGGAAAATGGAGGGGTGCTGGCAAAAAAGACAGGCTCCCTCTGCTCTTGATTGATGGGGTGGGAACAGCCTGGGCATCCCCAGGCCTACCCTCAAGTCCCAGCATCCTGGAGACACCCTGCCCCACGTCCAACAACGGGTAGCAGGCTCCTGTTTGGAGCCCCAAGCATCCCTCATACCTTTTCCTGGGGACTTCTTTACCTACTGGCAGGCCAAGAGAGAGGATTGCAAGGGTATGGGGTGATGTATCTCATTATAATAATGTCACCCTGCACCTCTCGTGTGCGCTACACGTGGTTCTGACCACCTGCCCTCAGGCACCTTTAAGAGAAGATAATAGTGTCATGGGATCACTAGTTTCTAAAGAGAAAAGATAAAGTGGAGCCTAAACAGACCATCACTGATTAAAGCATTGACCACCCCATGGGGATCTCTGTTCCTCAATCTCTGCTCTCTCAACACACACATGCGTATTTAGAACGTGGGAGGAGCCCTAGTGGTATAGCTCCTTGGCAGAAAGACAAGGCTTCCTACTCCCATAAAGAGTGACAGCCTCAGAAACTCTAGAGGCAGTGACCCTGTCCCAAAGAGTTGCTATGAATCCACTCGATGGCAGTGAGTTCTATGCATATAATACAGACTAGGACATGATATTTTCTATGGTTTCATATACAGGTGAAAGGTAGACATGGAGTGAGGAAGATCAAGGAAAAATCAGCCCATGTGAATTACGGTGCTGGCAAAGAATATTGAAAATACCAGGGACTGCCAAAAGAACAGACAAATCTGTCTTGGAAAAAGTACAGCCGGAATGCTCTGTAGAAGCAAGAATGCATGACTTCATCTCACATACTTTAGACATGTGATCACGAAAGACCAGTCCCTGGAATGGGACATTATATTTGGTAAAGTGGAGGGGCAGTGAAAAAGAGGAAGGCTCTCGACAGATCGACACAATGGCTGCAACAAGGGGCTCAAACGTAAGAACATCTGTAAGGATGGTGCAGAACCCGGTGGTGTTCTGTTCTGTGGGGCATATGGTTGCTATGAGTTGGTACTGACTCAACTGCACCTAACAACAATAACAACAGGCCGGTGTGAAAATGATGTGTGTGGGGGGGAGGCGGGGGGCACATCTAATTCCCTCTGGCTTCAGAAGAGAAGGTGCACCCATCTCCTCAACAGCCCAAGACCTTTTGCCACAAGAGAGAGGTCAGACATACTCCATTATTCTCCATCTTTATTTGCCTATTCTGATACCAACCATCTTTTACAGAACTCTGCCTCACACTCTCATCGTCTCAATGTTGTTCTGTTTTGTGATCTCCTTACCTTAGCCTCTGGTGCCTCTGTTGTTGGTTCCTCCACTTTAGACATGGATCTCAAATAGGCTGTTTCTTCTTCTTCTTGCTTCTGAAATGCCTCATTCGCAGGTGAAACATATAACCTGATTGACATCTTCTTCAACCCTCTCTTCCCCAGACCTGTCAGGAAAAAAGGAAACTATTCAATGGGGATCCTCCATTGTCCCAGTCATTTTGAGACCCCTTTATTACCCTGCTTGAGGTATCTAATTTCTAAATGGCCCATCCCTATCAACCAAGTACTCTGAGAAGACAAGCACATTCTTTGATCTGAAGACTTCATTCCAGTTGGAACTTTGAGCATCTCCATCCATAAGCATAGTCCAGTCTAGAGCAGGACAGCCATCAAGACTGCAGCAATGTGCCCTAGTTCACAAGATCAACATCTTTCTATTTTCCATTGGTTGAGTTCTGGTCAGCTCAGTGGTTCAAATGAGTATAGTAACATGTTTGGGAGTTGACTCATACCTCCGTTTAATTAAGACCAGCCAGAATATTCCTTATAGGCAAGGCTGATGAGACTTCACCTCTGATACTTTGGCCATGTTATCAGCAAAGATCAATATTTGGAAAAGGACATTGTTCTTGGTAAGGTAAAGGGTCAGAGAATGAGGTTGTTAGTCTGGGTACATTAGAGAAACAAATCCACAGAAACTCATATGTATAAGAGAGAGTTTTATATAAAGGTTAAGTGCACATCAAGAAAACATACCAACCCAGTGCTGCCCAAGCCCACAAGTCCAACATTAGCCCATATGTCTGACACCAATCCACAAAGTCCTCCTCTATCTCACAAAACACACGCAATGATTCCGACTGCAGAAGGAAAGCAGAATCAGTGAACATGTAAGCATCTCAGCACTGGCAGGGGTCTCCACATGGCTGCTCCAGCACCCAAGGCTACATGGGGTAGGTCCATGTGGCTTCTCCTCAGGGATGTCCTGCAGGAAGTGAGCCTTTCCAGCTGAAGCAGGGAACTGGCTAAGGTAGCTGCAGCCTGGTCTGACCATCACAAACAAGAGACCCGAGAACTAACCCCACATGTGTTTATTGGTTAGGTTGGCACAATAAACTTTAACTATCTCAGAGGTGGATTAACAACAATGCCCTCAAACACAACAAACACACGTATCTCTCCTTTTCACAGTGGTGCCTGCTGTAATACTGCGTCATAAGTGTAACCACCAGATGCTCTGAGATGAAGAAATGTCTCCACAGACCCTTCTTTTGGTAGGAAGTCCAGAGTTATTTGAAAGAAGACAATTTTTTCAACATGAATGCATACAGTCCACTTTGTTTTTATTTTTTTAATAAAGATCATTTCATTTGGGAGCTTTTACAGCACCTATAACAATCCATACATCAGTTGTATCATGCATATTTGTACATATGTTGCCATCATTATTTACATTCAATTGGAGCCCTTGGTATCAACTCCTGTTTTTACCCTTCCTCCTGCTCCCAACCTTATGACCACTTGATAAATTATAAATTATTATTGTTTTCATATCTTACACCATTGGGAGGAAAACTTGATGAGCTACTGGTGCACAAAGAGGTCAGGACTGTCCCTGTTGAAGGTCAAGAAATACTAATGTGATAAACAGTACACTTTAAGATAATACCTTCTTTTAACTTAGAATGTTTTGCTTGATGAACACTGATGATTTAGAAATTTGGGGCTACGTTGTTCATTCCATTTGTCAAGGAAGTATAGGGCAAGTGAAGGAAATAATAGATGAGCCAGAAATAACCAGGAGCCATATCACTTTGGGGCCCCATAAATCCATTATATAAGTTCATAATTTTGAAAACATTTTATTGTGAAATAGACTTACAATTCACACACATTCTGATGCAATCCTCTCACGATATCATCACTGATTCTATTTCCTCTTATGTTTCTGATTTCCATTCCTTCTGTTTTCCTAACCCTCTGAACTTTGGGTAAATGCTGCCCTTTTGATTTTAAATGGTTGAGTTCGGTTGAGTTAAAGGGAGGAGAGTTCGGTTCCAGACGTGAAGGGTAAGTGTCATAGTCTTTGGGTTCTCGCCAGTCTACATATGACCCATAAGCCAATTCTGTCCCACAGTTTTCTCCTAGTCTATCCAGGACCTTCTAATGGGATCCTTTTCACAGCAGCTGGTACTGGTAGCTGGGTAACAACTAGGTCTTCTTGTCTCTGGGTTATGAAGACATGTTTGCATGGCTCCATTGGACTAATTGTTTCCATGTGTCTTTCAACTTTTGTCACTCTCCTTTCCTGTGGATAGGAAGAGACCAATAGTTGCAAATTATCATGTAGAACACTATGTTTGTGAACTGTGTTATGTCAATGATGTTGATGTCCCCTGAGACAATGTATGGTGGTGATCCCCCAGGGTCAGCAATTCTTCTCTTGAAATGTTTGGTTTTGTCTAAGAAGTGTTCATGACTTTATCCCCTATATGCTGTACATCATTCATGGATATATTGTAAGTTTGTCATGTTAATGATCAGTAGCTACCTTGATCATTGGAATCACCTGGTAAACTGAGTCAGGACTAATATGATACCCAGGGTGCAAAATGCAAGGAGACACTCCCTGGTTCTTGCCAGTGCAAGGCTCCACATCAGAGAGCAGGTGTGTTCTTATATCTCACTGCCTTACTCATGTCCCAACTTGGATGTGAGATTATAAAAAGGAATAGCTAAGGTGAAATATTTAGTGCAAAAGAAAAAAAATCCAGCTACATATTTGAAACCAAAAAAGATGATAGCATACTATATTTGTCTAATGGTTATGGCATCTTGTTCTCATGACATCCCTAGTCTCAGTGTATTCTACTTTCTCAATGAGGTTAAATGGTTTGTTTAAGATCACTCAGCTAGCAAGAGGCAGAACACAAATTTGAATACAGATCACCTACTTCTACACCCAAGACTGTTCTTCCTGTAGAATACAAATTGTTCTAATTGGCAAAATAACCCTGAGTTTATAAATTCTCCTGTACTAGGAAAATTCAGTCCAGTTGTGTAAATTAAAATATTTATTTAAAACATAGGAAAATAACACAGCTGAGCCCACTCAAGGGCACAGAAACACATCCACACAGAGACACATACAATCAAAGAATGTGTTTTTATTTCTTTCCTACTACCGATTTTGATGAGGGTGAGCAGGCATCTGTGAGGGCGACTGTTGTAGTAGCATCCAAAGGGCAACATTTAGTGACTGGTTTCTCTGTGCAAAATGAAGACAACATTTCTAGTTGGGTAGTCTTGGCTGTGGGAATAGAGATAGTCTGCACAATCCAGTGGTTAATGAAAAGTGACGACATCGAGTAGGGTACAGCAGTGACGGGGCACCTGATCTGAAGCTTGGCACCAGTCCATGTAGAAGTACAAAGAGGATAGATCACCCAAATGTGATGCTTCAGGAAAAAGTAGGAAGTAGCAACATTCAAATGCATTAAAAAAAGGAAAGAAATGGCAACATCCTTAGGAACTCAAATTTACGTGAATTAAAAATACACATAAGAACAGCATGCCATAATTTACATATAGCACTCATATTCGTAGCCTGGGGAGGGGGCAATGAAATCATGAGGAAAAAGAAGGAGGAAATAAGTTTAACAAGAATAGACTTCACCCAAAGGATTGAAAAGCAAGAGAATTCCATGTCAGAAGTCCAAAAATTTTAAGAGAAAAATAAGTGAATTAAATATAAGTTTCTGCATGTGCTAGTCTGAAGTAGACTAGAGAAAAAATTCAGGGACACTCAGATGTGTATAAGAAAGAGCATTTTGCTCTGTCTAGTTTTTGTGCATGTTATTATCTCCAGAGGTCTGTCTAAATACGATAGGCTAGATAAACAATCTGGAGGAGAAAACAACGGGACCAACAGTTCTGAGGGGACATGGGAGAGGGGGAAGTGGTGGGAAAAATTGTGGTGTTAACAAACCCAGGGACACGGGAACAGCAAGTGATCCAAATTGGTGGTGAGGAGGTTGTAGGAGGCTGGGTAGGGTGTGACCAAGGGTAATGTAACCAAGAGGAATTACTGAAACCCAAATGAAGGCTGAACATGATAGTGGGACAAGAGGAAAGTAAAAGGAAATAGAGGAAAGAGCTAAGAGGTAAAGGGCATTTATAGAGGTCTAGATAAAGGAATGTACATATGTAAATATATTTATATGTGAGCATGTGGAAGTGAATATATGTATAGATTTTGTATTAAGGTAGCAGATGGACATTGAGCCTCCACTCAAGTACTCCCTTAATACAAGAATACTTTCTTCTAATTAACAGGCATTCCATGATGCTCACCTTTCCGACACAATCACTGAAGACAAAGCGGGTGCATAAGCAAATGTGGTGAAGAAAGCTTATGGTGCTCTGCTATCAATAGATATAGCGTCTGGGCTCTTAAAAGCTTGAAGGTAAACAAGCGTCCTTCTAGCTCAGAAGCAAGAAAGCCCACATAGAAGAAGCACACCAGCCTGTGTGATCATGAGGTGCTGAAGGGATCAGATATCAGGCATCATCAAAACAGAAAATCATATCATTGTGAATGAAGGGGAGTGTGAAGTGGAGACCCAAAGCCCATCTGTAGGCAATTGGACATCCACTTATGGAAGGGTCTTTAGGAGGAGACTAGCCACCCAGGGTGCAATATAGCAACAATGAAACATACAACTTTCCCTCTAGTTCATAAATGCTTCCTAACAACCACCCCACCCCAACTATCATGATCCCAATTCTACCTTACAAAACTGGCTAGACCAGAGGATGTACACTGGTACAGATAGGAACTGGAAACACAGGGAATCCAGGACAGATGAGCCCTGCAGGACCAGTGGTGAGAGTGGCAATACCAGAGGGATGGAGGGAGGGTGGAGTGGAAAGGGGGAACCGATTACAAGGATCTACATATAACCTCCTACCTGGGGGACTGACAACAGAAAAATTGGTGAAGGGAGACATTGGACAGTGTAAGATATGACAGAGCAATAATTTATAAATTATCTAGGGTTGATGAGGGAGTGGGGAGCGGGGAGGGGGGAAGGGAAAAATGAGGAGCTGATGCCAGAGGCTTAAGTGGAGAGTAAATGTTTTGAGAATATAGAGAGCAATGAATGTAAAAATGTGCTTTACACAATCGTATGAGCCCCTAATAAAATGATGTTTTTATTAAAAAAAGAAAGAAAGAGCTTTATATACAAGAGCAGTTGAATATTGAGAAAACATCCCATCCAGTCCAGATCATGTCCATAAGTCTGATATTAGCCAATATGTCCAATACCAGTCTATAAATTCCTCTCACAGAACACGTGCAATGAGGTTGAATGCAGGAAGATCACAGGCCAGTGGGTGGAAAATCTTGTGGATCCAGTGGCAGTGTAAGCATCTCAGCACTGGTGTGGGTCTTCACATGGCTCCTCAGGCTCCAGGGCCCTAGTGTAGCTCCATGTGTCTTATCATCAGGAACATGAAGCAGAGTGGCTGTGTGTATCTGGCCTCCAGTGAGCTATTTATTTCTGTGATGCCTCCAAATGAGGTCATCAAGCTGGGACCTGATTGACAGGTTAGACTCCAACCCTCCGCAAGTTGACTCCAGATTATGTAACTATCACACTACATCAACTAAAAGGGAATTGAAAATAAACAAGAACTTCAAATCCCACAAGAACACTTTCTCTAGAAACACTGTGGAAAGTAATTTTTCTCAGCCTGCCATTCCAAAACATATGTGAATGTGATGTTTCACTTCTGAATACCTATTGTGAAAAGAGGATTATCAAACCACGTGCATGCATTATCATTTAACCCTCACCAGCAGTGCTGTCAGGTAAGCATGGACTGCCAAGTGCAAGGTCATCGTCAGAGAGTAAAAAGCTATCTGCTTCCATTAAGCTTTATAGCATTCGAAACTCGAAATAGAGTTGGTATGAGTTGGAGTCAAGTCCATTGCTATAGGTTTAATTTGATTCTAATACCACACCATAAGGAAAACAAATATCCTCACCATGGGACCAATTAGCAGCATCATGATAAATGGAGAAAAGATGGATGTTGAAAAGAATTTCATCAATGTCTATGCAAACAACAGTCAGGAAATCCAAGGGCAAATTGTGAGGATGGCACAGGACAAGAAATGTTTTGTTTGGGTTCGTTAATCGTGGGTTTAGTACAAGGAGGAAATGACTCAATGGTGCTGAACAACAACAGTATCCACAACATCCCACCAGAAAACAAGCATGTTTGTCCCCATTTTGGAGAATAGCAGACTGGGGTTCAGAAATGCAGTTAATTCCCCAAACGAGGACTGAGACTCAAAGTGAAGATTTTCTGCCTCCAAAACCAAATCCCAGCGAGGTCCCCAAATAATTGCACTCACCTATTTTTAATTCACAAAATGCTTCCAAACATGTTGCTGGATTTGATGTTCATGACAACCCTGTCAGGTTGGTCAGAACACCCCTATTTCACAGGTGAGAACACTGGAGCCTGATAAGGTTAAGTGCATCACCCAAAGGCCATGGAGCCAAGGTCATCGATAGGCAGAGATGAATCACACTCAAGGTGGAGTGTGCCAGAAGCAGGAGAACGAGAGGCAGTAGGCTCCTGTACCTTGTCCTCGCAGCCCAATCCCTGCGGAGAAAAGGCAAGGGAAATTCCAACCCTTACAGAGTTCAGGCTCTTAAATGCTTATAAAAGCTTTAAGATCCAGACAAAATCCAGACCTAGGTGCAAAGGTTACTAGAGTTGGGATTTTATTGCCAGATGTAAATCCATCTTCTCTAAGACCTGCTCCAGTTCCCTTGTGCCTCACTTGAAATAGTTCACGTGTGCTGAATGGATTTGTTGGCTCCCTGCTGCCTCTGTAAATTATGAAATTCAAATGTCATATGGCCTGGATCCAGCCACGGTAACTCAAACTGCCCTGCCCCAAGGAGTGGGTAGAGGACAGCTTTTTACGTCATTCCTAGGGATTGCCTGATTTGTCCATTTCTAAGGATCAACAAACCATGATCTACTGTTGGGGATTGAGGAGGCTGCTTGTCTCACAACAGACCCCACTGACTGCAGAATCTATGTCCAAGAAGAATCTATGTTAGTCTGGGTTGACTAGAGAAACAAATTCATAGACACTGATATGTGTGTAAGAGAGAACTTTATATCAGAGTAATTGTATATTAAGAAAACATCTGTCCCAGTCCAGTTCAAGTCCGTATGTCTGATATTAGTCCATATGTCTGATGCCACTCTATAAATTCCCATTCAGACTCACGCAACACATGCAATGATGCCTAATGCAGGAGATAACAGACCAATGGGTGGGAAGTCTTATGGATCCAGTGGTGGCAGAAGCATCTCAGCAGTGGTGTGGGTCTCCATGAGGTTCCTCTGGCTCCATCAGCATAGCTCCCTGTGGCTTGTCAGCAGGAAGATAAAGCAGAGAGAATGTGTGTCCCACCTCCAGGGAGGGCCCACCTCCAGGGAGGGAGACAGGAATTCTCATCATCCTCAAGAGAAGGCCAGTCTCACACAGAGGCCTCATTGGCTATGACCTGATTGACTGGCTAGACTCCACCGCTACAACCTATTTAACAAGTTGACATGAAATTATGTAACTATCACACCATCCCTTTCACGGTCTGTGGTTTAAAGACACTAGCCCAAAGCTGTCCCAATCAGTTCTCGCTCTCAGGAGTAGGACACTGGCAAAAAGGGACACATTGTTGGGAGCCAAGTCTTCTTCATGGTAGTGCTGTGTGTGTGTGTGTGTGTGTGTGTGTGTGTGTAATATATATATGTGTGTGTATATAATGAAAATATCAGATAACGTAACAACTTCTACATTTAGTGACATTGATCACATGCTCTATGTTTACCACCGATGTTGCTACCCTTTTCCAAAATATTCCACCACCATTAGCATAAACTCAAAGCTGCCCAGACCCAAACACTTCCTTTTCCTCTCCCTCCCACTTCTGGTAACGATTAGTGATCTTTGGTTTTTATCTATATCTATTTGATTATTTCATATGATATAGTATTAGTCCTATTATAATGGACTTATTCCAATTAGCATAATGTTTTTAAAGTTCGGCCATGTTCAGTCTGTGGCACTTTTGATATTCTTTGCCAACACCATATTCAAATGCCTCAGTTCTTCTTCCATCTTCATTGTTCCTTTACATGGATATACTATATTTTGGCTAGCATCCATTTACCTGTTAATAAACAGTCGGGATATGTGCGTCCACCTTTTGGCTATTGTGCATAGTGCTACAATGAACACTGATGTGGAGGTCCTTAGCCTCCTCATTAGATCTCTGATCTGGCACCCCAGGGTGAGCTGTCTAACCTGACCCTTCACTCTACTATTCAGCCAAGCCTTTTCATTTCACTGACATCGCTAGTGTCCATGTATTTTCCACAACCCAAAGAACCTTGTCTAGTAACCATGTTAGCACACCCACCCTCAGGACACAGAGGGCACCTTCAGCCTCTCCGCACTCATTTCCCCAGACCTCAGCTACACCACCATTTGCATTTGGGGCACCCACAAAATGGTATAGCTGGGTGAAAGAGGGAATAACTTGAGGGTGTGTGCCCGGGCACAGGTTGGAGTTCCAGAAGTTGTTGCTTCTTATCCATATTATTCTAAGTGACACCCTGCTAGGACCTACAGCTACTCAATAGCATCCAGCACCCTTCTCAATCCACCTCAACCACCTTCTGTGGCTCCATCGCATCCACCCTCTCCATGTGCCCTGCCATCAGGGCACCCGATTATAGCCCTATGGCTTTGCATTCCTTCTACCTGAAACGGCCTTCTTCCTCCTCTCTGATGAGCAATCCAACCTGTCTGTCACCAGCCAGCCCAATTCGTGAGCCTTTGCACATACCTGTAAGGTACATGTGTTAGACAGGGTTCTCTAGAGAGACAAACCAGATTGCTAGTAATTATATATAAATATATTTATAAAGATAGATATATAATACAAGAAATGAACCATTAAATTATATACAGAAAGGTAATACAAGAAATTAACAGTTAAATTATAAAGAAGTGAGACACTAGCAGTCCTTTAAGGCTTGAGAGCCGCCAGTTGCCAGTCCCCTTCTGTAGAGAGAGCTGGGCTATATATATCCAGGCAGCAAACAGCAAGGCAGGTCCCCAACTGTCATCAACTGTCGGTCCCCAGCTCCAGAGATGAACATTCCAATTGTGTGGGCTTAAAGGGACCTCAACTTACAGCGACACAGTCCACAGGCTAGGCATCCCACAGGTAGTGTACCCCTTTAGACTGAGGCACAGAACAAGCAAGGTGAGGCTCACCGAGCCATTTATCCCTCTGCCCTTCAGTTAATCCTACTTGTGTTTATCGGCCAGGCTGGCACAATAAACTATCGCAGTACAGTTATCCGAGATTCGTGGCCCACATTTCCCTTAATGCTTATCCTGCCCCATTGCACTTAACATGCATTATTGTTATAATTATCTGCTTTATTTCATGGCTGTGTGCCCCACTGGGCACTAAGTGTTATTTAAAGTATCCCTTCCTTTATACGATCAATGCGGCCAGATTGGCTATTATGCGTGCCTGTACAAAGAAGACACCTGGGGATTTTTTTGGTCTGTTCCACTGTCTTGATAGTTTTTTATTAATTGGAACTAATACAATATCAAATCATTCCATCGTTACTTCACACCCAGCAGACTTGTACATTGGTTACCCCCATCAGTGTCCAAACATTCTTTTTCTATGTGGACCCCTTGGCGTCATTGCCCCTTCACCCCCGCCACCAATCCTGAAACAGGGCCGGCTGCCTCATGGAGGAGGAGTCTGCAAACACTGGTGGTCCATGTAAAGAGAGTCTCCTATGTGCTGCCCTGTGAGCGTGCCTGGCCCTGCGCGTAACCAGCAGAGAACAGGTGAGATGGAAGGAGGGAGGAGGGTGCTAAAGAGACGAGAAACATCATCGCAGCAAAGCCTAGTTCTTGCAGCTGACCACCCCGCGTGTGGGTCCGCATCTTTAAACCGTGGTGCCGCCGGTCGAGAGTACTCATCCAAATGGCCCGTAGACATTGAAGCCCCGTGCGGTGACCCCAGTGAAGCCACGTGTTGCCACGTAGAATTGTGCTCCCTGGGGATTTTCAATAGCTGATGTTTTGAGAAGGCAATACCCAGACCTTTCTTTCGCGGCACCTCTGAGTGGGTGCAAAATGACAAACTTTGGGTTGGTTATGGAGCTCTTGACCATCTGAGCCACCCGGGGACTCCCAGGGGTATTAAGAGAAACGAACACTAGTACGGATCTCCTTCATACGAAGGAGCAAGCACTACACGGGTATCACAAAGGAAGCTCTGTGTGCGCATTGGGGACGGGAGATCTGCAAGGGGTGGGTTGTTCACGGAAGAGAGAAAGCCATATCACCTGCTTGTGGGTTTCTTCTTCCTTTCTAATGATGATAAAAATTAAGAAACAAAGGCTAAGCAACTTGTTTAAGATAACACAGCTAATACATCTGGAACCATTCTGACAGCTGCCTGTATCTGGGTTCTCAATCACTGTGTGTGTGTGTGTGTGTGTGTGTGTGTGTCTGCGTGCACGGGAAAAGGAAGGTAAATAGATAGGGTATGCATGGATTATATTTATATGGCTTATAGTGTGATGTAGGAAACTTCTAGAAGGTGCCTCAAAACCTGTTCGGAATCCACACCTCTGAGGAGTGGTGAGAGAGTCATCAGGTGACCTATTGGTCTCCTTGCACCCCTCTACACTATCTCAGTCATGCAGTCAGCTAAAAACCCAATTAACAGAGACTTAAGTAAAACCAGTTCACCTGCAGTCCCTGGGTGACAAAACTCTGACATACGGACTCCCCACACTTGCCCTTTAGGGTTAAGTAAAACGTCCTCACGTTAACATGATTGAACCAACTCCTATTTGAAACAAATTCTTCATCACAATCCCCTTTGCTCGTGATTCGACATCACTGAAAGACTTCTAGGCTTGTCTTACATTCACCCAAGAGTCTATTCTAACTCATGGTGACTCTAGGGTACAGAACTGCCCCTGTGGGCTCTGAGACTCAGTCTTCATCTCTTGCTCCCAGAGAGTAGCTGGGGGGGGGGGGGGTCGGTCACACTGCTGCTTACCAGCTCAAGAGGTAGCTCAGCCTGCACCAGGGCCTCCATCCTGCACTGAAAACAAGCAACACCAGCAAAACCAAACCACCTCACTGCTAGAGACTGGCTTCTGACTCATAGCAGCCCGATAGGACAGGGTAGAACTGTGGTTTTCTGAGACGGTAACACTTTAAGGGAGCAGAAGTTCCGTCTTTCTCCCACAGAGAAGCTGTTGATATTGAACTGCCAACTTTGCACTTAGAAACCCAAGTCCTAACCACTAGGCTACCCGGGCTCCTTCTTACAGTAGGGGAAGGCTAAATAAGAACTGGAGGCACCTGTTCGGGCTTACTAATACATTTGTCTTGATGATCCACTTAGGAATGGATCTTGTTTGTAATTCGGAGAATGCCTGTATTTATCCCACCTAATGAGACATCCAAGAGCAGTGATGGATCGACTCCCTGGAATTAACAGAGGCTTACCTCAGGTCAGGTAGGTGTAGCACATGGCCTGGGCACCACTTCAGGGGAGTGTCAATGCACAGTTTCCATTAGGCATGGAGAGCCGGCCATGAGAGATCACTCAGCTAGATAAAATGAAATACTATCAAAGCTTTTTGAGATATTGCCAATTAATATGGTCCTTCTAGCCATAACCCCTCCTGTGAGGTACTCGAATTCTGTATGCAGTGCCTGTGGCTGTGATCCCATCTGGGAGGGAATTCCCTGTTACAGGATTCCAAATCAAAAGCAAGTTCACTGCCATGTAGTTGATGCCGACTTACAGTGACCCCTGTGGTGTCAGTGTGGAACTGCCCGTGTGGGTTTCTAAGACTGTGATTTGGGAGTAGGAAGAAAGCCTCATCTTTCTCTCCAGATGGTTTCACACTGCCAACTTTGCGGCTAGCAGCCCAATGGGTCACCGGCTCTGTCTCCAGTGCTCTGTGATGAGATAAAGGTGAGGTTAAGTCCTGACCTTAGTACAAGGTGTGAACAAGGTCCCACCCTTTGTTTCCTTGAGGGGCATTTTCAGACTACTTTGGTAGAATGTGGGATGTAAGACACCATCCACATTTTCCTGGTAGGTGTAGTCAGCTAAGAGGAGCTAGTTAGTTTCAACAGTTTGAAGCCACCTGCCACTTTGAGGGAGAAAGATGAGGCTTTCTATTCCCATAAAGAGTGCTCTCTGAGACACATAGGGTCGCTATGAGTCAGATATAACTTTATGGCAGTGAGTTTGGTCTTTTTTTTATGAACACTAACCACACCTCCATCATGACCATTCCTCAGTATACATGAGCCACCGGGGACACAGGAAGCTCACAGGACCATTTGGAAGAGACCATCCCAAATCTTCTAGCTGAAGTAGCCCACACCATGGAAAACAGATGAACCCGGTGAACCCGACATGGGGGCATGGACACTCAGATGAGCCACAGTCTGAGTGCCTTGCATGGAACTGTGAGACAGAGCAACAGGCTTCCGGGGAACAAAGGTCAAGGGACCACATGGCTGAGAGACTGAGATCCCAGCTCTCTCTGACTTGAATGCTGGCTGAGGAGACCAATGACTGTATCTTTGCTGTTTGCTGATCCTGGCTGGTAGGAACCAATTAACTTCCATAAAAAACCCTTTTCATTGTGAGTCTTGTGTACAAGACTTGTGTAACCATTGCAAGGAAGTAGTGAACCCATCCCAGAAGTAGAGTCAAGTGAGAGGAATGATTGGTGTCCGGATAGGTCAAGAAGGATGAAGCACGGTGGAGGCATGCCTGGCTCCTGCCTTGTGGCAACAGGGAAGGTAGAGAAGATCAGCTATGCCCCCGCCATTCATGTTCATGGCACCTTTTCCATGTTTTGACCTCGTGTACCATGTGTTTTATTAGTATGCCTCTTTACTGTCTGTTTCCTGCTCTAGAATGTTAGCTATGGGAGAATGAGTGCTTTGTTTTGATTAGGGCTTGTGGTAGCCCAATTGATTAGAGAAACAAATCCAGAGACACTCATATGTGTGTAAGAAAGAGCTTTATATCAAAGAGCAATTGTACACTAAGAAAACACCCCAGCCAGGTCCAGATCAAGCCCATAAGTCCATATTGCCCCATATGTCAATACTAGTCCCTAAATTCCTCTTTAGACTCACACAGCCATGTAATGATGCTGAATGTAGAAAGATCACAAGCCAGTGGGTTGAAAGTCTTGTGGATCCAGTGTTGGTGGAAGCATCTCTGCACTGGCATGGGTCTCCACATGGCTTCTCCAGCTCCAGGGCTCCATGTGGCTTACCAGCAGGAAGATGAAGCAGAGAGAGTGTGGGGCTGACCTCCAGTGAGCTATTTATCTCTGTAGTACCTTCAAAATCAGGCCATTAATCTGCGACCTGATTGACAGGCTAAACTCCACCCCTTCACTCTTAATAGTCTTAAATTGACACCAGATTATATAACTACCACAGGGCTGTATCCCTGCACCTGGAACTATACCTGGCACAGAGTAAGTGCTCAATAAACATTGACTGCAACAGCGTTCATCTGCATTTGTGACTCGGCAGAGGAGCAAAGGAAAATAAGACACTCCTAGTCTACATTATTATCATACTGAGCAGATCATGTTCCAATTTTCTGTCAGTCTGTCTGTATTTGTACCCATTCCAAATAAAGGCGAGCCGACTGAAGGCTCTACTTATATAACAATATTTTTATGTCACCTGCAAATGAAATTTTGCTGAAGATCAGCCAACAATGGTTGCAGTAGTACATTGACAGGGCATTGTTAGGGTTTCAAGCCAGATTCTGAAGAGGATGTGGAACACAGGATATCATTACTAATGCCAGACGGATCTTGGCTGCGAGCAAACAGTATGATAATGGTTGCTTGTTTACTTGTGCTTTGCTGGCTATGCCGAGGCATTAGACTGTGGGGATCATAACAAACTCTAGATAACCTTGAGAAGAATGGTAATTCCAGAAGGGTTTATTGTGCTCATGCAGAACTTGGACACAGATCAGGAGGCAATTATGAAAATAGAACAAGGGAATAGTGCATGATTTACAATCAGGAAAGTTGTTCATCATGGTTGTATGCCCTCACCACAATTATTCAATCTGTCTGCAGAGTAAACCATTAGAGAAGCTGGGTTATATGAAGAGAATGTGGCATCAGGATTGGAGGAAGGCTTATTAACAACCTGTGATGTGCAGATGACACAACTCGGCTTGCTGACAGTAAGTAGGACTTGAGGCACTTGCTGATGAAGATCAAGGATGGTAGCCTTCAGTATGGATT
The DNA here is from genome assembly GCF_050624435.1 of Tenrec ecaudatus. Taxonomy (NCBI): domain Eukaryota; kingdom Metazoa; phylum Chordata; class Mammalia; order Afrosoricida; family Tenrecidae; genus Tenrec; species Tenrec ecaudatus. The sequence continues at coordinate 46,262,206 of NC_134547.1, forward strand.
ACAACTCAATGTAAAGAAGACTAAAAATCTCACAACTAGACCGATAGGAAGCATTGTGATAAATGGAGAAAGGATTGAAGTTGTCAAGGATTTTGTCTTGCTTGGATTCATAATCCATGCTCATGGAAGCAGCAGTCAGGTCAAAAGATGAGTTGCATTGGGTAAGTCTACTGCATAAGGTCTTTATAGAGCAGCTGTTCTTAACCTGTGGGTTGTTCCGCCAGAAAACACCTAGTCCTGATGGTCTTAGGAAGTAACGCTGCTCCTTTATCCATCTCCAGGTGGGTCTGCCCACAGGCAGATATGCCCACATATGCATACCCAGCGTGAAGAGTGTTACCCATACTACACCATGTTTCAAGAAAAAAATTTCATTTATTTGTAATTAGAAATAAATATTTCACAATATATAATTACATGTTGTTTTGGGATTAATAATTATGCTTTAATTATGTTCAATCTGAAACAATGAAAATACATCATGAGTATTGAATATTTACATTATGATTCATAACAGTAGCAAAATTATAGTTATGAAGTAGCAACGAAAATAATTTATGATTGGGGGTTACCACAACATGAAGAACTGTATTAAAGGGTTGCAGCATTAGGAAGGTTGAGAGCCACTGCTTCATGCCTGTATGTTGCATGTCTATCTAGATAAGATAAGCGGGATAAACAATCTAGAGGAGAAAACAATGGGACCAACGGGGAGAAGGGAACAACAAGTGATCTAAAATTGATGGCAAGGAAAGTGTAAGAGGACTGGTAGGGCTTGATCAAGGGCAATGTAACTGAGAGGAATTACTGAAACCCAAATGAAGGCTGAACATGATAGTGGGACAAGAGGAAAGTAAAAGGAAACAGAGGAAAGAACTAGGAGCAAAGGGCATTTGTAAAGGTCTAAATACAGGCATGTACATATGTAAATATATTTATACATTTCAATGGGGGAATAGATCTATGTACATATATTTATAGATCTAGTATTAAGATAGCAGATGGACATTGGCCTCAACTCAAAAACTCCCTCAGTGCAAGAACACTTTGTTCTAATAACCTGGCATTTCATGATGCTCACCTTCCTGACACCATAGCTGAAGACAAAATGGGTGCATAAGCAAATGTAGTGAAGAAAGCTGATGGTGCCTTGCTATCAAAAGATATAGCATCTGGGGTCTTAAAGGCTTGAAGATAAACAAGAGGCCATCCAGCTGAGAAGCAGCAAAACCCACCTGGAAGAAGCACACCAACCTGCATGATCATGAGGTATCAATGGAATCAGGCATCAAAGACCCAAAACAAAAAAAGTCATATCATTGTGAATGAGGGGGAGTGCAAAGTGGAGACACAAAGCCCATCTGTAGGCAATTGGACATCCCCTCATAGAAGGGTCACAGGGAGGAGACAAGGCAGTCAGGGTGCAGTATAGCAACGATGAAACATAAAACTTTCCTGTAGTTCTTGAATGCTTCCTCCACCCCCACCCCCAATCATGATCCAGATTCTGCCTTACAAATCTGGCTAGACTAGTGCATGCTCATCCCTATCCTGGAGATGCAGGGGCCGGCTATGAGGTTATGTGGCTCCGGAGACAGGATACAGCCCCGCTGAACAAGCAGCAGCATTCAGCAGGTAACTGAAGGTCAGCCAAGCAGGTGCACAACTCCCACGGAGAGTTCAGCTCTGTACCACGGCATTGGTACTCCCGTCGTGTCCCGGGAAGGCTCGCTCTGAATCTCCAGTAGGGAGAAGGGTGGGCATGCGTGCTTCTCCTACAGTCACCCGGGAGGTTCTGATACACCGATCTTGCTAAAGAGCACTTTAAGGAGAGTCTGCAGATCAAATGTCAGGGGCCCTGTTGGTGTTGTGTTGTGGTGACGCCTTGGGCTGCGATCTGCATGGACCGCATGGACCGCAGTTGGAAACCCCAGCAGGTCCACAGGAGAAAGACGGGGCTTTCTACTCGCATAAAGAGTTTGTCTCAGAACCCCCCCGGGGGGGGTCACCATGCGTCATCAGTGACTCAATGGCAGTAAGTCTAGACCAGCAGTCCCAACCCCTTTGGCGGTCCAACAATCCTTTCACAGGGGTCGCCCGATTCATCACAGTAGCAAAATGACAGTGGTGAAGTAGCAACGAAAATACTTTTATGGTTGGGGCGTCCCCACCATATGGACTATATTTAAGAGTCGCTGCTTTAGGAAGGTTGAGAACCACTGCTCTAGAGAGATGTAGGTAGCAGAATGCTGCAGAGCCTCAGAAAGAAAGTGGGGCTGACTCCCATATTCCTTTAAGCCCAGGGGGCTTTGTAGATCATTGATCTCCACCGCTCCAGTTGCAGTTGAATAAGTGAACCCCGCAGATGGGAAGAGACTGGTCCAAAGCCTCTAGGCCTTTCCCCGGGAGACTGAGGGCTGGACTTCCACACCCTGTCACCCTGCAGACCTCAACTGCCTTCAACTCCACCGTCATCTGTTCCCAACAGGGTCAAGGCCCTCCCAGAACTTGAATTTCGCTTTTACAGAGAAATTGCCATGTATCAATGCTCCCTTTTCTCTGTTAACTGCATGATCTCCACTAATAAATTAGTCCCCATCCAGATTATGCTGGTAATCCCCGCATGGCATCTCCATATCCCTGCGGTGTTTCTAATGGAAGAAGGTGTTTTTGCAGTTCCTAGCCACTCTCAGGCTTCCCTTTCTGTGAGTATAAATTTCTCTTTCATAATTACCCTTGCAGGCTTCGCCTCTGCTCTGCCCCTGCCCCGGAGCCGGAGAGTGACACGGGAGATGCTTTATGTCCTCCAGCCTCCACTGACAGTCGAATCCCCCTCATGTATTTCATGCTGTCCCTGTCAAGTCCATTTGCACCCAGCTGGGAGACAGGCTCCATGCCCCATGGCTCCGTCGTGCTGACTCAGAGCGGCACACGCTGGGAGTAACCCTGGGCAGCCCTTCTGAGACATGCCAGCTCGGGACAGCGGTCCAGAAGTGCAAGTGAGAAAACTCAGAACACGTGGCTGTGGATGGTTTGACTGCTGTTGCTCAAGGGCTCATGGATATGTGCCCCACTACTAGCCCAAAGGTTGGAGGTTCAAACCTACCCAGAGGCCTGCTGATCTGCTTCAGAAAGGCCACGGTTTTGAAAACCCTGAGGACCGGCCCTGGGTCCACTACAAACAACAGCAGATGGTTCCGGCCCACTCTGCACGTGCTCTCAGCCCTGGGCACGCTCTCCTGCCTTCCGACTCAATCCTGAGCTGGCCGGCAGCACATGTGGGACTGAACTGCTAGGCGAAGTCCATTCACGGAGTCATAAGGCGCCCTCCCAGAGCATCGCGCCTCCTCCCAGAGCCTACAGCTGCTGCTAGGTTTCCTACCCGGGACTCGGAGGACAGACGTCTCAAATGCTCCACAGCTGGGCCCCATGAAACACACACCCATCCAGCAATGTTTACAGCTTGGGCTCATTGACCATGGCTCTGTGCTTCGAAGGGTGCCACCCCACTCCCTATCTCAGCCCAGTTTGTCTTTGGGTGTTAGAGTCACTCCTGGCCTTTTCAAGAACCTTGGGGGCCCCATGGTGAACAGAGGCTGATTGTAGTATCCTGGGAGCAGAGCTTGATTGCATGAGCAATGAATTCACAGGCGCCCGGCAATGCCACTCTTCCCATACTCCCGACTTCCATCATCCTATTTTAACTAAACACATATTTTCATAGTCATTTGAATATTATCTATGACATAAGCTGTCAGGTGAAGGTGAATGGGAGAAACATTGAGTATTTAAAGTTGTTGCTCTCTGGGTTTCAAAATGCACTTGGCTGCCTGACTTTTCCATTTTCTATACAGATACCCTGCATGCCAGTGCAGACCAGTGCTCTATCGTTGTCAATGGCTGATGTTTTGGGAGTTGATTTTTGGGTCTGTGTTTTGAGGCACTTTTAGGTGGATTAGAACCTCCAAACTTTTGGTCGGCAGCCAAGTGCTTAACTGTTTGCACCACCAAGGACTCCATGAAAGGTATAGGCGAAGCCAAGTACATGGTAGACAAGGGACAGTTCAGCCCAGATCAATCATGTATATAGGTGACTATTTCTTGAAACAACATCATCTTATCAATCAAGGATCTCATCTGAAATAATGTTATTTTCCCAAAACGTTTAAGCCAGCAAATTGTTCTGAAACCCCAGATTTTCATGACTAGCTCTAGGACACTGGACAGATGGATCCCTCATAAGCTGCAATTTCCATAGAATGAGATAAATAATACATTCATCCTAGGGAGTGATTATAGCTAAACTATAGTCTTCGCAAGGGTAAAGGTTTTCATTGTCTTGTTCACCACTAACCCTGGCTTTGACTGGATTCACTAGAGAAGCAAAACCAGTGGTGCTTTGAGAGAGAGAGAGAGAGAGAGAGAGAGAGAGAGAGAGAGAGAGAGAGAGAGAGAGAGAGAGAGAGATTTATATCAAGGAAGTGGTTCACACAGTTGTAGAAGCAGGTAAGTTCAGTCTGGTTCTGGTTCAAGTGTGTGTATCAGATGTTAAGCTGGAGCCTTCTCCTGACTTGTGTACTTGCCGGGGCTGACAAACCAGGAAGTGGGAAGATGAAGCAAGAAGGAGGAAGACAATGGCTGGTGGGTGCAGAGGCAGATAAATCCAAGATTAGCTGGTCAGTGAACCTGATCCAGGATCCAGACCAACAAGAAGGGAAAGAGCTCTCCACTGTCTACTGACATAGCAGTACATGACACCACAGAGGAAACTTCCCATCTATCCATCCAAATCTTCTTACATCTGCTTGGCTGCTCACAGCAGTACCCAGCATGGAGTTGATTCGACTGTTAAGACACATCCTGAAGAATTACCAGGTCCTGAGTGCCAAACCAACTGAGCCTCCTGGCCAAGCCAAGTTGACACAGAACACAACATCACAATCCCCAGCCCCTCACCCAGTACACTTTAATAATCTGCACTCATTTATGTGAGGGAACGAACTGCTTAGACTACTGAACCGCCGGGGATCCTTGAATGGTAACCTAGAAACGGCTCACCTTCATGCCTACAATCGTGTGCACATTCAGTAAACATCAGGCCCCTTGCCTGGTAGATCAGTGATCCCAACATTATCGTGATTCTTGAACTCGTGAGAACAAAGCCTGCATGAAGGCAGGTGCTTGTTTTTGAATCCTAGACTCCTAGAACTCACTTGGCATTTGATTGTTTGCTGCTGCTGCTGCTGTTATTGTTAGCTGCCACTGATTCACATTGACCCCATGCAGAGTGGATGCAATACTGCCTGGCCCTGCGCCCATGACCAGTTGCAGGTGGGACTGGGATGGGTCACGGGGTTTCTCTGGCTGATTTTCGGAAGTAGGTCACCAGACCTTTCTTCCTCATTTTTCTTAGTTGAGAAGTTCTGCTGGGACCTCTTTTACATCACAGCAACTTGAATGCCCCCACTGACAGGCTGCTCATGGGGTGGATTGGCTGGGAGTCAAACCAAGAACTCCCACATGGAAAGCAAGAGTCTTGAATGAATGTATTAGACAGTTAAGAAACATCTGCTGAATGGATGGATGGCAGGTGTTATTCTTTCTGGCCAGCCTGCAAGAGAAAAGCCAGCTCCCTCTGATTCTCTTGCACCCTCACTGACACCTTGTATTACAGGTGCAGCATTGCTCCGACCCCAGAACCATAGACTGTCCGGGCTGTCAGCGATGATGTGGTTCAGAATTTTCACTATCTAGCTATAACAAATGAGGATAATGGGGGTCATACCCCATTGTTGACCCCAAAGTAACGGAAGCATCTCCCATTGCCCCGAAACTCTTTCTGTGGGCAGAACTGTAATAGAACATAGTAATGGAAAATACTCACTTGGAAACTCCACCACCTCTGTCACTATGAAAAATGTCAGGGAAGGAGATTTTTCTCACCGAACAGGCAACATGCAAAAGTAATCAGTTCTGAAAAACTCCAAGATGGATGAAGAAAACAAGAGGAACCGATCCAATAGGTCTGGTTTTATGAATAGACTATTCCACGGCCCCACTCATTTGTAAGACTCTCAGGAGATCTTTTTTACAGCAGGTTATGAATCATCTTCATGGTATCTTTAAATGGATGATCAATACTATATTTTCCCATAAAATGTTTGGTTTGAAATCCGATTTTAAGTGCATTAGAGTTTTTGTGCACCAAATGGGTGAATGCCATAATAAATTATCATCAAATATGAAAGAAATATAGCATAGATTAATTGCCATATTTATTTATGGGTCTATAAAATACCTTGTGAAAGTCCTAGCACATTTTTGGGATACCAATTTGAACCTTCAGGAAAGTTAAAAGCATTAAAAGAGACTGCAAGATTTATGATCCGAATGTTTTTAATTGCAGACCTAGCCAGACATGCGGGTTTTAGAACGGCTTTGCCCCTTAATGGGCATGTCTCATGTGCTGTTTTCTTTCTTTCTATCTCTCTCTTTTCCTTTAAAAATGATGCACTCCCAATATTTTATTGATTTGTAAAGGCTCATCATAAATTTACTGTGGTCAGCACGGGATATCACAAATGGGCCAGCCTCCCTGAAGAAGTGGGTCCCAGGTGGGGCAGAAGAGAAGGCGCCTCACCAGTTCTGATGCTCGGCTTGGAAAGTGGGAGAAGCCAGAGTGAGAGAGGAGACCAGGGGTATGCCACTCAGCAGGTGAAAACGCGCAGGGCTTGAAGCTGCTCACAGTCTCATTGAATCCCTCATGCTCACAGCAGTGAAATCCATCTGGGGAAGAACACACCCCCACATCCTGTGAGCTGCCAGTTGTTAGCAAGGCTGCCTTTAGACAGCTGGATTCAAAAGGACAGCCCCGGTGGGTTCGGAGCAAGCACAGCCATGGTACCCTTTCCTGCACATCTAGGCTCAGCTCAGACTCTGTTCCTTAATTGTCCTCCTCCTCGACCATGTCCCACGGGGGAAGGCACACGGCATCTCATCTCAGCGTGTCCCAACACACGGCCCCTGCAAGGCCCTCTGATTTTGTTCTTGTGTGTCTTTCCCAAAGACAGGGATTTCAAACACTTTCCCCTTGTTTCCAAATCCATACGTCTTTGTGCATTTTAATTTTCTACTTCTTTGAGAGCACATCAGATGCCTTGAGCTTATTATTAGGAAAATGTCACCATCCACAAAAGTAAAATAATCAAGTCCCCCCAAAAAACCCACAGCTTCAAAAGTGAAATGTTTCATTCAGCAACGCTCCCCCGGCTCTCCCACCCTCTGCCTGGGTACGAAAACAAAGACGATGGCGAAGAATCCCTCTTCCTGGAAATTTCCAGGTACTGGGTGCTTAAAGCCATGCTATGCGTACAGGCGTGGTCTTGGCCGGATTTGGAAGAGGTTGTTGTTCCTGTCATTGCTTGCTTTGTTTGTCTACAGATCAGTCATTCCAAGTGCCACTTGTTCTTGGCCTTTGTAAATTTAAGGATCCACACCGAATTTCTAATGCTCCCAGTTTATGACATCAGCTCGTTGAGAAAACAGGTTGGTTTTAAAAGCACGTGGCAGAGAACCGAGCATGCATGCTGGTAGCAGCATCCTTTTAGATCTTGTCTCTGCTAACCCGCAAGCACCACATAGGACTGTGCACAGGCCATTCGAGTTGGCAGCATCTCCTGCCTGGCCTGGCTTTATCTCTGTTGGAAACATGGCCTGGTGGAAAGACCCCCCAAGTCCAAGTCGGAAGGTCCTGATTCTGGTCCCTCCTCTTATCTCCTTGACCCTGCGACCTCCAGCCTGATCCTTACCTTTCCAAACCTCTAGGTCTTTGTCACGAACCTTACACAAGATAGAGTAAAGGTATTTAGGAACATGCAGTGACTACCACCACGCTGTAGGTTTGAACTCTCAACTCAGGAACAAGGGTGATCTCTGGCTTCAGTCTCCTCCTTGACTTGATCTGGGAGAAGTTCACCCTTTTCTTTCTGTGCTCCACCTTCCTGACAAGCAGCTCCAACACCCTCATCTGGGAATTACTGCCCTTTTACTGTCGCCTCCTGATGCCAGAGTTGCTGTGGATAATAAATATTCAGGCAAAGCAGGGGCTCACGGAGCCCCACACTCAGATGCCAGGCACACAACTTCCGTCAAAACAATTAGTGTTCATCCCGGCTTTACTCCGTGAGGCTGGTGGTGACTGAGCGGTATAAATTATGGATGCATCTGTCCAGAAGCACTTGTTCATTCATGCATAGATTTGAGGGAATTTCACTCCTCTCAGTTCAAAACCGGGCACTAAAAATTATGCTTAAAAATATATAGTTTAGCACATCTCCACTGTGTTATCGTTCCCATGATAACATGCCTTCCTTCTCTGATTTCAGGCACTTGAAGTTGATTTGTCATCTTCTGCATTTCCCCCTGCAAAAGCTGCCGTCATTCCAAATCACTAGGAAATGAAGGGTCCTTTGCCCATGAAATCATGCAGGATGATTGTTTTCTCTGTTTTGGGGGGTGTGGGGATGGGGTGGGAAGGAGGATAGTGTCCACATATATTCAAGGTTTTTTTGGTCAAATGCATGCCCCTTAATCTATGTGTTCAGAACCATCTGGAGTTTAGAGTAGAGAACCATGTGAACTTTAAAGAAACAATAAGAATTAGTCCTCTTGCTATATCCAAATAGGCCGTTGGCTCTACTTTTATTTTTAATTTCTCATTTGTTAATCATCGGCTGCTAGAGGAACTGCGAGGGCATATTGTACAAGACAACAGAAGAATCTGGAGCCATTGTGTAAAATACTTTGGGTAGAAAAGACTCCTGAGAAGGAGCCGGGAATGTTTGTATGTAATAGAGGGGTATTCACTTGCTCCAATAACACTCTGTATGTGGATGTACCATCAAGATTTTTTACGCAACCAAATTAGTGCTGGACAGAGCCACGCGGAGCCAGTGGGGAAGGTGGGCAGGCTCTGGGCGGCCTTGGTGTTGTGCCTGTGCACCACCATCGAGAGCAGAGCTGGTTCCCCTGCGGCCACCCTGAGTCCAATGTTCCGAAATCAGACCTCTTTCACTTGAGGTTTCTTCCAGACCGAGGCTGAGAATGGTTGGACTCTAGTTTCGAGGATCCCCAAACAAGCGGAGCAATGGGAACATTTCCTAAAACCCAGTTTTAGCAAACCAAGAAGGTTCGTGGCACAGGATTGGTTCCTTGTGGGCGTGGCTTCTCCCAGGGAGAGAAATGTTCATTCAAGGTCTCTCTAGGTGGGAAACGCCAGGAAAGAAATGACAGGCCTTCCAGCCGGGGAGGCAGTCTGCCCTAAGCCACCCAACCCAGAATGTAACCTTAACAACAATAGACAAGAGCCAAGGCCCCAACATATGCCTGCCCTTTGGTTTCTTTCCTTTCTCTGTGCTGTCTTCATCGCCCAACCTTCCAGATCCCTTGAAAGCTGTTTTTGACCCCCGTCTTTTTCCCCAGGAGAACAAGCAAGAGGTAGGCCGAAGGCCCTGCCCATCCGCTAATGTCACAGAGGCGGATAAATCAGTCTAAAATCAATAACCCTTCCGGGTTCCCTTCTCCTTTGCACCCAGATCGCTAGGGGATGGAGCTAATGGTTTCCCCCAGCCCTACCCCATTTTTCTGTCATTAAAAAAAATACAAAAGCAGCTAGGGAACGAATGGGCAATCAAAGTTGCTGAGTAAGTGTTTCAACTATCTCATTTTATTACTTTACAATTGACATAGCTTCCCTCTGGAAATGTTTGCAATTAATTAATTAGCAGTAATCTCCCCCACAGGAGTAATTTAATGAGTACTCTCCAATTCTTACTTAAAAAAAAAAAGTTGAGATGTATCCGAGCTGCAAATGTGTGGATGGTCCCTAAGTGCATTTTAAAAAAATCAAGGGATCTATCTATTGCCGTGAATTTTTATCACTCGGTCAATCGGGAGATGCCGATAGTTCTTTTTCTAACTAGGGCTTTCCCGGCTTGAACGCAAGGTTTCTCCCAGGCAAAGAATGGCACTCAGCTGCCGCTGCCTGGAAACCGAGCTGTGTTTGTTAGACTTCAGACTAGCGCACATCCTCCACACAGTCACCTCTGAGGTGGCCGGGTTTGAGGGGGTCTTTAAGCTTTTCCAGCATTCTGCAGAAAAAAAGGATACAATAACATAAGAAGGAAAAAGAAGTCTGGAGATGATGTTCTAAAGAGGAGACAAGCTCCCAGACCCACCAGGACCCTCTGCCAGGTGCCCAGAGCAAGCCCTGGGCCACTGCAGGGTCGGGTTACCCAATGAGCAAGGTAAACACAGGCTTATTTGTGCTTCCTTACAAATGAGTGGTCAACGATTCTGCATTGCCCCAACACATCAAAGATTCTGTTTCTGGATCTGGCTGGCATCTGTCTCTCTCTCAAGCCCACAGGGATCCTCCGACTGGAATCAAAGTTTCTTTTCAAATTTACAGACAGGGGCGAAGTACCCAATAAGCACAAGTAAGTCTTGCTTACCTTGCCTTTTGGGTAATCCTCCCTGGGGAAGATTTTCCTGGTCCTGAGTCCCAGCCCTAGAGTTTGAGGGTTATCTGGACTTCATTCCCATGCCCCCTCTGAATAGGCTTGGGGGAGGTTGGTGTCAGACCGCAGGGGGCCAGCTGTTCTTGGCCTAGCACTGAGAGCTCCGCTGCGGCTCGCCAGCGCCACCCCCAGCGGAACTCAGCAGCTGCAGCGGGCCTGGAGCCTCCTTCATTCACCAGACTCCTAGCTCATTCTGAGGGCTGCAAGCAGGAGGCAGGAAGCTTCGCCATCAGGGAAGACGCCCAGGGACCTCAGGCTGGGCCCTGAAAATGTCCCCAGTCAGGCTTAACGCATTTCCAGGCCATGTCTGAGGAGAGGTGAACTCTAGCCTCAGGGAGCGGTATTTAACTCATAAGAGGACAGATAGATGGATGACTCCAGAGAAGTCCCAGGGTCAGGGCGTGGTAAGGCCAGAGCTCTGAGAGCTGGAATCTAGCCAGAGTCCTGGGAGAGTGAGGCGAAGATCCAGATTCCCAGGACAAAGATGGCTGGACATGTGCGGCCTTCCAACCCTACCCAGGGGTACTGCAGAGGGCACCCGCCTGTGGCACAGCAAACTTTGCTGAGGTGCCAAGGCGAGAGAGGGGGGGCAGGGGGGGGAGGGGGTTAGAGGGCTGGGCTGCAGTCTTCTTCGGAGAACCTGGCTCTCCTCCACCTGCCAGTATTCTGCCTCCGCCCAGCCGAGACCCACCGCAGCTCCCCGCCCCCGCGCGGCGCGCCTCTGTTCACTTCCACGCCACTTCTCTCTCCTCTCCTCTCCCCTCCTCTTTCTCCCTCTTGCCTTTCTCCCCCCACTTTTTTTTTCCTGTCTCTTCTTTTGTATTCTTCTCGCCTCACTCGGCGCCCCTATGCTTCTCTCCTCCTCCGGCCTGCAGGGGAGGAGGTGAGTGCGCTCGCCGGAGGCCTGCGCAGCGCAGAGGGAGGCGTTCCTCCTACTTCTCCCCGGGAATTTGGAGAGATTGTAAGCGTGTGCGCGCTCGCGTGTGCTGGGGGCGAAACAAGGTAGGAATGATTCACTGTCGAGCGGAGGGTCAGAGTCTTGGACGTTCCCCCCCAGCTACACAACCTCCAAGCCTCCCCGCTCGAGTGTGAGTGTAGTTTAGAGTGCGCGCACGCGCGCGCGCGCTGGCTGCGCCGGGCGCCCTTGGCAAGCTTGGTGGCCCAGGGCCCGGGGCCCAGGGGTCCTGCCTGGAGACCCAGGATTACCATGACGTCACATTGAGCCACTGGCAGCCCTGGACCGGGACATCTGCGACGCCGCGCAGGCCCGCAGCTCGCCAAGCCGCCGCGCTTCTTTGGGAACCGGCATCCTTTCCCTTCCTCTGCCCACCCATGGGCCCCTCTGCCTTCCCGACCCCGCGGGCCAGAGGGGCGCCTTCCGGAGCAAAAGGCTTGGCAGCCGGGCTGCCCGAGGCTGAGCCTCCAGCTGCGCCAAGCAGGCAGAAGATCTGCGCGTGGTACCAGCGGCAGAGTAAGGAAGTCAGGCGCTGCACGGCTGGGCACTTCCAGGGGCAGAGGGAGGCGGGCCAGTGACTGCCACCATGTCCTTCCCACATTTCGGACACCCGTACAGTGGCACTTCCCAGGTAAGAGCCGCTTCCATGGGGGTGGGGGGTGGGAGACAAACTAGGTCAAAAGGGTGCCCAATACGCTGCCCTGAGTGCCAGAGAACACGTGTTTCCAGGCACCTAGAGGGAGCAGGGACCACAAGGTCCCCTCTGATACCTCCAAGTCTTGACAGAACGAACGTTCCACTCCTGGTGCATGCCTGAAAATCGTGTAGTGACCGGAATGTAGGCGCCCTGTCCTGCCCGGCGCCTAGGGAGGCAGACAGCAGCTCAATGGTCTTCCAGGCCAGGTCCCTTTTGCACAGGTGTCCGGGAGAGTGGGCAGAAAACTTCCAGCTCAGAGAGCTCTCTGTCCTACCATTTGTTATCACCTTTTGGCCTCTGCCCTGTGTCCCCACCTTTCCACGCCCAGACCAAGCAAGCGCTCTGCCTCGCGGGGTGACCTCCACGTTCTAAACCAGGGTGTCATCGCCCGACCCTGTTCTTCCGTCTCTGTCCAGGTAGAGGTATGTGTTCACGGGATCTGGTCGCAGCGCCACCTGTGACCTGCTGTGTGGTTTGGGACCAGTCCGGTCCACGCTCTGGTCTGGGATTCTCTATCGATAAAACTGGAGTCGGCGTGAGGGCATGCAAGGCCAACTCCCAGCTCTGTCCTCTAGGAACCTGGGGGTCCAGAAACTGCCCGGGTGGGGTGGGGGTTGGAATCTGGAATTTATTCGGGTTTTAGAACCTCCTCAACATCCCACCAGGGACTACCCTCCCCTACCCCCAAGCTTAGTATAGACGCGTCTAGAGGAGCAATTGGGATCAAGTGTGTCTTCCAGCCCAAGCGCCCAGCTGAATGCCCAGGGAATCCTGACAGCTCCCATGGAAGCAAAAGGCGATTCAGCTGTTCCATCCCCGCTGCTGGTTTGGGACAGCCCTGAGGCGCGGGTCTCTGAGCTCCGCGTTTGCATCTGTTCCATCTCTTACTCTTTAGTTCCTGGTGTCCGCCAGTCCCAGCGCCACTTGCTGCGAGTCCGCCCCGCGCTCCGTTTCCGAAGTGGCCTCAGGTTCCACACCGGCGGCGGCGGCTCTCTGCTGCGCCTCCTACAACAGCCGGCTCCTGGGCAGTGCGAGGCAGGAGCTTGGCGCGGCGCTGGGGATCTACGGAGCCCCCTATGCAGCGGCAGCCGCCGCTCAGAGCTACCCGGGCTACCTGCCCTATGGCCCAGAGCCTTCCACACTGTATGGGGCGCTGGTGAGTAGGGGGTGGGGGCTAGGTCTGCTGGCTGGAGCAACTGAGGGGGTGGGAAACCCAGTGACATATACAGGGGACATCATGGAGGGACACACTGCTCTGGAGAAATCAGAAGGGCAATAGTGGGGGTTGTATTGAAAGGGGAAGGACATTTGACAACACGTTCAGGCTGCTTAGAAACTGCACTTCCATTAGCTACAGTTAACTCTGCCAGGTGGGGCAGGCAGGTGTCACCATTCAGTTTACAGATGCGAGATCCAGGTGCAGAGCGGTTGGGTACAAGGTTACAAAGGAGAGAAGGGACAACATAGTAACAAGAAGAGGCACCAGGATGCCACCGCTAACATGAAGGTGCTACTTATCCAGCGCTGCTGACCCCAGGATTCTGCCAACCCCCTGGCAGTGGCCACAGGCAACAACATACACACCAAACAAAACCCTGAAGCCCCAGGCGCTGGGGATAGCGGCTGAAAGGACAGATGAGCGCAGTTCACCGGGTTTCTGAGACTATCCATTTTAAAGGAAGCAAAGTGCCATATTCTCCTCCTGTGGACCTGTTGGTGGTCCACTGCCCTCCTTTGGGTCTGCAGCTTCACACTTAACCCCCTGCTACCGGGGCTCTTTCAACAACTTATAGGTACTGTTACTCTCCCACTTATTTTGAATGGGGAAACGGAGGCACTGTGTGGTAAAACACCTAAGCAAGATCACCCAATGTGTGCACTGGTACTGGGATTTAAACCAGACTAGATATCAGGATCCACCCCCCCACCCCCAGCAGCTTCTCTCCTTCACCATCTCTCCACATGTAACGGGAAATTCTCTTTTTCTCCTTCGCTAGAATCCACAGTATGAATTTAAGGAGGCTTCAGGGAGCTTCACATCCAGCCTGGCACAACCAGGAGCCTACTATTCCTATGAGCCCACTCTGGGGCAATACCAATATGACCGGTAAGCTGTGGGAAGCTTTAGTGGTTAGTACTATGAGTCCCCCCTCCCCCATCCTCCATGGCCAAGGTGGGTGGGCCACATTTCCAGGGCTAGACTGTCTCCTGCCTGCCTGTAGACCTGAGTTCCCAGCCTCAGGACTGTGAGTTGGATTTCCCCCCCAGTTATGGCTCCATGGAGTTGGGTGGTGCTGGGCGCCGGAAGAATGCCACCCGGGAAACCACAAGCACCCTCAAGGCCTGGCTGAACGAGCACCGCAAGAACCCCTACCCGACCAAGGGCGAGAAGATCATGCTGGCCATCATCACCAAGATGACCCTCACCCAGGTGTCCACCTGGTTCGCCAACGCACGCCGGCGCCTCAAGAAGGAGAACAAGATGACTTGGGCACCCAAGAACAAAGGTGGGGAGGAGAGGAAGGCTGAAGGCGGAGTGGAGCCATTACTGAACAGCAGCTGTAGCCAGGACACTAAAGGTACTGAAGGCAGTACCACTTACCGTGTGTGTGTGTGTGTGTGTGTGCGTGCGCGCGCGCTGGATTGTTCTTTCACAGCCATCCTCTGGACTAGCAGAGGGGCTAAAGCTCTGTGCTGCTAACCCAAAGGTCAGAGGTTCAAACTCACCAGTCACTTGGGGAGAAAAGTAGCAGTCTGCTTCAGCGAAGATTTATAGTCCTAGGAAATTCAGTGGGGGCAGTTTTACCTTGTCCTACAAGGTCACTAGGAGTCAGAACTCCCTGGATGGCAATGGATTTTGCTGTTTGCTTATTTACTGTTCACCTCAGTGTTCACATTCCCTGCATACCCTAGGGCCTTGGACTGTGCCTGAAAGCTGCAACCAACCTGGCCTCTTTTCAGTGTGAGACTTAATCTCCCAAAGGCCCTTGTCTAGGTCGTTCTGCCCCATGGTCATGACAGAGAAGGACTAACCCTTTCAGAATGTCAGCTACACTGCTGGGGTCTCAAATACCAAAGCCCCTTTGCCTTAATGATGGCTGGTACCCGGTTGGCACTCACTAAATAGGTGCTGAATTCAATTATACAGCTCCAGGCACCTTTGGGTGCTCCGACTCCTTAACCACTTTATGTTAGTCTTTCTTTCCATCCCATCAGTCTGCTACTTTTGCTGTGAAAATCATTTCTCTTGATTTTTTTCCCTTTTAGAACAGTGTTTGTCTTTATGAGATTGACTAACTTACAGAGCAAAATGTTCTTCCAAATTCGCCAATGAAATGATGCAATTCCATCGCATCATTTTTCAGGGATGCATAGTACTCTGCTGTGTGCCGGCACAGGAGTTTAATTGCCCAGATTGATTGTTCCCAGCTTTGGGCTCTGGTGGATGGCTACCAGAAAAACCGCAGGCGCATGTATCAGTTTGTGTTTTGTTCTTGAACCTGGGGTCTATACAGAACAGAGGTGTTGCTGGATCCTGGGTGTTTCTGTTCATATTTGTTTAAGGAAGCGTCATTCTACGCTCCATAGTGGCTGCACAATTCCACAACCCCACCAGCAATATATGAGGGTTCCAAGTTCTCCACATCTTTGGTTTGTTTGTTTAACTATGGAGAGAAAGAGAGATCTAAGAGGAGGGTCTGGGGCATCCCAGGCATGGGAAGTCAGCCAGTGGGAAGGGTGGAAGTGAGCAAAGGGCAGGAATTCTTTCCCCTGGAGCGCTCATCTGGGCTGGCCTGGCAGACCTGGTGAGTTTCGCCCTAATTCCCTGGCAAGCTGCTGGCATCTCGCTAAAAGCTTCTCAGTGCCCTGGGCACTCCAGCAGATTTCCCTTGGGGCCTGGGGCTTTTCTCACTGGTTCCTGATTTCCTGCAGATGTTACTGCTCCTCTGGAGGCTCAGGTGCTCCGGCTGAGTGACCTGGAAGACCTGGAGGAAGAGGAGGAAGAGGAGGAGGCTGAGGAAGAGGAAGCAGTGGCTAGAGTTGCAGACCGCAAAGGATCCCTGGAGCCCTGCTCAGCCCTTCTCGAGCGGAGGCTGGAGCGCAGGGAGTGCGGTCTGCTGGCGCCCCGCTTCGCCTTCAGTGAGCCTCCAGGGCCAGGCGAGGTGGACTTTCTGGGGATGGAACCCGGAGGGCCTATGCTGACCATGCAATACGCGTGCAGCGAGAAACCTCGAATCTGGTCGCTGGCGCACACTGCTGCGGCCAACGCTGTGGAAGGTGCACTCCCAACCCGGCCCAAGCCACGAAGTCCTGAGTGCCACTTGATTCCAGGACAGCCCCCAGGCGCAGAAGGGCGACTTGTAATCCCCAGTGACTCTGCTTGCGAAGAGTCTCCGCGCATAGCCAAAGTCCTTGGAAAGGCCACGTTTGCCCTGCGGGAGCTGGCGCTGGGCTGTGCGCCCTGCCCGCTGCAGAGGGAGCCTGGGCCACAGTGCCGGTACCCGTCTGGAGCAGAAGGTAGTGGGCTCCCAACCGTGCTGCCCAAAAGCCACTTCTACTTCCCTGCACACACACACACACACACACACACACACACACACACACACACACACAGCCACTTTGGTCCTACCAATAGCGGATTGCTCCTCAGCACTCTTTTTAAAGCCAAAGTAGAGATCAAAGGTCCATTGCCCTCGAAAGAACAACGTGATCCATAAGTAAGAAGGACACCGCCCTGCCGTCCAGATGCCTGTGTCCCAGCCTGCTCTTCATAGACACCTGGTTCATCCCAAGAGTTTGTTAGGTCAGGTCAGGCCCAGGACTGCCTGCGAAGTGTGAATGGAGGGACCAGGCACTCCGGGTTTAAGTCCACTTCACATCCAAGTCCACTAAAATTCAGAAGGTAGACAGGCTCCTTGCACCAGTTCTCTGGGCTTGGTGCTGTTCCCCTCCCCCCACCCCCAAGTTGCCCTAGAGCACTTCTCCCCAAGGACTCACATCAAAGAGGGGTGAGTGTCAGGGTGCCCCAGCCCCTAGCTGGCTTTCCCTTTGCTACTAGGTCCTAGAGAAAAGTCATTGCATCTACCTCCAAACCCAAGGACATCCCCCAAGCATCCGCCAGCAGTCAAGGTCAGATCCTGCCCTTGGTAGTAACTTCTCTCCGGATTAACTGCCAGTTTAGAAAATTGGGTTACACTGTTTTTGAATTTACACATAATGGCGTCCAAATGTTCTCTCTGGTGAGGAAATTGCCTCTAGACCTTCGCTTCCCTTCCGAAAAGGGGCCAGGCTGACCTCTGAGTTCCTAAATTCCTGAGTTCTTCACCAAGAAGAAGCCTTTCGATTCTAATCAATCTTTTCCTCTCTCAGCAGGCTAGCGCAATGGCTGCCACTCACAGAAGACTCTAAGACTTGAACCCGCTTCTCAGACTCATCATCTCAATGCCAAGAAGCTGCAAGAGGAGCCCAAGGACACGGAATCTCACCTTGTCTAAAAGACCAACACACAGACCCTCCCAGCAGGGGTAGCGGCAGGCTTGCCCCTTCTCAGATCCCACAAGTGTTGGGAGATTGGGAAAGGCCAGAGTGGGGCAGACCAAACTAAGGCTCCCTCCCTCTCCTTCCTCCCTCCCTGCGAATCCGAACCTGGAGGCGCTTCTGCCTGCTCTTCCTCTGCCCTGCCCTTCGCCCTGCTGGCTTCCCGCACTCCCTCACCAACTTCACTGCTTGTGATTGTCCAGGTTCCCTAAGACCGCTTGTGTCTTCTTCCCTCCACCCTTGTGTCTTTAAAAGTGATCAGAATGGAACGCGCGCGGTGTGGCCTATCTGTGCCAAGTGGAATATGGTCCAGGTTTCGGGGAACTGGGCTTGGAAGGTTGTAGACCAAGGTCCCTTCTAGTAGCTGCCAGGAAGCGCTGCACTTGAGCTGCTCGGAGGCAGGGTAAGCCACCAGTCTGACCAGGGGGGATACCGGCTGGCTCCAGGGCTGCAGAGGTGGGGGTGGTGCAGCTCTAGGGAGGACATCTGTCTGTCTGAAAACCACATGATTTCTGGGTTTGTACTCGGTTTGCATTTATTTTATTGGGGGAGGTGTGCTCGAAGGAGATGATTTTGGCCATCTCTTGGCATCTGCTGGAGCCACTGTGTCCCTCACTGCGGACTGGTCCCTCACTTCGGACGAGATGTCTAACGTCAAGTGGTTAGCTTGCTGTGTCGCCCAGAGGCTTTGGGAGACTCAATAGTCTTTGTGTTTAATCAAGCACTTCCGGTACATACCTAAAGAGGTTGGCAAGGGGTGTTTTGTTTTTTTTTTACCCCTGGGTGGGGGTGGGGAGAAGCAGCAGCGGGAGGGAGCCGGGATGCTAGGTGTTGAAAGTTAAAGATTTCCCTGCGGAGGAGCCTGCCCTTTCAGAGTTAGAGTCCAGGGGCTTGGTTTGTTGCCCTCTGCCAAAAGGGAGGGGGCTGGGTAGGGTGGGGTGAAGAGGGGAGCTGCCAGTGCTGCCAGAGGCCAGATGGGATTCCTGGGGAGCCTCACCTCCTTGGCCAGCTTGAGGGGTGATGCCTTACAGCCCTGTCTGGGGCGGAAGGATCCTCTTGCTCAGGACAATTTAAGAGCCTTAAGGCCTGCGTGGGGTAAGAGGATAAGGGTAGATGAAGGAGGGTAGTGTGCGGCTGGAGGGATTGGAAAACCTATCTTTCTGTCCTTAGAATATCTGAATGTGAAGGGGTTTTTAAAACAAAATCAGAAACAAACCCGTTGAGTCAAGTGGATTCTGACTGATAGAGACCTATGGACTGGAGGTTTCCAAAAGGCTTGACTTGATGACCTTTGGAGGTGCCATGGAGCACTTAACCCCTGCACCACCAGGGGTCCTTCCCTGAAGGTCTTTAGAGATAGTGAATTACAAAACCACACAGGTGTCTCAGATGAGGAAAAGGGCCAGGTGGGAGGGCCCGGGACTGGCCCAGGGTCACCTGGACTCTGTGGTCCAGAAGGACCCCAGGATCTCATTGGGGTCCACCCTCCTCCTCCGTGTGTGTTCCCCTCCTTCTCTTCCTCTGGGTAACAGCTGGTCCCACCCCTACCCTCCCAGGAGACCCTCAGGTAGCCCTGGCTGATCCCAGGCTTAGGGTCTGGGAAATTAAACTGTGAAAAGATAAACATTATTTCCAGTCGGCTTTGCAGGATTAACGCTTGTAATAAAGAGCATTAGCTGGAGGTTTCTTTCAAGGCGCCCTCAACTCCACCCCCTTCTGGGGGCTAAGTAGACCCCTCCAGAGGCTGCTTAGGCAGACTTTCTAGGGCTCCCATTTTGGGTGCTGTTCAGAGAATCCAGCCAGAAGTCAGAAAGGAGTTCCCAGTGGGTCCAGGTAGAAAACTGAGCCCAAGGAAGAAAAGGGGCCCAGCGACACCCATGATCGCATTGCTGGACAGGGATTAGGAAGCAAGACAGTCAGGGGAGGCAGATTGATGGTCTCACTTCCCTGGTCTGGTCCCACCACACTGGCCTGTCAACCTCCAATAGGAACAGTACACCTTAGGAGGGGACCCCTGGTCTACCCATCTGGCCACCCAAGGCCTCCAGAGCTGGTCTCTGGAGCTGCGGGATGAAACCCAACTTTTCCTCCATCTTTCCCAGCCCAAAGGGCAACCCACAACCTGGGTTAGTCCTCAGGTCTGGAAGCAGCACAGAGTGGGGACTTGCTGAAAAGTGTCTCCAGGGATGCAGAGACTGCCTTCCTATCCCATCTCACTTCCATCTCTGTCCCCAGCAGGCCCTGGCCCTCTCTGGCCTTAGTTACCCCAGTAAAACAAGTTAGGGATGATCTAGTTCTCTCACCGATGCTCTGTTTCTATGTCTGACAGTGCCCTCCAAGGGCCCTCCAAGGGCACAGGGGACTGTGCCTGAGAATGGCAAGCCTGAGCCTGCAATGATCCCAGTCCCAAACCCCCAGCAGCAATCTGTACCCCCACCTCGGCCCCCACGGACAGCCTTGTGCAAATCTCCCAATGTAATCTCCCCAAATCATCCTTTGAACACTGTTTTGATTAAAAACCAGAGCACAGGGAGGGAGGTTCCACACTTGCTCTCCTCAGCCTAGCCTGCTGGTGCCCAGACAGCTAAACTGGAAGCTCTCGAAGTGCTTATCAGAAAAAGCAGAGCATTGATGGGCTCAGGTTTGCAGTCTAGAGGAGTTGGACATCAGAACCTCCTCAGTCGGCAAAGTGTCCAGGCCTTTGGCTGGGAAGGCTCCAAGGGCTGGGCTTCTGGAACAGGGAAAGGGAGAAGGGAAGCTGGGACATGGAAGCCATCCTATATCCGGTGCCATCTTCCAACACTGATTCCTCTCCTGCTGGGAGTCACCAGCCCACCTGAGATGCCAGGACCCCAGAAATAGTAGTAAGAATTCCTGGAGCATCTCCAAGTGTCAGATGCATTGCTATGTCCTTGAAATCCATTCACTCCTCTTCATTCACAATTGCTTTAATTTTTTTGTTCTGGGTCTTTGATGCCTGATACCTTATCCCATCAACACACAGGCTGGTGTGCTTCTTCAACGTGGGCTTGTTGCTTCTCAGCTAGATGGCCATGTGTTTATCTTCAAGCCTTTAAGACCCCAGAAGCTATATCTTTTGATAGCTGGACACCATCAGCTTTCTTCAACACATTTGCTATGAACCCATTTTGTCTTCAGTGACCATGTCAGGAAGCTGAGCATCACAGAATGCCAGGTTACTAGAACAAAGTGTTCTTACATTGAGGGAGTGCTTGAGTAGCAGCCCATTGTCTGTCTGTTATCCAAAATCCATCTGTAGACAATTGGACATCCCCTTACAGAAGGGTCGTAAGGAAGAGATGAGCCAGTAAGGGTGCAGCATAGCACCGATGAAACATACAACATTTCTCTAGTTTGTTCATGCTTCCCTCCTCCATTATCATGACCCCAATTCTACCTTACAAATCAGGCTAGACCCGAGCATGTACATGGGTACAGATAAGAGCTGGAAACATAGGGAATGCAGGACCGACCCCTCAGGACCTATAGTAAGAGTAGCGATACCAGGAAGGTAAGGGGAAGTGGGAGGAGAGAAGGGGAACCGATCACAATGATCTACATATAACCCCCTCCCAGGGGGAACAGAAATGTGGGTGAAGGGAGACACCATTCATTTTAAGTCATGAAAAAATAATTTATAAATTATCAAGGGTTCATGAGGGAGGGAGGGTGGGAGAAGGAGGGGGGAATGAGGAGCCAATGCCAAGGTCTCAAGTAGAAAGAAATTGTTTTAAAAATAATGATGGCAACAAATGTACAAATTGTGCTTTACACAACTGATGTGTGTATGGATTGTGATAAGAGCTGTATGCACCCCCAATAAAATGATTTAAAAAATAAAGAAATACACTCACTTACAGGTCAACACAGGCCTATTGTTAGTCGCTGTTCAGTAGATTCCAACTCGTGGCAAATGACCCCAAACCTCTATGAAGCATTGCTTCTTTACCAGCACATCCATTCGGGGAGTGAGAAAACAGAGGCTCAGAGAGATTAAGTAACTCTAGGCCAGTTAGCCAGCTACCAAGAAGTCAAACTCCAAGTGCGGCTGAGTCTTAACCACTAAGTTTTACTGCTAGGGTAGTCAATTATTTAAACCCTTTTCTAGTCCATCCTTGGGAGAAAAACGGGAGTTCTGCTCTTATAAACAGCTATCATCTCGGAACCTCAAGAGAGCACTTCTACCCTGTCCTACGGGGTCGCTGTCAGTGTTGCCTCATTGGCAGTGAGGGGGTACCCCTTCATTAATAAGAATTCTGTGTTTCGGAGACTAGATGTCTATGAATCTGTTACCTCCAACCTCAGGGGGCCTAGGCTGTCAGCCTTCCTTCTCGGGGATGGCCAATGGGCGAATCCACCTGAAACAACTTGGACCCACTCTCACCTCCTCGTGGGAGCAGCCTCCACCTTTCCTGTCACCCACATTACTCCAGGACATGGTCTCTGAGCCCACCCAGGCCGTTGTGTGGTAAATAATGTAGCTCCGGCTCGCCATCTTTGGAATCAGCCTATAATGAAAGAAACACACTGGTGTAAATGTGGGGGCATCTGTCTTTGATCAAGCACCGGGGAAAGCTGAGACATCAAACCTGAGTGCCTGTGGGGGAACCTAAGTAGCCAGACCTTGAGTCTGCCTTGTGGGGAGACAGTGGGGGCATGTGGCTTCGGCTCAGAGTCAGCAGCATCTCAGTGACAGGTGCAAACATTTCCTCCAGCATTTCATCTGGATTCCCCTTCATTCTCCTGGTCCTGTTCTGCTTTATGCCCTTGTTTTATCTTGACACTGGAAAGCGTTTTGTCACTGGGAGGGGTGGAGGGGGCTGAGGAGACAGAGGTGTCTCCCTGAGATGCATGCCGAGGATGCAGCATACCGAGGCAGGAAGCATCTGTGGAGAGTCCCCTTAGGGAGAGTCCTGGTGGCACTGACAGTTTAAGTGTTTGACTGCTCACTGCAGGGTCAGCTCTGCTGGGGAGGGAGTTGAGGAAGAGAGATGAGTGTATTTGCTCAAACAAAGATCAAATACAGCCTCAGAAACCCGAAGTAAGACCCCTGTGAGTCCGAATCCCCTCCATTGATGGTGTGCCTGGCTTTCTTTTTGTTGTTCAGAAATTCCCCCGGGTGGCACAGCTGGTTTGCTCTCAGCGATTAACTTAAATGTTGGCAGTTGGCATACACTCCGTGGCACTGCAGAAGAAAGGCCTGGCATCCTGCTTCTATGAAGATCACAGTCAACAAACACTCTGTGGCCCACTTCTGGGTGGGTCAAGGCCTCAGGAGCCACAGCGGATTCCACAGCATCTGGTTTTGTGCCTCAATGTACAATCAAAGTCTTCCCCTCTCCCAACACACACACACACACACACACAAACAACACACAGAGGTCCGCACCAGGGAGGCGTGGCATTATCTCCCTTCGGCAACGTCTCCTGACAGACGGTGGCAGCTATGGCATGAGAAAAATCCTTCCTTCTTTACATTCCATCCTTCCTCCATGTAATTTCTGAGATCGGCCTCCTGCACCAGGATCTAGTGTTTTTCCTCGCCTCCATATCCGCCCGCCCCACTCCCCTCCTGTAGGGCTGGTGGTGCCTTAACATGGGGGATGGAGGTGGGCGGGGGGTGGGGGGGGAGTCTTATGGCAATGTGAGGCTTTCTACTCCTGCCAAGAGTTACCGTCTTGGAAACCCACTGCGGAGGACTCACCTCTAGCAGCTCACATGTACCTCTTCGCTGAACGTGAGTAGGACTGAATCCTCCCGCAAGTCGCCAAATGTCTCGGAGACCCAGCTTCCTCCTCAAGGTTTCTCATCTGACCGCCATGGAGACGGAGATTTAAGCCTGCTTTACTGGACACATTTTGGACCGTGCCAAACCATCGCCATGATTTTGCCAAGAGTTTGAGAGACATGACCCCTGCCCCACGGCGGTGCCAACAATCCACATGCTGTGCTGTGCTAGCACAAAGGTTGACGTTTCCAGCCCACCAGAAGCACTGCGGAAGAAATGCTTGGCGATCCCTTTGGAAAAGAGCAAAGTCACAGAGCCCAGTGCTACCCTAACACAGGTGGGGTCACCGTGCGTCCAGCTGGAGTCCACTGGCGTGCCGCTGATATTTAGCCCCAGTGTAATCAGAAGGACCTCACAATGACGAAACAGGAATCATTAGGGTCTGTGGTCCCGTGTTGTTGTTACTAGAGGCATCTTACATCGCCAGTGGCATGCTCTCTACTCCTTGGCAAATTCATCTATATTAATGTAAAGCACGCTTATTATTTATGAGATTATCAGAGACTGATCTCTTTCCTCATGGGCTGGGACGCTTTCTAAATCCCAGTGTGGCTTTATTTAAAGTCGTAAATCCCTAGAACCATAAGACTGACAGCGAGGATGGTGAAGAGTCTAGCGCAGCAGTTCCCCACCTTGGCAGCACATAAAAAGAGCCGGGGACCTGTTTTGGTTTAAGTTTCCCAGCTGTAGCACCGCAGACGGGTCCAATCCAACCTCCAGTGGTGTGGCTCAGGCAATGTTCTTCAAGCTCTCGATTTTCAACATAGAACTCAGGGTGAGAATACGTGTGCGTGATGCCAGGCTAGTTCTCTTGCCAGCTCCAGCATTTTCGGGAGAGAGGGAGAGAGAGTAATCTGATAATCTAGAAGGATATGACTTAAGTCTGTGCAAATCACGTTTCCCCCAATGGTAAAATGCTGTCTAAGATTTACATTTTACCCCAAGGTGGATGTAATCCTGGGCACTCAAGGCCAGCATCCAGACAGCTCCCCCCGCCCCCACCCTGCCCATGCTGCCTGCCTACAACATAAGAGTCATGGTGAGCGGCTCCAACACACAGCAGACGCTGGGCCTACGCAGCCCTTAGCTGAAGTCAAGGGCCTTGAGAGCTGTTTGCTGGTGTTCTGCTTAGATATCCCATTGGAAGAATCACCCCCAGCAGGAAGGCCTCAAGCACCCACAATCACTTGTCTTTCCCAAGAATTATAATTTGGGCAGGGCTTAGTGGGAATGAGTTCTTTGTGCTCCGCGTGGTATTAGATGGGGCAACTCTATTCCTTTCCAAGGAGCTTCTTGGCTCCATGCCCTGCAAAACTCTCTAGAGGCAGCTTGAGGTTCCTCACGTGACGGCAGGTAGGTTGCAGGGCAAGGGTGGACCTTGCAAGGCTTCTTGTCACCTATCTTTAGCAGTCTCCGAATGTCAACTCTACGGTACTGCGTCAGAGCCGTGCCAGACTCTAGAGCAGGGGGATTTGAATATAGCACTCATGGGGAGGAGTACCTGAGACTTGATGGCCACCTCCCTGGAATGGGATCACAGAGAAAGAGACCGATGTGAACAGACGTCTCAGCCTTGCTTTCTGGATCACCGCAAGGCGCGGAACTTTAATGAAGCAGCCGAAATGGAGAAGGCCAGCGAGGAAGCAGCTGACAGAAAGAGGGCGCTTTCCGGTCATGGTCTTGGCTACAGAGGTTCTGGTTGGAATGGACCGCTTATTTTCCACTCAGAGTTCCTCCTCCATGCCCTGGCCATCACATATCCTGATCCAGAAGAACAAGGAGGTCCCATTTATTCAAGCATTGTTAAGTGCCTGCCACTTTATAGCATTGCATTTAATGTTTATAACAACTCTGCACTTTATAAATGAGGAAACCAGTCTGAAGTGACATTTCCTGCCCAAGGTCCAACATCCCAAACGTGGCAGAATCGAAGTTTAAATGTAGGTCTGGGAGTTCAGAGCCCATGCAGAGACGCCAGGGTCGGACAGAGCCCTTCCTGGGCAGCCACGCTACATTGATGCTGAATAGTGGAGCTGCCAGCCTAAGATGAACAAGGAAGAAAGGACTGGCCACTGACTTCTGGAAATCGGCCCATGAAAACCATTTGCAACCCATCATGTGGATGATGCAGGGCCGAACCAAACCTGGCTCACTGCCACGGACTCAGAGCAACCCTGCAGGACAGAGTAGAACCGCCCCTGTGACTTTTCGATACTGCAGCTCTTACTGGGAGCAGAAAGCCTTGTCTTTCTCTTTCTCTTGCAGAGTGGCTGGTGGTTTTGAACTGCAGGCCTTGCAGTTAGCAGCCCAGTGAGTAACCACTGCACCAACCAGGGCTTCTGGTGCAGGACCAGGAAGCATTTAATTCTGTTGTACGTAGGGGCTGATTCTCCAACATTTACAATCAGCGAAGTGTCCCCCTTTCAAAGCAGACTGTGTGGGTCTTCAGTTCAGCCACTTAGTAGCTGTGTAAGCTTAGGCAAGTGGTATACGCTGTGTGGGCCTCAGTCTTCTCCGCTCTAAAATGGGAATAATAAGAGTACCTTACAAGGAAGGAGCGATGGTCGTGTAGGGGTTACACATTGGACGGTCAACTGCATGGTCAGGACTTGGAAACCACCAGCCTCTCCACAGGAAAAGAGAAGGATTTCGCCTCCCATGAAGAGTTGCAGTCTCAGTAACCCACAGGGGCAGTTGTGTTCTGTCCCACAGAATCCCTAGGAGTTGGCATTACCTCAACGACAGCAATGTAACCACCTGACAGTACCATTGGGAGGACCTAACAGCTGATATACACACAGCAGAAGAATTGTGGCTGGCCCGGGTCCTCATGAAATGTGAGGTCCGGCTGCTTTTCCTAGCTCTGTATCTCAGTCCTGCTGGGGCCCCTCCCCCCCTGCTCCATCCCCACGGCTGATAGCCCTGTGGCCTTGCTGATGATGCCAAGTCAATGTCACTGCTTGCACGTGTCCACTTACCTAGCGCGAAGACATGAGGGTCACCCTCTTGGGTGTCCATTTAGGGAGAAACTCCACCACACAGATTTATGAATTGCTCACACTTCCCCTTATCATGATTGATGGCATAGCAGCCCACGGTCAGGCCTTCGGCGGCCAACGCTAATGACTTCAACCCGCAACACGTTTCCCCTGCATTTGCTTCAGATGATCGCTCCCAACAGCAAGCCTGCCGTAATAGCCACTCGGTACTAATGACGCCTTTTAAGCGCGTCAAGAGAATCTCTAAGTACCAAACGGGAGGCCCATCCACTGGTGACAACAGCTATTGACATTGACCCGCAAGGCAAGGTCACAGGAACTGCCAACCTGGAGGATTATTACTCGCCCTAACAGGGGGGAATTTTAAAAATACACGGGAGACCCCTCATTATCCTCTTTTGTGCCCCCAACAGCCCCACTAGCACCGTTTATGTAGCCCGCTATGCACAGCGCAGAGCTTGGCGACTCTAGTCTTCTTTCATTTCACCTGTACCACGTGGGCCTTAGGAGCCCTGGCGGTTATGGATTGGGCTGCGATCCTCATGGTCAGCAGTTCAAAACCACCAACAGCTCTGTGGAAGGAAGCCTGGCTTTCTACTCCCATCGACAGTTACAGTCTCAGAAACCCACCGGGGGGCGTTATGAGCCAGCAATGACTCGATGGCAAGGAGTTTGGGCATTTTTTTTGGTCTCTGCAGACCCTCATCGAAGCTGCACTAGTTTTTCCTGGGTGTTTTCCCGTCCATCGGCTCCCTGTGGCATTTAAACATAATTGAGAAGGGGACACTATTTTTTTTAATTGCTTTCCCTCCACAATGTCTGTTTTCCCTTCCTCTGTGGCCAGCACCGCAGACACTCGGTGGGTTGAGAAGCAGCTTGATAGCCTGATGATGAATGTGGGCACGGGAGGCAGATCCAGCTGGGTACAGATGTTGGTCCTGTTATTTACTAATGGGGGGGGGGGTGATGGGAAAGTACCTTCATCTCTCTGAGGCTCAGCTTCTTCATAGAGAAAACTCAAACATCGCTCATGGGGCAACAGCGAGGAATAAGTAAATCAATGAGCAGTAGGGGCCTCAGTCAGGGGCAGGCCCACATCTGCAATGAATGGAACACATCGCTCATAGGTGCAGCTACCAACCCCAGATGCTGCCTGTCTGATTCCATCTGGGAGTACCTTAGACTAAAGACCTTGTGATCGGCAAGGGTACACCAGGAAGCATTGATACAGAATCTTAAAAAAACAAAAAAAATCCTTTTTATGAAAGAAAACTATCAAAAGGTGAAGCTACTGCTTCTTGGCACAGCCTCCATCTCCATCTCCATGTTTCTGAAGGCGGAGTTTGCATCTTCCTAACTTTTCCCTGAAAGGAGGCCTGGGAGCATAGTTGGCCACCAACCAGGTACCCATTGAGGGAAGGTGAGGCTTTAGCTTTCCATGAAGATTTACAGCCTGGGACACTTAAAGGAGACAGTCCTACAGGGACTCTGTGAGTCCTGATCGACTCAGTATGTGTGAGCTTTGAATCTTTCCCTGAATAAATCTATGCTCTTCCATTCAACCACGTCAAGACATTGGCATTCTCCAATCAGTGCCTTGAAAATGTTCTTTGAGTCTGGGGAACAAAAGCGAGGCTGAAGGGGCCAGGAAGAGGGGTGGAGGGTGCAGGGTTCGGTTACCCAGTGACATCCCCGAACAATGAGCAAATACCTGGCCCTGATGGCAGGAGATTCCCTGGCCTATTTCTCACCAACGCAGTTTCCATTTTCTTTGAAAACTTCTTCATAAGGAAGCCCCCAGATCATCCCCTGTCCTTGGAGACAATCCACCAGGATGACATGTTAGAATCCCCCAAACTGGACACCATAATCTTCTGAGCTGACTTCTTGGCTTTGAATGTAGCTGGCCCAGCATGCCCCTCTCAGAAGCCACTGTTCGGAAGACACTCTTATGGGGAGAGGACAAGTGCTTCACTGAGAAAACGTGTCTGCTGCCACCCACTGTTGGCAGAGACATGTTTAAAGATGGAAGGAATGTCTGCATCTATGTCAGCCAAGAACAACTGCCCAGACACTGGTACTCGGACATGAAGGGTTATTCTCCAAGGGGTCAGCCACCACACGTGTGTTTCTCCTCCATGGGAACTGACCCATCCCTCTTCCAGGATTGGGTTTCTTTTCACGACCAGCTATTGTCTCGACAGCGCACTCTCATTTCCCAGGGACCCAGGTCTTGCGTGGGTGGAGAAGCTTCCTTGGCCGTTCTCTCACACCGTCTCATCACTAAACCGCTGGCAACTGCTGGGCCCCATCGCATAACTGTAGCATTTGACTTACGACACCCATGAGATTCACTTGACCCCTTTGTCGGGTGCCATTAAACGGCCTGAAGTTAAAATGTTAATTATCATTAATCATGTTTTATGAAATGGCTTTGCCAATCCATAAATTTAACAGAGGCTGCAGGCAGCGATCTGACAGTTTATGGAGCACTGGAGCTCAGAGAAGACACCTACAGACGCAGATGTTTCTAGAGGTACATGTTGGGATGTAAACAATAGAGAAGAACTTGGAACAAAATGGAAAGAGAGGGGAAAAAGTGAAGTCCATTAGGGTGAAACGGTGAACTCCTCCGGGACCAGGCAGCATCTATCTGGGGTCCTCAGTTTGACACATGCACTTGGCATAGTGACTGATACAAGGTTAAAACAAGACAAAACAGTTGCTAACTTCGTCTGGACCCATGACAACCCCACCGGGGTCAGAGGTGAACTGTATTCTCCAGGGTTTCCAATGGCTGTGACAGAGACATTGTTGACACCACCAAACAATGTAAGTCAATGAATGAGGAATGGACAACAGAGGCCAGATAGTATCAAAGGAAAGGACCAATGACCAAGATGCCCTCACTGAACACAGGAGAGTGGACCATGTGAGCAGCTAAGAGCCCACATCCTGCCTTCCCGGATTCATGCATTTGTTTACTTACTAGGGCTAGATATGCTAACATGAATCAGACAATCATATGGTTTACCATGCCAGGATTGTCAAATCAAGAGGAACGTCATCACATTCATCATCAAAAGGATATATTTTTTAATCATTTTATTGGCAGTTCTAACAGCTCTTATCACAATCCACACATATATCCACGGTGTCAAGCACATTGATACATATGTTGCCGTCATCATTTTCAAAACGCTTTTCTTTCTACTTGAGCCCTTGGTATCAACTCCTCATGTTTTTCCTCCTGCCCCCACCCTCCCTCCCTCATGAACCCTTGATAATGTATAATTTTTTTTCATGTCTTACACTGACTGCTGTTTCCCTTCACCCACTTTTCTGTTGTTCATCGTCCTGGGAGCGGGTTACATGTTGATCATTGTGATTAGTTCCCCTTTTCTCCCCCTACCTTCCCCTT
Source organism: Tenrec ecaudatus (assembly GCF_050624435.1). Lineage (NCBI taxonomy): Eukaryota > Metazoa > Chordata > Mammalia > Afrosoricida > Tenrecidae > Tenrec > Tenrec ecaudatus. The sequence continues at coordinate 46,292,202 of NC_134547.1, forward strand.
CCCCTCCTGGTATCACTACTCTCATTATTGGTCCTGAGGGGTTTATCTGTCCTGGATTCCCTGTGTTTCCAGCTCTTCTCTGTACCAGTGTACATGCTCTGGTCTAGCCAGATTTGTAAAGTAGAATTGGGGTCATGATAGTGGGGGTGTGTGTGGGGAGGTGGGGGGAAGAAGCATTAAAGAACTAGAGGAAAGTTGTGCGCTTCAACACTTCAACAGTGCTACACTGAACCCTGACTGGCTCATCTCTTCCTTGTGACCCTCCTGTAAGGGGATGTCCAATTGACTACAGATGAGTTTTGGGTCTCCACTCTGCCCTCCCCCTCATTCACATCAATATGATTTTTGGTTTTGGATCTTTGATGCCTGATACCTGATTCCACCAACACTTTATGAACACACAGGCTGGTGTGCTTATTCCATGTGGGCTTTGTTGCTTCTCAGCTAGCTGGCTGCCCATTTATCTTTAAGCCCTTAAGACTACTGATGCTATAACTTTTGACAGCCAGGCACCATCAGCTTTCTTCACCATATTTGCCCATGTACCCATTTTGTCTTCAGCGATCATATCAGGGAAGGTGACCATCCCAGAATGCTGGGTTATAAAAACAAAGTGTTCTCCCATTTAGGGAGTACCTGAGTGGAAGCCCAATGTCCCTCTGCTGCCTTAATACTTAACAAATAAATAGATGTACATAGATGTATTTCCCTAATGTTATATACAAATTTATTTACATATGTACATACCTGTGTTTAGACCTCTATAAATGGCCTTTGCCTCCTAGTTCTTTCCTTTATTTCCTTTTACTTTCCTCTTGTCCCACTATCATGTTCGGCCTTCATTTGCATTTCAATAATTCCTCTTGGGTACATTGCCCTTGATCAAGCCCCCCAAGGCATACTATGCCCTCCTTGTCATCAATTTTAGATCGTGTTCCTTTGTCCCTGGGTTTGTTGGCACCCCTTCCCCCACCCTCCCTCTCCTGTGCCCACCCCCCCAAACCATCGCCCCGTTATTTTCTCGTGGGGATTGTTTATCCCACCTCTCTTGTCAAGATGGACATGCAGAGACAATAGTAAACACAAAAATAAGGCAAAACAAACCATAGCAATAAAAAATAAACAAAACAACAACAATAAGAAAAACCAACAGCAGAAAAAGAAAAGCCTATAAATAGTTCCAGGTCTGGCTATTGATCCTTTAAGAGTGTTTTCCAGGCAAATCTGATGGGGTGCCATGCCCTGGCTCCAAAGTCTATTTTTGGAATTCCGCAGGGACTTCATTGCTTTGCTCCCCTTGCTGCTCTGTTGCACATATTTAGTGTTTCGCCCTGGTGTGGTGGGGTCAGATTGGGCACATTTCCTGCACTGTGGCTTCAGTGTTGTCCCCCGTAGCGCTATGGGTCAGTGAGGGACGTCATGTCTTGTGGTGAGGCCGGTCCTACAGTACTCTCTGTGCATTGACCGCTCTAAGCTGGAATATGGACTTTGGGACTTGCTGGGCCACGGTTTTATTCCACATTCTCTCCTTCCCTCTTCATTTCCTTCTGATCAGAAGCACCCCTCTACCTGAGCTGCAGCTTCAGTGCTGTCTTCTGAAGTGCATTCTTCTGGAGGGGTGTGGGGAGCCCACATAGTTGGGATTGAGGGCGGCCTCACAAACTTCTCTGTTGGTTCCCTGCTTCATGCCAGGGTGTTGCATTCACATCTTGGTGCACCAGGTTGAAGTCTGGTCCCTATATAAACAATACCCTCCCCTTGAGTGGCTTAGTTCCCTATTCCCCTGAAGTATAAGGCTGTCTGTGATAGGATAATATCTATCTGCATGCAAAGAAACCCAGTCAATACAACTATTATTCAAATGTACACACCAACCACTCAAACTCATGATGAAAAACACTGGGTCAATTTTGCCAACATCTTCAGTCTAAAATTGATCAAATATGCAATCAAGGTGCAATGATAATTAATGATTATTAGAATGTAATAATTGGAAACAGAAAGGAGCAACAGTTGGAAAATATGCCCTTGATGATAGAAAGTGGGCTGGAGATTGCCTGGTAGAATTTTTCAAAACCAATTACTTCATTGCAAATGCTTTTTAAAACAAATACTAGACACGTGGAATTTGTCAGGTGGATTACACAGGAATCAAACTGACCACATCTGTGAGAAGAGACGACAGAAAAGCTCAACATCAGCAGCGAACAAGAGGCCAGCCACTGACCATGGAACAGACTGTGGAACTGCTAATCTAGAAGTTGAAGTTGAAGAAAATTCAAACAAGAGCCAAGAATGTTGAGAACATCTCAAGAATAGATTTGCTGTATTTGAAACCCCATGAAAGAAAGCCTGATGACCTATAGGAGGACATCAAGGACATCATACATGAAGAAAGCAAAAGGGCCGTTAAAGAGACAGGAAAGAAAGAAAAGATCAAAGTAGATGTGGAAGAGATTCTGAAACTTGATCTTGATCATAGAGTAGCTAAGGCAAATGAAAGAAATGAAGTCAGAGCTGAGAGACAATTTCTAAAGGAAGTTTGAGAAGACAAAGTAAAATGTAATGAAATATGCAAAGAACTGGATTTAGAGGGCTAAAAAGGGAAGCCTTAAAGAGCTAAAGAAAAATTCAAGTCCTGAGTTGAAATATTAAAATATTCTATGTTTTCAAGAAGGGAAAAAGGAGAAGAGCCTCCATTTGTAGCTATACCACATTGAGACAAGGATGCAATAAATCAACAGACCCTCCCCGGGACTGAGAGGAGAACCTGACTGGAAAATCAGGTGAAGACCAGGGGAGGGGAGCATCTACAGCAAAGTGTGGTGAAGAAAGCAGATGGTGCCCGGCTATCATTGGGCTAGTGTCTGAGTTCTTAAAGACTTGTATTCAAACAAGCAAGCATCTAAGTAAGGTGTCAACTACGTCCACATGAGAGAAGCACACCAGCCTGTGTGATCTAAAGATGACAATAACAAAATCCACATAAAACGAAGGGAAAAGTATTAGAGTTTAAATTGTGAACATCTAATTTGTAGGACAAATTAGGGAGGACAGAGGTAGCCCCAAATCTAACACTAGACTATCTCGTCAGACTAAGCCTCTGGCAGATCCCCTCTAGCCACCAGTAAGGGACTCCAATAGCTCTATGATCAGGCAAAGATTATTGTAAACTTGTTTATGGGGAATTGGACCATGGTATAATCTGATACTTGACCCAATCTGAATTTATTCTAGGCCCAAATATTTCTCACTTGTTCCATGACAGAAATGTATTCTCTGGCTTTTTAAATATTATTGGTGGTCTTTTCTTTCTTACTTTTAATTTTTATTGTTATCTTTATATTATTACTATTATTTTATTTTTGCTGCTTTGTTTTTTTATTGTTTCTATTGGGTTTCCTCATTTATGAAGCACAGAAGGGGTGAATGCATGAAGACAGTAATGGACACAATTGTTTCTTGGGGAGTAGGAGGGAGGAAAATTGAGAAGAAAACAATGAATGTGGGAAGGAGAAGGGAGCATTAGAACTGATTGTGATGATGTATAAACAACTCTTTTAAAAATCAATTTAACTAAGGAAGTGTATGATATTATATCAAGAAATGTGACCTAGTAGTACTATGGATAGAAGAGAAAGGACATATTGAGTTTATGTTAATGGTGGTGGAATAATTTGGGAAAAGTTATCAACAATGGTTGTACAACATGAAGAGTATAATCAATGGCTCTGAATTATACATGTAGAAGCTGTTGACTTGGAGAATGTTTTGTCATGTATAATTTTTGCCACAATTTTAAAAAGTAAAATATTGAATGATGCAGGAAGCATTACAAATAAGATGGAAGAAATACATAGTCAATGTGCCCAAAATAACTAGTTGATATCCCACCATTTCGAGCGGTAGCATATGAGCAAGAATGGATGGTACTAAAGGATGCAGATGCAGTGGCAGAAGGAGTTAGTGAAAAATGAGGCTCCAGGAATTGAGGGAATACCAAATGAAAGATTTTAACAAGCTGATGAAGCACTCATTCACCTATTACGCAATATCCAGAAAACAGATACCTGGCCAATTGATTGGAAGAGACCCAAATGTATGCCCATTCCAAACAAAGGTGACCCAACAGAATGAAGGAAGTATTGAACAAGATCCTCAATATCACATGTAAGTAAAATTGTACTGAAGGCCATTCAACAACGGTTGCATCAGTACATTCACTGGGGACCGCCAGAAATTCAGGCTGGATTCAGATGACGGGGAATGAGGGATATAATTACTAACACTAGATGGATCTTGGCTGGGAGCAGAGAGTACTAGAGAGACGCGTACTTGTGCTCTAGTGACAAAGCAAAGGCAGTTGACTGGGCGGATCATAGCACACTGTGAATAGCACTCACAGGAACGGAAATTTGAGAACAGTTCATTGTGCTCATGCAGAACCTAAACATGGGCCCAGAGGCAGTTGTTCAAAAAGAATGTTGAATTCTCAGTGGTTAAAAAAAATTACCAGGGGTATTTACAAAGGAATACAAGGGGTACCCAAATATCACCCAGATTTCTCCTACCCCAAAGCTATGTATTTAACTTTTTTTTTTTTTTACAGAACAACTTTTATACCTTCAAAGTCCACTCCAGTACACTTAATACATTTGTCAAATCTGTGATGCCCTTTGTGGAAACATTTTTCAAACTCATCTGTTTGGATGGCTGGCAGCACCTCCCTTCTTGTTTCTTTTTTTTTCTTCTTCTTCACCATCTCGTCTACATAATCAAATCACTGTCTTTTCATGCTCCTCTGCATTTTCAGAAACAAAAAAATAAAGTCGCAAAGAGCCAGGCCAGGTGAGAAAGGTGCGCGGGGTAAGAGAGGCGTGCTGCTTTTTGCCAAAACTGGCGCACTGAGATGGCTGCGTGAGCAGGTGCTTTTCATAGTGGCAAAACCAGTCCCCTCTGCCACAAGTCGGGCTTTTGTTGTTGCATATGGTTACGCAACCTTTTACGAAATTGTAAATAGAAAGCTTGATGAACAGTCTGACTTGGTGGAACAAACTCCAAATGCACTGCAAGTGGACATTTTTCTTGGTTCGGGAAGTTGATGGATCGTCCAGAATGAGGTTTTTCATTAATCAACATTTCACCTGTTTTGAAATGTGGAAAACACTTTTACACTTGAGCTTTTCCCCCAGTGCTGTCCTTGTACGCTGTGTTCAACATCACAGCAGATTCTGCAGCATGTTTTCCGCGCGGGAAACAAAACTTCACAGCCACGCTGTTCTCTGAAATCAGCCATCTATGAAGCAGACAACTAACAGAGAGGTCTTTGGGGCTGGCCCCAATCCAGCTACATCTATCTACCCCCTCCCCAGAAGACTGCACTACAGAGAACAGCACTAAATATACAGCCTGGGGAGCGGGAAGAGTCTGTCCAAGGAGCAAACTAAGAGGGAGGGAGGGAGAGAGAGACAGAGAGAGAGACAGAGAGAGAGAGACAGCATCCTGCCCACCAAGCCCTAAGGACAACATTCCTGCTCAGAGCAGCCAAGGCACAGAGAGGACTCTAGGGCTGGCCTCCACCACAAAACATGGCATCCCCTCACTAACCCTCAGCGCTGCAGGGGACAGCACTGGAGACACAATGCGGGAATTTTGCCTGGTCTGACCCCCCCACACCGGGGCAAAACACAAAGGGAGCCCAACAGAACAGCAAGAGGAACAAAGCAACGAAGTCCACAAGGAATTCTGAAAATAGACTTCAGACTCAGAAGGCAGGGCTTGGCACCTCATCAGACTTGATTGGAAAACATATGTTAGGGTCAGCAGGTAGACCTGGAACTATTTATAGCCCCTCCTCCCCCACCTTTTTTCCATTCTTATTTTTTTTTCATGTCTATCTATGTAAGATTGGCAAGATAAACAATCATAAGGTGAAAAAAATGGGACCAATCATTCCAGGGGGGCAGGGGTGAGGGTAAGGTGGGGGGAAGGGAAGGGTTAGCCAACAAACCCAGGGACAAGGGAACAACAAGAGATCTAAAATCCTTGGTGAGGAGGGTGTAGAACTCCTGGCGGGTTTTGATCAAGTGCAATATAGCTGAAAGGAATTACTGAGAGTCTAATGAAGGTGGAACATGATAGTGGGACAAACAGAAAGTAAAAAGAAATAGAGGAAAGAACTAGGAGACAAAAACATTTATAGAGGTATAAGCATAGGGAGATAGGTATATGTATATATGTTAAGTATCAAGGTAGCATATGGACATTGGGCCTCTACTCAAGTCCTCCCGCATTGCAAAAATACTTTTTTTTTCTAATAACCTGGCATTCTGTGATGCTCACCTACCCAACACAATTTCTGAAGTCAAAATGGGTGCATAAACAAATGTGGTAAAGAAAGCTGAGGGTGTGCAGATTTTAGAAGATGTAGCATCTTGGGTTTTACAGACTAGAAGTTAACAAGTGGCCATGTAGCAGGGAAACAATGGAGACCACATGGAAGAAGCACACCAGCCTGTGCAATTGTGAGGTGTTGAAAGACATCAGGCATCAGAAGATCCAAAACAGGCAATCATATTGATGTGAATGAGGGGGGAGGGAGGTCAGAGTGGAGACCCAAAGCCCATCTGTAGGCAGTTGGACATCCCCTCACAGAAGGGCCACAAGGAAGGGATGAGCCAGCCAGGACTCAAGCACCGAGGAAACACAACATTCCTTTAATTCTCTAATCTTTCCTCCCCTCACCCCCGACTATCATGACCTCAGTTTTACCTTACAAATCTGGCTAGACTGGAGTATGTACACTGGTACAGATAAGAGCTCCCAACACATGGAGTCCAGGACAGATAACCCCCTCAGGAGCAATAATGGGAGTAGCAATATGAGTGTAGGGGGAAGGTGAGGGAGAAGTAGGATAAAGGGGGAACTGATTGCAATGATTGACATATAACCACCCTCTGAAGGGATGGACAACAGAAATGTGAGTGAAGGGAGAAGTGGATGGTGTAATATATGAAAATAATAATAATTTATCAAGGGCTCACTAGGGTGGGAAGGTCGGGGAGGGAGGGAAAAAGGAGGAGCTGATACCAGGGCTCAAATAGAAAATGTTTTCAAAATTATGATGGCAACATATGTACAGGTGTACTTGATACAATTGATGTGTGGATGGTTATAAGAGTTGTAAGAGCTCCCGATAAAGTGATTTATTAAAATAAAAGAAAGAAAGAAGTTGGTCATCACACAAAAAAAATGAGGTTTGAGCAAAACTGCTTCCATGAAAAAAATTCACTATAACCAGAGAGAAGCTTCCCAAGTGATGCCGCTGGGTGCACTAACTCAGAGCTTGTTGCTGGATACTCGCCTACTGGGAAAAAATGCATACTACAAAAGCTCTGCTCTGCCCACTGCAATTCTGTTCTGTTTTATTTTGTTTTAGGGGATTTTTGTGGGTTACTACACGGTTGTAGTTTTCCACCATACTTTGTCAGTCAGTATGCTGAACCAATAACCCAAGAAGCTGGACTATATGAATAAATACGCTGCATCACGATTTGAGGAAGGTTTGCTTACCAACTGCAATATTTAGTTGACACAACCTTACTTGCTGAAAGTGAGAAACACTTGAAGCACTTGCTGATGAAGATTAAAAACCGCAGCTTCCATATGGATTGCAATTCAATATAATGAAAACCAAAATCCTCACAACGGGACCAATAGATAACATGATAAACAGAGAAAAGATGGACACTGCCAAGGATTTCAACTTGCTAAGATCCACGATCAGTGTTCATAGAAGCAGCCGTCAGGAAATTAAACTGCGTATTTCACTTGGCAAATCCACTGCACAAGAGCATGTTAAAGCGATGGAAACCAAGGTTGTCATTTTGAGCAACTAGGCACGCTTGTCCCAAGTCATGGTATTTTCAATCATGTCCTAAGTAGGTGAACGATGGACATCAAATAAGGAAGACCAAAGAAGAACTGATGCACTTGGCATATGGTGCTGGTGATGAATACTGAAAGTGCCATAGGTTTCCCGAAGAACAAACAGATCTGTATTTGAAGAAGGACAGCCAGAACACCCCTTAGAAGCAAGGACCGTGAGGCGTAGTCTCATGTGCCTTGGACATGTTCACAGGAGAGGCCCGTCCTTGAAAAGAACATCATATTTGGTAGAGGGGCACATGCAAAAAAGAGGAAGCCCTTTGATGAGATGGACTGGCCCTATGACTACAAAAATGAGCTCCATCAGAACAACAGTTGTGAAGATGGCACAGGACTGGGTAGGTTCCGTTCTGTTGGATGGAACAGCAATGGTATTCTACGCACAGCAAACTGGATAGCACCCAGCAGCCACAACATGGTAACACGAGATGCCTTCTCCCATTCTTGGTTCAACCAACCAACCAACCAATCAACCTTTTACTTAAATCAATAAGATAGTTGGGATTTGAGTTTGTGAAACACAAGCATGGATGTTTCCAGGCAAATTCAGAAGCTTGACCCCTTCGAATGAACAGTAAATCAGTCTCTTTGTACATAGGGAACTGCACAGGAAAGAGGATTGGAAAGCCCTGTTTTAGGTTTCCTCCTTTATGCATTTCAATGTTTCCAAACTGTCTGTTAGGTTATGTTTTATAATTAAATATGCATTCAAATGTGCACGTGCTTGTACAGGTATGTGCATATACACATGTGATGAAGATAGAAAGAAAGGGGTGGGCTCACAGGACCGGTCCTGTTGAGGTGAGTGATGGGAGACAGACTATTATTTCAGGCCCCACATGTTGGTAGAGGAAGTGGGCAGTTAGAGGGAATGAATAATGCCCTTCAACATCAACTGGCAGGATCTCAACTAAGGGCCCTGATGGAGTGACCTGAAGACAGGCCAGAACGGAGTGACCTGAAGACAGAGACTGGAGCATGGGAATTCAGGGGGACTTGAGGAGCTCTCAGAAGCCCCCAAACTGCTTGCAGAACTATGTGTCTAAATGTAGAGCTCTTAGGAGAGGGAAAGCCAGGGCCATTTCTGGGTCAGGTTGAGGGAAATGTAGTCTTGATGAAATTTTATTTTCAAGTACACAGTGATACATGAATTCATTCATTTTATTAGAAAATAATATTTCAAGGAGGCTGAAATTCCAACATTGGTTTGGGCAAATCTAGCTTCTAGCACAGATACCAAACTCATGCCATCACGTCAATGTTGACACATAGCAACCCTGTAGAGCAGGGTAGACCTTCCCCTGTGAGTTTCCAAGACTAACTCTTTATGGGAGTAGAAAGCCTCATCTTTCTCCTCTGGAGTGGCTGGTGGTTTCAAACTGTGGACCTTGCAATTGGCAGCCCAATTCATAACCACTACACCACCAGGGCTCCTCTAGCACAGCTAAGTGCCAGAATCTTAATGACTTCACTAAACAGAACCCATGGTCCTGGCTGGTGGGTAGCTCTTGCGAGGACAAAGGTTCAAGACCCCCAGCTCCTTCTATCTTTGGCTTCCACCATCTTCAACACCAGGACTCAGAGGTTGGCAAAGACCCAGAGGGCTGCTTATGAGAGGTTACAATGGGACAGGTCTGAAACTGACACCAATTCTTGGCCCATTTTCCATGGGCCAGACTAGTCACAGAGCTCCACTTGGTTCCATGTCAAGCTGGGAACTACAGTCTAATTGGTTACCATGCCGCAATAACCACATTGCTTCCCTCGTCTTTATGCTGAGCACAGCTTCCGGTAGCCCCAGGCAGCGCAGCTTCCAGTACACAGTGTGCTGCCTAAGACTGCCAGGCTCTTTGGTGACTCACCTGGAAAGTTTCTGGAAAATTCTTAGACGCTTATGGGAAAAGTAGGCAGGGAGCATTCAGGATGTAGTGACCAGCAAGGGCAAACAGTGAAGTCCGACAGAAGAATCCATTCTAGAGCCAGAAAATGCCTATTTCCAATGGTCTTAGGAAGTGAGACAATGCTCCTCTGTCCATCTTCAGCTGGGTCCACCCACATGCAGATACGTCCACCTATGAGTACCCGGCGTGAAGACTGTTACCCCTGCTACACCGTGCTATAAGACAATATTTCATTTATTTGTAACTAGAAATAAATATTTCACAAGATATAATTACATATTATTTTTGTGATTCATCACTATGCTTTCATGATATTCAATTTGCAACAATGGAAATACATCCTGCATATCAGATATTGACATGATGATTCATAATAGTAGCAAAAGGACAGTGATGAAGCAGCAACGAAAATAATTTTATGGTTGGGGGTCCCCACCACATGAGGACCTGTATGAAAGGGTCGCAGCCTGAGGAAGGTGGAGACCCACTGCTGTAGGATCTTAGCTCCTGTGTGTCTCTCCATGTACCTTCCAAGCTCTCACGAGTCCCTTCCAATGGGAAGTCAGAGTCCAAGGACACCTGGCTGACTCCAGGCACAGAGCAGGGCAGAGCTAGCCGAGAATGGATCAGGTAGGACAGATGGTGTTGTCAGACAAGGTGGACTAGACACCAGAGCACCTGGGGCAACAAGGGGCCACTTCAGGAGGTCATGGGGCAGACAGAAGGAATGCTCCCAGGAGGTGTCAGGAATTGGAAGATGAAAAATGGTACTTGCCTAGCTTGGAAGGTAAGGGGGAAAAAAACAGACGAAACGTCAAGCCATATTAGATGAGTGTTTCAAGTGCATGCAAATGAATGGCTTTGCTTCTTCCTTAATGAAGCTTGGCTTCATTAAGGTGATTGTATTCCGTCCATTGATAGGCTTCTTCCCGGTGGAGAAAATGAAAACCAAGAGTGTTTTTGTTGTGTGTTCTTTTGTGGAGGCAGCCGTCAGAGAGTGGTGGTGAGAGCCTCTGACGGAGAAGGAACAGGTTGTCTTTGTCAATACATTGCACCTCGCAAACCGCCGCAGACCACGGGATCGGAGCTAACTGGGATCTTCGTGCAGTCAGTCCTTTACCCGTCCAAGGAAGGAAGCTCTCTGCCCAAAGACTCCATCCTTGATGGGCATGGGAGAAGTCACACATACTTAAACAGCTCCCCAATTGTGTCTTGCAGGCCCACGATCCCCATATCCACCAGGTGCTTTGTAGTTGGCAAATCATTTTTCACCTACATTTTGCCATGTAAGCCTAACAGCCGGCCTGCTAGAGTGGGGCTTGTTGTCTCCAATCCACATTTAGAAGGACGGAAGCCAAAGCAGCCCACCCAGCTCATACAGTAGGCTGGCTTCTTCTGGAAGATAACTCGGAGATGGGGGGATGGAGGGGCCAGGCAGAGAAAGAGAAAAGGCAACAGGAGTGCCTTGATGAGCCAGTTGCCCCTGTGGACAGCTGGGGTTCAGTCCCATTGGAAAGCTTTGGGGGAAGATGTAAAATAGTCCTCAGAAAACGAGGTAGCCCTGCACACCTGTCCCAGAACCCCCTGCAATCCAGTCCATTCCAACTCACTGTGACAGTGGGTCTGCTTGGCAGGGTTTTTGAAACTAGGGATCTTTCTGGGAATAGACGGTCTTCTCTTGCTCCCCCGAGGGCGGTGGATCTCCACAGCTCATCATGGAGTTAGCAGCCCAACCTTCAAGCCACACACACACACCAGGCTTCTTGCATACCCAAGAGACTAGCTACCAGTCAAACCACAGGGAACACGAATGTTGATGAGGGCCCTGAGCATCGCGAAGGGGGAGGCAAGATACGGTGCCCTGTCTCCATTTCTCAAAACCAAAACCTGGGGTTTGCAGACTGTGGTGGGGTAAAGTGTCTTCACCTTTTCAGCCTTCGAGTGTATTCTGAAGATGACTGAGATTGTTTCCCTCACCACATCCTGGTCCTCATCCTCCACCTCCCTGCAACTATCCCACGGGGCAGATGGAGTAGAGGAGAGTTCACCCTCGGTAGGACAAACACGAGGAGGGCTGCTGACAGCAAAAACAAAAATTCAAGTTCAACAGACTGAACCCCAAACCAAACCCACTGTCATCCAGTTGATTGTGACCCACAGTGTCTCCACACAGGGTTTCCAAGGCGCATGCTCTCTATGGTTTCCTGAGGCTCGCTTAGTGGGTTTCAACTATCAACCTTGAGGTTAGCAGTTTAATGTTTTCCTGACAATGCCACCAGGGCTCCAAGATGGACAGAAATAGGAGCAAACTTTTACCCAAAACAACCCCCAAACCACGAATGAGTTTGTTTCCTAAAGTCTAACCAGCAAGTCTGGGAATGAGTCAGGGAGTTGCAGGCAGACTAGGGAGCATCCGTGGTCCAGTAGAGCGCCGTTTCTTGAGTGACTCATTTGCCTACTCTAAGCTCAAGTTTCTCCCCCAATATGTCTGCTATGTCAAGATTCTAATAATACCACGATTTATCTTCATTTTCAGGTTGTATTTTTACATACCTATGTGTCCCAAGACAGGGCACACCTGTGCTGAGAAGCTGCAACCCAAGGTCCCATCTATTGCTTCTAAATCTTTATTCAGAAGACCAGTTGGAAAAAGAGCTGAGGACAAAGAACAAGCCAGCCGTGCTAGAAATGGCATCGCTAGAGTTAACAGTCTTGGGTGCCCACAAAAGCAAGCAACATGTTAATATGACATTTACAAATCACCCCCAACTACTCCCTAATTAATGTATTGTGAGCCTTTTCTAAACTAACACACGCAGAAGTGGAGGGGAAACACTTATTTGTTTTGTTGCTAAGGAACCAATATAATGTGCATAGGGAAAAATCATTAGTACACTTAAGTTGAAACTCTATTTTTTTTTATGCCTGACAGATTTCAACCAAGGGCTCAAAGTCTCAAGCTTCATCCCTGCCCCGATTTTTTTAAGGGAGCAGCTCAAAGCAGCAACGTTGTTGTACCTAACGCTTAGGATTAACCAGAAATCCTGTAGCGCTTTATGTTTCGAATGGAGCCATGCTCGCTCACAAGGACTAACCCAGGGAAGGACACCATGCTGGGTAAAATAGGGTGCAACCCAAAGGGGGAGCCCCTGAAGGAGATGGGTTTGACACTGGCTTCAAAATGGGCTCAAAGTGCATCATTGTGAAGGTAGCGCAGGACCAGGCAGGGTTCTGTGTCATTGTACATCAGTTTGCTGTGAGTCAGAACCGGGGGACGGCACCAGTACCTAAGGGTGATTAGAATGGATCCATGGAAGTGGCTGGGGGCTCCCTTGGACACAGCATGGTGCACTAAACATACACCTGGATTTTGAATGAGTTAAACATACACGGGGATTTTTTGGTATGTAACAAAAGTGGCAGATGGTGTTGGGAAAAAAAGGCTAGCAATGGGGGGAAAGTGATTTCATTTTACTAAAAATGCAATTAAGAAAGCCTTCCTAAGTGTGATAGAAAACCCAGAATCTGTTAAACAAAAGGTCGATAAATGAGATTAGCTGATTGTTTTCATGCCCTCAATAAAGATGGTGATATTTTCACTTCTCCTTCCTTGGTGCTTCTCTCGGGATAATGGAAAGAGCACTGGCTGTGGAGTCAGTGAATTCATAAAAACGAAATCATGAAGGAGCTAGTTTGGCTAGATTTTAAAGCACATAATAAAGCTGCAGTAATTAAAACAGTATGGTTGTGACACAGAGCTAAATAGGTCTACCTGTGGAAAAAATATGAAGAGAAGTCAAGTAAACGTATATTGGGATTTTTTTATGTAACAAAGGTGGCAGATGGTGTTGGAAAAATGGGGACATTATGAAATGTTTCACTAATGTTTGCCTTTCAATGAATGATGGAGGTCTCAAGTGTCAAGCGCTAAAATGTGAACTCCTAAAAGTACTAAGAGAAAATCTAAGTGATTTTATTTTACTAAAAATGCAATTAAGAAAGCCTTTCTATGTGGGATAGAGCACCAGGGGCCTGCTCATCAAAAGGTTGATACATTTGACTGCAAAGAATAAAAATGTGTTGTGTGGCAAAAAAATAAAATAAAAGGACAAGCCACACACAAATAAATAGGCAAAAGACATGTCCATTTCTTGTCTTTAAAGACTACTAATGAATAATAAAAAATATGAATAGATGTTTAAGCATCTGTTTAAAAAAACATTCACAAAACCATGAACATTGATTAAAAATAAAAATAGATACAAATCAATAAAATAATAACAGATGGTTAAACTTATTAGTCATCTGGACAAATGTAAACAATAAGCTGCTATTTTTTTTCACTTACTACATCAGTAAAGATGAAAAGGTTGCCTAACCCCTGGAGTGACTGCCTTTGAAAATAGACATATTTTCAAATGCTGTTTGAAGAGCAAACATTTGTTACGAACTTAGTTGGAGTAACTTTGATAATACATATTAAATTTTAAAATAGATATACCCTTTGACCCGGGAGTTTTCTTTCCCAGAAGTTTCTTCTCTTATATATAAGCTCACCGGCTCCTCACTGCCATCGAGTCAATTCAGACTCTCCGTGACCCGGAAGCATACAGTGCAACTGCCCCTTCGGGTTCCTGAGGCTGGAAAGGAGAAGAAGGCTTCAACTCTCTCCTACGGAGCTGCTCCTGAGTACTAATTGCCAATCTTGGGTCCCCAAGTGTTTGCCACCAGGGCTCCTATAGAAACTCCTATGACTATATTATTCTGTGTGTATGAAGGTGTCCTGCAACCTTGTGTGCAGTGACCAGATCCTGCAAACAACTTAAATTCCTTTCAAAGGAGGCTGTTGCATACATTGATACAATGCAGTGCCTAGGTGACTCTAATAAATAAAATCAGAGAAGAGGGTTGGTAACTTGTGTGACACACAGATAACACACACCGGGTTCTTCATACAAAGCCCTGTGACATGGGTACCTTTGCTCTCCTCCCATTTTACAGATTAGAAATTTGAGTGAGTGAAAGAAGAGGCAACTTGTCCTAAGTTATCCAACTGACAAGTGGTAAAACAGGGCAGCCTGGCCACAGTACCATGCTCTAACCATTAGTTTGTTCTGTGTATCTACAAACACCAAGAGGAGCCAGAAAAAGCAAATTACAGAGCAGCACTGCCGAGAGTGGCAGGTTGGGGAGGGAGAGAGAAATATGCATCTGCATAGAAGTATCTGGAAGGCTGCGTAGGAAATTGCAGCTGGAGAGAGGGTGGGGAAGGAGGTGACTACTTTCCACTTGTTATTACCTGTTTATATATTTGCATACATTTAAAACCAACAGCATGTGGCAGCTACATAACCTGGTGTCAATTTGGGACTTAGAGGACTAAGAGTGAAGGGGTGGAGTCTAGTCTGTCAATGGGGTCATAACCAATGAGGTTTTGTGTGGGCCTGGCCTTCTCCTGAGAATTCTGGGAACTCCTGTATTTCCTCCTTGGGGGTGGGAGACACACTCTCTCTTGGTTCACTCCCTGAGAGATGCTCTTCTGACAAGACACATGGGGCTATGCTGATGGAGCCGGACCTCTAGAGCTGAAGGAACCACATGGAGACCCCTGCCAGCACTGATATGCCTACACCACCACTGGATCCACAAGACCTCCCATCCACTGAGCTGTGATCTTCCTGCAGTCTGCATCATTGCATGTGTTTCACGAGTCTAAAGAGGAATTTATAGACTGGTATTGGACATATGGGCTAATAACAGACTTATGGAATTAATCTGGACTGGGCTGGAATGTTTTCTCAATATTCAATTGCTCTTGTATGTAAACCTCTTACGTACACACATATACGTGTCGATGGATTTGTTTCTCTAGTCTACCCAGAGTAACACACAGCATGAATTACTCTACTGTCTATTGAAAAAGTAAGACAATAAAGTTGCTCAGAGCAAGATTACCACACAGATTTATTGCCATCACAGACTCATAGTGACCCTATAGAATGGAGCAGAATTCCCTGCAGGCACTTTCTAAGGTTGTAATCTTCTGACAACAGACTCCCACCTCTTTCTCTTAAAGAGCGAGTGGCTGGTGGGTTTGAATCACTGACCTCTCAGTAAGCAGCCAAGCACTGGGCCACAGGGAGAAGGTTCCCATATGCTGCCTCTTCTAGTTTCTCTCCCTGAAGACTTCTCATTCCCTTTCCTCTACTTTTGTCTTTCATCCGTTAGTGTCCACCCAGGGCAGAGGAACATCCTACTCAATTATACACCTCCCATGAGGGCTCAGCTGCAGTTCAGCAACCCGCCATGCCGGCATGTAGTCAAATCAGTGGGCCACAGTCCTCAAGTACCCTTGGAGTGGGGTGTTATAGATTGAGTTCTGTGTCCCAAGAATTTGTGTTGAATTCCTGACCCTTGGATCTGCCTAAAACAAAGCCAAACTCAATGCCATTGAGTCAATCCCAATGCATAGCAATCCTACAGGGCTGAGTAGAATTGTCCCTTTGGGGTTTTGAGGTTGGAATCTTTAAGGGACCAGAGTCTCATTTTTCTCTCAAGGATCAGATGATGGGTTTGAATTGCTGACTTTGTACTTAGCAGCCTAGTGCATAACCCACTATTCCACCAAAGCTCCCCTTCTTGTAGGTGTACATGTGATTAAATCTGTTGACCTTGAGGATAGTCAACAAGATTCCATCATGTAATTTACTGTGACACAACCAACCAATCAGTTGAGGTCACAGCCGTGCAGGGTGGATCCCCAAACCAGACCCCTGCTGAGTTACAAAAAGAGACACAGAGATGCATACCACACAGAGGAGTTGGGTGGGGAGCCAGAGACCAAGTGTGGAGGAACCAGGTGACTTACAAGGAAGACATCACAAACCTAAGACTCTGGTTTGGCTTTTTAGCCCAGCCCCTCAGCCCCCAAACTGTGAGAAAATAGATGCCTGGTTTTGTGGTTTATTTTTAAAAGTCAACCACCTGTGCTATTTCTGGCCCAGTGGCACTAGGAAACCAGGACACACAGACATGATCAACTCTGTGCTTTTTTCCAACCCATGGTCCACTGGATGCATCTAGCTTCAGCTCCTCCCCTGAGGCATGGACCCGGAGCTCCTTCCCTTGGTTCCCCCGATGGGAGATGGTCCACTGGTCCACTGGTGTGACTCACAATCACCTGTGCGCATGGTCTGAGGGCAGCTCTAGAGGGTGGTGAGTTGGCTTAGCAAGTGGAAAGAAAGGAAACGCTGATTCTAGCTTTTGCTCATTTCCATGGTGTAAATTCTTCCCCTCTGGCCAACTTTAAGCCAATGATGAGACACCATTGAAGGTGGGGTTGCAACGAGCTGCCCCCAGGACTGCTGTGCACGAGTGTCCTGCTTCTACCAACTACAACCTCCTGGAATCATTGATAACAGGACTAGAGAGCGCCTATCATTAGGAGGCGAGGCTATCTGAATCTATAGTCCCTTTGTTTTTCATATGATTTATTGAATTGCAAACCAGGGTGGCACAAGGCGTTTGCTATTGGCAGCTAATCTCAAGGCTGGCAGTTCAAACCCACCCCACAGCCTCGTGGACAAAAGGCCTGGTGTGCTGTTTCTCTAAAGATGCCAGCCAGCAAAGCCCATGGACACAGTAGCACTCTCTGCTATAGCTTAAGAATGTGTATTTGCTATCTCTGTCCTTAGCAGCATTCTGAGGGAACAGAGAATTACCGATGCTGGATTCTTATTTATACAATAGTTTTTTAAGCCATAAAATGCAAGGACTGGTTACGGACCATGGTCATCAAGTTCCTCCTGCCACATGCTTGGCACTGCACATTGTCTTGGGAAAAATTCACACAGCAGCCAGAAATCCTGTGTTAGCCCAAAAGACCCTAGTAAGTTAATGGCAATGCAGAGAGAAAACAGGCAGAAAGCAGGCCTTCAAAGAGGTGCCCCTATCAAAATGACTCCCTCTCCATAAATAACACAGGAGCAGATCTCTGCCTGACTTTTACAAGCATGATATATTGGACAGACCCTTCATCTCTCAGGGCTTCTGTCCATCCTCCCCTGAAAATCAGGGGTTCAGAGCAGAAGGTCAAAGAGGTCCTTCTGGTTCTGCCCCAAGTTCTGATTTGTGTCTCCTGGTGGGGCTTTAAGGGCCATATGCTGGCGGGAGAGGCTGCTCACAGCAGGAGCGGCAGTAAGGTGATGTCAACCGTGCAGCCCACAGAGGAGGTCAAGGGTCTGCCTGCATCCTCTGGCCCTTCTTTTTTGACCCGCGTTGATGCACTTGATCTTCAGGCGCCTTTCTCAGGCCAAGTACTTGGAGGAGATGAGAGTTTCTTCATGACCATGGTGCTTCCTTTTCTAGGTCTGCAGGAGTGAACGCTACCAAATAGAAGCCATACCATCAAGACTTAAAGTGAACAGTGTGCATGAACACAGCTGTCACACGCTGGGCTACGAACTGCAAAGCTCAGCAGTTCGAAACCAGCAGGGACTCTTTTTTTGGAGAAAAATAGGGCTTTCTACTCCAGTGAAAGTGAGAGCCACTAGGAGTGGTCTAGTTGGCTGTTGGCAGTAGCTCTGCGGAGGAAAGACTGAGCTTTCTACTCCTTAAACAGTTACAGTCTCAGAAGCCACACGGGGGTGGGAGGGGTCACTAGCACTCAAGGGCAAGGCGAGATGCCAGTGAAGAATTACAGTCTCAAAAACAAAAGACAAGAAAACAGTCTCAGAACCCCACAGGGGCAGTTCTACCCTGTCTTCTAGGGTCACTATGCGTCGGCATTGACTCAAGAGCAGTGAGTTTATTTGGTAGATTTTTGGCTACTCACTTACAGGGGGGTGTTGTCGATTCAAACTGGCACAGCAGGGCCACAAAAGAAAGGCCCAGGGATTTGCAAGAGACGTTGGGAAGATGCATGGAGATGCTTGCAAGAGGCGTCAGGAGACAGAGTGTGTCTAAACTGCTGAATGGAAAATTCACTTGCTTTGAAAACTTTCCCCCAAACCACAGTAACAAGTGGAAGCAGCAGCAGCTAATTTGGACTGGAAGCTCAGTGGGTAATACGTGTAGAGGGGCTGAGCCAGTCAGAAAGGAGGGTGAGAATGGGTACCCAACTGGGTGAATGTCGCCGGTGTCACCAACTGGAGCGAACAGAAGATGCTGGATGGGTGTATGCTTTGCTGTGTATATTTTCAAAACCAACAGCCACACAAACAAAAAGCCCCATGTTTTTTGGACAGGCTGCTTGCATGACTTAAATCAGGAGTCCGGGTTTCTTCTCACCCACCGTGGGCTCAGCAAACATTGAAAACCATCCGGCTTTTTCCCGCAGGCGGAGTCTTCATTTTGCGTCTCCCAAAGAAACGCCGGCATCTTACCACGCTGCTGATTTAAAACAGAGCCCTTTGCACAGACTGGGCATGAAAACCATTCTCTCTGGGCAGACGAACATAGTCGAAAATAGGATTATGATGACGGCCGCGCAATTCGGTGAATGCACTTGAAAAGCGGGGGGTTGTACGCGGCGGGCTGGTGAAGGGCACGCATCTCAGAAAGCTGCTTGGGCAAAGGGAAGAAGCAAAGGGAAGACAATCCCACTGAGCATCTCTGCTCTCCAACACGCCGGGCCACCTGATGGGGCTGGATGGCTGTTCCATGTAAAGAAAACCCCACTGACACGGAGACAGTGCCGACCCATCGGGACCAAGAGAGACGCCGCCGTGGGTTCCCGAAACTGTAACTCGTGATGGGAGCAGAAAGCCTGTCTTTCTCTCACAGAACGGCTGGAGGTTCCCAACTGCTAGAATATTTTCTTCTCCAAACCAAAATGAATAATAATAAACAACCAAACTCACCGCCATCAAGTCGATGCCAATTCTTTGTGGCTCTCTAGGATAGGGGAGACTTGCCCTGGTGCATTTCTGAGACCTGAACGCTTCACAGGAGGGGAAAGGCACGTCTTTCTCCCAGGTTATTTTATTTTGACGACAAAATAGAATGGATCCTAGAGTCGCAGGATATAAATGACTTCACGAATGTTTAGTTTGGTTTTTTTTTTGGGGGGGGGGGTGTTTAAAACCTTTCTAACACAGTAAAGCGGTCTCTGAAATGATTAGCTTAGACCTGTCTGTGCTTCATGCAATCACAACTTAGTTTCAGCTGTAACTGCGGACGAATCCAATCCCTTTACTGGAACCTTTCAGTATTTGTGTTGTGCTATTCCTGTCACTTAAATCAATTATCTCATTTTCTCTGGAGTTTCATCGCTCCCTGGTTTTCTGGGACAGGGAATTAGGGTCCAGGAAAACTTGACTGAGTCTGACGGGGAGACTCCCAGCTGCATCCGTCTACTCTCTGTCACCCACTGGCTCCTTGTCCTAGGAAAGTCGTGTTCTCTCCTTGGACCTCAGTTTCCTCATGCGACAAATGATATCTGGGAAACAGCTGCTTGGTCATTTGGACACTCCCTGATAACATTGTCCATGGCTGCAGCTCAGTCCTCACCCCTGAAATGGGGTTGGATTAAGGCGTTCATTTTATCTGAGAGCAGAAAAACAGTAACCAAGGAAGCAAAATATAAAAATGAAACGTTGCCCATGGAGTGGATTTTAACTCACGGCCATCCCACGGGTGTCAGAATAGCCCGTGTTCCACAGCATTTCCAATGGCTGCTCTTTCTGTTGATTGCCAAGCCTTTCTTCCAAGGCACTTCTTTTGTTTCTTCACCATCTAGGACATGATTTTATTTTATTTTTTTAAAGATCATTTTACTGGGGTCTCTTTTGCTTTGTTTCGGTAGCTGCCCTAATAAACCACAGAACTGTATTGTCTGTGACATCTCTAAGGGCCTTGCCATGAATTATAAAACCCAGCAGAGAAGTGGAGAGTCTTGGCAAGGATGGTTGGTGTCAGAATAGGGTGAAGAGGAATGGAGGGTGGAAGCATTTGGCAATAGGCCTTGGGCTGGTGTGGAGATGGATTCTCCTTTCCCTTTGTGTAGTCAAGGGGTCAGACAGGACCCTCAGGCCATTTCCTCAGCAGGACATTGCTTTGGTGAACTATGTTACACCAACTGAACTTAGTGTGCCCCAAGATCCCAGCCCTGAGCCCCAGGACCAAGGACTCGTTCCATCAAGGTGTTTGGTTATAACTAAGATATTTTTACAACCTTACCCCTTGAATATTTCATGTATACTTGATGCTGGAGCCCCAGCCGGGAGTCCCCCCCCCCATCAGACTCAGTCAGGTTTTCCTGGATCTTAATTCCCCATCCCAGAAAACCAGGGAGATATACATTGATAGGTATGTTTGTAGCAAAGATATAATTGCACCACTTGTAGGAAGCTTCTCTGCCCAATGAATAGATGTCCATGGGTTCCACTCCCTCTTCCCCAGGTCTCATAAAACTTTGTTGACTGATTTTCAGTCTGGAAGATCTGCTGATCATCAGAGCAACAACCAAGCTCCCAGTGGATGACAGGTGATGGCTGTGCATGAGGTACATTGGTTGGGAATTCTATATGGAAGGGGAAAGTGCTTCCACTGAACCACCAAGATCCCCCGCTATTAATAAGCCTATTATTTTTTCAAAATTCCTATACAATCTATTATGTGTACAATTCAATTTAGCACATATTTTTAGAAATAATACAGATACATTATTGATTCCGATGGGCAAATATTTTCTTACCAACACACATAAGAACCATAAGATGTGGCCCTTGGAAGCCCCTCCAGGGACATGGACTCACTTGGGAGAAGTGTAATCCTTTCTTCACTGCTATTTAAATCCTAAGGAGCCCTGGTGGTGTAGTGGTTACTCATTGGGCTGTGATCTGCATGGTTGGCAGTTCAAAAGCACCAGCAGCTCAGCAGGAGAAAGACTGGGCTTTCTACTTCCATAAACAGTTACAGTCTGGGAAAACCACAGGGGAGTCACCATTGACTCCATGGCAGTGAGTTTGGGTGATTGGAGTCTCCACAGGTGCCAGTATATTTTTAGCCCCACCTGTCTGCAGCAATCTCCCATTTTAGGAAGAAAAAAAAAAGGTCTGGGGTTCAGAGCCCTGAGCTCGGCCCTCCTTATTTCGATAGTCACTTTTAATGACGGTGAGTGAAGCTGCTTTTCCCTGCTTGTGGAAGTGATAACCATTGTTTTAACACTAAATTTCTCTAACTTAAAAAAAAATCACCCAACAACCTTACATTTGTTTGAATGAAAAATAGGCAAACCAGAGGACAGGAGCATGGGTACTGTGACTGCTAAGGGCTCAGCTGCTAACAGGAAGGTTGTCCGTTCCAACCCCCCATCCGCTCTTCAGGAGAAAGACCTGGCCATCTATTTCCACAGAGTTGAAAGTTTAGAAAGCCCTTTGTGGAAGTTCTCTTCTGCTAACCGGGGTTCTATGAGTTGAGATGGACCTAGCAGCACAGTGCGGGTGGGACTAGAATTTGGCAATAAATTCATAAAATGATACTCAAAGAAGTGATGTCTGGAACCCATGACTTCATCAGCATGGATCTGCTAAGGCAGCTGCTGTTTATCACTGGAAATCAGGAACGATGCCTACTCCATGCACCAATGAATGCCTGGTGAGCAGAAGCAGGGCACTGTCCGGCATAATGCTGGGGGTGAGTACGGTGGCATCAGTCAAATGAAGCCTTGCCAGAGGTTCAGGCCAGATTCCGAAGAGGATATGAAACAAGGGATATTATTGCTGATGAGAGATAGATCTTGGTTCAAAGTGGAGAATACCAGAAAAATGTTCATTTGCATTTTATAGACTATGCCAAGGTATTTGAGTAGGTAGATCATTATAAACTATGGGTAACTTTGAGAAGAATGGGAATTCCAGAACACTTGATTGTGCTCGTTCAGAACTTGTACATAGATCAAAGACCAGTTATGCTAAAAGAACAAGGGAATACTGAATAATTTCAAATTAGGAAAAGTATGTGGCAGGGTTGTATCTTCTCACCATACTTGTTGAACCTGTATGATAAGCAAATCATCAGAGAGTATGGATTATATGGAGAAGAATGCGGCATCAAGATTAGAAGACTTATTAACAACTTGAGATATGCAGATGGCACAACCTTGTTTGCTGAAAGCGAGGAGGACTTGAAGCACTTGCTGATGAAGAGCAAGGATTCCAGCCTTCCTTGTGAATTGTGATGCAATGTAATGAAGACCAAAATCCTCACAACTGGACAAAAAGGTAACATCATGATAAATGGAGAAAAAAAAATTGAAGTCTTGCTTGGCTCCACAATAAATGCTCATGGAAGCAGTCAAGAGGTCAAAAGAGGCATTGCATTGGGTAATTCTGTATAGAAACTATTTTCGAGTATTGAAAAGCAAGGGTGTTACTTTTAGGGTTAAAGTGTGTCTGACCCAAGTCATGGAATTTTTCAGTTGCCTCCAAAGCCTGTGAAAGCTGAACATTGAATAAGGAAGACAGAAGAATATATCCGGTGGAATTATGGTGCCAAAGAATTATATTGAAAGCACCGTGGCCTGCTAAAAGGACAAACTGATCTGTCTGGGAAGAAGTAAAGGCAGAATGCTCCTTAGAGGCAACAATGGTAAGACTTCATCTCACTTACTTTGGACGTGTGGTCAGGAGAGACCAGTCCCTGAAGAAGGACACCAGGCTTGGTAAAGCGGAGGGGCAGTGAAGAAGAGGCAGGCCCTCCAGGAGATGGATGGACACAGTGGCTGCAGCAATGGGCTCAGGCACAGGAACCATGTGGAGGCCATGCAGGGCCAGTCAGTATTTCATGCTGTTTGCATAGGGTTGCTGTCGGTCAGAACTAACTCCAGGACAGCTAACATCAACAACTGCTACTCAAAAACAAGCCCAAACTCACTGACATGGGGTTAAGTCCAGCTCACAGTGACTCTACATATAGGGCAGACTAGAATTGCCTTTCAGGATTCTGAGACTTTATGGGTTAGGTAGTTAGTTTATTGTGCCAACCTGGCCGATAAACACATGTGGAGTTAATTGAAGGGCAGAGAGATAAATGGCTCAGAGATCCTCACCTTTCTAGTTCTCGGGTCTCTTGCTTTCTGATGGTTGGACCAAGGTGCAGCTGCCTTAGCCAGTTCCCTGCTTCAGCTGGCAAGGCTCACTTCCTGCAAGACATCCCTGAGGAGAAGCCGCATGGACCTACCCTGATGCAGCCCTGGGTGCTGGAGCAGCCATGTGGAGACCCCTGCCAGCGCTGAGATGCTTACACGTGCACTGACTCGGCTTTCCTCCTGCAGTCGGCATCATTGTGTCTGTTTTGTGAGATGGAGGAGGACTTTGTGGATTGGTATTGGACATATGAGTTAATGCTGGACTTGTGAGCCTGGGCAGCACTGGGTTGAGCTGTTTTCTTGATGTTCATTTAACCTTTATGTAAACTCTCTCTTATACATATGAATTTCTGTGGATTTGTTTCTCTAAAGTACCCAGCCTAACACAATGGGAGTCAACAACCTCAACTTCCTCCCGTGGCTCAGCTAGCAGGTTTGAGTCACTGATCCACTCGTATTTCACAGTTCACTACACTGGCCCATCACCAGGGCTCCTTCTATTTTTCTGAAAACCAAAACATGCAACAAGCAACAACAACAAATCCGAACTCAGTGCCCTGAGTCTATTTCAACTCACAGTGGCCGTACAGGACAGGGCAGAGCGCCGTTGTGGATTTCTCAGACTGTTAATCTCTATGGGAGTTGGAAGCCTCTTTTATCTCCCACACAGAGACTTGCAGTTTGAAATTGCTAACTTTGCAGTTAGTGGTCTACCACCTAACCCACTGCACCACCAGGGCTCCTGACTTGGTAACTGGACTGATTGCCAGCCTGAAGTTGGCCCAGATAATTGAGTTTGACGTTATTCCTGCTCTATTAGTATGAGAGGCACTTCTAAAAGATCGGCATAACATTTCTCATTTCAACACTCGGAGCACTGACAACCAGCTCTTCTCCATAATCTGAAAACAAACAATCAAACAAACAAACAAACAAAAGTGATTCCAATGTCTGTTTTTCAACTTTACTGATGGCAGTAGGAACCATCTGCACATCTACAGACATGCTGGTTGACACCTCTGACCCCAGAGAGGCTGGCCAATTAGGCCAAATGGATCCTCATGTCTCCAATGATCAATTCCAAATCCTGGAAAGATGTTTCTAGAAGAGCATGGGAAGGGGCCAGGGGCTGGCTCTCCAGCTCTCAGGGCTGAGCCATTGTTGGAGACCAATTAGCATCACTGGTGGTCCCCCCGCCCCACCCCACCTCCCGAGGCTTACACAGCCAGACTGGGAGCATCTGCTGTCCGTTTTTCATTTTGTTCCCATTTTGAACAATTTGGTTTCTAAGCTCCGTTTCCTTGTGGCTTCCTGGCGCTCTGATGACAAACCACGATGCTTTGTTCCTGTCCTCTCGGGCCCTGAAGGGCACTGGAGAACACTCAAAATTTGTTTCTAATTTTGCATCTGCCCAAACATTCCTGGGGTAACAATACAAGCCTATAAAAATAGGATGCACAAGCCCTCTAATTCCACAAAATAAACAAATCCAAATGGAAATCAAACACAGTCCTGGAGAAGGCAGCAGAAATAGTTCTGCACCCACCCCTCCTTTCCTCAGCTGGTGAAGACTGGGGTCTGAGTGAGGCACTGGTATTGCAGATGAATCTCAGCACTTACCACAGAGTCAGGGCTGGTGCCAGTAAAGAGACGCGCAGGGGGCTCTGCTTCTTGGGTTTGTGTGTTGTCAGCTAAATGTTCCTCAAGACGGGTTAAGGGGATGTGGATCCAAAGTCCTCACTTGTCTTAGGAGCTTTCGTTTTGTCTCCCTCCTCACATTAATCTCTGCTGCTAGCCATGTTGGGCCCACATAGACACAGCAGAATCATCTTCCCCTCGTAATTTCTCTCGCGTCCGGGGCAACTTTGAGTTCTGGATTCCTGAAACTTGGCCAAGGTGACGTCATTCAATCTATAATGAAAACAGTGTCACTGTGAGAATTAATTAATTATGGTGGAATTAAGTTAAATCCTTTATGATATACCATTAAGCACCCAGGCTGGCTGGCTTGCAGCAGCCCGAGCCGAGCGCATTCAAATCCCCAAAGAGGGAAACAAGTCCCAGCTATCCAACCTCACAGATGCTTAGGCAACGTTCAAAGTCAAGTTCTCTTAACGATTCAAAATATTTCTGTCTCGTGGTATTTAAGCCTCTGAAGAGTTCTTAGACGTTGCTGTGACCAAATACCCTCTGGTTTATATGACATCGCTGCCAGAGGGAGCGAGTTTACTGCGGATATGGGCATTATGCGTCTTTATAAATGTTTTTGCCATTTTGCTCAGTTCCTACAACAGTCAAAAAGCACAAAATCGCCCTGACGTTCCATTCATCCCGCAAATGTCATCAGATCCCATCCTGATATGATAAAAGGGTGGAGCCAGAGTTTGCAGTAACTTGGTCAAGATGGCCAGGGAGATTCTAAAGTCCAGCTTCACCACGTCATGACCGAATGACTTATTTTGTTAATAGAGAACTGAATAAATGGACTCGATTCCCCGTCTTCTACGATGTGGCAGTTGAATCAGAGATGTAGCACTGTGTACAACTCTCGCCCCTGGAACATGAGCAGCAAGCGGGGAGCTGTCTGCTATTCGCTGGGCTCTTTGATGGCTTCTGAGACCATGCTCCTGCTGGATCCGGGCCAGAGTCCGCTCCCTCGCTGTGTCCCACTCAGCACAGGCTTATATCTAGGATTTGATTTCTTAGAGGGTTTGGTTTCTTAGAGATAAATACTACCAAGAAAACCTGTTTTATTTTTAAGGAAGTTTACCAAACAAACAACCATAACATGAACAATGAAAACACTGAGATCGCGTTCATTCCCACGCAAATGAGCGTTCAAAGCAGAGTAGAGTGGTCCAGGAGCTTCCAGGGCTGGAATCTGCATGGAAGCAGGCTGCCGAATCTCCCGGGGGAGCAGCTGGGGAGCCAAGTCCTTGACTGTTTGGGTTAGCACCCGAGCCTTTGACTGTGGTGCCAACAGGGCTCCTTCAGAGAAAAGCCACTGCTTAGAAAATTAGGTCATTTCAGAACATCCTCAGAAGATAACGGAAGATTCTCAATTTGTGTTCCAGGCATCTTGCCTCTGACACATGGCTGTTAGGTGACAAATGGAAATTTCCTGAGCTGCGTAGAACCACTCGACAATAGGCAGGGTATAGTTTCTGCTAGAAGCTGGCTGTAAAAAAAAAGTTGTTCCAATCACGCTCAGTCATTAATGTTGACGACCCAGCTCTTTGTCTGCAGAGCTAGGGGATGAAATACCATCATAGCTCAGGCTCTTGTTGTTGTCTGTCTCACACACACACACACACACACACACACACAAAAGAGGAGGTATTTGTTTTAAAAGAAGTGGCACCCGTTAAAACAACTATCGCCCTAAACCTCTAGAAAAACAAAAAGCCTTTCGAAGCCTGGCCAATGACCTGCTTCCTTTATACAATATTGATAGGACAACCCCAGGAGAAACAAAGGAATTCTGGTGGTGCCGGTTTCTTTGTGATGGGATTTAGCCGGGATCGAGGAAAGCCTGTATTTATTTTTATTTATTTAAAATGCATATCCTGCCTGCTTCTCAGAAGGTGGCTTACACAAATAAAACATACCTGCACAAACCATGCGCATTAACACTAGGGTAGGCATAAAAGTTAATTTTTTAGAAAGAAAAATAACCCGCATTGCTAGTCTTGGCAAATACAGTTCTAACAAACGAACAGTAGAGGTAGCACCCTGTTTAAGGAGTGAGCAGGATAAAAACAGCTGACACCCATAAGGGTCCCATTCTAATGGGTGTGTGTTCATATCGTCATGTTGTAAAATTCTCATTGTCACCACCAGGGCCGCTCAGGGAGCTGGGCACTCAAATAATAACGCAGCCTTTGGGGACTGCGTTCTCAGAAGCCGTGTCTCATGCAGCATTCGGTTCATGTCTATTTGAAATACCGGGGTGCACCACACAATGGAAGTTTGGGCGAAGTGTGGCCACTTCTGTGTCCATGACCCATAAAGTTACAGCAGAGTTCTGAAGCCCCAGTCATAGAACAGAGCATACCAATGTAACTGGATGCAGCACAGGCAACAGCTTCTCCCACGCAACGACAAAGTGGTTGTGCTGACAAGTGGATAATGGTCCCGTAATAAGCACGGCTAGCCCCTGGGTTAGGAACAAGTTTGGTTCCTAAGTCTGTCTGTAAGTCTAGTCTGCATGCGAACTGGACGTTAGACACACTTACCGGATAGCAGTTAGTCAATTGTTTGTCTTAGTATTAAATAGTATCAATTAGTGTATTTTGATGTGACAGATAAACATTTCCAGATGCATTAAAATATCTTTGTAACGTACTCGATAGCACAGTCATAATAATTGTAGTATTTGGATATGTATCGCAAAGTAGCACCCATTTGTTAAAGCAAGCCATTGTATGTGCCTTGGGTTTTTAATGTAGTAGGCTTTTCAGGGACTGGTTTGTAACTATGAGTTGAATGTAAGTTGGATGTTCATGCCTCGGGGACCACCTGTAACCTGTAATCCAGTCGGTGTTCGCACTACGTTCAGATCACGTGATGTCCTCTTTCACAGAAGGCGTGGGTGCTGTTAAGCTCGGTGGGATTGCACCTAGAAAACTTGTTCACCTTCTTCCTTTAAGAAACTGCTTACGAAGCGTCTCTGCCAGTCAGGAGCTGCTCTCTTTTTGGGGTCTATTATCCTTAATAAGAGAAATCAGTACAAGAAGCACAATTTCCCCCTAAATTGAATCTTACTCCAGGGACCTTGAGCCCCAGTTACCTAGCTCCGATACCAGTGAGGTGCCCTGACTCTGGCTATCTCTGAGAGGCCTCTGCAGAGACCATCTGGGCGCCTCTCCAGTTTGCAGAAAATAGAAACCCAAAACCAAAGGGCTCCCTCTCTCCTTTCCTGACATGTTCCTTAAAGTCTTGTCACCTTTAGAAGAGCCCCTGGAGCTATAATCGTGCATTTTCCCTGGTGTGAAGAAAGGACCAGGCAGCTGCTTCCACTACAAATGGCCAGGCCCTCAATCAACATCACCATAAATGTGACATGCGAATATTAAATCCAAATATTTTATTAGTGCAGATAAATATGATTTGTAAAAAGAGTCAAATTAACAATCCATTACATACTAATGGGCTCTAATCAATAAGTTTAATTTGACTAAAAGGAGAAGGGCGGGGGAGAAAAAGACTCAATTACCTCCAAATGATGCCATTTCAAATTATAAAGGTTACCGACTTCGACAACTTTTAGCTCTGTTCCGACTCAGGTCTGACGGTCCCCGGACTGTATGAGGTATGTTTACAGCAAGCCTCTTTGTCTGTGGTTCACACACTCGTTCGCTGCTCCCGATTCATTGTCTTCAGGGACATCAATGCAGGGAATAATGAAAACAAACAGGCAGCCACAAGCCAAAAAGAACAAAATGCTTTCAAATGTCATCTTTGCCTCAGATTAGGCTCCTGTACGTCAGAAGATGCACACGAAATGAAATCTCATTCGCTCCTCGACCTAATTCTTTCTCCTTCCATTCTTCCTTCTCCTGTGCTGGGCTCAATTGCGTGTGTTTCCTCTTGCCCTCGGCTCTCTCAAATGCAGAGGTCTAGGCAGTAGCCCAGTGGCGCACAGGGCGAGTGTTTTGGTGGTCACTGGAGTTTAATATTCCTCAAGTTCTATCCTTCTCTTTTCCCTTCTTCCTGATGAGCAATTAGGATGAGCTGCTTCCTGTGCAAGGAGTCCTGATGGTGGAGTGGTTACACATGGGGCTGTGACTCACAAGGTCAGCAGTTCAAATCCACCAGGTGCTCCTCGGGAGAAAGATGAGGCTTTCTAGTCCCATAAAGAGTTGCAGTCTTGGGAACCCATAGAGGCAGTTCCACTCTGTCTTACAGGGTCTCTCTGAGTCAGTATGGACTGAATGGCAGTGAGTTTGGTTGGCTCCTGCGGTTACTCATATCAGTTAGGACTAGGTCCAGGCTCCCGGATAACTGGAGTGGACATCAACTCCTCTAGAGACCACAGCCTCACTCAGCCAGGGGAGAAAACCAGGACAGTGGCTGTGGGTTGATCCTGACTTGGGGTGGAAAATTGTGCTCCGTGGGGTTTTCAGTGGCTGATTTTTCAGACGGGGGTCACCAGGTCTTGCTTCTGAGGCACCTCTCGGTGGACCCAAACCACTGATCTTTCAGTTGAAGGGCATTAACCATTTGCACCACGGTGGAAGAATCAAGGTAGTAAAACTCTGCTTCCTCTGTTTGCTACGGAGCCCTCGTAGCGAAGTAAGCTAAGGTTTAGGCTGCTAACCAGAAGGTCAGGCATTCGAATCCACCCAGCAATCCTCAGGAGAGAGGTGAGAGGTGCAGTCTTAGAAGCCCACAGGAGCCGTTACACCCTATCCTCTAGGGTCGCTGTGAGCTAGTCTCCACTTGATGGCAGTGGGTTTGGGTATCTGGTTTCAGGTTCTGTTGTTTAAGGCTCTATAGATTCCATGGGTTCCCTGCTCCTCAGAGCAATTTGACCTAAGCTGGGAGGGTCCTCAGATCATGAAATGTGCTGTCTTTCCCTCGGTTTATTTCAGCCTCTTTTTTCTGCCACCCTTGTGGCAGGATAGAGAATCCTGATCAAGAAAGAGACAGCACCTCAGGCCGGGGCAGCTGCCTGTCCAGACGGCATCTGCACACATCAGTAATCCCTGTGTCAGCCTGCTCCCTAGCGTCGCTGGCCCAGCCCAGCACCTGACAGCAGTGATCCGAGCGGCCGGCCGCTGCTCACCGCTGGCTGTGAGCAGCGGCTCCCAGCTCCACAGCCCGGCCCTCACACAGAAGAGGAACAAAGCCTAGCGGACTATCTTGCTATCTTCTGGGTGGCAAGGAAATCTCAATTATACACCCAAGGGATGTGGTTTGTGAAAAACTAGAAAGAATGCTTAAATTGTATACGTAAATTGTTTTGTTTTACAAGCTGGGCTAAATCAGCACATTTGCGGCCCATATTTATCTGATCCACTCCATACGACTTCTTTTGAATGCGTGCCATTGATGTGGGGTGGATGCCTATGCAAAACATAACCGAGCCCCTAAATTCAATTAGGGCATTAGGGGGGCAAATGGAAATTTGGCTTTGGGGTTAGTCATGACTGCTGAGAACTTCTCGGAATAGTTCCTTGGCTGTAACTGAAGATTGAAATCGAAGGATACAATTTCCAACGGATGCTGACGAGTCAGCCGGGGCAAGCCCTTTTAAGCACAAGATGGCAGATGAAACGCCCTTCTTTCATCTGATGGCTATAGCCCACGGATGATTGTGTCCCATCTCTTCTTTGTGTGGCACCCGCCGCTCTTCCACGTCCCCAAGCTTGGCACACTCAGCTCACGTTGTTGGATTGGATGTAGCCTTAATTAAGGTTTTCGATTCTCGTGATAAAAAAAAAAGCTGGACCTACATAATTTCACGGAGTACGCCATAATTTAGGGAAAAATCACCCCCTAGGGGAAAGCCTGGAAAGCAAGTGTCTTTTATATGTATGCAACTCTGACCAGCAGCGTCCACGCAGGGAGTGCCGCTGATGGAGAGGGCTTGAATTGTCTATGTGAACGGTTTGGTGTGACAAGTGGGGTGACTCACAGCTGGAGGTCACAGCAATGAGAAAAGTTTGAGATGGTCTGGGAACCGAGGAGAGGATAATCTCCTGGCTTTGACAGTGGGCTGTTGAACCCTAATTGTTGATAACAGCCATCAAGTGGCCGAGGGGCTCCCTGTCGATCAATGTGGAACTCCCCCATCCAGAAAGCCCCGCTCCAGCCGGCACTGGTGGCAAGATAATGAACAGCCCCCCCTGAGTTATAGATCCCCAGCTAAGGGTAACAGTACATAATGGAAGTCAAGGTCACCCATAATACAGTAGCTTCTATAACAAAGGGGATGATGACTGCAATTACCGTCTGCTTGGAAAGATTTTATACGTTTTCATCATTTTAATTCTTGAAATCTTCCTCTTGCCGGTAAAGTTGGAACTCTCCGGATTTATGGTGGAGGGGTGACAGCTTCTCCCACCGCCTCACCAAGGTTTTCTGCTTGGAGCTGAGTGAAGGTGGGAACCCCACATCTAAGAGAGCCATTCAAAATCTCCACCAGCTTTTTTTAGGGGGTGTACTTTTTTTTCTGTGCAGGAAATGCAGGATTGGTCAATCTACAGACAGTAACTGAATGAAAGGCTTCTTAGGGACATAGCCGGAGAGGTTACGGGGACAGGGGGAGCTAATCACAAAGTCTACATGAAAGAAGCAAACGTTTTAAAATTGATGGTGGTGATGATTGTACAACTCTTTCTAATGTGACTGAACTGCTGAATTGTATGCCACGTGAAATACATGCCAATAAAATTGATAAAAACTAAACAAAGCAAAACCTTCACAAGTTAGACATGCCTCCTTAATATTGTCCTTTCGTGTGATACATAAAGGGGTCTTGGTGGCGTAATGGTTAAATACTCAGCTACCGGCTGAAAGGTCAGTGGTTCGAGCCTACCAGCAGCTCCTAAGGAGAGAAGACACCTGCTCCCATCGTGATGAACTAAGAAACCCAATCCATGACTGCTAAGTCCATTTCAGCTCACAGTGACCCACCAAGGCAGAGGAGAAGCGCCGCCTCTTCCTCCACGGAGTGGCCGAGTGGGCTGGAACTGGCCATCTTTCGGTTACGTAGAAGGTCATACCGAATATCCTAAAACTCACTCATAGCCCACCACATGTGGAATATACGCACACGTGCACACACAGACTATCACCCTACCTACAGTTGTCTGAAAACAGGAACGACTTTTGTCGTTTGGTGATTTATTTTCAATTGATAGTGCTCTTTGTCCCCTTTGGAGCCAGTGGCCCCGGGGCCGACCCCCAGGTCCCACACCCTGTCAGAGACCTTTGGAGGGCGGGCCGCTGGGCCCTTTGCCTGTGAGCTCAATGAAGACAACAGCCCTGTTTGCAAAGGCATCAGTTTCACTCCCATTTTACTGGAAAAAACTCCCATTCCTGTCCTGAAAGAAAGAAAGAAACAAAACAAACAGTTTTAAGGGTGCTTCTAAATAAAGCGTTCGGATCTAAGAGCCATGCTTCAAGTGCTGGAATGCCCCACTCAGAACAGGTTGGGCGCTGCAGGGCTGTGGGGAGAGGCATGTGCATGGTGACCGCGCCACCCGGGAAATCGTCCCCACGACCTGGAGGGTCTGGTCGTTTTTCTGCTCTGGACAAAAGATCAAGCAGACGCAATTCATCTTTGGGGAATGATGACATCGTCATTGTCTGCATAGCAGGGCTGTAATTAAACACCCGAAATAGGACAACTGGGAATGGACAAAGAGGCGCAGGGAGGGGCAGGGAGACAGAGTCCTGGTGAGAGGCCGGAGCAAAGATAGTCCATGCGCCGATGAGGTCACCCTGGGATGGAAAATAGATGAAGCTGACCGGAGGGAGGGAGGGAGGCCCAGGGAGTTGCTTCAAGTCTAGAGCCACGCTCAGATGCCACCTTCTCTTGGCAGGCCTCCAGGATGCCTCCTAGCAGAATCATCCAGGTCTCACCACATGTGGCCTCGATTTGGACTCAGGGCACCCCGTGTATGTCTGTGTAAAACTGCTCCATCGAGTTTTCACTGGTTGAGTTTTGGGAGAGTAGATTGCCAGGCCTTTCTTCCAATGCACTGCTAATAATCCTGGGTGTGTGCTAAGCATTTCCTGTGACGTTATACCTGTCAGCATTGACTCAATTTGACTCATGGTGTTCCCTGTCATCGAGTCAGTCTGACTCTTTGCAGGCTTTGTGATGCCGCTGTAAATGTTTACCGGAGCCCGTCTTCAAAGGCTGGTGGCTTCTGAACCACTGAACTTGCAGTTAACAGTCTACTGCTTGCCCAACAGCAAATAAGACTTTCCAAAGTGCTTTCAGCTAATTTCTAAATTCTTAGAAATGTGTGTTCAAATGTTTGCTAATAAAGCTTCAGAAATTGCTTCTCTACGTAAAACTTTCTAACTCTTTACAATTTTGTAAACTAATTCTCAAATACGGACTTGCTGAGTCAAAGGGCGTGCATATTCAGAAAGCTTTTGAAACAAATCATCACATTACGCTCATGAAAAACCAGCATACTTCCCCACCCATCGAGGACTGCATGTCTGTGAACGCCTTCACCCACCTTCAGATTATTGCTTTAAAAAGCCTTCACCTTTAAAATGTATCATCTAATAAAGACCGTGTACCTTCCTGTTTAAAATTACATTTCATTGATGGCTTTGAAGAGCGTGTTTTGGTATGTCTTCATTTGGGATTGTTGGGGGAAAGCCTTTCTTCCCGGTTATTTGTCTTAACACAATGGATTCATAAGGGAAGAACACACTCAGTGCTTCTGAAAATGAAAGAACTCAAGAAGAAAACTCAAGCCTTGAGTTGCAATATTGTAAGATCCTATTGGGAAAATATCGAACGATGCACAAAGCACCCAGAGAAGATGGAAAGGATAAGTAGTCATTGGACCAAAAAGAACTAGTTGACATTCCACCATGTCAGCAGGTAGCATATGAGCAAGAACCAATGGTGCTTAATGTTTGAACTGCAAAACAGGGCTCCAGGAATTGGTGGAATTCCCATTGAAATGTTTCAGCAAGCTGAAGAAGCACTGGAAGCACTCACTCGTCTATGCCAGGGAATCTGGAAACTAGCTACTTGTCCAATAGACTGGAAGAGACCCGTCTGTGTTTGTGCCCATTCCAAAGAATGGTGACCCAACCGAATGCTCAAACAAATAGAACAATATCATTAATAGCACACACAGCAAGGTTCTGCTTAACCTTTAGAGCAGTACATTGACAGGAGACTTCCAGAGGTCCAAGCCAGAGTCAAGAGGCAGTGGAACAAGTGACATCATTGCTGATGTCAGACAGATCTTGGCACAAAGCAGAGACTACCAGAAAGCTGCTTACTTGCGTTTTATAGACTACGCCAAAGCCTTCGACTGTGTGGTTGAGCCATCGTGAACCGTGGATAACCTTCGGGAGAATGGGAATTCTGAAACATTTCACTGTGTTTATGTAGAATTTGTACCCGGATCAGGGAGCCGTTGTGCTACTAGAACAAGGGACTACTGCGTGGTTCAAAATCAGGAAAGGTGTACAGCAGAATTATGTCCTTTCATCATATTTGCTCAGTCTGTGTGCTGAGCAGACCCCCAAAGCTGGATGATATGAAAAAGAATGTGACATCCAGATTGGACTTTTAACAACCTGAGATACATGAACGACACAAACGCGCTTGCTGAAAGGGAGGAGGACATGAAGCACTTGCTGATGAAGATCAAGGATTTCCGTTCTCGGTATGGATTACAACCCAAATCATTGCAACTGGACCCGTAGGTCCCATCATGAGCAATGGAGGAAAGGTTGAAGTTGTCAAGAACATTGTCTTACCTGTGTGCTTGGAAGCAGCAGTCACGAAAGCAGGTGAGGCATTGCGTTAGGTCAATCTGCTGCACAAGACCTTTTGAGACTATTGAAAAACAAAGATGGTGCTTTGAGGACTAAGGTGCACCTGACCCAAGCCAAGATATTCTCAATTGCCTTACATGCGCGTGGAAGTTGGCTATTAGATAAAGAAGACTGAAGAAGAATCATTGTATTGGAATTGTGGTGCTGGAGATAATATTGAAAGTACCACGGACTAGTAAAAGGACAAACTGATCTAGCTTGGAAGCACTACGTATGTTTTCCTTGCATACATTGGGCATATTGTCCAGAGAGACCCATTCCTGGAGAGGACCATCATGTTTGGTAAGGTGGAAGGGCATCAACAAAGATAAAAGTCTTTAAGGAGATGGATTGACGCGGTGACCGCAAGAGTGGGCTCAAGTGTGGAACAATTGTGAGGAGGGGCATGGGTTCGTCCTGGTAGACTAAGAAATCCAGGGAGACTCATATGTGTGTAAGAAAGAGCTTTACTTAAAGAGTAATTGTACATTAAGAAAACATCCCAATACTTACCTGGCAGGGGAGACACCATGATCACGAAGGTGGTTTTCCCAGGGCGAGGCTGATCCATTGCACTCCGAATGTGCAAACCCCTGTGATTTCCCCAAATGTGGGAAACTCAACTGCACAATTTACGAGAGTGGGGGGTTGTGTTCACGCTTTCCCCTGGGAAACAACAACAACAAAAAACTTCCCAGCCCAGTTCAGATCAAGTCCATAAGTCTGATATTAGCCCATATGTCCCATACCAATCTATTAAGTCCTCTTCAGACTCACAAAACACACACAATGATGCTGAATGCAAGAAGATCACAGGCTAGTAGGTGGGAAGTCTTGTGGATCCAGTGGTGTTGTAAGTATCTCAGCGCTGGCAGGGGTCTCCACGTGGCTCCTCCAGCTCAGGGCACTAGCAAAGCTCCATGTATGTTGTCAGCCGCAATGTTTCCCAGAGAGTGAGTCTGTGTCCTGTGTCTGTATCCTCCCTGCAGCGAGCTATTTTATCTCTTTAGCACCTCCAAATGAGGTCATCAAGCTGCAATCTGACTGACAGGCTAAACACCGCCCCTTGACTCTTAAGTCTCAAATTGACAACAGACTATAAAGCTACCACAGGACTGGGCAGTGTTGTGCTCTGCTGTGGATAGGTTCTCTACAGATGGGAACTGACTCAATGGTACCTAACAGCAACAACCAAATGGATTTGTATACGTAGATGCCCTGGGGGTGCAGTGGTGATGTGTTGGGCTGCTACCCATAAGGTTCGAAACCACCAACTGCTCCTCAGGAGAAAGCGAGGACTTTCTACTCCTGTAGAGAATTACAGTCTCAGAAATGTACATGGGCACGTCTACCCTGTCGTATAGGAATTGGCATTGACTCAATGGCAGTGAGCTTGGTTTTCAGTGTTTTTATTGTACCCGTTGGGACGATGATACTTTGTCCTTGTGCTTTCTGACAGGTTCCCGTGCTCTTTGCTTTTGAACCTGTTAGAGTTTTAACCACCACACTTGGAGACCATCACAGGTCTAGCTGCCCAGCTGGTTCTGATATCTGGCATGCCGGTGGCAAAAGAAACAGCTTCTAGGAGTCATTTCTGTTTGTAAAAGTATGTTCCACTTGAGGTGGACTCCACGTGTCTGACTACTTGGCCTTCTGCCACTTCAATCAGAGCACCTTCTGGACACCCAGCACCGGCCCTCCTTCTCTCCTGATGCACTCTGGGGCCTGGGGTTCCCCTCAGGACCCTCATTGCCTATTCTCCTGGGTCTGTACCTAGCATGCAAAGTTCTGGCAGGCCCCGAAAGGAGCATTTTCTTTGAACAAAGCAGTGTGGCTGGGAGAGGGGAAGGGGAGAAAAAGTAGT
Organism: Tenrec ecaudatus; assembly: GCF_050624435.1. Classification (NCBI taxonomy): domain Eukaryota; kingdom Metazoa; phylum Chordata; class Mammalia; order Afrosoricida; family Tenrecidae; genus Tenrec; species Tenrec ecaudatus. The sequence continues at coordinate 46,329,529 of NC_134547.1, forward strand.
TGGTTGGTTTTTTGTTTTTTTTAAGCAACCTAATTTAAGTGTAAAAATCAGCCTCCTTCTGAACAATGTGGCAACAAACTGGAAGCTGTGAAGGACTGCACAAACGCTAGGGAACTTGTGAGGACATGCTTTTATCAAAGCCCAAGAGGACGCCGACTGTCTCTGTGAGCACAAAGGACGTCCCTGAGCTCCACCGGCAATCGACCCCTGCTCTTCTTTAGACCCTTCAAGGCTCGTTTCATTGTTCCCACTGGAGACCCCTCAACCAAAGCCACTTCCCTACCCCAGCGCACCCCTCCTCTGTCTCCTCCCAGTCACACTAGCTGCTGTCAGCCAACTCTCACTCACGGGTCCAGACAGTCTTCAGTGGCTGACAGTTTGCAAGTAGGTAGCCAGGTCTTTCTTCCGAGCTGCCTCTGTGTGGACTCCAACCAGCCTTCCAGTCAGCAGCCGAGCACCTCCGTCATTTGAACCATCCAGGTAATCCTTTTCCAGTAACAGAATTCCTGTTCCCTGACAAGTCCATCCCTGTCCATGAGTCACGGAAGAAGCTGGAAATCACCCCTGCTCCAGGGCTGGGGAATCAGACGAAGCCAGTCCTGTTAGGAGCGGTGTCTCAGTTCCTAAGACCATCGGAAAGATGTATTTTCCGGTGGTCTTAAGTGACCCCTGTGAACGGGTTGTTCGACCCCCAAAGGGGTCGCGACCCACAGGTTGAGAACCGCTGCAGTCGCGCTTCCAGACTCTGCTAGACTGGGAAGGAAGGCCTTCTGAGAAACAGTGCATGAAAGCCGAGAGTGGATCAAAACCCAACACTGCCCCACAGAGCGCTGGCAGCAGACTCGTAAGTTGGAAGACACCACAGAGCAGCTGCAACAGTGGGCTCAGACCCACCACCAGTAACGCAGGTGAGCCACCACAGTAATGCAGGTGAGCCACCACCAGTAATGCAGATGACCCACCACCAGTGGATTTAGGCCATGCTTGATGCTGCTGTTGGCAAGGCTGCCAAGGATCTGAGTCGGCTCAATAGCAACTAACAGCCACATATTATCAAAGTCATGGCTCCCCGTCTTGAAAGACAGAATGGTATAAAACCCGTTTATTGAAGCTCGGAGGACGAGTGGCAGGAACTGAGGGACTCTGGGGACATGTGACAGCCGGTTGCTATGGAGACGCCACAGCACCTGGGTGAAGGATTTGGGGGGCTAGATTTTAACTCGGCATGAGGGAAAGTTGTGGCCTCTCTGATGGGGGGAGGTAGTAAGACCTCCTGCCCGGCAGGTGAGGGAAGTAACCGAGAGGCTGCCAGCATTGGGTGCAGGCTGGTCAAGATGCTCTTTCTATGCCTCCACCCCTCCATCAGGAGGGATCTGTCTCCAGAACGAAGCGTTCAAATCAGTCTTTGTCATTTGAGACCCAGCTTTTTCAGCAGGGAAATGATGATGAAGGTAGAGTTGCTATGGAGATGAGGAAAATGACAGATTCAATGCTGAACACAAAGAAACCGGGACAATGCCTTCCGAGTGTGGACCTGTTCCCTCACGTCCAATCTCACTTGGTTGTGGTTGTTGCCCTGGCTCATAGTGGTCCCCTGTCTATCACCACCCCATTGTCGATTCTGGTGGGATCCTGTGCTCCATCCCGTTTCACTGACTGGTTCTGGAGCAGTCGATCACCAGGCCTTTCTTCCTCATCCATCACAGTCTGGAAGCCGTGCTACAACCTGCTCAAGCAGCAGAGCCACAGGACAGCCTCCATTGACAAGCAAGTGGTGGCGAGGGGTGAAATGCATTGGCCAGGAATCAAGCCTGGGTCTCCCACATCGAAGGTCAGAATGCTCCCACCAAGCCCCCCCCCACTGTGTTTCCTGCAATGTATGCGAACATTCGGGGTTCCTTCCATATCAATCTGCTGCGAGAGCTCCCAGGTTGCAGGCAGGAGAAAGCAGGAACAGGCCTGATCCGGTTTGCATTCTGTGCCCAGTTCTGGAGGCCCTCGCTGGAGGTTCTAGTCAAAGGTGTTCTCCATTTAGTTCCTACTGAAATGGAATTGTTGACTCTGCTGCCCATCTCCCAGGCCCTCCTCTCACCACCAGGATCACCTATTCAATTTGGAAACAGAAGCCCAGGTGCTTTGACTGGTTTTCTTGTTTGTTTTTTATTGGAAATGGTATTCCTGTGTTGCTTTTAGACTTATTATGCTTTTTGTTAATGTTAAAAATCCCCATTGCATGTCCATTTCTATTCAGGGCATTGTTTTGTGAATTATTTAAGGTTGAAAGATGTTTTGGCTTTTCTTTGTGGCACCTCCTGGGAGAATGGAGATTTGTGGAGAATGGATGTTCCCTGAAGGAGCTTCCAGGAATTGTGAAGGCCCTGAGGAGCTTCGATCACATCAGCGTAGAACTGAGTCTCCTTGAAGGTGAAAGAGGAGGCTTCACAAATGGTGGGGAGTAGAGAGGAAGTGGCCACAGCCCAAGCCATCTGTCGTCGTGGACGGACAAGGATCAAGGGGGTTGCACTAGGCTCCCGAGACACAGTGCGGTCTGCATGTGCACTTCCCCATCAGCATCCTTCCTCGGGACAATGGTGTCTTGTTGAAACTCATATCTTCTTGGGGGAAAACCGCACCAGGCAGGTTCAGATGAGGACACGTTGCTTGTTCTGCGTCTCATGCCCAGAGAGATGAGTTAATTCTCGAAGGAAACAACACGGAGCTTTTATCAAATTCAGCCAGCCACGACAGCTAGACGGAAGGCTATCTGAAACATTGGGGATGGCGTCTGTTTCTCAAAAGCGGGGCTAGTTCAACGGGCTGCTGAGTCAGATCAAAGAGGTGTCCAGCTCCGGGCCAGATGATTCCTGAGAACAATCTGTGAAGCTTTTGTGCAATAAATGTTTCTAATGAAAACAAAAAGGTCCCAATTGATGGTGATTTTCCACGATAGTGCTTTAAAAATGCGTGCGGCGGGGGTGGGGGGTACGTGTGCGTGCGTGCACTTCATTGGAGTTCAAGTTTATAGAAAATCCATTTTCAAAATCCAGATTAGCTTTTCGCAGGCGAAGAAAAAAGTTCTGTCACCCAGAGACCTCTCAGAAACAAAGGCCGCTAAGGCTCACTGGGCAGTTCCACTCTGCACACCCGGGGCTCACTGCAATTGGAACAGAATGGACGGCAACTGGTTTGGATCTATTCTGCCGTGTCTACCGCATGCGCACGCTGGGTGTTTCACAGAACCACTGGGTGGAAGCCGTCTTCCTACCCGGCTTTCTTGAGAACAGAAATGGAATCCCCGCCCCTCATCCTGGCATTTTCGGCTTCCCTTTCTCCTCTCCCGTGAGTAAATACTTACTGTGCCCCAGACTCCTGCGATCTATAATCCATCAAAAAGAAAGTGTACAGATGTTTTCTAAATGAACCAAAATAGACACTTTTAACACCACACTCCCCAGGGTGTTTTATTGTTGACTGTTTATTTTCGGGGGAAGGATGCATCCATCATCCCTCTTGGCAGTGGAACCCGGCCATGCTGCTTTTGAAAGCAACTCCTAATAACCCTGAGTGCGTGGGCCTGGCCATGAGGGAGCTTTGTCTAAAATAAAGCGCCATATTATGAGCAGTGTTATCTCTGAGGTGGGAGACGTAAGACTCATGCTTATTTTCTTGTGACGCATTTCTCTGGCATCTGGATCAGCCACAGCGATTGTGTGCCAGTTTGAAATACTTTGAACTGCAAAACGAAGACATGGCCACCTATTTCTAGAGAACATTGAGCACTGCAAACCAGGTAGGAGTCCCCGGGCGAAGCAAACCATTATTTCTCCACTGTTCACCAAGAGGTTGGAGGGTTGAGTCTACCGGAGGTGCCTCGGAAGAAAGGGCTGGTGATTCACTTATGAAAACATCAGCCATTGAAAACCGTGTGGAGCACAGTTCTACCCCAAGACACAGGATGTCCCCATGAGTCAGAACTGACTCCACAGCAGCTGCCGTTAACAGAGACACTCTCACCCCTCCTGCACCGGGATTCTCAGTGTTGGCAGTTAACACCAGTCATCTCCCAGGACCTGATCTAAAAGCTAAAACTCACGGCCATCGAGAAGATGCCGATTCATAAAGACCCTGTAGTACAGGGGAGAACTGCCCATGTGAGTTTCCAAGGCTGAAACTGTTTATGGGAGTAGAATGCTTTGTCTTTGTGCCAAGGAATAGTTGGTGGTTTCGTGCTGCTGATGTTGCATTTAGCAGGCCAGGGCATAACCACCACACCACCTGGGCTCCTGGTGGCCTAACTTAACACAGTGCAATTATAGCCAATCTGTTGTAAGCATCCATAATGGGATAAGATTAGGGTGAAATGCAACACCCTTATTGAGGTCACTGTCCTGATAAAGTTAATTACCTCCAAGGTGTGTCCTGCTTCCAATATAAGTGGATGCTATGGGAAAGGTTTTTTTGTTTGTTTTGCTTTTTGCTGGGTCTAGACCCTGTATCTGTCTCATTGGCTCCTGGTTCTTTGGACTTGAACCAACAGCCTGCCGTTGTGAGTTTTCATCAGCCTGCCATCTAATTTGCTGACCCTGAATTCATTCGACTTTGCAGTCACCAGCCTGTTGCCTTCCTGCTGATCTTGAGTTGAGCAGCCCCTGCAGCTGTGGGAGGCAAGAGAAGCCTCCGAACATCTAATCTGGAATCTGCCTGAACTTGCACTGACCCATTTCGACAATGGTGTGGGCTGTTTTCTCGATGTAAATGTCTTTCATCATATACACATATAAGCTTCACTGGTACCCCTTCACTAGGGAACCCAGCCGAAGACACTTCCCATCCTGATTTCTTCTCTAGAGGCAATCATTTCTATCCATTTTGTCCAAATCCTTCCAGACCTATTAATTGATATATGTACATAAGCACAGACAACACATATACACACATAAACACACATATAAACACACAGACACATACCGTAAACATGCACACGCACGCACACACACAACAGAGACACACATAAACACAGAGACACACATACTTACACACAAACACATAGAAACACAGACACACACAGCCAAGTGCACACACAGACATAGAAGCACACACCAGCACATGTACTTGGACATGTGTGTTCCTGCCTTCCTTAGAAATCAAAAGGAAAAACAATGAACCCAGGAAAAGTGTAGCCTAGAGGACTTACACGTCTTAGAACAAAAACACGTTTTCAACATCGTAGTCCAGCTTCCTCTTTGCACAAATGTGATCTCCCGTCCTCTCCCGTCCTGTGAACACGCTTGGAGGAGAACCACGTGTGATCTGTGGGCCTTCGGATGAGCGAGCCGATGACTGAAAACTCCACTCCCAGGCCTCAGGACGGTTTTAATACCTCATCAAATATGGAGTTGGAGCCAACATTTTATCCAAGCACTAAATCTAAAAGTGGAGCCAAGAGACTTTTAAAAAACTTATGTTTCCACAAGTGCTGGGCATTCTCCCCTGTGATCGCTGTCTCCGAACTAAGAGCAGGCAACGATGCTCTCTGGCTGGCCTCCCTTTCCCAGCACCAACCCAGGACTGGTCTTAGCCCCTCCAGGCAGCTTGGCATCAGAGGCACCTGGTACCCACTCCCATCCATCCCCTCTGCCCCAGCCCCAGCCCCAAGGAGGCAGCGGTACGATTTGGCATGGTTATCACCCCTCTGCTTCCACACAGCCCTGGACAAGAACTCAAGTGCCCAGTGATAAAGATAGTGTTTGGACTTGAAAGAGTAATCACCGACACGCATTACTGATTCCCTGGAGGAAATCACTCCAGACAGGTCTGCAAACCCGGCGGCAAGCTCAGGATGGCAGCCATGCCGTGGCTTTCGATCTCCCGGTGAAGTGGGTACGTACGTACGTGTTGAAGCACCTGCCACACCAGCACCCTGAGCCTGGTGCCAGTGGCTGGCATGGCTGCCCCAGCTGCTAGGCCTGTAACCAGGATCCAAACACAGAGGCTTTAGCGCCTCTCCCTCCACAACCCTACAGACCTGCAGGCTGTGAACCTACTCACTCCCTGCTGCAAAATTGCCTCTCTGACCCAGATGGACTGACTTAGAACCCACCATCTAAGCAGCTCCCAGGTGGGTCTTAGCGAACTTGTTCAAATATAGATTCTGATGCAGTCTATCTGGGGCGGAAATGTACGCTCTCAGCAGGGGCTCAAACTGGAATGAACCAGTTCAGAGGCCTGGTGTGGGGTCTACAGCAAACTACTTCCTTTGTGAGCTCCAAGGTCCGGAGTGGGGGTGAATGCCCCTCCACCCCCGAAGGAGGAGACCCCTTAGTTTCCTTGTGCCACTGTCACACGAGCATCACACATGGTGGCTTTAGGAACAGAGATGCATTTTCACCCAGGTGCCCGGTGGTGCAGTGGTTAGGGGCCGGGTTGCTTACCACAAGGTCAGCAGTTGGAAACCACCTGCAGCTCCTCAGGAGAAAGATGATGGTTTGTTCTCTCCCAAAGAGTGACAGTGTTGGGGACCCACAGGTCCATTCTATCCTGTCCTCAAGGATTGGTATAAATTAGAATTGACTCAATGGCAGTGAGTTTGGGTTTTGGAGTTTTTTTATTATGTATCATAGGTTCTGTTGTACATAGGTCCATAGTAAAAATTGACTCCCTGATACCAAGGACTCAAGTAAAAAGCAAATGTTTTGAGAATGATGAGGGCAACAAATATACAAATATGCTCGGCACAATGGATGGATGGATGGATGGATGGATGGATGAATGGATTGTGATAAGAGTTGTAAGAACCCCAGAGAAATTATTTTAAAAATTAAAAAAATTTTAAACCTAGTAACACATTGTATGAAGCGAGCTTGAAAGTTTCTTTAAAATTAAAAGCTATATATGGCAAGTCTAATAAAATTTAAGTTCGGATTTTAAAAAAATTGACTCAAGAGCACCTACCAACAATAAGAACTATGTACTAGGGCCAAACAAATAGATGGGTGGGTGGTAGTAAAATCAAGGAGAAAAATAAAATCAGGCAGAGACACTGGGGAAGGCACAGGGGCTGGGCTGTCTATTTCATAAGTGGGGATCAGGGTGGCATCATTGACTGAGTGACTTGTGTGTGGGTGGAGGCTTGAAAGAAATGAAAGTGCATACCACAGGTTCCCAAAATTATTTGACTTTACTTCTCCCTTTTCAGGGGGGAGGAGGGGAGAATACTCAACAACCCCCGGCAATGAAAACTTTTGCACCATATCCCATAATCCAGGAAAACAAGGAGGGATCTGCTTTTGCAGCTCTTCCTTGGTCATTCCAGTGTCCTCGAGAGGGGGCGGATATTGCCCACTTCAAGGGAAATTAGTATAGACCATGAAACTGTATGATGGAAGAACGTTCTAAACAGAAGGCACAGCAAGTACACATATCCTGGCACAAGAGAGAAGTAGCACAAGAGCTACACGAGAGAAAAAGTAGCCGGAGATGGGTTGGGGGAAAACAAGCAGAGAGATCATGGTGGGATAGGCCATTCTCAAGACTGGATGTTGTCCCTTCAAGTCCCAGGGCCATGAGTAGAAGAATCAGATTTGTGGCAGACTCACTCTGATTCCTAGTTCTGTCAGAGAATGGAAGGAGGGAGGCCCAAGGGGAGGGCCTTGCGGTCATTCAAACAGGAGGCACTGGTGGTGGCTTGGGCAGGTTGGTAGCATGGGCGTGGTAAGAAGTATAGATCCAGATCCATTGTAAAGGTAGAGGCAGCAGGAATTTGGTCTAAGCCTTTGGGAAAATGGAGTTGTGATTTTTCCAAGATGGTTCCATTGCAGCAGGGAGAGGTGGAGGCAAATTGGGAGCCATGAATTTGTTTTTACACATGCTAACTTGGAGGTGCCTTTTAAATACCCAGTTGAAGATGTTGAATGTGAACTTGGATATAAGAATTTGAAGTTCAAGAGTCAAGTCTCATCGGGAGATATCTTTTAGGATTGGTACCCAGAGACCTGAGACTTGATGAGCAAGCAGATAAGAAAATCACCAAGGGCATGCGCATAACCAGGGAAGATGAGAGGAAGGAAGATAGAGGAGAGGAAGGAACACAGAGGACCAAAAGGAGGACAGGGAGAGGGAAGAGACTGGAGAGGAAACCAGGAGAGATGAGGTGTGAGAACCAAGCATGGTGATGGGCCAACATTTAAAGGCTGGAGAAATATACATCTCTAATTAAAAAGAGCCGAACCTAAAATAGGATGATATTGAAGGCCGTGTGTTATCCTGGTGGGCAAAGGGGTACTTCATGGTGGAGAGGAGATTAGGGCGTTAGAATTGAACTTGGAATGCATTATGATCCTGAAATGCATTAAGATGCTGAGATAGAGAGAATGCATTTTGCATGTGAAAATTGTTGGGGGACTTGAGAGTGGATTGTTATGGATTAAATTTTGACACCCCTCCAAAAATTTTTAAAGTCCTATCCCTTGTATCTGTGAGTGTGACCTTATTTGGAAATACCTTATTTGAAGATGTTATCAGTTCACATAAGATTATACTAAAGTAGGCTGAAAAGAGGAAGGTGGGGATTTCTACTCCCATGAAGAATTACAGTTTCAGAAACCCACAAGAGCAGGTCTATCCTGTCCTATAGGGTCACTTTGAGTCGGCATCAACTTGATGGCAGTGAGAACCTAGGCTGAGTCCAATCTGAGCGATGGTCTTACGAAAGAAGAAAACAGACACAAGACACACAGAGGGAAGGAGGCTATGTGACAATGGAGGTAAGGTAGATTTATGGCGCAGCTATATGCTAGGGAATGCCAGAGATGCCCCAAGGGGAGAGACACAAGAAGGGCTCTTCTGTAGAGCCAACATCGAGAACTTGGTTTTACGGGCAAGACACCCTGAATGTGGACTACTAGCCTTCGACATTGGAAGACAGCACATCTCTGGTCTGATAAGCCAGGCGGTGTGTGTATTGTGTTATGGCAGCCTTAGGAAATTAAGTTGATTAACCTCAAATCTGACACTTGACCAAGTGATTTAGCCATGTGGGAATCATCAGAGACCTTGACAAGGGATTTATTTGTGGAAAGGAGACTAATTATGGAGCGAATGAGTTCAGGGCTGAATAGAAAAAGTAGGAGTGAAGACAGCGAGAAGAAACAATGATTTTGAGGCGCAATGATGTCCCATCAGCTCAAACCTTGGTGTGACAAAAGGCATCCGACAACTACATGGTCGTCTGTGGAAGCTCAAGAGCTCATTGCATTTCGTTGTCTACATTTGAGTATTTTCCAAGGGTTAGAAGTTGGTAAGAGAAAAGAGTACAAAAGGTGTTTCCATCAACATCAACATCTCCTTCAGGAGAAATAATTTCTATTACATAAATGAGCTAGCCATTTAGCTAGCCATTGAATGGTCACCACCTAATATAGTCCTCAATATTTGGGTTTTAGGGGTTCTGCTTAAATGAGTTGGATGCAACTCGATGATGAGTTGGCTTGTTGAATGATCTGACCTTTCCATATCAATATGATGAGAAAAGTACCTAGTCTCTAACAAGCGATTCTCAGTTCAAGTGGAGTACTGTGACCATGATGTATTTAATGGCTTAAAGACCAAAATAGTCTATTTGGATGTGTGTTATTTTGATTGGTCTTTCTAGCAGGAATGAATCTCTTCAGAGACAGATGGAACTGAAGATGAGGGAGAGAGCTGAGATGACTCCAAAGTTATTCAGCTAGGACACAGACCTTTGGGCTCCCCTGCTGTCTCAGACTCTCAGCCTAAAGGGATCTGCTCATTCATGATCCACACCTGTCATGGGGTGACATACCCATGACAGAGTATGCGAGAAGAAACCAAAGAGTTGCTGACGAGATATTGTTCTACACACCAGGAATTCGCCCATATAGTACAACTGCCTCTGCCCAAATCTGCACTAGGAGTCCCTGGTGGCATAAACAGTTCAGCTCTGGACGACTGACCAGAAGTTTGCAGGTTTGAATCTTCCCAGAAGCACTTGAGGAAAAAAGCTTAGATCTCCTTCTGAATGGTCACAACCCTAAATACCTCAGGGAACAATTCCACTCTGCACAAATGGGGTCTCGAGGGGTTCTCAGGATGCAGGCCTGGCTCAACAGACATGAGTTTATTTTGCTGTCTTTTATATTGGGCCAAGCACTGTGTTCACCTGGAGGCTGGCATGAAAGACCATTTCCACATGCTGCCAAAGGACCCGAAGAAAACGAGGAAAATTCCACATCATCTTAGCACTTTATCCAGCCATCTTGTTGTCATTACATTTTATAATTCTTCAGTCAGTGCCAAGACTGTCTTCCAACCATTTGGAGACTAAGTCAACTGAAGAATTGGCAAACACAATATTGTCCACCAGCTCCTTCATATACCACTGCAAAATTGTGATCAAAGGCCACTCAGGCACACAACGTTCTAATGTTAAAGGGGCTATGTTGTCTTTGACCTCACATCTCAAGTGCTCAGCTTGGAATATTATTAACCATCAGGCACTGGGTATTGATTTATTTCAACCAACCCACAACAGCCGCTGTGGTATTGAAGTACAAGTAGGCAGACAGCCACAAATTAAAGGGACGTTCAAAAACAAACTGAAGTTTACATATTCATTTGTTTGATGAATGAAGTACTTCCAATAAGTAAGGAAATTAATAATGATTTGATGAAATTGTGCGGAGAAATTGATTAACCTTTTAGAAAATACAAGGTTAGAGCCTCACCTCACACTCTGTGTCCAAATAAATTCCAGTCCAATTAAAGACCTGAAGTAAAACATGAGCGAACTAGATCAGCCTATTGAGCTCTCTTTATCTGACCTTGAACTGAGGAAGGTCTTTGTAAACATCCACAGGAGGGGAATTGTATATGAAAATATAAAGGCTTGACAACCTAAGATAGGTCAGCTTCGTTATTAAAGTACAGCGCTTGCTCTTTTTCCATTTTTATTGTTACAACAGCTTCCCCGCTCCCCCTGCAGGGCCCTCAATATCCTTCCACGGAGGATTATTGCAAACCACTTGTCCATCTCCAGAAAGGGAAACAGAGACCCAGAGAAGGGAAGTTGCTTGTCTATGAAAATAAACAACTCGGGAAGGCTAGATGGCTGGGTTCAAATCCCATCTCTGCCACATCCTAACTGTGTGAGCATCAGCAATCATCTCCGCTCTCTGAGTCGTAATTTCTCCCATCAATGAGGAGGAAACCAATACCTGTCTCAGTGGTGTGCTAAACAATTAATTCATTAACTTTTCAGAAACCAACGACACTGAAACGCCAATGCTGTTGAGTCAGTTCAGCCTCCCAACAGCCCTGGAGGAAAGAACAGAACTGCTTTACAGGGTTTGCCAGGTTGTAGGTCTTCACAGACGCAGACTACTACATCTTTCTCGTGTGAAGGGGCTGATAGCTTCAAACCTCTCACATCTTGGTTAGCAGCCGAGCACTTAACCATTGCACCACCAAGCCTCCTTAGAGTAGCTTGTTACGAGTTTCAAGTGAGCTAACCTCCAATGTACAGGGAATAGTACTGGCCGGGACTAGTTTATTATAACACAAGAGTTATAATTAAGAGGACTGGCCAATAGTAGCTGATAATTATGCCAGGATTGGCCTCACCAGCCCTACACAGGGCAGTAGTTAGATTATTCCGGCTTCTGTGTTCCCCTCACTACAGTGGGAGGTGCCGGCCTGCGTGAACTATCAAGAGATTCCTATTTAGGGGAAAGCTCAATGCCTAGGGGTGCTTGGCACATCTCATTTAGCTCTGTCACTTCGTTTCAGCTTCACAACATGCGGAGGCAAACACGGCATGTGTGGTTGTACTCACTGCAATGAAGAGAAAACCTGAGATGTGGAAGGCCTTGCCCAGGACCACCAACAGCTCGGACTAGGCTCCAGGGTCCTGACCTCACCACTAGGAACCTACTCCTCGCTGATTCCTGGTCTCATTATCTGGCATTTCATATTTACAACAATAAGAAACAATCTATCTATCTGACTAGTTTATGAAACAGCAGCAAACACTGAGGTTCGGACCTTAGTGGGAGGAACCTGGGCTGTGATGGTGAAGGTTATATGTCAGCGTGGCTGGACCAGGGTTCTCAGAGATGTGGAACGTGGTCATCCTCCAGGATGTGACCCAATATAGTTCTCTCCATTTTTGCCTAACCACCTGGCCTGTGGAATCTATTCACATTGCTAAGTGAGGAATGGATCCATCATGTGGAAACCTCCTATACTGACCTTGAACTCCCCTACCTCCAAACAAACAATAGCCCTTCTGGGTCTGTTCTTATCATTAGTTGCTGCCATTTAGAAAAACCGGTATGTGTCCAATCCAGCACTAAATTCTTGCCATCTCATTTCATCCTTCAAATAATCCCGTGAAATAGTTATTATTGCCCCTGTTTCACAAATTTAAAATAAGAAACAAAAAACTAACAAACCCTACGAGGGTTATACAGTGAGCCCAAGGCCACACAGTGACAGAGAAAAATGAGAAAGCTGGATTCTTTCCCACAAAGCTAAGTCTTTAAGGGACTGCAAGGTATATGGCCTGGCCCGTGCTTTCTCTCACTCACTACCTTGGAGTCTATTCTGACTCATGAGGACCTTAGAGGACAGGGTAGGACAGTCCCTGCGAGTTCCTGAGACTGTCACTCTTTACAGGAGTGGAAAGCTTCACCTTGGGACACGGACAGCTTTACTATCAGACATTTTTATAAACTTGCATATGGTACACTGCACCATGCCATAATATGATACGTGGTTAGTTGACCTCCCTCTTGACCCAACTTGAATTGCTCTAGGCTCAAATAGTTCTCACTTGTTCCATGACAGAAGCTTCTTCTTTGCCTTTTAAAGGATTGTTGGTGGTCTTTTCTTTCTTGTTCTTTATTTTCATCTTTATATTATTATGGTTGTTTTCTTCTTTCTGTTTCCTTGTGTGTGTTTATTGTTTCTGTTAGGTTTCCCAGCTTACGAAGAACAGAAGGAGTGAATGCATAGCGACAGTAGCTGATACAATGGTTTATCGAGAATGGGGGGGTGGGAGATAGGAGGTGGGGATGAGGAACATTGAGAAGCAATCAATGAGTCGATGCATGAAGGAGGGGGAAGGGAGCCTTAGAACTGATTGTGATGATGTATACACAACTCTTTTATAAAGCGATTTAACTATGAAAGTGTGTGTGATATGTGACTATTATATATCAAGATAACTTCCCCCCAAAACCCTTGACCCAAGGTTACCCTGGGTGAAGGAGGGGGGCGGTGTTGCTACTTGGGGCACTGAGTTGATTCTAACGGTGGCGGAATGATTTGGACAGGGAATATACTCAATGGCACTGAAATCTACATGTAGAGGTTGCTGAATTGGAGAACGCTTTGCTGTGTGTATTTTTGCCACCACTGAAAAAAATAATAACACGAATAACACTGAGTACAAAGAGGAAGAAAGGGGTCTAAAATTGATTGTGCTAAAGATTGTAGGACACTTCCTGATATACTTGGATGATCAAATGGTGCGATAGGCCAATGAAGTGCCAATAAACCTGTTAAAAAGAAAAAAAAAAAAAAACAAAGCCTGGTCTTCCTCCCAGCCCTCTCCTTAGATTAGTGAATAACCTAACTTGGGAAGATGGCACAGCTTGGGTGCAGGAAACGCCAGGATTCAGACCTGAGCTGCCTGATTTTGGAGCAGGTCATTTTAGTTCCCACACGATTCGGCCACCCGGTCCCCAAACAATGATACTAAAGTAGTCAGTAACCCTAACCTGCTACAATAACAATGCTGAAGTAAACCATTGAGCACTAGAATGGACAAGAGCACCACGCAAGCTGCATGGGAACCAGAGGGAGTAGGAAGGCACCAGTGGCTTCCACCCATCGGTGATGAGGCCCTGCCCATGTGCCAAGCTCTGTTCTCGACATACGAGACCAAGGACTTAGCAAACTGGCCGGGGGGAAGAGTCACCCTTAGACTATCAGTTAAGTAATCGTTAAGGAGTCAAGTTATAAGTCAAGGAAAAAATTGGTTGGCTTCATGGGTCCAAAGAGACAGATTCATGGTATTTGCCCTCAAAACACTCAAGTCAAATCACCCACAAAGGCCAAAGACAAGAGTGAGCAGTTCCAACCACCAGAGGAAGGTGACACATCACTTGTCAGGAGAGGAGTTTGAACCAAACGGGGTTCCAGGACTCGGGACACTGGGGAGCCCCCTACAGCTTAGATCCATATCCATATTTAGCTACCATTTTCCTGAATTAAAAGAAAGAGTGAAATAGAAGGGGGGTGGTGGAATCCCTTCAACCATTGCCTTTGCTCACCCGCGCACCTGCGTGCATCATCTGCCATAGTGACTTCTCCCTTTCCCGATGACCTGCGCTGGAGCCCGCCCCTGCTGGGACAGAGGCCAGGGCCGTGGGGAGGACATGTTCTCCCCACTCTGCTCGGCCCCCCTTCCCAAACCGCTTCTGACAATATTGAAAATAGCCCAAAATAACCCCACTCAGAACCATGAATCACAAAGTCGCAGCTCACCGACATGTTTTTAAAATTGCTTGGTTGCATGCAGGTCCCTTACTGCTCGCAGGACTTTAATAAAATTGATTTTCTGAGTATAGCCTTTTAGCAGCTACTGTATAAGCTTGAAATATGAACCCTTCATTGTCGAAAGTGTTCCATTTTTTTTGCCCTATTACTAATGATGAAGGGAAAGTGTGCGCTTGGAATTCTCCATGGCTGACATTCTCATAATTAAATAGTGTTAATAATCAAGCTGGGTAGATTTTAAACAAACTGGCATCAAGGTGGGACAGGCTCGCTGTATTTCATTTAGAGACCACAGCAATTAGCCCTTAAAGAATAGGACGGAGTGATACTGCAAGGGGAGGCGGGGGCTGGGGACGCGAGGGATAGCTCTACGCTGTGGGGATTCACCAAGTGACCAAAGGTGACATTTCCATTCTGCTGATAGAAAATGATGTCCAGGGTCTCTTCTGATGGCCTCTTAAGGAATTGCTTTGTGAAACTTAAAATCATCATCATAAAGAAAAATAAAGAGAGGGACCCTAATTGCTTTTAATCTCTGCGGTCGAGTTCTGGCCAAGCGCATCACACAAAGACCTCGGAATCTCAAGGCCCCACAACAGCAGATCAAAAATAGAAGGCTCCTCATGGCTGATATATTTAGATGCCGGTGTTTTTCTTGTATAGTTCCAGGAGAGGCTTGTCCCCGGCACATTGTTCCTGCACGGGCGTGGTGGTGCTCTGATAGAGGGCCCTCGGGTGGGGTGACACTGATGGTGTTGCCAAGGGAAAGTGACTGGACTTATCCAGAAGGTGAGGCACGAGAAGAGAAAGAACAGTCCGGCTGTCATGGTTGTGAATGTCGAAGGAGTGGTTAGCCATTTATAGCCTTCTCCAAAATGTCTAAAGAGAAGGATTGGGGGGAGGGTGGGGTCGGGGTAGCTGGGTTCTAGAACTATTTTCACACACTTGCGATTATTGATTATTGGAGACTCCGTTTTCTCACGTGAAAGTTATTTTGAAAAAGAAGACAAAACAAAACACAAACAACAATGAACTCCTGATGACTCAGTACGCCCTCCTGTGTTACAACATAGAACTGCCTCAGAGGGCTTGGGCTGTCACCTTTCCTGTAGATTCAAGGTCACCAGGACTGACTTCCCCATGCCACTGGGTAGGTGTGAGATGCTAACTTAGCCATCAGGACAAATGATTTGGGCCACCCAGGGAAAGAGAAAAAGAAAATCGTGACTTAGCTAAAACAATCCTCACGTCTCCCAGACACACAGATTTCGTTTCCACCTTGATCCACTAAATCAGAATGTCCTCATCAAGGGTTTAGTGATTCTGCCCCTTGCATGCTAGAATCTGGCAGGTCTGATAAATATGTGCTGTTCGGTTCCACGCTTATAAACTGCCCCTAGGAGAGCATGCTGGGAGGTGGCAGCTGCTCGCAGCCTAAGAGTTCTCTCCTGCCCAGCCTACCAACGATGTCACCGCCCAGACCAACACAGCATGAGCACAGGCTGGGAACAGCAGGCCCAGAGAAGTGAAGTTTGGGCGAGGGCTGGGTAGGTGATCAGCTAAGGACAGTGAAGACAGGGACCCCAATAAGGAGAGAGGTGGTTCACAGGTGCTGGTCCCAAGGCAGATGACTGGACAATTAGAAGGTCCCAATTGTAGATCTTTCCATGCTGCCTTTCTCTGAGTGATGTGCTGGGCTATGCTTACCCAACTAGAGGAAGCCCTGCCTAAACCGATGTCCCGCCAGGGCCTGCCACGACAGCATATCTGCATGGCAGCTTTGCCGGGGACAGGGCCTAACTGTGCTTTGGATAAACCAGTAAAAATCCATTGCCATCGAGTGGAGTCCGACCTGGGTCATCTAGGCTCATGCTGCCTTGGAGTAAGGGTGGTGGAACATGGCTTTCTTAGGACTTGTAGGAATTTTCAGGAGAGGCATACATTCAGGATAGACAATGCTACGCTCATTTCCAGGCATCTTAGGAATTGTGCATGGTTTTAAAAACTGGGGACTGGGGAGTTGGTTTTCCCCAATACCCACCCAGGCCTTTCTAACTGAAGGAAAATTAGCAATGGCCTAATAGACATGCTGCCACCAGAAATCAACCTCCTAGACATTTTCTTCATTGCCATTTGACATTTCCCCTCACCTTCTCGACCAGCACACGGGCAAGGTGAGGCACCCTGTAGGACACACTGAATGGGCCAGGCGAATTGATTGGTTTGTACCAATTGATTGGTTTCTACAGGGTTTCCCTGTGCCGAGTCCTTGCCACCTATATTTGCAGCTTAATCCTCACAATGATCTTCTGAAGTGGGTGTGCTTTTATTGACCTGTTCTTCAGCTGAGCAAACTGAGGGTGAGAAGAGGGCATTCAATCCCAGGGCATACACTCCCAGTAAGTGGCAGATTCAAATCTAAACATGTTGAATCCTGAGCACCTGCTCCTAACAGTGGGATTATCCTGCTTCTCATTCCACCGTCAGTCCTGCAGTTGATCCACATGTGGCCAGTTCATAAAATGATTACCGTCAGAGGGATGAGGGATTTGTGCTTTTGTTTTTTAGGGATCACTTAATCCAGCCCATTCATTGGACAGAAGAGCAACAGAGCCCTAGAGGGATGGAGATAACTTGTTCCCGGGCACAACTCCCGGGAGTTTGTGTGACAGCCAGGACCACATTTCTCACAGGGCAGTCCGTGGCTTCCTGAGGATCCTGAGCGAAGCAATGATTTCAAGAGCTATCTTATATTGTCCTCCATCAGAGGGAAATGAGGGGAACCCTCAGGCCTGCGCAGGTTGGGAGGGTATGTGGTGGCCAGTTGGGGTTTTTAGAACATATTTCCTGAGACAAACATACTCAGAGATCTAGGCAAAATGAATTGCACTTAATCCAAGCTTGTCCAGCAACGGAACACCGTGGGGAGAACTCACGTCACATGGAACGCCTAGGGCTGCCATCTAAGCATGTGGCATGAGACTTCTTCCTGGGCCCCAAGGGTTTCCCTCTTTTCTAAGAGCCTAAAGGCCATGTAGACTCCAGTTCCCTCCAGCATCGGCACTAAAGATGGGCATCAATCGGGACAACAATAACAACAGTGTAGCCCTCCTGTCCATACCCACCCACCGCCCAACCCAATCAGGAAAAGAGTGAAGATTGCTCAAATCGACAGTTCTAGGACCTTCCTCAGACTTGACGTCAGTGGATTTAAAGTTTAAAATATCCTGATTGGCTAGGAAAAGTCAGTTCTTCTGATTGGCTACTTTGACCATATCCAGGTAAGTTTCCTGCATATGAATGTGCTTTCTGCAGCAGTCTTCCTGAGGGCAAGCTGTTCCTCCCTTGGTGACCCCTCAACAGCCTCAGAAACAGAGCAGAGGACACACTGGAGCCAGAGTCAGACCTTGCGTAAGGCATTTCAGTTATGCCAAGCACCCTGATTTTGGAGTGGCCTTACACCAATGACAGATCCGAGAAGCTATTTCTGGGTGCACAGAGAGTTGTGGAATAAAGGGTAATGCTAGAGTAAGTTATGAGCATCACCACCCTAGTGTGAACATGTCCTGCAAAGTACAGTCCATAGATAACGAGGTGAGAAAATATGCTGTCTATATTTTAAAGAGAAACAAAACCCAAACACGATTAGCTAGGCAATTAATTGGCTTTCAAGTGGGTTCAAACTGGGAGCCGATAACTCAAAATTGAGCTGCTGCTAAGGCACAAACCCCACAGTAAGTGATGCCCAAGGAAAGGAAGCAGTTTGGGTTTGGAGTTCTATTGCCATTCAATTTCAATATAAACAAGCTGAGGCCCAAAGTCACTGGCTGTTCATTAGCTTAGGAATCATGTTACATTTCATTACTATTCATGTTGGCTATGGTTCCATTAAAAACAATTTAGCGAGCTGGCCTTCCGATGGGCTAGACGTTAAAAGCAGGAAGAGGAGGCAAGGAGGCCACTCTTCCAGCACCATCAGCTGAGGAAGCCCAGTGGAGGCAGTAAAGATAATGTCTCAGTTCACTTTCCAAATGGGCCTCTGGAAAATGTCCGGAACTGTTTCCCCAGTCAGGGCATCTAGCTGGCTCACCCAATGGGCCGTTTCTGTCACCAGGGGTTTCTGACTGAGTCAAGGAACGACCTGCTGACTTCCAGCCCTGCCTTCTGACACCTGCAGCCCTTGGCTGAGCAATTTCCAATGGGAACGAAACGGCCTTGTCGCTCCTGAAATGGTTACACAAGAGCCTAGGCACGGAGGTCACTACTTTATTCTTTGGACCATGAACCTGTCACCATCAAGTTGGCCCCAACTCATGGCCGCCCCAGCAGAAGCTAACCTGAATCCAGGTAGGAAGACTGGGGCTTTCTCTTGTGCACCTGCACTGGTAAGTCTCTGACTCTGGAAGCCAGAGAGACCCAGGGGCCAGCCATTCTGCCTACTACAGAACTCGGGAGAAGGCCAAAACAGAAAGTGTGGCTTTGGGTGGGATAGCTGGCACCACAGAGCTAGAAAGGAACCCTGGTGGTGCAGCAAGTTAAGCACTGGGCTGCTAATGAAAGGTCAGTAGTTCAAACTCACTAGGAGGAGGAGGAGGCTACCTGCCTAGGTAAAAATGTGTAGTCTCAGAAACCATCCGGAGCCATTCTCTGCTGTCCCATAGAACTGCTCAATGGCAGTGGGTTAGAGAGTGACCGGCATTGACTTGCCTGCACCCAGGGGGGAGGTAAAAGTGCCTCTGTCCCTGGCCTGGTGTCTTTGTGCCGGCACGTTGATTACCACTCAGAGTGTCCAGATAGGACATAGCAGAGCTGCCTGCAGGACAGAAGCATATCTGAGGGAAATAGCACTTCAGACAAGTCATTTTAACTTGCTGCCTGATCTCTGGCAGCTGGTGATGGAATCAGCAGTGGCCAATAGAAACTGCTCACTGGTACCCCACCCTCTCCCCCCATCCCCTAAATGGCATCCAGGGCACAGCCACCTCACTCAGATAGGCCTCTGCCCCTAGGCCTTCCTAGGCTGTGGTCTCTCTGGGGGCAGATGGCCACAGCCTCCTCCCACAGACCTTTAGGTTGGCCAGAGAGTGCTTAACCTCTGTGCCACCAGGGCTCCTTCCCCTGTGTCTCCAGTTCTTGGCAGCTCTCTCATCGTGTATCCCTGACACTGGTGCCCCCTGAGGCTGCCCTCCACATTGTAGTATTGTCATGATCGCCCTCAGGCTCAGCTACCCCACCAAGAACATCCCGCCTCACTGGACCACCGGCTTCCTCCCAGGGCCCAGTCAGGGGATAGGTTGTGTCCCTTCTCTGGCATCAGGTGGTCACACAAACAACCTCAGGCCTGACTCAGAAAAGCAGAGACATTACAGCCAGCCTCCACCCTCAAAGGGCCTAGGTTCTACCCTCCCCTCTCCCAGTTTCCGAGTAAATGGCCTGGGGCAAGCCAGTCGCCATTCTTCATCTGCTAGGAGGTCCACCATATATGGACAACGCGGAACTTAATGAGACAATATATGGACGGTGCTTATCCCAATGCCAGGCACTTATTAGACCAAGCCAAATCCACTGTCACCGAGTCCCTTCCTATTCCTAGCTACCTGATAGGACAGAAACTCCTTAGGGTTTCTTGATCTATATCTTGGTAGCCTTACTTGTGTCCTGAGAAGTTGCTGAAGGACTTGAACCACTGACCTTGTGCTTAGCATCCCAATGCTTAACCCACTTGGTCACCAGGCCTCCTTGGCACATATTAAAGCCTCCATAAATAACAGCCATGACAATGAAAAAGGAAGACTGAAGAACTGATGTGCGAAGAACATTGAATATTCCATGAACAAGGAAAAAATCTGTCTTACAAGAAGTACAGCCAGAATGCTCCTTCAAACCAAGGATGGCGAGACTTTGTCTCACGTATGTCTGTCGGATGTTGTCATCAGGAGCGACAAATCCCTGAGGAAGGACATCATGCTTGGTAAAGTGGAAGGTCAACAAAAAGAAGACCATTCAACCAGATGGATTGACATGGTGGCTGCAGCCCTAAACTCCAGTGTGAGGACAGACTATTTCCTTCCAGTACCTGAGCTCCATGGGAACCAGAGGTGACTCGGGGCCACCTGCCAGCAGCAACACCACTCACATTCATGCTGTTGTCATAGAGTCGATTTTGGCTTCCCCGTGTGACTGAGTACAATTGACCCTGTGGTAGTTACATAATCTGGTGTCAATTTGAGGATTCAGAGTGAAGGCGTGGACCTAGACTGCCAATCAGGTCATAGCTTAATGACCTCATTTGGAGATGCTATGAAGATACATAGCTCCCTGGAGGTGGGACACAAGCTCACTCCCTGGGTGACTCTCTAGGGACAAGACACATGAAGCTATGCTGACAGCAGCGAGAGCCCTGGACCGGAGCAGCTGCATGGAGACCCCTGCCAGCACGGAGATGCTTCCAATGCCGCTGGATCCACAAGATCTCCCACCCACTGACCTGCGATCTTCCTGCATTTGGTGTCATTGCATGTTTCATGAGTCTGAAGAGGATGTTATAGATTGATATTGGACATCTGGGCTGACATCGAATTTATGGACTTCATCTGGACTGGGTGGGGATGTTTACTCAATATCCAATTGCTCTCGTATATAGCGCTCTTTCTTGTACACACAGGAGTGTCTATGAATTTGTTTCTCTAGTCTACCCAGACTAACACAGCCCCATAGGACTTTCTTGGCTGTAATCATGACGGCTGGAGACCTGGTGGCGCATTGGTTAACTGCCCTGCTGCTGACCCAAAGGCTGGTGCTTTGAACCCACCTGAGAAAGACATGGAAGTAAGTCAGCTGCTTCCATCAAGATTATAGCCCTGGAACCCGCCAAGTGAGATTGTGTTGTTATCAGTGAGAAGTGACTCAATGGCAACGGATTTTTAATCTTTATAGAAGCAGATCCCCGGATGTTCTCCTACAGAGAGAGGGCTGGGTAGGGTCAGGCTGCCTACCTTCCAGTTGGCAGGCTCAAGTTTAACCATTGTACCACCAGGGCACCTTAGTAATATTGATCTTTCTTTCTTTCTTTCTTTCTTTCAATAGGGGTTTTTGTAGCTCTTATAACAGTCCACACATCAACTGTATCAAACACATTTGTGCATATGTTGTCATAATCATTTTCTAAACATTTTCTTTCTGTTTGAGCCTTTGGTATCAGCTCCTCTTTTTTCCGTCCTTCCCCCACCCTCATGAGCCAAAATTATAAATTATTATTTTTTCATATCTGACACCAATTGCTGTCTCCCTTTACCCACATTTCTGTGGTCTTTCCCCTTTGGGGGAGGGGCTACGTCAATCATTGCAATTGGTTTCCCTTTTTCTCCCCCTTCTCTCCCCACCATCCCCTACCCTCTTGGTATCACTACTCCCATATCTGTTCCTGAAGGGTTTATCTGCCCTGGATTTTGCGTGTCAAGAGTTCTTGTCTGTACCAGAGAAAGTTGAATGTTCCTGATTCCCTTAAAGATTTACAGCCTCAGAAACTCACAGGGGCAGTTCTACTCTGCCCTGAAGGATAGCTAGGAATCAGAACCCACCCCATGACAGTGGTCTTGGTGGGCCCGGCATCAACCAGCCACCAGAACCTAGTTCTGTCTCTTCTCCCACCTATAACCCACTTCCCCTTTCCAGCCACTAACAACTCTCCTCTTCCTAAGGGAAGGCTAGGAGGAGCCAGGGATAGATTCCTTGCTGGGAAGAGGAGTTGCCCTTAGAGAATGAATAGGTCTAAAATGCTGTCACCAAGTAAGTTGCAGTGAGAAGGCCATCGCCACTCTCTCTGTGACACATACACAAAAGCTCTTGTTATGGGCACAGATAAGAAGAGTTGAATCCCTACCCCCCCCTCCCTGTAATTCACTTCATTTGTGGCCGAGGTTCCTCTCCCCCCCCCCCACTCCCAATTCCTTAGCATTTGTCAGCAGTTCAGAGACCCTTGGCATTCAGTATGATTTGTAATGTAAATTATGTCATTGTACTTTCACATATTTTAACATCAAATGAAATGATTGACTACAGAATCGGAACTGTCTACAGGTGGGGGTCAATTACCATCTGAATAATCACAGTGCCACACAAGAATAGCATAGCCCTGAGTGTGACATATTTTTATCTCTATGCATTTCAATGAAGTCAGCCTGGTACATAAAAGGTTATCACCTTGGAAACATATTTTCCTAAGCACAAGTTAAACATGCAAGTGAGATCAGCAAAGATATTCAATTTAGCCAGTCAACCCTAACCTATTAATATTTTAACAAAATCCAGTGAGGATAATTTTTTTCTTTGATCCCATTTCATGTGAGCAGCCGGGAAAGGGAAGAAAAATTAAAAACAAAATCGTCAGGCATAGAGAATGAGGTTATGTATTAAGTGGGCTATTTAATGTTTCTGGCATTTCATAGCCCAAGGGAAAGTGTGGATGGATTTAACAATCAAGAGCTGTGTTCCCTTGGCCACAAAGTTCGAGACACATAAAATAATCTATACTTCCGAGCTGACAAATCGTACCTGACACCCAGCTTCATCTCACCGGGACTCCGGAGATCAGCATTAATCATACGTTACAGGGAGTAAAAAGAAAAGTAAATCACTCCATGCTGGAGAGTGAGATGGAAGGTCTTCGGGCAAGGATTTTAATCAATAATATGCGGGATGGGAACCAGGAGCTATTGTTTTAATCTTCCAATAGGAAAAGAAAGGAATCAGGCACACAAAGGGGCCAGGAGCCCAGGCCGCTTCTGGGATGATGCTGGGTGAGAACTCAACCCCATTCCCATCAGCAGTTCCGCTTTCCTTTGTGTTCATCACAGCTCTCAGAGCGTTTCTTTTGAAGGCATTTAAAGTAGAAGCTCTCCTTTCAGTATCCCACTTGGGAGCCTCAGCTCTTTCCCAGGCTCTGTTGTCTTCCTGCAGCTATGGCTTAGACTGCAGTTATTTGAAATCCACTGTCTCAGAAACCCGCAGGGGCAGTTCCCCTCTGTTGTGTGGGGTCCCTGAGAGTCGAAGTTGACTTGATGGCCTTGAGTTTGTTTTGCTTTGGTGGAGGTGGCTAGCTGCCATGGAGGCACGCCCCTGACTCATGAAGGGACAAAATGCTGCCAGTCCTGTGCCACCCCCATACTTGGCTGCAAATTAAGCCATTGTGATCCAAAGGGCTTAAAGTCGATTGCCAGAACTTTACTTCTAGTCTGTCTGACTCTGCAAGTTGTTCAAACCTGCAAAGAGGAATAGGTAGGCAGGGCACCTGAGGTACAGGTATCAAGAGTTGAACCCTGGTCTCCAGGGAAGACTAGAAATTGATCTTGGTCCACCACTGCTCCTGCCAGGACCTAGGCCAAGGATTTTGGAGTCCCTGGTTTGCCTTGTGTCTAAGCTGTACTGCATCCACTCAAGCTTTGGCCCAGTGTAGTCGTGGGCTGGGCCAACAGAGACAGGGAATTTCTGCTTATAATCAGGGAAGAGCGCAAGAGCCCGTAATGTAATAGTGTCCACCCACTGTGCTTGAGGAAAGAGCTGTTTGCGTTCGGCCCGTGAAGTTTAAACTCATCCTGAAGAGACCCCGCCCTGCACCCCACAACTTTAACCTTTGCTTGTTGACTTGACCTAATTCAGTTCTTCCATGATGCTACCTTATGCTTCAAGTCAGCCGTCTCATTTGTGTTTTTAAATAGACTTTTTTCTTAGAGCAGTTTTAGGTTTCCAGAAAAATGATGCAGAAACAGAGCATCCCCACAGACCCCTCCCCATGTATGCAGATTCTCCTGTTACTTACATTTTGTGCCAGCGTGGGGCATAATCCATGAACCAATATTGGTACATTATTGCTAACTAAAAATCCATAACTTCTACCGGCATTCATTCCTTGTGTTTCCCCATGGGTCTTGAAAACTGCATAATGTTATACTTACAGTATCATACAGAATTATTTCCCTGCCCTAAAAATGCTTTGTGCCTCACCTGTTCAGCCCTCTCCCCACAGCCCCTCTAACTCGACCACCATTCATCTGTGTACTATCGCTGTAGTTTCTGTGTTAGAGCTTAAATTCTTGGGACCCCTTTTGCAGAAGGAGCCTTGGGGGCATAACGGTTACAACTTGGGCTGTTAACTGCAAGGTCAGCAGTTCAAAATCACCAGCCTCGACACAGGAGAAAAATGAGGCTTTCTACTCCAGGAGAGAGTTACCGTCTCAGAAACCCAGAGGGGCAGTGCTACCTTGTCTTATAGGATGGCTATAGGTCTGAATAGACTAAATGGCAGTGGGAATGGATAAGCCCAAATCCATTTTTCCACTGAATTCCTTTTGCGCTTTCACCAAGGATGTAGATGCCCTCAGGGATAGTGCTTGGGAGAGTGGATTGCCTCCACCCCTCTCCAGCCAGCCCAGGAGGGGCAGCCTCTTTTAGGGGCTTTCCAGGGCACGTCGTTTACACACAGTACTGGCGGGGAGGAGAACCTCATAGTCACCAGTCACACTCTGTCAGTTGAGCCCTGGCTGCCTTGGTTTGAAGGCCGGGGACCAATCTTCTATCTAACATGATGTATGTGTCCAAACCACGGCCCTAGTTCCAGTTCTGTAACTGATGTATTGATATTCCACCAATCATGAAGTTCCAATAGTTTCCTTTGTTCCATGCCTTGTTTAACTAGTGTCCTAACTGCAAATCCTCATATGCCATTTAGACCTCATGCTAACGGCCTCCACCTCCACACGGTGTTCCTGTGCCTTTGTGTGTTCTCTGTCCCTTTTGCCACTTCATACATGTTCTCCTTAAATGATTTCGAGATGGAGGTCTCTTGTACCTCCTAGCACATTTTGCGTGTTCTAGGATGTCACACGGTTGAAATCAGACCATCTGTGACTTTTTCAGACTGGTGTTTTTCATTTGGTGATATGCCCTCTGTGGTAGTCACCTAATGTGGTGCCAATTTAGGGATTAAGAGTGTAGGGGTGGAGTCTAGGCTGTCAATCTGGAGATAGCCAATGAGACTTCTGTGGGTATGGCTTTCTCTTGAGAATTCTAAGAAATCTGGTACTTCCTCCTTAGAGGCAGAAGACACCTCTCTCTCTCTCTCCGCCACTCCCGGGGAGACATTTGCAGAAGAGAAGCCACTGAATGTAACCAGACCTCAGAAGCTGGAGAAGCCACAGAGAGACCCCTGCCAGTGCTGAGATGCTTACAACACCACTGGATTCAAAGACTTTCTACCCACTGGCTTGTGATTGTGCTGCCTTTGGCTTCATTGCATGTATTTCAGAGTCTGAAGAGGACTTTATAGATTGGTATCATATACGCTAGTATCAGACTTATGGACTTGGACTGGACTGGGTTGGTATGCTTTCTTAATGTACAATTGCTCTTGTATATAAACCTCTCCCTTATATACATATGCATGTTTATGAATTTGTTTCTCTGGTCTACCCAGGATAACACACCCTCCAATGTGTCCATGTCTCTTAGAACTGGAGTGCTTGTTTCTTTGTGTGGCTGAGAGACACCCCTTTGCATGGATGTCCCTCAGTGGGGTTATCCATCCACCTGTGGAGAAATATCTTGGTTGCTTCCAATTGTTGGCAATTAGGAACCAAGCTGCTGTGAGCATGTATGTCTGTGCATGGTTTTATGCAAATGTGGTTAAAGTGCTTAGCTAAAGCTTTTTCTCCTCAGTTATTTCCCTGAAGAAAGATGTGGCAGTACCCCCACCTCCACCCCTGCCCACCCCCCTGAGCAGCTTCCCTCTGTCCTGTGCAGCAAGTCCTTTGTAACGGGGTGTCATGAGGTTGCAAAGCTCATGCCCACATTCTGACGCCCACAGGCTGCCCGCTGTGTGCAATTGCTGACGCTTCCGCACAACCCACTGAGGGAAGCCCAAGACTGGGATGAATATCTTCCATTTCCTGGTGAGAACACTGAAGTCCAGAGAAGTTTCTGGTCCCAAACCATAGATTTGGCAGTTAAAGCAGGGCCAGCATCGGAACCCAAGTTTTTCTAATGCAGTACACCCGGTGAGATCCAGGAGGACAAACAAACAGAAGACCCAAACCAGTTACTGTCAAGCGTATAATTCTCACGTGTTCCAGCAGAGAGCTGCGCTCCACTGTGGTTTCAATGCTCGCGACCTCTCAGAAACGCAGACCACCAGGCCTTTCTTTCAAGGCACTGCTGGGTGGATTCCAACCGACAGCTATTGAGTTTGCACCCCAGCCCTTAACCATGTGTACCCCTTATGGACTCCACTCCATACACTTCTAAATAAAATTAGAAGCAACACGTATTTTAAGGACATGGGTTCCTGATTTGGGGATACTGTTGACCAGTTCTTTAGGACCATCTCACTCACGGCCACTGAGTCCATTTCACCAACCCTACAGGACAGAGGAGAGCTGCCCCTGTGGGTTTCCCAGACTGTAACTCTTTATGGGAGAAGAAAGCCTCCTCTTTCTCCCAAGGAACCAGTGGTGCTTTCGAACTGCTGACCTTAAGTAATCTACTATATAAACAGGGCTCCTTTTTAAAACAATACTTCCCCAAATGTGGCCCCCATACCAGCAGCATCAGCACCACCTGAGAGCCCATTAGACATGAAATTCTGAGTGCAGCCCTAGACATGCACAATAAAAAAACCAGGGTGAAGCCATCAAGCAGTGTTTTGACAAGTCCTCCAGGCGCTCCTGATGCACACTCCACTTTAGAACCACTGGCCTAGAAGATGCTGTTGTTCGGTGGTTTGCTAGAAAGATTGCTAAGAGCACCAATACTAAAATAATCACTGAAAATTCAAACTCTTCATCTCTAAATTCCATTCTGTAAAGGCTGGTGTCCAAAGCTCTGAAAGCTGCGGGTGACTCAGTGCTGCCTGGGTTAGCTCTGAGAACACGTGAATACAGACTCCCTCATGCTCCTCATTCCCACACAGGGCCTGCCCCCCAATTCTCTGCCAGTCACCCATCATCACCGTGAACCGAGCCCAGCTCAGCCATGTGGCTGATTCTAATCTGGGACAAGGTGAGCAGTTGTTCTCAGCCTGTCGTCCTTAGAAAACAAAGAGCCAAAGTCTCCTGAACCCTGGATGTCCAGGGTACACAGGAGGCCCACGAGGGTCTGGTTTCACCTGGGTCGTGCCAGAGAGAATAAGAACTGTATGTATGTGCATATGAGTATGCTCCACCCATACCTCTCACTTGCTCCCTCTCAAATGTAAGCTGTCCGCTGAGGGGCATATTAATATTCAAAGAAAACAAACATCACCAGGAGGCTGGAATGCACAAAGAATCAGTGATTATTTGAGATGAGGGAACAGGGATGCTTATTTTTCCCACCTTTGGATTGACACTGGGACCCCTTGGAAAGCAGGCAATGGCTGCCTTGGGAAGGATCCACTCACTATGCAAGTTGCCTGGGTTCCCACCAGCTCTGCCCAGAAAGTCCGCTCCCAAAAACTAAGTAAGGCCAATGTTGGTGCTAGAACAGAGGCAACAAAAGAAGAAAAAAACAAAACAAAACTGGAATATCTTATCAAGGTAGGGCCACTTAGGACAAAGTTGAAAGGCAGGAAGCTAAGTCAAAAAGTATTGCTAAACAATTATTGAGAGCTTTATTTTAAAAAATATATCAAAATGTGTAGCTATTGTTTTGCTTTGTTTTTTTAACATCTTCCATACACTGCTGAAGAGGGTGATTCCATCTCTCTAATCCTTCCTCAGAAGAAGTTCACTCCCCTTGATTTATACTACATCAAAAAGGCAGTTGGGGCATCCTGAGAGGACTCAAATCATGTTTGTTTGGACTGTATTTGAGTTGGGCAAATCACAAGAAGTCTGCAGGGACAAGGTCAGAGTTGTGAGGTGGATGAGGTCGTTTCTCAGGGAAATTCTCATAGGATAGTTGTTTACACCTTTGAAGAATGAGCAAGGGCATTGTTGTGATTGGTGGAAAATATACTACAATAAAATTAGGATATTTTCAGGTAAACAGAAATGAAAGGAATGTATAAATACTAGAACAACTTTATAAGAAATGCTCTCAGAAAATTTTTAAACAAACAAAAAATGGCAGACAATGACTTGAGATTAACACCCACAAATTAACCCAGATATAGACATTTCTAAAGGCAAACAAATCTACAAGATTGAAAATAGGTGTAAGTGGGCAGCATGGATATCAATGTATAACCTCCCAACCCCACTCCCTGGGGGCTGGGTGAATGACAGAAATGTGGGTGAAGGGAGACAGTGGGTAGTGTAAGTGTAAGATGTGAAAATAACAATCATTTATAAGTTATCAAGGGTTCACGAGGGTGGAAGGGTGGTGGATGAAGAGGAAAAGGGAAGAGCTGATAACAAGGGCTCAAGTAGAAAGGAAATGCTTTGAAAATGATGGCAAAATATGCACAAATGTGATTGATACAATTGATGTATGGATGGTTATAAGAGATGTTAAGAGCCCCAAATAAAATGATTAAAAAGAAGAAGAAACAAGAGAAAGAATACCATACAAGAACCAAAAAAGAAGAAAGAAAATAGTTTAAAAAGAGACGAAGAAAGGAAGAGAAAAAAGAAACAAGAAAACAAAACTAGGGCGTACAGAAAAGAAAACAGTGTAGCAGAAAAAGTCAGATAGCAATCATTAAAAAAAAGAAGGAAAGAGAAAAGACAAACAGGAAAACATAATAAAAGAAATAAGGAAATTGGGGGGATAAGGGAAAGGAAAGAGAAGCAGAAAACTGGGGTGGGGCAGAGAACAGGACACAGAAAGGTGAGAACTGTGGGTGCAGCAGCCACCCCTCCCCCAACTGTGCTTCTTCCAGCTGGCTGAGAAAGTCGTGGGGAGGGAAGCCTGGTCCTGGAAGGAGTTCTTGGCAGCCCAGGAGGCATCTGTGATTAGGGTGCCTGGTCCTAGTGCAGTGGTTCTCAACCTTCCTAACGCTGTGACCCTTTAAGACACTTCCTCAATTATGGTGACCCCAACCATAACATTATTTTTGTTGCTACTTCATCACTGTCATGAATCACCATGTAAATATCTGAGATGCAGGATGTATTTCATTGTTACCAATTAAACATAATGAAAGCATCATGATTAATCACAAAACAGTATGTCATTATATCTTGTGAAATATTTATTTCTTATTACAAATAAATGAAAATTTGTCTTAAAGTATGGTGTAGCATGGGTAACAGTCTTCACGTGGGGTACTCGTATGTGGGCACATCTGCATGTGGGCAGACTTGCTTGGAGATGGATTGAGAAGTGATTTCTCGGTTCCTAATACCATCAGAAGTAAGTCTTTTCTGATGGTCCTAGGCGACCCATGTGAAAGGGTCATTGGACTCCCAAATGGGTCACAACCCACAGGTTGAGAACCACTGTCTTAGAAGTGGTTAGAGTTCCTTAGAGTTCCCGCTGATTCAGAGTGTAGCCAGGGCCAGTGCACAAAGTCCAGGTCAGAATTCCAGCTTGCCCGGGGATAGAGGTGGGTGGAAGACTTATGCTGCACTGCATGTTCTGCTGGTCCATGAAGGAGCATGCACTTCCAAATATGGGAGTGGCATGCACCTTGCACCTTATCCAGGAGCCTCTGAGTTCAGGTGAAACACATAGGGGCTATAAAGAGAGGTGTGTCACCTATGTCACCGGTGGATGAGGGTGAGGACTGACAGTGCTTCTGGTCACCAGGAGGGTGTAGGACACAAGGAGAAGACGGCACCTTTCTGCCCACCAACCACTAGCATGGGCACTAGTACAATTTGGGGGGGAGTGAAGTGAATTATCAGGCCGCTGCCCTGATAGAACTCTGCTTGCAAATTTTCAAATGGCTGCCCGCTTCACCAGCCAACAATTTATCTGTCTGTTGGTCTCCTTGTTCACAGCTTTCATTCAGCCTCTCCTGGTCAACCCACATCTCTATCCTTTCCTCTGGAGGGCAGAGTTCCCGAATTATGATCCTTACCTATTTCATTTGGTCTCTTGTGCCTTACTCATAAAGCATCCGAGTAGCACCTCTGCCTAGCCCATCGTCTGATTGATAGGCCTGCAGTTTTATTTTAAAAAAAAAAAACTTCTTCCAATAATCCCTGTGATTATTCTGCAACCTTCAAGAAAGCCCATCAAGATTACCCCTTCATGGCTGTTGATAGATATTGTTGACTTAGATCTGACTCACAGTGATCTATGAATAACAGAATTAGACACTGTCTGGTCCTGCACCATCCCCACAATTGTTACACTGAGTGCACTGTTGCAGTCACTGTGTCAACCCGTCTTCCTGAGGGTTGTAAAGAGAAGATGGGGGAAGATGCTTACAGTCAGCTGATACAGTTGTGAGTGGTTGTTAACAGTGTTGGGGCAGCAGGTGGCCTCCACTGACTTCACCAGGGAGGAAAGAATCAAACTCAACATCAGGCCAAGGCTGATTCCTATGAGGCTGAGGTCACTCATGCCTCTATTCACTTTCCTTCTTTACCGATTCCAACACCAGCTGTCCCTGCCAAAGCACTCTCTGTTCCTCTGCTGGGTCAACATGTACTGAAAAATTGCCACAGAACTCACAAATCATACTCACAGTGTTGAGGTTTATTAGGAAGGTTAATAGATTACAATCCAGGATTAGAAATGCTCAGGACCCAGGGTGTTTTTGCTTGTTTGGTTGGTTTTGGTCAGAACAGCCTTTTCCCAGCCATGCTCATAGGCAGGCCTCCCTATGGCCCTTAGCCTCCCAGTCTCTTGACCTCCACCCTGCTCTGGCTTTGTTACAAAGCTCTTTTAGTGATGCCAGTACATGCCTAAAAGGCACACTACTCCACCTTAAGCCTCAATCCAAAGACACTCAGTTCTAGGTGTCAGCAAACCTAACTTCCCCCCAATTAAGTGCCTGGAGGTACACCACTCCGCAAGCAATCCTCCTGCCGGAATGCACTCAGCTTTGATCACTCATTAGACTGTGAAGCCACCACTATGTTGTATGCTTTTGGTTCTATTGCTGCTGCTCTTCTGCAATTTCTCTGGTGTCACAGCTGTCTCCTGGATCAAGGAGGTTCAACCAATAGAGATCTGGAGGTCTAAAGGACAAGTTCAACTTTAAAATCTTCTTTCTTGCTGGTATCAAGTTCCCCTACTCCTGCTATTGAGATGGCTTGTTTACAATTCAGTGGAATAGCAATATGGCCAAGCCCCTTGTTACAGCTATTCCAAGGTTTTACAATCGCAATGAACTTTCTTACCATTCACATATCACTATATCAAATAATCTATAGCATCTTCCCCACCTTCTCTAATCCAGAACTATCAGAAAAGTGTCATTTGTTGGGAGTTACAGACACTACAACTAGAAAAGCCATATCAAGTAATTTATTGCACCCCAAGTCTTGCACCCCCTCACTCACCACCCCCATTTGATCTGCTACTTTACCAAGCATGATTGTCCTTCTCCAGAGACAAGAGTCTCCTGAAAACATGTTCAAATACGTGAGACAAAGTCTTATCATTCTTATTCTAAGAACCCTTCTGGTTGTGCTTTTTCCATGACAGATGTGTTTCTTCCTCTGGGAGACCATAATTGTGTTGGTCTGGGAAGACTAGAGAAACAAATTCACAGACACTCATATGTGTGTAAGAGAGAACTTTATATCAAAGAGCAATTATACATCAAGAAAACATCCCAGCCTGGTCCAGATCAAGTCCTTAAGTCCAATATTACCTCATATGTTGATACTAGTCCATAAATTCCTCTTTAGACTCACAAAACACATGCAATGAGGCCGAATGCAGGAAGATCACAGGCCAGAGGGTGCAAAGTCATGTGGATCCAGTGGTGGTGGAAATATCTCAGCACTGGCGTGGGTCTCCACAGGACTCCTCCAGCTCCAGGGCTCTGGCTCTATCAGCATAGTCCCATGTGGCTTGTCAACAGGAATGTCTCACAGGGAGTGAGTGTATCTGGCATCCAGTGACCTATTTATCTCTTTGGCACCTCCAAATGAGGTCATAGAGATGTAACCTGATTAACAGACTAGACTTCATCCCTCCTCAAGTTTACACCAGATTATGTAACCACCACAATGATGCCTTTGATATTCTTTACCAACACTGCAATTCCAATGCTTGTATTCTTTGATCTCTATTCATTGTTCAGCTTTCACATGCATATGAGGCAATTGAAAACACCATGAGGTGGGTCAGGTGCACCTTAGTCCTCAAAGTGTCATATTTGCTCTTCAACATTTTGAAGAAATTTTATGTGTAGGGTAACTATGATTCTGAATCAACTTGATGGCAGTGAGTTTGGTTTTTGAGTTTTGTGCAGTAGATTTTCCCCTGCAATACATCATTTGATGATGTCTTGACTGCTGCTTCCACGAGTGTTGATTGTGGATCCAAGTAAAAGGAAATCATTTGCAATTTCATTCTTGTCTACACTTATCAGGATGTTGCCTATTGATTCAACTGTGAAGATTTTTATTTTCTTAGCATTGACTTTTAATCCATTCTAAAGGCTATAGTCTTTGACCTTCATCAGCAAGTGCTCCAAATGCTCTTCACCCTCAACCCTTTGTGTAGCCCAGGAAACAATTTCCATAACCTTGAATTTCACTGGTCAAAGAGATCCACCTGGAAACTCCTGTTTTGATTTGGGTCTTCTTTTTCTCAAGGTATCTTAATGAAACTAAGACAAATATGTTCCAGAGATAAATTGTTTACAGCCATCTACTAATGGCAGAGACAAGTTTGAACATGTTTTGTCAAGAACAAACCTGTGCATGTATGAAATGGAACCCTATTGGGATATATTGTGACTTACCCTCCTATATGCAATGAAATGAGATGCTATTTATAAATAAATAATAAATATTTATAAGGGAAAGAGATCAGTGTGAATGATTCCACACACACATCATGTATGACATTCTGAAAAGGCAAAACTACAAAGACAACAACAATGAGTCAGGTTCATGGGGAAGAGAGGAAGGATGAGTAGATGGAGTGCAGGACATTTTGAAGACAGTGAGACAATTCTACAGGATACTGTCATGCTGGACACATAACCTGATGGTTTTGCCAAAATACACAAGACTGTACAACAGAGAGTAAATTAAAACAATGGACTTTAATCATCCGTAAGGTATCAATACTGATTCTTAAATGATCATGAACATATTCATTTATCATTATGGCAAGATGTCAATAATCAGGGAAGCAGTGTAAGCAGAGAGGAGGACCATGTGGGAACTTTGTATGTTCTGAGCAATTTTTTCTCTAAACTTAAACCTGCTGTACAAAATAAAGTCTATGGAAATAATGCAGTGAAATAAGCCAAGTGATCTTTTCAGACAGATGGTCCCAAGACTGAACATGGACTGAAAAAGAGTTTTTGATGAAGCCACACTAAATGGTCTAATTAAACATTTTCCATTTGAATGTGAATTTGATGCCACTATAACAAAAAGTCAGAAAACCCTATAGGAAAATTCTGGATCATTTATTTTCAAAGCAAGAAAGAAAATGCTCTTGTGAGAGCAATTTCCTGGTGCTCATCTCATAGAGGGGCTTCACTCATGGTACCCACCTGGCCCCTGCAGGTCTTGGAATTTGAAACCTGTCATTCAAGTGAACATTGCATTTGTAATATTTAGTACTTCAAATTCAAATGGGGTTTAGTCCTTGCCTGTAGTAAAATGGTCTTCTGAGCAGTTGCTTTCCAGTGAGTGATTGGTGACGGGACCCTGATACAAAACTGGAATCTTTAAAAGACCCATCAGGTAAAGGTCTGTGACCCAGTAAGTGTTCACATTCCATGTCAACTGCACAGAATGAAAAATAACCATCTATAATGTTACAGATCTAGATAACTAAGCTGTTACTGATTATAAGCAAGGTTATAATCTCATGGAAGCAGGCTGTCTTCTCTTTCTCCCATGGAGTGGCTGTAGGTTTGAACTATCAGCCTTTGGATGAGCATTTGGGCAGGTGGCATGGTGGTTAGGTGTTGGGTTACTAACTAGAGTGTTAGCAACTTGAAGCCACAAGCTTCCCTGTGGGAGAATTTGAGGCTCACACTCCTGTAAAGAGCTACCATCTCAGAAACCCACAGGGGAAGTTCTACTCTGACACATAGGGTTGCTATGAGTCAGTATGATGCCATGGCAGTGAACAAGTACCAACCGAAAAGCTGGTGGCAAAACTTACCGTGAGGTGTCAATTGAAGAAACACCTGACAATCTGCTCTCAAAAGGACATTTCTGTGAACACCTGGCATAGCACAGTTCCACCAGGTGTGTTACTCACAATAGAATCAATTTAACAGTAACTGGTTTGCTTTTTAATGTACCTGAAGAGTGTTCTAGAAATGCTGAGTGAGCAGGGAGGGTCCTGTGTGCTGAAGTGCATGTCCCTGTCATGAGAAGGGGACAGGTGATACTGGCAGAGATAAAGGAAAGGGTTTTAGGATCTAGATTGCTAGGCTAAGCACTTAGATTCCCCCCTGCCCCACCCCACCACCATCACCCAAGAAATTATAAGCTGTAAAGTTTTCTTTGTGCAAAGAGCTTAGCCATTAGGGGTAGAAAATTCTGGGTTCAAATCCCAATGCTGTCTCTCTCTTTCCAAAACTTCTATTTCCTCATAGGTTTAGCTGACTTGATGTTGCAAAGAAATGTCTGTGGTGGGAAAAAAAAAAAAAAGAAATAAAAAAAAAGAAAAGAAAGAAATGTCTGTGGTACAGTGCATTCTTTACTATGGCCCTTCCAGTCACACATGGTCTTGTGGCTCCTGCAAAATGGTTGGGTAGGACTGTGTAAATAAGGTGTGTGTGACCCAGCAACAGCATTGGTCAGCCTACTAATAATGCTGACTGGAATCAGCCTAAAGGGTGGGATTATACAAATGCAGTGAGGAGGAAAGCGGCAGATAGTGACCAGGAAGGCAGCTCACACTAGGAGCACCCTGGAGATCAGCGAGGGGGAGATTTGGGGGCCAAGTATGGTTTCTGAGACAGCCACAACAGCCCAGGAGCCAGGAGCTGAACCAGAAGCTGACTTCCACCCTATCTCTTATAACAGCTGTGGAGTTCTGAGGACCAAGGCCTGCTGTGGGAACTGGTCCAGCCTGATCTACTCATGCTGCTGCAGACCCCACTGCAACTACCACCACGGATCACAGCACAACAAGCCCTCCAACTGCCCAGCAGAGGCTTCTGCATCCACAGTTTGACATCCCAAATGGCATGAGGACTTCACACTGCCCAATGGTGGATCCCTCCTCCAACACTGGCATTCTCCTTTCTGTCTTCTTCCCTGCTCTTCCCAGTGCTCCCCTGACCTCTGTGCTCTGAGCAGTGGAGCTGTGTGCTAACAGATGCAGCAGGGCCCTTTTTCCCACCTGCCCACCTGTCCACAGTGCCTCCAGCTGAGAAAAGACCACCACCACCCCTACCCCATCGTCACCCCCAGAGCAACATGCTCCCGTTTCCTGTGCCAGCACTTTTCTTCAGACTGTAGCTTGCACAGCTGCAAATGGGTCCCCACAGAAGCCTGAGAGTTCCTAGACCACAATGAAGGCTGACCTCAGATCCTGATGACTGAGAGGGTCATCCAAACTGCCCTCCAAACAATGGATTCCCGATAGGCTAGGATGAGAGGAAAACCCATTGGGGCAAAGGTGAAACACAATCCCTGAGGGCAGTTGGCTACGGGCAGCCTGCAGAAGCATTCATACCAACCTCCCAAAGACAGAACCCATGGATCTTTGACTCCTGGTTAAATGGCACTGAGTTCCTCCAAACTGACTCATAGAGAGCAGGTTGCCTCAACATCCTCAAAAAAGGAAACAGGAGAACCAAAATCCAGTGTCATAGGATTACGTGAACATAAAGCCATTCATAGAAGAGGCAGATGTAGATCTGTCACAGAAAGAAAGCTTCAGAATGCTGCTTAGAGCCATAAAGGATATGAGGGAAGCAATACAGTGAAAGGATGAAATGATAGAGGAGATAAAGACCACACACCAAAGGGAAATACAGAGTTAAGGGACAAGGTAACAGAAGCCTGAAGCAAATTCACAGACTTCGCCAAGAGACTTGAAGAGGCAGAGAATTGCACCAGTGACCCAGAGGATTATCAGGCAGACTTTAACAAATGGGGAAGACAGTCAAACAAGATACTCAGGGAACAAGAAGAAAACCTGGGAACCGTGTATGATGTTATGAAGGGGGACAACAGTAGAATAATTGGACTACCAGAACAAGACACAACAAAGTCCATGGCAAACATAGCGAGGGAATTTTTAGAGGAAAACTTCCCCAGGTAAGTGAATGAAATCCAGGCAACCATTCAGGAGGCTGAAAGAACATCAGCTAGACTGAATTCCAAGAAGAATTCACCAAGGCATATAATAGTTAAACTATCCAACTTTGAGGAAAAGGAGAAAATCATAAACGCAGCTACGGGGGAAGAAAGCAATCACCTATAGAGGCAACCAAATAATAATGTGCTCAGACCTATCAGCAAACACTTTGAAGAGGAGAGAGTGGAATAACATATTCCTGAAAATTGAAAGAAAATAATGCAAAACAAGAAGTACTCTATCCAACCAAATTACTATCAAGATAGATGGAGAAGTAAGAGTCCTGCCAGGCAAGGAAAAACTCACAGATCGCACTAATAGAAACCCAGCCCTGCAAAAAACTATCCTTGAGGACCCAGTGTGGGCAGAAGAACAGCACTCACCAAGCACAAATAAGAGACCACCACATAGAATGAATCCACACAGAGGTCAACCCAATAAAAACATCCCCAAGATAGCATTGGCTCAATGGTGGAAAGAAGGCAAGAATGAACCACACAAACACACATCCACACTGATAAGAAAGGGAGGTAGGAAACCACCAAATACAAAAGGCACAAGATGACATCACAGAGTCCTCAGATGGATGTAATAACCCTTAATATCAATGGATTGAACTCAGGTATTAAAAGCCAGAGGCTAGCAGTCTGGCTTAGAAAACAACCCGTCGATCTGATGCCTCCAGAAGACACATCTCAAAATTACAGACAAAAATGAACTGAGAATCAAAGGCTAGAGAAAATATATCAAGCAAATGGCAATTCAAAAACAGCAGGGTTGCAATCTTAATCTCGGGCTAAATTGATCTCATGGTACAACCCATAACAAGAGATAGGATGGGCACTCTAAAATGTTTAAGTGAACAGTAGACCAAGAACCAGTGAGCACAATAAATATGTACACACCCACCGAGAGACCTGCAAAATTTGGCAATCAAATCACAGGCTCAACGATTATAGGAGGTGACTTTAATACACCACTATTGAGAAAGATAGATTACAGGGAAAGAAGCTTAACAAGGAGGCTACAGATCTAAACTTTACCATTAGACAATTTGACCTGATAGATATTCTCAGAGCTCTCCACCCAAATGAAATTAATTCACATTCTTCTCAAAACTACATGGAACATACTCAAAGATAAACCACATGCTGGGACTCAAGTCGAATCTGTGTTAATTCAAGCACATAGAGATCATGCAGACTTTACCTCTCCAACCACTATGCTATAAGACCGGAAATCAACAGAAGGATGATTAAGAAAACAATTGGAGGTTGAACAACTCTCCACTGCAAAAGGAGTGGGTAATGTCCCAAATTAGAGATGAAATAAGGAAGTTTCTAGAAACCAATATGTAAGAGAAAAACCTCTGGGACACAGCATAGGTAGTTATCAGAGGAAGTTTATGAGTAATACATGCACACATAAAATATAGAGACTTATGATTTATATACTGGCACAAAGCTTACAGCAATTAGAGAAGTCAATAAGACAATCCTATAATAGCAAAAGATATGAAATAAAAAAATTCATGGCTGAGATTCATGAGAAGGAAAAAAGAAAACTATGGGGAAAATTAAAGCAACTAAAAGTTGGTTCCTTGTAAGGATTAACAGAATTGACAAACTGCTGACAAACCTAACCAAAGAAAGGAAGAAACAATTTTCAATAGCAAGGATGAGGGAAGAAACAGGGGGCATTATAATGGACCCTAATAGAATTAAAAGGATAACCACACAGCACTATGATGGCCTGTACTCCAATGAATTCAACAACTTGGAAGACATGAACAAATACTTAGAAAAACAATCCTTCCCTAGACTATCCCAGACGGACGTCAAGAATCTCAATAGACCCTTAGCTACATAAGAAATAGACAAGGTTATCAAGGGACTACTGTGTTATTCTGGGTACTTTAGAGAAACAAATCCACAGAAACTCATGTATAAGAGAGAGTTTTATATAAAGGGTAAGTACACATCAAGAAAATATCCCAACCCAGTGCTGCCTAAGCCAACAAGTCCAAATTTAACCCATATGTCCGACACCAATCCACAAAGTCCTCCTCCATCTCACAAAACACACACTATGATACCGACTGCAGCAGGAAAGCTGAATCAGTGAATGGGTAAACATCTCAGCGCTGGCAGGGGTCTCCAGACAGATGCTCCAGCACTCAGGGTGGCATCAGGGTAGGTTCATGTGACTTCTCCTCGGGGATGTCTTACGGGAAGTGAGACTTGCTTCAGCTGCTAAGGCAGCTGCACCCTGGTCCAACCATCACAAAGAAAGAGACATGAGGACTAGAAAGGCAGGGTTCACTGAGTCATCTATCCCTCTGCCATTCAATTAACCCCACATGTGTTTATCGGCCAGGTTGGCACGATAAATTAACTCAATTACCAACAAATAATCCCCTGAACCAGATGGCTTCGCAGGAGAATTCTACCAAGTGTTCAGGGAAGAATTGGCACCAATCATACACAAACTCTTCCAGGGCATAGAAAAAGTTTGGCAAACTCCCAAACTCTTGCCATGAAACTGGAATAACTCTGATATCTAAAGTAGACAAGGAGCTCACAAGAATAGAGAACTACAGACCAATATCCCTCATGAATTTCAATGCAAAAATCCTTAACAAAATACCAGTCAATAGAATACAAAGTATATAAAACAAATAATTCACCATGAACAAGTGGGATTCATTCCTGAGATGCAGGGATGGTTCAACATATGAAAGACCATTAGTATTAGTCATCATATTGACATGAAAAATTATAAGAAGCACATGATAATATCAATAGATGTGGAAAAAGCATTTGACAACATCCAACACCTATTCCTGTTTAAGACACTCAAAAAGATAGGAATGGAAGGATAATTCCTCAAGATAATACAAGCTATATGTGAAAGCCAACAGACAACATGGTAGTCAATGGAGAAAAGATGAAAACAATCTAATTGAAAAAGGGGATTGGACAAGGATGTCCCTTGTCCCCACTCTTATTTAACATTGTACTGAAGGTCTGAGCTAACAACATAAGGCAAAGAAAAGACAGCAATGGTATTCATCTAGGGAAGGAAGAGATGAAACTATCATTATTCGCAGATGCTATGATTTTATATATGGAAAAATCCAAAAGCTCCATAAGGGAAGTGCTGGAAGTGATAGTGGAATATGGCAGAGTGGTAGGCTACAAGATCAACAAACAGAAATCTATATTAGATTGCTATATATATCAGACAAGACCATGGAAGAGGGGCTCAAAAAGATAAGACCCTTCACAATAGCAAAGCACAAATTGAAATATCTAGGGATGTACCTGACCAAAAAACCCAAAAAGATTTGTATGAGGAAAACTACACAAAACTATTAGAATACCCCATGCTTATGGATTGAAAGAATCATTGTAGTAAATATGTCAGTTCTACCCAAGCACTACATAAGTGTAATGCTATCCTGATACATATTCCTTCATCATTTTTCAGAGAATTGGAAAAACTGGTTACCAACTTCGTATAGAAGGGTAAGAAGCCCAGAATTAGCAAAGAACTCCTCAAGATGAAGGACAAAGTTGGAGGGCTTGCTTTACCTGACTTTAGCACCTATTATATAGTCACAGTGGTCAAAGTAGTGTGGTACTGACATACTCAGACCAATGGAAAAGAACTGAAAATACAGAAATAATATCATCAACATACAGACAACTGATCTTTGATAAGGGCCCCAAAAATGTCAAATGGAAAGTAGATGCCCTGTTGCACAAATGGCATTGGAAAAATTTGATATCTATATGCAGACAAATGAAGCAAGACCCTTACCTCACTCCATGCACAAGAATAAACTCAAGGTGGATCACAGACCTCGAGGTAAAAATCCCAAACTATTAGGGCCATCAATGAGGGAATTAGGACAAATCTGAGATCTTTGGCACAGTGATTATATCAGCTATCAGAAATAGGGGAGGACACAAACACAGAGGAGGCACAAATTGACAAGTGTGATATACTGATGATAAAACACCTGTGTGCATTGAACGAATTATCCAAGAGAATAATAAGAGAGCACACAGACTGGGAAAACATCTTTAGCAATGACGCATCAGACAAAGGCCTTAGTACTAAAATCTACAATACTCTGCTTACAATGAGAAAAAATTAATAGCCCATTGAGTAGGTGGGCAAAAGACCTGAACAGAAGTTTCACAAGGGCAGAAATCCAAATGTCCAATGAACAGATGAGAAAATGTTTCCAATCAACCATTAGCCATAAGAGAAATTGCACATTAAAACTAGTATGAGATTGCACCCAACACCCTCAAAGACAGCCCAATTAAAAAAATCCCAAAGTTACAGATTTTGGAGGGACTATGGTGAGATAAGTACTCTCATCCACTGCTGGTGGACCTTTGGATATGTACAGACTATGGAAATTGATTTGGCAATTTCTAAAACAGATGGAAATGGAGCTACCATACGTCCCCTACTGGGCATATACCCAGAAGAGGCAAGAAACAAACGATGGTCAGACATCTGTGCTCCAATGTTCATCACGTCACAGTTCACAATCGCAAGGAGTTGGAAACAACCTAAATTTCCATCAATGGACTAATGGATCAAAAACGGTGGTACATACATACAATGCAGTACTATGCATCCTTAAAAAGCAGTGATGAACACATAAAGCACATCACCACATGGGAAGAACTGGAGGAAATTATGCTAAGCAAAGTAAGCCAAGCACAAAAGGACAAGTACAAGATGAGCCCACTGAGGTAAGCTTAAAAAACAAAAGGGGAATGGGGGAAAGCTATTATATGCATACATTCCTGGGGTGAGGTCCAGGTACTATGGCAGAGGCCAGACCCAATCCAGGGGTACATGTGACAGCCAACTAAAAAGAAAGAAAAAATATAAGACCTGGGTAGCAGGGGAACAGGGCACTATCCCACCCAAGGTGGGGTATTATTTATATCTCCACAAGAGAGAGAGGGACCCAACTTCAAGCCAGTGTGGCAAGGTGTGAATGCAACTTACTGGCATGAAGCAGTGAACCATTAGGAAGGTCTGCAGGGCTGGCTCCAATCCCAGCTACGTGGACTCCCACCCCCATTCCCTTGCCAGAAGAACGCACTACAGAGGACAGCACTGAAGCTGCAGCTCAGAGGGAGAGAGGCACATCTTATCAGAACACATAGGAGCAAAGTAAGAAGGAAGTGGAAAGAAAGAGAGAGTGGAACACATCCTGGCCCATCAAGCCCCAAGGACAATATTCCTGTTTGGAGCAACCAATACACAGAAAGAACCATAGAGCTGGCCTCATGACACGACATTAAGTCCCTCACTGATCCATAGCATCATGGAGACAACACAGGGGACACAGTGCAGATATTGTGCCCAATCTGAAACCACCACACCCAAGCGAATCACTAAGGGCATGCAACAGAGCAGTAAAGGGAGCAGCAAAGCATTGAAGTCCCCGAGGAATCCCAAAAACAGACTTTGGGGGCAAGGCGTGGCACCTCATCAGGCAACGACCCAGCAAACACTCCTAAAGGTCAACAAACAGGTGTCACTGAGTCAGTTCCATCCCTCAACGACCCCACATACAACAAAGTGAAACACTGACTGATCCTGTACCATGCTCACAATTGTTCTTATGTTTGAGCCTATCCATGCAGCCAGTGTCAGTTCATCTTGCCAAGGGCCTCTCTTTTGCTACACTTTTCCAGACTGGTCTCTCCTAACATCATGTCCAATGTACATGAGACAAAGTCTCACCATCCGTACCTCTAAGGAGCATTTATCTGTGCTTCTTCCAAGACAGATTGTTCTTTGGGCCGCATGAGGCACTTTTCATCAACACCATAATTCAAACACAGATTCTGACTCATTTCAACCCTATATAAAGTTTCTGAAGTTGTAAATCTATATAGACACAAATAGGATTCATGTAACTCTTGGGGAACAGTTAGTGGGTTTGAACTACTAACCTGTTGGCTGGAAGTCCAATGCTGACTCAG
Source organism: Tenrec ecaudatus (assembly GCF_050624435.1). Lineage (NCBI taxonomy): Eukaryota > Metazoa > Chordata > Mammalia > Afrosoricida > Tenrecidae > Tenrec > Tenrec ecaudatus. Next base: position 46,372,509 of record NC_134547.1, read on the forward strand.
AAGCGCCACAAGAGATGCTTGTTGCTATTGTCAGGATCTGTCGAGTCAGTCTTGAGTCATAGCGACACTGGGTACAGCGGAATGAAAACACCATCCAGTGCTGTCCCATTCTCACAATCATTGCTGTGTTTGAGCCCATTATTAAAGCCACTGTATGAATCCATCAGTTTGATAATCTTCCTCTGGTTTAATACCCTTCACCTTTACCAAGTATGATGTCCTGTTTCCAGGAACTGGTCTTCTAAAGTACACGAGACAGTCTCACCATCTTTGCCTCTAAGGAGCATTCTGACCATACTTCTACCAAGACAGATCTATTTGTTCTTTTGATAGTCCATGGTACTTTCTACATTCTTCACCAGTCCCATAATTCAAATATCTCTATTCTTCTTTCAGTCTTCCTTATTCAATGTCCAACTTTCACATGTATAGGAGGCGAATGAAAATACCATGGTTTGGGCCAATGGCAAGTTATTCCTCAAAGTGATATCCCCGCTCTTAAACATTTTAAAGAGGTCTTGTGCAGCAGATTTACCCAGTGTGATACATTCTTTGATCTCTTTACTGCTGCTTCCATGAGAATTGGTTGTGGGTCCAAGAAAGATAAAATCTTTGACAACTTCAGTTGTTTCTCCTTTTATCATGATAGTACATGTTGGTCCAGTTGTGAGGATTTTGGTTTTCTGTGTCTTGAGCTGTGATCCTTACTGAGGCTGAAATCCTTGATCTCCATCAGTAAGTACTTCAAGTTCTCTTCATTTTTAGCAAGCAAGGTTGTGTCATTTGCATTTTGAAGATCGTTAATAAACCTTCCTCCATTCCGGGTGCTGTGTTCTTATTCATATACCCAAGTTTCTCAGATTATTTGCTCCACATAAGGAATGAATAAAAATTGTAAGAGTAAAGGATACTGACAACTGTGGCCCTGGTTTACAGGAACTAGAGGAGAAGATGAGAGTGGGTTGACTGGTCTGAAGTTCATGACCTAGCCCAGCAGGGCTGGAGTAGTTGAGAAATTGTGATGGGGCCCATGGTCTAAAGCAGCGGTTCTCAATCGTACTAATGCTGCGGCCCTTTATGACAGTTCCTCATATTGCAGTAGCCCCCAACCATAAAATTATTTTCGTTGCTACTTCTTAACTGTAATTTTGCTACTGTTATGAATTGGGCAATCCCTGTGAAAGGATCATTTGACCCCAAAAGGGGTCGTGACCCACAGGTTGAGAACCACTGGTATAAAGGCAAGGCAGTCAATGAGCATCCTGGTGAGGCTAAGTGAGGCAGCCCACATTGAGTTGACCAAAACCCAACCAAATGAAGAGAAGATTTTCAACCTGTGAACTGGTGCATGTTGTTGCTGCTTTATGCATTGCCTGTCCTGATTTGGCTTTGCTTATGGATGTGGACTTCACAAGATTCCACCTGGAATGAAGATTCTTTACTTCAAAGGATATGATTGTCTCCACAGAGCATTGGGTTGATATAAGTGGACAGTATAGAAATTGGATACTCAAAATGGGGCAGATAAAGGCATAAAGTGGTTGGCTTATAAACTCTCATAGGTACTGGAATATATTCATAGAATTATAAGATTATGGTGTAGGTGTTCACATAGTATAGGATATTTTTGTTTTGTTCACTTATAGAATATTATGCTTAAATGAGGGTGGCATATATTGAATTGCATGCATTTTAGTTTTATCCTGTTAAGTACAGATATGATTTTATTATTGTTTGCTTGAAAATTATATATGGCTCAAAAGTTGTGTGAAAATGTCAAATTGACAAGGGGTGTTTTGTGGTAGTTACATGATCTGTTGTCAATTCGAGATTTAAGAGTGAAGGGGTGGAATGTAGCCTGTCAATCAGGAATGTAGCCTGTCAAGAGTGAAGGGGTGGAATGCAGCTGATAACCTCATTTGGAGACACTAAGGAGATAAATAGCTCACTGGAGGCGGAACACAGCTCACTCCTGTGAGACCTGCTTGCAGAAAAGTCACATGGAGCTATGCTAAAGCCCTGGAGCTGATAGAGCCACATAGAGGACCCTGCCAGCACTGAGATGCCTCGACCGCCACTGGATCTGCAAGACTTTCCACCCACTGGCCAGTGATTTTCCTGCATTTGGTGTCATTGCATTTTTTTCATTAGTCTAAAGAGGAATTTACAGATTGGTATCAGACATATGGGCTAATATCAGACTTACGGACCTGATCTGGACTGGGATGCTTTCTCAATATTCAATTGCTCTTCTATATAAAGCTCTTTCTTATACATATATGAGTGTCTATGAATTTGTTTCTCTAGTCTCCCGGGACAAACATAGTTTCATTAGCTCTTGATCAAATGCTGTCTCTTAAAATGGTTGACTATTGACCAGTTCTTTTAGATATAGTGACTATGTGTATTCTTTCCATTGCTCAATATTTTGCCAATTGTGTTACTCTGGATTAGCTAGAGAAACAAATCCAGGGACTCGTATATGTGTAATAAAAGACTTTATATAAAAGAATAATTGTATATTAAGAAAACATCCCAGACCAGTCCAGATCAAGCCCCTAAGTCCAATATTAGCCTATATGTCAATACCAGTCCATAAATTCCTCTTTAGACTCACACAGCCATGCAACGATGCTAATTGCAGGAAGATCACAGGTCAATGGGTGGAAAGTCTTGTGGATCCAGTGGTGGTGGAACCATCTCAGTGCTGGTGTGGGTCTCCACGTGGTTCCTCCAGCTCCAGGCTTGGGTGCCATCAGTATAATTCCATGTGGCTTGTCAACAGGAATGCCAAGCAAAGAGAGTGGGTCTGGCCTCTAGTGAGCTATTTATCTTGAAAGCATATCCAAATGAGATCATTAAGCTGGGACCTAATTGACAGGCTAGAATCCACCTCTTCAATCTTAATTTCACCAAGTTGGCACCAGATTATCTAACTACCGCATCCATAGAATCTTTCAATATAGCAATCCGAGGTTTGTAGTTTTCTTCATTTTTCTCAGCTTGAGATTGCTGAGCATGCCCTTTCTTTTTGGTTTTCTAAATCTAGGTATTTCCACATTTCATTATGATACTTTAAATCTTCTCTAGCTCCCCTTTAAATGCTCTGTTCTTCTCTTTAACTTCATCATTTGTTCCATTTGCTTTCGCTGCTCTCCAATCAAGAACAAGTTTCAGAGTCTCTTCTGGCATACACTTAGATTTTTTTCTTCTTTGCTATCCCTTTAGTGGATATATATACATATATATATATCTTGATTTTATCTACAGATCATCAGGTCTTCTGTCACTCGTGTTCAATGAGTCAAATAGATTCATAAGATTTCCTCAAAATTCAGGTGGGCATAGACTCAAGGTCGTAGTTGGGTTCTCATGGACATGTTTTAATATTCTTCAACTTCAACTTGAATTTACATATGAGTCATTCCACAGTCTGTTCCACAGTCATCCCTGGTCCTTTTTTAGGTGCTGATACTGAGCTTTTCATGATCTCTTCCTACAGATGTAGTCAATTTGCTTCTTGCATACTCCATCTGGCAAAGGCCACATATATAGTAGCTGTTTATGTTGTTGAAAAGATATATTTGCAATGGAGAAATCATTGGTCTTGCAAAATTATCTTATGCCATTTCTAGCCTCGTTTCTATTGCCAAGGTGATATTTCAACTACTGTTCCTTTCTTTATTTCCAACAATCACATTTCAATTGGCAATAATTACTAACACATCTTGATTGCATGATTGATCTATTTCAGACTGAAGAAATTGGTAGGATTCACCAATTTCATCATCACTATAGTTAGTTGTTATGTGTGGATTTGAATCATAGTGGATTTCCTTTTAGGCATATAGATATTATCCTATCTATCTGTCAGGATATCCTAGCCTAACTGAATTTCCTTTTAGGCATATAGGTAGTATCCTATCACAGACAGCATTGTACTACAAGATAGATCTTTAAATGTACTTTTGGACAACGAATGCAATACAATTTTTCTTGAATTAGACATTCCCTTATAGTAAACCATTTGATTGCCAGAGTCAAATTGGCCAGTACCTTACATTTCAGCTCACTAATGCCAAGGATACAGATTTTTATGCATTCCATTTCTTTTTTGACAACTTCCAATTTTCCTAGATTCACACTCTTACACTGCAGGGCCAATTCTGACTAGATATTTGTCGCTGTTTTTTTTTTCTCATGTTGAATCTGCCCCATCTGCAAATGAAGGTCCAGAAATCTTTACCCCAGGCATGTCATTATGGGCGACTCCACTCTGAGAAGTCATATATGGAGTGCCTGCTCACCTGAGGGGCTGATCTGCCAGCACGATCTCTGACCATGTTCTCCTGACATTTGTGAGATTTTCTTATGTTCTGCTGCTATTCTAAGGGCTTCGTTGTTTTCTCAGAAGTGGGCAGCCTGTTCCTTCTTTGCCATCTATTGTTAGTCTGGAAGCTCAGCTGAAACTAGTTCTCCTTGAGTGACCCTTCTGGGGTTGAGAGCCGGCGCCATCATTTCCAGCATCATGGTCACGCGAAAGTCACCACAGTACAATCAGTGGACAAATGGTGTCCCGGGCTTCTTGTTGCCCAATTAATCCCCCTAATTGTGAGCATTGTCTGTGAGTACTGAGTGGTCCTGGCAATGACTATCAACGACAGCTCGTGTCAGAAATGGTAAAAGGGTTAGAGAGTGGAGTCATGTCTGATCTCTACCTTGGGCTGTTGGAGTTGATCTTCACTCTTCTTCCTTCATGTTGTAGTTAGACAAAGAGGCTTGATGTGACATCTCCATGCCATTGTGTTAATGTTTAAATATTGCCAGTACAGAGTTTACACACAGAGCCCGACACCAAACAAGCACAAACAGCCTACACACAAGACGGCACGCTGAGCCTGGCCCATCGAAGTGGAACACAAAGCCTGACCCAGAACCAGTACATAAAACAGAGCTTTCACAGAGTTTTCCTGAACAGTCTGCACTCAGAATCCACAGTGTCTGTAGACAGAGTCTACACATAATGTGTACCGATAACTTGTATACAGAGCCAGCAGACAGTCTGTATACAGAGCATATACACTGAGCCTGCACAATGAGCCTGCACACCGTATTTGCACTTAGAACCTTCACTGAGAGTCTACACACACACCCACACACAGACACTCACCCCTGGCGCACAGTCTGTACACAGAGCCTGTATAGAGATCTATACACAGAGCCTAGCACACAAACCAACACAGCTGTTGTTCCTCTCCTCCGGAAACGAGGTGGGCAAGAAGAGAGGGGAGGCAGAACCATCCTGCTGAGAATTCATTAGTGGGATGAAATGTAGTCTCCCTTCCCCCGGAAGGTCTTGCTGAAGAACAGACGTGTCTCAACCAGGAGGGTGTTCGGGCCGGCGGTTGATTTGCACCCCAGCGTTTTATACAAAGAGCTCTCTCTCGGCAGACCTGGGCCAGAGCCGTCACTGGGGAAACACTGCAATGTCTTCCCCTCATGCAGCTGGTGCCTTGCTCATTTCTTGTCACCTTTCAAGTAGTCTTTGAGCCTCCTCTTCCCGGGTGCTTCAGGGGAGGCTTGTGTAAATGGATAATCGCCTTCCCCACACCCAGCTGACCACCTCGCTCCACCCTGCTCTCTTAGCATCTGCAAACCTAGCAAGCTTTCCCCCGTAAACAGTCGTCTTAAACGGAAAGCCCGCCTTTGTTGTTACAGTTTTCCTGAGCGCGGTAGTCTAAGAAACAGATGCATCGCGGGGAACAGGCAGCTACCGGTCATCAGAAGAAAGGAAATAAATAATTGCTTTTAATACATTATTTATTGTCTTTTCAATTCTAACATCTTTCTTGTGGAGCACCGAACATCAACAGCACTCAAGGAGACTCACTTGTTCGCCGTTGCATCAAGGTAGACAATACCATCCCCGAGACACGCGTGTCAAAGACAGAGATGACTTCAGAAATTGTCCTTACTAGACTGTTGCAAACCTTTTTTTTTTTTTTGGTCTATATCAAATCATTTCAGTAGCAAAATAGCCTCTTTCTGGCCTAAAATATGGCCCTTAATGAACAGCAGTGCATCTAGTACGTTTGGAGGACTGTCCCTAGGTGGCGCAAGCAGCAAAGCACTTGACTGCTTGCATCCTCCCACGGGTGCCTCAGAAAGGCACTTCAAAGAGTACAAGGGGGTATTCAGTGGACAGTAAGCCTCCCTCCTGCCTTGCCCCAACGTCTCCTGGGACAACCCTTCTGCCAGCCCCTTGGGCTGTATATCTCTAGAAAAAGCCAGAATGTGCATGTACAACACAGGATGTCCTCATCTGTTTTCTAACACGACACCTTGCTGCGGGCATAGCAGTGTACCTTAGATAATGCACCTCTCACGGTGTATCATGGAAGAAAAGGCCTGACCACCTGCTCCCACACATATTACAGCCTGCAAACCCAATGGTGCAGTTCCACTCAACCCTATGGGGTCATTGTGAATCAGAATGGACCAGAGGGTGCACAGCACCAAGACCTTAGCTGTCCACCTAGATCTGTCTAATTCGTTCTGAGGCTGCGTGGCATTCCTTTAGGGGTGCGCCATCATTTAACTGGTCAGTCCTCTACCGATAGGCCTTAAGGAGGTTTCCACTTCTCATATGCGTACCCTTGTGCTATTTCCATCTCTCTACAGATGTAGGAGTGGATGAGCCGGGGGAATTCCTAGAGATGGAACCATGAGATCAAATGGAATGTGCCTTTCAAATGTTGGTAAATCTTGTCGGGGGACTCTCAAAAGAAAAATCTCAGGTCTTCATGAGGATCTACCAGACTGCGTCAACTACTCTCACCCCACTCGTTACAATTTTTCAAGCCCTCTGAGCACTGTAACTCCTAGATCTAGGGCCTCTCATAGAATCCGGTCCAGTTTACAAGTAGAAAAACTCAGGGCTGCAAACAGAAGTGATGAGGCTTGAAAGTAGCACAGCTCAGACTGGATTGATCCAGGACCCTTGATGATGTCTTCCACCCCTTTCCATTGTGGCCAAGCAGTCCTGTTCCCCAGCTTTGTAGGAAACTAACTGAGGGGGCCCTGGCATTCATTCCAGGGTTCAGCAAGTGGACCGAGGCCAGCTCTGGGGGAGCAGATGTTCTGCTGACGAACACTTCCTTCATGCCTGGCACACACTGTCACCTTGGTGGTCTGGCTCAGCAGCAAGGGCCAAAGACTAAATGGACCATGGAAGCTGAATCACCAGCCCAGCCCTTGGTGGTTTTAAAATGATAGATTTTTAAACAAAGCTAAATATAGAGCAATTAAGAAACATCTCCATGTTCTACCCCAAAGAACAAAACAGCTGAACTGAAGCAAACACAACACATGCATATGCATGTGAACTGGGGGAGAAGCAGAGGGAACTGGTTAGAGAAACAGTCAAATGCTTTTCCTGTTCCTCCAGCGGAGCTGCACGCTTCTGCCTCAGGGCCTTCGCACATGCTGCCCAGCCACCTGATATGTGCCCCCTCCACTCTTCTTTGGCCAACTCTTTCCTTTCAGACTAGAGAGCTTTGTAGGGTCTTTCTCCTCCCCATTTCTCATCTCAGTCTCATTCTAACCCGTTTCATCGTTTCAATGACAACCAGCCATTTCCCCATTGATTCTCTTTATTGCCTGTCTGATTTCCCCTCCTCAACCCTGCCTTCTCATCTGCACCCTCATGAGTTTTACTCTGCCTGTTGCTGCTGAGACTGAGGTACAAAGGAGGGCCCTTGGAACTCGGGTCTGTAGCCTGAAATGTAAATCTTTCTAAGGATCCATAAAGGAGCCCTGGTGGTGCAGCGGTAACATGCTGGCCTGCAATTCACAAGGTCCACAACTCGAAACCACCAGCCACTGCTCAGGAGAAAGATGGGACCCTCTACTCCCATAAACAGTAACAGGCTTGGAAACTCAAAGGGGTAGTCCTACCCTGTCCTATGGGATCCTTGAAGGCAGTGAGCTTGGTTGTTTTGTTTTTAAGAAATTGTAGAATCTCTAGAAAAAAGAAAAAAAACAGCCACTTGGAGTCTATAGGATGATGTTAGATGGGATTCAGAGAAGCTTTAAGACAGTTTCTACCCACTCCTACTAGCCTGGTCAGAAGCACTACACTGCCTTGGATTATTGAGCTATCACCTCACCAATCTCCCCACCTACCCACCCTTGCAGTCTGTTCTACACTCAGGAGCCAGAGGGACCATGTTACCTAAGCCAGATTCTAGCTCACCTCTTCTCAGAATCCTTCCCTGGCTCTTGTGGCAGTTACATAATCTCCTGTCAACTTGAGACTAGTGAAGGGTGGACCCTCACCTGTCAATCAGGTTGCAGCATGATGACCTCATTTTGGAGGCACAACAGAGATAAATAGCTCACTGGAGGCAAGACTCTTCCTGTAAGACCTTCTTGCTGACAAGCCACATGGAGCTACGCTGACGGAGCCAGAGTCCTGGAGCTAGAGGAGCCACAAGGAGACCCACGCCAATGCTGAGATACTTCCACCACCACTGGATCCACAAGACGTTCTACCCACTGGCCTGTGATCTTCCTGCATTTAGCATCATTGCATGAGTTGTGTGAGTCTGAAGATGAATTTATAGACTAGTATTGGACATATGGTGTAATATTGGACTTAGGGACTTGATCTGGACTTGGCTAGGATGTTTTCTTAATATGCAATTACTCTTTATACAAAGCTCTTTCTTACACATATATGAGTGTCTATGAATTTGTTTCTCTAGTCTACCTAGACTAACATAGCTCCCATTTTCCTATGAGTCGGCATCCATTCTATGGCAGTGATTGAGTGGGCCTTCACCCAGCCCCTTAGCTCTTGACGTTTATCTACTCTCCTTCCCCAGGCTTACCTCAGCACCAGTGTATTGCTGTTCCCTCTACCTGGAAGTTTTTCCTCACGATTTTCAGAGTCGCCTGGGGCCTCATTTTTGTAGTAGTAGTAGTTGTTAATAAATAATCTTATTAGGGGGAGTTATATGTCCATCATTGTGATTGTGATTAGTTCCCCTTTTCCCCCTTCTCCCACCACCTTCCCCCTACCCTCATGGAATCGCTACTGTTGTTATTGGTCCCGAGGGGTTTATCTGTCCTGGATTCCGTGTGTCAAGAGTTCTTACCTGTACTAGTGTACATGCTCTGGTCTAGCTCAATTTGTTGGGTAGAACTGGGGTCACCATGGGGGGAGGGTGGGAGCGTTAAAGAGCTAGAGGAATGTTGTGTGTTTTGTCGGTGCTATCCTACACCCTAGGTAGCAATCGTAGGTAAGAGAAGGCCAATCTGAGATGCTGTGATTTGAGTGAAGATGTGACGAAAATGAGGAGCCAGCCTGGGGGCCACATTTTCTTCACATCTTCACACAAATGACAGCATCTCAGAATGACCTTCTCCACCTAAGACTGCTACCCACCACTCACCACTTCATGTCCCTTTCCCACGCTCCATCAAGCGCTCATCGCCTTTGCATGGTTCGTGCATCCTTCTCGTTCCATCTCCACTGCCAGCGTTAAGGCAGGGGTTCTCTGTCTTGTGCGCAGCTGTATTCCTAGGCCCCAGGAGAATAGAACCGCAACACAGAGAGTTGAGTTTGGATTTCTGAGAGTTGGCAGCAGGAACAGGCTCTGGCTAGAGTGAATAGAGGAACGTCGTTGTCTAGAGGGCTGTATGGGGCTGAGCCTCAACAAGGGATGCACAGAACCGGCAAGAACTCCGCCATCTCAGAGGACTGGTCTGAAAGCCGCAGCAAAGCTTCCTGGCAGGTATGGCACGACAGCTGCCACCTTGGCAGCATGTAACCAGCTCCCTGTGTCCTGGCGTGAGCTGGGTTCAAGTGTGTATTCACCCCCAGCATTGCCAGAGTGGGGTCAAGTTGATTTGGTCTCTTTGGCTTCCACAAAACCGGGACATTCCTCATGGAGGACATTGGGATGTTCATAGGGGATGTCTCCCTTTTAGATGATATTACCTACTTGTAACAAGGATAATGGTCCAGGGTGTGGCTCCAATCTAAACACTGAAGGATAAAAAACAAAGACCAAAACTCCAAAATAAGTATAGCTCATTCACACAAACACACCGAATGTGCACATGGAGAGACTGTAAGTATCTGGCAATATATTCTTACAGAATATTTTCTATGTTTATACATTGCTTTCAAATAAAATAAGGAGTGCAAAAAAAGAGAAAAAAGGACAGGTAGCTCTTAAACCTAGGAAAAGATGCTGAATGACGCTCACTCATAATCATAAAAACACATTAAAACTAGATCAAGATGCTCTCAGGCAGGTCACGGCCTGATGATGCCCCCATGGGGGCGTGTCATTTTAATAAGAGAGATACTGGGCATTCCTCTCTCTCTGGCTCTTCCCCTTCCTGCTGGACCAGGCCCTCAAGCTTACATCTGTGGCCCATGGCTCTTTCGACCTGCCAAGCATGGGAGCTGTTGGCTTCCTGACATGCTCCTTCAGACCTTGGATCCACAAGACTCTGCACTTACTGACCAATGAGCTTCCAGCTTCCTGCTTTGACTTCCTGCTTCATCCATCTGCAGCAATGTAAGTCAGCCTCTGACCCAAGGACCAGAGTTGGACTGAGCTGGGATGCTATTTTTGTTACGAAATCTTTCTCAATATAAAGTCCTTTCATATATGTGTGTCACTGGTTTTGTTTTTCTGAAAAGCACATCCTAACAAAATCACAAACCTACAGAAGCCTGTACCTCTTGACCTAGCCATACCACGTATAGGAATTTACCCTGAAAGCACATCTTCACAATGACCAGTAGCATATGCACGTTATTCACTGTGGCATTATTCATTATAATCAAAACTTGAAAACCCCTCAAGACCTATCTATAGTGGATGGATTGGATAAACATAACAGAGTACTACACAGTACTACACAGTCACAAAAGAATGTGGGAGATTTCTATTAACTAATGGGGAGCAATTTCACAATGATAATATAAACTGGCTGTGTTTGAATGGGTAGACTAGAGAAACAAGTCCAAGGTGACATATATGTATAGGAGAAAACTTTATATCAACGAGTAATTGTATATTGAGAAGACATCCAACCCAGTCCAGATCAAGTCCATAAGTCCAATATTATCCCGTATGTCTCATACCAGTTTATAAATTCTTCTTTAGACTCACAGAACCATGCAATAACACTGAATTCAGGAAGATCACAGGCCAGTGGGTGGAAAGTCTTGTGGATCCATTGGCTGTGGAAACATCTCCACACTGGCAAGGGACTCCACATGACTCCTCTAGCTCCAGGGCTCTGCTCCACCAGTGAAGCTCCATATGGCTTGTCAACAAGAATGTGTAGCAGAAAGAATGTGCCTGTGACCCATTTATCTCCATTGTGCCTCCAAATGAGGTCATCAAGCTGCAACCTTGTTAACAGGCTAGACTCCACCCCTTCTTCAAGTTGACAGTAGATTATGTAACTACCACAAATGTACCCACAGAAAAGACACTATAATAACTTTTGGACACATTATTCTGAGTGCCCCCTTTTAGTAAGATATAATCTAAGAAGAACAACAACAAATATTAGTATGAAGAGATTGTTATTTAGGACATCTTGTGCTGTGACGGGAATCAATTTGGTAATTCTGAATCTGCTTTGGAGGGCTGTGCAGGAAAGAGCAATTGAGTGAGAGAAAGGAAAATGTACACATGGGATGAAAGAGAATGAAGAAGAATCCTTTGAATCTGAGAGCTGAAATGAAGACACATTACACATTCAGGAATGGTGATTATAAGCAGAGATATAAGATAAATTTGATGGGAGCTATTCTCCCTAATTTGTTATTTGTTGCCTTTGAATCTGCTCCAACTTATGGAGACCCATATACAACAGAACAAAGTATTGCCTGGTCCTATGCCACCAGCCCAATCAATGGTAGGCTGGAGTCCTTCATCAGAACCATTTCTGGTTGGAGATACTGGTGGCACCACAGAATGCCATGCAGAATGAAAAACTAGCCAAAGACAGTAGAACCTCCCTAACCATTGCTCCCTGAAACAGTATCCCAGCACGTCTACTGCTTGGCATTCCAGAGAACTCCTCAACCCTATCAGTTCAATTGTGCCATTCCTTTACTGTTGGTGTGTTAGTTTCATGTATCAATTTGGTTCAACTATGTTGGTGTTGTTTGCTGTCAGGTCAATTCTGACTCATGGCAACCCTTTAGGACAGAGTCGAGTCCCCCACCCCCCACCCCCCAGGTTCCTAGGCTGAAATCTTTATGGGAATAGATCACCAGGTCTTTGCTCCCATGGTTCAAACCACTGAGCTTCCTTTAGCAGCCAAGTGCTTAGCCATTGAACCACCATGCTTGGCTAGGTTATAAAACCAAATCCATTGCCATTGAATCAATTTCAACTCATAGTAACCTGATAGGGCAGAGTAGAACTCTGCTCCCTAGGGTCTCTGAGACTATAAATCTTTATGGAAGCAGATTGCCTCAACTTTCTTCTAAAGAGCAGCTGGTGAGTTTGAACTGTCAACGTTATCCAGTTAGCAGCCCAATGCTTAACCCACTCCACCTATAGGGATCCTTTAATGAGGCTATAGAAAAACTAAACCCACTCCCTTTGAGTCGATTCTGAGTCACAGGAACATAGAAGACAGCGTTGAACTGCTCCCTGGGATTTTCAAGGCTGTAAATCTTCAAGGGAGGAGACAGCCTCTTCTTTCCCCTTAGGAGTAGTTAGTGAGTTTGAACTGCTGACGTGGCAGTTAGCAGCACAACTTGCAATGCACTACACCACCACAGCTCCGTGGTAGGCTATGCCCCCTGTTAGTCAATCAAATACCAGGGGTTACTGTGAAGGTATTTTGTCACTAAGATTAATGTTCATAATCAATGGACTTGAAAGTAAAGATGATTACCCTAAATAAACTGGGTGGGCCTGATTCAATCAGTAGAAAACACTTAAGGTAAATCTGCTGATATCCTTCCATAAGGCCACAGCCTTGGAAACCCGATGAGATGGTTCTACTCTGCACTCATAAGGTCACCGTGAGTCAGAATCGACCTTGACTCTTCATCAGACCTGGGCTCCAAAATCACCAGGACCTCCTCCTTCTGACTGGAGGACCCAGTGCAGTTCAGTGCATAAATAACTGCTTCAATTACCAGCCACCTGTGAGGTCAGTAGGTTCTGGGGTGCCTGCCTTGGTAGCTGGCTGATCAGACCCAGGATCAGTCAGTGGCCCCGAAATAGTCATGAGCAACTTCTTCAGTGATTGTCACAGCTCCGCAAGTAGAGATAGTGCCTCCCCGCCCCCCCGGGGTAGAGGAGGAAGCAGGGGTTTTTCATGTCATCTTCTCACTTGTAGAGAGAGGATTTTGGAAAATCCAAAAGAGCTCTTGAAACTAGACGGTGTCAGGGGTCAGGCCTGGGGCCTCAGGCAGGAAGCTGCGGAAGCCCAAGGGTCAGGGCGTCAGCATTCCCAAGAGCCGGGTGGACCCCAGAGACAGGTCCCACCAGAGACTCTGATTCAGGAGGCCTGGGGTGGGCCTTGGCAGTTTGCATTTTTAACTCGCTCCCAGGTGATGCTGATGCTAATGGTCCTGGTACCCTGCTTCCCTATGGCATCAGGAAAGTCACTCGAAAAGGGGACCATGTGGGCACGCAATGCTTTCCCGAGCCCATGCTCACCTCAGGCTCTTCACTGAAGCGAGGGCATGCACCAAGCTTCCCGGTGTTTGGGGTTATGTCAGACACCCCAGGGCCTCGGTTTAAGGACAGTTTTGAGCAAGACCAAGCTTACCCTGTCCAGAGTCCTCCCTCTGGTAAAGCCTGGGTCTAGCACTCCTCAGTTGGGTGACTGGGAACATGAGGTCAGGTTTCGGCCCTCAGCTTCCCTGTCTGCAGAGTGGGGTGGTGAGAGTAGCCATCTCCTGGAGGCTGTCAGAACAAATGCGATGCTCTGTACAAAGTGCCGGCTCCTGGCCAGCATGAAGCTCCCAGCTGTTCAGACGGTTCCAGGTGAGTACATCCATGTGAGTACCTCACTGCCATCAGCTTGATTCCAGCCCATAGTGACCCCATGAAACAGTCTAACAGCCCCGGTGGGTTTCTAAGTCTCTCAACTCTTTTATGAGCCCAGATAGCCTCATTGTTCTCCCAAGAAATGCCTGGTGGGTTCGAACAGCTGAACTTGTGCTTAGCAGCCCAGCTTGTAACCCACCATGCCACCAGTGCTCCGTGAGTGCATTTTCACCTACAAAGGTATCCATCCCAGTGTGGAAGATAAAGCTCAGAACCGTTGTGGATGTGTGAACTACGTGAACCACGCTGGGCAGAGAGTCCCCAAAGACTCATTTTGGCCCATGACATGCCAAGTGTCCAGACTAACATGCTGGTATTGATGCAGGTTGCGATGCACAGGCGTCTTCCAGTGGAAACACATACATACTTCTAAGGAGCTTCAAAAAGTACCCGGGAGACAATCCACTCTCTTCTTGTTCTGACTCCCTTGTAACAAACAAACTCAAATTGAGAAGTGTGTCTTCAGGATCTATGTATTTTCTGTGGTGATGTGATCACTACCGACTGGGCTGGCACCATGGGCGACCCACATGTGACCATGGGAAACTGAGCTCCAGAGAGTCTGTGGTGGCCGAGTTTTCTAAAGGAGATCACCGGGCCTTGCTTCGGAGGCACCCGAACTACCATGCCTCTGGTAGCCATTGATCATGGCAACCGTTTCCACCATCACGGGACACTGCGCTTCGGTTACGTTTCTATAAACAAGCTTATGGTTTCTAAGTGTGCCAGTCACATCCTTTCGGGGGAAATGTGGTTTTTGCTGGTGTGTTCTAGAAAAGCCCATCGTGTCTGTGCAAGACTCAGTCCCGGCCCCACACTAGGCAGTGGGCAGCAGGCAGACCATTCCCATGTAGGAAAACTTCCCATTTGTCCGGGGTTGCTAAGGCATCCAACCACAGAGAGGCGCCTGTCCCCAAAGAGCCTCCCACCTGCTTTCTCCACCTGCTCGGCAGAGTCAGGCCGATCACGCCTCTCCTCTGTGTGTCTGACGAGGATCTCTGAAATGTATTCTCTCCTTTTAGCCTGCTGTATTTTTAATGAACGAGTGAGCGCACAAAGGAAGGCGAGCCCCAGACAAGATCGTTTCATCGCCCCCCGAGCAGCAGGACAGCCCAGCCCCAACTCAGCCAGCATAAATGTTTTAAAATCCCACCTTCGCACACACAGCACAAGGGTTGGCGTAGTCATCACCTCCAAGGTCAGGCCCCCGCTCCTCCTTTTCATTTGGGGACATGAAAGCCTCCCTACTCCCACAACCCCATTAATCATTAACAACCTATTAGCACAAGCAGGCCAGAGACATGTTCCTGGTCAATCGCAGTGGAAGAAATTCATGTGGCCCAGCTGGCTGGCCATGCGGCCAGCCATGCCATCGACCCATGCAGGCTGCCTTCAGCTCTGACAAGGGCCCGCCAGCTCCTCTTTCATCTCGCTTCGAGTCACAGGTACTTGGTAGGCCTGCTTCTCCTCCCTCCCTACTGCAAAGGCAGCCATCCACCTGTCTCCTAGACTGGTGGCATGAAGAGCCGCTCACACAAGCACTGACGATCTTGATTGTGCCCAAGGGGTGTCCAGGGCTGTCAGAGGCCAGCACGGCTCTTGGGGGTCTGTTTCATCCATGCTCATCAGAGCAAAAGGCTTGGGATCTAGAGAGAAAGGGGGTCTGCCAGGTGTTTCTGAAACTTGCATTTAATTGATTTTGATCAGAAGCAAAATCAATCAGCATGCGGTTCTTGGCTAGTGAGCTCAAACCTCGGATTTTCCCCACGAAAACTTCCCTTCCTTCAGACCCATAGAGGCTGAACAAATGTCCAAAACTATTGTCTGGGGGCAGTCTTTGAACTTTTAACCAAAATCATTGCCCCAAATCTTCTTTGAACCAAGCAAGAAAACCCCAAACCAAACTCCTGCCAGCTAGTAAATGCTGCCTCATAGTGAACCTATAGGACAGGGTTCAAAGTAGCCCTGGTGGGTTTCCAGGACTGTGACTCTTCCCCAGAACAGAAACTTCCATCTTCGTCGCACAGCTGCCAGGGGTTCATGAACCGCTGTCCTGGCGGGTGGCAGGTAGCACGCAGCACGAGATGCAACCCTGAGACCCCAGAACTCCTTCCGCTTAGCTTAATGAGTAACGGACGCCAGCTTTGAGTGTGCTCTTTCAATGCATGGATCACACTGACAGCGGTCGGCCACGTTTGCCATACAAAAAGCGCAACTTAGTCACAGAGCCGAGTGAACACAAACCAAGGACAAACCCATGGAGGGACAATCAAGGAACCAGAATTGCCAGGGTCCCAGAAGCTGAGACGGGATCTCCTCCCAGGGCGCGGTGTTTGGACTCCCAGTCTCTTCAACCGAAACGAAAGTGCTGCTCTTAAAGGTCACTCACGTAAGTCTGCTACAGATTCTAAGGAACTAAGGCAGCTTCGCAACCAAAGGTGGGAGGTTCAAGTCTGCCCAGAAGCCCCTTGTGAGAAAAACTTATGGATCAACTTACCCCACATCCAGCTCCTGGAGCCCTATGAAGCGCAGTTCTACCCCGTCACCCATGAGGTGACCAGGCATCAGAGTTTCCATGCGTTGGAATGGACTGGAGGGCCACTGGTTCTTTGTGTATTTCCCCTTCCTTCAAAGAACTTCTGTGCCGCTTAGATGAGTCGAGGGGACAAAGCTCTCTAAGGGATGAAGAAGAAGAGAGAAAAGAATGGCAGTAGGCAGCACCCTGTTCCTTCTGTCGAGCAGCTTAGGGGCAGAAGAGACTGCCCTTCTAATTGGGCTGCTATTCCCCAGGGATTGGAGACTTCCTTAATAGAACAGGCCCCCTGGAAACCATCCAGTAGAGAACCCAGAAGCGGGCATCCCGTAATTCCTCAACAGATATTTGTGGGCATAAGGGACTGGAAGGATGCATGGATAAATAAGGGCAATGAGCGGCAGATCCGTTAGCACACTAAACCAAGCCAGGAGAACCCAGGAGGATGGCAGAACACTATCTAGAGCCACCACCCACGTGTGTGTCTGCCTCACTGACCTCCACAGTCAAGTTGTAAGCATGTTTCTATGTAGGTTTGGGTTTGGGTTTTGTTATTTAATGACCAAGGCACTGCTAGTGTCAATATCTTCAAAGTAATGTCTTGCATTCCAACATGGACCACAAGACAGGCTTGGAAGAGGCTCCAGCATTCTAGTTTGAAATGCTGCCTATGCAGTTGAGGTAGTTTATTGTGCCAACCTGGCCGATGAACACATGTGGGTTAATTGAAGGGCGGAGGGATAAATGACTCTAGTTCTCAGGTCTCTTGCTTTGTGATGGTCGGACCAGGGTACAGTTGCCTTAGCCAGTTCCCTGCTTCAGCTGTCAAGGCTCACTTCCTATAAGACAGTCCCAAGGAAAAGTCCCATGGACCTACCCCAATGCAGCCCGAGGTGCTGGAGCAGTTGTGTGGAGACCCCTGTCAGCGCTGAGATGCTTACATGTTCATTGATTCAGCTTTCTTCCTGCAGTCGGTGTCATAGTATGTGTTTTGTGAGATGGAAGATTTTGTGGATTGGTGTTGGACATATAGGTTAATGTTGGACTTGTGAGCTTGGGCAGCACTGGGTTGGGCTGTTTTCTTTTTTTCCTGGTTGTTTATTTATTTCATTCATTCAACAAATAATCGGTGCAGAGAGCCAATCCTTTGTCTGGCACTGGGTGAGGTATTGAGGGAATAAGACAGCTTGTGTGACGTGGGACGTTGACGCTCAGAAAGTGAATTTGTGAAGGGCGTGAAGGGCTATGGTAGGAAGTAATATGTAACAGATTTAGGAGCTCAGGGAAGGGATGTGTTCTTGATGTTCACTTACTCTTTATATAAAACTCTCTCTGACGCATGTAAGTTTCTGTGAATTTGTTTCTCTACTGTACTAGCACAGTTGTCTAACTCCTCCATCCAATCTACCCTCCACATTTCCTCTATCCCCTTCCTACTCTGTTCACTCACATGATAACTGTTTGCTCATTCATCGATCTAGCAAGTAATTCTTGAGAGCCCACTACATGGTGGGTCGGGCAACCTCCTGCATCCTGAGTTCCTGGGTGACACAAACAGTTAAGCACTTGGCTACTCCCCGAAATGTTAGCTGTTCAAGTCCACCTGTTGGCACTTGGTAAGGAAAGTCAGGCAATCTATCGCCAAAAAGCCAGCCATGGCTTTTGAAGCACAAGTCTACTCAGAAACACGTGAGCTTGGGAGTCATCCATGTGCCAACTAGTTGGGCTTGTTTTGTTGCTGTACGCTGGGTCTGGAGGCAAAGAGGGTGACTGAGACTCGTGTATCAGTCAGGAGAGGTTGGATGGTGTAGCCGTGACAAATCTCCCTAATTTCCACAATCTCCCAAACATTTCTTTCCCATTCCAGTGACTGCCCAGAAGAGTGTGTGGACACTCAGGAAGACAGAGGCAAGCCCTCCACAGGGGCTACTGCACCTCTCCAGCCGATGGGTGGGGCTGTGCACTCCAAGCTCTCTCCTGGAAGGTCACCTGTCGCTCATGGAGTCTGAGGAATCCCCTTTCCCTGTTCTGGAAAGACATGGGAACTAGACTTTTGGGAGCAACCCTGCTGACTCCCTAACCCAGCGCACACTTCTAAGGAGACATTCAGGATGGACCCCTGCAACATAGTGGAGTCTGGAGAGTGGGAGTCAGACAGAGGAGCACCCAGGGGCTGTGGAGAGACAGAGGATCAGAGATATGGATCATGTACCTGCAGGGGAAAAACAATCTCTAGTATGCCTTGCTCACTAGAGCAGTTCTACCCTGTGCCATACGGTCTCCATGAGTCAGAATTGATTTGGTGGCAGTGTTCCCTGCCTCTCTACCTACCCAGGCAAAATCTCGACAATGAAACAGAAAGACCTAAGGAGAATTCATGCCTTTGAATCATGCTGTTGGCAAAGAATATTGAATATACCATGGATTTCCAGAAGGACAAACATCTGTTTGGATGAAATACAGCCAAAATGCTTCTTAGAGGCAAGGAAGAACGTTGAAATGTCATCCAACGTATTTTGAACCTTTTATCAGGAGGCACCAGGCGCTAGAGAAGCCATCATGCTGGAAAGAATAGAAGAATGCCCCAAATGCGAAGGACTGTGGAGGGCATGGTAAGGACTTTAGTCAAATACTCAAAATGTTTAAAACAACAGTCCCACAATGTAGGGCACTGGTTCTTAAATGAAGAGAAAATCAGAAACCAGAAGAGATGGTATCAATAGCAGGAAGTAGAGGGGATGGTAACAATAGCAGGAAGTAAAGGTGGCAACAATAGCAGCCAGTAGAGGAGATGGTAACAATAGCAGGAAGTAGAGGGGATGGTAACAATAGCAGGAAGGAGAGATGGGAGAGATATCAGGAAATAGAGGAGATGGTAACAATAGCAGGAAGGAGAGGTGGCAACACTAACAGGAAGTAGAGGAGATGGTAACAATAGCAGGAAGTAGAGGTGGCAACAATAACAGGAAGTAGAGGAGATGTAACAATAGCAGGAAGTAGAGATGGTAATAATAACAGGAAGTAGAGGAGATGGTAACAATAGCAGGAAGTAGAGGTGGCAACAATAGCAGGAAGTAGAGGAGATGGTAACAATAGCAGGAAGAAGCTTCCAGAGGAGGCTAGAAAGAGACAGGCAGGAGGCAGGGTCACCGGGAGAAAGGGAGAACTCCTGCTCAGTGGGAACTGGAGGGTGGGGGAAGGGTAGCTGCTGCTGGAGACTCTGTCCAAGCAGAGAAAGGGGAGAAGTACCCATGACTGTCCTTTCCTCCCCCCGTGGCCACTCTTGGCCTGGAGCCACCTGTGACGGGTCAGTGAGCGCCCACTCAAGTGCCTGCTCTTGGTCCGCCCTTTCTTCCCACCCTCCAGTCTCCCAGTAGCGCCTCCCATCGGCCAAACCAGCTGGGGCACCTGGGGCGTATATATGTAGCTCTCTGGACTCAGACTCCTCTGGCCCAGGCAGGGCAGAGCAGTCCAAGTGTGGGCACAGTGTGAACAAACTCTGGAAATCTTTGAAGGATGTGGATGGCAGCCTAAGCAGAGGAGGAAGACCTTGCCACACACTGAAGCCACCTAACAAAGGTTCCTCATTAGGTACCTGTTCGTTCTATTTGACTCATGTTGATTCCACGTGACCGAGTGAAACTGCTCCATAGGTTTTCTAGGCGACATGCTTAGTAGAGGGCATCTCTCTTGGTCTTCTCCCCTTTGGAGATGCTGGGTTGGCTTACAACCGTAAGATGGGTTCAACACACTAGCAGTTGACCTCCTAACCATTGCACCTGCAGCACGTTAGCTAAATATAAGCTATTCCCAGCATGCGCGCGCGCACGCACACACACACACACACACACACACACACACACACACTCATACACCACAGCCTGGGGCCCAGTCTTTCTAGAAAGTGCTTCCCCATCACTGTCTTCCCTGCCAGGCTCGAGCAGTACAGGAGGGATTCTGGGACACTTTCCATCAGCCGGCTTGTCATTTTCTGAACCAGTGCAGCAGCTGAGCCGTAGCATTGTCCTCTTGGTTGCCCCCTGAAGCAGGCTCCCGGGCCATTCATGGACCCTAATCACTGCATCCAGGGGGGTTCTGAGAGCTGAGAGTCCCACTGATTGAATAAGATCAGGGAAGCAAAGCACGCTGGGAAGCTTTCAGAAAAATGTCTTATTGTGAATTAGGTGACGGCTTACAGAGCAGATCAACATGCACAGCCATTTTGTTCAACCCATGATGACAACCCCCCCCCCCCAGGTTCCATCACCGTCCCTCTTCCTCCTCTGTTGACCAATTTCCTTTCCCCTTCTTTCCTAACCCTCTGCACTCTGTCCTGGGGCAAATGCCACCCTTGTGATCTCGAATGGTTGATTATGCTAACACGGGGTGAGTTTAGTTCCAGACCTGAAGGGTGACTAAGGGCCTCAGTCCTGGTGGGGCCACCAGGCTTTGTCAGGCCAGGAAGCCTGACCTGATAGGGTCTTTTGAGTTCTATGTCACATTTTTCTCTTACTCTATTAAGTTGGTCGTGATTGATGGGCACCATCTAGTTCACGTTGGTCTAATGATTTCCATATATCTTTTCATTTTCACCACACTTCCTCCCTCTGGATGGGGAGAGACCAATATTTGCACTTTAGATGGCTGCTCGGGAGCTTTGAAGGACCCGGTCACTATTTACCAGTGTCGGGTATTGGATATTCTTTTTTTGGACTATTTATGCCAACTCACCTTGGTGTCCCTTGAGACGATGGTCCTGATTCTGGGAGGCTTTGTATCAACCAACCAGTGTTTCAATAGCTTAACAAATGGAGCAGCTGAGTCGCAGCACTGCTGTTGTTGGCGCTGTTGTTAGGTGCTATCAAGTCAGCTCCAACCCATAGCAACCCTCCTGCACCATCCATCCTCACAACTGTTCCTATGCTTCAGTTCATCGATACAGCCACTGCGTCCATCCATCCCATCGAGAACCTTTCTCTTTTTCGCCGCCCTTTCCCTTTCCCTTTCCCAAACACGATGTCCTTCCCTAGGGGCTGGTCTCTCCCGACAAGGTCTAACGTCTGTAAGACAGTCTTGTCATCCTTGCCTCTAAGGAGCACTCTGGCCTTACTTCTCCCAATACAGATGGGCTTGTCCTTGTAGCAGCCCATGGTACTTTCCATGTTCTACAGTCTTCGTGAGTCAATGTCCAATTTGCACATCTATATAATGCAAAAGAGATTACCGTGGCTTGGGTCAGGCACATCTTAGTCCTCAAAGAGCATCCTCGCTCTTCAGTCCTCTGAAGAGGTCTTGTGCAGCACATTGACCTAACGCACTATGTCTTTGGATCTCTTGACTGCTGCTTCCATGAGCATCGATTATGGATCCAATAAGACAAAAGCCTTGACAACTTCAACCTCTCCTCCATTGATCGTGATGTCACCCATTGGTCCAGTTGTGAGGATTTGGGGTCTTCCTTACATTGAGTTGTATTGATGGCATTAGCTAAAGCAAATGGTACCCTGCTCAGTTGTTGCTGTTAGTTGCCAGCTAGTCGACGCCAACGCATGGAGACCTTATTATGGCAACAGAACACCTTGCCCTGCCCTGTATCATCTTCATGTTCTCTGCTTAGCTGAGCGCATGATTGCAGCTTCTGAATCTCACCGTGTTGTTGTTAGGGGCCGGTGAGTCCATTTCCCACTCTTGGAGACCCTGCTGGACCAGGCATTGTCTTGGTTTCATGGGTTCCTTGGCCCTGGTGGTATGGTGGTTGAAGTGCTCATTTGCTAACAAAAAAGGCCAGTTGTTTGGGCCCCGTAGCTGCTCCCTAGGAAACAAAAAGATGTGGCAACCTGTAAAGATTGACGGGCTTGGGAACTCTATGGGGAGCCTCGACTCTGTCCTATATGGTCAATAAGAACTGGTATTGGCACAATGGCCATGGTGGGGTGGGTGGTGGTGCATCCTTATGGCAGCAGATCACCAAGTCTTTCTCCCCTAGGTAGATTTGAACTGCCGACCTTTTGACTGGCAGCTAAGTTCCTAACCAATGTGTCACCAGGGCTCTTTGAACTGGCCAGATTAATCAAGCCAAAGATGATCTAAACCCCTTCATTTTCCAGATGGGGAACTGAAGCCCAGGTCTAACTGTGGGTTGCAGATGAAGGTGAACCCAAGAGTCAGTTATTCTGCTACTCAGTCCTACATTCCTTCCCTTACCCAGTCAAGGGTAGGCGGGAGGCAATTGGTGGCTAGAACTCGGTTCGGGGCCATCCCTTCTCTGCCCCGTGCTCCTCTCTCGGCTCTCTGCAATCTTATCCATCCCCCTGGTCTATTCTCTGTGCTTCCCCAGCCACCCCAGGCCACCCTGCTTTATTTGGCTGCTGGCACCTTTGCCAAAGCCCATATTTAGGTGTTGAAAGTTCCTTCCGTGGGTGCCTCTGAAGTTAACGACAGAATCTTTGAAAATGACATTAGAAGCAAAACATAAGCAACAGAAGACGTGAGTCCATCTGTTCTAGCACGATCCACCTCAGAGTTCCCATTGCCCATGTAAAACAGAAGATATGATTTATAATTTATACCTCACCGGTACAACCCTGATTGAAGCAAACCACTTTGATGAGATGTTGGTTTCATGCGAGTGGAACGCTGTTCCAAATCAGAGAATATTTAGAACTCGAACTCCTCTGCTGCCTCTTTGAAGTAGAGAGATTTGTATTTTATGTGCTTTTCTGGGAAAGGAAACGAGTACACTCCACCATGCATGTGTTGGAAATGTGAAAACACTTACATGTGAATCAGCACCAAAAATGTAATTACTGCTGGAAGCATTGAAAATATTTATAGGCTCGTATCTCGTGTCAAAGACCTGGTTCTAATAATTCTCAGAAAACTTCAGAATTCATACTTTGTTTTCTTGGGACTAACTTAATTTATTTGAAATCTGTAACACATGAAGAAGAAAAACAAAGAGCATCAACTTTCCGTAACCTCAATTAATGAGCTAATAAAGTCACTGGGCATAAACATAGGTGCACATACATATATGACTTCAGTTTAGAAAGAGAGACCGAGATGAATAGATCGGAATTTGGAAGATAATTCCTCCTATTCTTGGAGGAACAATGAAAAGTGATTGATCTAGGATCAAACAATTAAAATATCAGACAATCAAGCTAAAGTTTGACCGATTCCTTAATTATTTCTAGTTCATTGATACCATAATAAATAATTATTCATTCACAATGTTCATTGAGTCCCCTCTGTCCCAGGTACCATTCCAGAAGCTAACAGTGTTGTGATAAGCAGGGCAAACACCTCCTACCCTCATGGAACATTCCAGTGGGAAGAACCAGACAACAAACACATGTGACATGTCTTTAGAAACACACGGACGCAACACTGGAAGCACGCACACATCTAGGCCAGGACATTCAAAAGACAGTTAGTTGGCCAGCTGACAGCAAGAGATCCACATTTGTACCCATTCTTAAGAAAGGTGACACAACAGGATGCTAAAATTATAGGACACTCTCAGCAATATCACATGAAAAGAAAATTTTGCTGAAGACCATCCAACAACAATTGCAGCAGTACATTGACAAGAAGCTACAAGAGGTTCAGGCTGGATTCAGAAGAGAACTTAGAACAAAGGACATCATTGCTGATATCAGATGGATCTTGGCTGGAAGTACAGAATATCAGACAGGTATTTACTTATGTCTTATTGTCTATGCCAAGGCATTTTACTACGTGCATCATAAAGAACCATGGGTAGCCTTGAGAAGAATGAGAATTCTAGAACACTTTATTGTGCTCATGCGGAATTTGTGCATGAACCAAGAGGCAGTTGTGGGAACAGAACAAGGAATATGGCATGGTTTAACATCAGGAAAGGTGTGGGCCAGAGTTGTATTCTCTCGCGATACTTGGTCACGCTGTATGCTGACGAAATCATCAGAGAAGCTGGATTATATGAGGAAGAACGTGGCATCAGGGTTGGAGGGAGACTTATGAATAACCTGCAATATGCAGATGGAAAATACTAAAGAGGAGGTGGAGAGATTGGAACCTTGGGACTCCATCCCCTGCTCGCGGGACTGTAAAACCATAGGGCCACTGTGGAAAGCCATATGGGGCTTCTTGAAACAACTGGGAACAGAAATACCCTATGACCCAGCAATCTCTCCATCCAGCATATTCCCTAAATAAATGATGTGCAAAGCCGGAGAGCAGACCCAGACCCACCCATAGTGACGGCAGCACTATTCACATGGCAAGACATGGAAACAACCTACATACTCCGAACGGAAAGCTGGATAAATCCCCTGTGGTGTACACGCACAATGGGGTGGTGCATCGCTGCTAAAGAACAACGATGGAACTGTGAACCACTGCACGACGTGGAAGGCTTCGGCGGGCACTGTACAAAGGACAACTATGGCAAGGACAACTATGGCAAGAGACCACATGTTGTATATTATCAAAGAGAGAGAAAAAAATCAAGGGAGAGGTTTTCAAATCAGAAGAGGCAGGCTGTGATGGTCACCGGGGCTGGTAGTGGAAGAAGGGAAGAGGCTGGGATAGCAGCCCGTGTTAACATGGCTGACAGGGGAGAGAAGACGTTACAGGAGGGAGAAGCAAAGAAAATGGTGAGCAAAGCCAGATATTGGGGATTTTGCTAAGTAGTGTTTTAAGTTATTAAATGCCCAAACGATGACCTGAAATGTAACCCCCCACCTAATTCACAATAAAAAACGAAAGAGAAGTTGGGGGAGGGGGAAGATTTGCCTATAGAAAACTTCCCTCTAAGTCTGGAAAGCAGATGGCAAGAAAGCAGCAAGAACGCATTTAAGA
The DNA here is from genome assembly GCF_050624435.1 of Tenrec ecaudatus. Taxonomy (NCBI): domain Eukaryota; kingdom Metazoa; phylum Chordata; class Mammalia; order Afrosoricida; family Tenrecidae; genus Tenrec; species Tenrec ecaudatus. The sequence goes on from NC_134547.1 coordinate 46,397,994, forward strand.
CTTCTGCAGACAACCAGGCAAGAAGTAGAGCTACGGTGGTAGGAATTGAGAGGAAGAAGAGGGGTCAGATAGCAGGAAAGCTCTAAGATGCTGTCACAGGTGAAAGGTGTTGGTTGTCATGGTCAATGAAGGCTGAGCAGGTAGGAACACCACAGTCAGTGAGCAGGTGATTCTCTGGTTGCCTCTCCCCCTTTGCCAGGGAATCTGTCAGCACTATGTCAGCCTGGGAGTCCCTCCAGGTGGAGGAGACTGGAAGTGGAGCTGACCCGACCCCCTTGTAACTTGTGATACCTGAACCAATGGCACTTAAGCTGCTGAGAGCCCCACACTCTTGTCACCACAGTGTAACCCGCCCTGTCCTGCCCGTCAAAAAAGATACCAAACGAATGCAGTTGGGAAGAGTTGAATTTGAAATGATGCTTACCCTAAGCCTCCCCACGCCCTAAAACCCTGCTTGATGCTTATTTTCAGGTCCCACTGAGAACCCCATGAGAGTGCCTGCCTCCTGTGCCCTCGGAATTCGACCTGCACACCCACCTTCTCTACCAAAGCCAGAACAGGTGCGGCATCTTCTCCAAGTAAAATTGACGTTTAGGTGCCATTGACTCTGCCTTGACGCACATCAACTCCACGCTCCCGGCACGAACACAGCACGGCGTGGTTGGGCACCAACCTCAAAATCATTGCTTGGCAGAGCCGATTGCTGCAGCCTTTGCATTGATCCAACACATTGCAGATCTTTCTCGTTTTTCCGGACACTCTACTGCGCTGCGAACTACGGTATGCCCTTCTCCGGGGACGGGTCTCTTCTGATAACATACCCAACGTCTTAGCAGTCTCACTTCATAAATACAGCATCCTGGCTGGATTTCTTCCCAGATAAGCTTGTACCTTCCTCTGGCAGGCTAAGGCAGAGCCAATGTTCTTCACCAACACCCTAATTCAAAGGCCTCAGTGTGTCTTCCTTCTTCAAGTTGATTATGGAGCTTTCCAATGAATAGGAGATGATTGAAAACACCCTGGCTTGCGTCAGCCTCAAGTTAGCTCTCCGAGTGACACCGTTACATTTTATCCCTTTAAGTAGGTCTTTAACAGCAGATTTTCCCAATGCACCGATGAGTCACTTGACTTGTCGATCGCTGCTCCCACAGCTGTTGGTTGTGGCTCCACGTAAAGTGAAATCCTTGCCAATTTCGATGTTTTTCTTCCTTTATCATGATGCTGCTTATGGGTCCAGTTGTGAGGATTTCAATTTGCTTTATGTTGAGGTGGAATCCACTGCGAAGCCTGCAGCCCCTCACCATCAGTGAACCCATCACCTGCTCTTCACTGTCAGCAAGCAAGGTTGTGTCCTGCACAAACCTTAGGTTGTTAATGCTTCTGCCCCCCAATTCTGATGCTGCTTTCTTCTTCATTCAGCCCCGCTTCTCAGATCGTTAGCTCAGCATACAGAAGAACTAAATATGCGGAAATGATGCAACTGACACACGCCTTTCCTGATTTTAAATCACCCGGTCTCCCTTTATTTAGTTTGAATAACTGCTTCTTGATTTCTGCATCATTTCTGCATGAGAACAGTTAAGTGGTCTGGAATTCCTATTGTTCACGGTATTTTCTATCATTTGTTATGACTCACACAGTTGTCCACCTTGGCATAGTCAATAAAACACAGGTAAACATCTTTCAGGTCATCTCTGCTTTCAGCCAAGATCTATCTGATATCAGCAATGATCTGAAATCTACATCCTCTTCTGCATCCAAGTTGAATTTTTTGGCAGTTCCCTGCTGATGGACTTGTGCAAACAATTTTCTTAAAGATTTTAACAATTTTATTCACATGTAATTCACAAAGCATACAACTCAAAGGTTTAAACATTAAAGAGAGGTGTGCAATCGTCACGCCAATCAATTTCAGATCACAGGCTTCACTCTTGGGCTCATTATTATTAGCTCTATGTTTCCCTTCAACATTTGTTACAATAACACAAAGAAATGATTAATCCAGTAATTGTGCCTAGAGAATTATCTATGCTGGATTATGCATTAAAAAAATAACCAAAAGAAGCCCACGAACAATAACAAATCAAAACACATGAAAATCTCAATTCAAAAAACAGCAAATAATAAAAATTAAATTTAAAATGGTGTTAGATTTAACCTAGCATCTGCATCAATCCATTTTCCAGTGCACTCTGTCTGATCGCAAGGCTACTTGAGTCCCTGGTCCATGATCAGCGGGAATTCACTGGAGACTTCATCCACGTGAGATTCTCCATATCAGGCTTCCATCATCACCCATAGCCTTCAGCAAAACCCGATGCTCAGAACGTCAGTTCTCTCTTCTGGCTTTTGGTTTTTACTATTGACATTTCGGTGTGCTTCTTCTCTGTGGACTTAGGTGGCATCTCACTCAGACGGCTGATTGTTTTAGGATGTCTTTCAGACTCCAGACGCTCTTCTTTCTGATAGCCAGGCACCATCTTTCTTCACCACACTTCACTGTAGCCCCGGATCTTCAGTGCTCTCTTCACAAGGATAGGTATTGAGTAGGGCCAAGTGATAGGAACTGATGGCTCTTAGATTAGGACTCCCATAAATGCAAGTTCAAAATCCATCCGTGTATCTCTGTTTTATATACATGTCCCTGGTCCATTTTAGAAACATATGATCACCTTATTGGAGAGTATTATAAATCATCCCCACAAAGCATATGGTAATTCTATTGATAGTATCATTTATTTAGCCAATGGTATATATTTTAAAATACTGTTGAGAAGAAGAATGTGTGGATAGGACAATTTTTAGACTAAAATATATGGATTGTTGACTTGGACAGATTAAAAACTTAAGTGACCAGGCACTGTTTATCAAACAAAGATGGTTGGGGATAGGGAAAAACTTTCAGTAACATTCATTCCTATCCTGCTTAGTTAAGACAGACATATCATGAAGAAGCAAAGAGTATGAACGTAACAAATATGTGTTAGTCTTGAGTTGCCATTTATTGGGTACCCTCAAAGCAAGACATTGGAACCAAAGTCCAGTGATTTCCAAATCTGTAACCTTGGGATAGTCATCCTCTGCTGCTTCTTATACCAGAGCATTTCAGCCTTAAGTCCAAGGATGTAGTTCAGTTCCTTTAATCTGCTACGGGTGTGTATCACGGGAAGTTCAGTTCAGCTCCTTCTGTGTGGCCCTTGGAAGGATATTGGGCATCTCGACCTTTCAACGTTAGTTCCGGGTCATCAAGGCCTGGGTCATCAAGGGCTGGAGAGGAACTTGATCTTTGCACATTTCGTCATAATACTTCATTTCTTTGCGCCCCACTTTAAGAAATCTTCCAGTCATCTTTCACTTCATCATTTCTTCCATTTGCTTTAGCCCCTCTTCTGACATGCATTTTGGTCTTTTCTTTCTTTCTAATTTTGCTAATGACCGTGTTCTTTCTTCATGTCTGACCTCCCTGATGTCATCCACAACTCGTCTGGTCTTTGTCCTTCAGTGTTCAATGTTTCAGATCTAGGTTTTGAAATTCAGGTGGGATATATTTATGGACCTTCTCTGGATCTCTTGGCTTTGTTTTAATTTGACTTCAACTTGAACTTGTATCTAATATACAGGTGGCCTCCTTTTAACTGATGGTATTAAACTTCACCGTTGTCTCTCTCCACAGATGTAATTGATTTATTTCTGTATATTCTATCTGGAGCGGTCCATGTATGTGTATGATGGCTATTATGTTGTTGATAAAAATATGTTTCCTTTGTTCTTGAAAAATCCTACTATGCATTTCTATCATTCATAAGTTGGACGAAAAGAACAATCTATAGTTGGAAAACTGCATTTTCCAACTATGGATTCTGCTTTTATTCCAACCTATGAATCTTAATCACCACCAAACAGCAATGTATCTTAATTATATATTTGGTAAATTTCAGACTACAGAGATTGATTTAACATTTTTTCATTTTCTTCATCTTTGGCATTAGTATATAAAATTGAATAACCTTCTATTAACTTTCCTTATAGGCATATGAGTATTATCTTGCATTGTAAGCTTCGATCTTGAACTATTCTTTTTAATGATGAATGTGATGCTGTTCTTTTACAATTTGTCATTTTGGGCTGGTAGACCCAAACTGTCTACTTCAAAATTTTCAATACCAGTCCATTTTAATTCACTAATGCCTCGGATATCAGTCGTTATACACACCCTTCCCCTTTTGCCACTTACAATTGTTCCAGACATATGCTTTGCACATCCCAACGTCTGATTAGTAATGGATGTTTGCAGATGACTTGTCTCAATTTGAGATGTGCCACATCCACAAAGAGCAGGACGGTGCTGCGAGCTTTCTGGTTGACTTCACTTTGAAGTGGCAGCTCTTCCCCAATCGTATTTTAAATCCCTTCCAACTTGATAGGCCAATCTTCCAGGACAATATCAGACCATTTTGCACTGATATTCATAAGGTTTTTACTGGCCAATTCTTTTTGTTTGATTGGGTTTTTAAAAATCATTTTATTAGGGGATCATACAACTCTTATCACAATCCATCCATTGTGTCAAGCACATTTGTACATTTGTTGCCATCATCATTCTCAAAACATTTGCTTTCTACTTGAGCCCTTGGTTTCAGCTCCTCAGTTTTCCCCCTCCCTCCCTGACCCGCCTCCCTCATGAACCCTTGATAATTTATAAGTTATGATTTTGTTATGTCTTACACTGTCCAATGTCTCCCTTCAGCCACTTTTCTGTTGTCCATTCTCCAGGGAGGGGGTTATATGTAGATCCTTGTAATCTGTTCTCCCTTTCCACCCCACCTTCCCCTTCCCCTCCTGGTGCCCACTGGCCATTCTGATTACCATGTTCTTCTTCCAAGTCTTTCTCAGTCTGGAAGCTCCAGTGCAATCTGTCCATCCAGGGAGATTCTACTGGCCTTTGAAATACTCATGGCATAACTTCCAACATCACACAGCACACTAGCTACCACAGCAGAACAAACTGATAGATGAGAGATGGTTAGATTAGTCCCTTTAAATCCTCATGCTTATGATGATCAAGAGAGGGGGCTCTTGTGATGACTTCTAAATACTCCCTAGTCCCTGCTGCGAGTGACTGGTCTGCTTCGCTCCCAGGACCAGACTCTCCGAATGATTTACTCCATCTGGAAATTTGAGGCGATGCTTCCACTCACATGGATAGAGTTTCATGGTCCCAGGATTTATCCCTGGAAGAAGTAGTCAGAACTTTGGAGGCGCAGCCCCTGCTTCCATTTACATCTATCTGACACCCAAGCCTCTCACCCCTTGACCCTTGCCTCCTACCTGCCACTGGTCCAGAGGGGGCTTTCCATTTTCTCTCCTGTTTCCATGTCATATGAAATTCCCTCCCAAGGTGACGTTCCCTCTTCACTAACGCATGATGATGGAATGGTCAGAGGGAGGAGGAGTTATGGAGGAGTTGCATGACAACCATAGACATTTAATGCTTTAAAATATTTTCTTCAAGCTGATGGTGCCCGGCTATCAAAAGAGATAGTGACTGGGGTCTTAAAGGCTTGAAGATAAACAAGCGGCCATCTAGCTCAGAAGCAACAAAGCCCACATGGAAGAAGCACACCAACCTGTGTGATCACGTGGTCCCGAAGGGATCAGTTATCAGGCATCAAAGAACAAAAAATCATATCATTGGCTGTACACCTCCATGATACGATCACCGAAGACAAACGGGTGCATAAACAAATGTGGCGAAGAAAGCTGATGGTGCCCGGCTATCGAAAGAGATAGTGTCTGGGGTCTTAAAGGCTTGAAGGTGAACAAGCGGCCATCTAGCTCAGAAGCAACAAAGCCCACATGGAAGAAGCACACCAGCCTGTGTGATCACGTGGTGCCAAAGGGAACAGGTATAAGGCATCATGCAAAAAAAAAGAAGACTATATATATGTGTGTATATGGAGATATATATATATATATATATATATATATATATATATATATATATATCATAGTGAATGAAGGGGGAAGTGCAGAGTGGAGACCCGAGGCCCAAGTGTCGACCACTGGAGATCCCCTCATAGAGGGGTTTAGGAGAGGAGATGGGTCAGTCAGGGTGCGAGGTAGTACCGATGAAGAACACAGCTTTCCCCCAGATCCTGGATGCTTCCTACCCCCAACTACCATGATCCGAATTCTACCTTGCAGAACTGGATTGGGCAGAGGTTGTACACTGGTGCATATGGGAGCTGGAGGCACAGGGAATCCAGGGTGGACGATACCTTCAGAACCAGGGGTATGAGGGGCGATGCTGGGAGAGTAGAGGGTGAGTGGGTGGGAAAGGGGGAACTGATTACAAGGATCCACATGTGACCTCCTCCCTGGGAGATGGATGGCAGAGAAGGGTGGGGGGGAAGGGAGACTCTGGATAGGGCAAGATATGACAAAATAACAATCTGTGGATTATCAAGGGCTCATGAGGGAGGGGGGATCAGGGAGGGAGGGGGAAAAAAAGAGGACCTGATGCAGAGGGCTTAAGGGGAATGAGGACATCAAAAAGATCCCTTGGAGAAATCGCTGGTTCGTCAATCTAGCAGCACCCCGACCCCGATTCTCAAGGCCCCATTCTTGTCACTTCCAAATAGAGTTGCTATTTGTTCAGTGTTGACCAGCTTTCATGGCCCTCTTGGCTCTCTCCAGAGTCTCTGGAGAAGAACTGACTTGGAGGGGCCTGGACTCCACAGGCCGAGCACTTGCGGTGTGTTGCTTCCAGGGCTGGGCTCTGGGGAAAGAACTGCTCCTTGACTTCAAGAGGCCTACTTTTCAGAAGATGGCATCAATGAGGACATGCGGAGGCATCGGCACTTCTGCCACCCTTCCTTCCTCTGGGACACCAGCCCCCCACCCCAGGGACATGGGGTGCCTCCTCCTCCATGACCCCTAACCCGCCTGGCTCACCTCCACCAAGTCCTCATGATTCCACCTCCGCACCCTTTCCAGAGTCCATCCACCTCTCCCTGGCAGCCTGGGCTCCCCCCATTTCCACCTGGATCATTGTAATAACCTCCCAACAGGAGGTCCCCAGTCCATTTTGTCTCCACCTCAAATCTGCTCCCCATGGGGCAGCCAGACTGATCTGTTCTGTAGATGGTCACACCACTCCCTGCTGTATTTATTTCAAAGAAGTTTTTGTTTGTTTGTTTGTTTGTTTCTACCAGCAAGAGTCTTGAGCCAACCCACAGGGCCCTACGTGATACAGCTGGTGCCCACTGCTCCAGCCTCAGGCATCCACCACGCAATGCCCCGCTGCCCACCTTCTAGGCACACTGGCTTCTCCCCTCCCACCAGGCCAGTCTTCTGCTTGGCTGCCCCTTTCTCTGAACAGCCTTCCCTGGTTGCCGGAGTAGGTCAGAGTCCCCTGCTGTGGCCTTTAGCTCCCGTCATCCCTCAGGAGAAGACTTACTTTTATGTCCTTATAGAGCAAGTGACTGTCTGTCACCTTTGATTTTAAACTCCTTAAGTGCTAAAATGATGGGGGGAGGGTGCACACTCACAGTGGTGGCGATGATGTCCGGCGCAGAGCGGGCACCTCAAGCTCGCTCGATACCTTACAGTGGCCAACAAGAGCTAACATGTTCTGCACCCTTCTCTTTCTTGGACCTGTGCCACATCAGCTCCCTAATTCACATAGCTCGGCCTTCCTGATCCCCAGGGTGCTCTTGTAAGAGGCCACACGGGCCCCAGGCTCAGAGCATTTGCACTTGCTGGTTCCTCTGCCTGGGATTGGCACCCCTAAATATACACAGCCCCCACACCCTCCCCCCTGTGGGTCTCTGCTCAGCCAACACTGCTCTGGGCCTTCCCTGAGCCCCCACGTAAAATTACTGTCCCCCACCCCCGGTAACCTCATCCTACACCATGTCACTGGCTAGCCCCTCACTCAATAGAAAAACCATCAAGTCATGCTGACTCGCGGTGACCCTGTGTGTGTGCGCCAGAGTTTCCCTTCTGTTCTCTGTGATCTTCTGATGGGCCGGGTAGGCCCTTCCTTAGATACCTGTCAGCCTGCTCCTCCCATCAGAACACCCTGCAGGCAGAGATCTGGTCTGTTCGGCACTCTGCTCTTTTCTCAGTGCCTGGCATGCGGTAACACATAGGTCAGTGTTCGAGAATAAGTGGGTGCCTGAACGAATGGTTCGGCGGGCGCATGAATGAGTGAATCTCAGGTACAGAGCTCTCCTGGGCTCTCTCCTACATACCATAACCCGGAGGCAAGTAAAATCACACTCCACCTCTAGTCCAGCTTTCATCCAGATCGGCCCCAGCTCCCCAGCTGCATATTAATAATGGTCATATGACTACCAGTCAAATTATCAATGACTACGCAGTGCTTTGTATATGCCAGAGAGTCTTCATCCTTATAGTGACTCTTTGGGGACCCCTGCTGGCACTGTGAGTAAAGCATCGACCTGCTAACTGCAAGATCAGTGGTTCAAACCCACTAGCTGTTCCGAGGGGCAAAAAGGAGGCTGTCTGCTCCCGTCCAGATGTACAGCTTTGGAAATCCAACACAAGGTTGCCCTGAGTCTGAAGTCATTCGATGGCAGTGGTGGTTTGAGTGGAAGTGGCCCTATGAGAAGAAGAGTTATCATCTCCATTTTACAGATGAGGAAAATGATGATCGGGGAGCTTAAATGACTAACCCAAGCAGTAGAAGTGGGGTTGAACCCAGGGCCATCTATTTTTACAGCCCAAACATGTTGTCATCAGGGGGGGTCCCATGCTGGTGACCCCATGTATGACCAGAGAACTGTGCTCCACACAGGCTTTTCAAGGGCTGAGTTCTTGACATTATATTGCCAGTCCTTTCTTCTGAGGTGCTTCAAGGGCAATGTGGAATAGGGATGGGACACGAACCTCCCATCTTTAGTTAGCATTTCCACTGTGCTAACTGCTGACCCCAGCAGGGACTGCATTTCCAGAACAGGGTTGTGACCCACAGGGGAAATCCAGCCCACCACATGTGCTGAGGCAACGTGTGAGTTTAAAATAATAATAATAATAATAATAATAATAATAATAATATAAATAGATAAATAAATACATTTTAAATATTTACAAAGAAAGCCAGTGGGAAATATAGGCAGACCGCAATGTGTACGCATACGAGAAACACTATATTGCATGGTACTCTGGGCACTGCCGGGAAGTGCGGGGCAGATGCACCATTCAGTACCGCTCTGGGGTCTCCAAACGCAGGAGACTAACCCCCCCACCCCCACCCCCAGAAGTCTCACGGCCACAGCCTGTGGAGAGAAGGAGCAGGGGGATGCTCCAGACTAAGAGACTCCCTCAGGCTCTGGGTAAGAGGAATGGGCCTGCCTGCGTGGTCTACCAGGGCTGAAGTGCATGCCAATGCTCATGAGTCCTGAGCCCCTGAGCGACAGGGTAGCCAGGCACCCCAGGGTGATTCCACACACACCCCAACCGCCTGATAGGGTTTACCTAGGAGTCTCTGGATGGCACGGGTGCTAAACACTGGGTTGCTCCCAACCCCAACTGAAACTTACTGCCATCGAGTTCCGACACCTAACAGCTCTGGAGCCCAAGTGATCCAGTGCTTATGTACTGGTCTGCTGACCTCAAGGTCAGCAGTTCAAAACCGTCAGCAGCTCCTTGGGAGAAAGAGGAGGCTTTCTACTCTCGTAAAGAGTTACAGTCTCAGAAACCCACAAGGGGGCAGTTCTACCCCGTCCTGGAGGGACGCTATGAGTCAGAACTTCCACTAGGCTGGTGGAAATGCTGGCTATTCAACCCACCCAGAGCCACCTCGGAAGACAGGCCTGGCCATCTATCTCTGAAAGGTCACAGGCCTGAGACCCCCAAGGGCAGGGATACCCCCCTTCATTTTCAAACACCCCCGCACCCCGCAGCAGTCTGTGCCCCACATCTAGACGGATTTCCTCCCACCCCCGACCTCCCTCCTCACCGTTGCTGTGCCTGCCAGAGCAGAGCTACACATCAAGTGAGGGGAGAATGGCATCGATCAGATGGAGCGAGCGAGGCCTGCACAAAGGCCGGCTTCCTCTCTACAGTACACAGGACTGACTCTCTGGCCGGCGTGGGGAGCCAGCACAGGACCTTTGAGGCCTGCCTTCCTGTGATCAACAAGCAGGAGGACACGACAAGTTTCACCTCCTCCGTGCACACTCGCACGAGCAGGTTTCCAATCACGCTAGAAATGGATGCAGAGAGAAAACAGAACATTTTTTAAAAGGGAGCTGGAGCAGGAAGAGAGACATGATTGCGGTAGAGAGTGATTGAAGGATGAGGCCCGTTAAAACTAACTACAGACACGTGTATGAGAGTTTGCAAAGACTCCCAATACAGCCCTGGGTCTGAAGAGTCTCTATCAAGTGGGGAGGCTGAGCATGTGCAGGGCACTGAAAGAGGGCGGTCCAGGCAAGGGGTCTGGTCTGATTCGGAATGTCATGTCCTCCTCCTAGCAGGTGGGCTGGCCTTCCAGCCAGCAGAGGCCAGAGCTCAGTCTCTAGCCCACAGAACCATTTCCAATAGGGTTGGAAACGTCCCTTAGCCCCTCATGCCAACATGCTGGTTTATTGTGTGACCTCTCTCAAAGACGCACAAAACACTCCTAAAAGGGAAGGAGAGTGGGTGGGAGAACCAGTCAGTCAATCTCATATCTCAGTAACTCTCTGCAGGATTGAAAAATCATAATAATTCCATTGTGGTGAAGCATACATAAACAAACAAAGTTCCATTGGAACCGATGTCCAGGGTATAGTTTGGTGTTATTTTGATGCCATTTGCCACGTTGGACAGCCGCCACCACCATTTGATCCAGCCTCAACTAGACAAAACCTCCACAAACTTCCACCAAAAAGAAAGCAGAACACACTACACTGAAACAAGTTTAACATGGCTTAAAGGGGACACCAAACGATCAGGTGTTACACTGTAACCTAACTGCATCTGAGTCTGAAGAAGAAATTATAGATGGGTATCATGTGGGCTAATGTTGGACTTATGAACTGGATCTGAACTGGGCTGGGATGTTTTCTTCATGTACAATCACTCTTTGATATAAAGTTCTCATATATGCATCTATGAATTTGCTTCTCTAGTTTACCCAGACTAACACATCTCCTTTGGGCATGGCTTACTCATGAGGATTCTGGAAATTTCCTCTCTCTCTCCAGAGGTGGGCCACACTCTCTGCTTCACCTTCCTGTTGACAAGCCACATTGACCATACCATATCATGGAGTCGGTGGTCATTGGACATTGGTTCAAGATCTCTTACTTTTAGAGTGTTTAATGATGGTAGCCTAGGATAAGCATATATTTACTATTTTAATGTTCTCTTTGCTTTATGATGACATGTTTTCGTATGGTAGGTCTGGATCTGCCTTTGTGAGTGAGTGTTATTGAAAGTTTTGCCCTATCACAGATCCCATCGCTTGTGTAAATGTTGTGCAGACACGTAAGAGTTTAATCTGTACAAGTCAGCAGTTCATTTATTGTGCTCTGAAGCCTGCCTTTACTTGTAGAATTTCCTCTTCTCAACAGAGTGTTAAATTCAAGGTGGTTTGATGTGTCATGATGAGGTTGAGATTATTTCCATGTCTTATCTTTTCTGTACAATATCGTGTCAAGTCCTTTGCCTACCTTGTAACTGGTCCTTTGTCTTTTGTTGTTGCTGACTTGTCGTTTTCTTTCCATACCCTGGATATTAAACACTCCTTGATATTAAACACTTAATCAGAATGCATGGTTTTCAAATAGTTTCTCCCAGTCTTTTCTCCCCCTCTCCCTGTTGTTTACGCTTTCAACTTTTTATTGCAGAAGGTGGTGGGTTAATGCGTTCCTCCCTGTGAGCATACCGTGGACTTGTTCTATGGTGGTTCTGGGACAATCAAAGGTGCTCACTGAAAATCAACCCTCTCAGGCCATCACATTGACTCCCTGCCTCTACTTACCACATTGACCAATAACACTGTTTAGGAACCATGGGAGACATACAGACAGGTAAGAAGCAGCATTTGCTTTTTCCTTCTGGAGAAAAGGGAATCAAGATGCATTAGACCCTCCTCTTAGTTGAACCTTTTACCACATGATTTAAAAAAAATAAAATCTTAGAATCCCAATAATTCTAGAGTTACCATTTTCCAGACAGAGGAACCAAGGCTCAGAGATGATCATTGACTTGTGTAGAGATGCGCTACTAATGAGTGATGAGGCCAGATTCACAGCTCAGGGATGTCTGAATTTGAGGTCCAGCTCTTTTATATAGTAACCATTTAAACTTTAAATGGATGGGTGGCTCCTTCACCAACACCTATGCATTTTGAAAGCAGTGTCCTATCGAACCTGGGACTCTGAAAATTATATCAGTAACTTGAACTTGGCACCTGCCTGAACTTGTACTTGTCATCATTCTCTGCTGATGATGCAGGCAAAGTCAGAGGTGAAAGCCTCTCACTGTTGACACATGTAAGCCCAAGCATGCTCCATGCTCAGATTATTCCCCCAGTCCAGTTCGCTACCCTCGACTCTCCAGACCATTATTTCCAACTGTCTACTCAAGAGCTGAGGAGAGCTGGTGGCATAGCAAGTTACGGATTGGACTGCGAACCACAAAGTCAGCAGTTTGAAACCACCAGCTGCTCTGTGGAAGAAAGATGAGGCTTTCTACTCCCATAAAGGGCTGTTGTCTTGGAAACTCACAGGGGCAGTTGTACCCTGACTTATATGGTCACTATAAGTCGGAAGTGACTTGATGGCATTGAGTTGACTCAACAGCCAGCTGGCCTAAATGGCCAAGAAACACTTCAAACTCAACACTCCCAGAATTATAGTCCTGAAGTTTCCCTTCGGAACCTTCCTCCATCCCCAGGGCTTCTGATCCTAGGAAATGGCATCCAGGTTTACTTGGTGGATTATGCCAAGAGCTTTGGTAACTGCCTGGCTTTCAGAACAGACCCTGGGGCAAGGCTTTGAGTGCGAGTTGACTCTCTAGGAGATCATCTCAGAAGACAAGAAGACAGGTGGGGGAGACAAGAACGGATGTGTTGCCCAATGAGTGCCCACTGTGGGCAGCTAGCACTTGACCCTGATGGGAATTCTGGGAGAGAGTGGAGAGCACAGGCCTCAGAGTTGCCCCAAGGAGGAAGGAGAAGGGGCGAGCAGGTGCCCACGATGGAAGCCCCAGTCTCGTCACCTTTCCCAGAAGAGACCATCAGGTCTGCCATTTTCTTGTGGTTCCACAAACCGACCCCAGTTCATATTCACACAAGGGAGTGAATAGGAGGAGCAGATGCCTGCACCTCGGGAGCTGGCTGCCCCCACGGGTAGGTGTTGGGACTGCACCGTGTCTTTCCAAAAGATACGCTGAAGTCCTAACCCCTGGCATATGTGAACATGACCTCATTTGGACACAGGAGGCCTAGCAGGAGGTTACACTGGAGCAGGGTGGGTCCTCCTCCAACCAGAGTGGAATTTTTGTAAAAGAGACAAACATAGGAAACATGGCAAAGTGAAGATGCATCTTTAAGCCAGAGAACACCTGGGGCTAAAAGAAGCTGTCAGACACAGGATGGATCTTCCGCTAGAGCAACAGTTCTCAACCTGTGGGTCGCAACCCCTTTGGGGGTCGAATGACCCTTTCACAGGGATTACCTAAGACCATCAGAAAACACATATTTCTGGTGGTCTTAGGAACCAAGACACGGCTCATCTATCCGTCTCCAGGTGGGTCCACCCACATGCAGATGTGCCCACATACAAGTATCCGGTGTGAAGACTGTTACCCATGCTACATCAGGCTTCAAGACAAAATTTCATTGAGTTGTCATTAGAAGTAACTATTTCACAAGATACAATGACATATCATTTTGTGATTCATCACTATACTTTCATCATGTTCAATTTGTAACAACGAAAATACATCCTGCATATCAGATATTTACATGAAGATTTATAACAGTAGCAAAATGACAGTTATGAAGTATCAATGAATATCATGTTATGGTTGGGGGTCCCCACCACATGAGGAACTGTACGACTGGGTCACAGCCTGAGGAAGGTGGGGACCCACTGCCCCAGAGGCCCTGTAGGAGCGCGGCTGCGCAGCACATTGAGTTCTGCACGTCTGGCACTCTCGGGCCTTCACAGGTTGTGTAAACCTGCCCGCCTATGCTGTACCACTTTGTTATGATCTTCCTTGGAAATTAAGACAAACCAAATGCAAACAATGCTTGTTGAGAGAAACCAAGTCCGAGTGACCCTCTCGGGCCTAGGGGGTTTGCCTGGCTGTGCTCTTCATGGGGGCTGACAGCCATAGCTGTTTCCCACCACGCGGCTAGTGCATTCTAATTTCGAATGCTTTGACTCACTGCCGAGTGCTTTAAGCCCTGTGCCATCAGGACTCCCAGGAACTAACACAGTAGGTCAGTGAGAACCGGGGAGAGTCTATCGATCCTCGCAGAAAGAGCTCCTCAAAGCCAGGAAGACAGTGCACAGGCAGGATTCAGGAGGTTGGTTGGCACCATGCCCAAGGTTAAGAGGCACACAGGAAAGTTCCTGAAGGCCGCCCCTGGTACCCATCCAGTCACTCCACAGGACAGAACTTTCTGACAGTTTGGGGGGAGAGAAATGTACAAGTAGGCCGTCATTGGCACCATCACGTGCCTCATTACACACAGCTGAAACCTCCCCGATTCAGGCTCAAGGCCACCGCGTGGACAGATGCCCTGCCAAGCACACCCACAGGGCACTGGCAGGGGAGTAATCACCCAGAGCCTGGGGCCACTTCTAGCTGGTCTTTGGACGTGAATGACACACACAAGCTGGACCTTCCAGCGACTGACACACCCCACTGGCCTGGGCCCCCAGCTCATTCCAGTGGTCCACGTCCTTCCAAAGACAAATTGCGGGCTTCACTGCAGAGCACAGTGCCAGCATAAAGGCCTTGATGTTTGGATCACTTCGCTTTTACAACAGGAAAAACAAATCTTGAGTTCTTAGCTTCTCCCAAGCCTGGGGATTCCTCAAGAGGCCAGCTCCAGGGACAAGCACACAGAGGCTAATTGTACAATCATTGCTTACCGCCGGGGAAGGGGGCTGGACAATGGCATGCAAAAGCAGTCTGCCATTGAATTCGATCGTAATATTCTAGCTCACAAACCAACAGTTTCAGTAAAGCTCAATTAAAAGAAAAAGGGGGGGGGAAAAGTGGGCAGGAGAAACCCACACACATTCTTTCAATTTCTAAAGGGAAATTTGACTCGAGTTGTAGAACAAAGCATGGAGAAATAGAAGTAAAAGAAAATCAAAGAAAAAGTTATTTGGATTCAAGGGGATCAGATGTTTCATTTATTGCAGGTTGGGGACCTTCAATCAGTCAAATGAAAGGAACATTTGTATTAAAATACCTACGAGGCAGCGAGAAAGCCTTGATCGGGTGCAGGAGAGTTAAGTTACAGCAATCTTGCTGAGAGATATGAACCCACCTTTGAGGCTCTCTGTTCCCAATATTGAAGGTTTTCTGTGTTACAAACCTGAGATGAAAGGTAGCTGTTTTGACG
This sequence comes from Tenrec ecaudatus, assembly GCF_050624435.1. Lineage (NCBI taxonomy): Eukaryota > Metazoa > Chordata > Mammalia > Afrosoricida > Tenrecidae > Tenrec > Tenrec ecaudatus. The sequence continues at coordinate 46,413,595 of NC_134547.1, forward strand.
TCTGGGTCTGGAAGCCAGACACTGGAATTCGCAGCGGCCTCCAAGGGCGTGCTGCAGGGACAAGGAGTCCAGGACGGGCTGAAAACGTCGCTGTTTTATTCAAACGCAAAGACGCGAATGTCACCATGGCCCAGTCACCCACGGAGGCCAGGGCATGGGTGGCATGATGGCAGTGCCCTTGCCAGGCTGGAAGAGGCAGGCAGGAACACTGGGCTAGGGAGGAGACAGGGATCTCAGGGCACAGATGGGGGAGATCATCCAGTAAGAGAGGTAAGCACGGGCTTACTTGTGCCTATTTACTAATCTGCAGTGAACCGTTTCATAAGGGTTCTCTGATGTGGCTTTTAAAAACATGAAACTGCGCACTACAGATTAGTAAGTAAGCCCGTGTTTGCCTTGCTTATTGAGTGACCTAGTACTGGGCACAGTGATTATACAATACTGTACACTGTACTACACTACCCACTATACTATACTATACACTCTACTGCACTACATTACACCATACACTAGACTGTACTGTACTATACTACAATCTAGACTATACCACTCTATACGATACTATTCTATGCACAATATTCGATTCTATTCTACTGCACCACACACTATACTATACACTATACAACACTACACCATACATTATACACTATATCATACTACACTGTACACTCTACTATACTACACACTATACTATACACTCTACTGCACTACATTACACCATACACTAGACTGTACTGTACTACACTCTATACTATTCCATTCTATATTATGCTATTCTATGCACTATATGACACTGCACTACACTACACACCATACCATACACTATACTATATAACGCTACACCATACATTATACACTGTACTACATGATCTCATACTACACTACACACTATACTGTACCATACTATATGATACCATACTATATTACACTACACTCTACTATACCATACTATGCTACATTATACACTATACTATACTACACTACACACTATACTGTACCATACTATACTATAAACCAGAGGTCCTCAAACTTTTTAAACAGGGGGCCAGTTCACTGTCCCTCAAGACCCATTGGAGGGCCGGACTATAGTTTTAAAAAAAAACTATGACCACATTCCTATGCACACTGCATGTCTCTTATTTTAAAATAAAAAAACAAATGAGACAAAAACACCCAACGGGACAGATAAAGGTCCTTGGCGGGCTGCATGTGGCCCGTGGGCTGTAGTTTGAGGACCCCTGCTATAAACTCTACACTATACTGTACCATCCACTATACTATAAAGTATACTATAAAGTGTACTATACTATACCATGCTACATAGTACTACATTATACTGAACTGTACTGTACTACACAACACTATACTGTACTATACCCTACTGTACTACACTATACTGTACCATACACGATACTGTAAAGTATACTATATGCGCTATACTATACCATGCTATATAGCACTACATTATACTGAACTGTACTGTACTACACTATACTGTACTACACCCTACTGTACTATACTATACTGTACTACACCCTACTGTACTACACTATACTGTACCATACACTATACTATAAAGTATGCTATACTATACCATGCTATATAGCACTACATTATACTGAACTGTACTGTACTACACTACACTATACTGTACTATACCCTACTGTACTACACTATACTGTACCATACACTATACTGTAAAGTATACTATACTACGCTATACTATACCATGCTACATAGCACTACATTATACTGAACTGTACTATACTACACTACACTGTACTATACACTATATACTATAAAGTATACTGTACTATGCTGTGCTATGCCCTATACTGTACTACACAATGCTGTACTAGACCCTACACCATACTACACTACACTGCTACCGTCCATGGCAGCAGGGACTGCTCACCCTGCCCATCTGAGTCACGGTGTCAGGCACCTAGCAGGCATTCAGTGAATCTGTGTTGATGGATGAGTGTGATCTGAGGTACACCCTTCTCCTCCTTGTGCTCTTGTAAAATGAGGGGCTGGGCTAGCAGGGACCCCCCGGAGTGAGATGGGTGCCACTGATGGTACAGAAAGGGCTTTGGATGGTATACATGGATGTGGGGTGACATGATACTAACTCCCAAAGGGTAAAAGCATTACTACCCCCCAAGAGCCCCCTACATTGTTTTAGACGGAGTCTTGATGGTGCTGTTGGGTAAGTTAACCTGTTCACTGCAAGGCCAGAGGTTCACCCCCCAACCCCAACCCCCGCTAATCCACGGGAGAAAGTTGAACCTGTCTGCCTCCTTCGAGATTTCCGAAGCCTTGGGCAGCCTCGGTAGGATGGCGAGACTTCATCTCACGTACTTTGGTGTCAAAGGAGACTGGTCCCTGGGAAGGACGTCATTTTGATAAAGTGGAGGGAGGGACAGTGAGAAAGAGCAGGTCCTCGAGGAGATGGGTTGACACCATGACTGCAACAACGGGCTTGAGTGTGGGACCAACTGTGAAGACAGCGCACCGCGGGACAACGTCTCGCTCCCTGGTGGATAGGGTCGCTGTGGGTGGGAATCGACTCAGCACCAAACAATAACAACGTGCCCTACGCTCCTTCCATTCACACCCCCGCCCCTCACAGACACTACCAGCACCAAACCCCAGCAAACCACACTCTGGCTCTCTGTAGCTGTGCCTGCTCCAGAATATGGTATACTTGAACTCCTAAGGTAGGATTGGTTTTCAGACTGGCTTCGTTCACCTAGCAGTATGCATTTAAGGTTCTTCCAGATCGTTACATAACTCGATAGCTCACCTGAATGATGAGCACCTTATTGTCTAAATGTACAATAGCTGGTTTATCCTTTGCCCGTTTGAAGGATAGCCTGGATTGTGAATTATGAATAATAAAGCAGCTTTACACACTTGTGCCCCAGTGTCTGTTTGGACGTGGTTTCCGATTCACTTGGGGGACTCTCCTCTGTCCCGCCAGCTTCACCTGCTGTTGGGAGAAATGTCCTTTCACTCGGCCTCTCCTCTCACCGCCCTCAGTCACTCTGTCCCTCCAACCAGCCTTCAATGGTCTCTGGCCATTGTCTGCTAATGGCTCCTCCTGCCGTCTGTCTCAGTGGCAGCCAAGATTCTGCTGTTTCCCAAACCCATCTCTGAGCACAGAGCTGTCTGCTCTTACACCTCCAGGGGTTCCCATTGACTTCGGGACAAAGCTCTCTCTGCAGCACAGTGTGTGGATTAGAGGTGTGTTGGGACCCTAACCGATGCCCCTGTTGCTGTGACCCTGTGTGTAAAGAAGTTTTCGTTGTGATGATCATTGGATCCCAAGCAAGTTGGGTGGGTTCTAAATCTAATTGCTTCTGAGGTATGGAAAGAGCAGATGAGATGAAAGATGTATACACATGTACACACAGGCAAAGGCAGAGATCATATGAGCCTTACGGCTAGCTCAGTAACCAATGACTGCCCAGAGCTAGTGACAAGGAAGGAGTCCACACGGCTGAGCTCTGAACTCAGTCTTTTAGCCCCAGCACTGAACTACTTGGATTACGGCAGCACCAGGTGACTCAGACATACTGCATTCCCATCCCTGTGCACTCTGGGCCCAACCTGCCCTTCCCTACCTTCTCCTTTCTCCTTCACTCCTGCCCTCTAAATGATCCCAGAACACACTAGCCTCTGTAGCCTCCCCAAAACCCCTCTCTCTTCTGAGCCTGACTTCCCAAAGTTTTAGCTGGCTCCCCCTTCCCAGAAACTTCTCAGGGGTCCCCTCCTCCAGAAACCTCTGGCTCTCACTTGCCACCTTCCTCTCCTGTGCCCACTGTGCCAACCAAGCTGGGCATGGAGACTGTGAGGTCGACAGAGTCTTGGAAGTCGGGGAGGATAATGCCTTTCTGAACAATCATTTCAGCCAACCCCACGGAACCCTTTCCCCAAGCATGGCGGCCCGCCCTCAGAAAGAAAGAGGGAACAATTTCACACATTGGGAAAAGACCCAGGGCAAAAGAACATGAAAAGCTGCCAGTTGGCAGTGGGTGCAGGGAGACTCAGCAGGAAGCCCAGATCAAATGGGAAGTCGGACTTTTTTGAGAGCATATGGACCCCAGCTCCGGGTCTGCTGACACTCGGTTCTGGGCCCGGGCCACCGTGCATCAGCCCTGTCCACGACCAGCAAGATAATCAGGGGGTCGTGGCCAACTCGGAACTGTGGCTGTCGGCTATGACTGAGAGGGCTCACGGGTGTTTGTGTGTAAGACGTCAGGAGGCAGAGCGCTGACTGACCTCTCTGCAGACCACCTCCCTTGCTGCCTTGTACATCCTGATCAAGTCGCCCCTCAAATACCCGGGCTGGGCAGGTGACAAGAGGCGATGAAGGGCTCGTCGGCTAACCAAACAGTTGGTGGTTCAAACCCGCAGCTGTTCTGAGACAGAAGGATGTGGCAGTCTGCTCCTGTGAGAGGTAGTTGTACTCCGTCTTATGAGGTGCCTATGGGCTGGAACCGACCCCATGGCAGGGGGTTTGTGTTTGTTGGTGTTTGTTTATTTTTGATGGGTGCTAAGGTAAGCCAGGTCCTTTACTTAGCTCCTGATCTGCTAGGTCTGCTGATTTTATCGAAACTTTGATCAGATATCTGTTATTCATATCATGGTTGCATCTTAACAGACACCATGCCAGAGTTGCATCCATCTGTTAAACACATGCAGCCCCACCTCTTGGACCGCTCGAGGATCATCTGCCCCATAGTTGAATTTGCCTTCATTATCTAGGACTTTGTCCCTACAGCAGCTTGGCATCAGGGTACATAGTACCCACAAACACTTCTCCCTGGGCTCCCCTGTGTGTCTGCAACTTCATGGGAGAGTGCTGTCTGTACTACAGAACAGAAAGGAGAATTCTTACATGTCTGAGTTTCTCCTCTGCCACTTTTCAGACTGAGAAACGGAGGCCCGCCCTGGACACTGAACCATGTAGAAGGCCCCATCCATCTTTGGATGCCTCTGGTGTATTGGTGGATCCAGTGAGCCTATGTGCCTGGGTCTGTGTTTGTGCTTTGAGGGGGTCCTTAAGGAAAAGCCCACCAGGTTGCCAGCTGTGCAGAGCTCCAGGGACCCCGAGGAAGTGGTTTGCCACACTGGGTGTGATCTGGCCTCCCCATCAGCTGCACCTTTCTGCCCTGTGGGCAGGGGAGGCCAGAGGGAAGGAAGTGGATGCATGGCCCAAGCCAGAGGGCGGGGTTCCTCTGCTGCCATGGGCATGCTTGCCCTTCCCATTCTAGGCTCCGGTGAGCACGCAGCCCATCTGTGGGGAAGAAGCGCACACCTCTGCCGAATTCTGGCTTTTCCACCCTCCTCTGTTTTTCAAGGACCCCTGCAGAAAGAAAACTCCTGAGCATTCTCTCAGCTCTGTGTTGGGTTCAGGTGCCATGGAGTCCGGTCTGAGAGTTATCCCTTTGGGTTTCCTAAGCTGATTCGCGTGGCCACTGCTTGGGTTGAAACCGCTAGCCTTCGAGCATCGAGAGCTTGTCTTTGTGGCGGCAGGCTCCCTGTGTGCGTGTTTGCTTGTGCCCTGTCCGAGTGAGCTGGCAAAGGAGAGGGCCAGCCTTGACTCAGGCACAAGTTCTGGGGTAGAATTACTGGTGTTCTATTTACTGTTGTGTAAGTAGAAATGATTTGCTTTTCAATAACTAAATCTAAGTTTTAAAAGCAAGTCTGACTTTTAATCCCTTGTCATGTATCGGTCGACAAGTTCAACTTGACCTGTCTGAGTCTCAGGGTCCTCATTTGTTGCACGATGGTCCTAATACGAATGTTAATTGTTAGATGTCATTGAATCCCTCCCAACCCATAGTGACTCTGCGCATGACAGAAGGAAACGCTGTCTGGTTCTGTACCATCTTCACAATTGTTCCTATGCTTGAGCCCATTGCTCCAGCCAACGTGTCAACCCATCCATCCATTGAGATCAAGTCCATAAGTCTGATATTAGCCCATATTTCCAATACCACACTATAAAGTCCTCTTCAGTTTCACAAAACCCATGCAATGTCGTGAGATGCAGGAAGATCACAGGCCATTGGGTGGAAAGCCTTGTGGATCCAGTGGCAGTGGAAGCATCTCAGTGCTGGCATGGATCTCCACATGGCTCCTCCAGCTCCAGAGTTCTGGCTGGCATCAGCATAACTTCATGTGTCCTGTCAGTAAAGAGTATCTCAGGGAGTGTATCTGTGCCCCATCTCCAGTGAGCTATTTATCTCCTTGGTGGCTCCAAATGAGGTCATCAAGCTGTGACCTAATTGACAGACTAGACTCCACCCCTTAACTCTTAAATCTAAAACTGACAACAGATTATGTAACTACCACACACGCCTAAAGTCTTTCCAGCCTCAGTTCTTGTTTGGTTTGGTTTTTAAGGGAAGTTAAATACCACCAACGACTAGTCCAACTTTTTAAATACTATTTTACAAATAAGTCACGCCTTTTACAGTTACACTCCCATAGAAATTGACCACAAGTGGGAAAAGGTAATTTTCCAAGCACATAAATATACATGACCTTTTTCCACCTTGTAAAGTCTCATTTCATAGAATCACCATCCCAGTGATGTATTTTGAAAAGCACTTCTAAAAGGGGAAGAAGGCATTGAAAAATGTATAGATGTCGTTTCTAGGTGATGTTTTTAGCTGCCATCCTTGTTTTTAAGGTGCCCTCTGACTCTGCTGCTGCCAGCACAGATTTCTTTGTTCTGCTATTCATTCATCTTCACCAACCCTGTAACTCAAAGACCTCATCTCTTCCATGGTCCTCCTTCTTCATCGGCCAGTTTTTGCATGCATAGGAGGTGATAGCAAATACCATGGCCTGGGTCAGGCATACCTGAGCCCTCAATGGGGCTTCTTCTTAAGATTTTAAAGAGGTCTTTTGCAGAAGACTTTTCCAATGCCCACTCTCTGTCCATGGGTGGAGAAAAAGCCAGATGCTCCCAGCTTCCATGCGGACCCAGCTACTGACCCGTAGGCATGACCTCTGGATACCAACATGCCCTTCATGCCACTGTGCTCTGAACGGTATATTCCTATAGCCTCCTGACTTCTTTCTGTTTGTTGTGTGAGGCATGCCTGAGCCAGAGGGTGGGAGTCAAACAGACGAAGGCCCTCAGCCAGTGTAGACAGTGTGGTGCTAACCCACAGAACAGAGTCACAGCCCAGTTCAAAGGAGTCGATGTTATACTAGTTGCTTAATTTTCCTCGTCTGCAACCAGGCTCTGGATCGCCAACCTCTTATTAAGAGGCCATTCTCTTTTCCAAAGCAGCAATGTGCTCTGATCAATACCATGTGAGCTGGGTGGGGCGTCGCAGAAATTATAACTGCAGCTGGAAAAACCATGACACTTGCAGCAGGCAAACCATGAAGGCCTGAGGACGGGAATGGTTTCCATGTGATCTGGAGATGAGGACACGCCCCCCCCGGACCACGGTCTCCAGCTTCAAAGCCCAACTCCAGTGCCATGGCTTGGCCGTCTGGTGTGGAGGAAGGACAGAAAGAGGCAGGAGAAAGGGGAAGCTGGATGGCATTTTATGACTTTAAAAATCAAGAAGGCACTACAGATAACGTTTAGGAGGATTCCACGGTCCCCCTCTGGCTCTGGAGATGGGGCTCCCTAGAAAAGAAAGTTGTTTCTCTTCAGTTCAGAGAATCCACTCTAACTCAAAGCAACCCTGGCATTTTCCCATGAAATTCTTGAAACCCCAGTAGAAAGAAAATGTTTGGAAGTTGATGATGGCAGCATATGTACAAATGTGCTCGATACAAGGGATGTGTAGATTTTTGCAAGAGATTTAAGAGCCCCCAATCAAGCGATTTATAAAAAGAAAGAAAGAAATTGTTGAAGCCCCCAGTGCATCTCGGAATGAGGACCCCAGGTGACATGGTGGTTGCCTGTTGAGCTGCCTACCCCAAGGTATGTAATTCGAAACCACCAGCCACTCTGAAGAAAGGTGAGATTTTCTACTCCGTCAACCGTGACAGACCATCTCAGACAACCTCAAGGCTATGCTGCGCTGACCTATAGGGTCCCTGTGCGTTGGAAGCAACTCAACGGCAGTGAGTATGTGTTTGCTTTGTTGTGGTGGTTTGAGCACACATGAGGGGAATGGGCAGAGAGAGAGACTGACTTCCTTCAAGGAATTGGCTCACGTGATGGGGGGAGACCTGACAAGTCCTGGGTCTGTCAGACAACTGGAAGGGTGATGAGTGTCATTGTTCTGCCAAGATGTCACTTCGTATTGTGGACCCAGGGCAACTCCCTTGGGGGCTCTGGAGGCCTGCAACCTGTGGACGCAGTCCCCGCAGCACAAAGGAAGATCGTCTGCTTTACGTGAGCCCGTGATTCATCACAGGGAAGGACTCGTAGAAGCAACTAGACCAGCGTTCTACCCAACAGCTGGGCGCCACGGCCCGGCCAAGTTGACACGTGCAATTCGCCCTTGGCGGAGCACCCACCTCCAAAGGGTGTTCTCACTCACTGCCCTCTAGTCCATGGCAACTCAGAGCACCCCTAGAGGACACAGTCGGACTGTCCCTGTGGGTTTCTGAGAGTGCCACTTTTTACAGGAGTAAAAGCCTCATCTTTCTCCCCAAAAGGGTGTTAGGAGAGTTGAATGAAATCGTGTGGAAAATGGCTTGGCCCAGAGATGACATGAAAGGGGTGGGGGGAGAGGGGGAGGTGAAGGACTAAAGAAGGAGGGACGAAGAGAGGGAAGGCATGCACTGATTATAAAGAGAGTCTGAGTTTCTCTGTCCCTGCCAAAGCCTCTCTAGGTCCAAATCACAGGCTTCAAGCGTTCTTTAAGATCATTCTCCCTCAATTACCTTCCTAGTATTTGTCGATTTCTCTGAACAAGATCACCCCTACGCCCTGGAAGACAGTTGGTTTGAGGGATGGTTGGAAAGATCTTTTGCTCAAAAATATCTCTTTCATCCAACTGCTACCATGGCCTAAAAACCCACCCCTTAGCCTTTGAGTCCCCCTTTCACGCTGAGCTCAGGCTAAGCAAGGTCTTTCTCAAAGGCTGCTCTCTTTAAGTTCGAAAGGACCCAGAGTCTGCCTGCCGGCCTTAAGCACCGGCTAGAGAGGGGTGGTTTAAAAAAGGAGAGATTCTGAAAGAAGCTAAAAGGAGACCAGGGACTTGCCAATGACACGCGTGGCCTGCTTTAAACTTCGCGACAGGCTGGCTATGCGTTCAGCTGTCCCACCGGGCCCGCCGTACATGTGTGTTGTTGCATAATACAGAAGGACTAAAAGCATAAATACTAACTGATCATTTCATTCAAAAGGACTTCTGGCAGCATCCCTGGATGCTATCTGAGGCTAAGTGATGCTGGAAGTGCTTCTTGCCCTGTTGATTGAGGGTTTGCAACCAGAGGGATGGAGATCTGTTTCTTGGATCTACAAAGCCAGGATCATAAAACAAGGGCTCAAAATGTCCCAGGGCAAATGGAGCCGGTACTGCATCCTCTCAGATTCACAGACCGGACCCAGCGCGTGAGAGCATAGGCTCACTGTTGGAGCTTCACAGCCCTTGCATTTGGATGCATCTTAATCTGCACTTGTTTTGTGATATTTTTTTGAGGAAAACTGGGGAGCACTAACCCAATGCTATCCCAGACTAAATTGCTTCCCCCAAAGCCTAATGGCTGTGACCTCCAATAGTGTGATCTGTCTTATTTGGAAGACCAGACGGCTGCAATGTGTTATTGGGGACTTATTCATGGCCAATGGCTAATCACTGGGCGCGGGAGGGTGTCCCCATCAGATTCTAATGTATCCCATTGTCTTTCCTCTGGCTGCTATTGTATCCCACTCTGCCTGGTTTAATTAATTTTGCACAACATTCAAAGGTTTCGCTTGTGTGCCTCTCTGTTTGATTTAAATTCCTTTTTGCAGATAAATAAATAAATAACTATCAAAGCTAACGAGGCTCTGAAGATTTGAGATGTAAATATACTATGCAGATTTCTTCCTTCTTCTTTTTTTTCCCCCGTCCCAGATCGGCGGAAGACCAAAAATAACATTTAGAAGTTTGATTAAGAAGTCTCAGGTGCCCCGGTCCATGCCTTCCTACAGACGGCCCTGCCTCTGCCAGTTCGTTATTTGAACAACATCCACAGTGCCCCCCCAGGTCCAGGCCCCCAAGAACTAGTTCCTAAAGCCTAGCAGAATCCATGCAGGATGCGCTGAGCTGCTGTCAAAGACGTCTCTCCAACAGAACAGGTCACAGGTGTCAGGACTGATTCTAGGTGTGTCCGTGTGTACACGCTCACGCAGGCCAGTAAACTCACACACACCCGCTCACAGATGCTCACCTGTTCGTGGAGACGGACTCACTCTACTCTCACACAGGCGCACATACGCATCCCTACACGAAAACTCACCCACGTGCACACACACAGACTGTCTGTGTGAGGCACCCCCTCTTCAGCCAACACGCTCTCATGATTCATGTTCAGAGCCATGCACCTTCAATAAACCTACCCAGCGTCTTGCACATACCCAATCTCATCTCCCACACCTATCCTCACCCACACCAGCCGTGACCCCCTCGTGCACACACACCCACAAAGCAAACTCATCATACTCACATACCCCCAACAAGCTAGCTCACCCACCCATGCCCACACCCATCATACACACGGGCACCACCCCATTCCACCCCCCAACCGGCGCGCGCGCACACACGCACACACACACACACACTCACACACACTCAACACACCGTGATGCTTAGACCAGCTCCACGCCTAAGCTCTGTACCACACACTGGCCAGGTGCCGCCCCATCCCCCTCCCACAAAGTGCTGTCTGCCCCACGTTCCTGGAGGTCCCCCGCCTGGAGGATGCTGGGCTGCCATCATTGAACTGTATCTGAAGCCGCCCGACACGGGCCAATCTGCTTTTTCCTGGGCTCTTGGTATCCTTTGCCGAGAAAGTCTGATTCATTTCCCAGAAATGCTCATCTGCTATTAATCTTTCAGGATATAGTTAGTGTTGTGATATTTTCAGATATTGTTTTTGGGCAGGGGGGAGAAGGGACGGGCGATTGCAAGTGGTGCTCCCCTGGCAGTTTCTGAGATTACTCGGTGCTTATAAGCAGCTCAGAACTGTGTGACAGCGTTTCCATGCAAGGGACTTACAATCATGTTTCATTAATTCGACGTGAATGAAGCCTCATTTCTGGCCTTGAGGAGCTTAAGATTTATGTGAAATTAATAACAGAACAGATGTCTTCACAATTTGGTTCCTCTGGAAAAAGAAGAAGGGGGTGGGTGGGGGAAAAAAGAACCTGATTACTTTGAAAACTTCAATGCTTTAACATGCAGATCCAGGGAGTTTTCACTCCAGGGTACAGAACTATGCCTTGATATCAGCCACATCGCCCAACTAAGTGGAATTTAAATGTCAGATTAATATTAAATAGTCTTATTCCCCATTATGATTTATAATAAACAACCGCTGATTACTTTCATTAATAAGATGTGTTGGACATTTAAACTAAATCTTCGGAGATAAAGCCAGCACCCCGTGATCAGGAGGTGTCGGGCAGTGGCCCAGGGGACGGGTGGAGGGCCGGGCAGGCAGCCTGGCTTGTGGCTTGATGTGTCACCCTCTAATCACGGTGTCGCCAAGGAAGACCTCACGTGTCTGTGCACACCAGGGCCCCGCCTCCCACGGAGCTGCACACCGGCCCCCGTGGACGGCGGGCCAACGGCCAACGGGCTCTGCTGCTCAGGGCACTGGAGGCCTTGGCTCCTGGTTTTATTTTTGCCTCTTGCCTGGAATCGGTGTGCCGATCTTGGCTTCATCCAGGCTAAGCTGCCTCCTGGATCAATTGTCTCACTCCACAGGGGTTGGGGGCTGTGACGTTGTCTCCTGAAATCCAAAGAGTGACTGAGCACAGTCACTGGGTTCCCCATGGGCACCACATTGGGTCACAGGTTGGGGGAGATGAACAAAGACACCGGGGCCCGAGGCTGTAGTGTCCCTCTCCAAGTCAGCAATGGTGACAGTGTGCGTGTGTATGTGTGTGTGTGTGGTGTGTGTGTGTGTGGTGTGTGTGTGAGTGTGTGTGTGTGTGTGCTGCCGTTAAAGGGGGGTAGTGGTGTTGCATGTTGTTCTCCAATACCATTGGGATGATCCCTCCCTTCATTGAAAGCATGCTACGTATTGTCAGGCCTGTCACCAGACCCTCCCCACCCTCTCCCCCACAGAGAGCTAGACCAAGCCACCTGAAAGGCCCTCGGGTGCCATCGAACCAATGCCAGTGTAGAGTGGCCCCGGTGTCACAGACTGTCATCTGTATGGGAACAGATCCCCCTGTCTGTCTCCCGGGGAGCAACCGAGTGGATTCCAACCATTGACCTCTGGGTGCGGGTCCGAGCACTTAACTGCTGCACCAACAGGGCTCCTTCCCTGTACCTATTCCTCTCTACCTCTCTCCTGTCCACCACCGGTGGGTACTGGGGGAGTTTCCCATGCTCTGGTCACCTCTGTTGATTGATCCACAGCCTGCTGGACACACGAAGCTTTTAACTGTTGCATCTCACAGCCCTGGAGCAATCGCAATGTCTCAAAGCCCTCTCTCCTCTGAAAGGGGGTGGTCAGCTCCACACCGCAATTGCGGCCATGGAAGCAGGTGAGGGATGTGGAGGGTTTGGCATGGAGACCAGCAGCTACGGTTCGTATTTCTCAGCTTGGGGGTGACAAGTGTGGAAGGAGCTGGCCCTCTGGTGAGCATCCTCCTGGATCTGGGGGGGGGGTGGGCGAAGTGACACCCTCAAATTCTAGTATCCTAGGATTCTGCCACAGAATCCACCCCTCACCCTGAAAGAGAAGTGTCCCATCCTTCCCTTGTTAACTGCTGTGGAATTGACCCCTGGCCCCTGGAGATCCCACAGGCAACAAACACCTCCCAGTCTCCCGCCCCAATCAGTTGCACAAAAACATATACATAAACTAGCTTGACGGTTAAACTTTATTTTCTCGTTAATAGTGGCCAGTAAGGACTCTAAGGGCCCCGTGGTGCCATGGTTAAGTGCTTGGTTGCTCCCCAGAAGGCAGAAAGTTCAAACCCACCCAGCATTCAACAGGAAGAAGATAAAGGCCACCGGGGGCCGCTCTGCTCACACTGGAATTGGCTGGACAGCGCTCGACAAGAGAGATTCCGTCGGAGCATACTTACCCTTAAATGACTAGGGCTGAGCTGAACACCAGCCTTCTCCTGGCCCAGAACCAACCAGGCTCAACTCTGCTTAACTTCTGACCCCAGACAAGAGTGACACCTTGATGGCCATCGACCACGGATGCCTGCAAACCCCTCACCGCCTCCGACTCAGCTCCTCAGCACACAGTGCTGAGCAGACGAATGTACACGAACCCAGCTGAAGGGGAGCCCGAAGGAACCACTTCCTCCCATCCGATTGTGTCAAGGGCTTGTGTGAACTGTGTGAACACTCTTCCCAGCGGCGAAAGGATATTGGGAAGAATCAGATGGCACCAGGGCACGTCACTCAAATCTTTGAGGTTCTGTTTCCTGGTCAAGAAAATTGAGATAAGAGTACCTTCCTTCCTCTGTCGAGGTAAATTGAACCCAATGCTATATATATATATAGCATTGGGTTCAATGTACCTTTATACATATATGTATATATATATATACATATATATATCATTGGGTTCAAAATATATATATATATATATTTTATCATTGGGTTCAAATACATATATATATATATATCTCCAAGGGTGGAGAACTCTCTGGAACGAAGCTGAGATACTTGATGGAAGGCAGGAAAAGGCACGCATTGGTAGAGCCTGGGGGAGGGTACTGAGGAAAGACTCAAAGGAAAACGAAACAAGCTCACTGTCGTTGTGTTGATGCTGACTCATAGCAAACCCGTAGGACAGGGTAGAGCTGCCCACATGATTTGCTGAGACGGTCACTCCTTGTGGGAGTAGAAACCCCATCTTTCCCCCGTAGAGTGGCTGGTGGTTTCCAACTGCTGACCTCTTCGCCAGCAGCCCAGTGTGTAACACTGTGCCACCAGGGCCGAGCAGGGAGTGACAATGGTAGAAGCAGGCAGGTCACGGAGCATAATCCCCTTTGTGCTTCAAGGTTGGGGTCCTAGAAGCTTTGCCCGTGTCGATGCATAGTTGAGTCGATAGTTAGGTCGGATAAGATCCTAAGGAAGCCTGGTGACACAATGTTTAAGCATTCCGCTGCTAACTGAGAGGTCAGGGGTTCACATCCGCCACAGGAGAAGGAAGTAGCGCTCCACTTCTAGAAAGATCACAGCCTTTGAAGGCCCTCCAGGGCAGTTCTGCTCTGTCTTTAGGGTGACAACTCTTACAGGCATTGTCACCCTCCCCTCTAGTGTCTCTGGGTCTCTGTAGGGCTAGGCCACTCGCCAAGCAGTCGACTCTAAGTCATGGTGATCCTGACTCTTCTTAGAGTAAAACCCACTGAGCAAAAATATCATTTGATGTGACCACGCTTAGCCAATCAAAAACCATAAGCTGCCTTCTCATTATAATGCACTGTGAAAACTAATTGCTAAGTGCCATGAAACATATGAGAACCCCAAGCTTCCATTCATCTCTTGCTTTATGCCAGGGTAGCATATTAAAATGATTTCAACTTCAGAGCGGAGCTCCCCAAAGAGTGCTCCGGTCTTAATTAAAATGTCAATGAAATACAAAAGTGCATAAGGGACATTTATTTTTCAAAATCATTCCCTTTTAACTTCTGATGGCTAACCACGCCTGCCCTCAAGTCTGCCTACTGGCCACTCCAGCCAGGTACCCAAGCTACCCTTCTTTACTGCCATGGGAGACCCCTTGTCCAGATTCTGCCCGTTCTCATGGGGACTGGAGGGAAGTTGGCTGCAGATGCCGGCTTCAGGAGTCTCTGTGTGTTGAGCTGCCTGAGTTAGAGTAGGTGGGTGTGGGTCAGCAGTCCCTGAGTTAATGTAAGTGGGTATGGGTAGGAAGCCCCTGAGTTAGTGTAGGTGGGTGTGGGTAGGCAGCCCCTGGGTGCACAGCCAGAACTGGGAGCAAAGGTGGGTAAAGGGGAAGTGGAAGTGGAAGGAAAAGCCCAGCATCAGACTGAGACATACAGGCAGACATACACACATGTACATGTGCATGCACACATACACTCAGACACAGATCGCAGTGCACACTTTCATGGGCAACCACACTCACACAGAGACACATACACAGAGATACACTCACACAAATAAATACAGAAACACATGTAGATACTTGGGCACACTCACACAGACACAGCAGCACACACACACACATATACACAACACACACACACAATCTGGCCATCGTAATCTCTTCCCTAACTTTGACCCCAGGAGATCACTAGCATAGCATCAATTCACGCAACAATCCACTCCTGCTCAAACCACAACCCCAAGAACTGGAAATGCCCTTTCTCCCACACCTTGGTCCAAAGTGACCCACGTCCTCAGGCTCAGCTAAATATTTGACTCTAGTGGTGATACTAACTGCAAGGTCAGCAGTTCGGAGCCATCTGCTGCTCCTCGGGAGAAAGACCAGGCTTTCTACTCGCATGAAGAGTTAGTCTCAGAAACCCACAGGGGCCGTTCCCCCCGGTGCTCTAGGTCGCTCTGAGTCAGCATCCACTCACGGAAGTGAGTCCGGTAGTTTGCTAGCTTCTGATCATCTCCTCCAAGTCATCGCTCCCAGGAAAGTCTTCTCTACGAAGACCTGCTGACTGCCGAGCGAAGGGATAGATCAAGGAGGGCATGGCAGCTGGTGGGGAGAATGCTCCTTGTCATTCTTAAAATCACATCCCTGAGGAAGCATTTTCTTCCCATATCGGGTGGCTGTGTGCTGGCTCCCACTCTACGGCAGTGCTTTTTTTGAGTTTGAGGCGCAAACAGGAAGCTCCTAGGCCTTGCTGGCTCAACCTTGACCTCAGACTGAGTGACAAAGGCCAGGCTCAGTGAGGGCTATGGTCAGTACACAGCACTGCTTCACTTGACCCAAATGCTCAGGACAGCTGGGCCCTGGCTCTTTCTCAGAGTGTAAGAGTTCAACTTTCTTTATCTACTTATTTTTTCCTGCTGCCTCAGAGTGTGGATCTAATTGCAACTCCTGTACCTGTTCTCTGCTGTGAGGACTGATCTGTTTCTGAGTCTTCAGCCTGGGAGTTACCCAACTCCTTCTGCACCCATCCAGCCCGGCTGGTCTCCTATGGAGAACCTGACCCTGAGTAAGTGTTTGCCTCTTTCCTACTAATCCCAGCAGCCCTCTGTCCTCGGGCTGGCTGCCTTCTTTGGGCAGCAGGGGTGGGCAAGGCCTGTTTGGGAGCCTGTTGCTGAGAAGCGGTGTCTCTTGTGTTCACCTACCTTTGCGGCTTTTGATCAATAGCCGAGGCTGTGTGTTTTTCTCCAAGATCACCGAACTGATGCAACTGCTTATACATGAAAATTCGCCACGAGGACGTCGTCGGAACAGATAATCCACCCAAATATTTCCGATTTCTGAAAAGTGAATTTAATTACAGGTAGTAATATGGGCTGGAGAATTATAGTGATGAAAAACCATGGTCCTGTAAGCCTAAAATGACAGATTATATTTCCAAGCAATATTGCAGAGGAATTAAAGGACCCAATTTATTAGTTGTAAATGTATGCTCTCGGCAGCTTTACCACACACACACACACACACACACACACACACACACACACACACACAGACTGTAGCGTACTCGGGGTGGATTTAGAAAGTCTAATCCCTTCTGCAAGAGGCGCATTTTGCACCAACACTGCCGCTCTGTGACTTGTTTGTGAGACAGAGATGGCAACTAATCTTTGTCTTCTGACCCCAAACACCAATCATTCCAAGCACCTTGTGGACGTCTTCCTGCTCCTCCTCCCCATCCCAGAGAAGCCATTACCAAGTTGACATGCACTGAGAAACGTAACTGTTATCTTCAGGAAAGAAATGAAGAGGGTCTCGTGGCGTTCTTGCCTGGGAGCTGATGGAAAGGGCGGGGTGAGAGGTACAGAGATTGCTAAAACTTGAGCCAGAGATTGCTAAAAATTGAGGCAAATTGTCCTGAACACCTGCTGTGCTCCAGTCATTGGATATGTCCTCCACATCAAGCCTCTCAGAAAAGCCTATGAAGGTCGACTGCTGCCTCGTCTTTGCCATGTCCATCAAACGACCGGGTGGAAGCATGCAAATAAGGGATAGAGGGCCCTGATGGGGCATCAGGGGCAACCACAAAGGATCAATGCAGACATGCCATGGAGCAGGGAGCTAAGGAGGAGAAAGTTTTTCTAGGAAGAGGATCCCTGAAGACCATGCCCCACCTGAGAATTATACAGGCTCCACAAAGCACAAGGAAAGTCTGCTTAGCGGGGCAGGGAGAGGGCAGGAGGCAAAGGCAGGAGGTGAGCGAAGGATGGTTAATGGGGGTGAGACATGAGTACTAGACTAAAGAACTTTACGTTTATCCTGAACGATGGGGAGCCAGAGATGGTAAATAAGCTTGGATGGGTGGTAGGGGGAAAGGGGCCATCCATTTACATGCCTTCAAGGCCAGGCAGGCTGACATGAGTGACAGGGGCCTAATAGGTTGTCTGCACCAGGGAGAGCACTTCCATCTAAAGCAATGGCTGTCACTAGGCTCAGTCAACTGTGCAAAGGGGAAACCCAGATCTCCCCACATTTTCAGAAAAGTAGAATATGTTTGCCACTGGGTAGACGGATCCATCTCTTTCCTAACACACAGCACTTGATTCAGGGTGACTTCACCCTCCTCCCAGCCAGTGCTAGCTAGCGTGGCTTTCCTCACCCCTCGCATCTGCGTGGACTCACTGAAAGTGGTGGCAGAAGTGGCAGAGTTGGTTTGGAGCCGAGGTTCCAAATGGCCTTGCTTCCACCCTCTTCAGAAGTCTGCCTCCACTGTGAGGACAAACTTGGCCAGTCGCTGGAGGGTCAGAGTCCACGGGGAGCAGGCCACATAGTCCCAGCCAGGCTGCCCTAGACCAGCCCACCCCAGCGGACCCAGTGGCTCCTGTAGATCACAGAGTCCAGGTCAACCACACAGGAAATCTAGTAATAATAACGATAACTTTAAAATAGCTTAATTGGCATATAACTCACCAGTTGTATAATAGTTCAATCATATTCAGAAGAGTTGCACAATCATTACTACAAACAATTTTAGAACATTTTCTTTCTAATTCTCATTATTAACTCCCCATCTGCCCCTCCCACTCCAATTTCCCCTTCCAAGAAATAATTAATATTGATACAGTTACTGTCTCCCTAAGTTTACCAATCTTGGATTTCATATACAGAAAAACATTTAAAAATAATAACAAAACAACAGAGAAAAACTCAGTCAAAGAGAAAATAGAATATATTAAAAACTACAAAATTAGTCAAAAGGGAGATCAAGAAGATGGCGTTCAGCTAGAATCACCTGCCCGGTACTCCAGAGATAAGCATGGGAAGAAATCCAGGGAGAAAGCAATGGGACTAAGGTTCTAGAGGGACCTTGGGGGAGGAGGAGCAGTGGGCAAACAATGCCACAGATGGGGAACAACTAGGGAATTAAAGGCAACAATTTGGAAGATGTAGAGATCCTGGGGGTGTTGGAGCAACAGCAGTCTAGCTGAGAGGAATTACTAAGAGGCAGAAGGGTGAGCATGATGGTGGGAAAGAGGGAAAGTAAATGGAAACAGAGGAAGATTGAGGATGCAAAGCTATGGATAGAGATATAAACATAGGTGTGCACTCATGTGAATATATTAATTAATAAAAATAGAGGTATTGGCCTTTGTACATATATTTATATGGCAATACATTGAGGAAGTGGACAGACTTTGGGCCTCTGCTCAAGCCCTCCCTCAACTCACAAACACTTGTTTCTAACAACCTGGCATTCTGTGATGCTCACTCTCCTGGCATAATTGCTGAAGACAATGCGGGTGCATAAGCAAATGTGGCGAAGAAAGCTGATGGTGCCCGGCTACCAAGAGATATAATATCTTGGATCTTAAGGCTTGAAGTTAAACAAGCAACCATCTAGCACAGAAGCAACAAGTCCACATGGAAGAAGCACACCAGCCTGTGTGATCATGAGGTATGGACAGAATCAGGCAACAGGCACCAGAAGACTCCCCAAAACAAAACAAACAAACAAAAACACCCCAAAACCATATTGTTGAGAACAAGGGGGTTAGAGAAGAGGCCCAAAACCCATCTGTAGACAATAGGACATCCCCTCACAGAAGGGTCACATGGAAAGGATGAGTCAACCAGGGTGCAGTAGAGCATCACTCACAATATCCCTCTGGTTCTTTGAGGATTCCTCTCCCTCCACTACCATGACACCAGTCCTGCCTTTCAGTTCTGGCTTTACCGGAGCATGTACACTGGTACAGAGAAGAGCTCACGACACACAGAATCAGGTCACATAAACCTCTCAGGAACAGAACTGGGAGTAGCGATACCAGAAAGACAGGGAGAAGGTTGGGGGAGGCAGGGAAGAAGAGGGACCAATCACAATGATCAACACATAATCCACTGCCCAGGGGGATGAACAACAGAAATGTGGGTGGTGGAAGACAGTGATCGGTGTCAGATATGAAAACAATAATAACTTATCATTTATCCAGGGGTCATGAGGTGTGTGGGGGGTGGAGCTGATACCAAGGACTCAAATAGAAAGTAAATGTTTAGTAAACGATGATGGCAACATATGTACAAATATGCTTGATACAGTTGATGTATGGAATGTTATAAGAGCAGTAAAGAAAAACCCAACAAAATGATTTTTAAGTGGGGTGGGAGGAATCAAATGATAAGGTATTAAATTTTAGCCAAACTTCATCTGCAACAATACAGTTCCCAATGCATTCTGCACGATAGCAAGACTATTCACATCCCTGGCCTATGGTCAGAGGGGATTCGCCAGACGCTTCATTTATGTGTGGATGCTGCAAGTGGATGTTGGTCTTCCACTGTCATGCATAGCCTTCTGAAAACCAGGTGTTCACAGTTTACGCGCTGATACCATTCCCTCCTTCAGATTGGGGCTTTACTGTTTACAATCTTTGGATCACCCAGGGTGGTATGTGAACTTAGTTCATGCTTCACTTGCATGGCTGCTTATGTGAAGAACAGGTTTTAAAACCCCCAAATGGTATTCTTTCTCATAGCTGGGCACCATCTAGTTTCTTCACCCCCCTTTGATGTAGCACCCAGTATCCCAGTGACCCCTTCATAAAGGTAAGCATCAAGCAGGGCCATGTCTTAAGAACTCTTTGTTCTTAGATTGGGGCTAGAATTAAGTTTGAGTCTCAAATTCATTCACTTATCTATGGTTTATTGATGTGTCTGGTTTACTTTATATTAGTCACTTTATATTGGTCATTTTATATTAGAGAACAATAGTAATGATATTTTTAAGCCACTAATTCTGAAGTAGCTTGTCAGGAAGCATTAGCTAATAGTGCAACAAATTCATGTTTTAAAAGCAAACTCAAAGGTTGTCAAAAACATTCAATGGGGAAAGGACAGCATTTTCAACCAAGAGTGTGGGGACAACTTGAAATAGCTGCACACAAAAGAATGAAGTCCAATCCCTACCTCAAATCATATCCAAAAATCACTTCAAAATAGATCATAACCTAACTCTAAGCACTAACACCACAAAACTTCTAGAAGAAATTAGGCGTACATTTTTATGCCCTTACGCTTGAATTTGGATATGGATCCTCAGGAATGACACGCAAAGGAAAGTAACCCCCAAAGTGGAAAAATGGGACTCTTCCCTGAGACTCTGCTGAAGCCACGTCTCGACCTCACTGGAGATCCCTGAAGCTCATGTTCCCCACCCTGGACACGTCTGTGCCGGGGCACTGTTTCCAGCCAAGTCCTCCTGGCTGGAGGCTCCTTTGACCATTCCTTTCCAGTCTGGTGCCTGCCACATCGGACCTGTGTGTCCATGGTGTGGACTGTGGGTGGAAGAGTGGTAGGTGAACAGCCACCATGCGGTTCACCAGGTGAACATGCCCAGGTGTGCAGTGGGCTGGGTGAGACTGGATAGGTGGCGGGGAGGTCCGAAGTGAGCTGGCAGTGATCAGGAGCAGCTTCTCCTTGGTGTTGTACTTGGGTGTCATCAAGTAGGTGGTCGACACACAGCCAACTGCCCCATGTGGCAGAGTTGGACTACCCCGTAAGGCTTCTTCGCGGTAGCAGTTCACCGGGTCTTTCTACCACAGAGCTTCTAAGTGGGTTCAAAGTACTAACACTTTGATTAGCACCCGCGGGCCTCCCCAAGAGCCTAGATAATCTCTTTATTGTGATTGTTGTCAAAGAAGCTGTAAATTCTGTGTTAGTCCGAGTTGACCAGAGGAACAAATCCAGGATGTTCATGTATGTCTCAGGAAGAGCTTGATATCAAAGAGTAATTATATATTAAGAAAACATTCCAGCCCAGTCCAGATCAAGTCCATATGTCTTATATCAGCCCATAAGTCCCATACCAGTCCATAAATCCCTCTTCAGATTCATGCAGCACACGCAATGGTGCACAATGCAGGAAGATCACAGGCCAGTGGGTGCAAAGCCCTGTGGATCCAGCTGCGGTGGAAGCATCTCCAGGGCCCTCGCAATTCCCAGCAAGGCTCCACCTGGTTTCTCACCAGGAAAGTGAAAGCAGAGAGAGAGGAAGTTCCCGGGATCTTCCTTGTGAGGAGGCCACGCCCACCAGGAGGGACCATCACAGGTAACTCCACCCCTTGGCTTCTATAGCTTCAAGTCGGCACAACAGTCTGTAAGTACCACTAATCCCAACTTTACTTTTTATTACAGTAAGACTTGAATGTGCTGTGGACCCAACCAATGGAGGTCCAGATTCAGCGCAGGGCCAGATTGCAGGTGGGCCCTGGGAGAGGCAGGCTGCCCCGGAGGAGGGAGTTTGTGGGTCGGAGTTGTGTACCACCGCAGCACGGGTGCAAAGGGAGCAAATGCGTGTGCAAACTCCCGTGGGGGCAACAGACGCTGCGTGATCTGCAGGGAGCACCAGCAGATGCCAGGGAAGCCAGAAAAGGCACTGCCTGCAGAGCTGACTGAGGGCCTGTCCACTGCCACCTCTTCTCTGAGAGCATCCATGTCGCTGAGAACATAAAATGCTTTTTTTTTTTCAAAGAAAAGAAGGGGCAGGGGGGAAAGTCAGGTTGTCCCTATTGAAAAGGGCAGGGGGGAAGGGGAGAACTAGAGGCACTGGGCAGCTCTGGGCCAGAGGAGATCTGTGCCAGGGCCCACTGGGCAGAAAGGACAGGGCGGGCACTCACAGAAGGAGACTGACTGAATTCTTAGAAAAATAATATCTGGGGCTTGTCCCTGGGTCACCTGCTGGGCTGTTGGGGGCTGTGATTGGCTCTTGGTGCTTCAGAACCCCTGAGCAGGAAGCTAAACCCGGAGCTCCCTGGCCTCTGGGCCCCACGTTGTGTAAGAAGCCCCCCTCTCTCTTATTCTCTCCACAGTGCAAGGTTGGGAGAAAGTCTGAGCGGAGGCAAAACCCCATGGAGCCTCAAGTTCAAAGCCAATGACTGGGCCCCCTTGCCCCGGGTTTCTGCTGAGAGAGGAGGGTTGCCTGCTGGTGGGAGAGGGGGTTGGCGTGTGGGCTCTCCAGGGAAGGGAGACACTGGATGGGGACCGGTGGGTGGCGGTCCACGCTGTTAAGTAGCCACCTGCACACCCCCCACGGCATCTCAGAAGCGCACCAGATAATCCCTGCAACGCAGTCCAGGCAATTCTGGGGGGTCTGGCCTCAGGTACACCCTTCATACACCGCCTCTAGCTCCTCACCTCCGACACGGAGGGACATGGATGCTCCAACACTCTCACGGCCACCGAGTGGAGGCCAACTCACAGCAACCCTACAGGACAGGGCAGAACTGCCCCGGGGGGTTCCGAGACTGTAACACTGTACAGCAATGCTTCTCAACCTGTGGATCCCGACCCCCTTGGGGATTGAACGACCCTTTCACAGAGGCCACCTAAGATGATCAGAAAACATTTTTCCAATGGTCTTAGGAACAAAGACACCGCTCCTCTGTCCATCTCCAGGTGGGTCCCCCCATATACAGATACACCCACATATGAGTACCCGGCTTGAAGACTTGTTACCCATGCTACACCATGCTACAAGATGACATTTCATTGATTTGTCATTAGAAATAAATATTTCACAATGTACAATTCCATATTGTTTTTGTGATGAATCACTATGCTTTCATGATGTTCAATTTGCACAATGAAAACACATCCTGCATATCAGATATTTACATGGCAATTCATAGCAGTAGTAAAATTACAGTTATGAAGTAGCAACAAAAGTAATCTTATGGTTGAGGGGTCACCACCACAGGAGGAACTGTACTAAAGGGTCGTGGCATGAGGAAGGTTGAGAACCACTGCTTTACAAGAAGGAGTCGAAAGCCTTAACTTTCTCAGAGTAGCTGGTGGTTTCGAACTGCTGACCTTGTGGTTAGCAATCCAATGTTTGATCCAATGCACCACCAGGGCTCCTTACTGTGTGTGCAGACAACAGAAGTAAAATCTAGACAACTGAAGTACACGGGAGTTGATGGTGGGAGGGATGCTATATCCAGGGTGCAGTACAGCACTGCTGAAACACACAACTATCCTCCGGGTTATTAATATTTCCTCCTCCCCACTATTATGGCCTTAGCTTGTTAGATCTGCGTATTAGATCACTAATCTTGTTAGATCTGCGTATGCTCATTTGTATAATTAAGATGGTTTAATGCATCAACCCCAAGATAGAAACAGTAACAGGAGTAACAACACCCGGAGGGCACGGGAAGAGAGGGGGTGGGAAGGGAAGGAAAGGGGAACTGATAGCAACGATGACTGTATAACCCCACTGGAGGGGAACGAACAACAGAATTGTAGGTGACAGATACATTGGCTCATGGAAGATACAACAAAAGAAAAACAATAATAAATAATGATCATAATAATACATAATATATTAAGGGCTTGTGGGAGTGGTAGGATGGGGAGGGAGGGGATAACGGGAGCTGATATCAGAGTTCAAGAAGAAAGAGCATGTTTTACAAGTGATGGTGGCAGCGACTGTACAACTATGCTTGATCTAATTGAAGTATGGACTGTTATAATAGCTGCAAGAGCTTCTAATTACATGACCATAGTCTTTCTTAAAGGGAGTTGATGAGAGGGATATCAGATAGAAAGCTACACAGGGGGGGGGGGCACAGGGACCAAGAGGAGATGCCAGGCCATTGGGGTTCCACAGCTTGTTCATGTGGGCTCCCAATGTTCCATCTGCATCCACAGCTCTTTAGAGTCTGGGAGTGTCCCGTTGGTGGGCAAGCGTAGGTAACAGGTCTATTGATGGTCAACGAGGGAGAGGAGGCACCTGGCCCTGAAAGCTTCAAAGAACCGGTTGGCTTCTGAAGAAAGGAGGACGCGGATGCCTTCCCCACAATACTGTTCTCAGCAGAGAGAAGAGTGCCCAGAGCCCCACATGATTGCTGGGGCCCTTTATCCACTCTGCTCCAGCGACAGTGGCCTGCAGCCTGATCCTCAGGCCCACTCAGTTTTCCCCACAGCAAGGCCTTCTGACTGGCTATTCCCTGTACTTGGAATGCTCAGCCCCTGGTTCCACAAGTGTTCAGCTTCCCTTCTGCAGGACTCAGCTTTAACGTCATGCCACCTCTTCAGAGAGGCCCTTCCTGAGTACCCCCGGGAGAGCTTCTCCCACCGGATCATCTCAATCCCACCCCAAGGCCTTCTAAGCCACCGAAGTTTTCCTGACTTTCTGTATACCGGTCCTCCCCCAGTGGGATGTGCACATGAGAGCCATGACTATTGCTCATCACGGCAGCGTGTACCCGTGCAAAGCCCCGGGCACAACACACACGGGCCTGACACATAGCCGAAGAGGCCGAGCAGGAGAGGGAGGCTGGCTTGATGGTAACCCAGGTGCAGAGCACCAGCCTGGCCTAAAGAAAGCAAGGCCGCTGCTCTGGAGTCCGTGCTGAGCATCAAAGAAACACTGTGCTCGGTCGGGGCTTCATAGCTGTGATCTTTGTGAAGACATTGGGCCTGGTCTTTCTTCCTTGTTACTTCTGGGTTGGTGCCAACAGTCACTGTGTGACTGCCCTCCACCACACACATACACACACACACACACACACACACACACTCCAGACCTTGCCTAGCACTTGGCTAAGGACATGAGCTCGACATCCAACTGCCTGGGCCTGACTAAAATACTCCCTAAGGGCATAATCTTGAGAAGTGGATTTTTATGTCTTTTGTGCCTCAGTTTCCCAGTGTGCAAAAGGATAACATACTCCCTCCTCACCACTGAGGCAGCTGCGTTCCAAAGACCAGGTTGGGATTGGAACACCCGTGTCCTGTTAAAGTGGAGGACGGCCACCTCCTACCACCAAACGGAGGAGGAGGATGACATCATCACTAGCCTGCCCCACCCCTGAGCATCGTGGTCCCAGCTGTGGGCCCAGCTAGTGTGACTCCTGCCTGGCACTCCGAATTGCTCACTGCCAGACGTACGGCATTAAGGGGTGCAGAAATCCGATGGTAGATCTTCTACTGTGGTTGTAAATGGAAAATGGCCGATAACAAGATGTCAGTAAATGAGGAGTCGGAGGAACCGGGCCTGGTCTTAGGGTTCAGGCATGAACGCATGTGAAGTGCCTAGAACAAAGCCGGCTGCTCTCAGAGCACGCCAACCAGCCACTCTGGTCAAGCCCTTTGGGTAACTCTCCTGGGCTCCCACGGGCCGGTGCGCAGCCATTAAATGCTTTCCTTTGCCTTCTCAAGCTGCCTTGGGAATTCCTGGTCAGCTCCTTTGCATCCTCCTGCCTTCCTTCCGCTTTAGCGACTCTCTGAGCAAGAGCAACTTTCAGTCTCTTCTGACATCCACCTAGATCTTCGCTTCCTTTCCTGCCTTTTGAGTGACCTTTGACCTCCTTCACGTCTGATTTCATCAGCAAGTCATCTATTACAGAAACAGTGGACTGACACGGAGCGGCCAGAGAGTCAAGTTGACTCCAGAAGAGGTCGGAGAACAGGGAATACTGCTGACCTCAGATGGAGCTGGGCTGAAAGCAGAGAATTCCAGAAAGATGTTTAGTTGGGTTTCATCTATGGTAACAGTGGCTAGGTTTGAGGAGAAGAATGGGAATTGCAAAACACTTCATTGTGCTCACGGGGAACCTGTACTTCAATCAAAGACACCAAGGGAATGCTGCCTGGTTTGGACTCAAGAAAGGGATGCATCGAGATGATTTCCTCTGACCATACTTCCCCATCTCTCTGTGGAGCAAATCATCTAAGAAGCTGGATTCTAGGCAGAAGAATGCGGCATCGGGATGCAGGAAGCCTGGAACAGCCTGTCACATGCAGACGACGCGACCTTGCATGCTGAAAGAGAGGAGTGCACGTGAAGCCCTGGCTGACGAAGACCCAGGTTGGCAGGCTTCCACATGAATTATGACTCGGTGTAAAGAAGACCCAAACCCTCATCCAATAAATGGAGAGAAGATCGAGGTTGTCCAAGATGTCGTTATGCTTAGAACCACTGTCATGGAGGCAGAAGTCAACTATACTGTTGCCTTCCCTGCCCAGTGGATCCTGGGAGTTTTAAACGCTCCCAAGCTGACAGGAGTCCTCGCCATGGAGCCAACCCTAACTGCAAAATCATCAACTGGAGTTCACCTGCTGATGCAGGGGAGGCGTTCTGCCCCTAGATAGTTACAGTCCTGGAAACCCAGAGGAACCATTCTGCTCTGCTCTGGTGTCCTGTGAGTTTTGAAGCGGATGGGCTGTAGTTTCCCGGATGTGCCACCAGATGGAGCCACGAGCCCAGAGAATGGGCTCACCCAAAGGGTCTGCGCCCCGAGGCTGCTTTACCACGAGTGCCCACCAGATGGCGAAGCGCATGCACAGGACGCCGCGGCTGGTCTGAAACAGAGGGAACAGTGGGGTCCGAGGGTGGAGGATGGAGGTGGAGCAGCCCCACCTTGGACAGTCAGTGGTCTGGGGAGTGCACATATTGTTCTCCTGGGAGGCAACTCCGGAAAGACTGATCGTCATCTACAAGCGGCACCCCCCCGCACCAGGGAGCAGGTCTTCTGACCCAGGTAACCTCCCTCTGGCTGGAACCCCAGCCTCAGTCTGAGCTCAGCACCCTGCGAGCCTTTTCTCATTGCCGTCTCCGCGTCCCGTAGGGCCTGGATCTTTGCTCCGAGGTCTCGTCCTCTCCTGGTGCTAAACACAAAGGCACCGCTCCCTGCCTGACTCGGAGAGCTGCAGGCAGCCGGACATGGCCCACAGCAGGACACGGCCCACAGACTGGGGCCCGTGTCACCTGGTTCACTGCAGACCCTTGCCCCTCGGGCTCCACCTCCTGGCAGCACCAGGGAGGACATTCACGGATGACCTTTCTCTGATGCCACATGCCTGGCCCAGGATGCAATTGGGAGCAAACAATAGGAATGCTACTAAAATTGAACTGTGAACTTATGGTTTCAGGGGATGCTGCAGCCAGGGTCTCAGACACATCACCTGGTCTGCCTGTTCTGCCTTCCACCCTGCTGGAGGCTACATTCGCCACCACCCAGTGTCCAGGACTCTGATTGGTCAGGTCTGGTCAGATGCTGTGAGGTACCCGGGGATGGCAGTGACCAGCAGAATGAACAAGGGACTGAGCAGCCCAAACAGGGCCTGGACACCACTCTATGTCCGGTCTAGTCTGCCCTGGCCGGAGGCCACACATCTGGACAACAGCAGAGGCAGAGGCGCAGCTGATGGGAGAGGCAGCAGTCTGGGGGAAGCAGAGTGGGGTGCAAGGGAGAGAGTGAGGGACCAGTGGGTACGATGGGAGGGGCAAGAAGGAAGTCCACTCACTCCCCTTCCCAGTCCTGCCAGGAGAGTCCAGCGTTCCACTGGGTCCTAGTAGGGTAGCAGTTAGATGGTATTAGGCTGCTAACCGCAAGGTCAGCAGTTCAAAACCACCAGCTGCTCATCAGGAGAAAGATCAGGCTTTCTACTCCCGTAAAGAGTGACAGTCTCAGAAAGTCACTGCGGCGCTTCTATCCTGTCCTGCAGGGTTGCTGCGAGTCAGAACAGCTCCGTGGTCATGCGTTTTTTTTTTTGCTCTTAGTGGCAAAACAACCTAGTCCAGCCCAGGTCAGACGGGGGTTCTTGTCTCGCTTCCGGCTCCCTGGGTCCTTTAAGGGAGCAGATGCCTCAGCCTAACTTAGCCGTTAAGGCCTCCTTCTTTCTCCTCACTGCTGGGAAGTTCTACCTGGAGTCTGCCCTTAATTCCTCTTGATTTGATTGCATGTTTAAAAGTCTTCCCTCAGACTCCCCAAAGGCAAACCCGGTCAGTCCTCGCCTGGCGTCGGCCTGACGCCAAGGACAGAGCTGGGACAGGCAGAAGCTGTCTCTTTACAAGGCAAGGGAAGCCCTCGAGGTTCGAATCGGCAATATGACTCTTGGTGGATTCAGGGCAGGGTCCACTTCTATCCTGAGGGTCATCCCTCTCCCACAACGGGGCCCCGAGTCGGCCCTTGCATCCCCCACATCCAGGGAGAATCATCCATTTACGGAATCATTTAGTCAACAAACACTGACTGAGCGCCCACGGTGCCAAACCTGCTCTGGCTGGGGGCACCGTGGGGCCCGCAAGTGCAGGAGCCAATAAGCCAGGGAGGAATCGAGGGCACCAGGCTGCCTCCAGCCGGTTGGCCCAGCAGGAAAAGAAGCAGAGACCCTTGGGGGCGGTGAGTCAGGAAAGGCTTTGGGGTGCAGAGCCGATGGAGCCCAGACCTGGAAGGGGAGGAGCGTGATGGCAAGCCCTGAGGCCCTGAGGGCAAGAGGGGTCCCCCCAGAAGCAGACCCTGGGGTGGAGCTGGGAGTCCCAGAGAAGAGAGGGAGGATGTGGAATAGGACAGAGAGGGCTCCCCGCTCTAAGGCATGCGGTGAAGTTCCCCCCCCCACCACCTCTCCACCACTGGCCTGCAGTGGCACCCGGGCTAGCCAGGGCTCTTCTATCTGGCAGTCCTGGCCACCCCCAGTCCCCTCGGAGGGTCACTGAGGTGTAAAGGGTTAATACACCCACCGGGCTCTAACGGAAAGATTGGAGGTTCACAGGCAAGCCACAGGGCCTCACAAGAGAGGCCTGGCAGACCCAGCCAGTGAACCCTGCAGAGCACAGGTCCCTGCTGACACATGTGGGGTACCCGCATCTGATGTGTCTCCTAGGCACCTAGAGAGTGTCCTGCCACTCCAGGCTGGGCAGGGTGCTGCTGGAGTGCCAGGGGAGCTGCCGCTCTGCTCTCTGAAGGCAGATTTGAAAGGAGACTCCAGGAGCCTCCGTCCTGGTTCACACCTAATGGGAGATCCGTCATCCAGCCAAGACCTGGGTGGCTGGAGCTCAGGGGGCAGTGGGGAGACGGCTAGGGCAGGAGGCCCAAGGTGGTGGGCAGCTTCCCTCTGTGCCTGCCCCCTGAAGTTCTCCATATCTCTGCTGACATGCATCTCCACGCCCTCCAGCCCTGTGCTGAGCTCAGTCCGTGGGGAGCCCAGCACAGGATCAGAGCGAGGCAGGAGACCTATACCTGGGCATCGGGTCCAAGTTCCCCTAGGGTGTCTCCTTTGGGTTCCAGGGCTCCTCCCTTCGTCGCTCACACACTGGGTTCCCTGTCACCCCCTCCACCGGGGCTGGTCGTCTTCCCTGTCCGAGCAGTCTCCTGGAACTGCTATGGCAGCCGCCTGCTTCCTCCAGGGCCACAGAGGCCACGGAGAAGCCTGGGGGGGGCCTGACGGCCAAGGTGAGGGGGCCAGGGTTCTATTCCCGAGTTGAAGTCAGTGGGAGGCTAGGCAGGTCCTCTCAGCCTCTGGGGTGCACAGGCCTGGGCATCTGGGGTTCCCGAGTGCTAGGAGTGAGCCCTGCCCGATGTGGCCCTGGGAGAGTGGCTCAGATGTACCTAGGGCCCGGGGCCCTGAGCCCAGGTGCGGGAGCTGAGTGGCCCTGGTGCCTCAGCTACATCTTTCACCCGCTCAGGTCTGCCAGGACCCCCAGTTGCACATGACCAAAACTCCACACCAGCGGGTTCAACCAGAACAAAGCCAAGCCAGAAGTTGGGCAGAGGGGACATATTAGTATCTCGCCAACTCAAAACTCCAGGGTCCCCTGGCATTAGGCTGGGTGGGCTAGGTCCAGGGTGCTGTGGAGCTTCTAGACCAAGACAGACGATGAAGAAAGGCCTGGTCACCTACTTCTGCCAATCTGCTGTGGGTCACCAAGGTGCAATGAAAGCACAGCCTGTGGTGGGGATGGCTGGAGCAAGCGACACAGCATTCTGTCCCCTTGCTCATGGCCTCACCTTAAGTCAGGGTCCCACTGACAACGGATCTCCACCCCCCGCCTTTCAACACAAACTACGGAGAGCCTTGAGAAGGGTGGGCATTCTAGAACGCTTCGCGGTGCCCACGGAGAACCTGTCTCTGGATCGAGCTGCTCGAACAGAACAAGGGAACACTGCCTGGCTTCAAATCAGGAGAAGTGTGAATCTGGGTCATATCCTCTCCCCATACTTACTCAGCCTGTGTGCTGAGCAGCTAGTCAGGGAAGCTGGGTGAGATGAAGAAGGACGCGGCCTCGGGGTGAGAGGGACAGACTGATATGTGGGCACCACCTTGCTGGCTAAAAATGAGGACTTGAGGCACTTGATGATGATCAAGGATTACAGCCTTCCATGTGGATTATAATTCCATGTAAAGAAAACCGAAATACTCACCCCTGGACCAATAGGCAACATTGGGATATTGTGAAAAGACTGAAGTTGTGGAGGATTTCATCTTGCGTAGATCTGTTAGGTAGCTAGCATCAGGGATGGGATGTCCATTGACGCATGCCCATGAGAGCCAGCATAGGACAAAGCCGGTGGGCGCGGATGGGCCTTAGGCCTGGAGCAGCCCACCTGGGCCAGGTGATTGCAATTCAGCCAATGGGATCAACCTGGGGTCGTTTACCACGCCTCCCCCGGGAACCCTTGAAAAGGCAGGAACTGAGAGGGAGAGGGGTCTTGACTTGGCTTGGCTTGTCTGGTCGTCTGGTGGGAGGAAACTTGGGAGAGGGATCCTTGCGTGACCCTGAGCCATCTCTGCCAGGCTGCATGGTCAAAGGAATCCTATGGGTGCCGTGTAAAACCTGAAGCTCCTTTTAACTCTCATTAAATTCACTTGGATCACGAGCCCAGCTCCAGCGTGAATTCTTTCTCGTGTGGAGCCAAGGACCGAGGCTGAAATCTAGCCAGGAGAGAGAGACCTTACAGATCCACAATCCATACTCCCAGAAACAGCAGTCCGGAGATCAAATGATGCACAGCCCTGGGTCCATCTGTGGCCTAGACCTCTTTAGAGTGCTGGAAAGCAAGGGTGTTGCTTTGAGGGTTACAGTGTTCCTGACGCAAGCCCGAGCATTTCCACTCGCCTCACATGCATGTGAAATTGGGCTTTGAATGACGGTGCTGGCGAAGACTACCGAAAGTGCCCAAAGCCAAACTCTCTGCCACCAAGACAATGCGGACTTAAGGGACCCCTGGTGGGTCCCCAGTCTCTCTCCCTCGGAGCCACTGGTGGCTTCAAACTGTGCCCATGCGAATCGCACACCAACTCTTAACCACTACCCACCAAGGCCCCACTGAAAGTACCGAGGGCCACCGAGGGAGCAGATTACCTGGAGATGAACTCTAAGAAGGGAAGATGTGCCCAATTCCAGGAACGTGGAAGTATTGGCGCTAAATTCTTCTCTGACTGCAGAGAACCTGGAGCAGAACGCTGCCCCAGGAGTCTGAGCAACAAGGTACATCAATGAGATGATCTGGACATCATTTCCTTGTGCGAGCAGTGCGCGACACGACATTCCACAGTCTAGGCGAGGCCTGTGGGAAGGAGCTGACAGCTCAACCCGGTGAACCAAGGGACTGCGTGGTCTCACCGTCACCTAAGACCGAGTGGACAGTTTCCCCTTTACCCCCTTGGGTGGCAGCTGAAACACCGCATTCTGCAAAACATCAGTTTGTTCCCTGTTCCTGGCTTTCTGTCCTCCTCCGGACCACTGACAAGTTGGCTAAAATATTAATGCCTCTTTGTTTGCCTTCAGGTACTGATTAACAAACCCTTTGTGTGGGAACTGGTCGAGGGAGGCAGGCTACTTGACATGTACTGTGTATCAGCCTGCCTGGAATAAAGTTCAGAACTGTGGGGGTCCCTTCGTCTTGAGCCCCCTGTGCCCCAACTTTGTCTCCTGTCTTTGGCTCCACTCTGTTTCTCCCAATTGTGATCATGCCCTCTCGACCCTGGTTCGATTTGGGAGCTGGCTCTCACAGGTTAGTAAAAGAATAAAGAAATATGTCTTGGAAGAAGTACAGCCAGAATGCTCCTCAGATGCTCAGATGAATATATTTATAAAGATAGATATATAATATAAGAAATGAACCGTTAAATTATATACAGGTAGATAATACAAGAAATTAACAGTTAAATTATAAAGCAATGAGACACTAGCAGTCCTTTAAGGCTTGAGAGCCACCAGTTTACCAGTCCCCTTTTATAGAGAGAGCTGGGCTATATATCTCCAGGCAGCAAACAGCAAGGTAGGTCCCCAACTGTCAACTGTCGGTCCCCAGCTCCAGAGATGAACATTCCAATCGTGTGGGCGTAAAGGGACCTCAACTTACAGCGACACAGTCCACAGGCTAGGCATCCCACAGGTAGTGTACCCCTTTAAACTGAGGCACAGAACAGGCAAGGTGAGGCTCACCGAGTCATTTATCCCTCTGCCCTTCAGTTAATCCTACTTGTGTTTATCGGCCAGGCTGGCACAATAAACTATCGCAGTCACACTTTGTAGGGACCCTGCTGGCCCTGGGCCATCCTCACAATTGTCTTCTGTTGGAGTCCATGGTTGCAGCCACTGTGTCCATCCATCTTTTCAACGGTCTTCCTCTTTTTTTCTGCCCTACTTTACCAAGCATGAAGTTTACATTGGCTTTTCTGCAGTGGGGCTGGTTGCTTTCATTTTGTGCATCTGTGCTAGCAACACGGGGCTCCCAGGGTCACCATGGAGAGGGAGAGGGGCCCTGGAACCTGTCTCACGTGCCCCCCCCCCCTACAAGCCCATTCCATATGCCTCTGCTCTCCCAGAACTGGGGCTGGGCCATCACTGGACACTGCCTGCTCCTGGCTGTGGAAGACCTTTTCTCTCATGGAAGGCTGCTTCTGCAACTGCTGTCACCTCTCGGTGGGCCCCACAATATGCCAGGCACTTACACTGGACACCTCCACTCTGAGAATACCAAGGCTGCCGTGGCCAGGAAGAATTAAAGAAAGCTACATTCTACCTGGGGAACTCCAAAACTCTGCTGCTTATACCCCAAATCTTACAAAGACTTTCAAAGAAAAGTCACTAAAATGAGGCCTGGGCTGACTATGGAACAGACCACCAATTGCTCATATGCAAGTGCAAGTTGAAGCTGAAGAAACTGAAGGCAAGTCTACAAAAGCCCCAATATGACCTTGAGTTGACCTTGCCTGAATTTCAAGAACAGATTTGACTCAGTGAACAATAATGACAGAAGACCCGATGGGCATCAAGAACATGTAGGAAGAGAGCAGAAGTTCACTAAAAATACAGGAAAGAAAGAAAAGACCACTCATCATAGAGTCGCCAAGGTGAATGGAAGCCATGGTGCAGTAAAGTACTGGACAGAACATTTCCAGGGGCAGCAGGAGAAGATAAAGTATTGTAATGAAATGTGCAAACACTGAGCTAGAATAACAAAAGGAAGAACACCGCCCGTGTATTTTACGCTGAAAGAATGCAAGGAAAAAGCCAAGCCTCGAGTTGCAATACTGAAAGATTCTGTGGGCAAACTACTGAACGATAAAGGAAGCTTGAAAAGAAGAAGAAAGGACACACAGAGTCGCCGTCGCACAAAGGACTAGTTGGCATTTAACCATTTCAAGAGGGAGCATATAATCAAGAACCAATGGGACGGAAGGAGGAAGTCCAAGCTGCATTGAAAGCATTCGCCAAACAACAAGACTCCGGGAACTCACGTGGTAACAAGGGGATGCTTCAATGAGCTGATGGAGCACTGGAAGAACTCACTCCTCTATGCCAAGAAACTTGGCTACCTGGTGGCTACCTGGCGAACTAACTGAAAGGGGTCCATATTTGAATCCTTTCTAAAGAAAGTCTACCTTACAGAATGCAGAGATTACTGAACAATGTGGTTTCACAATAAACGGAGAGCAGATTGAAGTTGTTAGGATCTTATTTTGCTTGGGCCACCATGAATGCTCCTGGGAGCAGCAGCCAGGAGCTGCAACGACACATGCCAAAAAACTCAAACGGACTGTCATCAGGTCAATTCGACGTTGAGTGATGGATAGCACTGGGGGGTGGAGGGGGGATGTCTGCTGCAGAAGGCCGCTTTCAAATGTTGAAGAGCAAAAATAAAAGGATGTGACTTTTGAGGACCGAGGAGCTCCTGACCCGAGCCAGGAGCTTATTCAATTGTCTCATGGTCATGTGGAAGGTAGACACAGAATCAGGATGAGCAAAGGAGAAGAAATACACTTGAACTGTTGTTCTCGTGAAGGAAACAGAAAGTACCACCAACTGCCAAAAGAACACTTCTTGGAAGAAGTACGGCCAGAATGCTGTCTGGAAGTGAAGCTCAAGAAAGGAAGGAAGGAAGGAAGGAAGGAAGGAAGGAAGGAAGGAAGGAAGGAAGGAAGGAAGGAAGAGAGAAAGAAAAGGAGGGAGGGAGGGAGGAAGGGAGGGAGGGAACATCTGGGGCCTTCATTTCAGGTACTGTGGACATGGTCCCCCTGGAGAAGGAGGCCATGCTTGGTAAAGGAGAAGGGCAGGCCCTCGCCGGAGGGGTTGACACAGTGACTGACCAGGGGCTCAAAGCAAACAGATGTGAGCTTGACGCACAAGGGGGCCGTGTTTGCTTCTGTTGTGTGCCCAGCTGTTATGCAATGGAACCAGTTTGACGCCATCTCCCATCAGCAACCCCAGCCAGGCCTTGCGTCTCCAAGCACAGGGGACATTTTCGTCTCTGAGATGAACAAAGAAAGGGCGTTTAACCAGCTCGAACAACATGGAGCTCACAATCCCTACTGCAGCTGTGAGCGAGCATGATGACTGGGTTTCCACCAGCTGGTCTTGGGTAACCAGGGGTAAAACACAGTGCGTTCCCCGGGTCTGCAGAGGGAAGAGAGATGTTCTCTCGGGAGGGCTGGAGGTTACACATGAGTCACATGCTAAATGTGATCCGGCTTTGGGTCACAGGTTTTCTGTGCATGTCGATTGCTCACACAAACAATGTGTGCTTTTTTTTTTCTCTCCAGGATAAATAATGACTCGTCTGCTTGTCAGCAAATCCTTATCTGTTGTTTCTCAAAAAGCTTTCGTGGCTCCTTATGTCACAGGGAAGGACTTTGGGAGCTGAGCTGCGTGAAGAATCCATCACCACCACCTCTAGCTCTCCCCCACCCCCACCCCCACCCCCACCCCAGCTCTGGAAGTTTGAAAGGCTTGGTGCTGTCAGCAATGGAATGGCATCAATGGTTTCGCTTTTGTTGGAAATCCCAGCGTCCTCTGGCCATCTTTCCAGGTGAGGCCAAGCCCAGGACGGTAGCCAGGAGCACTGCTGCTGTGTGGAAACAGGCCTGCGGTATCTTCGGGAATTTTTTTTTTTTTAAAAATGAAAACCAGAAGGTCAGAATTTTGCATGAAGTTTCCCCCAATTTCAAAATGCGGTGCCGGCAGGATTCAGCCCACAGGCCACGAGCTTGCCACCCCTGCTTCAGTGAGACAACTTTTTCCGTTTTCTCTCCCAGCTCTCCGCTCTCCAACTTGGCTCTATAGCGCTCCGCTCTCCTCGGGATGTGGAAGGAAGCCAAAGGAGGCCGGGCCACAAAGCAAGGTTCCCCCCATCCCATCAACCTCAGAGGAACGCTCCCCCAACAGTCTAGGCTGCTCACTAGGTCTAGGTCAGGCAGATATACTCAGCTCCCTCCTGGGGCAAGTCTCTCCTAAGGGGCTCTTTCCAGACTCTTCTGGAAGGCCACTAGCACCCGCCTGCCAGACAAGCCTGGACTTGTCCAAAGCCCACTGAGCCACAAGCTGGGGAGACTTTCTGGTCCTTTAGCTAAAGGCCAGACTGATCCCCTTCACCTCCTAGACCCTCCACAGGCAACTGCTGCTGACCTGGTCAGGCCCATGTCCTTGCTCCTCAAGCTGGGCCCTGCTGACCCCTGCTGAATCTCGTCCCTTCCCAGGCTGCTCTCTGCATGTCTCTCCAGACCCCCGTCTCCCTCCCTGGACCAGTCCCTGGCTCATCCCTCGAGCCCCATCTGTCCCTGCCACCCCTTCCGACGGAAGGACCTTCCCTCTCCAGCCCATCTCACTCTCCTCTCTAGACCTCCCGTTAGCTTGTTCTCCCCAGGGCCCCGAAGGAGCCCTGGCCCAGTGGTTACACTCAGCTGCAAAACCCGAGAGCGACAGTTTGAGCCTGCCAAAAGCTCTGGAGAGATGGGGCCAGTTTGCCCTGTAAAGACCACAACCTTAGAAGCCCCCACGGGATGCTCCCCTCTGGGGTCTATGGGTTGGACTGGACCGGACAAGCGGAGCCTTGCTGAGCAGACCATGGTGGAATTCTTGCCCTCCCTGCAAGAGACCAGGTTTGATCCCAAGCGGGTGCACTTCCTACACAGCCACTGCCCATCTGTGGGGCTGGATCCCATGTGGATGACATGCTCAGCTGACTTCTACAGAGTTTCTAGTCTGAGTAGGAAGAAGAACTGGCAGAAACACCCAATGGGTCACCATGGACCCCGGTACGCTCACAGGTGGGATCGCCATGGGGGTGGGGGTGGGGGTGTCTGGATAAAAACAGACTGTGCTTGAAACATACCCCACCCCATTGTCCTCCAGGGGATTCTGACCCACATCGCCCCATGAGGCGGAATAGAATTTGGGGTGGGGGTGGGGTGTGTTCTGAGGCTTTCATCTGTACCAGGGAAGCAGACTGCCTCATCTCCTGGAGGGGCAGCTGGTGGGCTAGAACCATTGACCTTCAGTGAGCTCTGAGCACTGATGGGGCCAGCATGCCTGAAACATTACCTGCCACACACACACCTTTTCTCAGGTCTTAGTAGTTCTTCCAGGAAGCCCACCTGGAGTGTTTACAGAGGTTGTACAGGGAGCCTTGAGTGGGCTCTCTACAGTCAGTCTTGCCTGCGAAAAGGGGAAAGGGGCCTGTAGTAGCGCCCTGCTTAGATACTTTAGGAAGGGAGGAACAAAGGGAGAGGTGGTATAAGTTAAGTGGGAGGACTGACGGGGACAAAGGCCCCATGGGAGCCTCCATTGACCAACGCGTTTCCATCTCTGTCCCTTTCCAGTGCTTTCCCTCTCGGTTTCCGCCGTAACACAGAGAAACTTCTTGGACTCCGCCATCTATCTCTGGGTTCGGCCAGTGCCTGGATCATCTGTTTCTGATCATCCTTCCCCATGCCTGACCCCGTGTCCCCGAGGAGCGTGGAGGGTGTCCGGGTTGGCCGCCTTCCCTCCCAGAACTGCTGCTTTCCAAGCTCCGCACGCCAAGGGTCTAGAGCGGGCGCGCCAGGCGTTTCTCCCCAGATCCCTGGGATTTCCGGGCGGCGGGGGTCTGGAGCAGAACGAACGCGTACCCCAAGGATGGATGGTGGATTTAGAGGCCCCGGCAGCCGCGAGGAAAAGAGGCGGAGAGGCAAGAGGAGGAGGGCCAGTGGGGTGGGGGAAAGCTGGGAGGGGCGGGCCCCGAGCGCACCCCCGCCTCCGGCCAAGAGCTGCCAGCACCCTCCCAGCCCAGCCGGCCACATCTGGCGGCCGCCCTCTCTTGTTTCCGCTGCATCCAGACTTCCTCCGGTGGCGGGAGCCTGCGCATCTGGGTCTTTACACATAGAAAGAGATTAGCCAGACCCGCGGCGGCGGCGGCGGTGCAGGGCGCGGGGGCCGGACCACGAGCTGCCGATCCGGGTCCAGCGGAGCCCACCGAGCTTCCTGCGCGGGCTTCCTTGGAGCGCAGCGTTGCCCAGCGAAGCAGGCGCCGGCCAGACGGCAGCGAGGCCACACGCACCGAGCCAGCGGCTCCCCGGGGACGCTCGGGGCCCAGGAGCGCGGTGATGGAGGCGCCGGGAGCCTGGAATGCGCTCGCCCGTGCAGTGCGGGCGCTCTGCGTCCTCAGCTGCCTGTTGGGCCCTTTAGCTGCAGCGCCCGCGCCGGTCATCAAGTTCCCTGGCGACATCTCCCCCAAAACGGACAAAGAGTTGGCTGTGGTGAGTTGCAGCGCTGGCCCCACGGAGCCAAGTTGAGACAGATTTTGGCGACAGGGGATGGGGGGGGGCAAGGGGAGGGGCTTTGGTCAACAACTTGGGGGTTCTTTTGTAGAACTGACCAAGGGTTCTTTAAAAATGAGGGGGACAAAGGGGAGTTTGGTAAACAAAGACAACTTTGATGGCATGGTGGGGGAGGGCGCTATCTAGGGCAATGCTGGGGAGGGGGAGGGGGCTTGGTAAACAACTATGGATGCATGGAGGGGGTGGGTGCTGCCTGAGTATCTTGACCAGGCCATGGGCAGATGGCTAAAGGGGTCTATTTGGGGAGTACGCTTGCAAGGAGCGGATTTTTTTTCACGCCCCGTGGCACTTTGGGAAGGGTGAACTTTGGCCAAGTTGAGGTTGGGTGCTCCCGGGGGAGCAGCGCTTGGCAAGCATCAGGGACCCCCTGGGCTAACATCTGGAGCTAGGCCTTGAAGGACAGCTCCGGGCCCGTTGGGTAAATCGGCAGGGCGGGGAGGGAAGGGGTGGGGGTGGGGGGGTAGCGGGGAGCATGCCCTTTTCGCGTCTCTGTCTCTCCAGGACAAATTAGTCAAGAGTTGGGCCTCGGAAAGTTTCCTCGAACTTCTCCGTGGGACCTTCTCCGTTCGGATCGGGGAACTGGCGAGGACTGGCAGAGGGAGGGCCGGGCTCAGGAGGGCCCTGGCGCGTGGGGCTGGGGCGGACTGCGCCCGCCCGGGGTCGGAGAGCGGCCAGCGAGCCCCGGCTCCTGGCGGGTCTCCGAGCTGCAGCTCCGAGGTTGTTTTGCGAGCGCGCGCCAGGCTCGCCCTGCGCCTTCGCCGCCTCCTTCCTTAAGCCTGGCTGGGGGCGAGCGGAGGCGGGGGGTGGGGGTGCAACTCTAGAAGGCTGCGCCTCCTCGGTGCACGCCTCCACCCCTGCAAGGTTATCCGTCCAGACTCCAGGGCTTCCACCGCCTCTGATGGCCTCCACAGCGCTAGAATTCCTCTCCCCTCCTCCATTCAACCTGCCCAGGACACCCCCACTCTGGGAACTCCTTCTCCAGTTGACGCTCCTACCCTTCCGCAGCTCCTACCCTTCCGCAGCGTCCCAACCTTTGCTACTTGTAACCAGATGAGCTAGGAGACCGCCCTAGGTTGCTAAACCACACCAAACCAAAAATACCCCAAACATACTGCAGTGATTTACGGCGACCCCTTGCGGTGTATAATAGAACTGCCCCTTCGGGTTTTCTGGAATCTCAGCTTCAGGGAAGCAGATCCCTGCACTGCTGGGTGGATTAGCCATGTGAGAGCAAAGCACTTGTACCTCCCAGGGACAGCTCCTGGGACCGACACGCCTGATGGTTGGCTATTAGAGTTAAGCCTGGAGGAGCCCAGGGGGTCGTATGAGGATGTAGGCTGCTGGATTTCAAATGGGGGTCTGTGCCGACCTGGTGATGGATCATAAGCAGGTGATTTGACTTCTCTTGAGTCTGTTTCTTCATCTGCAAAAGGGGCAGCACCCACGGTGCCTGCCTCAGCATGACAGATCAGGAAACCTTGTGACTTGGAAGAGTGCTTGGTAAACAGCAAAGCCTTAGCCATTGCTACTGTAACCTTCTGCCTCTGGCTTCCCAGAGTCAATATATCCTCCAGCTGGTTCCCTAGTCCTCCCCCAGTCAGGGTTATCCACCACTGCACTTAGCACATCCTTAATTTTACATCGATTATTTGTCATCCACGTAGAGGAGCCCTGGTGGCATAGTGGAAAACCCATGAGGTGGCTAACCTCAAGGTCAACAGTTCAAAACCACCAACCACTTTGTAAGAGAAAGACATGGTTTTCTTGTCCCATAAAGAGTTACCTTCTTGGTAACGTAATGAAGAGGTATAGCTGTAACCCAGGTGGGGGCGGAGCATGATTGTGGGGCAGGAGGAAAGTCAAGGGAAAAGGAGGGAAGAGCTGGGAGGCAAGGGGCATTTATGGAGGTCTAGACAAAGACATGTACATGCAAATATATACATGAGGATGGGGAGATAGATCTATGTGCCTGCATTTATAGGTTTAGTATTAAGGTGGCGGAAGGACCTTGGGCCTCTACTCAAGCACTCCTTCAATGCATGAATACTTTCTTTTATTAAATTTGCATTCTATGATGCTCACCTTCACGACACAACTGCTGAAGCCAAAGCGGGTGAACAAGCAAATGTGGTGAAGAAAGCTGATGGTGCCCGGCTATCAATAGAGATAGCGGCTGGGGTCTTAAAGGCTTGAAGATAAACAAGCTGCCATCTAGCTCAGAAGCAACAAAGCCCACATGGAAAAACACACCAGCCTGTGTGATCACGAGGTGTCAAAGGGATCAGGTATAAGGCATCACCCCCCAAAAAAAAATCTTATCATAGTAAATGAAGGGGGAAGTGCAGAGTAGAGACCCAAAGCCCATTTGTCGGCCAC
The DNA here is from genome assembly GCF_050624435.1 of Tenrec ecaudatus. NCBI lineage: Eukaryota > Metazoa > Chordata > Mammalia > Afrosoricida > Tenrecidae > Tenrec > Tenrec ecaudatus. Next base: position 46,454,584 of record NC_134547.1, read on the forward strand.
TGGAGATCCCCTCACAGAGGGGTCTAGAGGAGGAGATGAGTCAGTCAGGGTGCAGTGTAGCACCGATGAAGAATACAGCTTTCCCCCAGTTCCTAAATGCTTCCTCCCCACCCACTACCATGATCCGAATTCTACCTTGCAAATCTGGATAGAGCAGAGGTTGTACACTGGTGCAGATAGGAGCTGGAGGCACAGGGAATCCAGGGTGGATGATACCTTCAGAACCAGGGGGGTGAGAGGCGATACTGGGAGGGTAGAAGGTGAGTGGATTGGAAAGAGGGAAACGATTACAAGGATCTACATGTGACCTCCTCCCTGGGGGACAGACAACAGAAAAGGGGGTGAAGGCAGATGCCGGATAGGGCAAGATATGACAAAATAATAATTTATAAATTATCAACCGCTCATGAGGGAGCGGGGAGTGGGGAGGGAGGGGAAAAAAGAGGACTGGATGCAAAGGGCTTAAGTGGAGAGCAAATGCTTTGAAAATGATTCGGGCAAAGAATGTACAGATGTGCTTTATACAATTGATGTATGTATGGAGTGTGATAACAGTTGTATGAGTCCCTAATAAAATGTTTAAAGAAAAGTTACCTTCTTGAAAACCCACAGGGGTGGTTCTACACGGAATTATAGCATCGCTATGCATTAGAATTGACTCAATGACATTCAGCTGGGTTTATTGAGGACCGATCGATGTCAGCTTCGCTGCTGAACCTGGGGACCTGAGCGATTAGAAACAGCCTGTCCTGTTCACCAGTTTATCCCCAGCACTAGCTCAGGGCCTGGCCGGTGGCAGAAAGCATGGATGGAATAAAGAAACGAGTTGCTTGGTCTCTGAACTTGTCAGGGCATATTTGGATTTGGGCCTCAGGCTGAGCAGACCCAGCAGCAGACCCCGAGGGCAGGACCATTTTCTCTTTTGGAAAAGTTCTGTCCTGCATTTGAACCAAGAGCTGTGTGTTCCCAGGGCTCATGCACACAGCTCTGGACCCATCTTTGGAAGAAAAGGTGGGATGGGCATCCCACTTAAATGAGCTGATGGAGGTGAACCGGGTGGTGGAGAGCCACTGTCCTGCGCATGGGGTCTGGAAGTATATTCCTTGGGTGCAATTCCAGCTCTGCTGTTCCTGAGCTGTGTTAGCACAGGCACGCTTCTTAACCTCTCTGTGCTTGAGTGCCTTCCTCCGTACGGTGGGCTGGCATGCTACTGACATCATAGAAGCGTTGTGACCATTAAATGAATGGACACATGCTGACCTCAGTGCTTGGGCATTCGTCCTCCCGACCATGGGGGTCTGCAGCTGTCATTTCACTCAGCTAGTGGGGGGCAGAGATGATTCTGGAACCCAGGCTTTCTGACTCTTCCTGTGTCCTGTCTGGGCGCCGGGGCCAAGTTGGAGGCCGGTGGCTACAAGCTATGACGGCTCCGTGACCCACCCCGGGGTGCTCATGTTTTTCAGCAATACCTGAACACCTACTATGGCTGCCCCAAGAAGAGCTGCAACCTGTTTGTGCTGAAGGACAAGTTGAAGAGCATGCAGAAGTTCTTTGGGCTGCCCCAGACGGGGATGCTGGACCAGAAAACCATCATGACCATGCGGAAGCCTCGCTGCGGCAACCCTGACGTGGCCAACTACAACTTCTTCCCCCGCAAGCCCAAGTGGGACAAGAACCAGATCACATACAGGTGCTGGGGCAGGGCTGTCACTCTCGGGCAGGGGGCTGAGGGATGTGGCGTGTCCTCGAGGCCTCTTCTGTACCAACGTGGCATTTCATGGGGTTGGCCTCGAGAGTTCTTAGCAACTAGGATCGCAGCGGGTCTGTTAAGAGGCTTCAGAATAGCGACTCATGTGTGATGATCCCGTGCAGTGTGGCATGGCATGCGGCCTGCCCCTGGTTGCTTGCAGTCCGGAGTGTTATGACCCCGTGGGATTTCCAATAACTGGTTTGGGGAAGTAGATTTCCAGGTCTTTCTTCCTAGTCCTTCGTAGTCTAGAAACTCCCTGGACACCTACCCAGCCTCTTGGCAATATTCAAGGCCTCCCTGACAGATAAGCAGCTGGGCAGGAGATGGCATCGGCCACGGGTTGAACCGGCATCACCCACAGGGGAGGGGAGAATCCTGCTGAAGTCAGAACGCACACATGAAGGGCCTTGCAGAGCACTTGCCTGAGCTCGTGTGCAGCAAATGCTGCTGTTCCACGGGCTCCCGGCAGGGGCAGCAGAGGAAGGCGGTGATGGGTTATTGCCATCTGGGGACTCTCCCAGGGTTCCAGGGAGCTGAGTTTGGCCCTGTGTCCTGTAATGGGAGGCCCCCCAACCCAGGCGGAAGTGAGGAATGAGACTCTAGGGTGGACCTCAGAGTGCAGACTGGTCTGGAATCCATGGTACCTCAAGGCATTCTGGGAGGGCTGTTCTTGACAGGAACCCTGCTTGCCTTGTACACACATGTATGTGGATGCACACACACCCTCCCATGCTGGCGTGGGATCTTCCACATACGCACACACTCAGCCCCATGCTCGTGCATACGCTTACCACCTCACATGTGGCTCACCCCGCAGGATCATCGGCTACACGCCTGATCTGGACCCTGAGACGGTGGATGACGCCTTCGCTCGAGCCTTCCAGGTCTGGAGTGACGTGACCCCGCTGCGCTTCTCACGCATCCACGATGGAGAGGCTGACATCATGATCAACTTTGGCCGCTGGGGTAGGTGGGAGGGGGGACGGGGCGGCGGGGGTAGTCAGCGTAGGCACAGAGGATCACTGTGGATCCTGGAGGCATGGGGATACTGAGTCCAGCTAGACAGGAGAGAAGCGGGGGCAGATGCTGAAAGCAGTGTATATGCGAGTTGGATGGGGAGAGCAAGTGTGGGCTGAGAGCCCAGGGCAGCCCCCGGAGATGTGCCGGAGGCCACGTGCACTGCAGTACAGCCAGGATGGGAGCCCCTGGGCACATGGGGCTAAGTTTGTATTGAACATGAACTAAACCTGACCTCTCGGTCCCTCCGTCACATGTGTGATGGCCCAGTGGGGCTAGTGGCTTTGACGAGGACAACACATGGAGCATTTCTGTCGTGTGGACAGCCGTCTTAGAGAACAGTGGTGGACTCACCCCAAGGAGCTGTGCCCCTGAGGGTGGGCAGGCCCGACGGGAGAGTAAGGGGCACCTGCCCCGAGGGTTGGTGGCAATGCAGACACGGGGTAGGTGGTGTAGACGCTGCGCCGTGCAGAGAGGAGCACAGGTGCAAGGATCAATGCAGGCATGAATTTGGCACAGACTCTCCTGGTAGAGCAGGCGTGAGGGCAGTGTGGGGACCATGGGTGGCAGTGTGACCTGGTGGCTGGTGGCTGACGGTCAAGAGGGCAGTGTGGACATCCAGGCAGGTGCTGTGGAGGCTGGGGATAAGGCAGACATGGGTGAGCAGAGAGGACTCTGGGTGTGTGGGGAGGGAAGGGGGATCCAAGAGAGTGGAGCGGTGAGTGTGAATGCGGAGGAAGAGACAGACGGGTGCATGGTGAGAACAACGTAGGCACGTGGGGAGGGAAAGCAGACCCCAGTGTCGTGTGGTGTAGGCTGGAGGATGGTCACAGTCAGTACACCTCTGCTTTGGCCCTGTGTTCCCAGCCTGGGTCACCCCAAGGGGTCTGGGGGAAGGGGCAGGTGGTGGGTGGGCTGAAAGGTCCCAGCCGTGTGGATGGAGTAGGGGTGGGTCTTGGAGCCCAGCGGGGGCGTCAGAAGCTGAGCCCCACATGTGTTGCAGAGCACGGTGACGGGTACCCCTTTGATGGCAAGGATGGCCTCCTGGCACATGCTTTCGCCCCAGGCCCTGGAGTCGGGGGGGACTCCCACTTTGACGACGACGAGATGTGGACTCTGGGAGAAGGACAAGGTGAGAGAGTGGCCCCCTGACCCCTGTCCCTCCCTTCAGTCCCTGCATGCCCCTCAGCAGCCCTGGGCAACCTCACCTGCTCCCGTGGAGCCAGAGGCTTGGGCCGGGGTCCTGGAGCTGAGGGTGTCAGAGGCGTGGTCTCCAAAGAAGGGCCCAGAGAGGTGACCCCTCTGCCCTGTGTGCCCCTCAGTGGTGCGTGTGAAGTACGGCAACGCCGATGGGGAGTTCTGCAAATTCCCCTTCCTGTTCAACGACAAGGAGTACCACAGCTGTACCGACACGGGCCGCAGCGACGGCTTCTTCTGGTGCTCCACCACCTACAACTTCGACAAGGACGGCAAGTACGGCTTCTGCCCCCATGAAGGTGAGCGTCCTGGGCCGGCCCCTGGGCTCCCCGGTCAGGCCTCGCAGGCCTGGCACCACCAGGTCCCCCGACACAGCCCCATCCTCCTTCCTTCTGGAGTGCATCGTCCTTGACTTCCATCCCTCCGGTGCACGCTTCAAAGGCTCAGCCTTACCACACCACTCACTCCACACGCCAGCCAAGTCTGGGGGCCCAAGTTGAAGCTCAGGGCTGGACCAGACATCTGCTGGTGCGATATGGAATTGGGACTCAGGACACAAAGCCCAAGGCTGGGACCCTGACTGATCTGGGACCCTGGCCCGGGGATTTCTGCCACTTTCCTGGTTCTGATGGTGACCTTGCCAATGTGTGTGTACTTGGTGTTCCTGTGTGTGCTTGTTCATGTGTATCTGTGTGTGTGTGTGTGTGTGTTTGTTTGTGTGTGTGTGATGCATGTATGTCTGGGCAAGATGGCTAGTCCATCTGCCTCTCTTGGTCACATTTTGCCCCTCCAACCTATCTAGCTTGGACGACACCTCTGTGTCTTGGGAAAGGTGTGTGTGTGTGCACGTGTGTGCATGCACTTGTGACAAGTGCTGTGGAGAACTTGAGGCCATGAGAGGAAACTTCAGAAAGAAGCAAAGGCGTTCACACACACACACACACACACACACACACACGCAATGCACACCATCCTTTCCTTAACTGCCCTGGACAATGTCCTGGTCATCAGTCAGCAAAGACACTCACTCTCCCATTCCATCCTCAGCATCCTCTCAAATGATTCCAGAGGTTGAAGAAAGCCTAGAAAATTGGAGAGAAATGGGAGAAAAGTCCGATTTTCCCCCCCGAAGCATTTCTTTCTTCTCATCCCCACAAAGACACTGCCGTCTGTGTGTGCCACTTCGGTTATTCCGTGCTGCCACCATGGAAACCGACATAGGTTCCGGAAGAAATATTCATTTTCCCACCACCCTCGGGACGCAGACTCCAGACCAGAGTCTCTCGGGTGGGTGGCTTCTGACGGAGACTTCTCTGTCATTGCTGAGGTCTGCTGGCCGTGTTTGGGGAGCCTTTGCTCATTGGTGGTTCCCGAGTGACTTCTGTCTTCTTCCCCTGTGTGTGTCCATCTCGCGTGGAGTTGGCTCTGTTTAGAAAACATCACAAAGCAGGGACTCGGTTTAGGACCCGGCCGACACACAGTGGGACCTCATCCACATAACTTAAGAAAGCCCTTACTTCCCAACAGGGTGACGGTCGCAGGTACAGGGCTTGAAATTTCAATTCCACTCGTAGGGAGACAAAGAGTGGATTAGTCATGTTCCTCTTTGTGTTTGATTAAGGAGCCCTGGTGGCACTGTGGGTTAGGCATTGACTGCTAGGCACAAGGTCGGGTGGTTCAAATCCTCCAGCCACTCACTGCTCAGGACAAAGATGAAGCTGTTGGTTCCAGGAAAGGTTTACTGTCTTGGAAAATCCTTCATGGGGGTGCTGTGAGTCAGAATTGAATTGGTGGCAGTAGGTTTGGGTTGGTGGGCAGGGGATTTACATTTTGATTGCCAAACCTTAGCCTGGTGTGACGGAGTTCCTGGTGATGCAAGGTGCTGAGTGCTGGTCTAACAGGAACATTGGTGACTGAAGCCTACCCAGAAATGTCTCAGACCAAAGCCCTAACCATCTGCTTCCCAAAGGGCCCGGGGCTTCACCGTAGGGTGCGTGTGAAGTACGGCAATACCATATGTGCAGTTCTCGGCACATGTGTGCTCTCCGTGAGCCACTGCTGACACACTGGTAACTAACTAGAACAGGAAGCCTTGTATGAAGGGAGTGTGCCAGGCCCTGGCCTCCGAGTCACAGGCTCTGTCTGGCCTTTTCAAGTAGAGCTCCAGGAAGATGTTACCCCTCCCCCTGGGCACCAGCTCCCTGCTTGGAAGACTGACTGCCTGGAGCCCAGAGTGAAAACAGAGCAGTAATTCCTAAGTCGGGGAGACTGGGTCCCTACACACGTGACCCAGCCCGAGCTTGGTGTATAGCCAGATATAGCCACATGTCTGGGGCTTAAGCCTGAAGTGACTCGGCCTCTCCTGACTGCTGAGTCAGTGTCTGCTTCTTGCCATCCCTGTGGTGCCTGGACCAGAGCGGGGATGGCTTGCTGGGTGGTTGGGGGTGGTTGGAGATGGCAGCCAGCCATCATGTGCTGCCTTTCCTTGTTCGGAAGCCACCGAGTCCCTGGGGGCTCCACTTTGTCTCCTCCCGTGGTGCGCTGGCTGCCTCCGTTCCAGGAGAGGGTCTCTGGGTCGGGAGTGGGGAGAAGGGAGGGCAGGGGCCCTGTGACTGCGGTTGGGCCAGGGCTGGCCTCCATCCTGCCTGTGCTGGAGTCCCTGGGCTGGTGAGGTCACCTCTGGAACTGCCAAGCACAGCTGGTCCTTGTTACGCCTTGTGGTTTTGCTCGTGGACCATTCCAGAAACGCCATCCTGTAGCCTTGGGGTGGGTGAGGAGCTGGGGAGAGCACGGAGAGGCAAGCCCAGAGCCCCAGCCAGCCCAATCCTCCTGCCCTCACGTTTCAGTCAGGACCCCGGCTTGGGGATCCTGAGGTTCCCAAAGAGGATGCTTCTCCCCCTCCCCTTCCTGTCTCGCTCCCACTGGGACCTCAGCAGGGTCGTCAGGAAAAGGCCTAGGATTGATGAAAGATGACCATGTGTGTGTGCATGTGTGACAGTGTGGGTGAGTGATTCTGAAATGAGTGTGTTTATAGTTGAACTTTAGAGTCCCTGAGTCATACAAGATGCCTTGCATTCAATGCCCACCTGGTGGTGCTGTGGAAGTAAGGCCTGGAAACCCGCTCTCATCGACGCCCTATACAGCCAGGAGAGTCCTGTGAACACACACATGGCCTGCCACGGGCTGGCATGAACAGGTCTTTGTCGCTTTGATGATTGTTTCAGTGATGAGCCTTATCTGTCTGTGTGGCCATGAGAGGGTTCCGGGCTTGCCTTCTTGAAGGCCCAGTTGCCCTGTGTGTCGATGGACAGCATAGATGGTGACCTTGAGTGTCCTTGGGACTGAGGCAGGGTCCTAGTGGACCTGGGCTGCAGGCCATGCTGGATCCCAAAGACCTTGGGGGAGGGATTGGCCCTCAAAGAAGGGGCAAACACCGCGTTAAGACAGCCCGCTGTCCTGGGGTCCATTCTGACAGACAGCAACCCGGTGCGCTTCTGAGAATAGGGCTCCCGAGGCTTTGGTGACGAGTCTGAGGGAGGCACATGATCAGGCCTTTCTCTGACTCAGTCAGCCTTCGATGCAGACCCTTGTACCACCCAAGAGCCTACCACTCAGTAAGAAGGACGCCTACGCTCCTGCTTTGGCTCAGCACTTTGGACATATGATCAGGAGGGACCCGTCCCTGGGGAAAGACCTCGTGCTTCCTAGGGGGGGGGGGGCAGTGACAAGGGGGAGACACTCGGTGAGAGGGATGGACACCGTGGCTAAAACCAGAGACTCACATACACAACTACTGTCAGGGTGTGCAGTGCAGGACTGGGTACAGTCCATCCATCCGTCCGTCCGTCCTAGGGCACAGAGGGACACAGGAGTTTGAACCTGCTGACAGCCACCATGCTGAACCCTTCTCTGGTGTTGCTGTGGCCACAAAGGTGCCCAGCTGACCCCGCAAGCCTCACCCATCCTCCCTCTCTCCCCTGCCCAGCCTTGTTCACCATGGGTGGCAACGCCGACGGACAGCCCTGCAAGTTCCCGTTCCGCTTCCAGGGCACATCCTACGACAGCTGTACCACGGAGGGCCGCACTGACGGCTACCGCTGGTGCAGCACCACCGAGGACTATGACCGAGACAAGAAGTATGGCTTCTGCCCTGAGACCGGTGGGTATGCCCGAACCTGAACCCCGAGGGGGCCCCACCCGCCTTTCTCCTGCATGGGGAGCTAGTCGGAATTCTGAACGTGGCCACTGGAGCCAGACCCACCCCCGGCATCAGCAGGCAGCAGGCCAGCCCAGGACCCTTCCCTGACCGCTGCCCTCTGCTCCCACTGCCCTGGTAGTCATGTCTCTCATCCCTGGCCTTGTCTCTCTGTAGCTGGCTTTCTATAAGAGCTGCCCTGGAACACTCTATCTTTAGTTGATTTCTCTGTGAGCACTGCCCCTACCTGCTGGCACCCCTGGGCCCCACGGGGGCTACTCATTGTCTAGGGGGGCAGGTTGACCCTATCAGCTCTGCCTGGCCCCCTTTACCTCAGCCCTGGACTCCCATTCGTGGGAGACTAATTGTAGCTCTGGAATCTGGCCGCCTGCCTTCAAGTCCCAGCCCGGACACTTCCCAGCTGCCTCTGCTCCAGCGAGTGACTTCCGGAATCTCGCTGAGCTCTGCTGTCCCCTGGCTGGGGGTGTTGTGGGGCCTGGGAGATGTGTCTGCAGCCCCTCCCGCAGGGCCTGGGACTGAGTGGGCACTCAGTGGGATTGGGTCTCGATGCCCTCCCTGCGGCCTAACCGGTGTCCCCGACTCCACAGTCATGTCCACCGTGGGCGGGAACTCAGAAGGTGCCCCCTGCGTCTTCCCCTTCACCTTCCTGGGCAAAAAGCATGAGGGCTGCACCAGCGCAGGCCGCAGCGACGGGAAGATGTGGTGCTCCACCACCAGCAGCTACGACGATGACCGCAAGTGGGGCTTCTGCCCGGATCAAGGTACAGAAACGCCCCGCCCGCCGGGCCCTCTGTAGTTTGAAGCCATCTGAGCTACTCGATGGCCTAACACAGAGTGAGACTGTCCCCGCTCTGTGGCTGCTCCTCATTCTGCAGCAGCACGAGAGGGCCCGCCGAATGCCATTCACAGCGGCTGGCCCACACAGTGTGACTCACCCCCTCTCAGGGGCCTCCCTGGGGTGGATCGTGACATTACCTGCACAGCTCTGGTGTGCAGCCGCCAGGGGCTTCTCCGTCTGCCTGGACAATCCCCCAGGGAGGGAGGTGGTGGGCAGGAAAGAGGTCTGTCTGTGCCTGGTGCTGAGCCTGGGCAGCCACTCTGTCAGAAGGGTTTGCGCTTCTACAGGGAGCCCATGGGGGAGCCAGCTCACTGGCACTCCGGCCGCTCTGGGGAGCAGGTTTCATTGTTTGTAATTGTCATGACCCAACCTTTACCAATGCACAAGCCCAGCCGAGGTCCATGCTAGTGACCTCAGTTGCCTGGCTCACGCTGTGCAAACGCACCATTAACTGATGAGGCCAGATGGCCCTTCGCCCTCCCATCAGAGAATTCCCAGGTGCTGCTGTCACACACACCCCCCCTTTCATAGCATGCCCCAAAAGGACCTGGAGGACACTGGCTGGCCCTACTTGAGAGCAGCAGTCAGCCAACATCATGAATCGAGAATTCCCAGGAGCAAGGACGTGCCTTCCGGCCCTGGCCCAGGCTCTCTGTCCCCATGGCGATTCCTGGGGCCAGGAGCAGGCGCTCCTCTCATCTTTCTGTGCCCCCTACCACCCCATCCAGGGTACAGCTTGTTCCTTGTGGCAGCCCACGAGTTTGGCCACGCGATGGGGCTGGAGCACTCACAGGACCCCGGAGCCCTGATGGCGCCCATTTACACCTACACCAAGAACTTCCGCCTGTCCCAGGACGACATCAAGGGCATTCAGGAGCTCTACGGTAATCTTGGCGTGGAGGGGGGCTGCTGTGGGGGGAGAATTATAGTGGCACTAGAGTTTATACGCGCGCACACATATATATGTATACATATATACACACACATACACACATGCAAACTATATAAACTTTGAATGTAATGTATATATGTGTGTGTTTGTCATAAAACTACATCTAACGCAGCATTTACAAATCCGTTGGGTTGATCTTAGTAACATCAGTTGCCTAGCTCATGTTGTGCTACCTTACCCTTGACCGATGCCCCCCCCACCCACCCACACAGGATCCCGTGAGAGCCGGAAGTCCATGGAACTGCTTTGCTTTCTTTTAAGTGTCACAAGTCTTCTGTCCTGGGGGGTCAGGGGACAGTGTGACCATCTTTCTAACTCTCTCTAACCATTGAAGATATTGCCATTTTCTTTGCCCAGTTTCTGCCTTACGCAGGTTCTGGCCTCCCCAGGCTTGGCTGTGTGCGTATGTGAATGATCCATGCACATACATTACATACTCGTACACATACAGAGCTCTGGTGGTGCCATGATTCAGCACTGGGATCTTAACCGAGACGGTGTTGGTTCAAACCCACCAGCCAGTCTTGGGGAGAAAGAAGTGATAGCTTGGCGTTCACAGAAATGGCAGCTGTGAAACCCTTTGGGGCGACCCCACCCTGTCCCACTGGGCCATGGTGAGGACCAAGTCAACATCGATGAGATTATTTATGTCATGGTACTTAAGGCCTGAGAGGGGCTTCAAAAGTCCAGGGAACAAGGAATGAAAAGATGATGAAAATGTTTAACAAACTTTCTGAAGCCCCCTCATATCGTATCTCTGTGATCTATCTGTCTGGGGCATTATAAAGATTGTGGTAAAATCCCATTGCCTTTCAATTCCATTTCCCACGAGCTCTTTGAAGGCCCCTGTGTGTGTGAGCTGTCTGCCACAGAGTCGACTGTGACTCACGGCAACCTTACAGGACAGAGTAGAACTGCCCCTCTGCGTTTTGGAGGTTGTAATCTTCATGGGGGAAGAAAGCTTCATCTTCACCCCCATGGAATGCCTGGTAGGTTCGAACTGCTGACCTGTGGGCAGCAGCCCAATGTGGAACCCACTACGCCTGTCACCAAAGTTTCATGATATTATCAGTGACACCGAGATCAGGCCAAACCAGTAGGAGTGGCAGGATGAACCTTGAGGAGCCACGGACTTGAAGAACCTGATATCTGAGAGTCTCCAAGAAGCTTGGGATCCAAATATTTCCTCTGCCACTTGCAGCTGCCAGAGTTCTAACAAGTTTTCCCTCTCGGGACTCAGTTTCCCCAGCTGCAGAGGGTGGCTGGGTATAATGAAGAATAGGTTGCCAGGTGTGAGAATGCCGCTGCATTCCCAACTGCCCTGGCACTCTTGTGGGCTGAAGAACCAGAGTCTTGGCTATAAATCCTTGGGCAAGTCATTCAAGCTCAGTGTCCTTGTGTGGGAGCTGGGAGTAGTAAGGAGTGGAGTCCAGAGGTCGGAGCCAGGAGAAGTCTGTGAGGAGCGGTTGGTGATGTGCCAAGGCTCTGGTCTCCCCTTCTTACCTGGGCTCACCCTTGGTCTAGAATATGGTCTCTTCTGACCCTTAGTAGGTTGGGTGGACAGCTTGGGGGACTCAGCCTGGTGGGGTGAGCCCCTGAGCAGGGAGAGTCTGAGACCAGCTGTCCTTGCCCAGGGCCCTCCCCTGACACTGACACCGGCACCGGCACCGGCCCCACCCCCACACTGGGGCCCGTCACGCCTGAGATCTGCAAACAGGACATTGTCTTTGACGCCGTCTCTCAGATCCGTGGGGAGATCTTCTTCTTCAAGGATCGGTGAGTGTCCTCCTTGCCCTCCCTGCTCTGTCCCCTGTGCCAGACAGAGGACCCCACAGGAGCACTTGCTATTAAAGGTGCCGCTGCATGTCCCCCAGCCTCCTCCGAATCTCAGCTTGTCGCCACAGCAGACACCCTCAGAGTCGGTGGATGCGCTCGGGTGCCTGCTTTGGGCTGCAGTTCGGGTTCAGGTCTGCCCTGCATTCACATCAGCCTTCTGGGATCCTCAAGGACTCCTGGCTGATGGCAGGAGCATCCGACCACACAGCGCAGGAATAGCCTCCAGCCACATCATGTGTGGGAAGATCCTGTTGGCAGTAACGAGTCCTGTGGGTCCACCACCTCCTCTGGGCGTGGCACTGCAAACTCAGGCCTCCCTCATCCTAAAATAGGGGTAGAGCTGGGAACAGACCTTCTCTGAAGTAACCTCTATTTCAAATGACCACATTACCCCAGGTGGGATGGTCTCAAGGTAGAGAGAGGCAATGAACTTCAGGCTCCCACCCAACCAATGGAAGGCTCCTCCTGGAGGATGTCATGTAGTAAGTATCTAGGGCCTGTTCACCATTCATTTCACTTCCTTCCATCCTGCCATCCACCCATCCATCTATTCATCCACCCATCTATCGATTCATTACCCATGTACCCACACAGCCATCCATCCATTTGTCCACCCACCTACCTACCCATCCACCCACTCACCCATCCATTCATCCACCCACCTGTCCATCTATTCATACACCCATCAATCCACCTGTCTATCCACCCATTCACCCATTCATCCATCCACTGAATGTATCATATTTTTCACAAGTAAAGCACTCTCATAAATAATCACCCACACACGTAATGTTTATAGCATGCTTAGCATAATAATGCATAGGAGGGTGTGCCTCTGGCAAAAACATGTATAATGCACGTGTTATTTGTGTAAGACTATGGCAGTAGTTAAGAACTTAGGCTCTAGAGTCAGATTATTTGGGTTAAGATCTCAAACCTGCTACTTCTTTGAGTGCTACTGTTGGCAGTGTCGGGTGCCATTGAGTCATTGAGTAGTCCTGCCCACCCAGTCACATTTCCTAGGCTGGGATCTTCGGGAAGCAGGTGCCAAGTATTTTGCTTATGAAGCCAGCAGGTGGCTTTAAACCACCACCTTTCTGGTTGGCAGCTCAGCACTTAGCCTTGGTACCACTGAGGCTCCTGGATTCATTTCCTCATCTATAAAATGACCCCGTGGTAGGATTTGATGCTGTGCCGTGGGGCTGCTGTGAGGATTAGCATGCGCTCAGTGCTTAGAGCAGTACTGGATGGAGAGCAAGTGTGCACTCTTATTAGCCATGACTATTGATAAGTAATTAATGGGCACCTGGTGTGTCAATGCCACCAGGGTGGTAGTGCTTGGGATGGGTACTGACAAGGGTCTGCTCTAGGATCAGATAGCTGTTTCTCATGAAGAAGTTCAAGGGTCACCTATCCCAGAACCTCCTGTAGTGTGAACATCAGAACTGTGGGCTTCTGCCCACAGAGTCTCCGCTGGGACTCTGCCTTATAGCCAATTACCCAAATGAGTCTGATGCATATCACCTTTTGAGCCTCTCCTGTCTGGTTTGGGAGACAGACAGACAGAACAGACAGTAGCATGGCAGGTGGAAAGGATGGTGGCGGCTGAGACAATAGCTTTTGTGCCACGTGCCGATGTGAGCATGTAGGCAGCAGAGGTTCACTGTCTACAGGGAATCCAGGAAGGCAACTCAGATAGAGTAACCTTTAAGCAGGACGTGGATGGAGGTGATGGCATGGCTGGTTGGGAGGGTGAGGGAGACGGAGCCCCGAGGGTCCGTGGTGAACATACACAAGGAGGGACAGATGTTAGAAGGTATGTAGAGCTAGGGCCTCCTCCTCTTCAGGCACTAGGGGGCAGATGTCCTGCCCTTCACAGGGCTGGCTGGCCACTCAGAGGGATGACAAGAACACAGAGATGAAACTTAGAATATACTGAGCAGCCTGGTACCACCTGACTCTGAACATCCAAGCCAAGCCAATGCAGGGATTCCCAGGGGGAGGCTGGGCTGGGTGTGGTGGTCTAAGGACCACAGTTTGAGAGCCCATGGCTGAGACTAATTAGTATTTACTCCTAAAGAGAAGAGGTGGACAAGCAGGGGGGCAGACGCGATCGTAAACATGAGGGTTCTGTTTACCGAGAAAGGACGGTGGGGGAGGAGTGCTGGGGAGGTCCTCATGAGTGGGCATTGGACGAGTCACAGACCCTCCCTCTGCCCGTGCCCGCTCTCACCAAATGGCATAAAGCCATTGCAACTCAGGAAATACCCCCCTGGGCGCCATTAGCTGCTGCCTCCAGTAACTTCTAATCTAGTAGGAGACACAAGACTTCTTTTTTCTTTTTAAGATATTCTAGCCTCAAAACACACACACACACACACACACACACATCACCCCCACCACCAACACCCCAAGTCCCCCTGCCTTGAGTCAAGTTCAAATCTACTAGGGATCCAATAGGACAGAGTAGAACTGGCCCTGTGGGTTTCCAAGGCTATAAATCCTTACAGGAGAAGCAGCCTCATCTTTCTGCCACAGAGCAGCTGGTGGTTTCAAACTGATGACTTTGCAGTTAGCAGCCCAGCACCTAACCCACTACGCCAGTAGCAGGGCTCTAATCTCTCCTAGTCCAGTAGGAGACATAAGCCTTCTTATTTATTCTAAAGGATAAACTAACCTACCAGGCACTCAGTATTCATCATGTTTAGAGGTGCCGAAGAGGGAGTGGGCAGTATTGACTGAGGTAGTCAAGAAAGGCTTCCTGGAGGAGAGGGGAGGAACAAGGAGATTGCTTCTCAGCCATGGCTGCCTGCAGAGGGCAGCTTTGCCCTCTCTCTGGCCATTCTCCAACCTTCCTTTGACCTTCTCCTGAGCCTCCACCCCCAGGGACGCTGGGATTGAGTTTCTGGACAGACTTGAATCGGCATATGTGGTTGGTGCTGCAGAATGATAAAGTCTGATCTCCTCTGTCCCTCCCCCACCCCCAGGTTCATTTGGCGGATGGTGACACCAAATGAAAAGCCCACAGGGCCTCTGCTGGTGGCCACATTCTGGCCCGACGTCCCGGAAAAGATCGACGCTGTGTACGAGGCCCCACAGGAAGAGAAAGCTGTTTTCTTTGCAGGTGCTTGGATGGGTGTTGCCCTCAACCCCTCTGGGCTCTGCACAGCGGCCCTGTCCACGGGCCCCGGGCCCCAGATCTGCTCCTTCAACCTTCCTTTCCAAGCGCGATTGCACCTTGGAGGCTGTGGCCGAGGCCCAGCATCACGTAGCACTAGGCCCCATAGCAGCTCTCATTTCCTTCCTGTTCGCTCCTCTTTAAGCCTCTGACTCCCTCTCCAGAAGGCGAATCTGTTTATAGTGTCCATGGGCTTGACCTTCCCACCATGAGCGCCCTCCACAGGCAAGACTTTCAGTTAGCTTTTTTTTTTTCAAAATTAGAAACTTCCATTTATATTGTAGCTTCCAAACAGCTTTATAGGAAACAGACAGCTAAGTACATCATAGTAACAAGCTGGCCTGGAAGGGTCAGGGCGGCCGGGGCAGTGGTCCTTTGTGATGCCCTGGTGACTGGGCAGCCCTGCCATGCACTCTGGGCCGCTCACATGTAGGTGGGTGCTTCACACCCACCCGGACCTGAGTGCTGTTGCTGTCATGACGGTGGCCAGGAAAGCCCTGTGGGACGACTCTGGGCATCTCCGCTGTGACACGTGATGTCGCCATCTGTCAGCTGACTCGATGGCGGCCCACAGAAATGTGTTCACAGGACGGAGGCCCAGAAAACCCGCTCAGGTGGTGTTTCTGTGAGTGCCTGGCCAATCTGGAGTGTGGGGGCGGTCTTTGCCCTGGGACATAGACCCTGTCCTGAAGGCGCTCACAGATACTGGGGGAGGCAAGCCATGAATAGGGCACACTAAGGAGGCTCATGGAGAGACTTCCTGCCCTCAGCTAGGAAAGACTCCCTAGCGGAAGTAAAGGCAGATCTCTAGGATTGTGGGTTCGTGTTATTCCACTCAGCCAGCCCCCCCATTAGGTGCCCTGGCGGTGGTGTGGATTAGTAACCTCAAAGCCAGCCGTGTGAACGCAGCAGCCACTTCCCCCTTCCACGGGAGAAAGGGGAGCCTTTCTATTTCTGCCAAGATTTCCAGTCTCGGAAACCCACAGGGGCAGTTTTGTCTGCCCTGCAGGGTTGCTGTGAGTTAGCATCCACTCGATGGCAGTGAGTTATTTTGAGCCCCCCTCCCTCCCGTTTCCTCTCTTTTTTCCTGAGTCTCCGCTCCACCTCTTTCTATGCCCTCTGTCCCTGTCTCAGAGTGGTCCTGGGGTCCAGCTGAGAAGCTGCTCGCCCTCAGGGCACCGTGTGTCTCTTGTGACGAACCAAGAGCAAGTGGCTTGGTGAGCGAGGTGGACCGTGTCTCCTCCCAGCCCCTCTCCTTGGCCAGCAACTTCTAGAACCTTCTCGTAGCTTCCTGGGTGGCAGCCGTGCACCCCAGCCCCTGAATACGTACAGAAACCTATGTCTCTGCTGAGTGGTCCCACTCAGGTCAGGGGTCCCCTGGCAGGCGGATGATGGGCGGGATCGGCCGGGCTGGGGGCTTCGCATGCCCTCACGCAGCATGTCCCTTTGCTTTCACCGCAGGGAATGAGTACTGGGTCTACTCCGCCAGCACCCTGGATCGAGGTTACCCCAAGCCGCTGACCAGCCTGGGGCTGCCCGCTGATGTCCAGCGAGTGGACGCAGCCTTTAACTGGAGCAAGAACAAGAAGACGTACATCTTTGCTGGGGACAAGTTCTGGAGGTAAGGGCCGGTGCGGGGCTAAGGTGAGGAAGGCTTTGTGCTTCCTGGGCCAAAGCCACAGCCGCTGCCAACCTGCCAAGGTCACAACCCCTCCGAGGAGCCGCTGGAGGATGACATGTCTGTGTGCGTGGGCTGCTGTCCTTCCGGTCAGAGCACCGTCTTCTCTTGTCTCACAAGTCTGCTGCTGTGGTCAGGTCTGTCTGGGTGACTCATGAAATGCAAACACTACTAACAAAGAAACACAAAAAAACAGCTGCTGCCACTGCCAACTTACTTCTGCCCCGTGGCGCAGGTGAATCCGGGTGTCACTGTGCCCACAGGCTTTCAATGGCCACTACTTCAGAAGTAGATTAGCAGCCTCTGGGTGGACTTGGACCTTGTGGTTACTGCGTGCACACCCCCCCCCCCCCAGGGACAAACCTCCCTGAAGAAGAGGGGCATTAAAAAATCAAGTTCTTTGTCTTAATGGACACTGTGCCGGGCCCTGTCCCTGGGGCCTGCGAGGTGGCTGGTGGCATTATGCTCACTCTGTTTCACAGACAAGGAGCCCTGAGCTCCGAAAGGTGACGTAATTAGCTTAAAGCCTCACAGTCAGGGAATGGCAGCTTGCATTCTGCTTCCCAGAGGACATGCTCACCCTCCCTGGACACCACTGTCCCTGAGGCAGTGGGGGCGCAGGAGATGGGTCGTGGAGGCAGAGTGACATGTGATGCCAACTCAGCAGGTGAGCCTCAGCAGCCCCCTTGCTTGAACCAGCCACCCTGCCCTTACTCAGCCCATGCCGCCAGCACCTGCACTGGGCGGCCCCGTGGCTGCGGGCACAAACCGGGTCGATTGGAAATAGTTCTCAGCTCTCTGTTGTCTAAAGGTTAGGATCTTGTTCTGAGATGTGAAGGTGGAGGGGGTCAGAGAGCCCAGTGTCCAGGACTGGCCAGTGAGAAGAGGCCCAAACCTCAAGCGTTGGATTGTCAGTTGAAGGCCAAAGACAGTGAATCGTTTGTCTTTGCCAATGTAACAGGATGGTCACAATGTCAGGATTGTAAGCCACCCCCCATGGGGAAGGGCCAATGGTGCAATGCAGCTTCCTCCACATCCCTTCTGGGGCCACCACTGCGTTTCAGCCCTTGGCCCCCAGTCCCTAGATGACTGCCGCTTCCTGCCCAAGATCGGGCGCCCTCCTCCCCTCCCCCCAGCTGCCCTCAGAAGTTATTTGTGTCCGTCCTGTCCAGACATTTTGCTAAGACACTTAACTTAAGCTGATTGGGATCTCAAGCCTTAGGGTGGAAGACCAGCAGAGGCCTCACCAGCACACAGGCCCCGGGATCTTCAATCACAAAACTCAAGTCTCAGAACCACCCGGAACGCACAAGCACTTGGAGTTAGGAGTGCACCCTCAGCTGCCCCCGGGTCCTTGCTGTGTCCACATGTGTTGGCGTGAGCGCCCACAAGGACACACACTGACATCCAGGCAGCGCCTTGCTGTGTTTCAGAGCATAGGTGTTCTCCGACTTGATGTTATCCAACAGCTCACCTGCCAGTGTCTGCGTCCAGGGAGCAGCTCTGCAGAGGTTCTCAGTGAGACCTCTGGCCAGGGAGCAGACCTCCAGCACCCCAAGTGCCCAAAGGAGCAAGGTCTCTTCCCTGGGGAAGTAATTCCTGAACCCGAAGGACTGCTTCTGCTATGGGCTCCCAGTGAATGTCCGGGTGGTGAACTCCGTTTACTCTCTTACCTGCTAACTACGAGGTTGGAGGTTTGTGTTCCCTCCAAGGCACCTCAGAAGAAAGACTTGGTGACCTATTGCCTAAATATCAGCCAGGGAAACCCCTCTGGAGCCCGGCTACACACTGGTTCATGAGGCGACCACGAGCCGGAATACGCTCAGAGCAATCGAGTCCTGGTGCTGAAACAGGTCAACACTCAGCTGCCCACGGAGTAGCTGACGATTCACACCTACCCGGTCAAAATCCACTTCATGGAACCTTGCTACAACTCTAGCCGTGACTCTCAGGCTGCCAGACAAGGGGAGAAGGTTCTGGAGGATGAATTGCTGCTCACAGCTTACACGTCTCCCAGTTCATGACAGGGAGTGCTCAGACTCAGCTTTGGGAAGCTTCTAACGAAACCCACAAGTACACATCAGCATCTATGCATGCACCCCTAGCTCAAGACTGGGGAGACAATGGTCACAAATAGCCACGCTGCCCTCAAGCAGCTTCGAGCACGGGGAATGAAAAAGACCCAAACCGACAGTGGCTGTCAGTGGATAGACCTGAGCCACATCGTCGGCCTGCAGCTGTGAACTTCACCTGGAGACCTCCTTCAACCCATACGACCACCAGCCGGCCAGCACAGTGGGTTGTGCATTGTACTGCTGACCAAAATGTTGGTGGTTCAAACCCACCAGTGCATCCGAGGGAGAAAGACGAGGTGCTCTGCTTTTGGAAAGCTTTACCATCTCACACACCCGGGACAGCTCTACGCTGCATCGAGTGGACTCAGTGGCAGTGGGTTTGGGGTTTGGAGTTCTTGCTATAAACCCCTTTTTTCAGGTGTAGAAACGGACAGACATTGCAGACAAGTGGAGAAACTGGGGCATCCAGGTTCGTGATTGGAACAGCTGCCGGACACAGCCTCCAAACTTACAGCTGCAGCCGAGAAATGTGTTGCAGAGACTGCTTTCAAGAACCCCGCACCAGTGAGGGGGACGCACCGCAGCAGGAGGCTGCTGGGCAGAGAGGAAGGGGAAGTCTTCTGAAGCTGCGGTATTCCGGGATGAGAGCTTAGGAGCAAAATGCTGCAATTCTCTGAACCTCGGTTTCCTCATTGATAAAATGAGACAGAATTGGAAAGAAATTAGGGGATGGTCAAGCATGAGCTGCAATCACTCCAGGGACGCAGTCCGAGGGTTCCACCGTGGTGACGTGGGTGAGCGTTTTGAGCTGAGGCTCTTGGATTGGGTGGCTCAGGTCAGGAAGACACAGATTAGAGTTTCCCAGAGGACGTGTCGGGCTGTGGCTGAGACTGTGAGGGATGGCGTGTTGGGCTGAGAAGGAGATCCCTGGGGCAGGGAGCCCAAAGGGGGTGCTGTGGCTGAAGTTCAGGCTGACTGTGGAGAAGGGTCCAGGGCCGTGGAGCTGACACCAGCGTGGCATCAAACCTAGCATTCGAGGAACATCAGCTGGCTTACCATAGCACCCACAGGCCCGTGGCGGGAGCTCATTCGGTATTCGTGGAAGAGTGGAGAAAAGCAACGGTAGGAAGAAGGTCTTGGTGATCAGCCTCTGACAATCAGCCATTGAAAACCTCACAGACCGCAGCAGAGTCAGGGTCAATGCCTGCACTTGGGGCCCATGGTCAGGAGGGGCCCATTGCTAGGGGAGGCCGTCCTGTGTGGTGACAGAGAGCCAGCAGGCATTGGGAGACCCCCGAGAGATGGATTAGGCCGGGGGCCACAATGATGGGCTGGAACAAGATGGAGGTGTGCAGAGGATACAGGGCTGGGCTTGTTTTGTTCTGTGGCATGTAAGGTCACCCAGGGCCAATGTCGACTTGACAGCAGCTCCGTGTCTACCTACCTGTCCGAGGAAATATGTGACACAGCCCCATGATACAGTTGGTTAGACTGAGGCTTGGTTAGAATGCCTGCCAGTGCGTCAGACAGGCGTGAGTCGCACAACCTACCACTTGGAAGCTGGGCGCCCTTTCAAAGATTCTGAACTATCGAAAGGGATTATGGTAAATACTGGGCCACAGCATCATCAAGAGGACTGAAGGAGATCGCACAGAAAGCGCTTAACCCACTGCCTGCCGTGCAGAAAGTGTTCTCTCTGTGTGAGCTGTTTTCACAAGATTGTTTTTATGTGCTTGTCCAAAGTCATGTGGACCGTTAAAACTGCAGGGTCCAGCTGGGTCTTGGACTTGGGTTTAACTCCACACTCTTTCTACAACAGCTGGCTGTCCCTCGTAAGAGCCAGGTCTGGCTTCCAGAGCTACCCAGGAGCCCTCTGCCGGGCGCTCCCATGCCAGGATTGGAGAGGCTGGCCTGTAGGGCGCCTCACCATGCCCATCTCTCTGCAGATACAATGAAGTGAAGAAGAAGATGGATCCTGGCTTCCCCAAGCTCATCGCAGATGCCTGGAACGCCATCCCCGATAACCTGGATGCTGTGTTGGACCTGCAGGGCAGTGGTAAGCTGCTCACCACCCCCTCCCATGCCCACTATCCCCACGCCCTGGCTTTCTAGGACTCCCCTCCCCCAGCTAGGGCCTGGTTGCTCACAAGCACACACTCCTCATTGTGCCGGGGCGAGCCTGCGGCAGTCTCAGCAAAACAAGCCAGCCCTCAGCTCAGTGCTGGGCGGGTGGCCAGCCCCTGACCTCTGCTCCCTGCAGGAAGGCCCAGAAAGGCCCCTCACAGCTGCTGGGCCTGGAGCCAGGGAGCCAGAGGGCCAGAGGAGGTCTCCAGGGGGCGAAAACCTGGGCCCCATGCCCTGAATTCATTCTGGTGTTCGGCCCAGGCCCTTTGATGTCACAGAAGGCCTTGTGACCACCTCTCACGAACAGAAGGGTGTCTCCATTTGAGACAGGACAAATTGTCATGCTCTGTTGCTGATGTGGCAAAGAGCCCCACTTAACTCCCTCTGCCCCGGTCCCTTGCGGACCCCAACACCGCCTGTCTCGGTGAGGAAAAGACCATGCAATTTGAGGAGCAAATTCTCAAGGAGGCTCCTGTGAGTTCCTGGGGGGTCTGGGAATGAGGCTGGCCTGGCTCATTAGAGAAGGATTCAGCTAAGCTCCGCACATATTTCTGAGCCCTCACAGTATGCTAAGGACATACAGCTTTGAGCTGCCATTGTTAAAGATCTCACAGTGCTCCCAGACCTTAGCACACAACCTCATTTTCAGTTAAGAACCATCTTTACAAGTACCTACTATGTGCCAAATTTTAGAAGTAAGAAAGATTATGTCTGTCTAAAAACAAACCCACTGACAACAAGTGGATTGTGTAGCAGAGCTTCCCAAACTCATTTGGCCTACCATCCCCTTTTCAGGGGATAAAGAAATTACTCAGTACCCCCCTGGCAATTAAGAATGTTTGTACTATCATCTAGGATACAGTTAAGGTATCTGCATTTGATTACCCCAGGAGCCCTGGTGGTGTAGTGCTTACGAAGTGGATTGCCAACTGCAAGGTTAGCAGTTCGAAACCACCAGCTACTACTTAGGAGAAAGATGAGGCTTTCTATTCCCATAAAGAGTTGCAGCCTCAGAAACCTACAGTGTCAGTTCTACCCGGTCCTCTAGGGTCACCATGAGTCAGAATTGAGTCAAATTCCATGGCTGTGAGCTTGTTTGTTTGGTTGGTTCTTTCCCATAAAGAGTTACAGTCTCCGGTAGTGACAAGGGCAGTTCTACGCTGTCCTGTAGGGCCACAGTGAGACAGCTTCGACTCGATGGCAGTGAGTTCCGTTACGGGTCATTCCAGTGCTCACCAGGGGGCGATCATGCCCACTTTGGCATTCCCTACTCCCAAAACAAACTCAGCTCCATTGAGTTGATTCTGACTCATTTCGAGTCTATAAAGCCAGAGTACAACTGCCCCTATTGATTTTACAAGTCTGTAGCTCTTTACGAGAGTCGCAGACCTCCTCTTTATCCCATGGAGGGACTGATGGCTTCGAACTGCTGACTTTATGGTTAGCTAGTAGCCCAACATGTAACCACTATGCCACCAGGGTTCCAACACTGCTATGTAGGGTTTCCAAGACTATAAATCTCTACAGGACCAGACAGCCTCATCTTTGTCCCTCGGCATAGCTGGTGGGTTTGAACCACTGACCTGTTGGTAGCAGCTCAATGCCTAACCCAATGTGCCTGCAGGGCTCTTTGTAGGTTTGTCAGGAGTCATCAATCCCAAAGTCTGTAGAGGCCAGGCTCACCCCCTGGCTTCCAATTGCTTTTGACTCAGAGTGACAGTGTCGGACAGCACAGAACTGCCCCGTGCCAGGAGCAGATGGGATCACCTCTCTCCCGCAGAGCAGCTCGTGGGTCCGAACTGCTTACTCTGTAGTTAGCAGCCCAGTAGATGACCCACTCTGCCACCACAGCCAGGCAGGAATAACAACTTCACGAAGCAGACAGGGGCAGACACCCAGGAGGCGGCGTGAGCTGGGTCCAGAAGTCTACTTTCAGGTAAACAAATCCCAGGTGTTTACAGGTTGGCCCTTTAAGCCCATCCACATGGGATAGCTGCTTCTCAGCTTCTGCTGATTGCTTTCCGACAAGAGGAGGGCCTCCACCGCATTGTAATGAGAAACCAGAATTGTACCGCAACAGGTACAATTTCTAGGTGTTTACATGTTAGCAGCTTACTCAGAATTAATAAATAAAACAGCAAGACGCAAAGCCCATCTACAGACAATTGTACATGCCCCCCTTCCCCCCCAGAGAAGAGTCACAAGGAAGAAACGACTCAACCAGGGCGCAGTATAGCACCCTGAAACACACACCAATCCTCTGGTTCCAGAATGCTTCCTCCACCCCGGCCCCCTCCACCCCCTACCATGACCAGTTCTACCTTACAAATCTGGTTGGACCAGAGCATACACATTGGTACAGATAAAAGCTTTCAACACATGGAATTCAGAACAGATAAACCCCTCAGGAACAGTAGTGAGTGGGAGAAACCATATCATGAAGGTAGGGGGATGGTCAGGGAGAGGGAAAGGGGGAACCCATCACACGGTTGGATATATAGCCCCTCCCCCCAAGAAATAACAAAAAATGTGGGTGAAGGCAGACAATGGACAGTGTAAGACATGAAATAATAATAATATGTAATTTATCAAAGAATCATGGGATGGAAGGGGGAAAAAGAGGAGCTGATACCAGGGGCTCAAATAAAAAGCAAATGTTCAGGAAATGATGATGGCAACATATGTACAAATAGGCTTGATACAGTTAATGTGTGGAATGTATAAGAGGTGTAAGAGCTCTCAGTAAAGTGATTTAAAACAAAATAGCAGCAGCAACAACAAAGTATAAACCAAATAAAAGCACTTTCTCGGCTCAGTGGTAAAGCCCTTTCCTTCTAGCCAAGAGGTTGGCAGATCAAATCCATCAGCTGCCTCCACAGGACAATGATGTAAAACTGCTTCGGCACACTGGCAGCTTTGAAAACCCCATGGGGCAGTTCTAGCCTGTCTTACAGTCCCTAGGAGTCAGAACCGACTTGATGGCGGGGGTAAGCCAACTAAAACCCGTTGGTGGGCCTGATCAAGCCGAAGCCTCCTGGTTTGCCGTCTGCGATGTGTGCGGTGGTCGTGCTAAGCAGGGTGCTGTAACTATTATATGAACAGCGGGTGTTTACTGACCGGCGTTAGCCCCTACCACAAGCCCTACGTGGTTCATATCTTCATCTTCATCCGCGAGAAGAGGAAACAGGAACTTGAAGGACTTACTTGGCTTCCATTGCCCTCCTCTAGCCAGAGGGGCGTCCTCCTTCTCTGCTTTAAAAGCTTCTTCCCCAGGCCAGGCAAACCCCCCCCCCCCCCCCCACGGCTTGGGGATGGAGCACTCAGTCTCTCTCCTTTCTCTTCCTCAGGTCACACCTACTTCTTCAAGGGAGCCTATTACCTGAAGCTGGAGAACCAAAGTCTGAAGAGCGTCAAGTTTGGCGGGATCAAATCTGACTGGCTGGCCTGCTGAGCCTGGCTGGCTCCCGCCGGCCCTGGCCCCCTCTCCATCGCTGTTCACGTTCAGGGGCCCTGAGCACCAGGGGAGGACCCAGATGGGCCTGGCAGCCCCACCTCCAACTCTGTAGCTAATCAGCATTCTCGCCTCCACCTGACCATTTCAGCTTCTGAAGAGCGGCCGCACCCTGGGCCCAAGGAAAGGTGCTGATCATACCCCTTCTCCCCTAGTCCCGTCCGTCTTCAGGAGCCACCCCAAGCACATGCCTTGAGATTGTCAATGCAGCCCTGCCTTGGGCTTCCCTGGTGCTGTCCCCACTCCAGGCTCTTCTCCCTCCATAACCTCTGTGGCTCTCAGCATCCCTAGAGCCAACAGAGACTGTCTCAAGAGGCCACTGGTGGCCTGACAGCTGGCCTGACATGGGACAGTGGGACAGGGGCATGGCCAGGTGGCCACTCCAGACACCTGGCCTCTTACTGCTGGATGCCTTCGAACCTTCCAGACGTAAGCAGTTTGCTTTGTATGCACTTTGTTCTTTTATTTTGACCTACCCACCCATCCCACCCCCTGCCCCCGACTTTGAAATTCATTTCCTGACCGAATGGTCCCATATCTTGGACTTAATGTTGGTTTCTCAGGTTGTGTGACGTCACTGCACAGTGGCTCTCAGCCCACGGAGCACTGTCCCTCCTGCACTCTTATTTAGTGTGGCCCCACCCTTCACTTCCTCTACCGGATGGAGGAAAACAAGACATATATCTCCACTCAGCCCTTCCTCTCTGTCCTTTCCACCGTTCCCCCGTGGGAAATGCCAGCTAGCAGGAATAAGCAGCGCTGAAGAGACCGCATTTGTTAGCTTTCTTAGCAGAATCGAGAGAGGGGCCGCAGCCTCCATCACAAAAGGAAAGGTGAAAAGCCCACGTCCCCACTTCCCTGCAGAGCACAGGTAGCCGCTGTTGAAAAGATCAGAACTGCCAAATAAAGCCCCTGCCCCCCAGTAGGTGAGCTACAGCCCCTCTCCTGGGGGAGGGCACGGGGACCAAAACCCAAACCAGCAGTAGTCCTAGACTATGATCTGTGAGTCATTTGCCAAGGACCCCTTCGCTCTTAGCTTCTTCATTACGAGGCACACTAATTCTAACGCCACTCCTCATAACCATGACCAGCAACACCACCACCGTCCTCCCTACTGGCTCAGTCCCTGGATGGTGGCTAAGTGATTACTACACTTGTCTACTAACCAGAAGGTGGGTGGTTGGAGTCACCTCAAAGGTCACTAGGAAGAAAGTCCTGGTGCTCTACTTTTGGAAACTCAGCCATTGACAAGCATCTGGAGCACAGTTTACTCTGACACACGCAGGGTCTCCATGAATCAAAGTGAGCTCAATGCCCACCATCTCCCCAAGAACAGCCCCCCCCCCATTCAAGAGAGTGCTTCCTCTGTGGAACGCACTTTACTGGCACCACTTAATTTAGCCTAAAGATGGAGATTGTATTCATTGAAGTTTGTAGATGAGGAAACATGACCAGGCCCTATAGCTGTTAGGTAACAGTCCCAGCCAAGGTCAAAGCGTGGGCCTAGAGGAGGGGCTTCAACCCATCTTCTCCATCAGCAGCATCACCAATGACATGGCCAAAGGCACCCAAGGGAATGCCCCCAGGGGAGAAATGCATGCTGCTTCCTAAACCCAGCTCCTAGGAAAAGAACTCTAGAACTAGACTGCTGGCTCCAAATGCTTCCCTGGCTGGCTGTGGAACAGAGACGTACAAGCCGAGGGGTTTTCAAAGGCGCCTTCCAGGACGGTCCACCTTGGTGTACGCCACTCAAGGTGGGGCTGGTGTAGAAAGGGCTGGGGGAGTGGACAGGTCTCTGGAGATGACTTCGGTGGCCTGAACGCAACTTCACCTCCCACGGCTTGAAGGGCCCTGGTGAGACAGCTTTCTGTGCAAGTGATGGACTAAAATGTTACAAAGGACTGCTATGCCCTACTTGAAGATGCCCACTCTGGGGAGCGCCTTGTGTCCTTGAGAATGCTTACATCATGGCTTTAATACACTGTTATTCAGATTCTCTGTAAGAGGTGATGGTTACGTGTTTAGCGCTACCTGAAAGGTGGGTGGTTGGGACCCATCCAGATGCTCTCCTGTGGGGTTGCTGTGAGTTGGGATTGATGGAACGGCTCCCAACGGCAAGGCCCTCTGCCATACTGGGCGAAGTTAGCTAAAAGGAGCTATTTCTAGGAACCAGACATGCCTTATCATTTAGTTCTCACTACAACCAGAGAGTAGAGTGACTCGCCTCTCACTTCCTGGATGAAGAAACAAGGCCAGGGAGCTTAAGTGAGTGGCTGGGGGTTATACTGGGGTCTGCATGGGTTAGGAGATGCTCAGATTCCACAGGGAACAAGTTTGGGGAGCAGCTTTCCCAGAGCTAACTAGATTCTCAGCCTGGCCTCCACCCTTCCCAGGGCTTCACCAGTTGGTCGCTGTTCTTGGGCAGCCCTGTTTCCCTTCCTGCCACTCATGACCAGATAGGCCCCTGAACTTCCCCAGAGTGAAGCGGAGCCATTTCCCCTTTCTGGGGCAGGTTCCACATCTTGGATGGCATTTGTTGTTTTTCCCTCTTTCTGGTAATAGTTCAATATTTCTGTGGAGAGCCAGTGCCCAAATTCCACTCCTGGTACCAATTTCTGTGTCAGTCAAGACCCAGCTGTAATGGACAACTCAACGTGGTTTAAGCAAAAAACAAAGCACGCACTGGAAACTCAGCAGACAAACAACCAAAACTGAATAGATTCGCTAATTGGATGAGATGGACCCAGGGCTAGTAGCTGCTCCTAACCTTGCTGGATCGACTCAGCGTGATCTTTACGTTGCATGCTTCCGAATGTCTGGAAGCCTGGTGTTTTCAAACCAACCCAGCAGGTGGTTCCTAATAAGACTAAACAGAGGTTACCTTAAGCCTGATCTTCCTGGAAAGTGGTTCCCGGTAATTTGAGGCCACTGTCCCATTGGGTCTGTGTGTCCACTTTAAAAGATCCTTCATGTTTCAGTTTAGTGACGGAGAAGTACAGTCTCTGGTGTCCCTAGCTGGTGCAATCTATTAACAAGCTCGATTGCTAAGTGAAGAGTTGGCACTTGGAGGCCACTCAGGGGCACCTTTGGGAGAGAGCCCCAATGACCTACCCCTCAGAGACCAACCACTTGAAATCCTGTGAAACACAGCTCTACTGTAGCGCACCTGTGATCACCATGAGACCAAGTCAACCTGATGTCAACTGGTTGCCTTTTTAAGAGGCTCCTCAGGGTGGGGGTGGGAGGCAGTGCTATGGACCAGGATAAAGACTGAGGTGACATCCCAGGAAGGCAAAGGTGCTGGCCTTTGGTCCAGTCTCTGCTTCAGGCTGGACTTTCACCTACTCTCCAAGGCTTCTGTCTAAATCCAGGAGGAGGGAAGAAGCTGTAGAGACCTCACCTGGTGTGCTCTGGGTCTTGAGGTGTCAACGAAATTAGGGAAACAATTTGCTGAGGGCTTCCATATGGCTTGCTGTGTGAACATTCTGGGATGTATGCCTCACAACCCTTTCAGCTGTGTACATTACATAGGGTTTTCACAGAACCAGCAGCGAAGGCTCTGGCCAAGGCTGCAGTGCCAGTAACATTGGAAATCTATACAGCAGAGAACTCTGCTTCAACTGTCTGAGAGGATGGCAAAACCAAGGTATCCTTCGGATCCTGCTTCCCAGGGGGAAACCTCCATCTCCAGTGGGCGGAACTGTATTAACAAGGAGGAAGTGTCAGATGCCTGGAAGGTTGGGGCTAGCGCCAGGGGCGGGGCCTGGGGCGGGGCCACGCGAGCCCAGCTAGGTAAGTCTGGCGCCTGCGCAGGGACCTTGGCGAGGCACCTCAGACTGAGATTCCCTTGGGGCTCCGACTCCTCCGGGATCCCACCCACCTCCAGCCCGGCTGCGACGCTCGCAGGCGCTGGGCGCCCATCGGTCGGTCCGTCCGTCGGTCCGTCGGCCCGTAGGTCGGGTCAGACGCCTGGCTCAGCCATGAACCGGTGCGCCGAGGCTGCGGCGGTGGCGGCCACCGTGCCGGGTGCGGGCGTCGGAGATGCGGGGCTGCGGCCGCCCATGGTGCCCCGCCAGGCGTCCTTCATCCCGCCGCCCGTGCCCAACCCCTTCGTGCAGCAGACCCAGATGGGCGCGGGGAGCCGGCTGCAGGTGAGGGCCGAGGACCACCGGGAAGGGCGCTGGTCTGGAGGGGGCGTGGCCGGAGAGAGGCCAGGGTCTGCGGGGCGGGGCCAGGGAGAATTTGGGGTCTGAGGGGCGTGCCCATAAGAGAGGGTCTGAGGGGTGTGACTCAGGTGGAAGAAGGCTGGGGGCCCCAGAATCCAGGAGCCAAGGCAGCTGAGAGAGAAGGGGATGAGTGGAGAGGGAGTTTTTCAAAGGGGCTGTGGATTTGAAAGGAAGACACTTGGGGGGCACGGTCTGAGGAAGAGAGAAGATGCCCACGTTGGGGTATGAGAGTGGGCATGAGCCTGGCACTGGCCTAGAAGGAACGATGAATCTATGCCAGGCACTTGGATTTGTGAGGGGGGTGGGAGGCAGATCTGCCACCAGAAAGCAGGTTTGGGGAAACCTGCCTTTGCCTCATGGGAAGTCCATCTGGGGTGGGAAGCGCCTGGAGCTAAGTTAGAATCGGTGGGTAAAGCTGGGACTACGCAGCAGAAAGCCGACCCCCACCACACTGGAGCATGGCGACCCTAGAGGACAGAATAGACACCGGTGCCCTTCTGAGGCTGTAAATCGTGACAGGAGCCGTCTTATCTTCAGCCGGTTGGCTGGTGAAATCCTACTGCCTACCTTGAGGTTCGCAGCCAACCTCACCCACTCTGCCACCAGGGCTCGGAGCGGGGTTGTGGAGGATGGAGAACCGGACTGGAACAAAACCAGAAACAAGAAAACTGCAAGCCAGCTTAGGTGTTCATAAATTGTGGTCTAAGTCATCCCCAATACTTCTAGATTCAAGGATGAGAGGTGACCAGCCTTTTTACCACTGTTAAAAATAGTCATGTCCCAAAATTTAAAAAAAAAATAGCAAGGTCCATAAAAAAAAGTTTCCTTTTTGGTGTGTGCAAAAGTCTGCTTTTACTCTCAAGCTTTGGACTTCCTCTTTGGTGAGCTTAGTGGTCAGGAAACAAGATAGTCTATGCAGCCACATTTGTCCTGTGGGTTCTGGGTGGGGGCGGGGAGGGGGAAGATTTCCTCATTTCCTTGTCCATTTTGCTCATTTCTTTATTAGAACTTGAGGTCGTGTAAATTATTCACATTCAGCTTGGATGCACGGAGGCATCTATGGTTTGCTTTACTGGGGCAGGTTGAATGCTGGGCCAAATATCAGTCATGTTCTTCATAGGCAGCTGGTGGTTAGAGTAGGGGCGGGTGGGTGGTTAAGACAAGGAAGATGAGAGAGGAAGAGGAAGGCCATGAATGTGGTAATATCGCTTTTAAAAAAACTAAAATATCTGATCTCCATGCTTCAAATGGACAGATGTTCATTTTGTATGTTAAAACTCTACTAGTTATATCGACCATCACTCATGATTAAATTTCATCGAATTAGCCAAATCAGTCATACTTAAGTGAAAATATGTCCATCTACTTAGCTTCCTGTTATGGAGGGGGGATCAAATGACTTTGTCCTCTGACAAAAACAATTAGAGAGCGTTGCTTAACATCACACCTTCCTGAATTAATGACTAACACTTGGAGCCAAACGTATCCAAGGAAAACCTAGGCAGCGAGAGGTCCACAGGGGATCTGAAAAATCTTTGCCTCAGTCCGGGGACTCTGAAAGTCACACTTGGAAAAGGCTGTGCGTGTGGTCAAGGTATGCACTTGCCCAGCAACGATGTGGCAATAACCTAAGCCCTCACCCCTAGGCAACAGGAGGCTTTGTGCTAGTAAGAATTGAAGGCGGCAGAGTATAAACTACTGACTGGCTGAATGTCAAAGACAGTCACTAGGAGACTTGCTAGGTTCGGGCACTTAAAGAAACCTCTGCCTAATTAATCACTAGCTGAGTTCCAAGCTAACCTGTCAGAGACTTCAGTGAAAACACAGTTTATAAAATTACTCCCGGTATTATATATAAACACAGAATATAAAGGAGAAAAGCACATGACGACTTTAATGCCTCCAGATGATTTTACAATCCTTCATAGTAAAGTCACGAAATGAATTAAGATGGGAAGGCCCCTCCTTCAATGTGATAAAGGATATTTATGAAAATCTCCCAGCTAACATCACACGGAATGGTAAAAGCTTCTCTCTGCTGAGATTAGAACAAAACTAGGATTTCTGCTCTCAACACATTGATTCAGCATCATATTGGAGGTCCTGGTTTTAGGCAAGGAACAGTGTAAATGAATCCTGATTAGAAAAGAAGTAAAATTTGCTCTACTTATAGATAGCTTGATCTTATCTATAGAAAATCTTAAAAATAGCCAGAAAAACTACTGGTGCTAATAAGTTCAACAAGGCTGTAGACTACAAGATCATTCTATAGTACCAATTATAGTTTTGTACATTTGTAGCAAAAAGTATAGAAATGAAATTTAGAAAATAGTTTAATATTAAATAATATTTATGTATTTGTTGTTTTGTTTTCAGTTTTCTTTTATTGTTTTGTTTTGTTCTGTCTTGTTTTTATGCTTATTATTATCTCTGCATGTCTATCTAGATAAGATAGGTGGGATAAACAACAGGACTGACTGTTCTGTGGGGACACAGGAGAGGGGAAGGCAGGGGAAAGCAATGGGGTATCAACAAACCCAGAAACAAGGGAACAACAAATGATCTAAAAATCAATGGCAAGGAAGACGTAGAATGCTTGGTGGGGCTTGATCAAGGGCAATATAGCCAAGAGGGATTACTGAAACTTGAATGAAGGCCAGACACAATAGTGGGACAAGAGGAAAGTAAAAGGAAATAGAGGAACGAACTAGGAAGCAAAGGACATTTACAGAGGTCTAAATACAGGCATGTACATATGTAAATATATATAATAATAGGGAAATATATCTATGTCCATATATTTATATGTTAAGTATTAAGGTAGCAGATGGACATTTGGGCCTCTACTCAAGTACTCCCTCAATGCAAGAGCACTTTGTTCTAATAACCCAACATTCTGTGATGCTCAGCTTTCCAAAATTATCGCTGAAGACAAAATGGGTGCAAAAACAAATGCGGTGAGGAAAGTTGATGGTGCCCGGCTATCAGGAGCTATATCATCTGGGGTCTTAAAGGCTTGAGGATAAACAAGTGACCATGTAGCTGAGAAGCAACAGAGCCCACATGCAAGAAGCACACCAGTCTGTGGTCACGAGGTATCAATGGAATCAGATATCAGGCATCAAGAACCCAGAACAAAAAAATCATATCAAGGGGGAACGCAGAATGTAGACCCAAAGCCCATCTGGAGATAATTGGACATCCCCTTACAGAGAGGTCACAGTGAAGAAATGAGCCAGTCATGGTACAGTATAGCACTGATGAAACATACAACTTTCCTCTAGTTCTTTGGTGCTTCCTTCCTTCGCCCCACTATCATGACCTCAACTCTACCTTACAAATCGGATTAGACCAGAGCATGCACACGGATACAGATAAGAGCCCACAACACAGGGAATCCAGGATAGATAAACCCCTCAGGGCCAACGATGAGAGTAGAGATACCAGGAGGATTAGGGGAGTGTGGGGGGAATTGATCACAAGGGTCAGCCCATCACCCCCTCTCAGGGGGACAAACAATGGAAAAGTTGGTGGGGGTGATGGAGGACGATGTAAATAATAACTTATAGCTTATCAAGGGTTCATGAGGGAGGGTGGGCAGTGAAGGGAGGGGGAAAAAATAGGGAGCTGATATCAGGGGCTCAAGTGCTTTGAAAATGATGATGGCAGCATATGTGCAAATGTGCTTGACACACTGGATGAATGAATGTATGGATTGTGGTAAGAGATGTAAGAGCCCCCAATAAAAGTATTTAGTCATAAAACAAAAATTATCAAGGGGTCACGAGGGTGACGTAGGGAGGGGGAAAAAGAAGAGATGATACCAAGGGCTCAAGTAGAAAGAAAATGTTTTGGAAATGATGATGGTAACATTAAGTACAAATGTGATTGCTACAATTGATGTATGGATTGTTATAAGAGCTTTAAGAGCCCCCCATAAAATGATCTATTAAAAAAATAAATAAACTATGGCCAATTGATATTGACATGGTGGCAATACAGTGGGCTATCTACTAATATTGGCTTAAAATTGATCAAAACCAAAATCTGAGAATTAAAACTATACAACTCTTAGAAAAGAACATAGATTCCTTTTTTGTGACCTTGGATTTCCTTACATAAGTATAGCAAAGGACGAGATCAATGAAACTCCCCAAAAGTCAAAAATTTGGGCTTTCAAAGTACACTACAAAATAATGAACAGACAATTGCCAGAGTGAGAGAACATATGTGGAAGCCATGAATCTGACATGACTCTGGTATCAGAATATACAAAGGCCTCTTTGAACTCATCAGTTAAAGAAGACAAATGCTCAATTTAAGAATGAGCACGTTATTTAAATAAACATTTCTCCAAAGCAGATTTGCAAATGCCCGATAAGCACATGAGGAGATGCTCCGCATCATTAATCAATAGGAACATGCAGATTAGGGTCACAATGAGATACCATCTACGCCCACAATGTTTAAGAGACTCCGAGTTTCTGTTAAGTGTGATGGAAAACTATCAATTCCTTAGGGGTTAATGGAGGGAATACATTTTTGATACCCTACTTTGGATGTCCAATATGTCCAAAATTCCCCATTCTGTTAGGAGTAGGAACAATAGCTCGTGTTGAGCAGAACAAAATGAAAATACAGTGTGTCTGGTGGCTTGACAATGCTGTGAGCAGCACCACAGACATGTCAAAGAAGAAATTATCTCTTCATATTGACTAATATATTCCTTGACAAATATTTCCTAGTCTTCCTGGAATGTCCTTTATCCACATACACACACACACCACCAAGCTCACTGCCACTGAGCGGCTGCCGACTGATAGTGACCTTCTAGGGCAGAGTAGAACTGCCCCGTGAATTCCCAAGACTAAGTGTTGATTGGAGCAGAAAGTCCTGTTTGTCTCCTGAGGAGCACCTGGTGGTTTCAAACTGCTGACCTGTGGGTCGTAGTCCAACATTGTAGCCACTGAGCCACTATATCCACCACTTCCGTGAGTTGCCTTGTCCTCCTGGCAGTCAGTCGCCACCCCTTTAGGCATTTCTCTTTATACCTAGAAGCGGAATTGCTGGGTCACAAATGTAGCTCAAGTTTATAAGAAACTGCCACAGGGTATCCAGGACAGATGAAGCCCTCAGGACCAATAATGAGAGTAGCGGTACCTGGAGAGGAAGGAGAGGGGAGGGTAGAAAGGGGGAACTGACCACAAGGATCTACAGATAATCCCCTCCCTGGGGGCCGGACAAAAGAAATGTGGGTGGAGGGAGACATCAGACAGTGTAAAACGTGACAAAATAATACTAGTTTATAAATTATCAAGGGTTCATGGAGGAGATGGGAGCAGCGAGGGAAGGGGAAAATGAGGTGCTGGTGCCAGGGGCTTAAGGATAAAGAAAATGTTTTGAGAATGATGATGGCAACAAATGTACAAATATGCTTGACACAATGGATGCATCTATGGATTGTGATAAGAGTTGCATGAGCCCCCAATAAAATGATTTTTAAAAGAAAAAATACCTTCCAAATAGTTTTCTATAGTGATTTGATTATTTTAATTTCCATAGGCAATGTATGAGGATTTTAATCACTCTGGATCCTCAGACCCTTGGTGTTGGCAGTATGTTATAAAGATCAGATTTTATTAAGGTATATCATTCACATAAATACACCCCCTTTGGGTACATAGGCTGCGATTTTCTTCTAAAATCGCATATCCACCATAATCAAGTTAACCATGATTCCATCACCACAGAACGTTTCCTTGTATCCCTTTACAGGTAATACTCCTTCCTGGGCCTTAGGCAGCTGCTGATAGGTAGTCTTTCACGATTGTGTGAAATTTTCATATGAATGAAATCCTGTAGTAGGTATCCTTTCATGTCTGGCTTCTTCATATTTTGAGATTAAACTGTATTGCCATTTATAGTAGTAGTTGATTCTTTTAAATTACAGATTATTCCATTATCTTAATATATTATTCGTTTTTTATGGTGGCTCTATGCATACATTATTTTTGTGTGTGGTAAATGTAAACAAAACAGTTATCATTTCTCTAGCCTTCATATGTCCAGTTCAAGGAAATTAACAATATGCATCATGTTGTTCCACCATCATTAATTGTTCCCCAACTTTTCCATCACACTTAACAGAAGCTCGGTGTCTCGTCAACATTGTGGGTGTAAACGGTATCTCATTGCGATTCTAATCTGCACTTTTCTATTGATTAATGATGCAGAGCATCCGTTCATGTGCTTCATCAGATGACTTGCTTCAAGCAAGTGCCCTAATGGACAATAGTATTTACACTGTGAACAACGGCATGGGTTTAACTAAAGAACTTTTGATTCTTCAAAAAAGACCCAAAACTTCAGAATGTGTAGAGATCGTGGCAGGGACAATGGCAGACAGGCAGGTGGGGTGGGAGAAGCCTGGGAATCTGCAAGTAGCTGGAGCTGGAGCTGCCTGAGGACCCAAAGAAGCAGCGGAAAAACCTAGGGAAAGGAAGGCTGTTTCTTGGGGTTGGGGGTGTTCCAGTCTCGCACTGAGAAACAATCAGCTGAAGAAGCAGCTGAGGACTTTCTTACAAAGCCTTCAGAGGTCTCCAAGTTTGGATTGGCACCAGGTCATTGGACAACAAAGAAAGCATCAGCTTTACACTTGGATGAAGTGAGCCCAAAGAAGCAGCTCCCACTCTTGTCCCCAAACCCTTTCAGTAGCCACAGCTTTCAATGAAGATGAAGATAGTGCACCGGCGGAAATGCCCCCAGCAGCCAAGGCGAGGATGAAGAGACACCAGCAGCACCAATCTCCTCCAACAGAGGAAAGCATGGTTTTCCTGATAGCCAGAAGCTGTGGGAGCGAATTTTAAACTCTCCTCTTGGGAATGCTCCTGACCAACACAATGAAGTGGTGCGTTTTATGATCCGTGTGTGGGGTGGGTGTAAAGTGAAAAGAACCAGTTCCCTTCTTTAAAAGAAAGGCAGAGACTCTCTGTGGAGCCACTTTTTTGTTTTGCTGATGACTTTAAATTAAAGAGTGAGTGGTACACTGATAACTTAGTTTGAAGTGAAAAAAAAAATAAGTCTGACCCCTTTTGCTAGTCCGATTTAGTGTTGTTTACGGGTGGCTTCTGCTTAAGAGGAAATTTTATTATCTTGCATTATCAGGCTGGATATATCATTGCAACTTCTGAAGTCCCCGAGAGTCACATCTTCCCCGAAGCTACTTCGGCCTAACAAACAGAATTAAGTGTCCTTATTAGGGTCTATAAGGGAGTCTCGGTGCTGCTATGGTTAGCTATCTTGCTGTTGACTACATGATTAATGGTTCAAACCCAGTGGCCACGCCTCAGGAGAAGGACGAGGCTGTCTGCTCCTGTAGAAGTTTGCCGTCTTGGCAAACTCCATATAAAGTTGTTATGAGTCAGAAGCAAATCCGTTGGAGTGGTTTAGAGCTTAAATGTTTGCTTCTACAGGTCTGTTAATTTTCACACCGATTGTAGGTATTTTGGGGGAATGTACATGATTATGGCAGGATGTGAAAGCAGGACAAGATTCCACGAATCTCGCTGAATCGTATGGACTTTGTTTTATAGCTGTCGTGATTCTTAAAGTTATTACATTTACTTCATATTTGTCTTTCTCCTGGATTTATCTAACACAAAGGTCCACTTATCTATCATTCTCTCTTCAATGGCGCCTCCCACCATATGGAAAAAGAAGACATTTATTAAATTAGCCCCACCTGTAGCTAATGGGAGCAGTTGGACGGAATGTTGAATCCATCATCTTCATCTACAATGTGGGCATGGAAATTCAGATCCATTAGCGTTTCCTATATCAAAAGATAGCCTCGTGCCCAATGCTACTTTCCAATTTCAACGTTATCTTTAAGTGAGTCTTGCGTGTTAAGCTGTGGCACCCCCCTAGATGGTTAGCCCAACCTCAGGTACCATGCTCCAATCGAACTTATATCCTGCAGTAGGGATTTAATTGTTTTAAAGTAAAATTGTTTGCCAGTTGGAACATATTGTAGAAGGAATGCCTAAATATTAATACTTTCCCATAACACCCTGCTGATTCTCCTAGGTCCTTCATGAGTTTACCTCAAAGTGTAACCACATTACTCAACTGCTTACAGGAAAAGACACTGAATTAACTAGCTTGTCCATCATTTGTACTGATCTCTAGAGCCCAGTAAGATTAGGGCAATTGTCCCAGAAACAATATGATCGGTGTTCCTCTTGGATATATTTTTTTGTGTGTGGCATCAAAGGAGAGTACAGTAGAAGATGCAAATCCAAATGATAACCCCTACGCTTGGGCCTTCTCCTGTTTGCATGGCTGGAGGATAAGAAGGTGCGTGGTCGGTAGTTCAAAACCAGCAGCAGCACCTCAGGAGAAACGCTGGGCTTTCCACTCCTATAAACAGTTACAGTCTCAGAAACCCACAGGGGGCGCTGTGAGTCAGCATGGACACCACGGCAGTGAGTGTGTTTTATACATTAGATATCTTGGGAGTTCCTCTAAATAGCTACCTTTATAATCACCACTTAATGCATATATTAGACTAATTGGTTTCAAGATCTTGGTTTCAAATAGAGAAGTGACCTATGGCAGGCCATACTCCAATAGCTGGTGACCCTGGATTGGAATGGATACTCTTGTGGGCAGTTTTCCCTAATTACAGTGTTCCCCAACCTGCTCCCCTGAGTCAGATTGCAGATGGTGGTGCACACAGAAGGATTGCCCAGCAAGGTCTGAGGATCTTTTGCTACGGTGGTGTTAGACAGCAGTGATCAGTTTGGGCTCTTGCCATGCTTGCAGAAGGAAAACAGCACATCAGGAAAGTTTGCCAAAGAACTACTTGGCTACATGCCATCCCTCCTATGCCTGGCTCTTCTTTTCTCATGTCTCCAGTGGGTTTGTTTCACTTTAGAAACTGACTTCATACTGATCCTTCCTTTCTAATTCCTCATAGGATTCATCAAGTATATGAAATGCTTATCTGATACCTGCATCCAGAACGAAACACCACTGATGATGCAAAGAGTATTGTATGTCAAGGAATCAGAATCCTTAGCAGAACACTGACCCCGGGCCCCTCCCTATTTGACTCTCGTGTCACATGTTACATGTGTGCCTACTTTGACTTTGAGCCCTATTCTGCAAACCCTTTGCCAACAGCTAGATAAATGAAGAAGTCCTACTTGTTTCCTTGGCTGCTTGGTGTTGACCTTTTGTTTCTTGACTTTGTCCTGAATATGTCTCTCCCATTTGGTCTTGCCTGGTTCCAAATCAAGTTCGACTTACCCTGAAGATGAGGCCTACTAGCTCAGCAAAGTGAAGAAATTAATATTAATTAACCATCAGGAGAGCAGAGTTCTTAACAGAAAGAGGCTATTCAATTGTAGGTGATCAACAAAATGATGCACAAATGATTGAACTTTCAGTAGACCGTGTCTTAGTAATCTAATGTTGGTATAACAGAAATATCACAATTGGATGGTTTTACACATATATAACAGAAATGTCACAATTGGATGGTTTTGTCACAGTTTAGGAGTCAAGAAGTTCAAATTCAGGCCATCTAGGGAAGGCTTCTTGGTTTGGAGCTTGAGGAAGGTCTTTGTCTCCTTTAAATATAGTGTTGTTCTTTAAAGATCTACATGTATCTCGGCATCAATCTTGCCTTAGGTCTAGGAGGTTCTCAGACCAGTGGATTTTCTGGGTCCAATGGAGGCTCTGCATCCAATGAATTTGCTCCAGCTCTTCATTTTTGGTGTTATCTGGTCTCTTTTCTCAGCTCACGTATTTTTTCCTTTTAACTCTTGTAAGATATAAAGGTGATGTCGGTCATACCTCAGGAAAACTCCCATTACATTGAACCAGGTCTGTGGATTGAATAAAGGAACCCTGGTGGCATAGTGGTTAGTCATTTGGCTACTAACTGTAAGGTCTGTAGTTCAAAACCACTAGCTGCTCCATGGAAGAAAATTGGTTTTATAAAAAATCATTTTATTTGGGGCTAATACAACTCTTATCACAATCCATATAAACATCAATTGTGTAAAGCACATTTGTACATTTGTTGCCCTCATCATTCTCAAAACATTTGTTCTCCACTTAAGCCCCTGGCATCAGCTCCTCATTTTTTCCCCTGTCCCTCTCTGCTTCCCTGTCCCTCACAAACCCTTGATAATTTAAAATGTATTATTATTTAGTCATGTCTTACACTGTCCAACGTCTCCCTTCACCCACTTTTCTGTTGAAAAGACAGGGTTTTTTACTCCCATAATGAACTACAGTCTTGGAAACCCACAGGGGCATGTCTACCTTGTCCTGTAGGGTCGCTGAGTCAGCACCCACCAGATGGATATGAGTTTCTTTTGTTTATTCTTCACAATCCTGCCTCTTTAAAATAACAAGCGTAACTGAGTCCACATGAGCATAACCCAACCCTGCTTGATTAACACAGAGTGGTCAAGATTTGCAACATATCACAAATACAGAATACGTATATTACATCATGGGGTGATTATATCATCATGTAACTGCCAAATCATATCCTTGTGTAATTGCCAAACCACAGAATTGTTAGGTTTCCCACAGGTGGGCGATTACTCAGACCTTGACTTCACAGGAGAAAGAATTCACTCCAAAGCCTGGATTGCGATCCACGTGAGTTTTATGAAAGATAGCAGTTTCAGGTTTACACAGGCACCCTCAGTGCCCCTCACCCCTGCACAGTTTGTCAAGGAACTGCTTGAGAGAGATGAAAAAGAGACCCCCAGTGGGATCCAGAGACTGCCTCTTAGGTTGCGCTGTCGGGAGGCATGGTCGACAATCCTGGTCAACCCCATTGAGTGGATTGAATTCACCTGGCCCAGATGGACAAATCCAGTTCTAACACCCACCTAGGTGTACCACCCCTTCCTGGCTGGAAACTTGAACCTCTGAGCATGCGCAATGAGCACCCAGTCCCTGTGTTAAACACCTAACAGAATCTTGGCCTTGTCAAGTTGAGTCGTATTTTTGAGGGACATAATTCAATCCATTATTTTTAGGTTAATATGAACCATTCTTAGTCAACCAAGAGAAGAGATGAAGAAGTAGGTGTTTGAGGAAAATATATACAAAGGAAAAATATTATGAACACACCCTAAGCAATCGCTTATCCAAACTGTTACCAAGAAATGTTTGTCAAGAACTAGATGAACAAGTGTGAAGACCTCATTAATTTTTTTTAAGTCGGTACCATTGGTCATGTGGAACCCCAGGTATGAAAACTCCACACTTTTCTGGAACAGCAGGGCCCTTTTCTAGAACACTCGGTGGTGCCCAACTGGAGCCGAGTTTCTTCCAACAGAAGAGGGGATGGTGTTTCCTGGACAAATGAAATCACTATGTATCGAGAAAGGTCACAGC
The DNA here is from genome assembly GCF_050624435.1 of Tenrec ecaudatus. Lineage (NCBI taxonomy): Eukaryota > Metazoa > Chordata > Mammalia > Afrosoricida > Tenrecidae > Tenrec > Tenrec ecaudatus. Next base: position 46,494,606 of record NC_134547.1, read on the forward strand.
CACCGGAAACACTCTAAAGCAGTTCCACTGCAAACCACGGGTCGCCAGGAGCCAGACTCACCCGCATTCTTATTTCCTTAGCTCTCATTCTCATTCTTAATTTCTTCCTCACACATCACCTGTTACTCATTATTAGCAATAACTGGCAAGTATATAAGCTATTCCATTTACTTCTTTACATACCAGCACCCCTATTAACACTCTTCCTTCTATGGATATCTCTCAAAAGTAGATTCCCTAGTTGACCTCGCTGGATCTACTTCTCCTGCAAGACTAGTCAAGTTGAAACAACCCCTCCAGGAAGGTTTTCCTGATGGCTATACCCACCATTCCTTTTCTTGGTTGCCTCAGTATACTTCCACGTCTACATATTACTAATAGTTACCTTTTGGTAATTGGCATTCTTTGCTGTCTATTTTGACCTGGGGTAGGTTCTGTGGAGTCACATGTATTGGCTTAGTTTCCTTTCTCTCTTTGAGGCATCGGTCCTGGTCTGGCACAGAGTAGTGAGTAAGTCACCCTTGTTTGATGCATAAATAGCAGGTAACTGTGTCCTCAGATTTCTGTTCCGTAGCTCCAGCAATGTATCTCCAGTGTCTGCTCACCTACTCTTGTCAACTTTGGCTTGTAGATGCTTCTTCTTGGAATTATCCTGCTCCCCGTCCGTGCCTTGCTGGTCGGATTGATTTTATTACTGGCCTGGCCATTTGCTGCAATTTCAACAGCATGCTGTCCTGAAAAGCTGACTCATCCGATAACAGGTTGGAGGAGGTAAGAACAAATTATGTTCAACTATTTGGTATATCAATGTCAAGAAGTGTTTACCACAGTTTAGGCAGTGCTGATAGCCATATCGCTCATTTACTTATTTGTAATAGTTTACTATTGCTCAGAAGAACCATGGTCTTAATTTATCACATATAGAAAACACTGCCCAAATGCATTATGATAATCTTTTGTTGAAGTCATGATTTTCTGATGTGAGAACGTCTTGCTCTCTGAGTTATTGCCAAAAGGTGGGACATCCCTGGTTCTGAAAACGACCCTGGTAGGATACCTGGACCCATCGAAGCTGCACAGCCCGGGCTTTCTTTCCTCCTTCTCAGTCTGTTTTCATTGCTTTTGTTCTACAAGGACCACTGGGGGTGACGTGCTCTGTGTGCTGAACAGCTAACCCGAGGTTTAGCAATTTGAACTCACCAGCCATTTCCCAGGAGAACCATGAGGCTGTCTTCCTCTGTGAAGATGTACAGCCTCAGAAACCCCAGGGAGCATTTCTACATTCTGTACTACAGGAGTCGCTATGAGTTAGAGCCGACTCCTAGCAAATTGGATTGAGTTTGTCCTTCAATAACCAAATGCTTTCTAACAAGTGTTCAGTGGTATAATTATATGCAGCTATTGTGATATATTTTATTGTTTTAAGTAATTGCTATTATTAATACTTTATTAATAATTACAGTCCAGGCTTTTTGCAACAGCCTCGAGCTAGGATGGAACAGTGTGTGAAGCATTCTCTAATTAGCATAGTGATCATAGGAGCAGGTGGATATTGGTACACGTTAATTCCTCACAGGCATCTGTAGGCCCAGACAGTGGAGCCTCTTGCTGTGGATTCCATGGGGATCCTAAGTGGATTGTGGAGGCTGCTGAATTCTCTGAAGGTGTTGTTTTCTTCAGTGTGCAAAGATCTGCTCCATTCACCCGAACCTCAAGTGGGTACACATCCTTCAAATTTTTCATTCTTGAGATTTTGTAAGAGATAAGTAATTTGATGTTCAGCAAACAAACCCAGACCTAAAGCAAACCAAAAACCGCGGTGAAATGGAACGGAACCAAATGCAACCACAGAACTGATAGCGCCTCGGTCTTTGCAAACCGTGCGCTCCTGTGTCTGTAACCCTAGCTTCCCCCAGCCATTGCCATCAAGGTGATTTTGACTTGTGTGAGCTCTACAGGGCAGAGGACACACCTGCTCCGTAGGTTTCCAAGGCGAGCTGCAAGTCATTAATGGCGTAGATAGCTTTATTGTTCTCCTGAGGAACAGCTGGTGGAGTTGAACTCTTGACCTTGAGGTGAAGCCCAAAACTTCACACACAGTGCCAGCAGGACCCTAATGCAAGGTCGGTCTATCTATCTATCTATCTATCTATCTATCTATCTATCTATCTATCTATCTCTGTCTGTCTATCTATCTATCTATCTATCTATCTATCTATCTATCTATCTATCTATCTATTTTTGGTCCCTTGTTAGTGGGTGGTTACTGACAACCTAGGTTGATGGATGAGTGGTTTTTGCTTAGATGATTTTGAACTTCTAATAAGAATGCTGGAAAAAAGGAGAAAATGCATAGTGGTAATGGTTGCACACAATGCATATAATTCACGGCACTCAACTGTCCATGCCCCAAATACAGATACTGGATATGTGGTCAAGAGAAATCAGTGTCTGGGGGACTGTGGGGTACCAGCCCCCACAAGCGAATGGGTCCAAGGAGTGGTTGTGTAATGGGGTAACATTAAAAGAGACATCAGACAATATAAGGCATGCAATTGCTCACCTCCTGGATGACCATGATCTCAGCAGCCAGGTCCATGCAGAGAGAGGGCAGGATGGGCAGGTATATTTCCAATCACGACATATATATACTTTCAGGGACATGCAAACCTCCTGATTGCATCATAACTGGAAGGGGTTATATAATCAGTATACATCAATCAGAGTGTGACAAGCAAGGGGTGTACACACAATCAGAAGGGGCGGCACTAAGAGCACACATGTGACATGAACCCTAAATTCAAGATGGCAGCCTAACCTTGGTCCTCCTTGAGTAGGCTCAACCTTGTCTCTGGGCTCTCCTTCAGGGAGAAACTCCACTATCCTTACCAGAATGAAGTGGGCCCTACTTAGGGTGAGACAGACTATATGGTCTGATTGCTCTAGATGGCTGATAAACCTCAAGGAGGTAACCTCTAAGCAGCTTGTGTTGACCTCCAAATGGACAGTCATTTATCATGTGTTGCATTCATATATTGGAGGAGGGGAAACCTGGGAAAAACCCCTTCTGCATCCCATGAAGTACATCATGCATGGTAAAGTAGAGGAGCAGCAAAACAGAAGAAAACCTTCAACAAGATGGATTGACCCAGTGGTTGCATCAGTGAGCTGAGACATAAGAACAATTGTGAGGATGGTACGGGCCTGGGCAGTGCTTCATTCTGTTGTATGTAGGGCCGCTATGAGTCGGAACCAAGTCAATGGCACCTAACAGCAACAATAAATTGTACAAGAAGCCCTAGGAGGGTAGAGGGTTATATGTTAGACTATTAACCACAAGGTCAGCAGTTCAAATCCACCAGCTGTTCCAAAGGAGAAAGATGAGGCTGGCTGCTCTCATAAAGATTTGCAGCCTTATCTAAACTTGTATTTCTTCCTTTTCTCAACAGTCTTATAAATTTTATACCATTGGCTAAACTAATGACGCTACAGTGTTTATGCTTTGGGTTGCTAATGGCAAGGTCAGCAGCTTGAAACCACCAGTCAGCTCGGCAGGGGAAGGATGAGGCTTTCTACCCCCGTGAAGAGTTGCAGGCTTAGCGACTCACCAGGGAAATTCTGCTCCATCCTACAGGCTTACCATGAGTTACCATTGACTTAATAGGGATCTTGGAAATGTTCTCTAACATAAAATGAAAACTATGTCTTTAAGGTGAACCAGAGACATAGGTAAACCTTAGATCAGTGGTTCTCAACCTTCCTAATGCCGCGATCCTTTCACACAGTTCCTCATGTTGTAGTGACCCCCAACCATAAAATTATTTTCATTGCTATTTCATAACTGTAATTTTGCTACTGTTATGAATTGTAATGTAAATATCTGGTACGCAAGATGCATTTTCATTGTTATAAATTGAACATAATTAAAGCATAGTGATTAATCACAAAACAATATGTAATTATATATTGTGAAGTATTTATGTGTTTTCTGATGGTCTTAGGCGACCCCTGTGAAAGGGTCATTTGACTCCCAAAGGGGTCACGACCCACGGTTTGAGAACCACTGCTTTAGATGAATGGATGGATTTGGGCCTTGCTCTTAATTCCTAGCCCCAAACTAAGAAAATTTCATTCTTATGACATGGTTTTGCTTAATGCTCACCCTCATGAAGATTTGAGTGCTACAGCAAAGTGTGGGGAAGGATACAGATGGTGCCCGGCTATCAGAAGGAATCGTGTCTGGGGTTTTGAAGGCTTGTTGTCAAACAAGCAGCCATCTAAGTGATGGCTTCATTTAAGTCCACATGGAAGAAGCACAACAGCCGTGTGATCCAAGGACTAAATAATATAATCCACATCTACAGACACGAATGGTATCAGAACTTAAATTGTGAACGCCTGGTTTGCGGAAGGCGATGGATGACCGCGGAAGCTCAAAATCCATCTGCAGGCACCACACATGGATTTAACCTCTGGTGAATCCCCTCTGATCACACCTGAGGGATGTGGATAGTCCTGTTATCAGACAGAGACCATTGTAAAGTTGGCTATGGCAGATGTAGTTACGTTAAAATGTACATCTTATCATTTGATCTCCCTTTTGACCCATTTTAAAGCTGTTTCAGTTTTTTTTTTTAAGTGAAGGGGAAATACACGTGGAATAAGGCCCTGTTGAATCCCTCTGACCATGAACCATGACAGTGAATAGTCTTGCTATCATGCAGAATGCATAAGGAAAGTAGATTGTTGCAGATGCAGTTAGGTTAAAATGTAGCACCCTATCCTTTGATCTCCCCTATGATCCATTTAAATTTGTTCTGTTCTAGTTTCATCTGTTTTACTTTGTTGTTGTTGCTCGTGGCTTTTGGGGTTTTAAAATATTTTTCTGTATGTGAAATCCAGGATAGGTAAACCTGGGGGGTAGGAGAGGTTGAGGGGAAATGGGGAAGTAATAACAATGGGTACAAGAATGAAGGAAATGCTCTAAAACTGATTGTACTGGTGATTTGATTGTACAGATCTTCTTGATGTGATTGGACTATTAAATTATAGGATATGCACGTGAAATGCCAATAAAATTGTTGGAAAATATATTTAGAGCCTCCGAAACCACACAGAGCAGTTCCGTTCTTTCCTGGAGGCTCTCTGAGCTGGCATTCAGTTGATGGCAATGGGGACTCACTAAAGCATTTCAAGAATGTTTTGAGAGCTAGATAGTTGCTGTTTGCTGGGCTCCAACCCCCGGTGATCAATCCCATGTATACCGCAACCTTGAACGAATCCTGTTTTTAAAAGCTCTCCTTAGATGCCTTGTGGGTGAGGTAATGCTTCTTGCTTGTTTTCATAGAAAGCTGTCTGCTTAGTCACATGAAGACATCCTTCCTATGTTTGCCTTTGTCAGACTGACTGCATTCTTGCTTCCCTGCACCCCTGGATTTATTGAAGACAGAGACTTGACCTTGTCTTGTGTGCCCTGCCCAGTTCTTGGCACAGTTTGATGAATGAACTTTCAAGGGCAGATTTCTTTTTTAAGTCAACCACTACGTTTCTGGATGGGTTACGTACACCTCTGTTGCAGGGGGGGGGGGGGAGGTGGATTTCTTCGTTCAGATGTTTGATGGTGTAGAAGAAGTCTGCTTCTGAGTAATGAGGTTTCCTTCTAAAAGTTCGTCCTCAAGTGGCTCCGAGGCAGCGGTTCTCAACTTTCCTCATGCCACGGCCCTTTCATACACTTCCTCATGTGGTGGGAACCCCCCCAACCATAATATTATTTTTGTTGCTATTTCATCACTGTCATTTTGCTACTGTGATGAATCGGGTGACCCCTGTGAAAGGGTCCTTTGACCCCCAAAGGGGTCGTGATCCCCAGGTTGAGAACCGCAGCTCTGAGGACAGTGTTAACCTGAGAGCTCTGTGAATGCGTTGGGAGTGAGTCACATCTCTATTACACAGATCTCTGAGGAGGCTTCAAACCGTTCCTGGCTTCAATCCCATTACCTTTGCATTCCATTGTCCCACACACTTTTGGAAGCTCCTCCTAGAGTCTCACAATCATTACTCTGCAGGGCAGTACTCTTGAATGTCTCAGCGAGCAAAGTGTTGGAAATACATCCGTAGTACTTTGTAGCAACAGAGTAGTCAAGCCACGTACTGGCTGTGTGTCTCTGGGAAAATTATGTTTTCCTCGCAGTGCCTCCATGTCCTCATCTGCAAAGTAGAACTGTGCTCATTAACTGGCTGTGTTGCAAGAGTGGACTGAGGACAAGGCAAATTAATACCTGAAAGCAAGGGCTTCGTGCGAATGTTGCTGATTATTCTCAGCATATATTTTAAACTAAAGTGTTGACAGGTTCTGATTTTCTTATTATGTTTTAGAGTAAATTCCTGTTGTTAGCTTCAATTAGCAAAGCTAATTATGTCCTTCTGGAAATATTTATTTTCAAAGGAAAGTCACTCAATCTGCTTTGAAGTTTCTGGGTCACGTCATGTTCCTCTCCATGGGATTTACCATCACGGTGAAAGGAAAGGTTGCAAGTCCCCTGGAAGCTCCCATTTTTGTGGTTGCCCCTCATTCAACATTCTTCGACGGGATCGCCTGTGTCATAGCTGGGATGCCTTCGATAGTCTCCCGAAATGAGAATGCACAAGTGCCTCTGATTGGCAGTAAGTACTAATAAGGTAACAAAGTATTCCCATGTTCACACTTTACCTGCAAAATGATGTCCAGTTTATTGACCCACTTGTTAAGAAATGTAGAAATACTAAAACATCTTGTGTGCCCTTCCTCTTTTTCATGAGAATATGATGCTGAAGGAATGAATTTATGGAAAGAAAAAAAAAGTTGTGATTTCTCCACTTTTCCCTTATAATTCTTTTTAAAAATTAGTTTTATTACTGTTCCTTCATGTCTTTCTTTTCTTATTTGTGAACAGAAAGATCAATTTCAAATGCCATGTATACTTGATTTTTTTTTTATTTAGAAAGATTTAAACTAAAAAATATGTGGGAAGAAACTTCTATTAGAACTTAACTTCTGAGCATCGAGTCTCCTGAAAGCTATGGGTTATAGTGGGGGCCCTGTGTTAGGCCAGGCCGATTAAAGTAACAAATCCAGAGACACTCCTATGTAGCTAAGAAAGAGTTTTATATCAAGAAGTAATCATCCATCAATAAAACATCCCAGCCCAGTCCAGATCAAGTCCATAAGTCCTTCTTCAGACTCATGCAGCCACATGCAGTGATACCAAATGCAGGAAGACCACAGGTCTGTGGGTGAAAAGTCTTGTGGATCCAATGGTGGAGGATGCATCACAGGCCCTGGCAAGTCTCTGCATGGCTCATCCAAAGGAAGGTGAAAATAACCATTTATCTGAGTGGTACTTCCAAATGAGGTCATCAGGCTGCAACCTTATTGACAGGCTAAACTCCACCATATCTTCTTACAGGTGCAATGTTGGCACGCGCACACACACACACACACACACACACATACACACAACCCTATCCATCACAGTCCACCCCTTGCCAACTTGGCACTTGTACACAAGTATTTGGCCCTATATGCTTTTTAAAACAAGGACAATAGTAAAATCATATTTGTGCCTAATAGGATAAAACTAAAATGCATACAACTGAAAATGTGCCAGCATCATTTAAACATAATATTCTATAAGTCTATGTCTAAGAAGCAAAGTGAAAGCCTACACCCTAATCTGATCAACATATTACCCCACCCATGAAAGTCCTTAAGCCAGCCGCTTCATGCCTTTATCCCCCCATTTTGAGTATCTAATTTCTATACTGACCATTTACATAAACCCACTGCTCTGAGGAGACAAGCATGATCTTTGATGTAAAGAATCTTCATTCTGGTTGTAACTTTGTGTGCCTGCATTCATAAGAAAATTCAAATCAGGACAGGCCATCCATAAAGTTAGCAGCAATATGCACCAATTCACAGACTCAAAAATCTTTTCTTCATCTGGTTGGGTTCTGGACCACTCAATGTGGGCTATCTCACTTAGCCTTGCCTTTTGACCATGGGCCCAATCACAAATTCTCAACAATCTTATCCCCCTTGGGCTAGGTCATGCCATAGGCCCAGGTTCTCCACCACTCTTTAAGCTTCACACCAGCCAACCTGCTCTCCTCTTCACTTCTAGTTCCTGTGAACCAGGTCCATGGGTGTCAGTGGCCAGACTCAAGCCATCTCTCCACTAGTGCTTTTCTCCCACTTCCATTCAACCATTGGATCCAGGTGGTCACCTAAAGAGCATTTTAGGCTGCCTGCAGGCTCCCTTGAGCATTCAGTCCTGGAGAGGAGAGTTTCTTCATGGCTTCAAATTTTTCCAACTTCAGGTGCAAACCACTAGTTCAAAATTCAAAATAGCAAAACATTCCCCCTTTTTCCCCTTCAGTCTACCAACAGCACATTCAGCAAGTCTTTTTGAATGCAAATGTCCTGAGCTCCCAAGGGCTGATCTTTTCAGAGCCGCCTTTGCAAGGACGGCCTATACCCATTTAAAGATCCAATTCATGTTTGTAAGTAGTGGACTTACAAATGCTCTATATTCATATGGCCTAATAATCATTTCTAACACTTTAAGAAGAAATCATTATCATCCTAGTACAGCCAGATCCTAAACACATTCTTAAAACAGTCAAACTCAATCCCACTTCTCAGCTAAACTATCCCATTCAGGTACAATATGGCCTTTAGCCTTTGGTTGCATCAAGCCAGTGCCAGGCCTTCTGTCAGCCATTTTGACTAAGTAACATGGTCTCAGAGAAGAAGTTCAAGGGCGATTTCACCCCCTGAGCTTAAAATTAACACGTGTCACATTCATTTTCACCATTTCAGACAGGACTAACCGAAGGAAAGAATGTAAATCTTAACTTCCCATATTCTTTCCAGAACACAATGGAGTCAACTGCGTGGGCCTGTCCGACCTCTGGCTAATGAAAGAAGAAAAACTACCATAAGTAGGAGGTCAGACCAGCGTCCACTCTGCACCTTCATGATTTGTTACTCTAGTACCTCACTCTCAAGGTACCATAATGTGTTAGGCTGGCTTGACTAGAGAAACAAATTTAGTGACACTCATACATAGGTAAGAGAGAGCTTTATGTCAAGAAGTAATTCTAGATCAAGCAAACATCCCAGCCCAGTCCAGATCAAGTCCCTATTTCTGATACTTGTCCAAAGGGTGCAAAGTCCTATGGATCCAATGGCGGTGAACGCATCACAGGGCTCTGGTTAGTCTCAGGAAGGTGAAGCCAGAGAGTGAAGAAGGTGCCCACCTCCAGGAAGCAATTTGTCTCAGTGGCACCTCCAAATGAGGTCATCTAACTGCGACCCGATTGACAGATAAACGCCACTTGTATCTTCTTACAGGTGGCATGCTGGCACAAGAAAAACTAGCTATCACAAGCCCTAAATCCATTTATATGTCGCAGTACAAAGGGAGCTGCCATTGATTCTTTCCAACCATTTTACCAGGAATATAAATAACAAGGCAGTCGCCAACTAGAACGTAGATGGCAGCTACTCTCCTGGCAAGTTATGGGCATGCCCTTAATGGATATTGGGGTACCGCGGTTTTATGATCCTGATTGCTTTAGTTGGAGCGCTCTTAACCAATCCTGTAAATTCTCCGGTCTAGCATAATGTGTATGACTCCATTCCTGAAACTGTGATGTCCTGAGACTGCCAATTATGCTTTTGTGAATTCCCTTTGCCCTCCCAGATTCCATTTAAATGGATGTGTTTCTGTAAATCTTTGGGCACCATGATGTGAATGGTCTCCCTCATCCAGATAATGTGTCTTTGTTTGGTCTATGTCCTGTTTAAGACTTCATAAATGTTCTCCTTAAATTATATTTGCAATCCGGGGTCTCCACTCCACCCCCAAAAAACAACAAAAAAACACAAATGCATAGTTGGCAGGATGAGGGTCAGATTCCCTGGTTGGATTTCCAGAGGGTTGAAGAATTGGCATCAGAGAAAAGAATGTTTTACACCACATTTCCATGAACCCTGAGAGACTCCACAAGGTGAATACTCTTGGATTTAGGGACACGTTTTTGTTTTTTTTAATTTCTTCCCCAGAAACTCTGTTCAATCTTGCTGTGTGTTTTTTCATCTGTGGATTACTAAACCTTTGTTCCTTTTTCTCTCTCTCTCTCGCCTCTGACTACCTTCTTTACAGTTTGTTCTTGCTTTCCAATATATATGCCTAGGATTGGGGTGACATTAAGAATTGTTGGAAACAGTGGTTCTCAACCTGTGGGTTGCAACCTGTTTGGGGGAGTCAAACAACCATTTCACAGGGGTCACCTAAGACCATCGGAAAACATCTCCGATGGTCTTAGGAATGGAGACACCGCTCCTCTATCCGTCTCCAGGTGGGTCCCACATCCACGTACCCAGTGCGAAGACTCTTACCCATGCTACACCATACTTCAGGACAAATTTTCACTTATTTGTCCTTAGAAATAAATATTTCACAATATATAATTGCATATTGTTTTTGTGATTAATCACTATGCTTTCATTATGGTCAATTTGTAACAATGAACATACATCCTGCCTATCAGATATTTACATGACGATTCATAACAGTAGCAAAATTACAGTTATGATGTAGTAACGAAGATGACGTTATGGTTGGGTCACCACCACATGAGGAACTGCCTGGAAGGGTTGCGGCGTGGGGGAGGTTGAGAACCGCTGCTCTGGAATATGGTGCTCTGCTGCGGTGTTCAGCAGAGGGAATTCCTATTTTTGAGCAGCTCTGGAGTGTGTTGTTTTGCGTACAGTGGGGATGCTGACGTGTACTGCATCGCTGCCGCTGCCTGGATTTTTATGCAGGCTTAGGGTAAAATCACCCAGAGCAGAGGGGAATAGGTGTCAGTTATCCCACTGTCTTGAGCACACGTCGTCTCTCTTGGTAAGATGGAATGCCTCCTCTCTTCCCATGCAATAGAGACTGGCATTCAATAATCAAGGGTCCTTTTAGAACATAGGGTCCCAAACTTATTTGGCTTACCACCTGTAATAGTCTGGGTTACTTTAAAGAAACAAATCCACAGAAACTCATGTATAAGAGAGAGTTTTATATAAAGGCTAAGTGCGCATCAAGAAAACACCCCAACCCAGTGCTGCTCAAGTCCCACAAGTCCAATATTAACCCATATGCCCAACACCAATCCACAAAGTCCTCCATCTCACAAAACAGACGCAATGACGCCGACTGCAGGAGGAAAGCCGAGTCAGTGAGTGCGTAAGCATCTCAGCGCTGGCAGGGGTCTCCATACGGCTGCTCCAGCACCCAGGGCTGCATCGGGGTAGGTCCATGTGGCTTCTCCTTAGGGATGTCTTGCAGGAAGTGAGCCTTGCAAGCAAAAGCAGGGAACTGCTAAGGCAGCTGCACCCTGGTCCGACCACCAGAAAGCAAGAGACCCCGAAGACTCGAAAGGCGAGGCTCACTGAGCCATTTATCCCTCTGCCATTCAATTAACCCCACATGTGTTTATCAGCCAGGTTGGCACAATAAACTAACTCACCACCCCCTTTTCAGAAAAAAAAATTACTCACCAGCCCCCTGATGGTTAAAACTTTTGTACAATAAATACAAGGGACTATCCCCCTTAGGACTATGGGCTCTTTGGGGATGATTTTGCCCGTAATCAAGGACACAGTGCAGATGATCTGCTCTTACCAGTCCCCTGGATTGTTGCAGCGCCCCCCAGGGGGTGGTATGGCCTGCTTGGGGAAACACTGTTTTAGACCAGCCCTGGCAACCTGTGGAGAACATTTTCAGTAGTAGTTTAAAATGGGTGTAGCTAACCGAAAGAGCTTTGTGGACCTGCCCAAATTAAAAAACATATTAGGCTGAGAAAAAAGGACTGATCTTGTAAGCTTGTAGTCCACCAGACTAAATCAAGACTTCTAGAATTCTAGAAGGTAGCAGGGTTCGTGAATTACAACTGATCCAAAAACCATATTAGTTCCTCATTTTTCTGTGTGTTTTAAGAGTCTATGCATTTTATATCAGTAACCATTTTTGCAATTTCTCCTAAATTGTCTAATGGGTTAGATATTATGGGTTGGACAAAATATTTTTTTCTAATTGAATACCTTTATTAATAAACTTAGCAAAACTTTATAAAAACTGTGACTAGAGAAGCTAATGAAATTTAAGCTATAGTTTACAAAACAGAATGAAATTAAGCTTTCTACTAGGTCTCCAATAGGAATAGCTTTGTTTCTTTATAGGTAAGCAATGCAGTGCCCTTGTTCCTTTACATCTTGAGGGTGTATAGAATGTAGATAAAGACAAACACCTCATAGTACTTATCATTCTTTAGATGGAGACCTTCAGATCTTCATCTTACATGTATTTTCAGACATTTGACTTAATTTTGTTACTATTTCTGTTCTATGTCTGCCTTCCATGGAATTCAGGGTAACCCACACAAGCCATTTGTTGGTTTTTTTTAAGGTTGGGCTGGAAAAACAACTCACCAAACCAAACCTAATGCATAAAGGCCACTAGAAATTTGAAGTATGGACTAGAAAAGCCAGTAGGCCAGTTTGCTCTCAGCCTTGTGGTGTGTTAAAGAATTCAATCTGATTAAAGGAACAGACTAAAAAAAAACAAAACAGGAAAATCAGGCTAGTCACTTGAGTCCAGAAATGTCAGTAATCATTTCATCTCTGTGTTAGTCTGTGTTGACTAGAGAAACAAATTCATGGACACTGATATGTGTATAAGAGAGGGTCTTATACAAAGAGTAATTGTACATTAAGAAAGCATCCCAACCCAGTCCATTCAAAGCCCATATGTCTGATACCAGTCTATAAAGTCATCTTCAGACTCACAAAACACATGCAATGATGCCAGGTGTAGGATGGTCACAGGCCAGGGGGTAGAAAGTCTATGCTCGCCTGATTCCTTCCCAATCCCCTCTATGTGGCCTACGCAGTCATGGGAGGCACAGCCCCCGGTCCCTGCCTGGCTACCTAACAGTATGATATCTATATTGTTTGATTAGACCAATGATTCTTACTAGAATTATCAAATGCTCCATGAAAGATACTTAAAATGCTCCTCTGGAAGCTAATATGCTGCGTCTGAAGTGGACTATAGACATACATCGCATAGATACGAATTTAAAAATATATATGCTTTAATTTTTTTCAAAATGATTTATTGGGAGCTAAGACAGATATCCTATCATTCCATAGTTCAGTCACATCAAGCTGTGATGTGCAGTTGCTAACACGATCAGTTTCAAAACATTCTCTTTCTTCTGAATTGCCACCCCCCTCTACCCTCCAAGAACCCTCGTTCTACTTGCGGTCACTATAAGTCCCTCGATCCTGGATTTCAAATACAGGAAAAACAAGTCACAAAAATGCAAGGAGGCTCCCTCAATGACACAATATATCGGAGGTAAATCCCAATGTGGAAAAACAACCAAGCAAGCGAGCACACTGCATTCATGAGATCTACACTGGCAATAAATAATCCTCCAGTGATTTCCCTCTATCCATAATGGAGGGCTGGGAAGAAACTGGTTACCAAGCAGAGTATTGGGAGATGACAATAGGAGATCAAAATGATAAACCTGACTGGAACGATTAAAATCTTATAAATGGGTTCGAGCTCACATTCAATTTAAGCCCCAATATGAGAACAGTTATTTCTTATGAAGTGCCCATGATCAATACTTGTGTTGGGTGGCACAACAGGGCCCACGGGTTGTTCATCTACATGCCAAGCACACCCGCCCCCCCACAGGAAGTTGGAACCTGATAAAGGTGAAAGGGCATGTGCCAATTCAGGGCACAGAGTCAGGGGACGTGGCACATACAACCTAGGTGGTCACTACACTGGATTGGCCCAGTCTAGGCCAGGTGGGCTTAATTCAGCCAGTGAGGTCAACCAATACCATTGATCACACCTCCCCACGGAAAGCCTCAAAAATGCCGGACCGGAGACCACCCTCTCTTTTCCAGCTGCCCCTGTGCCTTCTGCTCACTTGGGCTTCAGCCAGGCCACCACGTGGGTGTGCAGTGCCCCGAGGCCTGTGTTCAGTGACTGTAATGCCCGAAACTTCGTCTCTCCTTTATAGAAACCCACTGGGATCACAAACCAGGCTTCGGCGTGAATTTCTTTCTTGTGCGAAGCCAAGGAGCGAGGCGTTTCCCACCCAAGGAATCTCACACTTGCCCTAGTGACATGATCCCCAAAGCAATGAGGCCTACAAAGTGCAATGAAGAAATCACATGGTGCCCAGCCATTGAGTCGTAGCCAGGGGTCTTCAAGATTTTTCTCAGAAACATGCAGCCATCTACAGAAGGTAGTGACGAGACTCTGTGGAAAATAACACTTCAGGTTATTTGTGATCAGAGGATTTTTAAATCCAGGATGATCTGAGGACTATATTAGAAGTTGAATTTCAGAGCACCGTTTGCTGAAAGCAAATCCAGGTGTGAGTCTACACATACATTCCGCCTCCATCGGATTCTGACCATTTTAGGGCCGTGAATGAACGGCCTGCTCTCAGGCCTGGTGAATTAGAGAGTGGATTGCTGCCACTCCTCTGGGAGGGGTGGCCTCTCCCTCAGGGACTTGCGTGGGCATGCTCTTCATGAGTCATGCCCCTCCTGCCTCGTTTGAATCTTATAAATCCTTCTGTCTAGCATAATGTATGTGTCTCAATCCTGACCTCATTCCTGCTTCTGTCATTCTGCAAGAAGCCTCTCCCACCACTCATGCTTTTGTGAGTTTCCTTTATCCCACCCATGTTCTACTTAAAGGGGCCCTGGTGGTGCAGTGGTTACACATTGGGCTGCTAACTGCAAGGTCAGCAGTTCAAAACCACCAGCTGCTCCTTGGGGAAAAAATGAGGCTTTCTACACCCACACAGAGTTACAGTCTTAGAAACTCACAGGGGCAGGTAAACCCTGCCCTATTGGGTCACTATGAGTTGGCATGGACTCGGTGGCAGTGAGTTTGTTTTTGTTTGTTCCTTCCTAATCGGGCACGTCTCCATAAAACCTGAGCGTCCTCGTGACCTTGTGCTAATGGTCTCCCTCTTCTGACGATGTGTCTTTGTCTTGTCTGCGTCCTGTTTGAGTATTCATAAATGTTCTTAAATTCTATTTGTGATTTGAGGTGTCTCTTCTCCCCTAAAACAAGCTGCTCAGAAAAGGATCATATTAGAAGGTTTTAAATAGAGTGGGAGAAAAATGCAGAACAAAACTCAAAATCATAATAGGTTTATTGGACATGTTAGGTTTCTGGATTGGGAAACCTCTGTTCTTGGCTTCACCTCGCTCAGAGTTAAGGCAGCAGAAGCCCTTTTTGTAATCCAAGCGAGTTTTATGGGGGAAAGGGAAAGTTTCAGGTATTGGTCATGGAAAGGCACACACTATTTCTAGAAAGTGTGCCAGGCTGCGCTGAAACCGCGCAGAGTTTGCAACTGGGCATGAAACACCACATGGAAAGAATCCCTGAATGGGGAGCGGAAACCCACACACGCAGAAAGGGGGAGTCCCCGGTGGCCAAAGAGGGCATTCAGGACTGTGCTCCCTGCCTTGGTTCCATGCGGCCTACTGGCTGGGGGAGGCGTGGTTGAGGGAGTTGACTGACTTCTTTGACTGAATGAAGCATACCTGTGTGATGTCAGGCTCATAGATAGCTTTAGGCTTAGGTTGCACCTGTGCAGGGGAGCTTAGTTTGCACATGCACAGTTCCGGATTTTCACACAGGTGTCCAATGGCTTGCTTAATTTCTCTGCAATGCCTCTGTTGTGGCCCCACACAGGCACTGGGGGGATAATTCCTATTCAGTCCCTGTTCTGGCTACTTAATTATTGGGATAGAGACTGATGGTATAAACACACAGGGCTGAATGGGCAGCTTGTCCAAAGTGAGCCAACTCACCAGACAGGGTTGGAAATGAAAGTGAGAGTATTGACTGAACACTAGGAGCCTGGTGGCCTAGTGGTTTACGTGTTGGGTTTTGAACTGCAAGGCCAGCAGTTTGAAACCACTAGCTGTTCCACAGGAGAAACATGAGACTTTCTCATCCCGCAAAGAGCTCCAGTCTTGGACACCCATAGGGGAAGTTACCCACTGTCCACGTTAGATTCACTATGAGTTAGAATTGATCCGATGGCATAGAGTTTGTTTTATTTTGACCTAGGGAGTAGACCCAGTCCATACACATCGATTTTCTCGACAGCAAGTTGAGGGTTGCTTTATGGACAGGGCTCAGGGAAAGGGGTCTTCTGGGGGAGTCTGGCCTTCCTCACAGGCAGATTGTCCTCTTTGCTTACAAGAGGAGCCTCTACACTGTAGCTGCAGGCATCCTTTCACATCCTCGTCTGGTGGAGAGGAGTCACTTTGGCTTCGAAAGAGAAACTGCTGGTTTGTTAGCTTTTCCTGCATTACAACAGAATCTCAAGACTGAAACAGGAAACGCTGTGCCCCAGGTCCAGCTGGGGCATCCTCAGGACCCGAGACCTTGGCCCTTCAGGTCTGGAACTCAGCTTACCCCTGCAGCAGAATAATCCACCATTGAAGAGCAAAACATGGCAGCAGTTTCCCAAGGGCAAAGTTGGGCGGGTTAGGCAGGAAGGGGGCGCAGAAAGAGGCAGGAGGGAGGCAGGGGGGGGCAATTGATTGCACATTGAGCAGATTGCAGTCAATGGGTTAGCAAAAGAGGTGTACACCTAGCTGAATGCGAAGCTGATCTGCTTTGGAAACATTCACCTAATTTACAATTGATTTCTGTTTAATTTAATGAGTTTGGGGAGGGGGGAGCTTAATGTTGCTGCATCAATGTTTCTTCATGGTATCATGCTGAGAAAACATCACATCTATTCTGCTTGCTTCCCTGTTGCCTCCAAACCTCCATGAGGGGTCAGTGTGTAACTCTGAAAATTTTCACGTGGAACAACGAGTCCTTCCATAAAACATAATGAAGGTAGTGAAATGTTTTCCCCATTCGTTGCTTTGGGCCCTCCCAGAGGCACCAGTCACCAAGTCACTGCTCCCGGTTGTCCCTCCCCAGGTTACTGCGAACGTCACGTGATGAGAGCGTGACTGTGAACGTTGCCTGGTTCTCTGGAGAAATAACAGCTTCTGCATCTATGCCATTTGGCCAAGAAAGATGCAGAACAAAGCAAAGCACCTGGTTTGGTGTACCATGGCTCTTTCCTAACGAGGCACGTAGAAAAACATCCCAAATAAATTGTGATTTATCGTGCGTGTGCTAGGACAGTACTACTTATTTAGAAAGATTTGCGCCAACATTTTTAATAAAATGAATAGACATTGCGTCCACGATTATCTGTACTTTGAATTCACGTCACCAGTGTTCTGGTTCTTCCTACAAAAAGACAGGATGACCTTGAATTCCATTCCAGTGGCAATTAAGAGAAAATCTTGGAAGGAGAAAGTGGCATCAGTTTCTTTCCATGTTCTTGCAGCTTAAATGTTTTTAGATTTAACTATTTACCTCTCTTTCAGAAATTCAAAACTACCTTCTGAGGAGCTTTGGATTCAAGGCTCATTTCATTTCTTTTTTCTGTTTTTTCTAACATTGAGTTTCTCATAAAAGTTGTTGATGATGCCCTGGTCACCCTAGCAGTGAAAAAAAAGCAAAGAGCTTGATTGTGACTTTGTTGGTGCTGTTGTTGTTTTAAAGGACTGTTGCGGGCTTTGCAGCCAGTGTTGGTCTCCCGTGTGGATCCAGATTCTCGAAAAAACACAATAAATGAAATAATAAAGCGAGCAACATCAGGAGGGGAATGGCCGCAGGTAAAACACGGAGTAAAATGTTCATTCAAATCTTCTGAGAGTCGATTCTTGTGCATTTGGAACTCCTGCTCATTTGGATCCAGAGACAGCAGTGTATTGGACACCCCGGCTGGGTCTCTTTGGTATAATCGGTGCAAAATAGTTGTAATAGGACTAAGAAGTCTTCTTCCCCACGCGGTGCCCCATGGAGATAAATATCTCATTCTTTTCCACTCGCCTAACGCCGAACCGCTTTTTACTTGCATCATATAAAAGAATTCTCTACTTCTAAGTCCAAGTGGCTTTACTGGAAAGGTGCCTAGGATCTTTAATCTTAATCTGAAGTATGTTTCGAGCGTGTTTTTCAATTCAGGACATACCCAAATCACCTGTAGAACAAACTGCAGCTGTCCACCCTCATCCCCCCCCCTATAAGTCCAAGGATGTGGGAAGGGGCAGCAGCGAAAAAGCCTTGTGGGTGACTCACTTCCTTATGCCGCGGTCACTGTGTTCTCCAGCAGAACTAGTGGGATTGCAAGTGTCCACCCATGCTGACATGGACCGGTGAACTCAGAGGAATTTGCATAACCTGAAGATTTTAGACACTAAGCCATGCCAGGAATGCTGTAAACAGCTGGCATGGTTTATGTTTCTCTTTGTATCTAAGGAGTATATCTAGGCATGGCAGATGGGAAGTCACAGGTAGACACCTGCCAGGTCATTTTACCCGGAGAAAGAAACTTCATGTCAGAAGTAGAATGAGCTGCTTTGGTTGGATGCCTTTCCTCGAATTTCCAGGCGTTGGCTAGTCAACCACTTGGGGGGGATATTGTAGAAAGAATTCAAGCATCCGAGATGTGATGCGACCTTCGATGCCCCTTCTAGCTGTAAGAGTTTATGATTCACGTTACATACGTCCATCCTAAATCGCATCACTATAGCATTTCTACCGAACAAATAATGTTTGTTGTTATATCCCATTGCCATGCGAACTCGTAATCATTTAAACTGGAGGTTGGAATCCTACCTCTTCGTCCTTCTTATTTTACCACTTGCCCGTTATTATGGCACGTTAGTGTATTAATGCGTTTCATCTCTAATTAGTATAAAGTACACATCACTGACCGCTGTGAGCGCAAGGATTTTCTCTTTGACCTTTATATATACACGTATTCATTTGCTCACCACTAATTTCTTCAAACCTCATCAAATCCACTTGCTATTTGACTCAGTTAAAGGGGAAGCAACTGTACTAGACATCTTACACGTGGGAAGCATAGGATGTACGTTAGCAGCTAAACACGCCTTCTAAGGGAAGAGATTAAGTTGCATCCCATAGGTCCACTAGTTCATGTTAGCAGAAAGCAAATTGTGAGCATTTCCTCCGCTCTCCTCAAGACCTCTCTGAACTATATCTTACGGGAGTAAGGGTCTTTAAATGGGGAGCAGGCAAACCCAGAGGCCATGATTGCGTTTAGGATGTATAGCAGCCGAATAAAGGATTCAGTGAGGCTAATGTACACTCAGACCAGGGTGTAAGGATTCCATCTTCTTTACACTTTTCATAGACCTTGATAATATCAATAAGAAGCAAGTCTGTTCTCTGGTTATTTTATCAACCAGACACATTACTTCTAAAGTCGAGCTGACTGTAGCAGTTCCACCATCATTAGACTCAAGTGCGACGCTTTTGTGACGTGCTTACTTGTTTTGAAAGAATTAGCGGCTCGATGTAAAGTCATAAGAAAATGAGTCAAGAAGTGATCTCCTAATTAGACTGAAATATTAAATCTGTTCCTTTCTTCCCAAGATACTTGTTTTCCCAGAGGGCACTTGTACAAATCGTTCCTGTTTGATTACTTTTAAACCAGGTGAGAAAAAATTAAATTATCTATTATGGGAGATTTCTCGAATGTTTCCCAGTAATACACAAAAATAACTTCAAGTGGCCCTGAACACCTTTCTCTCTCTCTCTCTCTCTCTCTCTCTCTCTCTCTCTCTCTCTCCTGCTAAAAAGTTTTTAACACTGTGAAACCACTTATTACTTTACTTTCTCATTTGCTATCATAATCTTCCCTGAAGGGCCCTCTCCCCTTGGGTCCCATGTCACCAAGTAGAGAACCCACTTCTTTACCTTTATGGGGTCTCGGGATGCTTTCTGACGGCCACCTCTCATAACATATGGCATTGGAATGCAGCCTCCAGAGCCACTGGCACTTTAAGATGACTTGGTGCTGGCCGCTAGAGTGTTCAGACCCAACAACATGACTCACAGAGAGGGGGTGGTGATGCAGCTTGGCTTCAAGCATTTGGATTCCTCTAACTTCTCTTTGCCTTGCTTTTGTTACTCCTCCCTCCATCTGCTAACCACATGGCCAGCAGTGTGAAACTACCGGCCGCTCTGCAAAAGAAAACTGAGGCTTTCTACTCCTGTAAAGATGTACAGTCTTGGAAACCCACGGGGTAGTTCTGTCCTGACCTATAGGGTCACTGTCGACTTGATAGCAGGGGATTTGCAGTTTTGTGTCAAATCTAGGCATTTGAAAGTTAAATAAAAATAAAATAAAACTAGAGTGGGGACATAAACACCTATTTCAAGTGTCTGAGACACAGCATTTAAAAGTTTGTTTCAAACATCCTGAATTTTTTAAATCCCGGATTTCGGTAAATGGTAGAATTGGCCAAAATGTAGAAAATGGTATCGTTTACTCTTGGATTGGCCCATAGCCTTCCTTGCAGGTGAACTCGCATTAGCAGGAAGAGCATGCTCTGACATGTCATTGTGCTTACAGGAGCCTTCATTCCTGGGGCCCCAGTGCAACCGATCCTCCTCCGATACCCAAACAAGCTGGTAAGCATGGCGTTCCACCGTGGCAGCCTGCCAGGCTTCCCAAACAGCATGATCCCTGGGACCCTGTCCTAGCGTAGTAAGGTGTGAGGAGACCATTGGGAAGACTCCTTCAGCTGGCTCTTTTTGCAAAAGAGGCTCTGTTTGGTAATGCCCTATTAACTGATATTAGGCCAGTTGTCAGGATTCTGTAGCACAGTTCCGGAGGCCCCTCTGTGCCCACTATGTTCCAGAGTCAGGGTCTCATTAGGACGGACAGTAGAGAGCTGGCATACATTTGTGATTCTCAGTCCAGAAAGGTAATTTGGCAATGACAGATGATGACTAGTTTAGTACTTAACTAGCTGGGTTGCTCTTGGCAAGTAGCTTATCTAAACCAACAGGATTGGACAAGAAATGAGCGCTCTGTATAAAGTCCTGAGCTAGCTCACAGAACAGTCTCTGTCCCCTCCAGTTGGGTTCCTTGTTGCCCTCTGGATGTTGGTCATGCCACCATTTTCCTTTTCCCTTGCTTTTTAAGGGAAAAGGAACGCAATGGTTCTCCAACGAACTTTATTCTCTAGAGCAGTGGTTCTCAGCCTTCCTCATGCCGCAACCCTGTCATGAAGTGGTGACCCCCCCCCAACCATAAAATTATTTCCGTTGCTAATTCATCACTGTCATTGTGCTGCTGTTATGAATCGGGCGACATCCAAAGGGGTTGCGACCCACAGGCTGAGAACCGCTGCTCTACCGAAGGGACACAGAGAGTCGTTCCTCATCGGGGCCCACACCTTCAGCAGTTAGAGTCCATCCGAATCACTTCCGAAGGAAGGTGGGCGGTCTGCTGAGAAACTAGCCCCTGACAACACCGCGAAGCCCAGCTCTGCTCCTGGACGCCGGAGAGCACTGTGGTCAGGACTGAGGCCATGGCCACTGGAAAAGTATCATCTGGGAGACGAAACATAAGACTTCCCTACAGTTTAACTTTTTACTCAGTGGCTAGTTTCTCAATCTTGGGCTTTCCTAATAATAAAAAAGGGAATTAAAGAAAACTGCAGGGCATGTTTTTGGTCCAAGGTTTAAAGATTATCTCAGAACAATAGTCTTTTGGAGTTTGCCCAACTTCAATGGCTCCCTAAAGTCTGGATTCCCAGAGAATTTGCAATTCTGAAGCCTTCTTTAAACCAAGCATGGTACTCTTTCCAGAATTAGCTGGTGGCGCTCTCAGATGCTTGGTGGACCCCTAACTGTAAAGTTGGCATTTCCGGCCCACCAGCCGCTCAATGGAAGGAGGATCGTGCTGGTTGCTCACTTAAGGACTTCCAGCCGCAGTCAGGAACCCTGCACTGGCAGGGATTGAGGGCAATGAGTTAGGTTAAGTTTGAGATGTGATCGGATTGACAACAGCCCACTCAAAGATTCCGTAGAAAGGGAGAGGGTCATGAGTTTTTATGACTGGGGAAGGGACAACCTGAGGAAGATGAGAATGATTACACAAGCTGAGTATAATCACGGTCACTCAATGGCACAGCCACAGCCTGACGAAGGAGTGTGCACGCGTTCTAGTGTGTTTTCAACAGCATCAACACATGAAAATAAAAGAGAAAAAATTAGACAATTACAATGTACTCATTATGCTTCTGCCGATTGCATTGCATTGACCATGCATTCAAAATCCCTCGATGCTCTACGATTTCAGTCTGTACTCCCAAATAATCCTTTTTTCCCTTCGGAACTGACATATTTCTCGTCAGCCAATGATCCACATCTATTCATGTTAGGAGAGAGCAATAGCCAAGTATGCACAGTAGTGAAAGAAAACAGTTAAAAATTTCAGAGCAACTTATTTCCAGATCTTTCTGTGTATCTGTGAAGCCACGCATTCAAGATCAACTCATTGCTGCTTGATACTAGAACCGGCGAATCCTATTCTTTAACAGTAATAACATACACGTTGCTCTTCATCCGGTGAGGGGGGACATACATGAACATAAATATTAAAAATAAGCTCTCTCTTTCCTGTCGTCCACTGTTTTCCAGACCAACACTTTATTTTGTTGTTGTAGGACACTGTGACCTGGACGTGGCAAGGATATACCTTGTAAGTTATGTATGTACATTTCTGTTTAGTGAAGATGGCAGGCGGTTGGTTGTTTTAAAAACAGGTCTGTTCTGTGAAGGCGAAGACAGAACAGCATTAAACCTCATAACCGACAAGTCTCTGGAGAGAGCCTCACTTTCATCTCTGGGATCTCGAGAGGGGCTCTGTTCTTGATGAGCATGCTCCCATGGTGTGTTCTTCTGGAACATTCTAACGGTTTTGTTCGCACTGATCTTAACTTTGATTCTGTAGTTTCATTTCCGGTGCAGGTTTATTACCTAATGCCTCCATCATCACTTTTCTGTGTTGGTTTGAACAACCCAAAGCAACTTAGTCATGTAGCCTGAAATAGTTAAAATGCGTCTGACTTGAGCTGAGAAAATAGCTCACCAAGCTTTCAGTTCCGTTCTTGGGTTAAAAAAGCAGGGGATCAGCAGTTTCTATAAGCTCTTAAGAAAGGACGGGAATACAGTTTCATTGTTAAGCAAGCCAGAGTGAAGAGTCTCTAAAAAGAACAGAATGGGTCGAATCTTCTTTTTCCTTAGGTACATTCTTTAATGCGTTCCCCTTCGATAAGTCTGCACCCATTTAGTTTTGGAGAGAGCCAGGTGAGACATCTGGATTGGAAGACTTCCCCCGAGGACTTAACCAACGGTGCCTTTTTTTTGGGGGGGGGTTATATAGAGCGAGCAGACAGCATAGGGGACGGGTAGATGATTAGCACTTAACATATTTCAAGGGAAGTCATCATTGCTTCCGTGGTTGTCTTTAGATACCTCTGAGATAAGCCAGCCAACTTCCAAGCAGCAGAGTTGTTTTGTGAGATTGCATCCTGATTTTTTGCCATCATGGTGTGTTTACTCACAAAATCACCGAATCCATTTAACTCAAGTAGGTAACTGACGTGGGTTGAACATTACCAGGCACGAGACCTTTTTGGACCTGCTATGCTTCAGTCCTTGGTGGTTGAAATTAAAGCGGACCTACCCCAAATAAAGAAAAGTTACAACACGGTTATCAAAACCTTATATTACAGTCGACACTAGCTCAATGAATGAATTTTTTTTCTAGAGCGTCAAATCGTGGGGAAGCATGGGTATGAATTCCTTGTTGTAAGATTTATCAACGGGAAGGAAGCCCGATGGTGTAGTGGGCCATTCACAGAACTGGGGGCCACAGCGTCTCCTCTGGAGGAAGATGAGGGTTTCTGTCCCATGAAGATTTCAAGTCTTGGAAGCCCGAAGGGCTTGTTCTACTCTGTCCTGTAGGATCGCTAGCGTTCAGGATGGCAATGAGTTTATTTCCCTGTTGTCTGTGGTCTGCTCCGTGTGCTTGGTAGCACTGCATCTTTTACTGGAAGTTCATTTTCTTCATTACCTTGGCTCCTAGTGCCCTCTAGACTCAGAAGTCTGTGGTAGACATTTTAAACCAAAGGGTTTGAAACACCTAAGGAAAAGGGACGGCTGTGGAGAAGTTGTTTCCGGTCCGTTGGGATTATCTGTGGAGTGGAGGACAAGGCAAGGGTAGTGAGATTTTATAAGTGCTTTTGTTTTCTTCAACCCATTCTGAATTTACAGAAGACAGCATGCTGCTCATAAATAATTGAATGCTAATACCCAACGAAAGTAATTCAAAAGCAGTTTACTTTATGGTGGTTAAAATGGATTAGCTTTGTTTGCTTGACGTCCGTAACTGCAGATTTTTTCGCCTTTCAGATGGAAAGTTTGAGAACTGACTTTTCTATTTTTACGCTTTATACTCTGTTACAGAAACCTCCAGTTTCTTAAATTCTGTTCCCCAAGTTCTCTGATTTCCTGAATGCTCGTGTTTCCTAAATTTCTTCTTTTCATTAAATTCCTTGTTTAAAATTCTAATCTTAACTAAGTCATTGTGACTGATATTTACAGATTAAATATATGTTAATTTCTTACTGGGGAGCAGGGAAGATTGGTTAGTTGTTTTTTTAACCATATACGTTAATACA
Source organism: Tenrec ecaudatus (assembly GCF_050624435.1). Classification (NCBI taxonomy): domain Eukaryota; kingdom Metazoa; phylum Chordata; class Mammalia; order Afrosoricida; family Tenrecidae; genus Tenrec; species Tenrec ecaudatus. Next base: position 46,519,336 of record NC_134547.1, read on the forward strand.
CTTTGCCTGATTTCCAAGTCATCGGACTAAATCAGGGTAAACTAAAATGCCATGAAAATCTTGTCCAGGAACGCTAAGGATGACTTGGAAAGCTACAAGCGGGAACAACAATCTCACAAAGAATCTTTGAAAGTGTTGGTTAACCGCCTTAAAGAAAGCCTTTGTCTAGGTTTACAATGAAACCTGAAACTTTTCAGAAAATTTCCACATAACTAAAAGCATTATTCAGTACAGAGACAATTAATGATAATTTTTTTTGATGGTGGGGGACTTTGTAATATCAGAAAAGACTTTAGCAATGTCATATTCCACTCTGCAGTTTGCTCCTATACAACTTTTATATCCATACCTTAAACTCCAGCCTTGGAGATTTCTCTAGGGAATTAGACCTCTGAGTCCCCGTTGTCAGGGAGACCTCAAATTTGGGGTTTAGTCTGCAGAGAGGCAGCTCTGACTCACAAAAACATTGCTGGTGTTGCCTTTGATGTTGTAACTTTCGGTATCAAGAAGGGCCAGAGAAGCCCAAGAAGGTAAAGTTTCAATGTGACATTTAGAAAGCAAGAGCTGGGTGAAGTGTGACGGGAGGGGGGGGGGGAGGTGTTGTGTGTGGAGGACGTGTCCGACAGGCGCACTGAATCCCTGTAGGTGATCCCCTTGGGCTCAGAAAGAGACACCGCTTCCTTTTGTTTCTCTTCAGCCTGCAGCTCTGCGTGCTGACTTTCTGCCAGCCCTTCACGAGGGTGGAAGTGGAGGTAAGTGAGGTTGCTGGGGAAGTCGAGACCTGGCCTTTCTTTCCTCTTTGAATTTCCAGGCTCGGGTGGCCTGCTGGAGAAAGGTCAGGACATGGGAAAGCCCTGGATCTTCATAAATCGGGTGCCTAAACCAGGCTGTCTGCATCTAGCCCTTGGAGCTGAGTTACCAAGCACCCCCTAAGCTCTAAACACCATTTTTACATTCCAAAAGGCACTTGTGCCTGTGGCGTTAGTCATTTCTACACACCTTCCTTTAAAGAAGCTCCAAGTCCGTGACAGCCGTCACCGTCTGAAAGGGCCATCCTGCAGCGGTGGCTCTCGGCTTGTTGTGGCATACCCTTGGCGACATTTTCACGTCCCCAACAGGAGAGCCCCAGGAGCGGAGAGAGCCGTGCAGATCCCGTGAATGCTCAGAGATGCGCCTTGGGGTGCGGAGCAGAGACCGAGAGCTCCGAAGCCCTTGTGTATGGACTGAATCCTGCAGGTGGAACGCGTGGGAACACTTCACCTGGGCAGCCTCTAGGGTGGCGTGTGGGGGTAGGTGGGGCCATTAGGAAATTCTGTCGAGATCTAAAGACTAGAGGTAGTTTTTGGATGGTTCAACGTCCACTCTCCGTTTCTGAGTGGGATGCAGAATGCACCTCCGATTCCAGTGTGCTTGCTTGAGAGTGATGCCCTCAGGCAGCTGGGGACAGAGGTCGTCCAGATCAGAGGTCCCCAGATTCTTGCCTGGGCTTCAAGCTGCATCCATGGCTCATATCATGAAACCCTAGCTTTTTAACATGTGTACGTAGATCCTGAATGGGAGCCGTGCAGTAGTGACAGGGCTCTGTCACAGGAATATCATCTCACTCAGCTCTCGTGGCACAGTGGGTTATACGTTGAGTTGCTAACTGGAAGGTCAGAAGTTCGAAACCACCAGCTACTCTGCGGAGGAAAAAAGAAAGCTTTCTACTCCCGCAAAGAATTACAGTCTCAGAAATCCACAGGGGCAGTTCTACTCTGTCCTATAGGGTCACTGTGAGTCAGAATCGACACTGTGGTAGTGAGTGTTTGTTTTTTACTTGGTTTGGAATGCTTAGCCCTTCAGCTAACCTCCACGTTGTCAGCAATACTGACTGCTGTGGGAAGGAAGTAGTAAAGTTGGATTTCAAAACGAGTCTAACCTTCCTAGAAGATGTCTGGAGATTTGCACACATTCCACTTGCTTTGAAAATACTTGCTTATCTTCAGACGCTCCTTTGTAAACCCACACAGCATCTCTCAGAGTGATCAGGAACACGGGTTCTTGGTATGTGTTTAGGTGTCTCTGGAAGAAAATGCATCTGTGGCCTAATACGTGGAGGATGTGCTGGGACCAACAAAATGGGGCAGGCTTCTTTGAGGAGTGTGAGCTCTGGAAATGTTTGCTCACAGGCCGCCTTCACCCAGGCTCTCTCCGTGACCAGGTTTCCATAGGACACACTTCGAGAAGCTCTGGGGGGGCACAACTTCTAAGTCCTCTGAGCCCAGCTCTCCCTAGTTTTACACCGGCACCCATAGTAGTACAACTCTGATTCCTTTTTTGTAAGTTACCAGAACCGCCCATATATGAAACAGCCATCCTATAGTCTCGGCAAGTTTGAAGATAGCGTGTGTGTGTGTGTGTGTGTGTGTGTGTGTGTGTGTAAACTTCCTTTTCAAAATCTCCTTCTCATAGAAAACAAGATGTAGGGACAAAAGTGGACATGCCCCCCTCCTCAGCCCCGCCCTCTGTGATGAAATTACATTACAACAGAGGTATGCAAATTCCTCCTTTTGTACCCCAACTGCTATTACCACATTTCCTTTCCTGGTAGAGACTTTAAAGCAAAACAAAAATTTAAGTTACATTGTTTGCATTCTCCAGCTGTCACCCTTTCGGGCAATGTTTTCTGGCCAAGGAAAGAATCTATCCTTTGTTCCAGAGCTTCCCAAACAAAACGACTTTCAGTTGGATGTGCTTGGATCGAGGGGCCGTGCCAGAGGATGGAGATTTGTAGAGTTTGCATTTCTTATTCTCATGTTGGGGGTAGATCAACTGTAGATCGACTATAGATTCACCCCGAGGACCCCTAACTGAGATTGCTGAATACTTCAATTCACTGATGTTTGGATTTAGCTGAAAAATGTCTCCCATAGGTCTCTGGGCATGAAGTGTACACACAGCCTGGCTCACGGTTTGGCTGAGCCAGGCCTTATCACTGAGGCTCCAGCCTTTCCTCAACATCCGAGGAGGCTCAGCTTGAGCTGGCCCACCTGTGGCTTGGGCAGCAGTCTCAGTTCCTTGGGTTCTTCCAGTTTCAGTTGTCTTGGCTGGTGGTGTAGTGGTTACGCGTTGGTTGCGAACTACAAGGTCAGTATTTCGAAAGCACCAGCTACCCCGCGGGAGAAAGAGTGGGCTGTCTTACTTCTATAAAGAGTTACAGTCTCAGAAACTCGGGGGAAGCGCTATCTAGTCCTACGGGATTGCTATGCGTTGTCCTCGAGGACTCCATGGCAGTGAGTTTTGTGTTTCGGTTGGTTATTCAGAAGCACGCCTCCCCTTTCCTCTGTCTTTCAAATGAATGGGAATCCTTACTGCTGCTTTTAACAGATGAGTGTTTTGATCAATTGGTTACTATTAACCAGTTACTAGTCAATCGATTCCCGCTGAGATGCCCGTGGGTGTCAGCAGAGCTGTACTTCATGGGGTGGCCGCCGGCTGATTTCTGTCGCAGTAGACGGCCAGACCTTTCTTCAAGGTGCTTCTGCTTCGACTCAGACAGTCAGTCTTTGGGTTAGTAGCTGAATGTGCTAGCCATTTGCATCAACCGGGCGTTCTCTTGACTATTGCTGTTATTGTCAGGTGCCGTCAGTCAGTTCGGGCCCCCGGGGACCCTGTGGACAGCAGAAGGACCCCTGCACGGTCCTGCGCCATTGTCCTGCTGGAGCCCATTGATGCAGCCACTGTGTCAACCAGTCTCTCTGCGGATGATCTTATTCCAGGGACTGTGCTCTCCCGGTAGCAGGTCCCAAGTCTCACTATCCTCATGTCTAAGGAGCCTTTTGACTGACTTTAAAAGCCATCAGTGTATTATATATAGCTCAATAACAATGCTTTTGTCTTAGGTACATACTTTGTTTCAGGAAAATTCCTTTGCAAGATCTAAAGTGGCCAGCAAAGGTACAAAATATTTTTTTGTTTTCTCCATTCAGAAAATTCGAAATTTCTGATTTAGGAAAGGAGGGTAATTATGAGGATTATGATCAGTACATATGAGTATATTTTCCCTTTCAAATCTCCAAAGCACTAATGATGTGGGGAAAAGGAAATGCATTTACATAGCTTATTTAAATATCTAAGTATACCGAAATGATTGATAGCTCTGGATCTGAAACGGGCCTTTTAGGAAACCTCATCGCACAAAGGTACACGCGCATAGACACACACTCACACACTTGTAGCAACAGGATTGCTGCTAGAACTTGGTGGGATTCTCAATTTTATAAGTGACAAGAGAAAGTGGTAGTTACTGAGGTTTTTATTTGAGATGTGTCTCCATATTCACCAGACAAAAAGACATGCACTTCCTTAAGGAGTTTTCCTTGTTGGGAAAGTTGGGAAACCAGCATCTTGGCCACAGGGCCCAGAGGGTTTTACTTCCCAGAGGGTTTTACGGCTCACTTGTGTTTTGGCACATGTAATAAGTCCTCAATAAACATGAACTTTTCCCCCTTGTCCTCTGGATGTGTCTGTTCTTTTAGACAGGACACATCAGATGCCTCTCCCAAACCTCTCCCTGTGCTGGTTTCTCTCTTTGAGGATCTAAAGGTAGGAGCATGGGAAGAGCTAGAGCTACCCAGCTATTGAGACTGGCCCTTGACAATACTTTTCTGTTGCTGTGAAAGAAGGAAAGATGGCGAGTACTGTATCGTCTGGCATCCCTCTTTCCTCCTTGTCAGCATCGCTGATGTAGTGAAAAGAAGTGTGCTTGATGGGAGGAGGAGATGGGCAAACCAGTTATACCGGTACTGAGCACTCAGCTAAACAGCTGGCTCTGGATAATGGATAGCAAGCTGGTGTTCAGCTTTAGGGCCAAGGGGCGGGGTGGTGGGGGACTCTGAGGTCAGAGGCCCTGCACTCACAAGGGGCTGGTTTGGGAAACCTGTCAGGTAGCCTCCCTCTCAGCAGGGATGAGCACTTGCAGTACCCAGCGGAAGAATGGTCTAGAGCAGTGGTCCTCAACCTTCCTAATGCGGCAACCCTTTAGTACAGTTCCTCATGTTGTGATGACCCCCAACCATAAAATTATTTTCGTTGCTACTTCATCATTGTAATTTTGCTACCATTATGAATCGGGCGACACCTGTGAAAGGGTCATTCGACCCCCAAAGGGGTAGAGACCCACAGGTTGAGAACCACTGGTCTAGAGGCTTTCTAAGTAGAGAAGGGAATGGAACCGGGCAGCTCATCCCAGGTGCCCTGGGCTGGAAAAGGTCCTTGACGAGGTTCTTTCCAACATGGAACGTGAAGGGCCAGTGAACGGGGGTGAGTGAGTGGAAAGTCTGTCGGCAGCTTGAGAAGCATGGGACTTGTGTCAAAGTCAAGAGTGAGGGGATGGCAGCAGGCCCTGGAGGGGGATAACCAAGGATTGGCCAGCAACAGTGAGCTTCCATCTGAGTTAGGGTCCTCTCCGGTCACCACGATACTGAATAGATTCCACATTGAGAGCACATATTTTGGCACATATGTATAGGTTCAAACAGGGCCAGGGGAGCTCTTCAGGCAAATTCCCACACGCAACACCAACTCTTTTTACAAGGGCACCTGGGCTTCCCCGCATGGTGCAGACAGAGATGGGGCTGCTCTCGGAGAAGTTGCGGTTGAGTCCGCCCAGAGGCATGTTGGAAGAAAGGCCTGGCGGTTGACCTCCAGAAACCATCCATCGGAAACCCTGTGCAGTACAGTCCTCCTCCCACACGCAGGGCTCATGTAGAGGCAGATGTTGCTTTCTGTGGCTGAGGTGGAATGAAGATAACCATCATGAGCCAGGTGCAAACAACCACAAACCAAACCAGCAGCCATCAAGTTGATTCTGACTCAGGTTGTTGTCGACCGGCAGAGGGGACAAGGGGACTTTTTATTAAAATCTCCTCTGAATTGTTTCATGGTCGCCATGGAGACATCCATGAGTGCCAAACCCAGACTCTTCATTACCTTGTACTCTCAGTGGGATGTCCCCCCACCCCACCGCAAGAACTAAATGCCAAGCCAATATGAGAGTTATTAAAAATTATTTTGTGGAAGCGATCACCTGCATGAATAGGAACCAAATCCACAGTCCATTTTGTTATGTTTGGTTAAGAGTGTGGTAATAATTTCGTTTTCACAACACCTCTATGACCCACAGATCAAGTATGTTATAAATGGTCCTTTAGGTTGTTTTTTTTTCCATAAAGAAGACTTATATGGCAAATGAGACTTTAATCTCATATGCTATTTTGTTAGATATTTCAGGAATATGAGACTAGTTTAGCCACACAAATACAGGAGATTTTGCTGGGTCTGGGGGGATGGAAAGTTTGGAAATATTGACTTGCGCAGGTAGTTTTTGTTCCTGGCTATCTAAGGGTATGTGGGGACCTCTGGTGGCTTAATCGGTTTTTCCATCATCAATAACTGCATGCTGAATACCAGGGAAAGAGCCCCGGCAGAGTAATGGATTATGTGTCAGGTTGCTAACTGCATCATCAGCAGTTTGAAACCACCGGGTTGCTCAGAGGAAGAAAGATGAGGCTCTTTCTTCCCATGCAACTTGACAGCCTCCCATGAAGACTTCAGCCCAAAGAGGTGGTTATTCTTCTCTGTGCTGTAGGGTTGGTACAGGTTGGAACCCACTCAGTGGCAGGGAATTTGCTTTCTTGTGGTTTGATTGGTCACGTTGTTGTTAGGCGCGCTCGAGTCGGTTCTGACCCACAGCAACCCCATGCATAACAGAAGGAAACACTGTCCAGCCCTGTGCCACCCTCACCGCTGTTCCTGTGCCCGAGCCCATTGCCCCAGCCTCTGTGCCCATCCTTAGCCACATCGTCCTCCTTTTTGCTGCCCCGCCACTTTACCGAGCGTGATGTCCTTTTCCAGGGACTGGTCTCTCCTGACTTGATGTGGGGATGGGGGCGGGGCTCAAAAAGTTCATGGAAAAATGGAATTAAAGGATAATGAAAATTTTCCATGGAATTTTTTGAAGCTCCCCTCATAGAAAACCAAGACATAGGGAAGGACGCTCACAGATCAGCTAGTCAAAGGTTCCCGTTTGGCAGGAAAGGAGACGGAGATGCAGAACATTTAAGTGACTTTTTCAGGGTCTCAGGGCAGCACCGAGGCAGAAGGCCAGGCCTGGTGTTCTCTCTACAATATGACACAGCCCTCTTGGAAAGGACAGCTGTAGCAGGTGACAACTAAGTGGCATCAATCCATTAGTCAACATTCCCTGTCAATTGGAAAACGCCTTCTGCGTTCACACTCTCCTCTGTCCCCGTATTTTCCATAGTCTTCCCATGTCCCATCTCTGAGTCCCTAGCCTGGTCCTTATGGGTACATTCATCCCCCAACCCCAAAGCTGGGGCTCAGGAATGATAAAGCCCCTAATACGTGCCTAGAACACACAGATACCTAACAGATGGCAGTTATGACTGGCGACTTACCTCCCTGTAGTCCGTGGTCTTTCTGCCCCGAGGCATGGAGAGCATTTGCGGTTGGGACTTTAGGGTTAAGTGCAGTGCGCAGCACATAGTAGGTACGTCATCTCTGTTTGTTGAGTGGAATTGAACCTTAAGATTTTGGGAAAATCTTTCTGAACCTCATTTAAAAAAATTAAAATGGGGAGGATTAATGAAATGGAACGATGCACACACAACACCTGGGATGCTACCTAGTTCCTAGTTATCATTAAATAAATAACAGGAACTGGAGAAATCGCAGCCCTGGGGGTGCCATGGTGAAAGTACTCAACTGCTAACGGAGGGATTAGTGGGAGAGAGCCGCGATGCCCCCTCTCCGTCAAGATCGCAGCTTTTGAACCCAATGGGGCAGAACTGACGCGGCAGCAATGGGTGTGTTTTCTCATTGGAGAAAGCGGATGGAAAGCCTAGTCAGTATCACTAAATGGGATCCTTAGAGTCTTGACCTGTTGTGTTGTGCATAATTGCAACAATGCCAAAAGAAAGTTCTAAAAACAAACAACAACCCCCAAACAACAAAACCATGTTTGGTAAAAAGCAAAAGCTAGAAAGCCAATGTTAAGGGTCAAACATGGCAGAAAAGAAATGTATCAGAATAAGTGGTGAACACTGGAGAAGATAGAGCTAACACTGGACAAGATAGAGAAGACAAACCTCCACCCAAAGACCGACCTCCCCCAGGAAAACCACAACACTTGTAGCAACAGCGGCAGGTGGAAGGGAGTGGAAAGGGCAGTTCTGAAACGAAGGTCTAAGAAGTTAGAACTGTACAACGCCCAGAATTCCCTGATGCACGTGGACGCACTTCTTCCAACAACCCAGGCGAGTTGGGCCTCCTTGCGGAGCTCAGGAGACAGTTGCGAAAACAGAAATGAAGCAGGAGGAGCCCGAGAACAGCCAGGTTTGGAGATAGCGCTCCAGAAGCCACGCCTGGTCCTTTCCCCTGCCACGTGGCAATTCTGCTTGGGAAGGCGGGTTGATGTCGTGATGATGCTGTCATTGGTGGCTGCCATCATGGCGACTCCATGTGCACAGGAGAACCACCGTGGAGGGTTTTCTGGGCTGTGATCCTTACAGGGAGCCCTGGTGGCGTAGAGGTCATGCATTGGGCTGCCAACCACAAGGCTGGAAGTTCAAAACCACCAGGCTCACCTTGGAAGAAAGATGGGGTTGTCTACTCCTGTAAAGAGTTGCCGGCTTGGAAACCCACTGGGACAGTTCTGCTCTGTCCTCTTGGGTCAGTATCGACTCAATGGCAGTGAGTGAGTGTGTGAGTGAGTGAGTGAGTGAGTGAGTGAGTGAGTGAGTGAGTGAGTGTAGTCACACAAACACATCTCCAAGTCTTTCTTCTGAGAAGCCAAGCACCTCACCATTGTTCTCTTGGCCTCCTTTCATGTTATGACAGAGTGTTTTAATGAATTTTGTTAGCATTGAGTACCCTTGGCCCAAGGACTGTTATGGAAGGTATATTTGTCTTTCAGTTTTTGCCTGTTCAGGTACCCGATGAGGAAGAAAAGCGAGATCCTGTCCTTTTTGCCAACAAAGTCCGGAAAATCATGGCAGAGTAAGTTTCTGTATATGATCATAATTTGCAAGTGATTTGAAAATTACTGGTGCATTGCATTTTACATCATTTTAAGGTTCTCCTTGGGGGGCATGCCCTACCACATTTTGGGTAAGTAAAAATAACATGGCCAGGGGTATGCCCAATCAAACACTCGATCAATATTTTCTACGGCTAATAGACGATACTTGCGACTATGGGGTTTATTAAGGAACTAAAAAGATTACAATTCAGGATCAGAAAGGACGCAGGATACAGATCTGTGATCAGCACAGCCTCTTCTCGGCCATACCTGCAGGCAAGCTTCTCTCTGGCGCCCCTGCCTCTCGCAGCTGTCTGACCTGCTCAGACAAGTGTGGCCTCGCTGTCTGACCTGAACCCTCGCTGTCTGACCTGCTCAGACAAGTGTGGCCAAGCCCTTAGAGCACTGCCATTCAGATGCCCCAAGGCACCACACTTCCCCAGGAGGTGTGCTCAGCCTTGAGCTACTGAGCTCGGTCACTTCTGCCACTCCTGTGCTGCCACTTCCTTGCCACTGCTTACTGCTGTCACTCCCCACACCTAGTGTCCCAGCTTTCAGTCTCCTGTTCCAAGCAGGTTCAGTACAGAGATCTTGGGTCCAAAAGATGTGCTCCACTTGTGACTCTTCATTCCATAATGGTAGTGAGATTCTTTTTTGGCTTCTGAAATGACTCATTTTAACTTTAATGGGCTAGCAGAACTGACTAGGTTAGTGTCCTATACATCTTATTTGTCTGTCCCTATACCCACAAGAGTGTCTTGCATCTTATTTATAATATTAGCAAATGTATCTGATCCCCTGACTGAACCCCAGGTACCACACATTTGCTAGTTGATCCCATCATGGGGAACCACAAAGACCGTGGCTTGAAGGGTAAGATGAAGTCATTCACCGCACCCTTTACCCACGCTGGCTGACTTCATCCTCCCGGCAACTCTGTGCATTAGGTGAGGAGGCTGAGGCTCAGAGGAGTAAGAATGGACTAGATTTCAAGGGTCTGCACTGAAAATGACCCCACACGTCCTGTGACCAAAGCCCAAACTGTTAGGTGATACTATGTATTATTCTAGTCCCTAAAATATTAAAAAAATTTATTTCCATTTTATATACCCTTCTGCCACAATATGTATCCGTCAAAGAACAACCTAGTTCTGGATAGGTGGGGAAATGATTCAGTTCTGATGGTCATCTTTAGAATGTCACATCCCCAGCAGTGACACAGGGAAGTCAAATGTAGGCGCAAGCCTAATCTTAGGATGTGTACTGAATATTCACAAGCCTCAGGCTAGTGAAGAGGGAGCATTGTTACATACTCTGCGCAGCCTTTCTTTTTAGTGCTTCAGGGGGATGTGTTAGTTGCTCGTGGATTCGTTTTAACAATTGAGTTCACTCTCATCAGGTCTTCCAGCGGGAGGGCGAGAGTAGAGCTTAAGCTCTCCTTTGAGCAGGGAAGCCATGCATGTTGGAAGAAGTGTTTGCCAAACATTGCTGTGTAGCAAGAAGGTGATCTCTAGTTTTCCAGATCAGAACACTCATATGGCCAGAGGATTGTAGAGCTGGAGAGCCCGTCATACATACAACCACCATTTCTCTGTTTACACGGTGCTTCAACATGCATGCTTAGTTTTCCTTACAATACCCTGTGGAGTAAGTGAGGAAACAGCATCCCTACTTACGGATGAGACGCTCAAGTTATGTGCCAACCAGAAATGTGCCAACTGGTTTTCTCGAATTACTTTTCGTGACTGAAGTCAACTATTGTTATCATTATATTTAAGCTACAAAACAAAACTCTCCAGCCGCAGAGACAAGTATGTAGGCATCGGGAATTGAACCCAGGGTCCAGTCAGTCAGTGACACAGTAGAGAAATGCATTTCTTTGTCAAGAGAAGCGAGAGGTTCCGGTTGACAATGTTATTCTGTGGTTAGGTTACTCACTCCTAGCAACCCACGGACAACAGAATGGGACAGTCCCTAATCCTGAGCCCCCTGGTTCCTTCTGTTTGGGCCCATTGCTGCAGCCACTGTTATCAAGCCACCTCCTGAAGTGTCTTCCTCTTCTTCACTGCCTCTCTGCTTAACCAAACACGATGTCCTCTCCCAGGGGCTGGTCTCTCCTGACAACACCTCCAAAGACATAAGATGAAGCTTTGCCATTCTTGCTTCCAAGGAACCTTCTAGCTGCACTCCCTCAGAGGCAGATTTGGTTGTTCTTTTGGCAGTCCATGGTACTTGAACTATCCCTCACCATCTCCATAATGCAAATGCATCGTTTCTTCTTCGGTCTTCCTTATTCAGTGTCCAACTTTGACATGTGTATGAAGAGACTGAAAGTGCCACAAGTTGGGTCAGGCTCATCATAGTCCTCAAAGTAACACCTTGCTTTTTCCACACTTTAAAGAGGTCTTGTGCAGGAGGTTTACCTCACACAATTTGTTGTGGGATTCCCTTGCCTGCAGCTTCCTTGAACATTGATTGTGGATCTAAGCAAGATGAAGTCCTTGACAACAGCGATCTTTTCTCTCTTTAACATGATGTTACTTATTGGTCCAGTTATGAGGATTTTGGTCGTCTTTACATTGAGTTGTAACCCATATCGAAGGCTGCAATCTTTGATAATTCATCAGCAAGTGCTTCAAGTCCTTCAGTAAGCAAGGTTCTGTCATCTGCATAGCTCAGGTTTTTAATAAGCCTTCCTCCGATCCTGATGCCACGTTCTTCTCCATATAGTCCAGCTTCTCTGGTGATTCGCTCAGCGTTTAGATTGAACAAGAATGGTGAGAGAATACAGCCCTGTCACACACCTTTCCTGATTTTAAACCATGCCGTAGTCCCTTGTTTGGTTCCCATAACTGCTGCTTGATCCATGCACAGGTTCCCTATGAACATAAGTAAATATTCTGGAATTCCCATCCTTCTCAAAGCTATCTGTAGTTTGTTATGGACCACACAGTCAAATCCCTTTTGACAGTCAATAAAACACAAGCAAACATCTTTCTGCTATTCTCTGCTTTCAGCCAAGGTCCATGATGTCCCTTGTTCCAAGCTCTCTTCTGAATCGGGCCTGAATTTTCTGCCAATGTACTGCTGAAAACATTGATGGATGATCTTCAGTAAAATTTTACTTGTGTGTATCATCAATATTGTTCTATAATTTGTGCATTGTGGTGTGCCTCTTTCTTTGGAAGAGGTACAAATGCAGATCTCTCTTAGTTAGTTGGCCAAGTAGCTGTCTTCCAAATTCTTGACGAGTAGGTGATTGTAGTGCTTCATCAGCTTATGGAGACATTTCCATTGGTATTCCAACAACTTCTGGAGCCTTGTTTGTGGCTAATGTCTTCAGTGCATCTCGGACTTTGTCCTTTGATGTCTCTGGTTGTTTCTCGTCTGCAGCCTCTTGGATGGTGGACTATTGAGGAACTCTTTTTAGTGCAGTGGCTGTGTATTCTTTCTGTCTTCTTTTAATGCTTCCCGATCGCTCAATACTTTGCCCATAGTTTCAATATTGGAACTCGAGGCTGGACTCTTCTTGAGGCCTTTCCATTTCAGCTATGCTAAGCATGTCCTTTCATTGTAGCTGTCTAATTCTGTCTAGGTCTTTGCACATTTCATTATAATGTTTTATTTTGTCGCCTCGATCTGCCCTTTGGAGTCTTCTGTTCAGTTCTTCACTGCATCATTACTTCCAGTCCTGTTAGCGGATCTACCATGAATAGCAAGTCTCAGAGTCTCTTCTGACATTCACTTTGACCTTTCCTGTCTTTGTGATGACCCGCTGCTCTCTTCCTGTGTGGTGTTCTTGCTGTCCTCTCCCAGAGCATCAGGCCTTCTGTCGTTAGTGTTCAGTGTGTCAAATTGGTCCTTGAGATGTTTTGGTAATTGAAAAGGGATAGACTCAAGGTTCTATTTTGACTGTCGTGGACTTGTTTCCATGTTCTTCACCTTCAACATGACTTTGTATATGAGCAGTTGGTGGTCTGGTCCACAGTTGGCCCTTGGTCTCAAATCAGCTGCTGGTATTGAGCTTCTCCATCATCTCTTCCCATAGATGTCATCAATTTGATTTCTGTGTATTCTATCTGGAGAAGTCCATGTGTATAGTTACATTTCATGTTGTTGAAAAAGTATTTGTATTCAAGAAATCATTGGTCTTTTAAAATTCTGTCATGTGATCTCCAGCTTCATTTCTATCACCAAAGCTATACTTTCCAACTACTGTTTCTTTCACATTTTCTGCATTCCAATCTCTAATGATTGTCAATACATCCTGCTTGCATGTTTGATCCATCTCAGACTGAATACACCTTGGTAAAATTCTTCAATTTCTGCATCACTAGCTTTTTTTAGTTGGTGCATAAATTTGAATAATAGTGGTATCGCCTGGATTTCCTTGAAGGAGGATAGCTATGAACTTATCACAGAAATCATTGTCCTTTTTGATGACGAATGTGATGACATTCCTCATGATTCTGTCATTCCTGACACACATGGGAAACCATGTGGTTTTCTGATTCAGAATGACCAGTCCTGTCCATTTCCATTCACTGACACTTCGAATATCGATCTTCATGGGTTGCATGTCAGTTTTGACGACTTCTAATTTTCCTAGATTCGTACTTAATTGGCTCCAAACTCCTGTTACTAATGGATGCTTCCCGTTGTTTCTTCTCATTTTGAGTCGTGCCTCATCAGCAAATGAAGGTCCTCATGCCGCTAGTCCCACAGAGTCTACTCCAGCATCTGTCGACTCTACTTTGAGAACGCAGCTTTTCCTCGGTCATATTTTCAGTGCCTTCCGACCTGGAGGCTCATCTTCTGGCTCTGTCTCAGACCTTGTTCTGCTGGTTTATGAGCAATGTTCTGCTCTTTTCGTGAGGTTTTCTGTACCTGACCGTGTATTGATTCTATCTAGAAAGTGGTCCATGGCTAATCCTCAGCAGTGGATAGCGTATTCCTTCTTCAGAGTCTGTTCCCAGTCCGGAAGCTCTGCGGAGACCTGTTCACTTTAGGTAAATCTCCGGGTATTTGAAATGCCAGTGACATAACTTCCAGTACTGCAGTAACGCCCAAGCCCCTACAGACTGACAGACAGGTGGTTGGGTCGAAAAGGTAGCTATGTTTCCATCTACTGTTGCGTGTTGACTCTAGTAGGTCTACTGAACAACCACTACCTATTTTAAGCACCGAACATGGTCTGCCTTTCTTCTGCTTCTAGCGCTCTGAAAATCCCAGTCACAGACCATACCTATGAAGACTGCCGATTGATGATTTCAGCGGGTCAGCTAACATTGCCCATGGAAGCTGGGTTGGTGGAATTTACTAAAATTAGCCGGAAATTGAAGTAAGTATATTTTTCAAATTTCCAGGAGCCCTGCTGGCATAGTGGGTTGAGTTGGACGGCTATCACAAGGTTCACATTTCTAAACCCCCAGCTGCCCCACCCCAGGGAGAGGAGGCTTTTTACTCCTGCGCAGAGTTACAGTCTTGGAAGCCCACAGGGCCATTCCACCCTGCCCCTTAGGGGCGCTATAACTTGGAATCAACTCAATGGCAGTGAGTCGGATATTTTCAAATGACTATAGTTTCATAAAGATTCCCAAACCCCCAAAACAAACCTACTGCTGTCTGATCAGTTCTGGCTCATAGTAACCCTATAGAGAGGTTCCAAGGCTGTATACCCCTATAGGGTAGATCATGTAATTGTTCTCCTGTGGAGCACCTGTTGAGTTTGAACTGCTGCCCTCACAGTTTTTAACTCGACAGCTAACCTGCAGCGCCACCAGATGTTTCCCAGGGAAGCCAGGGTTTTGAATTTGTTTTCATCTAGTCCATCCAGTTTTGGTTTCTCAAGAGCCGGTAACTTGGAGGTGGTGTGTATTGGTGACAGGAAGAGATTAAGAGGTAGCAACTATACATCAGCATAGATTAGACACACACACACACACACACACTCACACACCTTTCCTACCTAGAGCACTGCCACCTTCTTATGAGAAAACCTGCTGTTGTTGAGTCATCTCAGACTCATGGTGCCCCACCTGTGTGTCAACACAACTGTGCTCCATAGGTTTTCAACGGCTGATCATGTTGGAAGTTGATCACCAGGCCTTTCTTCCAAGGCACCTCAAAACTGAAAACTCATCACCATTGAATCACTTCCAAATCCTAGTGACTCCATAGGCCAGGGAAGAACTGCCCCTGTGGGTTTCAGAGACCGTTATGCCTTCCAGGAGTAGAACACCTCATCTTGCTCCTGCAGAGTGGCCGAGGGTTCCAAACTGCCCACCTCACAGTTAGCAGCCCCACGGCTGACCACTATGCGGCCAGGGCTCCTCAGAGCCCCTGAGAATGCCCTCTCTGATAGGAAGGCGTCAGTGGTGTACGTGGACAGAGCTTGCAGGTGAAGTACGAACCTGCTGATGAGCAACAGTCCTGACTATCGCGGCATTTAAACACTGCCATTGTTGATGTGTGCCATCACGCCTGTCCCGGCCCACTCGGCCTGTGAGGCGGAGGAGACATGCCCGGCAGGTGTTGTTGGCTGTAATCTTTAGAGCAGCGCTTCACAACCTGCGGGTCGTGACCCCTTTGGGAGGGTCGATAGACCTTTTCACAGGGGTCGCCTGATTCATCACAGTAGCAAAATGACAGTGATGGAGTAGCAATGAAAATAATTTTATGGTTTGGGGGAGTCATCACACATGAAGACCTGTATGAAAGGGTTGCAGCATGAGGAAGGGTGAGAACCCCTGCTGTAGAGATTTGCAGATCTTCTCTATGGAGCCTCTGGGTAGATTTGAACAGCCAACCTTCCAGTTAGCAGCTGAGCACTCACTCATTGCCCCATCAGCTCCTTCGAAACGCCCTCAGTCTACCCCTTTTCCTTTGCGTACCTAACTAATAAAAAGAAAGAAACCAAGGCAGAAACACTCTTTTGGGTTTTTAATATCTTATTTAAACGTTAGAGAACATTGCCTTGAGCTGTCAGGTAGGAACGCCCCCTCTTATGTCAATATTCAGCAATAAAACATTATACCTCGATAACTGATATATAGATAGATAGATAGATAGATAGATAGATAGATAGATAGATAGATAGATAGATAGATATAGAGAGAGTCCCTGAACTTGGACACGGAAGAAGCTGTAAAAACAGTATGGCGGCCAAATCTCTGGCTCCTCTGTGGCCATGAGGCAGAGGTCAGACATGCCGCCACCCTCTGCCCTTTACTTATTCTGACCCCAACCGTTTTCCCGTGGCCCTCTTCCATGCCGGCCTGGACAATTCATTGCAAACTCACAGACAACCCTCACCAATAGGGGATTTGTTTCAGGGAAGTTAACAGATTACCACAGCCAACAGTAAGCCACTGGTCCCCATCCACGTCTCTCCTCAGCCGGCAGCAGAGACAGCTGGGCTCTGTCAGGCTTCGCTCACAGAGGCTCCGTGTTCACCCCTGCAGGCTCTGTGTTCCTGGATCCCAAATCTTGGAGCCTGCAGTCTCCGCCCTCTGGGCCCAGCAATCTCTGAGGCTGTTGGGCTGCCTACAAGGGTGAGGCCGCTGGAAGCCTGGCCACACCACAGCCCCCCCAAAGCAAAAGCACAGTTCAGCTCCCTTTGGATATCATGACACTGGCATGCATCTCTTCCAAGTGCCATCTCCTATGAGTGGCTGCAAGAATGGACTCAGTCACAGGAGCAATGGGAAGGACGACACAGGCCAAGCCGTGTCACCTGCCGTTGTGCAGTGTCCCCAGTGACGGAACTGACTTGCCAGCCCTGACAGCAGCATGTCTCTTTCCTCTCTTTGCTCGCATTCCACCTCACAGTAGTTTTGAGCTGATGGGCTTCCTGCTGCACAGGAGCTGGGAGCCCAGCACAGTGAGCCACTGGCTCATTGCTGCCTGTGGGTCCTCCCTGATTCCCGTCCCAGGCCGCAGCTGGACACTGCTGCCTGCCAGACAGTGGGTGCAGAAGGTACAGCAGAGCCCAGCTTCCCACAGACCCCCCTGGAAACTCTCCTTCGGAGAGGAAGGGGACAATCCCCAGATGCCGCCTCCATGCCCATCACCCTCATTAGTGCCCAAAAGAGTTGTATAGTAGATTATTATTATTATTACTATTCTTTCCAAATATGAAATGTTAGAAATTGAGATAGTTGAGAGGGGAGGAGTAGGTTAAATATTAAAATTTGCATTTTCACTTCCTTTTCATGAATCACTTAGTATTTGAATCACAACTACCTTGCTGTTTTTGGATATGTATTTTTCCCTTCAGCTATTCAGTATGATAAGTCAAAAAAATTAAGTACATATTAAATATGTAGTTTTAAATGCTGTTTTATTTTCCTTTCAAAAATAACGCCAACCATTTTCCCCTTTGCTAAATGGATGAAGCAGTGGCCTTAAGCTGTGCCCGTGGGTCGCGGAGGACTAAGCCCTAAGTGTGTGTCTGCACTGCTCTGTTGGTTTAGATTGGACTGGAACGGCATTCGGAAGCAGTTGGATGAATATGCAGCTATCGCCAGTGCCTCAAAAGGAGGAAGAATTGGAATAGAGGAATTTGCAGAGTATCTAAAGTTGCCGGTTTCCGATGTCTTGAAACAACTTTTCGCCCTCTTCGACAGGGTATGTGCACATGTTATCTGAAGCATGTAAGTGATTTCTGTCTGCAGAGCATAAGCCAGTATGTCAGCTGTCACAAGAAGGCTGGACCATGGTTTAACTGTAATAATAATGTATGTGTGGGTTACTTGGGTGGAGTCGGATCTATTATCTTGTTCTTTTTGTTTGAGTTTTGTTCCTTGGCCTTCTGTAGCATTTCAAAAAACATTTTAGAATATTCTATTTTATCTGTTGCCTTTTCTCTTTGAATGATTTTTAAGTGGTGGGTTTCGGGGACGCAGTAACTACAACTCACTTTGGAACTCTCTGCTGGGTTCTTTTCTACAAGTTCAAGTCAAACCTTAAAGCCTTGCTGTCCAACGGGACCCTTTGGCTACACTGGGTTGTGCTTCACGTTTCCTGTGTTTTCCATCTTGTCCATTCCTAGTTACGTTCCAGATGTACGTCAGACATCCTCTCCCTTTGGCCACTCGGATTTCCTGGGGCATGTATTGTAATGTCCGTCTTCGGGTGACAAGTTCTCTTAGCTTTCCATCATCTGAGCATGCCATCATTTCACTTTCACTTCTGAAGACAATCGGAGTGGTACCCCAGATTCCTTTCTTTCAGCACATCGTCAGGCCCCACGGTCTCACCACCCGACGGGTTGCCCTCGTCGCTCCTCTTGGTGTGCTCTCGTGTCAACAGGAGGTGGCTTTTTCCCTTCAGAGCCTTTGGGAGGGATGGTACCCTTGTCCCGTGTTGTTCTCTATTGACCCCCAGAAATAAAGGTAGTTTGACAAAGAAATTACAGGTTGGTGACAGAAACCAGGACAAGTGTCTTTGTCTGAGGCTCCTAATGACTGATTCTGGGCTCTCATATGTGAGCTTTTATTTAGCACGAGACTGTTAAGCATCAGTCTTCTAGCTGTAGTGCCCCCATCTCTCTTCCCGGGGTTTGCTTGCTGCATATAAATCATCTCCCCTTATCCATGAACTCAGAAGGCATCATCGGAGCAGTATCACCATGCAGGGTAAAGATTTCCAAATAGCTATCATTTATGGATTTCAAAATGACTGCGTGCATAAGAAATGTGTTTCCCGTCGCACAATTACTACACAACTACCTCGGAGCGATCAGTTACAGGATCTGCGGTGTGTCCACGAGTCTCACTAATCCCAGTCCAGATGCGCTGTGTGCAGTGACCTGGTTTCCCTGTCCCCTGACTCTTTCACCTTTGCCGAGGAAATGTGGATGCGGCGGTCTCACACAGATGTTGTGAAAAGGCACTCAATGTCACTGCTGGTGACGTTCTCTGTTTTATGAGCCAATCTGTTATTTAGGTACAAGGTGGCCTCAGGAATAATTGCAGGTTCAAGGTGTCAGGAGTATCTCGGGACAAGGTCTTGGCGAATTCTCTAGGCTCCGCTGGCCCAGGAAGACTGGGGTTTTTAACAACTTAAGTTCTGTTCCTCAGGGTCTTTCAGTGTCGGCCCTGGTCAGAATCATCATTCGTGGGAGCCAGGTGCCATGTGGTCTCAGGGTTCATGTATAGGCTGGTTAGCTTCTTTTCTGAGCCTTTGGTTTTCTTGTTTCTCTTCGCCCCAGCCAAGAAGAGACTCCACTGGCGGTGTCTGCGATGTGCCATGAAGACTCGAGGCAGGGAGAAGTAAATTATTGGGCGCAAATGTGCAAGGGAGAAAAGTAGAGTCTTTCTGTGAGTTTAATCTGGCATCTTGCACTATGACGTTGGAAGCCATGCAAGTAACGTGAGCGCGGGCCTCTATAAACATGACTCTAGACAGGAAGGAATATGGCGGGGACACATAAACAAGGAGGGCAGGGGAGGAAATGGGAGGGGACCTGAATGGGACTGGAGGGGAATGTTTACAGCACAACTCAGCACGCTCACTGGATTCTTCTTCAAAATAGGAAGCGACAGCCTAGAGGTTGTCCTTCCCTTCAGGTGTCAGGCAGTCCCAGAGGGCAAGGTGTCACAAGGTGGTTAGGACATCAGCACTGCCTTTTATTGACAAAGGACAATTGTCAGCGACCCTATGGTTTCCAAACACAGGCCAGCTTGGGAGAAATTTGGGAGTGGAGAAGGAACATAAGGCACGGTTTAAAGGAGCCTCCCAGAAGGACTTGCCACAGTGTCCTAACCCGGTCCAGGTTTCAGTCCCTCTGTCTCCTGATAAGGGCAATTGGATGCCTGAGCCAGGGCTGCCTGAACCCCACGCTTAGCCAGTCTCATGCTCAGACAGTTGAGAGACTGGGGAGACGGTAGCCAGTGTGGTGGTAGGACTTTTCCCATGGATTGCTTCCATCCGCTCACACCAAGTCTCGATGCCCTGCCCTTCTGTGCCTGGCGTGGCTGAGCTTTAAAGGTAGGCTGTAAGCTGACCCTCCAAGCGATTTTGTTTTTGAACTTCAACATGCTGACCGACGGCGGATAGTAATCTGAAAACCGAATGACTAATGTAGCTCACCTCTCTCTCTCTAGCTGTGTTATCTCTTTCTGCTGCTCCCCGCAGCCCCCCCCACCCCCCCTGCCCTCGACTGTACTGGAAACACACCTGCGTGCCCGGCCTGTGCAGACTTGCCTGGTCTTGAGGAGCCGGATGGTAGCACGTGCATACCCAGTCCCAGGCTGGGCCTGCTTTCTTTTGTGTCTCTTTAAGTTGTGCGACGGGGGAAGTGATGATGTTCCGTCAGTTTGTTTCTCTCTGAGTAAGTTATCTCCCTGAACTCAGTGCCTACTGGGGGTGGGGAGGAAGGGTGGGGAGCGTACGGGTGGGGGTGTTCCTGTTGCTCTTTTAATGGCTATAAATTCTTGAGGGGCAGACTGTCCCTGGGAGCCACTCCTTGGCCCTTCTGCACTTTCTCCTCCACTCCCCTCCCCTTCCCAAAGTGAACGGCTAACCCTGGGAGATGTAAGGAGCCACAGTCTCGGAAACCCACTGGGGCAGGTTGGTCTGGATTTTGGTGTAATGTGCTTGGAGTTGGTACTTGGGGGTCAGGAGGGGCCGACTCTCCACTATTCCCTTACTCTCAAAAGCGCTTGTCTTACCTACAAAAACATCCCCTCGATTTGTCATTTTTTTAAAAATTGTCGTTCATGCAGCTCCTGACATGTTCTTCCAGCTCCTAGGGTTGGCACCTTGAAGGCTCTACCAAAATGTGGCCTTGACCCAAAGCAGGCTGAAGGCACCTGCTGGATGAAGTCCTTTCAGAGGGTCCCTAGGCGTTGACCTTAACTCGAGGGCAGTGGGCTTGACTTTAGTGCGATCTCAATCTTCAGCGTCATTTAACTCTCTAAGTTTTTGTGACTGTACACTGCCCTCCACATCTGTCCAGGGGCGTTAGAACTGAGCAGAGGCCATCGCTCTGCAATGACTTCTCAACGTTCCTTATAGACCTCCTTTTAATCAGCATATGTGCCGGGATTTAAAACCCCTCAACAGAATTAAGAAACAACACAAGCTAACTCAGCACGAATTCCCACGCGGTCATTTCTGTTGAATGACAATGTCATGCAAAGTCCACAAGGCCTCGTACCTTTGTTCATTTCATCCTCCTTGACCACTGCGCCATTGGGCAAAGGCCTCAAATAGTCCAGTGAAGGCGTGACCTTGACTGCTAGCTGGACAAGTGGGGCATCCACCATCACCATCGCTGAAGAGATACAGGGATCTCTAGCCATATCCTGGTCCCTATCCACAGTCTGACCCAGCCCGGGGGCACTTGAGGTCCTACGTCATTAGCTCTACATCTCCTGACAGCTTCAGGTTATCATTCCCCGCCACCACACACAAGAATGACCACAGGAGTTGGCCCAAGAAGACTTCAAAAAGATCAGGGGAAATTTCATTATCTTTTCATTCCATGTTTTCCTTTTTTAAAAAAATCATTTTATTGGGGGCTCATACAACTCTTATCACAATCCACACATACATCAATTGTGTAAAGCACATTTGTTCATTCATTGCCCTCATCATTCTCAAAACATTTGCTCTCCACTTAAGCCCCTGGCATCAAGTTCTCATCTTTCCCTTCCCTCCCCGCTCCCCCACTCCCTCATGAACCCTTGATAATTTATAAATTATTATTTTGTCATATCTTGCCCTGTCTGACGTCTCCCTTCACCCATTTTTCTGTTGTGTGTCCCCCAGGGAGGAGGTCACATGTAGATCCTTGTAATCTGTTCCCCCTTTCCAACCCACCCTCCCTCGACCCTCCCAGTATCGCCACTCACACCACTGGTCCTGAAGGGATCATCTGTCCTGGATTCCCTGTGTTTCCAGTTCCTCTCTGTACCAGCGTACATCCTTTGGTCTAGACAGACTTTTTCACGAACTTAAAAAAGCCTGCTTGCATAATCGCTGGTAGCAAAGCTGAATTTCAGGGGTTAGCAAACACCTACTTTGGACATATTACAGGAGCGACCAGTCCCTGGAGAAGGCCAACATGGGCAGTGAAGTGGAGGGGCAGTGACAAAGAGGAAGGCCCTTGATGAGCTGGATGGGCCCCGTGGTGGATTGGCAGCAGTGCACTCCAACCTAAGAATGAGGGTGAGGATGGCGAAGGACCGGGCACAGTTCCGCTCCGTTGTGCGTAGGGTCGCTGTGAGTCAGAACTGACTCCATGTCCCTGGACAACCACCAAGAAGCCCCTCCATTTACTCCCTGGTGGCAGAACTGGATTTCAGGGATCTGCACACCTTTTCTGGAGAGGCTCTTGTTGTTGGGTGCCGATGAGTTGGTTTCAATGCATAGCAACCCCACGTGACCAGACAGCGGCCCAGTAGGGTTTTCTGTTTCCTCGGCTGGAATCTTCCCAGGAGCAGAGCGCCAGGCCTTGCCTCCGCGGAGCCTTCAGGTGAGCTCAGATGGCCGGTCTTTCAGCTAACCGCTCAGTGCTGCTTGTCATCACTGCCCACCATCAAGTCGATTCCAACTCCCGGGGAGCCTATAGGCAGAGCAGAAGTGCCACACAGGGTCTCCTGGACTGTCCTCTCTACAGGAGCACAGGGGCAGGTCTTTTCTTCCTCAGAGCTACCAGTGGATTTGAACCACCAATGTTTGGGTGGTGGCCATTGCGGCACAAGGTCTCATTAAATCTTTTTGGTTTTGTGCGCCATACGGTCCCTGCGGCAACCATTCCTCCCCACTGTCGTAGAATGACAGCAGCGGCGGACAGTCTATAAAGGAATGGCCATGGGTGAGTTCCCATACAACTTCCTGTCCAAAAGAGGTACCTGCCTAGGTGGAACTCAGAGTGCAGTGTGCTGGCCCCGGCCACAGTTCCCAAGTTCATACCATAGTAGTAGGTAACAGGATTATAGGATGGCAGCCAGTACTCATGCTGACCACATACACACACACACACACACACACACACACACACACACACACTCACAGTTCTAGCTAGTGGTGTATCCGTCCTCATCAGCAATGGGATAGAAAGTGCGGCGGACACTGATTGCTCAGTCCTCAGGTGTACTCTGGTCCACCCTTTTTGACCAGTCCCATGGTTGCGCATCATAGGTCTCCTCCATGTAGCAGATCAATAGCTACTCCACTTCTTGGTACAAAGTCTGAAAGCAGTGTGGCTGTCCCCACTTCCCCCACTAGTACTCACTTCTCTGTCACCACCATGTCCATTCTTTAAATGGTGGAGACATGAGACCTCTGTGGGTACTTTAGCACTTTGGCGGCCCAGCCTTTTGGGTGATTGTAAAGTTCTCCAGGGCTTTAAGGTCTAAGGAGTCCTTCCTGCCTGCTCTGTTCTTGGTATCCGTTCACATCTTAGATCTTGAGTGCCAATGACAAGGAACCTTGGCTGCCCGTTCCTGTTAGATGCGGCAGAGAACTGTCCCGTGTGGCCCTCTGCTCCTGCTGAGAGGGCGGACAGAGTGGTGGAGGGCTTAAGGAGTTAGAAATAGACAAGGAGGTCTTCGGTCCTCGAAATCCCCACTTCAGGTTTTATGTGCAATAAAGTATCTCATGACTCATCTGAAGAGAACTCGCCTTCACTCCAGTCCCAGTTCATCTGGATTTGACATATGAAATTACAAAAATGGCATGGGCATGGCGCCTGATGGCTCTCCTTTCTCCAGGAGGGAGGAGGAGACTCACAGGAGAAACACTGTCATCAGCAGCCCAGGGCCCCTTCCTGTGACTTGTCTCCACCCTACAACCTTCTTACCAATGTTGACTCTCTCGCCTTCTCTGCTGAGTTTGAGCATCTGTGTGAGGACCACATAGAACTCGTGGACAGTATTAGGATTGTGGTGCTCATGGGGGAAGTTGGCAGGTTAAGATTCAGGCTCAGAAATATTCTGGATACACTTCTTTCGTCAAGACAGCTCCTTTTCAGCCGTACTCTCAGGCATGCCCCTTACCCATGTAGAACCTTGGCTCCTGCTCTGCTTGGGCAATGCTATAAAACTCTCTTAGCTCTGCTGATGCATATCCAAAAGACAGTCCTCTCTGCTGTGAGTTCCGAGTCTGTAAACCCAGCTACCCACCATTAAGTGCCTAAAGGCAATCCACTCCACCTGGAAGCCTGAAGACTCTCAACTGTCCCACTACAAAGGCTGAGATGTCCACTGCTCTGTCTTATGTCCTGGATGTACTGCTTCTGCCACCGCCACCGCCATGTCTCTGCTGCTGCTCTGGCGTCACCGCTCCCTTCTCCTGGGTGGAAGAAGTTTAGTGCCCAGATCTCAGGGTCCAAACGCCACGCTCCACTCCTGCCTCCTCTTTCTTGATGGTAGTGAGTCCCCTTTCTGCTTCTGAGATGACGCCTTTTACACCTAGCAGGATGACAAAATTGATCGATCCCCACATTAGAGTTCCCTCTGCCTATTTGCATGATCCCACCCCCACAAAGGTACTATTTATATTATTAACAAGCTATCCAATCCCATAGGTGAGCTATTGGCAATTCACATTTGCTTAGTATTACACACTTATTTCATGAGAGTCACAAAGATCATCGCTAGAAGGGCCACATCAAGCATTCTCTGCACTGTAGAAATCGACGTTTCCTGTAGTTGGTAGAAACAGCCCCTGGCTTTCTGGATTGGGCAGATGAACTTTAGTGCTCTACTGTACAATTTGCCCCAACAGTTTGAAGGCTCTATATTTCTGACCATTTCCCCCTTCAGTTCTCAGATTGACTTTGTTCATCATCATAATATGAAAGACATGGGGAAATGGAATTGAAAGACAGTGGAGTTTTTTCATGAACTTTTTGAAGGTCCTGCCTATTTTCTCTTGGTGCATGTTGTTACACTGGCAATGCCTATTTAAACCTGAGGATTATGGACTTTTTGTTGAGCATTTCATCGTCAGATGAGAGATCCACACGGGAAGCCGAAAGGAAAAGCTTAGCAGTCCTCCTCGAGCAGATGAGTGCTCACTGTTCCTCCAGGAGTCAAGGAAGTACAGAGCGGGGCTTCGTGAAAACACAAGATGTGACCAGCGCAGTTGTCTCTGACGATAGAGTGACAGGCCAGGAGTATAGGGAAAAGGAGCAGATAGTATCTGTGTGGGCTTTAGGAAGGCTTTTGGTTTCACCCAGCATGACATTCTCACCAATTAATGGGGAAGGTCTGGCCCAGATCACACTGCAGTTATATGAAGGCCCGGCTTGACCAGAAGGGTTTCACTCCAAGTGGGAGTGGTCAGTTCTCATATCACCTGAGACCAGGTTCAGTATCTCTTCTTGGAATTTGCAGTGCACAAAATAGGCCCCAGTCAAGACTACCTTGGAAAACAAGCTATCAGGAATAGTTTTGAAAGTATCAAACTACAGCTAGAGATAATCAAGCATCCTTTGAAGGTCATAGGACCAGACTGAAGGTAAAGGAAGGTTAAATTCCTATTATGGTAGGCAGGGTTCTCTAGAGAAACAAAACTAGAACACATGATTGTATAGAAATATAACAGAATATATTTTTGAGAGGGTAGGAATATAACAGCTAATTAGTCCACACAGCTGTACGGAGGGCTCAGTTTAGCTCACTTTCATGGAACAGTTACTCTACAAGCAAGCAGACAGTAGAGTCTTCCCTCAGGCAAGACAGGCAGAGTCTGCCTATTGGCAGCAGACAGCAGGGTGGGTCAGCAACAGTCAGTAGCGTGGGAGCTTAGCAAAGCAGACTCTGATGCAATCTCAAGCTCAAGCAATACGTGGGGACAGGATCCACCAGCCTCAAGCTCAAACGATGTACGCACCAGCAGCATGGCAAAGCAGGTCTTGAAGGCACCTCAAGATCTAGCGACAGGACCCATGGGTTGGCTTGGCTCACAGGTAGTGTAGCACACAGGTCGAGGCAGAGAACTAGCTAAATCAGCAGTACTCCGGTCTGGTCACCAGGGAGCAAGAGAGATATGGGACACCTATTCTCTTCATTTATCTTGCTTTCCCTCAAATCAGGCTGTGACTTGATCACACTCAGCCCACATGTTCCTACTACTCTAGTTGGCACAATAAACCTAACCATCACACCTACCTACCCTAAAAAGGCATCAGAGGGACACCAAGGGCCATCCGAGAAGGATGCTGCTGTCATACATGCAGAATCTTAGAGCTGAGGGGACTTTTGGTGTTCAGTGCCCATCCTCTTCATTTTGCAGAAAGCTTTTGGCCCAAGAGAGGAAGCGCCATGCCCAAGGCAACGCAGGGACCGGAACACTTCCTTCACTGCTCTATTTCACAACAAGCGATGGGCGCTGACTTAAAAAACAAACAAAACAAAACTGAAAACAACCTTCACATTGCGCCTCTTTCTCGTGTTAGACAGTCCACCCATTTCAATCATACAATTGTAGTAAATTTACCAAGTTGGACAGCTATCCCTATAAATCAGTTAGAACATTTCCATCACCCCTTGGAGCCCCCCGTCCATTAAATGTTCACCCTGTCTGCACCCTCAAGCCCTAGGAAAACACTAATCTACTTTCTGTCGCTCTCTAGACCCGACTTTTTTGGTATTTCACAATAGATTGATACCATGAATGGTCTCTTGTGTCCACCTTCTTTCCCTTAGCATCATGTCTTTGAGGCTCATCCCACACTTAGCATACATCAGTCGATTGCTCTTGTTTCTTGCTGAATAAGTAGTCCATTGTGTGGCTATACCACACTTTGTCTCTTCAGTCACCAGTTGGTAGACATTGTTTCCAATTATGGATCTTATAAATAATGCTGCTAGAATACTCCCATGTCACCATTAGCGTATTAAGTTCAACAACACTTATTCTCAAATGGTCATGAAATTAGCCATCAGATTCGGCCTCTTTCCCTGCCTGATTTCTGCAGCTCTGGACGGTACAGTTCCCTGAGACAGCATTCACAGTGGCTATGAATGTTCCCATCAATAGCCTTAGGGGATTAAATGGCCCAGAGAGGAAAGGCCTGTTAATCTAATAGCAGTCTTTTATTCTTTGATGGCTTATGAGAAACTATTAGCCACATGCCCTCCATCTTCACAGAAAATAAATAAGAGGAATTGGATTTAAACTTCAGCAAAAGACACTTCAGATAGACATAAGGAGACTCATCGGATGACTCATTTGTATGACATAACTATCAAGTTAATTTGTAATATTATTAAAACAAAAGCCAGGTAATTTCCTCTGAGAGAAGTCGATGTGAATGGATGTTTTTCCGAGGCCAGATGGCCCCTTGGGATCTCCTAAAAAGAAGAGTCCTTTTGCAAGACTTTTTGGAGTGGTTGCGAAAATCCTGGGCCATTTGTGTTCACAAGGGCCACTTCCTTGTCTGCGTCAAAAACAGAGCCAGTCATTGGTGAATTTAACCCAAACCCCCAGCTAAGGCAGGAAGCGACAGGACATGGCTCCCATGTCCTAACCAGAGCAGAACCTCACGCCACTTCTGTTCTCCCGAGGAGCAGCTAGGATAATCAGTCCTTGGCTCTAGATAGAATGTCGAGGTTACCTCGAATCCCCTTTTGAGTTCACAGTTGAGCCTCCACTGGTCCCCACAGCTACCTGTGTGATGGCCTCTGTCACCTGGCAGGTCCAGTCCTATCCCACCCTATTGTCCATCCTCCCAGGAGTAGTCACAGTGGGCTTCACATGCCTTAGTGCCTCTGTGGTTTCACCAGACAAGGAGGCTTTCTGGAAACCCCATTGTATTGCTTCTCTGATCCCTTGTCTCTTTGGAGAACTCAGACACAGCCTGTCAAGGTTCTCCTTCCCTGAGCCTCAGCAGAATTCCTGGCTGTCGATTTTGAGCACCATTTAAAAAAAACAATACAACACGCCCCCACACACACACCCCCAGTTATTCTCAAGTCAGTACTGGCTCACAGAGGAGAGCTGCCCTGCATTGTGTATCCTCAATAAGCTTTACAGAAGCAGATTCCACATCGAAGTCTTCTGTGGAACTTTTGGGTAGGTTTGAACCACCAACCTTCTTGCAAACCACCACCCAGGGGTCTTTGGGCACCATACTGAGTAGGTAAGACAATACAAAGTATAGCTGTGTGATATTGGATAAATATCTTGATTTCTCTTATACTTTCCTTCTTCAGAATACTTTGGTTTCTTTCAGAGGACTCTGATGAAACCCCAGTCCTAAACTGTACTCTATAAAAACGTCATGGAGTAGAAATAGGAACATAGCAATTCAGATGACTGGGGCTCATCTTTATCCTTTAGAACAGCAATCCTGTTGAATTCATTTTTGTCTTCTAACTATTAAGCCCAAGTCCTGATAATAATAAATTTGATTCAATCATTGTAAAATTGAAAGAGAAATTTTGCAGATAGAAAATGAACCCCCAAATGCTACCTGATAACGCGAATCAGTCATTACATCCTGGTCACTTTTCCTTGAGTTCACCAGTAGAATTTCCAGAGGCCTCTGGAGGACCTGTATGAGAACTCTTTCTAGTATTGAGGCTGTGAGGTGCCATTGAGTCAATTCTGACTCAGAGTGACCCTACGTATGACTGAACGTAAGATTGCCCCATTCTGTGCCATCCTCCCAAAAGTAGGGTATGTTTGAGCCCACATTTCTAGCCACTCTGTCAGTCCATCTCACGGAGGGCTTTCTTCTTTTTCACTTACCCTGTATTATACCAAGTATAATGCCCTCCCTGAAAATGTGGACCAAGCCAGTGTGATGAAGACTGACCACGCTCACTTCTACAGAGTATTCGGGATACACTTCCCCTGAGGCAGATTGGTCCACTCTTCACCAATTCTGTAGTTCAAGTACATCACGGATTTGCTCTTCCTCTCTTTTTGTCCAATTTCTGAATGCGCATGAGGTGATTTAAACTATCAAGACATGCGTCAGACTCATCTTAGTCATCCAAGTGACTTCTTGGCTTTGTTGTTGCTGTTGTTAGATTTGAGAGAGATCTTTGGAGGCAGATCTGCCCAACGAAACCACCTTGTTTGACTTCTTGACTGCTGTTTCCGTAGGTGGCGGCTGTGGCACTAAGTTCAGTGAAATCCTCGACAATGTCTGTTCTCCTTGTTCATCAGGGGGTTGCTTCTCCATCCAGTTTGTGTAGGGGTGTTTGTTTTCTTTATGTTGAGGTGTAATCCATAGTGAAGGTTGTAGTCTGAGCTTCATCAATAAACACTTTAAGGGAAGACTTGGACTCTGGTCCAATCGAGGGTCAAGGGTTGTTGGTTGTCCTCAAGTTGATCCCAATGCATGATGACCTTGGGTGTGCAGAGTAGAAGTGCCCGTGGGACCTTTTGAAATCAGAGTGCCAGGTTTGCCTTTCAGGGCGCTTCTGGATCAATTCAAACCGCCAGCTGGCAGGTAGTTGTCACCCACTTATGTCACCTAGCTGCATAAATATTACTAAGGGTATTGTTTCTCAAAGTACCAACTGGGATCCACCGAATCCATTCTGAAGGTGCTTATTAAAAATATAGAATCAGAACTCACAAATACAGTGCAGGGCATGCAAGCCAGGCATGCCAGAGTACACGCTGTAAGATCCCTTTCATTTGCTGGACCAAACAGGCTGAAGGAGCCTGGGTGAACTCTCAGGAGGGCAGGTCCCCTTGGGGAACCAAAGTGACTTTGAAGGAGAGCAGGAGGAGTTTCATGGGTCCTGTTTCCTGTTTCTTGAGCATGACCTGGGTGCGTATAGTTGTTAAAATTCTTTGAGCTGTACACTTACAACTGATAGTGCTTTCTATTTTGGGTATGAATGTTACACTGCATGAAGATTCCCACAGTATAGAGCCATGGGTCCCACAACAGATGGAGTGAGTCAGAATGTCTGTGTTTTAATAAGTATCCCTGGTCCAAGTGTTTCTTGGCACACTGCCCTTTGAGAACTTATGCAGAAAGAGGGAGATCAGGCAAAAGTCCTTCCAATACCCATGGATTCTGAGGTTCCCTCTAACCAGGCAACTCCTTTAGAAAAGAAAACCATGAGTCATTTACCTTGTCTTGGTAGGAAAATCCAAGTAACTGTCATCTTTCAAGGAGCCCGGGGGATGTAGTGGTTATACATTGGGCTGCTAACTACAAGGTCAGCAGTTCGAAATCACCAGCTGGTCCACAGGGGAGCACCAAGTCTTTCTACCCCCATAAAGGTTCACAGTCTCAGAAACCCACAAGGGCAGTTCTACCCTGCCCTATAGGGTCACTATGAGTCGACCTTGACTCAATGTCAGCGAGTTTGTGGTTTTGTTGGGGGGGGGGTCATTTCTCAGATACTGGGGCAGGGCAAGGGAGCAGGGAAGAACTAAGAAGTATAACTATTCATCTTTTACATCATATTTTATATGATATCACATATTCTTAAAATCTAGAGCTCTGTATGTTTTCCTTGAAGAAATACAATGTTTTCCAATGGATCACTCATGAATATGTATCTAGAAGAATGGGGATCCATTAAGTGTGCGCCTCTGAGAAACGGCAGGTGCTAGGACCTAATGGACTCCCAGCTCTCCCTGTCCAAGGCGAGGCAGCACCCCCAGGGTGTGGTGCTGGATAAGCAGGCACAGAAAAGCCAGTTCTTCCACCTGGGAGCACCTCAGACTCCATCTCAGCTCCCCTCCACACCATCGCCAAGATCCTGGCAGCTTCCACACTCCTCTGTGAATCCCAAAGCATGTTTCTCGCAAAGGCTGTGCTGGAAGGTGCAGAACGAGGCCTCGGGGAAGCTCTCGGCGGCTTTCTGGGAGGAGGGGGCCAGAGAGCAGGGCGAGCAGGAGGCAGTGTGAGAGGGCTCGTTGGAGGGATTGTGAATCTCATCAGTGAGGCCGCGGCTCAGTACACCCCCGAGCCGCCGCCCACCCAGCAGCATTTCACCACCGTGGAGGCCTGTGAAAGCGAGGAAGTTAAGCGATTTCGGAGGCAATTTGCCCAACTGGCCGGACCAGACATGGAGGTGGGTGCCACCGACCTGATGAACATCCTCAACAAGGTCCTTGCCAAGCACACGGACCTGAAGACAGACGGCTTCAGCCTGGACACCTGCCGCAGCATTGTGTCTGTCATGGACAGCGACACAACTGGGAAGCTGGGCTTCGAAGAATTTAAGTATCTGTGGAACAACATCAGGAAATGGCAATGTGTCTATAAGCAATATGACAGCGACCATTCCGGGTCCTTGGGGCCTTCTCAGCTTCAGGGGGCTGTGCAGGCAGCAGGCTTCCGGCTGAATGACCAGCTCTACCACATGATTGTCCGCCGGTATGCTGACGAGGACGGCAGCATGGACTTTAACAACTTCATCAACTGCCTCGTTCGCCTCGATGCCATGTTCCGTGCCTTCAAGTCTCTGGACCGAGATGCCGATGGCCTTGTTCAGGTGTCCATCCAAGAGTGGCTGCAGCTGACCATGTACTCCTGAAGCGGCCACACCGCAAGGCCGCCCCGTCCTGGAGGACAGCCCTCCTGGAGCTGGGCCCGCCTCCACAGGCCTGCTGGCCCCGATCGCAGCTGTCACTCCCGAGCTGGCTCCATCACACCTCTGCCTAATTCTGAAATTGAGTCACTTTTCTGGCTTAATTAAAAGAGATGTTTCATGAGAATTGATTTGAGTGGTTTGTATACTGGCTTTTGGGGAGGCCAGGTTATATTAGTAATGGGAGGTTGCAGACAGAGCCCTCATGGAGGAGGTAATTAATGGTTATCGCTCATTTGGTAGATAATCCCAAGGAGTGGGAACTCTGTTGTTAAGAACAAGATTGAGGTGGGGTAGGGGGTGGGGGCAATCCTGGCCTGAACCAAGGAAGCACTCCGGAGAGGTTTGTCCCCATCGAAGGATAAGGAGGGTGCTCAGAATCTGAAGTCACAGCTGATCTTTCCATTATGTACAATGTGCCTTGTTGGAAAACTCTGTGTGGAACCGGGTAGAAACAGCTTCAGAATGCGACTCCAAGCCGTCTCCGGTCAGCGAAGCATTTTCTTGCGGCCGAGCAATGGCCTAAAGTTCTAGAATTCTTTAGTCGGGTTCCTCTAGTTAAATTCACATTAGGGCAGTGGTTCCGTTTATCCTGCTCTGTTCCTAAGGAAAGTCAAGATCAGTTGCGGGGGGGGGGGGCAAGATCAGGGGTAGCTCCCTGTGAGATGGTTCTGGCTGCTTACAATGAATCAACCCTTTGCTCTGATGGATGCTTACTACAATACCAGGCACGCCCGGCTGTTATGTCTTACCTTGTCTTGCCTCGGAGCAAGGCAAGTCCTCTTGCTTGTTTTTTAAACATCTCAGGCAGGAAATCAAGTAAACACGGGAAAGAAGAAAACCTTAGAACGCCATCAGTTAAATGGAATATGAACAAACAAATAAATAGAATTCCACCATCGAGTCGATGGCGACTCATATAAAGCCGGGGAAAGGCCAACGTCCCCTCCTCTGTATGGAGATAGCAGTTCCCAGCGCTGGCTGGGATCCAGCGTCCCAGGAGAGAGAGCTCCTCCACGCTAGCTCCTGAAGCCCCACCCCAGCGAGTTTGGTGAGAACGGTAAGAGGAAGAGCGGAGGCCGGCTGGCGTAGGGGTCGTGCCCTGGGCTGCTCACCGCAAGGTCCCCGGTTGGACACCAGCAGCCTCTCTGCAGGAGAAAGACCAGGCATTCGACTGTAAAGAGTCAGTCTCAGGAACGCACAAGGCAGTTCTACTCGGTCCCACAGGGTCACTGGGAGTCGGCGTCCACTTGATGGCAGAGTGGTTTTGGCGGTGAGAGGAGTTGGTGGTACTGGCAGGAGTGGTGTAGAGGTGGTCGTGGGGTGAGGGAAAGGCCCCAGAGGGTTCTGATGAGCAGTCCAGGCTGAGAGCCTGCCTTAACAGGAGGCTTTCCCCAGGACTCCTCAAAGCTGGCTCAGCTAGAAGTGAGGCTGGAGAACTCAGGTCTGCCAGCGGGAACTGTTCCTGAATGTCTGTAAGTGGATTTGTAGGTCTGATATAAGGAGCCCACAGCTCTGCCTTAGCCGAACCTCAGTTCCAGCCCCCCAGCCGCACTGAGGAAGAAAGATGAGGTTGGCTGCCCCTATAACGATTGACAGCCTCAGCAGAACCTACTGACTCGATGGCGATGGGGTCGGTTCGGTGTATGAGGCAAAAGGGACTCCATGGCGGTGGGGTTTGGGGGTTGAGTGCGAGAAACCTTTTCTGGGATTTGAAAGCTGCAGGTCCAGCAAGTGCAGGGGGTTGTGGTGAAGACTCTGGTAGGAGCCTGGGGCTGGTTCAAGCGTTTCACAATGAGGGCAACTGGATTCACATTAAAGGACAAGTAGGGTCCGTCAGCCAGACCAGTCTGACTGTAATCCAGAGTCTGTCTGGATCGCCCATGCCCATGCGTTGGACTATTGGGCTGTTGGGGAACCTCCACCCCCATGGCTTCCAGGCTTTGTGTAGGCATTGCGCGGCTCTGTCATTGTGATTCAGGCTGATGGAGCAGCGCCCACAGAACCTAGAGTCCGGTGCCGAGTGGACTGGGGCGGGGCCTATATTCCTCAGTGCTCGGTCCACCTGCCCGCTATGTCGTGAGTCTCCACTCTGGGCTTTAATGCATGGCCACTTTCCTGGCTGTTCTCAGAGGGAAAGAGGGAAGGTGTTCAATGCAGCGCAGCATGTAGATAAATTCTCTCTTCCTCTTTATATTCATTCAGAGGGAAGGTGTACAGACAGTATGTCACTAGCCTGCTAACAGGCCCCCAGCCGCCTTTCAGAAACCCCCTGTGAAATGTGGAGAGGCTGGCCTTCGGCCCCGTGCTCTCCAGCGCCACCGTGAAATATTTATGAAACACCAGCATGCTGGGTTCTGAACCATACCAAGTGCAGAGAGCCCGCCCTAGAGGGGCTTGTCAGTTCCGCGGGACGCTCTGCCTGGAGGCTCAGGACAGCTACAGGATGGTTAGGGTTTCTCCAAGTCCTCACTCAGCAATGACAATCTCTCTATTTCGGAATAAGCCCGCTTACACTGAGCATAAGGAGACCTGGTGGTGTTGTGGGTTGGGCCTTGGGCTGCTAATGGCAAGATCAGAAGTTCAAGCCCCCCAGCCATTCCTGTAGAGAAAGATGAGACTGGATGTTCCTGTGAAGATGTACAGGCTGGGATGCCCCTATCGGGTCGCTGTGAGTCGGCATGGCCTCGATGTCCGCGAGCCTATTAAGCATATGAAAGAGTCATCAGGAAGACGACTGGGATGTCCCTTAAGGACTCGGGATATTGAACTTATGATTTAAACTTCCCATGGTACTGTGGGAAGGACAGTGTCGCCACACTTTCCTTCCTGAAATTTCATAAAAGTTTAGACAATTGTTCACACCAGAAGCCTCTCTTGTTCCGGCCATAGGAGTGCCCACTGTCTGGTTCCCTCACAGCAGGCAGAGGCTGAGGCGGCTCACGTTTCTTTTATTCCCCAGAGCGAATGCAAGCACAGTTGTTCAATCTCTGACCTACTCCAAGTAGCCCTGGTGGCACGAAGGTAAAGCGCTCAGCAGTGAGCTAGAGGTCAGCTGTTCAAACCCACCAGTTCCGCTTGTCCTGATAGGTTTGCGTTGAGTCAGAATCGATTTGACAGCAAATCGACAGGGTAGAGATCTCCAAGTGCCTTCAGAATTACTTTTTTAAAAATTCCTTTTAATATAAGGTGGATTAAAGGAATTTAATTCCCATAAAATTAGTAAAACAGTTCTATACCTGGGTAGAATATTCTCTCCGTCAGAATATTCCCGGAAACAGAACCTCTTCCCTGATGCCTGTGGGTAACTGAGAATTTATTGTATCTCAATAATAACACCCCTCTGGATTTATAGGGTATCTTTATAGCCGTCTTAGTGGACACTGCCCAGTAAGTTCTACTTTATGTGCCATTTACAAGGCTTTTCCGCCCCCGAGGATCTCCTGCTTGTGGAGAGGCTGTCCTGTGCGGTGTAACAGCAGAGCCCACACAGCACAGAGAAGACAGGCCCTATCATTGGGAGCTCATTATCTCAAAATCCATTCATAACCGTACCTTACATGTAGCTGCACTTAACACGTGCCAAAAAGTCTCTGATTCTGTTAAGTTAAAACTGTTAACTATGAAACAACCTTAGGAAACAGGAGCTTAAGACTCAGGCACGAGACCCGCCATGTTTCCGCTGGGAATTCCAAATGGACAGCGTGGGAACAAGTGGCTTGAATGGCCTGCTGGCCCTGGGACTGGTGTGGTGTGATGTGGGGACAGAGAGGTGCTCACAGTGGCCCCAACAGGCATAGCCCTGCTTTTCCAATCCTGTTGCCAGCTGAGGGTCCAGGGCCCAGTGCCTGCAGTTTCTGTGAGGCTCAGTCTCCCCTTTTGGTAGCTCCTCTGGGCTGCCCTGGACTCCAGATGAGAGCACGTTGAAGGGAAGGATGAAAGGAGCCCTGGTGGCACAGAGGTTAAGTGCTGGGCTTCTCACCTCAAGGTTGGTGGCCTAAAGCCCCCTGGCCACTCCATGGAGAAGGTGCTCTTGCAGCGATTGTGCTGGTAGAAGGTAGACAGACACATGCTCACTTGGGTGACGGAAAAGGCACTGATGGCGAACAATGATAGAGACAGGAGGAGACACTGAGCAGAAGACAAGAGCTAAAGAGCAACCGAGATCAAGGCTGCTCTATACACAAGCCTGCAATAATGCAGTAGAAGCATGTCTGCCCACACAGGTGCAGGAGGTAGAGTGTGGGTGTGTGCCCTTCATCTCTATAATTTTGGCAGAGGGTATCCACACATGCGTACTTCCCTCTGTGGCAATTGGAGCCCTGAATGCAGTGGGGCGTACAGAGTGAAGTGGTGAAGATGTCTTACACATCACCAAACACCTGTGAGGGAGGGCGTCTGTGGGTTTCATTCACTAAGGTCAGTTGGCACAACAGAGTTGGCAAAGACAATGTGCATACTGCTTAGATGAATGGCGAGCAACTCATGAGCTTTTGAGACCCCAGGGAAAAGAAAAAGTAAGACAAAATGTAAAAACACTATGGAAACTAATTTGTTCCATGGACTAAAAGGCCATGCAAAGATCATTCTGCATGACCCCAACACCAGAAGCGCTAGTGGGCACCCAGCTCATCGGCACAGACAACTGCTCTGAACAGGGTCCCATTAGAAGGCCCTGGACAGTGTGGGAGAACAATGGAGAACAAAACTCAAGATCACAAAAAAGACCAGGCCTACTGGTCAGGTAGGACTCCCGAGCCTGTGACCCTTCATCCCTTTTCAGATCTGGGAATTAATTCCTCCCCTGGCTCACTTTTCAGCCAAACAATTGATATTGTTCGATGCTGTCAAGTTGGCTCAGACCCGCAACAACCCAATGTACAATGATACAAAGCCCTGCTGGCCCTGTGCCTTCCCCGTCGTCGCTCTTAGGTTTGAAGCCATTGTTGCAGCCGTTGAGTGGATCCGTCTTGTTGAAGGCCCTCCTCATTTTCACTCCACGGCCCTCTACTTTTCTAAGCGCGAAGGGGAAATGCAAAGACTAGGGAGATGTGAACACCGTAGAACAATCAACCACTTGAGAGCAAACGGGGAGCATTTCCCCAAGGACAAGTTTCAGAAGGGTTAGGAAAGAAGTGGGAATAGAAACCGAAAACGCAGGGAAGAAATCGGATAAATGATGCTGCACTACAGGGACGGCAATCACCGGCATGAAACAAAATGTGTATGAATCGTTGAATGGAAAATTGATCAGCTCCAGAAACCTTCATCCAATTCATAATCAAAAGGTTAAAATCCATAATAAAGATTACAGCCTAGAAAACCTTAGTGGCCATTCTGTTTTGTCACCTGGGGTCTCTCTGAGCCAGCTGTGATTCCGTGGGACTGGTTTATTTATTTATTTTTAACATTTTATTAGGGGCTCATACATCTCTTATCACAATCCATACATATACATACATCAATTGTATAAAGCACATCTGTACATTCTTTGCTCTAATCATTTTCTTTTTTTACATTTTTTAGGGGCTCATACAACTAGTTTATTTTTTGTTTTGTTTTGCTTAGTGAATAAAAATTGATCTCTTCCTTTGAAACAAGGCCATGATACATTTTCCTATCTAAAGTTGTTGTTATTGTTCTTCATAATTCTCTCGGAGGGACTCGAGGTGTCTCAGATGGAATGACAAGGCATGTCTGAAATGTCGTACTGCCTTCAATGGCACTTGAGTGGCCCCGGTTGCCCTGTAAGATAAGCAGAGCCAGCTGTGGGACCCACCAGTGCTGCGGGAGAAAGATGACTTATTATTTGCTCCTCATGATGATTTCCAGTCTCGGAAACCCAGAGGGGTGACTCTGCTCCATTCTGCTGGGGCTGGAATGGACATGGTGGCAGCGAGTTTGTTTTGTTTGGGTTTTTCGTACAACAATCATAGCCTCAGATAAAACTTGGGTGGCCGCTTTTTCTTTAGGAAAAAGAAGTCAGTAAGATTCCATCCAGTTCTGAATGTGCTGATTGTAAATTTAGCGTCTTCAA
Source organism: Tenrec ecaudatus (assembly GCF_050624435.1). Lineage (NCBI taxonomy): Eukaryota > Metazoa > Chordata > Mammalia > Afrosoricida > Tenrecidae > Tenrec > Tenrec ecaudatus. The sequence continues at coordinate 46,556,978 of NC_134547.1, forward strand.
ACTGCTTTCTTAATCTGCCAACAGAATCTCTCAGGAAAAACATCTCCAGGCTGCTTTTTATTTTCTTTGCATTACTACTGTAATTTTTCATTTACTTTACATTACATTTCCATTACTACGATTGACATGCTTGTACCAGACCTCATGCAGTTCATCTGCCTTAACATTGTTTTGTCAGTCAAAATGACTCGCACGAGACTTATTTTTTTCTAATGACAGCAACTAAGAAAAAATTGTTACCATGATAATATTCAGCATCTGTAAGAGTTCTTCATACATATATACACACCCATGCTTATCCACCGGAGAAAACTGCTTTGAAGATGGTGGGGAACTGGGGAAGGGAGGGAGGAAGAGAGAGAAGAAATGGGCCCCAGTCCCACATCACAGTGCAGGGCTTGTATCAGATGGTGGAACGCCCAGCAGCCTAGCCCCTCGCTTCTGCCATTGTGGTTTCGAGGTTCCGCTCTGTCCTGGGGGGTCGCTGTGAGTCGGCATGGATCCTTGGCAGTGAGTTTGGTTTATGGCCACGTGGCTGCTGTGCTCTGTGCTCCGAGTTCTTGGTGGTCTGCTGCCTCGGAGGTGGGGGTGCCCGCTGCCAGCGCGGGGATGACTTCATAGGGCAGGTGGTGGACGTGCATGAGCTGCAGCTGCCAGGGTGGCAGGCCCCGGCACGTGGAGGGTGTGTTGTCTGTGAAGCTCGGCATCTTACAAGTGGTCCAAAGGTATGCTTTACAAAGAGGCTGTTGTCCACTGATGAGGATGAGAAACCATCGTGCTCTACAACTTGGGCGGTGCCAGGTTGTCACACCCAGGCTGCAGGTAGAGCGCTCAGAAGGGACCCTTGGTGGCGGAAGACTTCACACACAATGAACCGGACTCCCATGTGCTGAAAGCCAAAGGAGGCCTTACACTGCCCAACAGCCAGAAGCAGGAGGCCCGCCCAGGGCTGCATCCCGCACCAGGCCCCGTGCCTGTTGCCAGCACTTGGAACGTTGTCTTTCACCCTCTCGCCGGCTCCATGTTAAGGGTCAGCCCAGAGAAGCTGCATCCCATCAGTCCACCAGTTCCAGGAAGTGGCTGTCGACAGAAAGGAAAACTCCAAGCCACCCATTTCAGAGCCCCTGTGGGGGAAGGGAACCCTGCCCAGCCCACATGGGCTCTGGCTCTGTGAGAAGTGGGTCTCCTGGGGTCCAGAGCAGGAAGCTGTCCATTCTCCAAATCCTCCCCTCCAGCAGAGGAGCCAAAGGACAGCCTGCCTGAAAGGTGGGGACCTGAACTCCCTGGGAAGCCTGGCTCCACAGCCCAGCCAGACACCAAAGGGTGGCAGAGCCCCTGGAACGGGAGACTATGGAGTCCCATGCTTCGTGCAACAGCTGGGATGTAACTGCTCCCTTTACCTGCTGGACTGGTGCAAAGGGCGAGAACTGGAGACCACCGACATCAGGGACCCCGTTCTCAGAGAAAGCCCGCTGCGCTGCCAGGAGACCCAGAGGGAGGCAGCTGTCAGCAGAGGAAGCCCTGGGCACCCTCTTCCATGGGCTGCTAGGTGGGTATGGCGGGGTGTGCAGACCCAGGGCCATAGGGTGGGCTCCTCAGGACCTGCCCAAGAACCAGACCCAATGTTTGCTGCTAAGACACCTTCCCTGCCTCCGGGGCCTCTTTGCATCCCCGCAGGTGCCCCCAAAGGACCCACAGGCCACCGGCCTGGTGGAGAGGTCTTGCTGCTACCTGATCCCAGCCCCAGCTGTCCTCTCCAAACACACAGCGGGCCCCACAAGGTACCTGCCACAGCCACTGCCCCATTCGACGCTGCCCTGATGGCAGCCGACCCAGAGCTGCTCCCTGGACCTTTGAGGCGGGTTTCTTCATCCTGACCCCAAGATCCCAAAACCCCACTGCATTCCTGTACCCATAACGCCCTGCCCCAGGTCTAGTACATTTCGGTGTAAAATTGAGTTATGGTATATTCAACGTGCATTCTTGTACAGGGGTCAGCACAGATAAAACCTGTGGACTCTCACAATAAAGACACGGCATAAGTTCAAAGGAATATTTCCCGTCATTCAGACAATGTATGACCCTAACTCGCCAAGGCATAAGTAATCAGAGGTAGAAGCAGTTCCCCGTGGGGGGCTTTTGTGTTGTTTGGTGGAGAAAACCCACGGCAGAAGGACCTCAGACGTGAGTCTTCGCGATACTTTAGTCTCCCCCCCCCCCCACCAAACCTCTGTGGGCAGTTGCAAGACAGGCTCCCCTGACACAGGAGCAGGGTGCTGGGGAGGCTGCGATGCCTCCCCTACCCTCTGCTTCTCCCGAGTCATGACGAGGTGTGTGTGGGCAGGGTGGGGAGCTTAACCTCCTGGTCTTCTGTGCGTTGGTCAAAATGGAGACATTTTTATCGAATGTAAATGATACCTCAGTAAAGCCGATTTAAGAACAGAAACCAATCTGATGGAAAGCAGACGGTTCTCGCAAGCTGGAAGCCTGACAAAACTGGAAGTGAGCTGACACGGGCTTCCCCGCCCCAGAAGAAGCCCTGTTTCTTTAGGGAAACCTTGCAAACTCCCTGTCTCACCAACTCCAGTGGCCCAGTGAGATGAAATGATCAGCCCTCACCATGTCTGTTCCTTGGTTAGATAAAGTCTTGTGGGAGAAGTGATGTGGGGCCTTCTGTGACTTGGGGGGGGGGTGTCTTTGGACAGCTGTGGAAATATTTCCCTAGACAAAATCCAAGGGGGCGGGGATCTCATCCCATTTCAAGGCTTCCCACGCCTTTTCCCCAAGTTCACCCAAGAACCCCACATTATCACGTGAAGACCCCAGGTAAGGGTGGCTGGGAAGAGGGTGGCATTGTTGGTGTCCCCCCAAGTGCCCAACTGCACTGGTGCAAGAAGCGCCGTCGTGCCCTTAAGGGGCTGCAGGTGCATGACTGTAGTCACCGGGGACGAAGACCAGCTTGCTGGTGCCAACAACGCTGGCTCATCTGGCAAATGCTGCTCTGGCTTGTTCTGGCCTGTTCACAGGTTATCTGGGAAGTCATTGTTGGAAGACTTCACTGCCAAAGTGACTCACACCTGGGGTGGATTTCCCGAGTGTATGTGTGCCCAAGTCCCTCCTCCCCTTCTCATTGCCCTCCCACTCTCCATCTTTTTTCCGTGTTCTCCCTTCTCCCTTCCGTCAACCCTTCCTTCTCCTCTGCTTCCCTCCCCCACCCCCGCATCTCCTTTCCTTCCTATACCCCCCTTCCTTCTTAAGCTCTCTTTTTTCTGTTCTCGGTGAATAGCTAACGTGCAGAAGAAGATCAGTATCTCATGTGGCTCTGCCTTTCCCATCCTCTCATTTAGATGACATCGAGAAGGGCCTCCGCAGCCTTTCCGTGACCAGGGGTAGCCTGATTAGGTTTGGTGTCCAGAGCTGTAGCCACAGCTGCTTCTTCAAAGGGCCGCATCTTCTGGGGCCTGATCTTCCCAGGGGGCCATTGGAGGGGCCGAGCTTGGCTCCCACTTCTGGTTTTCTGCAGAGGAAGCCTGGATAAAAGAAAGACTAGAGCTGTGAGGTTGGCCTCCATGTACCCCTTGCTCGCCCTCCATGTACCTCTATGTACATCCACGTACACCTCATGGGCCGCTGTACATGAAGGCATTTGGCAGGGCCACCATGTGTCCTGAAATGAATGGAGTGATCCCACCTAGGATGAATGAAGCATGAAAGTGGGGTTCCATCAGGCCTGAGCCCAGAATCCCGCTCTGGTCGCTGTAAGGCCACCCTAAATGGCCTCAGTGCTCCAGGGTGCTGATTTTATTGCTCAGCGGATCGATGCTTGTTTGCTCCTTCTGGAAACAGTGAGCTACTTGCTTGCTGTTCTCTCTCACCGGGGACTTTTTGTCAATCAGCTTCAGTGCACGAAGATGCTGAGCCGGGTAGGTGGCATACCCGAATGTCACCATGTGAGCTGTGTTGAGTGGTCATGCCTCTAGGGGCCCCCCTCATTCATTTCTCCCCTTGTTTCACAGAACCACGATGGCAGTATCGACTTCCGAGAGTACGTGATCGGCCTGGCGGTCTTGTGCCATCCTGCCAACACCGAGGAAATCATCCAGGTGGCATTTAAGGTACTGTCAGCCCCCCTGGAAGCCTCTTGGTCGGCCTCGCAAACGAGGGTTGACCCTAAGTGTATTATTCGGAAATCAGCGAATCTATTAGGCGCGTTTATAGATCTGCTGTGACAAGTCTGCGAGAATAATGTGATTAAGACAATTGCTACTGAGAATGAGAGAAGAAGAAGAAAACACAAGCATCCATTGAAGCCTAAAAGCCGTTAGAAACAGCCTGGGTAACAGCATCAAGACTGAAGAGCAGGCGACTTCACAAATTAACTTAAAAAATTATTTCTCTCAGCCTCCCCTTTTTGAAGTCCCAAAGTGAGGTTTATAAATAAACACCACCTGTTGCGGGCCATCCCCGTCACCACCCCCACAGTGGGACTCATCTTTATTTTCTCCCTCTGTGCGTGAGAGTCTAAGTGATATTTTTCTGATGGAATTTATTTTGCTGGGGTCATGTCAGGTGAACACCATCTTTAATCCCCCAGCATCCCACCCTGTAGCTTTCCCTGTCGAATCATGCATTTCACTTTTAAAACATCACAGGGAGCTAAGGCAGCCAACCCAGGTGCCATTGAGTGAATTCTGACTCACAGCGCCCCTAGAGGACAGAGCACTACTGCTTCGTAGTGTTTCCAAGACTGTAAATCTTCCCAGGAGCAGCCAGCTTCATAACACCAGACCTACTGGGTCACCAGGCTGTGGGGCAGATAAATAAAACCGCTGGTCCTGTTCCTTACCACAGCGTAATGGAACTTTGCATTGTGGAGGATACAGACGCTGTTGATCCCCACTCTGTGCAAAGGAGAAGAAAGAACACATCCCTATAGTGTTTTTTTCTCCATCTAAGGAGACTGAACGTTCTTCCTGGAATTAGCATTTCAACAGAAGATTCCTTTGAGTTCCAAGTCAAAACATGATGCCCTTACAGGTCTTCCCAGCCTTTTTCTAGTAAGCTCTTCATGTTTAGCCACTTGGTCTGTTGGCTGCCATCCTTTCTTATTTGCCTTCCCTGATCTTACTGCAGGAATTAACCTCTTCTTGACATCAGGGGATCCCTTATCTGAGAAGACTCTCCCACTGAGTGTCTTAGTTTCTTGGTGTTTCTGCAACCAAAATGCTATATAAATAGGTAGTTGTCAAGAACAAAACTTTATTCCCCCACAGTTTAGGATGCTAGAAGTCTAAATTCAAGTTCTGGCTTTGGGAGAAGATTCTCCCTTTGCCCTCTCTAGGGAAGATATCTCTGTTTTTAGAGACCTAGCATACCCTGGTTTCTTGGCAACATTTCCGTGTGGCATGTATCATTTGTCCCTTCTGTTTCTGCTTGCTCCTCTGGACTGAATCGGCTCTCTGTATAATCTCAAAAGTGAGTAGGTTGAAGACACAGGTGTCACCCCATTAACACAACAAAGAAAATGCTGGAACATACCATGCCTCTGACACGCCTTCTTAGCTCTATGATTTGGAGAGATTGTCTTCCTCCAAGAGCCCTTTCTTCTGCCTCCAAGACCAGCCACAAAGCAGACGGGTTTCACCCAAGGGACTGCCAGGTCCAGGGAGTGAATCTAAGTGGTGGGTGCCCAGCAGCAGGCTCTAAGTTAGGGGCTAGAACTTTCCCCAAGTTTACAATCTCTGGCTCTTACCAACATCGTCATCATCAAACCTAACATTACACACAGAGCTGACTTATTCTGATCCAAGTGGTCTGTTTCTGTTTGGGGATCGTCTGTGTAATGATATGTTTTGTTACAGAAATGGTCACTCATGGTTTACCAGGGGAAAATCCTGATAGAAAATGTGGCCCTTAATCACAGTAATTAGCTCCTGAGAGAAGTCATGTGATTTCTATCTAGTCTCAATCTTGGTTTTTGGGTAGGGAAAGAAAGGGAACAAGGACCTGAAACTATAGTAAGGCAAATGTCATACTTTACATTGTTTAGTTTGTATGTGTTTCTAATCTTGCCATGAGTCCTGGTGGCTCTGTCTGGTAAGCATTGGACTGCTCACTGCAGGGTCAGTGGTTCAAACCTGCCTTGGAAGAAGGTTGAGGCTTGTCTGCTCCCATAAAGATTGACGGCCATTCGGAGTTGTAACTGGCTCACTGGCAGTGGGTGGATGAGTGGATCTCAGGTGTACTTGATGGTTTTGTAAGCATTTTCTACCTGTATTTAATTGTCATTTCGCACTGTCTGCTTAACTGCAGGATCCTTTCACACCCTGGTTTTGAATAGCACCTGACAGTTAACAAGCCACTTCTCATTTTTTAAAATCTCATTTCATCTTCACACTAACTGTTGGGGGTAGAATTATATTTCAGCTCGTTCTTTGCAAGCAATAGGTATCAGCTTTGGCTGGCTGGCGGCCAGGAGGACGTAGCAGTCAGGCTGTGGAGGAGGCACAAGAGCAGGCTCAGAACCAGGGACCTCTGGAGTCATAGCCACAGGAACTCCTGCGGGCACTGGAGTTGGAATGGGCGAACGCCAGTGTTCATGATTCAAACACCAGGAAGGCCCCAGAGGGTCCTGGGTCAATGACCTGCTAAGGGCATCTTGATTCTGAGTCCCCCAGTATCCTTGGCAATGGGGAGACATCATTGGAGACACCTGCAAAGAAACTGAATGCTAAACTTCCTACCATGACCCTCATTCTGGGGCTCCCTTAGGCTTACGAGCCCTCGCGGCGCAGTGGCCATGGGCTTTGCTGCCAAGTGAAAGTTCGGGGGGGGGGGGTGGAACCTACCAGCTGTTCTACAGAAGAAAGATGTGGCAGTCTGCTTCCATAAAGATGGACAACCTTGGAAACACCATAGGGCAGTTCTACTCTATCCTATAGGGTCACGCTAAGTCAAAATGAACTTAATGGCAATGGGTTGGTTGAATGGTTAGTCAGTCAGTCACCCTACATATGAGAACTCTGTAGCAGGGAAGCTATGTGGAAGTGATGAGTAGATGAGGGAGACTGAGGGAATGACCTGGGCGAGTTGTGGCAAAGGAGCGATGCAAGTGAGGTAGATTTGTTAGGCTGGGTTGACTAGAGAAACAAATCCAGAGACACTCATATATGTGTAAGAAAGAGCTCTATATCAAGAACTAACTATATGTGTCGAGAAAGCATCCCAGCCCAGTCCAACTCAAGTCCACAAGTCTGATACTAGTCCACAGGTCTGTCTTCAGCCTCACGCAGCCACATGGCAATGATGCGGAATGCAGGAAGACCACACGTTAATGGGTGTGAAGTCGTGTGGATCCAACGGTGGTGGCTCTGACCACAATCGAGGTCAGCCAGCAGGGAGTTGCAGGCAGAGAGAGAATGGGGAGGTTCCAGGGTCCCCCGAATGAGAGGGCCACGCCCACAAGGAGGCATCACCAGGCTGTGACCTGATGGATAGTCTAAACTCTACCCCTACACCTTTATAGATGCTTCAAGTTGACATGAAATCATGTAACTACCCCTTTTCACCGCTTTCATTCCTGGATTTCATTAGCATCTGGTGTCCAGGTCTGTGAAATTGTTTACTAACGTCATTGGGCCCTCCTCATGACCCAAACCAGGAAGACGTCCAGTGTCGCGCTTCTGCCTTGCGCCCCAAGCTGTCACCTGCCAGTCCTCATCTCTTCTTGTTCTAAGATCCAACTCACTTCCCTCTGGTAGGGTTCATTGTGCTATCCACAGAGTATACTTACCACTCCCTCACTGCCACCGAGTCACAGCGACCCTTGTGAACAGAGTGAAACTGCGCCTGTGGTATCTAGGTCATACATCTTTACAAGAGTAGAAAGCCTGGTGGTTTTGAACTGCTGACCTTTTGGTGACCAGCCTAATACATAATCACGACCCTACCAGGGCTCCTCGTACATACCATTAGATAACGCTGTTTTAGTTCTGAAGATCCCTGGTGGTGCAGGGGGCTGCTAACCACCAAGTCAGCAGTTCAAACTCATCAGCTGATCCCCAGGAGAAAGATGACGCTCTCTGCTCCCATAAAGATGTAGTCTTAGAAACCTTGGGGAGTTCTGTGCCACTCTATAGAGTTAACTATTCATTGGAATTGAGCTGATGGCAGTGTGTCTCACTTTTCTTTTTTCTCCTAAGGTAAGTGCTATAACAACATCAAGTCCATTCTGACTCATAGTGACCTTCTATAGGACGTCCACAGCTCTAAATCTTTATGGGGTTTCTTTCTCCCTCATCTTTCTCCCATAGAGCAGCTGGTAGGTTTGAACTAACGACCTTGCAGTTAACAGGCTGACTCCTTACAGCGCCACCAGGGCTCCTGCTAAGGGCACCCGAGCAGGCTTTCTTCACAGATGTCTCAAGGGTCCCTGGCATAAGAAATCCTTGAATGGTTCATGGGTGTATTTTCCATCCCATTATTGTTCCGTGGGAACACATTCTTGTATTTTGGTTATTTTTCCTCAGCTCTTTGATGTTGACGAGGATGGCTTCATCAGAGAGGATGAGTTCTCCACCATTCTGCAGGCTTCCCTGGGAGTTCCTGACCTGGATGTCTCGAGCCTCTTCAAGGAAATCGCCCACGGGGATTCTATTTCCTATGGTGAGCGGAGGAGTGCGCTTCCTGATTTAGCCCACAAGGAGGGCATCTGGGTTATAAATGGACCCCATGAAAGGATACAGTTTTCCTCAACTATGAATAATCATGATAATGATGATGATGATAGCAATAACAGTAAGTGGAGGTAGAGTAGTAATAAGCCAAAAAAAAAAAAAGCCAAATTCATTGGCATCCTGTCGAATCCTGCCACGGCCCTGTAGGATTGAGTTAAAGGGTCCTGTGGTTTCCTGAGGTTGTAAATCTTCACCAGAGCACACAGCCTCATCTTTCTCCCTCAGAGTGGCTGGTGGGTTCAAACTGCTGACCTTGTGGTTAGCAACCCAATATGTAACCCACTGCACCACCAGGCTTCTTTAGAACAGTAATGATTTTGAACCACTCGTTCCCTTGTCACTGAGTTGGCCAACACCTCTTCCTTACCCCTACCTCCTACACTAATGGCCGGGAGGGGATAGAAGGACTGATAGGAAGTGACCAAGGGCAAGGTAACTGAGAAGAATTACTGAAACCAGAATGAAGGCTGAACATGCTAGTGGGATGGGAGAAAAGCATCAGGAAATAGAGGAAAGGACTAGGAGGCAAAGGGCATACATAGAAGCCTAAATACAGACATGTACATATATAAATATATTTATGATTATGGGGGAAATAGACCTATGTGCATATATTTATAGATTTAGTAGTAGGGTAGCAGGTGGACATTGGGTCTCCTCATGAGCATTCCCTTAATATAAGAGCACCTTGCTCAGCTAAATGGTCATTTCATGATACTCACCTTCCCAACATGATCACTGAAGACAAACATGTACATAAGCAAATGTGGTGATGAAAGCTGATGGTGCCTGACTATCAAAAGATACAGTGTCTGGGGTCTTAAAGGCTTGAAGGTAAATAAGCGGCCATCTAGCACGGAAGCAACAAAGCCCACACAGAAGAAGCACACAAGCCTGTGTGATCACGAGGTGTTGAAAGGATCAGGTAGCAGACACCAAAGAACAAAAACCATCATTGTGTGATCACCTTCCCAACATAAACTCTGAAGACAAATGTGTGTATAAGTAAGTGTGGTGAAGAAGACTGATGGTGCCCAACTATTGAAAGCTATAGCGTCTGGGGTCTTAAAGGCTTGAAAGTAAACAAGCAGTCATCTAGCCCAGAAGCAACAAAGCCCATATGGAAGCAGCACACCAACATGTGTGATCATGAAGGGCTGAGGGGACCAGTTTTCAAACACCAAAGGTGGGGGGTCGGGGGAGGATCACTGGACATTCCTTGCAGAGGGATAGTGGGGAGGAGATGAGTCACTCGGGGTTCAGTGTAGCAACAATGAAACTCACAACCTTCCTCTAGTTCTTAAACACTTCCTCCCTCACCCCCACTATCATGATCCCAATTCTACCTTGCAAACCTGGTTAGACCAGAGGATGCACAGTGGTACAGATGGGAACTGGAAACACAGGGAATCCAGGACAGATGTACTCCTCAAGACCAGTGGTGAGAGTGGCAATACCGGGAGGGAAGGAGGGGGGGGTGGTAGAAAGGGGGAGCCCATCACAAGGATCTACATATAACCTCCTCCCTGGGGGATGGGAAACAGAAAAGTGGGTGAAGGGAGGCGCCGGGCAGTGTAAGATAAGATAAAATAATAATTTATAAATTATCAAGGGTTCATGAGGGAGGGGGGAATGGAGAGGGAGGAGGAGAGGGGGAAAAGGAAAATGAGGTGCTGATCCCCGGAACCCAAGCAGAAAGCGAATTTGGAGAATGATGAGGGCAGCGAATATATAAGTGTGCTTTACACAAATGATGTATGTGTGGATTGTGATAAGACTTATATGAGCCCCAATAAAATGATTTTTTAAAAAAAAGAACAATAATGATATTAGCTACTTATTGAGTGCTTACTATAAGATAGGTATTAGCTTACTTACTATAAACTTAATATAAGCTAGGCATTCTTCTGAATAGTCTACATATATTAACTCATTTAATTTATATTTTATAGTTTATGTATATTTATATAGTTATAAGTAAATGCTTATTTATATATGTAAACTTTATTTGTCTATATAAATATATTTCTTTATATATTTATGTATATTATTTATATAGTGTTTATGTATCTATATCTATCTATCTATCTATCTAGATAGATAGATAGATAGATATAGATACATAAACACTATATAAATAATATACATAAATATATTAAGTAAGCTTTCTATCTATCTAGCTAGCTAGCTAGATAGCTAGATAGATAGATAGAAAGCTTACTTAATGAGTATTCTTAACTGCTCTTACTTTCCTGAGCTACAAAGAGCTTAACTGACCTCCCCCCACCCAGCTGGGGACTGGCAGCCTGGCCGTGGAGCTTGAAGCCTGCACAGCCTCTCTCGGGCATTCTTCTTCTGAGTAGTATGGCCAGGGTTGCTAATGAGGTTGGGTTGCAATCACAGTAAGGGGAGATGGTTAGGTGCCCGGGCAGTATTAATAGGAGCTTCAGCAGTTACTGAATGGTTCTTTGTGTACGCTTCCCCTATCTTTCCCTGTCATCTTGGTGGCAGCCCCTGCGAGGCAGGCACTGACTATTAGGGTGGACAACTTTGTGGCTCTGTGGCAGGTCCATCTTTCAATGGCTGGCCTCTCTGCTGGTGGCTTACGCGTACACATCCAAACAAGTCCATGGAGCTGAAGAATTCATTTCCAAAGTTTTCCCAGTGCAGGTCGGGTACGAGTTGGGCTGTTGACTTCAAGGTCAGCAGTTCAAACCCACCAGCCTGCTCCTTTGGAGGGTGATGAGGCTGTCTATTTCCCTAAAGATTTATAGTCTTGGAAACCCTGCACAGGTCCCTGTGAGTCAGAATGGAGTTGCTGGTGGAGGGTTGGGTTTGAGGTCCTCCTCCTCAGCGGAGGACAGTGGCCATTTCCCTCCTCAGCTTTGAAGTGGGCCTAGAAGGCAGATGGCCTGCCATGCCCCTCCTGGCCCCTCAGGCTGCAGAGGGATTCCTCTGGAATGGCTTTAAATTTTTTTTTCTTTTTTTAATGGTACTTCAATTGCATCAGCTCGTTAACTTCCCTGGGAGAGGGAAATGTCTCCTTTGCTCTCTGCTTTTAATTATTGTCATTTTGGCAAGCCTTATTAGCCTGGTTAAGGGAATTTGATGCCTAGGGCATTTACTTCGTTGAGGTTTTTTTGTTTGCCTTTTTTAATAAGAAATTATGAAATGAAGACGCATGCCCTGAGACAAAAACTGAGGAGTGTGTAAGGAGCTTAAAATCTAAGCATTTGGTTTGCTGACAGCTGGAGGTTTCCACAGGATCCTTGGCCCCATGGCACAGGGGTGCTGTGAGTGAGTGAGTGTCTTTGTTTTTGATGCCACCCCCCTCTCAGCAGAGGCTGGGTAGGCCCTGGGTCTTTTGAAGGGGCACAAGTCTTTTCAATCGTCAATTCTCATGCAGATGAACCTGCATGTTGGAAGCTAGAAAGAAATCATTAGCTCATCTGATTATGAAGGTATGGAGAGGCCTTTTAATGCACAGCCATGTTGCAATTCCAAAGAATTTGATTTAGCCTGAACCCAGTGACTTCCTCACCACTGGGGGTGGGGGTGAGGGGGTGAGGGGGCGGGGGGAAGCTCACTCTGCCAATGGCTGTTGAGTCATGTTGAGGGACCCCACGTGTGCAGAGCACACCAGCACCCCACAGAGTTCTCAAGGCTGGGACCTTTCAGCAGCCAATCAACAGACCGTTCTTCCAAGCCCCTGTAGTTGGGCTTGAACCACCAACCTGGCCATTAGTAGTGGATTGCTTAACTGTCTGCACCGCTCAGTAACTCCTCACCACTGAGGCCTAATTGTTGTCTTCATGTCCCACATGTCCCTCACGCATGAGGGGGAGCCTTGGCTATGGGAGGATCAGTAAGAAATCCAAGGTTAGCCAAAGGACGATGGGGTTCAAATCCTCTGACGTTGGCGTCAAGGATCAGGCTCAACCAAAGCTAAGGCTTCCTTGGCTCTCCGCAGTCAAAAGAAAGCAGAGAAGCTTCCAACTGGAGGGCAGTATGGTGTCTTGAACTTTCTTCTTGCCCAAAATGACCACCCTCCAGAGCACTGAGTAAGATGCACATGCAGAGCATGGCGGAGTGGTATCAGGTCTAGCCACCACTCGGGCCAAGAGATGGAGCTTTTTCGGAGCCCCAGACACCCCTTGCACCCTTCCCAACTGCTCTTTCTCCCCCTGGCTTCGGCGAGGGAGCCCTTTCCTCGCGTGAAAGGTTGCCTCTAAGCTTTTGTTCAGAATTGTACGCGAAGACGCCGCAGCCTTCAGTAGTCAGACCTAGTTTTGTGCCCATGTCTGAGCTATTAGAGGTGGGACGGTACCACACTGGCCCTTTTGTGCCTGCCTCTTCCTTCCCGGGGCGCACGGTGGTGTTGCAGTTCATCCACATTGCTGCGGCATGGCGAGGCATTCATTTCTCATGTTGTGTAGCACCATGTTGCTGACATGCCACCGTTTATCTGTCCGTTTCTGCTGTGACTGGCCCATTTGGGGGGAATTCCGTTATGGATAACGATGAGCTGGGTTGATGACCACTCAGTAGTCAAGTGCAAGCAGCTCCCCCTCAGGATCGTGGAGCCCAGCACGACACACACACCCCTGCCTTGAGTTCTGTGCCTAGGGGTAAACCGTGCCCACCGTCCGCTTAACTCGGCCGAGGAAACCTGCTTTCCCATGTGCTGGTACAGTGGATAGCTTCTCACCAGCAGCGGCTGTGTGTTGAGTAAGAACTTTGTGGTACAGCCATAGGCCACGCTGTCTGTCCTCTCAGGCAATATCCAACTGCATATATGTGTCTGGACCCGATCCCTGGAAAACTTGTTGTATGAAAAGCTTGAAGTATATACAATGGTTTGTAATCACAAACAGGCCTGCTCTGGGATATGTGTCCACACACTGTTATTACGACTGTACTGTTTATTATGTTACAAATGTGTCAGTGTATCTTGGAGTGTTTCTGTATCACTTTTAGATGCACAGAATGGTGCACTGTACACCAAGACAAACATTTGACTACCTGGTGTTAGATATGAATCGTGCTTAGCTGTTCCAATTTGTGGACAGATATCCATTAAAGACGGGGGCATTCATAATCTGGGGACTGTCTGTGTAATATGTATGTAGAGAATGGGCTTTGATGGCCCAGTGGTCCGCTCTCGGCAAGGTCCCTGGTTCAAGCCCACCAGCTGCTTCTCGGAAGAAAGATGAGGCTATCCGTTGTCATGAAATTTAGTCTCAGAATACCTAAGGAACAGTTCTACTCTGTCCTGTGGGGTCACTAGGAGTCACAATTGACTCAAAGGCAGTGGGTTTGGGTTTGTTTGTTTTAAGATGGCAGAACGGCCAAGTCACATAACATCCTATTTCACGGATGTGTTTGGAGACATTAAGTGACAAATGATCACACTCGTGAATCTGCATCATGCCAAAAGATGATTCATCCCAATTTATCCTATTGTGTTTTTTCCTCCTTTTTTTTCCAGAGGAATTTAAAAGTTTTGCCCTCAGGCATCCGGAATATGCTAAAATATTTACCACATACTTAGACCTCCAGACCTGCCATGTGTTTGCCTTACCAGAGGAAGTCCAAGCAGCTCCCTTACTTGCCAGCAATAAAGTCGGTCCTGAGAACCATGAAGAAAGCACCTCTGGAAAAAAAGATGACTGAAGAAGGCGCCTCTTTCCAAAGAGAAGCCCACACTGGCTTTCCCGTGAGGCTGCAGACCCGTCCACTGACTTCTCAACGTACTTGATGCATACAGAGGAGGCTCAGGATGGAAATGTTTGAAAAGGGAAACACGCAGCTTCTTATTAGAATTGTTCTTGATTGCATATGGACATCAGCATCGTTTTTCTTTTGTATCAGATTGTGCTGTGTAGTTACTGATGGGTGTGCTTGGTGGCAAATCTCAAGTTTTCTTGGATTTTGTAACGGAATCCGCACATCCCAAAGAATGCCGTGGCCTTCCTTAGTAACCGGCGAGGATACAACAACACTCAACACGTTTTCAAAGGCTGAAGGGCCTTCAAAAATTTCGTGGAAAAATTACATTCTATTTTAATTCCATTTGTCCAGGAACTATGTGAAGGCCCCACCCCGTGTAAACATCTTTAATCTACCTTCCTCTAAAGGAAAAAATGAAGGTAACATTCTCATATCTCTAATCCACTTCCATTATGAGAATAAGAATGGGGAGTCTGAGAAGCATGCAGAATGTTGTCCCTTGGACTTCTTACATTCATCCCCCCCCCTTTTCATGTTATGGTCTCTAAGCTCCCTAAGGGTGGGTGGGGGGCTCCAGTCACCAGAGGACACTCCGTCTAAACTCATATTCCCCTGAGCTTGCATCTGTATGGAAGATTTATTTTGCAGCCCCCCATTGCAAGGAAATCATATCTTTTTACATGACTGAGGTTTAGAGAAGGGTTTTTAAACTCCATCTTCAAGACGGCTACTTTGCCGAAGGCTAAGTGGGAATTGCCTTATTGGAGGCAGCGTTGATGGCTTAATGAGAATAATGAATTGCGTGCCACAGAGTCCAATCTAATTTGAATTGGATGGTTCAGCATGACGAGTGCCTGTCCAATAAATGAATCAGATTTTCTCTGTTTATATATTAGTCAGATGAAGATCGTTGGCCATAAGCAAGGGTTTTCTTGAAGCGTTGCCTTGCATTGTGTTGATGCAATGCTGGGATACTTTGAATAGAATACACAACAGAGTCCACTGCGTCACCCAAGGCCAGAGGCTCCCAAAGCCTCAGAGCACCCATGTGACCTCCCAATGGGAATCTTCCGAATGACAGTTTCCTTTGAAGTTAAGCAATCATCTCCTCCAAGTGCCATTTTTATTGGGTCCTACGTATGTATCCTGTCGATGGTATACTGTGTAACCTTTATTTTTGAGATTTTTTTAACAAAGAAGCAGTTTAGTAATATAAGGCATCAGATAGTTTGTGTTCTGCAGTTGGCCCTGGCCCTAGAGCTCTTTGCTTTGGCTGTGGTTCTGAACGTGTGGGCGAGTCTCCCAGCCTAGTTCATGCTAATGTCCACTATCGTTCACGTGGAGCAAGCTTCCCAGGAGAGGTGTTGGAGGCTATGCCTGTCCCAGAATCATGATTCCAAGCTAGCTTTCATCGCTAAGACAAGAGGCTGAAATAGCTGTGGAAATTAAGCATCAAAAACCTAAAGCTATGTAGATAACATATTAAATGAGCCAAAAATAATAGTTTAAATAATGAGCAAGATTTGTCCTTATAATAGTATTTATCATGTGCAATTAAATGTATGTCATACTCAGGTACCATGATGTATTTTTATCACAGAAAGAGCATCTATCATTTTCATAGTCATGAAAGACTGGCATTATTAACTAAAGGCTTTTTATGAGGCTCTTGCAAACGATCCCATGATTTTGTTTTAAAGTACTGTTTTATGCCGTTTAATTCCACTAGTCTGTCAACATAATATTCCTGCTTTATTAGTATGTTACTGAATAAACAAGCTTCCTACATAAAATCATTTTGGCCTTTAAAAAATTCTAGTGTTGTCATTTTGTCTCAAATGTAATATACCTTTTTAATACCAAGGGTGAATGGAAGTTTGCATATTTATGAATGTGATTAATCATTTTTATTTGCATTTAAGCTTTGTGAAATGTCAGAAAGTTTAACTCTAATGAAAAAAACTTGAATTTTACCCAAAGTGGCAAGAGTTGACTTCTGACTGGTTGGTTTGTGATCATGACACAAGTCCCAAGTCTCAGATTGACTACAGACCAGAACTCTGCTTTTCTGTCATCTCAACCCAGTTTCTTTCAAAGGCTTTTCTCCTGTCAGGACTTAACGTAAGAAAGGAAATTTCATTAAATCGGTGCCATTACTTTATGATTATTTATATTCACTGGAAAAGAAATGGGGTCCTCTTTGAAATGAGAAACACTAGATTCTACGACTTCTAAATCATAAAAATTTTCATCCAAACAGCTGTATTGAAGGACAACGGCATGATCGATACATACAGATGATTGCTAACATCAGGTGTATTGACTCTCTCTGCCACTCAATATATCCTTTCCCCTCCTCACTTTCTCTGGCATAGTTGGCTGCAACCAGGCAAAGATCTCTCAGACATCAATTACCCACACATGGGCACCTAGGTGCTTGCGTTTTGTAAGTATTTGATTAGGAATAACCAATGAGAATAGTTGGCTTATCTTTACTGCCACAATCTGCCCTGAGAAACCCCAGATCCAACTCAGGAAATTAATCCATACTTTTATTCTTCTAGAACCATTTTCAAAATCAAAATATCGCCAGTCAGGGTCCTCCAGAGAAAAAGAACCAAAAGGATGATTTGGGAGGTGGCAGGAGGACTGAGACTGTCTATTCTAGAAGATGCTGGGAGTAGCTTGTCTTAGGCTAGATTGTCTAGAAAAGCAAAACCTGTAAAGGTGTGTATGTGAGAGAGATTAAGCAAAGGAAATGACTTATGATAGTAGAGGCTGCCATGTTCCATGAGTTAGATGTCAGGCTGAAAACTTCTGATTGATGAAGCTGTAGACGGTAATGAGCCCGATTTTTATAGGTCAGAAAACAAGTTTCGGCTAAAAGGCATATGAATCCAAGGTTGGTAGGTAAAACAATAAAGTACAGAGACCCATGCTGCAGAGGCCAATCACTCCCGAGATCAGCAGGTAATACAGCAGGCTGCTGGCTCAAGTCCAATGAACCAGAAGTCAGGTACAGGATCTAGATCCATCCAAAATTAATGGAGCTTTGCCAGGTCACACCCCTGGGGAACTTTGCTTTCAATCGGTCGATTGTCCTTAGCAGCTCTCCTTGTGGAGATGTTTACATTTTATTAGATCTTATCATGGGGGATGATGCTATTGTAACTGCCAACCCATTGAGGATCATGGTCCAGCCAAGCTGACAAAAAATATAGCCATCACAAGGGTTGTTAAAGTTTCTAACCACAATTATAGATTTCTCTATTTCCCTTTTGAGTTTCGACAGTTTTAAATTCTTATACTTTGAGTCTTATTGTTAGGTGAATACAATATTAATAATTGTTATATGTATACAGATACATCTGTGTGTGTGTGTGTGTGTGTGTGTGTAATTTGCTTTAGCAGGCATACATTTATTTTGTCACCATTTAGGAGACCTGAAGAACAAATGTGTGGCTCGAGGGGGCTGCTTCCCTCTCTCTGCCTACTCTGGAGAAACTCCTCGACTCAGCTCTCTGCTCTTCATCTGCACGTGACTTCCATTTCTTTCCCTCCATCTCTTGTTTGCTTGCTGGTTACATTCCTTTATACCGCGAGAGAAATTGACTCAAAATATAACCTATACGAATCTTGACCCATTAGCATAACAAATAGTTCATTCTGAAACAGGAGTATAGTTACAGGCCTGGAGTTTAGAACTTACACCAAATACTTTGGTGAGACAGAATTGAATCCATTACACCTTCACATCCCAAACTACTGCCCTCTAGTCAATTCAATTCATAGTATAGAATAGTTGTTAGACCTTTTTTTAATAACCAACTCATCATTATTCAATGTCCTTGGTCACTAGTAACATTTTTTTTAACAACAAAAAAGGAAAGTTTGTAGTTAGTTCAAGAACTGTTTGTTGGCCTTTAGTATTTTCCAGTTGAGTCTGATGGGGTGCCACGCTCTGGCCCCAAAGTCTATTTTGGGTATTCCCTGGAGACTTCTTTGCTTTGTTCCCCTTGCTGTTCTGTTGCACGCCTTTAGTAACATTTTTTTCTTGAAGTTTATTATTTTCTGATGCTAATATAGCTACTTCAGGTTTCTGATGCATACTGGTTTATGATATCTCTTGTACCATTAAATTTAAACATATTTGTATCCTTGAGATAAAGTATGTAGGCATCAAATTGGGGCCTGCTTTCTTATCAAATCTGATATTCTGTTCAGAGTGTTTCAAAATTTATTTATGGATATGGCTGGATTTAGATTTTCCAACTTTTCATTGGGATTCCATTACATTTATTATTAATACACCCACACATATATACAAAAATTGTGGGGAAATGCCATTGTTGCACGTACAAGAGCACCAGGGTTCTTGTTCATACGTGCATAAGTTCATTCCAAACAAAATGTGCTGAAGCATGTCTCTGATTAGAGGATGACCGCAGACAGCTTCTCTCAGTCACATGTTTGTCCAGCTTCCGCTGTCATTGTTATGCCATTGTGTCAGTCGTGACTCATTGCGACCCCATTCAAAACAGAACAAAACACGGCACGGTGGGCCTGTGCCATCCTCACAATGGTTCACAGTGGCAGCCACTGGGTCAGTTCCTCTCCTTGAGGGCCTTGCTCTTCGTTGCTGCCCCTCCCCTTTACCAAGCATGATGTACGTCCTCCTCTCGGTGAGGTCTCTCCGGGTAACGTGTCCAGTGTTCTATTAGGGTACCTTAAAAATAATACAATCAAAGAGTGTCTTGTGAGGGGATCTGCTAGGATACTTTCTAGGGATTTCAAAGGCATAATCTTGAAAAAAGTTGGATTGTTTGAGAGTACAAGATGCTCACAGGAGCTACGTATGAAAAAGTTTTAAGAAAATTGAAAAACTTCCTTGGTGAGAAAAAAAAACTAGGAAAGTTGCCCTGATGATTTTTATGTTCCCATCATGATGATCCACTTGCTCATTCTTCAAGGGTTGTAAGGGAATTTTCCAATGGAAATTTCATTGGGAAATTTTACTCCATCCACTCTACTACCCTGACGTAGCCCCCTGAGACTTCCTTTGTTCCCCAAACCCAAAACGCATTGAAAACACAGACATGATTTGAGTCCCATGAGAATGCCCACGCCACCCTTTCATGTGTTGTCAATCCAGGAGCATAGAAGTCCTGAGGGGAAGAGCTACAGAGATGGCGACGTGTTTGTAACACTCTTACTTATGTTTGCTGTCCACAATTCTTATTTACTTCTTTGTATCTTCCTTCTTACTAGTAATGTTGTACTGGTCATTTTCTTATTGTATATTGCCTTCCCCTTCATCTAAATTAATACATGTGTATTATCTATTTACTAGCTTATTCCTGGTAACTATCAAATAATCTTTTTTTGGCATGTAAAGCTCTATAATAACAGACTCATAAAACATGTGTCCTTCTGTGATAGACTGATTTCACTCAGCATATTGTTCTACAAAGTCATCCCTGTTTGAAGGTGTTTGTGGATTCTTTGTGACTCTTTAATGTTTTGTAGTATTTCATGAGCTGTTTGTGCTGGAATTCATTTACTCATTCACCCACCAAGGGGTGGTTTCCATCTCTTTGCTATTGTGCATCAAGCTTCAGTTAACATGGGTGTAGCCATATGTATCTGTTCATACCTAAACTTTTATTTCTTTAGGATCTATACCTAGAAATAGGATTATAGGATGAGATGAACATAAAAAATATCTATATCAACGAAAGAACCTCAAAATACATAAAGCAAACATTAATAGATTTGAAATAGAAATATACAACTCTACAATAATATCAGGAGATTGTAACACACCACTTTCAGCGAGGGCTGAAATCGCTAGAAAGAAACTAAGAGAAGATACAGAAGATCCCAACAACACAGCAAACCGACTGGAGCCCATAATCCGATACAGAACACTCCACCCAACAAAGCCTCATGCACATTCTCTTCCAGAGCTCATGGGTCGTTGTGCAGAAGAGACCATATGGTAGGCACAAAGCAGGTCTCGACAGTTTTTTTGAACTTTAAAGGATGCACACCATCCCCTCACAGTACAATGTTATAAAATTTGGGACAAATAATCGAAGTGATTAGGGGGAAACATCAAATGCACAGAAACAGAATAACATCCGCCTTAAAAACTACTGAGTAATAGAAGAAACAAAATGTGGAAAACAATCTTAGAAGTAAGGTGAATGAAAACACAACATACCAAGACCTTTAGGACACAGCATCACCAGTGAGTACTCAGAGCGCACTCCTTTGTAATAAATGTACACATCAAAAAAGAACCTTACTGGGTCAATACCTTAACCCAACAACTCCAGGAATTAGAAAAAGGAAGAACAACAAAGGAAAAGGACATTGTAAAGATTACAGAAGAAATAAATGGAACCAAAAAATGGAAAATAATCCACCAGGCGCTGTGTGGGAGAATGATAAGTCTTCCTGTTGCCATAGAGACTTGATGTCTCAGACTATCAGAGATTGGAAGGATGCAGACGTACACCTTCTATTTGAGCTCCCCTTTGGCCCATTTTAAATTTGTTCTGATTTTCAATATTTTCTGCTGGGTTTTTTTTGTTGAGGCTTTTTTCTCTTGTTATTGTTGTTGGGGTTTTGTTTGTTTTGTTGTTGTTGCTTGTATGTTTTTATATGAACTCCAGATAGTTAAATCCAGAGAGACAGTAACTGGATTTGTGTTACGGCAGGGAAGGTTGGAGAAACATGGAGATCTAATCATCGTGAGTATATGAAATAAGAAAATGTTTCAAAATCGATTGTGGTGGTGATTACACAAGTCTTTTGAAGATGACTAAGCCATTGACCTGTATGCTATGGGAATTATATGTCAAAAATATATCACAAACTTTTTAATAATCATTTTATTGGGGGCTCTTACAACTCTTGTTACAATGTACATGTCAATTGTATCCGACATATTCATATATTCCATCGTTCTTTTCTAGACATTTACTTTCCATTTGAGCCCTTGGGATCAGCTCCTCTTTTTTTCTCTCCCTCCTCACCCCCCCAGCCCCGCCAATCCTTGTGGTCCCTTGATAGATTGTAGATTGTTAATTATTTTCAAATCTCACACCAACTGCTGTCTTCCTTCCCCTCTGGGTTCTGTTGTTCTTCCCCCTGGATGGGGGTGTGTGGTTATGTGCCATTCATTGCGATCAGTGCCCCCTTCCCTCCTCTCCTCTCCCCCCTTCCCTTACCTTTTAAAAAATCTCTATTCCCATTCCTGTTCCTGGCTTCCATGTGTGGTGAGTTTTATCTCTTGTCTATAGCTGTGTACATGCTCCCATCTAGTCCAGAATGGGAAGCGGCACTGGGGTCCTGATAGCGGGGGGTGGGGGGAGGGGAGCAGGATGAGGAGGCTTCAAAGGATAAGAAGTATATTACATGACCCAGATAGACGAGTGGATTAGTAAACTCTGGCACATGCACACAATGGAGTACTATGCAGCACTAAAAAGCATGGATGATCACATGAAACACACCGTCTCCTGGGAAGAGTTGGAAGGAATTATGTTAATCTCAAAAGGACAAGTATAACATGAGTCCCCTGAGGTAAGTATAATCAACGCAGCAGGAATAGAAGAAAAGATACTGACCTCACAATACACGGTGGAAGCATAAGCAGTCAGGGGGAGGTCAGACCAAACCCAGGAAGGTACATGTGAATCAAAGTTTAATTAAAAAGATAAGTAACTTTTCTTTTATTTTTTTGAAAATAAGCAACTTGTCTTGAATGCTTACAATATTTCTAAGTTTTAGTTTTAGAATATTTTTTATTTTCTGGTTGGGAACACTTGCTTGAGCAAAGTAATATACTAAGCACTTTATTTTTAATTGGGGAGGAGTTGTTTCTTCACTTAGAGGATTCTACTGAGAGTCTCCCAAGAGAGAGAGAAACAGCCCCACCAGCAAGCAGGCGTGGGTCTCTGACGCCTCCCTGCCTATCTCCTGGGGAACAGGATTTTTAGATTCCCATGAGCAAGGGTATGTTGGGAAACTTCTGCTGGGGGTAGCAAGGGTTTGTGGGAAATGTAGTCACAAGATACTGCACAGATGAGCCAAACCTCAGCCTTCCTGCCCATGCCACCAGGTAGGATCAGATCCTGGCACATAGCCCGCAGAGGCTGTGGGCATGGGATCTTGGGTTCCCTGAGAGCGGAATGTGGCGGCCACGTGTGTGCTTCAGACACAAAGCCAAGTCTGCATGGGAATCCGTGTGCTGGATGGCCTGTGGTGGGAGGAGGCGGCCTGACTGATCCAGGCAGGTGTGGAGAGATACTTGGTGGGAGGAGGCGGCATGACTGATCCAGGCAGGTGTGGAGGTTGAAGAAGCCTCATCCCTGGGCTCCAGAAAGGTGTGCTTCAGAAAGCAGGAGAAAAGCACTTCTCTGGGTGCCGTTCACTAGGGTGGGTCTAGTACCCTTCTGTGAGGGCACAGTCAATTATCTGGTTCCTGCCCAGATTCAACCAAGGACAGGAATGGCCAGGGTGCAACCTCCCCCACTGCTACCTGACAAGCCTTCCCCTCCACATGGAGGACCCTCAACCCAAAGGACCAGGTATCTCTTTCAGAGAGCTTTTTTTTTTTTTGGTCCCCTCTAAGTGACCCCTCCCTCCTCACTCTGAGGTTGTGGTTAGTCATGAGTGTACCAGCCTGCCGCTCTACGGCACGTTCCTCTCCCCAATCCAGCTCCTATTCCACTCAGCTTGCTTCACTCACCCGTGTCCCTGTCCGAATGGAATTCCCACGAAGCTGGCTGCCCCTCCCCAGTGGGTGTTAGTTCTGCATCTCAAAAGAGTCAGATGCAGCGTGAGATCCCGTTCCATCGCTCTCGCCCACGCCGGCTTTCCTTCAGTCTCCCTTTCCAGTGGGCACGTCATCCAATGCCTTACTTGCTCACTCAGTGCTCCTTCGAGTTCCAGAATTATCAACGGCACGTGTGTTTCTTGGGGTCTAGGGTCTCTGTTCTACAGGTATGCCACAAAGTGTCTCCAGCCTCCTGAGGATGAAATTCTTGATTGAGATGTGTACTTTACTTTTGTCATCAGAAAAAAAAGAAAAGAAAAAAGATTTTGCTTCTTGAAATATATAATGCCCATTGTCTTTTGTCCTCCATTGTTTCTCAGGAAAAGTTAACTGTCAATCCTGTCGTTGCTTACCCACCTTCAACTTGCATTTTACTCAGTCTACTTTCAAACTGTCCTGGTTATTTTCACATTTAATCAAGCCGTTTGACTAGGATGTAGGCAACTGTGCGTTTTCCCTCCACTGAGTGGTATTTGTTGTGTTGTGCTGTGCTTCTAATATGTATATTATATATACTAATATGTATATTATATACTAATATATACACTAATTGGAAGAATTAATGTATATTAACATACTAATATATACTAATTGATATATATTAATATACTACTATATACTAATTGATATATATTAATATACTAATATATACTAATTGGAAGAATATTAATATATATTCATATACTAATATATATACTAATTGGAAGAATTTGCTATGATTTCTTCAATTTTTTTCAGCTTAATATTCTCTATCTTTTCCTTCTATAATTCCAATTAGACACGTGTAGGAACTCTTTGAATTATCCCTTGTATCTCTGAGGCCCTATTCATTTTCCTTTGCTATCTTTTCCTCCATTTCGTTACACATTTTTTACAGTTTACCAACCCTTCTTGTTATCTCCAACATTCTATTACACCAATAAAGTGAAACGTCAGCTTTATAGTTTCCATGCGCTGTGTTTGCATGACAAAGGCCCAACTGATGGACGTCTGTGCTACAGAAGTCCAGCTTATAAGGTTCAGTCTAAAATTGCTTTGACTGGGTGTAGCATGTTAAAGGTGTTCTAGTCTGTCTGGTAGTGTTTCCATCATAGTTTTATAGTATGCATAGAAACAGACACTAAATGCTATTAAGTGATGTTAGATATGCATCATACCTAATTGGTTCAACTTAATATAAAACTTCTATTTAAACCGTATTGATGAACAGAATTCATTTTTAACCTGGGACTCGCCTGTAGTTCTTTTTCGTAGTTTTATAACTATGCTGAGATTCCCTATCTGTTAATTCCTGAGCATAGTTTCCTTTAAGTCCTTGAATTTCGCACCATAGCTGCTTTAAGGTCTTTTCCAGCTAAGTGTAGCATCTGGGTCTTTTCAGGATTAATACTTATACATTTGTTTTCTTTTGCATATGGGTCACATTTTCCTGCTTAAGATTTTTAGTGAGATTTTATTTTACATTGAACAGGATGAATGATACATTAAAGGCACTCTGGATTTTCTTTTGTGCATCTGAAGAGTTGAGTTTTGCCCTAGCAGGCAGTTAACTTGATTGTATCCCTAGTCGGAGTTCTGTCTGTCCAGCCAATGGACAGCAATTGGCCTACCTGTTTAGTCCTCTCAGCTTCCAGCTGCCTTTTAGGGTTCACTCGCTTATGTGTATTTGTCCACAAGGAATTTGGAACAAGTTTATACACAGGAAAAAATGTATTCAATGCTGCTCTTTAAGGAACACTGGAACTTTAATCCACTCAGCCTTCAACCCAGTGCACTGTTGTGTTATTTTGTTGTTGTTGTTGTTGTTAAGTAATAAACACTATACTTGTTGCAGTAAGAGGGCATGTAAATCAAGCATAGTCCCGCCCTCCAAAAGCCCATAGCCATGTGGGGAGAAATGTGCACGTCAACAAGCTGACCCAGCTGTCTAACCTTTCAGTTCCACTCCTCTGCCCTGACCTCTGTCATGGGAAGGTGGCCTGCGTAGACTGTATTTCCCTTGCCTTCTTGGGTTCTCTGGATCCAACCAATGTGGAGACGTGACTCGCTCGGAGAGGGAAGGCGATGAAGTCTGGGTATATATCCCTGACATTCTTCTCAGGCTGGCTGCATCCCTTTGCTGGAGACCACAGCTCCTTGCAAGGCAGCACCTCCTCCTGAGACTCCTTCCAGGAAGCCTAAAAGCCACTCCCTCCTTTAGCTCCTTCAAGCCTCAAGGTGAAAGAGCTTCCACCACAGTCCCAGAGTCCTGGGCTAGCCCACCTGCCTTCCTAAATCTAGGGCATACCTTTGTGAACCTGACCCTCTGTGAAGCCCTTCTCAAATGATCCGACTTTGGCGGTGCCATCTGTTTACCTTTCTGGGCTCTTGATACACAGGTCATTTGGGATTCATAATAAGCTTAGAATATTCCGGAAAAGAAGCATGAATCGGCCAAATATGGCCCAGAAGGGAGGCCTGGAAAGCCAAATCCAAGAAGCTTGCACCACCCAGGTGAAAGCAAGACGGCTCAATGCCCACGGTGGAGTCTGGCTTGGGGTAGAGAAGACTCAGTGAGAGCGAAGAGGGAGGAGTCAATGGGACTGGGAGCACACAAGAGCTGGTGAGATATGTTTTAGCGTAAAGCCTTGATACTCAAGGCTTACTATCTGCAATGCATTGTAATGAATAATCCTTCCAGGAAATTTGAGAACTTTATCATTTAAAGACAGTGAAATCATATAAATCCTATTTTCGTAGAAAATTATAAAGATTAATAAATCACTTAAATAATTTTATTGGGAGTT
Organism: Tenrec ecaudatus; assembly: GCF_050624435.1. NCBI lineage: Eukaryota > Metazoa > Chordata > Mammalia > Afrosoricida > Tenrecidae > Tenrec > Tenrec ecaudatus. Next base: position 46,583,074 of record NC_134547.1, read on the forward strand.
CTTACACATATTATAACAATCCATAAATCAATTCTATCAAGCAAACCTGTACAGATGTTGTCATCATCATTTTCAAAGCATTTTCTTTCTACTTGAACGCTTTGATATCAGCTCTTCTTTTTTCCCTCCCTCCCCTACTCTACCACCCTGTGAACCCTTAATAAATTATATTTCACATCTTGAACAGTCTGCTGTATCCCTTCACCCACATTTCTTTTATTTGTCCCCCTCGAGGGGGGTGATACATCCCTCCTTGCTATCAGTTTCCCCTTTCCTCCCCTACCCCGCCCACTTTCCCATACCTTCATGGAATCGTTACTTCCATCACTGTTTCTGAAGGGTTTATCTCTACTGGATTCTTCCCTGTACCCGTATACATACACTGGTCTAGCAGGATTTGCGTGGTAGAACTGGTGCTGTGATAGTGGGGGGGGCGGGAGCATTACAAACTATTAGAATGTTGTGTGTTTTGTCGGTGCTATATTGCACCCTGGATGAATTGTCCCTTCCCTGTGTCCCTTCTGTGAGGTAATGTCCAATTATCAACAGACGGGCTTTGGTTCTCCACATCAATATAACCGTTTGTTTCTGATCATCACACAGGCTGGTGTGCTTCCTCAATGTGAGCTTTATTGCTTCCCTGCTAGATGGCTGCTGGTTTAACTTCAAGCCTTTAAAACCCCAGATGCTATATCTTTTAATAGCCGGACACCATCAGCTTTCTTCACCACATTTGCTTATGCACACATTTTTGTCTTCAGCGATTGTGTCAGGAAAGTGAGTATCACACAGTGCCCCATTATGAGAACAAAGTGTTCTTGTGTTGAGGGAAGACTTAAGTAGAGGCCCAAAGTACATCACCTATCTTAATACTATCACATATAAGTCTATATACATAGACCAATACCCCTATCTTTAGATATTAACATATTTGCATATATACATGTCTATATTCATACCTCTCTCTATGGCTTTTACTTCTTGCTTCTTTCCTCTATTTCCTTTCACTCTCCCCTTGCCCCACCATCATGCTCACCCTTGTCGGGCTCTCACCTCCTTGCCATTGATTTTAGAACCGGTGTTAATCCCCTGTCTCTGAGTGAAATCACGGTACTGTACCTCCCTTTCATCATTTTTCCCAAGACCTGTCAGGCAAGGGAGAGTCACAACTTCCCCTGCATGTGTAGAGGCCCTCTCCTTGGTTGCTGCTCTATGCCAGATGTTTTATTTTTTCTGTTCCAACTGTAGAAGCTAAGAACCTAAACTCACGCTTGATCTACCTGTTTCCTTTCATTTACGATCACCCCCACCCACTCCATTGTTTCAGTATCCGTAAGAATTATAGAGCAGTTAAAAACCCAGAACCAAATCTCTGAGTCAGTTAAGAGGAAATGATGTCCCCCACTTCACCTCAAACAACAAGACTCTCTGTCGCTGCACCCAGGTGAAAGGTTACACTCTGCCGAGTTATCAGATTACCAAATGAATACGGAGAGGGGCAGGGGTGACCCCTTCATAACTTCCCCTCAAGAAGAGAAGGTGGAAATCTTTCCTGCGGTCGAGTGTGGAGAAGACCTCCCAAGCCAACAAGGAGATGGAACTAGAGAACTCCCTAGAAGGCCCTGTCTGTGACTGACCCTCAGAAAACAGTCCCTTCCCCCAAGAGGTGGCTTGCTAAATCGGTGCACCTGTTTTTGCAATGGAAAGAAAGAAAGCCGAAGCTCCTGTGTCTGATCGAGAAGGTTCCGGTGGGTCGGTGGGTAACTGTGGGGCCGGGCCAGTGTGGTTGCTTGTTTTAGCATCTCCATCCTTGAATTTCAGCTCACTTCTCTGCACTGGGGGACCAGCTTCCGGTACTTTTCACACAGAGGCAGCTTCCTTCAGAGGGTCGGGGCAAGAATCACAAGCTGGCCGGCGTTTCCAGACGTCTCTGCGGCTGTCATCTCCTTGCCAGTGTGTTTGCACTGGAAGCCTCTCCAAGTGAAACGGAGACGGTTCACGTCAAGCCTCTGCGCCTGCCGCGTGGTAGGAACAAAACCCTTTCCTCTGAGAAGGGAACTCGAGCCCCGTGGATGGCACCGAAGGGCATGTTTCCTACCCATTTTCAGGTTTCCGGTCAGCTTCACACACTGGAGGTGTCACAGCTCAAATAAAAAGGAAAGTGATACGTTTAGACGGCTAGAAGAATTTCTGGTAGGATTCATTTTCTTGAAAACAAGAAAAGCCTATTTTTTCCCCCCTCTGAGAAACCAGATGCAGCCCGTAGTAAAATGGAACGCTGTTCCAATAACCCTCCAACGTGCCACCCTGTCTTGGTTTGCCTTTACAGCCACGTTTTCTTGTCGTCGGATTCTTCACTGTGCTGGGCCACCCTGCCAGGAGGCTTCTGCTCAGATGAGGAACTGTATCCTCTCAGAATAAAACACAGAAACCCTCAAAGAGGGATGCTCTTGTGTTTCCCAGTGACACCGTGACTCGGGAAACTGTATGGAAATGGAACCCTAACCTGGAGGCGTGGTGCCCTTTCTTTGCACGCCATCAGCCGGGGACACCCGTGTCGCTGACGTTGCTAATCCGTTTGGCAAGTGGACAACAGTTGCTTTCAGAAGCGAACTCGCCAGGCAGCACATGTCCAGGACCTCTGGTCCCCAGAAGACGTATTTGGAGAATGGCTTCCTCGTCTAGCTTGGGCTCCCTCAGACTGCCACGAAGGGGCTTCAGGGATGTGTTCAGCCATCCACTGACGGCACAGGTCATTCCAATCTTGGAGCTAATGGAGCCAGAGTGATGCGTTTAGCTCTTTATTTCCAGTGCAACCATTTCCACCTGTCCCATTCAAAGACATCGGTGTCTCGGAAACCTCTCCTAGGGTGGCTATGAGGTGAAATAGACGTGATGTCCATGGGTTTGGTTGGGGTTTGGAAAACTCACTTGGCACAGCATCATTTGGGCACTTCCATCTCCATGAGCCTCCTTTTCTAATCCCCGAAAGGGAAATAAGTCCCTGAGTGGTGCAAATGCAAACCCAAAGGTTGGAAGTTCAAGTCCAGGCAAAGGCACCTTGGAAAAACTTACTGGCTGCCAAGGAGTCGACTCCTCCTCATAGCAATGCTACAGAACGGGAGAGAACTGTCCCTGCGGGTTTCTGAGGCTGGACCTCTTTACAGGCGCAGACAGCTTCATCTTCTTCTGCAGGACCAGTGGGTTCGAACCACTGACCTTGTGGTTAGCAGATAAACACATAACCACGATGCCACCAGGCACCATCCCTTGGTGAAAAGGTCTGGCGATTTACTTGTGAAAGGTCAGCCATTGAAGCCCCGATGGAGCACAGGTCTCCTTTGACACTCAGGCCTCCAGGAACAGGAGTCAATGGGAAGGCAACTGGTAGTGAAAAGAAGAACAAATAAGGTGGACTCCTCTACCTGCCGGGGACTTGCAGGGGCAATCAGACGCCGAGAAAGGGCTCTGAACACTTCTGAAGTCACACATGATGGCACAAGTGGGAAGAGACCTGGGGTGTCGCCTGCCTTTTCCCCAATGCCCACTCCTCTGCAGCTGGCCACATCAAAGTCCCCACTTCCTCAGCCATTGTGTGTGGGTTTATGGCCGAGTTCCTGCAGAGGTCACGAGCCCGTCTACTCGTCTACTCGCTGGCTGCTCTGACATCAGGTGTCTGGGGTGAGGCCAGAGCAGACCGGAATAATTGTGTGCTCTGCGGTGGGAGGAAGGGTCTGTTTGTTCCCAGACGGTTTGGTCTCCTGGCTTGGAGCCAGGTTCCTGTGTACCAGGGCGCCAGCTCAGTCCTCCCCAACCCCACACCTCCATGTAGCCTGTAACGGAGCGGTTCTCAACCTGTGAGTCGTGACCCATTCAGGGGTCGAATGACCCTTTCACAGTCGCCGCCCAATTCATAACAGTAGCCAAATGACAGTGATGAAGTAGAAACGAAAATAATTTTATGGGTGGGGAGGTGGGGTCACCACCACATGAGGAGCTGTATGAAAGGGTTGTGGCATGAGGAAGCTTGAGGACCACTGCTGTGAAGAAGGGAAAGAACATGCATGTCTAGTTCCAGTCCTTGGATTCATTTCCTGATGCATTGTCGGTTAGGCCCCTTACCCTCCCTGGGACTCAGTTTCCTCGTCTCTAAAATGGGTACATGACTGAGAGATTTTGTATGGGTCATTTCAATAGAACATCTTCATTTGAAGATACCATGATTGCTTGGGATTTGGGAAAACTGTAGACTCTGATGGATATAATCTGGTATTTTTTCTCCCAAGGAGCTCCAAGCTCAAGGACCTTGAACCTGCATTGTCCTGTGAATACCCTGGGAAACCCCACTGTACAGATGTTCAGACAGAGGCAGCAGTAGGACCAGAGAGGTGGGAGAAGTAAGAACTCGCTCTCTCAACCTCTTCCAAAGGGCCAATCAACAGGAAACAGAGCAAGTGAAGACACTCTAGCTCGTTCCAAGGAATGGCATTGTAGCACTCGATGCAGTTTGGATCAGGAAGGGACTCTCTAGTGCATACTGTGTTAGGGATTCACCATCTGATTGACAACTCCCAATGAGTAGGACCAGCCTTCTTCAGAGCAAGCATGTTTGTCATGCCTGCCCAATGGGATCCTTCAGAGAAGTAGGAGGAAAAGCAAGCTCAGGATCTGAAGTTTTATTCAAATCCGTTATCTTATCCCTCCAGGGATGAAGAGAGGAGGTCCCAGAATCCTCATGAGAAGGCCACACCCACCAGGAGGGATTATCAGGCTGTGGCCTGATTGACAGGTTAGACTCAACACCCTAGACATGAAATTGTGTAGCTATCACAGGGTCCCAAGCTACCATGTGCAGGCTGTGTACAGTCTGCAGAGGGCACGTGCCTGACCTGTATTCTACCACAGGGGCTCCTAGAATGCCAGGAGCTGGTTTGGCCTGAACCTGAAATCCCAGGGAAGTCAATGCCTTTAGCAGTAACACCAACAACATGTCCAGCCTCCCATCCTCGGGGGACAGTGTGGAGAGGTGGTCCTCGGGCTTCTCAGAGGGATTGGGTCCCATTGCTCACAGCACCTCTGATAACACATCGGCCTGTTCTCCTCCTTCCTGGGGCACTCTTCTGCTTTGTGACCCTGACTTCCTGTGGGCACCCACCATGCCAACCAGTGTCAAACTCTTATCACGGGCTAGGATAGCCAAGGAAGGTTCTGGTTTGGGACTTGTCTTTTAGAATAATAAAACCCAGGTCTTTTAAGAAGTTTGGGCCCACATTCCTTCCAGTCATCCTTAGGGAGCATTCCCGCATCCAACATATCGGTCCTGCTGGTCACCTACCACCTCTCACTCTGGGCTACAGACCAACTTCCTCTGGTCACCACCCTTCTCCAGTCTCCTGCCCCACTCCCTCCTCCATTCCTCCAAGTGTGTGCATGTCAATGTTACTGAAGCCCTGAGGCTCTGCGTTGGGAATAATTGTGCAGAAAAGGAACATTCCACAGCGGTCACCAGCCCTCCTACCATCCTGAGCCCCTTTCTTTGCAGACTTTCCTGTGCTGGCGTCTCTCCCTTGGAGCAAGTCCTCATAAGCTGTCCTCTCCCAAGTCCAGGGTCCCAGCACCGCCATGGTCAATGGGGAAAGAGCACCTCCCTCCCCATCCAGCTAACAGCCTCTGCATTCCCTTTTCCAGTTCAGACCTTCAGTGGGGTTTTCCCCTGGTCCCCTCATGAAGCAGATCTGAGCTCAAGAGCATACAGTGGGACCAACGCCACGAGTCACCATCCATTTAACAAACACTGGCTTGTTGTTCGGTGCCTCCCAAGTCATCTCTGATACACAGCAACCCTCTGTACAACTGAGCAAAACACTGCCTGGTCCCGCACCATCCTCGCAATATTGTCTGGGACCGTCAAGTCTGTTCAGACTCATAGCAACTCTATGCCCAACAGAATGAAACACTGGCCCATCCCGCTACTCCTCCACAAGGGCCAGGAGCATTGACCCAGCCAAGTCCAGGCCAAGGCCATGGTCTTTATTCAGTCTGAGGCAGAGAGAAGAAGCGGGTCCCTATGCCCTTGAATATGGGTTTTTGTGGGGAGGGGGGAAGGGGAGGGGTGAGAGGGACAGGGCAGGCTGGGAAAACTTCTGAGTTTGTAACCTTCTCTTGCACTGGGGGGAGAAGCAGTGGAGCCCAGAGGGACCATTTGTATTAGCATCTCACCCTCTGGCTGTGCTCTTGGGCTGTCCTCATGGGTTCACAGTGGCCCCAGGAGCCACGCATGGGTACTTACTTCATACTTGTAAGATTATGATGCCCCTCCACATGACCCTCTCAGAGCTGAGAGAGATCTGTCCCGAGGAGATGTCCTGGCTCCAGTCTTGGCCCACAAACACGGCTCCTGGCCTCTCAAATAGTGGAGACAGTTTCCTGACCACCCGTCTCTAGCAGCTGTGAGCTGACCCGCATTTGTGTCACTAGCGGAAATCACCTGTGGGCTGACCCGCATTTGTAAATGTAGGGAAGCTGCTGGTTGCTGAGCCCTCTCGGGGCTTGGGCTGCCCAGCCTGGGGGTGGGCCCATCTCCCTGGCCACTTTGGGTCCCATCAGAATGTGGGGAGCCCCTCCTGGGCTGGTCTCACTTTTGCTGGTTGACCATGTCAATAAGAGGTACAAACAAACCCTCCTCTTGGGCTGTGCCCAGAGGTAACTTCTCACCTTACACTCAGAGAACAGCCCCCAAAGCTGGATCTTGAAGGCTGGAGGTGGCCCGGCAGAGCAGAGGACATTGCAAAGACCAAGAGGGCCACCGAACTTGAGGGTCAGGAAGGAGCGGGCAAGGCTTGGGTAGGTGGACACTTGGGCCGAGGCCAGGGATGGGCGTGGGTAAGCGTGGGAAGCCCCAATTGCTGGTGTAGAGGCAAGATGCCAACTTCTTCCCAGCAGGACTAGCACCACCAGGGCAATGCTGGTGCCTGAAGGGGTAAGGTATCATGAGCAGAAATGGCAGACTCCCAAACACCACAGAGGCCAGGCAGATGGGCAGAACAGGGAATACCTGGCTGGTGCGAGTGATCAGTGTGCCTCAGAAGAAAGGCCTGGCAATGGACTTCTGAAAAATCAGCCCCTGGAGACTCTGGGGAACTCGTTCTACCCGCCACACACTGGCCTGCCGTGAGTCAGAGTCCACGAGAGGGTGAACCGGGTTGGGTATGGCAGATGGAGAAAAAGGAGCAGAGGTCTGCTGGCCAGACAGAGCTCCTGAAGTCCCAGGAGATGCCAGGAATGGGTGCTTTACAGTGTGTGGATTTGGGATGCATTGGGGGTGGCAAACAGAGCCAGTTGGCCCACCCCACACGGCACTGGTTTACCACATCCCATGACAGAAGCAATGCCTTCCATGGGGCCCGCAGAATGCACGGCTGTGTGGCACAGAACCTGCTCTTGTGTCTCTGGGCCCTTCCTGGGCACTTACGGGGGCTATGTCCTGGGGCCAGTAGGAGGCTGCGGGCAGAGGTGTTGGGTGCTGGGGCGCTGCGAGGGTTTGCCATTCACCGGGATGCCACCATGCAAACTGGCTCAACCCGGTGACAGTCAGAGACGAAGGCAGGGATGAGATGTGTTTCCCCCACCCCAGGCTCCATAAGCAATTCGCTTTGAGGCTCCTGGCAGCTGTGGCATTCCAAAGGCAATTCCAGGAGTTTGGGTTTGGAACCAGACTTTTAAGACATGCTTAAAGGTCCTGGACAGAGCATCACCAGAGGCACGATGGTTAAGCGCCTGGCTGCTAAGGAGCGCCCAGCCAGTGGCTCTTTGTGAGAAAGCCTGATGAGCTCAGCTGCTCTCGTGAAAATTACAGCCTAGAAAACACCATGGGTAATGGTGGTGGAGGCTCTACTCTTGGTTGCATGGAGGGTATGTTAGGCTGACACAGAATCAGTTGCCTTCAGACGATATATATATATGAAAGAACTGCATATCAAGAACAGAATCTTATATCAAGAAAATGACCCAGCCCTGTCCAACTCAAGTTCACGGATCAGAGACTCATGGAGCAGCTAGTAGGTAAAGCAGGGAGGCCCATTGGGAAGCTAGGCACTCACAGGCCAGTGGGTGCAGAGTTATGTGGTTCCCAGGTGGGCAGGAGCATGGCAGGGTGCTGACAGCTCTGAAGGATGGCAGGTCACATGGGCCTCTCCTGGAGCCAGACTCGGAATCCAAGCAAGCAGGGAGGTGAAGAGCAAGAGAGTCCTCCCTTTGCCTCTGAGTCGCTTTGATGAAAATGCCACCCCTCTCAACAAGTCATCACTAGATTGACAGGCTGGCCTCCACCCCTATCTCCACTCCATGCAGGTACCTCGAGGTGACAGCACACGTAGCCATCATAGGGAGTATTAGGAGCAGGAATCAAACTGCAATCACAACGGTCAAAGTCATTGTGAAGGGCGCTTTGTCTAGAGATGAGAGAACCCGTGTGTGTGTGTGTGTGTGTGTGTGTGTGTGTGTGTGTGTAGAGCCAGGAGTTTTTATTTCTGTCTTCCAGTATCTGAGGGGTTTGCATGTAGAAGGGGTGTATCAATCTCTTTGTAAGTCCAAAGCTCTCAGGAAGCAGAGTTTGCTTAAAGAGCCCTCTTATGCACTCTGGAGGTAGTAAGCACCCTTCATTCAAGCGCAGCTCGGGGATGATACAATGGAGAGAAAGGCTACTTTGGATACATGCTGCGGTCCCTTCTACCTGGAGAAAGTTGACGCTCCATCTCATCAGCAATAGCCTACGATGTTCAATGCACCCACTTTATTTCTCTGTGCGTTTGAAAAAATGTGCCCAAACTCCAGAATTCTCTTTCTCTTCTTGCAATGGAAATCAAAGATGATGCAGAAAGAAGGCCAGGCTGCTGGCGTGTGAGGAGTGACAGTGACGAAGGTCTTCTCAGGAAGAGTTAAAGGAGAAGCCAGGCTTCCGAGCAGTCGGGCCGAGGATGGACAGATAGGACAGGGTGGGCAGAGGGTGGACAGGATGAAGACAAAGTCAAAAGGCTGAGTCACTGAGCTAATTTTCAAGTCTGAAGGCAGCCGTTGGGAGGGTGGGGGAGAAAGAAAGAAAGAAAATCAGACCATTGGAAAGTCATGAAGGCTTGTGGGGACCCTAGTTGACAAAAGCAATGGGCAAAGTGGGGAGACATGTCATTACACACTGGCATGTGCGTCCTCTGGGGCAGGCAGAGCAGCCCACCCTGCACCCCAGGCTCCCTTGACTTCTGCCCAGTCAATGGCGGCCCCCGCGCCAGCACACCATGGGAGAGACAACATTTACTGTCTCCTTTAGGCCTGGTCACAGAGCCCAGAGAGGCCCTGGGTAGTGCGGACGGTTCCCATCCTCAACTTCTTGTTGCCTGCTGGGCGTCTAAGTCCACCCAAGAGGACGTAGATAAGCCTGGAGAGCCACTTCCTGGCATCCAGGCCCTGGAAGCTCAATGGAGCCCAGTGCTTTTCTGAGGCTTGTGGGGTCACCATGTTGACCCTGCTGCCGCTGGGAAAACCCAGAGTGCCCACCAGCACGCCCTTCCCTCGCTTCTTCTCAGTCAAGACAGGCTCTCAGAGCAGAAGCGCTCGCTGAGGGCCCTCCTGCCCATCAGACTGAAGGGGAATGTGAGGCCCAGAGACCGGGCTTCGTGCAAAGGGCCGTGGGGATGGTCGAGGCATACAAGAGTCAGTTCATTGTCAAGCTCAAGTTCACCACAGAAGGCTTCCTCCTTGCTAAATTGAGAGCCTGAGCTGCTGCTTTTAAACAACACCTCCTCCTGGGTTTCAACAGTGGAGTCTCTCTTGAGTTTCAGTGGTAAGCTTTTCTGTCTTTCAATATAGGAGACCCAGGATCCATGAACCTATAGAGATAACCAAGCAGAATAAGGGTTCCTGGGTGGGGGGGGATGGTGGTAGAGGAGATGAGGTAAAAGGGGGCTGATGTCAAGGAGTCCAAGAAGGAAGAGAATGTTTTGAAACCGATTGTACAATATTGCAGCAATTGTACAATATTGCTTGAGGTGATTGAACTGTGGAAGGATAGGCTATCTGTATTAGCCCCCAATAAAATGGTTTTGGGGTGGGGGAAAGAAAGTCGCCTTTTGTCAGCTGGGTGAAACTTGGGGACATACCTAAGAACAGTCACACTCTGTGCTCTTGACAAATGACTCTGTGCTTTCCACGAACTCATGGAGAGAGCAGCCTGACCCGATGTCCTTCTGCGCCCAGTAACTCTTGAAGACTCACTGAGTACAACTTTGACAGACAGAGAGAGGCTGAGATAGTTAAAGTTTATTGTGCCAACCTGGCCAATAAACACATGTGGGGTTAATTGAAGAGTGGAGAGATAAATGGCTCAGTGAGCCTTGCCTTTTTAGTTCTCGGGTCTCTTGCTTTGTGATGGTCGGACCAGGGTGCAGTTGTCTTAGCCAGTTTCCCTACTTCAGTTGGCAAGGCTCACTTCCGGTGAGACATCCCTGAAAGAAGCCACATGGATCTACCCTGATGCAGCCCTGGGTGCTGAAGCAGTCGTGTGGAGACCCCTGACAGCGCTGAGATGCTTACAGGCTCACTGACTCGGCTTTCCTCCTGCATTTGGCATTGTTGTGTGTGTTTTGTGAGATTGAGGACTTTGTGGATTGGTGTCGGACCTATGGGCTAATGTTGGACTTGTGGGCTTGGGCAGCACTGGGTTGGGATGTTTTCTTGGTGTGCACTTACCCTTTATATAAAACTCTCTCTTATACACATGAGTTTCTGTGGAGTTGTTTCTCTAATGTACCCAGACTAACACGGAGGCCCTGCCCTGGTTTTCCAGCAGGACCAAACAGGCTGAGCATTTTCCAGAGGGAAGGCAAACCTATTTGCAGAGAGCTGTCCTGGTGGTGTAGTAGTTATGCAGTGGGCTATGATCCACGTGGGCAGCAGTTCAAAACCACCCCAAACTCCAAGGGAGAAAGACCGGGCTTTCTAGTCTCTTACACAGTTATAGTCTTGGAAGACCACTGGGGGCTTGCTATTAGTCAGCATTGAGTTTGGTTTGGTTTTGGAGACAGAATGGGAGAGCCCAGGTGGTGTAGTGGGCTGCCTATTGGGCTGAAACCACGCCATGGTTCGAACCACCAGCCGCGGTGAGAGGAGAAAGCTACCTACTCCGGTCAAGGTTTACAACCTCTGAAACTGAAGAGGACACGGTTCTACATGGACCCATGGGGTCATGCTGAGTTGGAATCGACTCAGTGGCAGTGAGTTTTGCTTGCTCCTTTTGGAAAGAGAACATTTCCCTTAATCATTTTTATTGGGGGATCTTATCACAATCCATAATCCATCCATGTGTCAAGCACGTTTGTACATATGTTGCCATCATCATTTTCAAAGCATTTTCTTTCTACTTGAGTCCTTGATAGCAGCTCCTCATTTTTCCTCCTCCCTCACCCTCCCTCCCTCATGAACCCTTGATAATTTATAAATTTATAATCCTCCCGCCCATGTCTTACACCAACTGCTCATTCCCTTCATCCACTTTTCTGTTATCCATCCCCCTAGGGAGGAGTTATATGTAGATCATTATGATAGGTTCCCCTTTTCTCGCCCCCACCTTTCCTTTGCCCTCCTGGTATTGCTCCTCTCATTATTGGTCGTGAGGGGGTTATCTGTCCTGGATTCCCAGTGTTTCCTGCTCTTATATGTACCAGTGTACATTCTCGGGTCCAGTCAGATTTGTAAGGTAGAATTGAGGTCATGATAGTGGCGGGGAAGAAGCATTAAGGAACTAAAGGAGGTTGTGTGTTTCAGCAGTGCTATACTGCACCCTGAATGGCCGGTCTCTTCCTTGTGGCCCTTCTGTAAAGGAATGTTCAATTGGGGCTTAATCAAGGGCAATGTAACCACGAGGACTTACTGAAACTTGATTAAAGTGCGAACATGATAGTGGGACAAGAGGAAAGTAAAAGGAGATAGAAGAAAGAACTAGGAGGCAAAGGGCATTTATAGAGGTCTAAATACAGGCATGTACATATGTAAATATATTTATATATAATGATTGGGGAATAAATCTATGTACATATATTTATTTATAAAGTATTGTAGCGGCAGATGGACATTGGGCCTCCACTCAAGTACTCCCTCCACAGAAGAACACTTTGTTCAACTAACTTGCCACTCTGTGGTGCTCACCTCCCTGACACAATCACTGAAGACAAAATGGGTGCATAAGCAAATGTGGTGAAGAAAGCTGATGGTGCCTATCTATCAAAAGATACCACATCTGGGATCTTAAAGGCTTGAAGATAAACAAGCAGCTTTCCAGCTGAGAAGCAACAAAACCCACATGGAAGAAGCACACCAGCATGTGTGATCATGAGGTGTCCATAGGATCAGGTATCAGGCATCAAAGACCCAGAACAAAAAATCATATCAATGTGAATGAGGTGGAGGGTGCGGAATGGAGACCCAAAGCCCATCTGTATGGACACTCCATTTTCCCTTTCATTGCTTATTAATACATTTTCTGAATCTGAACGTGTTCCGCGGGCTCTTTTCGTGTGTCCTTCTTTACACATCTCGTCACCACCACCCTTTGTTCCATACTAGACCTGTTCTGCGTGGCTGTGTGGAGGCAGGTCCCTGCTGCCTCTGGCCCACACTCTGTGCCGCAGCCAGGAAGCCAGGCCTTACACATGACACAGCTGACCATACCGCTCACTTCTAAGAAGCTGCCTCGGTTCCCTCTCTGGCTGGAGAATGAGATTACCCTCCTAAGTACACCCAGAGCCAGACCCACTTGCTGTCCAATGGAGACCAACTGCTGGCAACTCATGGGTGTCAGAGTACAAGGGTGCAGATCACCAGGCCTTTCTTCTGAGGCACACTCAAACCACCAGCCTTTTGGTGAGCAGCCTACAGGTACCACCAGGGACTCCCAAATGTGCCTATGACCAGACCCCCTGCTCACCTCTTCTTCCACGTGGTGGCACCCTCCCTCGGTCACAGGCCTTTGCCACACGGCCCTTCCTGATGTTCGACCCCTCTCTCACCTGCTTCAGGGCAGCACCTTCCACCTAAGATGCTGCCCCCTTTCCCAGGAGAGAAGCCGCCTCGGAGGCTGTCCCTGAGCTCCTGGGCCCAGGCCCTCCCGCACGCGTCTGACCCTCACTCTGCATTTTCTTCAGAGAGCGCTGCAGTATCTACTGATATGGACGGTGTCACTCTTCCCCCTGCTTAAGGTTAATCAAGGACTCCGTCTGTGGAAGCTGGGACTCAGATCACTGCTAAGGAGTCGGGATACGTCTGTGGAAATGCAGGAGGGAGGGAGGGAGGGAGGGAGGGAGAGAAAGAGGCATGCAGAGAGAAGTAAGAGAGAAGAAATCAGGAAAGGTGGAGGGAGGGTCTCTTGCATCTACAAGTTCTGGGGGATGTTTAGCCAGAAGAGGGTGAAACTTAAAAGAGTGAACTAAGGATTTTGAAGAGGTACTCAAATTCCCAACTGCCAGCCCTGCCGTCACGTCAATGCACAGCGACCCTGTACTGTAGGGTACCACTGCCACTGAGAGTCCCCAGGATGGGAACTCTTGACCGGAGTAGAAAGGCCCACCTTTGTCCTGCACTGTAGCTGGTGGTTTCAAACTGCTGACCTTAAGTTATCAACCCTACGCATAATCACCATGCCACTGGGTCTCCCTAAGGGACACAGTAGTTAAGCACTAACTGAAAGGTTAGCTGGTTGAGACCCACCCAGAGGCCCCTGGGGAGACATTTCTGACAATCATCTTCCCAAAGTCCACAGCTTTGAAAACCCCATGGCGCAGCTGTCCTCTGCCAAGAGTCAGAGGAGGTGTGAACCAGTGGTCCTTGGAGGCTCGGAGGGGAGGCGGTATGGAGGCAGGCTCCAGCTGTGTTGTCTCAGGGTAGAGCAGATAGGAGACCCCGATGCAAACTCGGGCAGGATGGAGTCAAAGAAAGACCGCCTGGGACACTAGCGACCACCTCATTTGCTGTTTTAGAAAGAGTACCAGGAGTGGGGTCACCCCCAAGTACCCTAGCTCAACCGCAGGGCCGGCCGAAGGTGAGCACTCCGCCCAGAGTTGTCCTTATCCTGTGCCGTCGAATCCGTTCCAATCTTCAGTGACCCCGCCCACAACAGAAGGAAACACTGCACACAGTGGTCGACATACAACCGTCTCCCAGAGGGACGGACAATAGAAAAGTGGGTGAAGGGAGACACTGGCCAGGGTAAGACATGAACAGATTACAATAATTTATAAATGATCAAGGGCTCATGAGGGAGGTGGGGCATGAGGAGCTGATACCAAGGGCTCAAGTAGAAAGAAACCGTCTTGAGAATGATTAGGGCAACAAATGCACAGATGGGCTTGACACAATGGATCGATGGGAGGATTGTGATAAGAGCTGTATGAGCCCCCCCTCCAAATTGATTTTTTTTAAAAAATGGAATGGCAGATTTGACAAATGTATTAAGTGCCATGCAGAGTACTTTGAAGGTGATGAGATTGTTTTAAAAGAAAAATTTAAATGCATAGCTCTGAGACAAAATAAAAGAAGAAAAAGAAACAGTGCACAGTCCCGTGCCATCTGCACAATCGTTGTTATGTTTGGGGCTGTTGTTACTGCCACCGTGTCGACCTCCCATGTGTGGGGGGGGTCTTCCTCCTTCCCAAGCACCCTCTACTCTACTTTGTCAAGCACAAGGTTCAGGGGGTGAGCGGGCCCTCCTGATCACAAAGCTGTGAGGCGAAACTTTGCCATCCTCTCTTCTAAGGACCATTCTGGCATCACACAGGAAGAAACCAAGGCAAGACCTAAGCCCAGACTCACTGCCCTGGAATTGATTCTGACTCAGCGTGATCCCATAGGACAGGGTGGAACTGCCCCTGGGTGTGCTTGAACCTGTAACTCTTGGCGGCCTCTCTGGTGCTCCCAGCACCCCTACTTCCTGCTAGCACCCAGTGGACTCTCGGAAGCCACAGGAGGGTGCTCTGCGCCTCAAAGAAAGTGAATTCCCCAGGGCTCTTACTTATAACTTTGTTTGCAGATAGCGAGCCTCTTCCGTCCTGCTCCTGCTGCTGAGCCTCTCTGCCTGGAACAATCACATTATTTAATTTAGACGAGTGAAGTTACCTTAGATCAATTATACTTATTTTTCCTGTGTAATTTCCAAAGCTTAATATCTCCATTGGGGCCCAGCCTGGGGGACAGGTTGTCTAGCAGAGTCCTAAGCGGTCCTATCCCTTAATTCAATTGTGCTTTGACCACAGCCTGGGCAGTGAGCGTAATTCTTTTATCCCTAAGATGCCTCATTAGCAATAATCTAATAGCACGTATTAAAATATAGGTCACAGAAGGGAGCTGCCAAGTATAAGACTTGTCAGAACTTTGAAGGTTGGACAGCTGTCTGGGTGGGGCTCATGTCACACCCTTCCCCTTGTGTCTCACCACCCCAACCCCAGGCTTCATTCTCAAACAATCAACTCAACCCAAACAATTTACATTCAGCAGTTCAAGGGTAAGAGTTTGCTTTAGCTAGGAACTAGATAGTGGTGGGGTGGGGTGGGGTGGGGTGGGGGACAGTGCCTGCCAGCATGACATAGTGGAAATGAGCTATGCCCGGGGGGGGGGGCTCGTGGTGAGGGGCTTTGTTCCCCTTGTCCTGCCAGTGGGCTGGGTGGTCCCCCTGTGGCTCCCATGGTCACATCTGGAAAGGGGAGGCGATTGGGTTAAACCCAGCATTTCTGAATCCCGGCATTCCTTGTTTAATCATCATGGTAGGCATCTGGTGTTTCCCTTTAAATCACCCCCGCTTCGTACGATTGTACAAAGGAAACACAAGCATCAACATGGAAAAATATCAAGAACATTTGCCAACGGATCCACGCAGAATGGTGCGCGTCATATAAACGCTGAGCACATGTAACATGAGGCCGCCCAGCGTTAGTCAGGCAAAGCCAAGCTGGAGCGCTAAGGTGGGACAGGGTGACCTTTTGGGGAGGAGGGGATTTCTGGGGTGTTGGCTGCTCTTGAAGGCCTGGGTGGAGGTTGGGGGTGGGGTGTTCAACTATGTGATAAATGACCTGAAGACCGGGCACTTCCACTGTGCCCCTATCTTGCCATTGCTAGCTGTCCTCCAGTTGGTCCCTGATTCATGGTGAGTCCAGGTACCAAGGCACTGCCTGGCCCTGCGCAGTCCCCACGGTCAGTTACAGGTGGGACGGCAGAGACCCATAGGGCTTTCATTGACTGTTTTTCAGAAATAGATGGCCAAGCCTTTCTTTGAAGTTCATCCTCATCTGGAATCTCCGCTGAGGCCTGGACAGCATCACAGCGACATGCCAGCCTCCACTGAGAGCCACTGGCTCAGACGGGAACCCAGTCCTCCAGCACAGAAGGTGGGCATCGCCTCCACCCACACACATGAACATATGTATGTGTTTAGGGACTTACAGTTCTTATGCATGTGTAGCATATATATATAGTATACACTATGTGTGTAAAGTATACATAGGTGGCCAAGTTACCCATCCGTGCTAACTGTAAGGTCAGCAGTCTCAACCTACCAGTTGCTCCTTGGAAGACAGATGAGGTTTTCTGTTCCCTTAAAGATTCACAGCCTGGGAAACGCACAGGGCCAGTTCTACTCTGTCCACAGAGTCGCTATGGACAGGAGCCAACGAGATGGCAGTGAGTTGCATGTATGGATGGCGTATCATGCATATGCATAGGGCTGGAATATGTATGAGGGTGTACGGATTCGTATCTCACCAAAGTCTGGAAACCTGTTGCTTGGGACTGAGGACATTCTAAGGACAGGGCCCGAAGAGGGAGAACAAGACAGGAGAGAATGTGTCAACCGCTGTTTAATGTCTTTGTTCCTTCAGCGGGTTGGTTGGTGGAGACATGGCGAGTGCCATTTCCATTTCTCTATTTTTATATAAGTCTAAAATACTTCATAACTTAAAATTTATGCAGACTAATAAATAATGAAAGAAACTTTATATCACTTTCATAAATGGAAAATCAATCTCACATGCCATAAATAGAAAGCATCTAAAAATAAATGCAATGGAAATAAAACACTGCTATTAAATCCTTGTTGGACCCTGTGGTGGCTGGAAGATTCTGGCCCACAGCCTGGCCTCCCCTCATGGAAATAGGGCCCAGAGAGCGGGAGACAGGCATCTCCATCCCGGGGCACCAGGCACGGAGAGGCAGGCTCTCTTTCTGTGGGGAGAAGGCAATGAGACTGGGCTTGCTCATGCCTGGGCCCAGCAGGTGTTGGGTGGTGAGGGCCTGACCCCGGAGGGAAGGTGAGGAGGAGAGAGAAAAGGCAAGGCAGAGTCAGAGAGCAAGTGGGGCAGGTCCCAGAGGGAGTGGGGTGTGGGTGTGGAGGGGTGAGCCTTGGTAGGAGAGCACAATGGTTAAGAGTGTGTGGCCTGACCTCACCCTAGGCCTGGATTCAAATCCTACCCTCTACACTACCTCATTGTAAAGCCCTGGTTGGGACCTTTAACTGTTTCTGGCATTCATTTTTCAATCTGCACAAACAAGCATAATTAACAGTGAGTATTATAGGAAATCGTACTTAACATCATTTACTCACTCACTCACTGCCCTGCAGTAGATGCTGACTCATAGCACCCCTATATGACAGGGGAGAGCTGCCCCTCTACAGGAGCAGAAAGCCCTATCTTCTCCCGCAGAGCTGCTGGTGGTTTCAAACTGCCAACCTTGCAGTTCACAGTGCACTGCATAACCAATATGAACCAGGGCTCTTTATGGGATAGAAAGCCCATCTTTCTCCCAAAATAGAGTGCCTAGAACAGTGGTTCTCAACCTTCCTAATGCCGTGACCCTTTAATATAGTTCCTCATGTGGTGGTGACCCCCTAATCATAAAATTACTTTTGTTGCTACTTCATAACTATAATTTTGCTACTGTTATGAATCATGCATCCCCTGTGAAAAGGTTGTTCGGTCCCCAAAGGGGTTGCGACCCACAGGTTGAGAACCCCTGGCTTAGAACCAGTAAATGCTTAGGGACGGAAGGATGGCAAATACGTAACCATGATTTATTGCATAGTTGTTGGTAGGGGCTGCTGAGTTAACGTGTGCGTCTTAGGGACCCCATGGGACAGAACAGAACTGTTGCCCGGACTTTTTGCTAGACAGCGATCATTCTGGGAGCAGATCCCCAGGGGACGCAGGGTGCATTTACATTTCAGTGAGCAGCCAGGTGCTTCTGCACTGTGCCTTCAGTGCTCAGCCTGGGTGCTCAGGGCAAGTCGGACACTGAATCGGTGCCGTCAGCCCCAGAACGACTTTTAAAAGATACACCATTTCACCGAAGAGAGCATGGCTGGGCAGACCCACCCAGCTAGCCAGCTGACAAGGGACACATCCAAGAGTTGAACCTGGAAGTCATTATCCTGGGAGTGCGTGCCCAAGTGTTCCAAGAAGGAGACCAGAGGACGTGGGGGCTCCTAGGGGACTCAGATGGGAGGGGGGTGTTTATCTAAAAGAGGGGCATGAAGCCCACAGCTGCAGCGGCTCCTCCACCTTCTCTCCACTGGTTTCCTTCCCTTTCCAGCCCCACGCCCTCCCCACTCCTCCGGGCTCGCAGGGACTGTGTTTACACCACTGTTTCTGGTTCTGCGCCTTCCTGGGCAAGCCCACATAAGACAACCCCCAGCGAAAGATGCCAAACCCAACCAAAGAAGGAAGTGTCTTCTCGTTCTGTTCTGCTCCTGTTTCTGGAGCGCCCACCCCTTACGGGGACACGCAGGGACTGTCCTTGCTTCTAGTACACCAAGACCTGAAGCAGTCTGGGGGAGGAGTCTGACCCAGACCCCCAATGCTCGTCTCCGGGGCTACAGATGCAGGAGGATGTGCTAGAGCAGCAGTTCCCAGCCTGTGCGTAGCGACCCCCTATGGGGGTCCAACGGCCCTTTCACAGGGTTGCCTAAGATCTTTGGAAAACGCTTATTTTTGATGGTCTTAGGAACCAAGACACCGCTCCTCTATCCGTCTCCTCTATCTGCCCACATGCAGATACGCCCACATACTAGTACCCGGTGTGAAGACTGTTACCCAGGCTACACCATGCTTCAAGACAAAATGCCATTTATTTGTCATCAGAAGTAAATATTTTGCAAGATAGAATGACATACTGTTTCTGTGATCCATCAGTATGCTTTCATGATGCTCAATTTGTAACCATGGAAATACATCCTGCCTATCACATAGTTATGATGATTCATAACGGTAGCAAAATGACAGTGATGAAGTAGCAATGAAAATCATTTTATGACTGGGGGTCCCCACACATGAGGAGCTATGTGAAAGGGTCACGGCCTGAGGGAGGTAGAGAACCTCTGTGCTGGAGGACTGCACCTTGGGCAGGAGCTTCCTGCGGATGGTGAGGCAGATGAATGTTCCACAGGCGGCTTCTCAGATTCAGGCCCTAGGCCTGAGGGCAGAGCAGGATCAGCCCCACCAGTGGGTCCCTGGATGTGGATCCCTAGCCCCAGGGGGGGGGGCTCATGGTGAGTGGCTAGTTTAGCCCCATGCAGTCCACACCTCCATCGCCTCGTCCACCCCACACCCCTCCACTGGAACCTCCCCGACAGTCCCCAGACCAGGAGTCAGAAACCACTTTTCCCACATCCATGCTTAGAGGGCACCCACTCACCCTCCCTGGGAAAAGAGCTCAGTCAGGACATCTCTGCAGAGTCGGCGATGGCACCAAAGGAATACGAAACGATTGACTCCTACGGTTGATGGTTCAAACCCACGCAGAGTGCCTGGCAGCCTGCTGCGGAAAGACCACAGCCCCGTCAAGCCATGGACCAGCGCTGCTTGGCACCCATACGGACATCACGAGCTGGGATTGACCAGATGGCAATGCCCACTACCACCCCGCCCCCTGCCGCCACCCCCCTTCCCCCCTCGCCCATCCGCACTAAGGGAAGAAAGAGTGCAGCCAGTCTGAGAAAAACAAATGCAGATCACCCCGGTCGATCTCCACCTGGGCAATAACACAGGAATTATTTAAAACCAAACCAAATTCAAACAGGCCATAAAATTCCATTGTCTGGTTCTCACTATAGACCCACTGCATCCAATTTTCTAGGATGAGACCCAGGATTCTGCACTTTTAACTCATCTGCCAGGCTGGCATGAGCTGGGAAAGGGGCCAAAAGGCCAAAGCTTCTAAGAAGCAGCAATGAGCTCAGAGGACATGGGTATCCGAGGCATGACAGATCCTCTGCCAACACAGCATCGCCATCATCTCCCACAGAGCCCCTTCTCCATGGTCATTGCTACCCCTGGTTACAGGTGGGGAGAACGAGGTTCCGGAGCCGAAGCCTACCCTGTAGTAAGGGGTGGAGCCAGACCCTGCATCCAGCGGTTTTGTCTCCAAAGCCACATCCATCATTGTTACCCAGAGCTAGTCCAGGTGCTGTCCAGTCCATTCAGACTGCTCTCCTTCAGACAGTCACTCTGGTGGACTCGAACTTCCAAACTTTTGGTTAACAACCAAGCTCCTTAAACTTTTGCACCACCTAAGGTCACCATGAGTTGGTGACCTTGTCCTTATACTTCTTAGACCATCACTCTCTGTTCCTGTTTCACCCCAGTCTTGGAATCGAAGTCAGACCAAACTCATGAAAATCCTGGGAAAGGTTTCTGTTTCCACAGACATAGAGAAATAAAAAGGTCGATAACGAAAACAAAGAAGTTACACATGTGTCATATCAGGTACCATTCTAAGTGTGTGTATTTACTCCTTTTAACAATTCCATAAGTAGTGTTAATATCAACAGCTTCCCCATATTACCAACGAGGACGCTGTGATACAGAGATTTCCCAGATAATAAGCATAGGTGGCAGGAGCCATGATTGCAATTGGGGAGATGTGGTTTCAAAGCCCAGACACTTCCTTAGGCTCATGGAGAACCTGGACACGGATCCAGAGAAAGTCGTTCAAATAGAATGCGGGAATACTGCCTGGTTTAAAGTCAGGAAAGGTGCACTTCAGGGTTGTATCCTCTTGCCATACTTATTTAATCTGTATCAGAGCCCTGCTGGTGTAGTGGTTATGAGTTGGGCTGCAATCCACCTGGTCAGCAGTTCAAAACCACCAGCAGCTCTTCAGGAGCTGGATTTTCTATTCCCATAAACAATTACAGTTTTGGAAACCCATAGAGGGTCACTATGAGTCAGCAATGACCTGATGGCAGTGAGACTCGATCTGTATGCTGAGAAAATTACACAAGAAGCTGTATTGGGTTAAGGAGAGCATGGCATCAGGATTGGATGAAGGCTAATTAACCATTTGCCATATACACATGACACAACCTTGCTTGCCAAAAGCAACAGGACCTGAAGCATTTGTTGATGAAGATCAAGGATTGCAGTCTTCAATGTGGATTGTGATTTGGTATAAAGAAAACCCAAGTCTTCACGACTGGACCAAGAAGTAGCATCATGATAAACGAGAAATCATTGAAGTTGTCAAGGATTTTTTTCTTGCTTGGATCCACAATCCATGCTCACAGAAGCAGTAGTCAAGAGAGAAAATGACACATTGTAGTAGGTGACCATACTGCATAAGATCTGTTTAATGTGTTGAAGAGCAAGGATGTCATATGGAAGACTAAGGTGTGCCTGAACTAATCCTGACTGAAGGGACATTTTCATTCCCCTCATAAGCACGTCAGAGTTGGCACTAAATAAGGGAGACTGGAGAAGAATTGATGCATTTGAATTATGATGGTGGTGATGAGTATTGAGAGTAATGAGGACAGCCAAACATAACCAAACTTTAATCCATAGATTAAATTTTATATATATAGAGAGATAGAGAGATGGATAGATAGATAGATAGATAGATAGATAGATAGATAGATAGATAGATAGATAGATTAAATCTGCCTTGGAAGACGTACAAATAGAATGATCCTTAGAAGCAAAAATGACGAGGCTTTGTCTCAAGTTCTTAGGACATGTTGTCAGGAGGGGTCAGCTTCTAGAAAAGGCCATCAGGTTTAGTAAAGGAGAGGGGCAGCAAAAGCGGGGACAAACTCTCAAAGAGATGGATTGACCAAGTAGCTGCAAGAATAGGCTCCACCCTACCATGATGGTGAGTGTGGTACGTGACCAAACGGGCAGTGTTCCGTTCCGTTATGCATAGAGCCTCGATGAGTCCGAAGTGGCGGGATGATGTCCTAACAACAACAACAAGCTCCTGGTATTAGCCAGAATGCCATCCTACTTCTTCAGAGTGCAGTGAGAGTGTCATCGGACAATTTCCCCCAGAATAAACATAGGAGAGAGCCAGTGAGACAAAGGGGAACAAAGGAGGAAGGTCGTGAGAAGGTTCACTTGGGTCCAACTTTGTTGCTAGGAAAGCCCCCCAGGAATGTTTCTCTAGGGAAAAAAATAGTGTATAGAAACCAGTGGGCATTCTAAGATTTTGGAGATGGATTTTACATGTGAAACTGTGAGCCCCTCTACAACTGTATTTATAATGCCGTGTACATCGAAAGATAGAGTGGGATAGGAAAACAACACGTTGAAGATGCTAATTCTCCCCAGATTGATCAATAGAGTGAATGCCATGCCAATGAAAATCCCAATACAATTGTTCAAAGAACTCTACCAGCTGATTGAAAAATCTAAGCTGAGGACCCGTGTCCCACCAGATAAGAAAACTTTTAATAAGACAACAATAATAATACAGTGTAGAATCGCTCGGGACCAGACAACTATGGAACAGAATCAAACCCAACTGTACAAGGACACTGGATTTATAAGAGAGATCTCTGACGATTGTTATCTGATAAGCTTATGAGAAACATTGAAGTGGAGTCCCTACCTCACACCTCAGCAAAACATTAACTTCAGGTAGATTAAACACACAAATATGATGGCTCAAACTGTAAAATTATTACATATTTTAGGAAAATACCACATAGGGGAAGATTTCTTAGACAAGACACAATATCTAAACCGAAAGAAGGGTTTCTACAGTGAGTGATAACTTCTAGTAATCTAGACTCACTATAGATTTAAAAGACATTACAAACTAAGAATAGATGTTTGCAACTTACCTAATGCTCGCGTGCCACCCACCACCCTCCCTGGCCCCTGTCCTTGAGAGGTGGGTAGACCAGCACCGAATGGGGATTATTGCTACTAGTACACAGTCCAACTAAAGCCACTGCCCTCGAATGGATCCCAGCTCAGATTGACCCTGTAGGATAGTCGAATTGCTCCTTTCGGGTTCTGAGACTGTAATTCAGCTTTCTCCTGGGGAGCGACTGGTGGGCTCACGCTGCTGACCTTGCAGTTAGCAACCCCCCCCCCCCCTGTAACCTACTAGGCTACCAGATCACTAAGAGATACATAGACCAACAAGCAAAAGGCAACTCACTCAAGACAGGAACATGGTCCTTTTTTTTTTTTTTTAACTCCTAGGAGGACAATATCTTTTCCCTGGGCACCTCTCTCTCTCTCTCTCTCTCTCTCTCTCTCTCTCTCTCTCTCTCTCTCTCTCTCTCTCTCTATCTATCTATCTCTCTCCTTTTTATGGTCCATGCCAGTTAGCTGATGGGCTTAGCCTTACACAAAAGACAAAATAACAGCCAGCACAGTGAGAAAGTGTTCAATGTCATTAAAAGTCAGGTGAATCCCATTGAAACCATGGTGGAATGCCACTGCACACTCAAAAGATTTGGGAGGGGCAATAAAAAATAAAAAAAGCACCCCAAAGTGATAAAGATGTGAAGAAATTAAAATGAAAATTAGACCCTGCTCCAGGAAGACTCAAATGGTACAACCACTTTAGAAAATACTTTGCCATTATGAGTACTATGGTGTTGGAACCCTGTAGGGCAGGGGTGTTGCACATTGGACGGCTAACTCCAAGGTCAATATTCAAAACCACCAGCCACTCTGCAGGAGAAAGAAGAGGCTTTCTACTCCCATAAAGAGTTGCAGTCGTGGTCAATATCAGTTGCAGTTAGGGTCAATATCAGTTGGAATCTACTCCATGGCAGCGAATTTCATTTGGTTTGGTCTCTACCTTAAAAAATAAAATTAAAAAGCTATATTGAAGTCCTGACCTTGGCTCCTGTGAATGTGGCTGTGTTTGGAAACACGTTGTTTGGAGATGTTTTGAGGTAAATAAGTATGAGGTCATGCGTGGTGACTTCTCATTTCATCTGAGTGATATTTGTATCAAAGAGGAGAAGAGACTCACAGAGCAAAGACAGACAAGTATCTGAGAGTCAAGGAACGCGGGTCACCCGCAGGAGAGAGGCACGGGGCAGATCCCCTCAGAGCTCTCCCAGGGAACCCACAGGACCGACACCCCAATCTCAGACTCCTAGGCTCTGGAACTGTAAAATCATCCATCTCTGTTTTTATAACACAGAAATGAATATCGAAAGCGGGACAAACCCAGACCTGTCAAACCAATGTTTTACTCCACAGTATAGACCCTTGAGAAACTATCACCCTACAGAAGTAATCGCCAGCTGTAATTCAAGGCACAGTTATTGTGGAATTCGGGACACTGGCTACCTTTGGGGTGAATGAATGCAACAGGAGAAAGGACACGGTGGCTTCGAGGGAAATGGGCATGCTCTACTTCTTAATCCGGCGTACGATGGAGGGGATTCCTGTGTTTTCATGATCCATGTTATTTAAACGACAGGCGATTTATACATGTTCTGCCTGATTTTCATTATGTAACATTAATCTCACAATAAATAAGAACTGCTGTCTGTGTGGTTTCTTTCCAGAAAGGGAGTCCAAGGTTTAAAAAATGATCTAATCTCATGAACCAGCTACAGGGTGCCTGATCTCCCTCCTGACAGAGAACACATGGGTGGCGAGGTGGGGGCTGGGGGGTGGTGTTCTGTGGTTCTTCCCTACTCTGTCCCCTGGTGGACAGAGCCCCTGTGCCAGGCTCACTATGATGACTGCCTGTCAACCTCGGCCCCCTCTTCGCCCTGGAGAATATCCATTTGGCAGGACAGGAAACCCATCCGGGGTGAGATCCTTGCTGAAATTTATCTCACTGCCCTGAGCCCAAAGGATGCCTCTATCCAAGATGTCTTCGTTTCCCCTTGTGGCCAGAAGAGAAATCACCAATGGGGAGCTTCAGAGAACAGAACTGGACGGTGACAAGCTCTGTCGCTCCCTTGCTGGTAGATGGATCCTCACCCGGGGTCTCTCTTGCCCCTGTGTGTGTCTGTGACGATTCTGCACTTTTCAAATCGGCAGTGATGAGTACGACCCGTCCAACCCTCTTCTCCCCTCGCTGAAGGAACAGAAGCAAAGTCCTCTTTCCAAACAGGCTCATCTGCTCAGGGGCCGGGGCTAAGATCTCACTAGAGGAGGAAGGTTCTCTTTGCCTCTTAGGAGACTAAACCTTTCTGTCCTGTTGTTGTCCTTAGGTGCCATCCAATTGGTTCCAGTGCATGGCCACCCTGTGCACACTACCGAATTAAACACTGCCCGGGCCTGGGTCTGGGCCCTGAGAGTGGCTATGTTTGCACCCAATCTGGCAGCCAAGGCATCAGTCAAGCTTGTCGTTCTCCAGGGATTGGTCTCTCCTGACAACCTGTCCAAAGCACAGGAGAGAAAGTCTCCCCATTCTCCCTTCTACAGAGCATCCTGGCCTCAGACGACTCTGTTTGTTCTTGGAAGCTCCATTGGGCTGATGGACTTGGTTTGAGCGCCGAAGAGGTGGTCCACATCCAGGTTGTCTTTCATCCACATCTTCTACTAGTCTCTTCTGCTTCCCCCCTCCCCTGGCTTCTGCCCAGTATGATTTCTCTCAAGGGCCACAAGGCTAGGCCTAGTTCACGTTAGGCTGGGAAGTTCACAAGAGAACTTCAGATTTTCTTCTCAGTGATAAGAGGTCTATTAGAGAGGGGGGCCTTGGTGTGTGGAGACTCAGCTTCAGGGCACAAGGGGAGAACTCTGCCCTTGGCTCACTTGGGGCAGTGGGCTGCAAGAACATAGACCCCATGCCCCTTCATACAGAAAGACACACCATTTTAAAAGGAACAAAGGAGAAAGAAGAACAAAGGAAGCAAGTGTCCAGGCAAGCCTCGCCTCCTCTCTCAGGACCATGGTGGTGCTGCTTCTGATGGTGACCCAGGACACCCCTGAACCCAGCCCCTCGGATTCCAAATGTCGCCCAGCCTGGCCTTGTGTGTCCAGGTCTTGGCGACCTCGGGGAAATGACCAGAGCCTGACAGCACCAGCCATTCTCTGTGCCCCATGGCCTGTGTCACCAAGTGCCACGGTAAATGGAAGTGGCGCCTTCCCAGAGATCACGTTAACTCTGATAACGTTCACCCTGAAGCGACCTGGGGGCAGGATACAGGGCACAGAGAGAAGCCACATGGCCCCATGGCTCTTGGAGCTGTGGGTCAGGAGTCTGGACCACAGCTGGAGCCACATGCCTTCCTCTTCAGCCTAGCCCCAACACAGCTCCTCCCTGCATCCTTCAAAAGGCTCAGAAGCTGCTGGGGGGGGGGGGGGGCAGGGCTCGTGATTGGCCCTCTGACTACTGCATGGGCAAACACTGAGCGCCCCGCCCACACCACTTGTCACTTACTGTTCCTGCCAATGGAGACCCAGCCCAACCCTGTTGGGCTGCCAGCACCTGAGACATCAGGCAGGCTGAAACATTGGGAGACGTTGGCACCCTGCAAGCGGCTGTGATGGATTGATACTCCAGCGTCCTTGTCTCTCCAGGGGGATGACTCTGATGGGTGTGCTGTGCTTTCTTGCTGGGGCTGCCAGCAAGACTGAACGGCCACTCACAGCAGTCACCGCTCCTCATCAGCCCCTCTGCTGGCTTCCTCTCCTTTCCGGCCTCCCTTCTCCACACCCCCTCCACGCCCCTCTCCAGGCTTGCAAGTATTGTCTCCTAAATAAAGGGCTCATATTTATATCACTCTTTTAGGTTCTGATTCTGAGCAATCCAGCATCAGCTAGCCCCAACCTATTCAGCCAAAGAAGGAAGCCTTTTCCAGCTCTGTTCTACTCCTGTTTCTGGAGCACCTGCCATGTACCAGGACACACAGGTACCATCCTTGCCTGCAGCAGGCAAATGTACCAGCCTCTGAAGCAGCCTGACTCTGCTGTAGAGGGGACAGTTTTGAGGCTTTGAAAGATGAACAGGAGTTCACCAGGTAGACGCAGGGAAGATGGAGACAGTGTATTTAAAAGTCTACAGGTGTAGAGGGGAAATAAGGCCAGCACATCAAGGAAACCAGTAGGAGTTGAGTGTTTCTCATGTTGCCAAAGAATGAGCTGGGTCTTTGTGTTGGTTTGTAGGGAGAATGTGGAGAGAGCTAGCACAATATGAGATGTGGGTAAAGGGACAGACAGGGTAAAGGGACAGACAGAATCTTGTCCATGCTGCCAAAGGGGATTAGATAATATCTCGGGAGATGGGAGGATTTCAAGAAATGGTGGGTTTGCTTTTTCTGATTGTGTAAGTACCAAGTGCTCATCAAGTACAGCAGTGTTGGTAAAGAGATGTGCAAAAAAAGAAACCAAAAAAGGGCCTGAAGCCCTGGGTGAGTCCCATCACACTGATGTCATGGTCAGTGCCTTGCACTGGAATTTCAGGCAGGAGCGAGGTGGGCAAACTTTGGTTTTAGAAACATCTCTGGCAGCTAGGGAAGGGCATGTGTTTGGAAAGCTACTGGATGTGGGTCATAGGGTAGGGTGATGGAGCAGTAAAAGGTAATTGACACTTTCACTGCAATGTGGTGACAGTAGCCAGCTGGGTGTGTGAGTCCTGGTACACTAGAGAAACACATTCATAGACACTCATAGGTGTATAAGAAAGAGCAATTGAATATTGAGAAACCATTCCAGCCCAGTCAAGATCAAGTCTATAAGTCCAACACTAGCCCATGTGTCTGATACCAGTCTATGAATTCCTCTTTAGATTCACACAACACATGCATGGATGCTGAATACAGGAAGGTCAGTGGACGGAAAGTCTTGTGGGTCCAGTGGTGGTGGAAGCATAGCAGAGCTCCACGTGACATGCGGCTCCAGACTCTGACTGCATTAGCAAAGCTTCATTAGGCTCATCATCATCGGTAATGTCGCACAGGGAGTGTGTGTGTGTGTCCCACCTCCAGTGAGCTATTTATCTCGTTAGTGCCTCCAAATAAAGTCATCAAACTGTGACCTGATTGACAGGCTAAACTCCACCCCTTCACTCTTAAGTCTCAGATTGACAACAGATTATGTAACTACCACAGTGGGCTTAGGAGGGGCACGGTTGGATGTCACTGAGTCAATCCCATTTCATGGTGATGTTATGTGTGTCGGAGAGAGAGGTACTCCCTGGGATTTTCACTAGTGGTTTGGCAGAAGGTGATCACCACACCTTTACTTCAAATTTCCCCTGGGCCTTGAACCTTCAAACGTTAGATTAGATGCTGTGCTAGGACTCCAGAGGAGGCAGATGAAGCGGGATCTTCAGGACCTCATAACCAGATTGATAGGGGGTGCAGTGGATGAGAGAAGGGGAACATGACTACCCAAGAGGCTCTGAGGGTGTGTCCCCAGAAGGTGGTAGAAGAGGCAAGACTTGGAAGCCAGGTTACCCACATTCTCAATTCCACTCTGTCACTTCCACCTTGCAGTCCCAAAACACAGTCCCTGAGAGCCACCGTTTCATGACCTGGAAAATGGAAAGATGATTCCATTACTGCTTTTTAAAAAATGCATTTGTGATGAAGAGGGAAACCTATAATCATTCCCTGACTTTCTTCTGCCTTCAAGCAGGCCCCAAGGGGGCCCGGCTAACCAAACCAAACCAAACCAAACTCACTGCCATCAAGTCAATGCTGACTCATCGTAAGCCCTGTGGGTTTCTGAGACTGTAACTGTCTGCAGAAGAAGAAAGATCAGCCTTTCTCCTGAGGAGCTGCTGGTGGTTTTGAACTGCTGACCCTGTGGATCATAGCCCAGTTCGAAACCACTACACCACCAGGGCTTTAACTCTTTCTCTAGGTTTCTCTTCTATTCCCTTCTCTGTATTCTTCACAGAGGACAGCACATGCTAATAGGACATAGAACAGCTAAGGCTCCCAGCCGCACAGAGCTCATGTTCACCCAAACCAAGAACCCAAACTCATTGCTACTCAGTGAACTCCAACTGGTGACCCTATAGGCCAGAGTAGAACCATTCCTGTGGGTTTCTGAGACTAACTTTTTGAGGGAGTAGAAAGCCTCATCTTTCTCCCATGGAGCAGCTGGTGGTTTCAAACTATCGACCTTGTGAATCATAACCCAACACATTAACTACTACACCACCAGAGCTGCATAGTCCACCCAAGGGGGAGATCTAATAAACCAATCAAACCAAATGGAACGAAAAAGAAATTTGGATAGAATGGAATTAATGGAATCTAATGGAATTAAAAAGGGCGATGTGTATTTTAAATTGATGTGATCAGAAAGGGATTTTTTTGTTAAAGATAATCACTGAATGGAGAGCTCAACAACTCAGAAAGCAGGAACAGCAAGTGCAAAAGTCCTGGGGTAGGTTTGAGGTTGGACTGCTAAAGCCTCTTCAAACGTCTTGTCCCACTGCAGTGTTCTCATCTCTAGGAGACCTTTCTTCCCCAGGAATGCAGCCCCACTCACCTCTCACACCCCGCCAGTCACAACTGGTGCTGACCATACCAGTCACCAGGGGGACCCCTACCATGGAGGCCAGGAGTTGCTTGGAGGGGAGAACGATTCCCATTGCTCAGGTACAGCACACAGCATCCTTCAAGTATGTAGGCAGGGAGTGACCACAGCCGGATGAATGCGTGAGTGAAGGAGCGATCACTGCTGGTGGGGAGGGCGGTGTTCTTGTCAGGTGCTGCCACGTTAGTTCTGACTCTTAGCTACCTGGGAACAACAGAGTGACGCACCATCAGCACATTCTCCGTGTCTCTGGGGGTCATTCCATTCCCCTGAGGGCCTCTCTGTCTTCAGCGCACCCTCTAGTTTACCAAGCATGATGTCATTGTCAAGGGTCTACAGGTCCCTTCTTATCACATGTGCACAGCAGGTAAAGTCTGGGCATCCTCAAAGGTTTCCAAGGAGATGCTGCCTGTACTTCTTCCAAGAGAGGGTTGTTCCTTCTGGCAGTCCGTGGGCTAGTCAATGACTACCAGGCCCGCATGGTTCAGCCCGTATTTGCTTACATGTGAACCATTTCCAAGTCCCTGCTTGTTGTTAGACTCCAGACCCCTCTCTCCCACACAGGACCTCCGAACCCCTTCCCAAGTGACTCCTTTCCCCAGGGCTTATCTCCTTCTCCCAGACCACGCAATGTCTGTTTCATTATGTTTCTTGTCTCCCAAGACTCCCCCTGTCTCACTGACAGAACACTGTTTCCAGGAAGACAAGGGTCTTTGAATGCTTAGCCCACTCATGTAGTCAAGAGTCTGGAACACTGCCAGGTGCTTAGCTAGCAAATGCATGGGGGCAAAAGTACGCAGCAATTTCTCCATTCTTAGTCTCATGGGACAGAAGTCACAGCCTCCAATGCCCAACGATCATATCAATGCTTGGGTCGTGACCGTTTAACACCCCAGCTAGTAGAACAAGATAAACCTAAGGACACGGCTAGTCGCCAGCCCGGAGCCCTGGGCCCTGGACATAACATCCCCATTTCGTCGATGAAGAAATTCTGACTTGAGGGGTTTAAGTAACTAGCTGCGGATGGCAGAGTCCCTGCTGCACCAAGCCTCCCGCTTCTAGCTGTCCCTTTCTGTCCCCCTCTCAGCTGGAGTTCAGACCAGACTTCTGGGAGTTTCTTGGCAGTCTTCTGGTTCCGTGTCTGGCTGGCGATGGAAAGGGCGTGCCTGAGTCCTGCCATGGGGGCCCGGAGAGGGGCTCCTGTCGCTCCCCAAGCCCGCGCCGTGCCCCTGGCCCCGCCCCGGTCGCGCTGTCAGTCTCCATTAGAGCTAACAGGGTCCAGACGGAGCGGGCTGCGCGCTGGGATAATGCAATAGGCGCGTTACCCAGGGCGCAGGCTACATTACTAGCCCGCCCCGACCGGCGCGGCCAAAGCCAGCCAGCCCGCGCCCCCTCTGGCCGCCCCGCGCCTCCAGTGCTCTCCAGGGCTGCGCTCGGGCGCCACGCCTGGAAGGCCAGTCCCAGTCTGCGCCCCAGAGCTTGCAGACGTGCAGTAGGCTCGGGGCAGGGAGGGCGCAGGACCCCCAGGGAGCCCCTCGCTGCAGGACAGGTGAGTGCGCCCTGGGCGCTCCACGGTGCCAGGGAGGCCAAGGCGCAGCCGCACCCAGCTGTGAACTAGGGTGGTGAAAGCATAGAGGTGTGAGGTTGGGGGAACTGTCGAAGGGGAGCGCAGGCCCTGGGCGGGCGCTGCAGGCAAGCTAAACAACAGCCTTTGCCACCCCCCACCCCCTCACCACGCCCCACGGGAAGCCCTACCTTGGGCGAGTTAGAGGGCGGGGAAGTGAGAGAGCTCTACAAATGCCCAGCCCCGAGGTCTCCTTGTGCATTTGGTCCGCATCGGGTGGACAGCAAACTCTATTGCCAAACATTTCAAAGAGACGCGCGCCTTTTCTGGAAACTGAATCAGCTCCGCGCGCGCGGTGTCCAGTGTGCCTGGCGCTTCCCGGGAGGGCTCTGGAGCGCCAGCCGGACGCAGCGGACCGCCTCTGTTTCCTTTGCTCCAGGCAGAGTTTGAGTGGGCGCCGGTGCTGCTCACATCCCACCACCAACCGCACCCATGCTTCTGGCGCGGATGAACCCGCAGGTGCAGCCAGAGAGCAGCGAGGAGGATCCGGCCCCCCAGCAGCCCCTGCAGGCGCGCAAAGCCTTGGAGCTGGTGGTGGTGAAGGAACACAACGGTGTCCAATGCGTCCTGGCGCCCCACGGGGATGACTCTCAGGCCAGGGAGACCTGGGGCAAGAAGATCGACTTCCTGCTGTCTGTGATTGGCTTCGCAGTAGACCTCGCCAACGTGTGGCGTTTCCCCTACCTCTGCTACAAGAACGGCGGCGGTGAGTGCCCTGGTGGGGTCCGGGTGGTGGTGGGGGATTTGCATGCGGGCAGGGAGAAGAACTGGGGCGCACAGGGGAGGGAACAGGAGGCACCCACTCAAGTCAGAGGCACTGAAAGAGACGGCCGTGGGCCGTGGGCTCACGGAAACAAGTTCCCAGGGCAGAACGGAGGTGGGGCACAGCTGGGTGCCAGAGTTGAAGGACTGAATGGGGACCACCAAGCTGGGTGAGGAAAGCTGACCTTTGCATGGTCCCTCTGCCAGAAGGGAGGCGAGATTTGAAGGGGCACCAGCAATGCTTGGGCCTGGACATGACAATCAGGGACATGGGGACCCTGAGTCCAGCACTCTGGGACCTGAGTAGGAGGGTAGAAAGAACTTGGATTCTTGAAGGGGCCTGGAGAGCTCTGTAGCCTAGGCACCAGCCACTTAGGGACAGAGGCACTAAGAGAGAACATCCCTGTCCAAGGACACTTTTGTCCATGGAGGAGCTACATGAAATTGGGTCCTTAGGTACCAGAAGCTTGCTGGGTCCTTCAGGTGGGTGGCCTCCATGATGGCCTCACCTCGACAGGTAGTAACCACATGGCAGGATGGGCTGGAAGAGGGGACAACAGCCTGTCTCGACTTGACCCTGCTGTGATGGGGCTCCAGATGATCCACCTGCCCTGGGATGAGAGTCTGGAAATCAGCACACCTCAGTCACACCTGGGAAGGCAGCCCAGGGGTACCAGCATGTGGGGGTCTGGGACAAGCGACTTCCCAGGGGCGCCTAAAACACCCAGTCTTGCTACTTTGCTGAGATGAATCCAGCAGGGCCTTCAGAGAGCCCGGGACAATGTCTTTTTGGAGAAAGGGGGTGGAGAAGAGGCCCCAGCTCTTGAAATCCCCTCATCCCCATACAGGTGCCATGCCTCCTGGCAGTGATCACAATGCCAAGCTCCAGAGAAGTCAGAGGGAGGAAGGAAGAGAGCTAGGGAGCGGGGTTGGAAGCAGAGAAAGGGGGCATGGATGAACTGGGGCAGGGAGCCTTTGCCATTGACTGTCCGTGCTCCAGACACTTGCTTTGGGATGCACACTGCCTGGTGTTTGCACAGGGAGGAGGTGGCTATGAGAAGAGGGTGCTGGGGAAGGTATGGAAGCAGTTAGCTCTCCCTCTGAGAAGGCCAGTTCTCTGGGGTTCTGGAGCCCTTGGATGAGGGCCTGTGTTCATGCCCTTCGGGCACCCCCTCGAGTCAGGATATTCACTATCAGCTATCCTGAGACAAGGCTGAGTCTGGGCCGGGGCTGAACCTTGCAGGCCCTTCCTCTTCCGAAGCCCAGGAAGACTGCCGGCCAGGAGACGGAGAGAAACTCCTTCAGGCACCAGGGGCGAGATGCTGCCCTCCTGCAGCTTCTCAAGGGTTTCTGGTCAAATTGCAACATCCTGGACTGGCCCTCTGGACCTGAGGAGGGAGGAAATGCAGCTCCCACAGATTTTGAACAGGCAGGCAGATGATGAAGGACAGACCGACAAGAGATCCTCCAGCATGCCCTGAGCAACCACCTCAGACAGTCAAGCCCAGTCTTTGTCCCTCAGCAGTGCTTTCTGGGTCCCTGCCTCTCTTTGCGACGCACCCAGCTAGGCACGGCAGGCAGCGTTAGCAAGATGCAGGACCAGGAGTGTAAATCACTTCCAGGTCCGCATTGGCATGTTGCCACAAGTCACTCCCATTGTTAGAAAGTGTTTGCTGAATCAGAAAGCACCCCAGGTGGCCAATGGCCTGGGACTGGCACTAGGTGAGCGCACCTGGCCCCCACTGCTGACACAGATCATCGGAGGTGCCCACTGTATGCAGGGAGAGAGAATAACACGGCAGCTTGGTCCCAGGTCTCAGGGGGTTGGTGATGCTGGCTGGAAGGTACCGCCTACACTCCTAGGCCCACACATAACTCACGCTGAGTAGTTCCTCCACATGTTTCATTGCACGCCTGTCTGCCCCAAAGTGAGGCATTTGGAAGGCACAAATTGGCCTTTTCATCCCTGCGTGTCTATTGCTGAAGAGAAGGCCTGGCTAATAAACTCCTATTGACTGAAAGAATGAAGGGGTCTCACCCTCCCAAGATCTGATGCCATATCTGGACACCATAGCATCAGCACCCATGGCAATTAGCGAAGCCAACGGCCCTCACTGTGGTGGTGGTGGGCATCGGGGGACTGGGTAGAGGTTAGGAGCCTAAGCCCTGGATTCCAGTTCCTAGCAAGGTGATTTGGGGCAGCTTTCTGAATCTCTTGGTAACGCTGTCAGACTTGGAGGGTTATGGTCAATCTCACAATGATGATGCCCATGCCAGACCCAGAGGAGGGCCCGAGGGAGCCTTGTGGTCACATCACAACAATGGTGTGTGTAAAGGATGGAAGAGGCAACCTCTCTGACTCTCTGAGGAGGGACTGCTTAGGGAGCATTTGGTGGGAGGTGGCTGGTGGTTAGAATGAGTTCCTTGGAAGAGAAGGGCAGGGACAAGTGGAGGGGAAGGAAAAGATGGCCCCGTCCTGCCCAGGGCATCAGGAAACATGTGGTGAGGTGGGCAGGTGGACTGGAGGGTGTGCTGGGAGAGACGGGAACAGGATGACAGAGTTGAGCTGTTCAGCAGGGTGGGGATCTCACCTGAGTGTGTTTCCTCAAGGTTGGTGTGATTCCGGGTGGGGTGTGTAGCCCCATCTCCAGGTAGGAGGCACTTCCTTTTCCGCCCCATCCCTCACCCTCCGGTGTGATGCTCTGTTGGTCCCCTTTGGGATGCATCTCTTCTGGGGTCTCCTGGCCGCTTGCTATGGATCAGCTGTCCTTAGCAGTTCTGAAATGAGCCCAGAAGTGGGCCAGCAGGCATGCAGACGGACCTTCTACAATTGGGAAAGCAGCCAAAACACCCAGGTTCAAATCCCAGCCCTGCTGCTCATAGTATGACATTGGGCACAGCACAGCTCCCTGCCCAGGCAGGAAGGTGAGCTTAGGAGACCTGAAGACACATCTCTCTCTGATGAGAGAGCCGGTTTCCTGTTGCCTGAGAGCCAGGCCCGCCTGCCCTGTTATTTAACACACCCTGCTCCATGTGCCCCTCTGGTGCCAGGAGTTGCGTGGCAATGTCTCCAAGTCGGGCTATTTATGCTGGCCAAGGCTCGAGGGTGTTTTGAATCAACAGGGATGCCAATAGTTCGGGCCCCTGGGTAATATTTTCTGAATGAATTACAGGGGAAGATCAGCCTGTCTGAACACCTTCCTGAAAGCCAGCTACTCAGCTTCGTGGGCCAGGGGAAAATGACATGCTCTTAGGGTGTTGCTAAGAACTTTCTCAAGCCATGTGCGTCAGTGAGGAGGCAGAACCAGGTGCTTGGGCTGTGCTCAGGGTTGGAGAGTTTTTCCTCTGCCCCTGCTTCTGGGTTCATAGTGAGAAGGGGCAGGTTGACAGAGAGGAGTGGCCGGTGGGGATTCTCACTGGTCAATGACTGCTTGACTGTGAGACATGCCTGCTGTTGTGGCGGGGGTCCTGTGGCCTTGAGGTCCAAAGAGACCCACTTGAAGCGGAGCGCCATAGTCCCTGGAAACATGGCTTTGGGCAAGTCACTCATCTCTTGTGCATAAAAGGAGCCTTAGAGCACCTTCCTGGCACAGTTGTGCGACATCACATCGTACCCAGTCTGGCTCATCGTTGTGTCCAAGCACGCTGACAACGGGGCGGGCGCAGGAGTGGGGCTCTGAATTTGGAAGGAGCAGAATTTTTTTCGGAGAGAAAATTGATGAAGGAAGAGAAGGTGCCAGTGACCTCAGTGGGAGCTGGAGTGGTGATATGCTAGAATCGAGGGCTTATGGCAGCCCTCCACAGGAGAACCGTGAGCCTGCCGGCTCCTGTAAGGCTTCGCAGCTTCAGAAACTCAAGGGTTAGCTGCCCTGTGCTAGGGGAATGGCGACGGGTGGCAGGATTCTCCTCTGCCCCGGTGTGATGACAGGCGAGCAGCTTTGCTGCCCACAGGGCACCAGCTGGGTGACAGGCACTTCACAGCTCTGTCTCATCATGCCAGTGGCGGCCGAGCATTCTGCTGCTCGCTGAAAGGCCGGTGCGTCAGACCCATCCAGTGGGAGAAAGACCTGCCTGCAAAGATTCTCCCGCCAGTCTCCATCCATAGCCATTGAAGCCATGGGTTCCAGCACACGAGGGTCCCGTGGGTTAGAGGGGGCTGCACCCACAGGGCTTTTCCACTTAGACCTCCAGGCCTTTCTTCCACAGCACTGCTGGCGGGTGGGGGGGTAGTTAGCGGGGTTGTTAGGTTCCACAGAGTAAACCAGGTTGCGTTCAAACTATTGACCTTTCAACTAGCAGCTGAGTACCCCCCAAGGCTCCGCTTAGGTTAGTAATGAGTCCTAGCCCCCTGTATCATTGCTGCCCTGAAAACCAGAGCACAACCCAACTCCCTGCCGTCCAGTGGATGCCCATTCATCGCGACCCTCCGGGATAGGGTGGAGCTGCCCCTGTGGATATCAGAGACGATACTTACAGGAACCGGGAGCCCCATCTTTCTGCCAAGGAACAGCTAGCGGTTTCAGACAGCTCCCCTTGTGGCTAGATGCCCCACACGTCACTGCTCCACCACCAGAGCCCCCTGCTGCCCTCAGTGCCCCTTCAAGCCAGGCCCTGCCCTCCTCCAGAGCCTCTGCAGAGGAGCCTCTTTGCAGAATAAGACACTGGCCCCCAGGAGACTCTGGGCCTTCAGCTCCAGCTCAGTCATCTCAGGGTCCTCAAGTCTTCATGATCTGTTCACCGTGCTTTGGAAGTGGCCTGGGCCTGGCAACTCACTCTTCAGCAGGCCTGTACAGACCCGGTCCTCCTTTCTCTCCCTGTGGGCAGGGGGATCCCCACCAGCCAGCTGGCTGCCAACCACCAGGAGGGAGGGGTAGACCCAGAGATGACCAAACTGGGCAACTCACCAACCTGTTGGCAATGCCACCCAGAGGTTAAGAGTGGAGAAAGTGGGCCAAGTGGAGACACCTGGTAAATTGGCTGGTGTTGCTTTCTTGGCTGGGCACAATAGAACACTTCCTGGCATGAGGCAGGGCTGGGCCAAGGTCAGTGCCGAGGCTTCTGCTTTGTTCCTTCCCCATGCTCCCTTGGGCCATGATAATGTCAGTGATCTCTATGGAGACCTGGGTCTTTAGGCTAATTCACAGTTCAGCGCATCTGTTTCTCCAGAGGGCCAACAGGAAGGGTGAGATTTTGAGAGATTCCTGCTTGAAGCCGAGCATCATCCTTGCTAGTTTGGACAAGCAATTTAACCTCCCCAAGCCTCAGTTTCCTCCTTTAGAAAATAGGCTTGCTGTTGATTTCGTTTCCATCAAGTTGGGGCTCAGTGGTTACATGCTGGGCATAAGGTCAACAGTTCGAAACTACCAGCCACTCTGAGGGGAAAGGCAGGGCTTTCTACTCCCGTAAAGAGTCACCATCTCAGAAAGTCTCAGGAGCCGACCTGCCCTATCCTGGAGGGTCACTATGTATAGGTCAGTACTGACTTGATTTTGTTTTTTGATTTTTAAGGTGTTTTTCCCCCTCATCTATAAAATAGACTTAGTTGTTGTCATCAATTGGGGCCAACTCATGGCCTCCTGACAGAGCACAGGATACAACGTTGTCTGGTCCTGCATCAGACTCGAGATTATTGGACTGTTTCCTCTCAAGGCCCCATTTATTGTGTAGTGCCTGCTGCCTCTCTGAAGGAGCTCGTCTTCCCGCGATCCCTCAGCAAATGCTCCAGTGTGCTCCGCAGCGCCACCCTTGGCTCGCCGTCAGAGGCCGCTCACTGAGCCTTCCTCCCTCACCTGCCTGCCGTCCTCTGGAAGCTCTGGGGGATGCTGCATGTGAGATGCTAAGAGGCAGTGCTTCCAGCATGGTCAGAGCAGGCCAAGCCCCTGTCATCCAACCAGCTGACCTTTGGCTGGTAGAAGTGAGTTATCGCCAACTCCCACGGACGGCTTTACATGAGAAAGGATGCAAAACTTAGCATCGGCCTCCCCCTTTAACAGGTGGTCGAAAAACAGGACTCAACACTTTCACCAACCCCACAGTTATGCCCCCCACCCACCTGCAGCAGCAGCAACAGTAGGACCCCCACTGATGCCACCGTCCATGGGTTCAGGTGCCAGATCAGCCCTCTCCGAATGCAGATGGAGAAGGGCAGAGATTAGAAGCAAGAAAGGAGGAGGCAGGGAGAAAGGTTGACATAGGGCCATTCCCAAGAAGGGTCACCTGGCATTGAGTGGGGGCAGGGGGTGGGTGGGTTGTGCCAGTCTCTGAGAAACACGTACTGCTGGTCCAGATCGCTGGTCCCAGAATCCCCTCGGCCCTCCCTCTTCCATCTCATTCAGGCCATTCATAGTCCTTCACCTGAAGTGGAATGGTCTGGAAGGGGCAGGGTGTGGGCTCTAGAGCCAGGCAGACCTAGGCCCAAGGCCTCCATCCGTCCTCACTTAGCAGCTGGGAGAACTTGGTCAAGTCGATGAATTTCTCTACGATGAAGATTCCTCCTGTGGCCTCTGGGAGGTTTCCCAGGCAGGCACAGGGACTGGCCGGAGCAGACCCCTGCTTGAGACATGGGAAGAGCGCCCTTTCCTCTAGGGCAGTGGTTCTCAACCTTCCTAATGCCTCATGACTCTTTCATACAGTTCCTCATATGGTGGTGACCCCCCCACCCCACCCCAACCATAAAAGTATTTTCCTTGCGACTTCATCACTGTCATTTTGCTACTGTT
This sequence comes from Tenrec ecaudatus, assembly GCF_050624435.1. NCBI lineage: Eukaryota > Metazoa > Chordata > Mammalia > Afrosoricida > Tenrecidae > Tenrec > Tenrec ecaudatus. The sequence continues at coordinate 46,621,956 of NC_134547.1, forward strand.
GTGAATCGGGTGACCCCTGCGCAAGGGTCATTTGATCCCCAAAGGGGTCTCGACCCACAGGTTGAGAGTCACTGCAGTAGGGTCTCCATGCCTGACCATCCCATCTCCAGCTGCAGACTGGACAGGCCTCAGCATTGGGGACAGCACTTCGCTCTTGGTCCCTAAGTGGCCTGGGCTCTCTGAGGGGAAGAGCTTGGAAGGGCATGGAGAGGAATGGTCTGAGTTGCTGCCTGCGTGTGATGCTAGGGACCTGTCACCTCGCTGCAGCTCACCTCTGCCTCTCAGGGTGGTTGTGAGGACTGAAGGGAGCTGAACACTGCCCAGTAAGTGTGAGCTGCTGGCATCTGATATGACTGTCGCTGGTGGTGTGACCAGTTACTATTTCCTGGTTCAGCATTGTCCTGGTGTGGGTGGGCCAGAGAGCACTGGTGTCCAAGGTCAAAGGCCATGGGCGGGAGGGGTTGGGATATGGCCTGGCCCCATCTGGGTGGCAGTTTGCAGAGGTCATGCTGGCAGCCTGGGCCTGTACGGCCTGAGTTCCCACGAACACACTGGAACGTCACCCCAGGTCTCTGGGACGCAGACGTGTCTAGACAGCAGTGAAGTCTCCCAAGGCTGAGTGACTGCTGCCCCTGGCCTGGGGACTTCCCCGCACCCCTCCCCAAGTTCCTTTAATTTTCCGGGTGGCATCTTCCCCGGTCAGAAACAGGACCTCCGGGTGCCACCGTCAGTCTAACCTTCAACCTGGTGTTGAGCTCGATGAGTCAGAAGATCTAAATGGGAATTCTGCTTCCGCCTCTCATCCCAGCTACGCAAACACTACAGACGAGAGGCACCCCGCTCCCCATTAGCTGCTTCTTGTTACAAACCACTGCATTTTTTGTGAGACTTGAGATCAGTGAGCTGATGTCTGTCTGGGGAATCACCCTATGGCCTTAAAAGAATCAGGTAAGCTGTAGGCCCAAAGGTCAGAGGGTCAAACCCACCCAGAGTCTCTGCAGAAGACGGACCTGGTGATCTTCCTCAGAAAGGCCTGGAAACCCCCCTGAGGCCGCTCGCTCTGCGAGCGTGGTGGGGCCTCAAGTTGGAAGCGATTGGATGGCATCCAATCACCACAGCAAACACAGGAGCTCAGTCAGCTGGGGCTTTGGGCATGCGCCTTCTTCTCTGACCGGGGATTTCTCTGATGTCGAAGGAGGGGGGATGCTCCATCTGCTGAGTAGTGACCCAGGAAAGAAAAGGGCCATGGTGAAGACATTTGGTAAATAAATCCACAGTTTTCCTCACCGAGCTTCAGACTAGCAATGGCTGGGAAACAAACCTCGTTAGTGTTTCTTCATCCCGATGTTGCCTTAACGAATTTAATCACCAAATCTCCGTTTTCTGATAATGGTCACAGCCATTCCCGCTGTGTCTACAGCTGTCTTTCTCCCTGTGGTCCTTTCTCAGTCGCTCTGGGTCAGAGTCCCCTGGGTGAGCAGCCGGGTCAGGTCCTCACAGCTCTTGCGGGCGAGGACCCAAGCACGCTGGGAGGCAGGCCGGAGACTGAGCGGGGCCAGGGGTGACGTCCTGTCTCTGTGTACCCAGGTGCCTTCCTGATCCCCTACACCCTGTTCCTCATCATTGCTGGGATGCCCCTCTTCTACATGGAGCTGGCCCTGGGCCAGTACAACCGGGAGGGGGCAGCCACGGTGTGGAAGATCTGCCCGCTCTTCAAAGGTAAAGACCTGGGAGGTGAGGGCATTCTGAAGGCTCCCTGCACACACACACACACACACACACACACACACACACACACGGAGCATCTGCTCTGCCACTGAGATCGCAGGCAGACCCGCGTTCTTGTGGGATTCTGGGGGCCTTTGGCAAGGAGGCCAGGAGCAGCTGCCATTCCAAGGTGGGTGGAGACCTGAGGCATGCCGGGAACCTGGGTTCCAACAGTGGCATGAATTAACAGAATCTGTTCTTCTCGGTGGGAAATACCTTCCAGAAGTCTCAGAAGTGCCCTGCACGTGGATGTAAACACTAGTACCTGTGCCGTGCACCCCTGACACTTCTAGAGTGTCGTTACAGGTTGCAGGTTTTATGACAGGTTTGGCTGAAGCTGCCTGCCCATCTCTCAACCGCTCTCTGGGGCTCTTGGGGAAGCAGTACTCAGCCACGCCTGGGTCCGTGCCTGCAGCTCCATCAGGGAAGTGGGAGATTGAGTCTCACTGAACACCTTTACTAATTCCTGAAAGGTTATTCCTAAAGGAGTCCCTGGGGAATGCACATACTTCACATGCGCGAAAGACTGGTGCCTGAAAGGCTGGAGGTTCAAGTCTCCCTGGATGAACCTCACAATAAAGGCCTGGAGATCTATTTTCCAAAATTCCATCCACAGAAAAATCCTGCGGAACAAAATTCTACTCTGACAGACACGGAGTGGCAAAAAGTTAGACTCAACCCCATGACAACATTTTTATTTAAAAGTTGAATCATGTAGTGGTTGGACCCAACTCCGCAGCAGAGGAAGCTTGGGGCTGGGCCCGGGGGGTCCCCTGACTGACCTCTCTGTGCTCCCTGCAGGAGTTGGCTATGCCGTGATCCTCATTGCCCTCTACGTTGGCTTCTACTACAACGTCATCATCGCCTGGTCACTCTACTACCTCTTCTCCTCCTTCACCTTCCACCTGCCCTGGACTGACTGTGGCCATGCCTGGAACAGCCCCAACTGCACCGATCCCAAGATACTCAACATCTCCGTGCTGGGGAACCACACCAAGTACTCCAAGTACAAGTTCACACCGGCAGCAGAGTTCTATGAGTGAGTCACGCCCCGCCCCCCTCACCTGGTCCTTGAGGTCGGTGGTGCTGGGAGACACCTGGCCCAGAACCTGGAAAACTCAGAGAGGAGGTGGGCCAGGCAGTCATAGCGTGTCATGTTTGCTGAGCAGGAGGTCCGACTCTGGTCGGAATACTTGCGACTTGGTTCTGTGAGATGTTGGCACTGAGGGAAGCTAGGTGAAGGGCATTCAGCTATGGGCTGAGAATATGACCAATGGAGGACAAGATAGAGTGAGAAGTTATATTCTGGGGCAGGAGGGTGGGAGCCGCCTGGGTACGGATCAGGATGGGGAGGCTGTTAGCAAGTAGAGTTTGACACATCCTGACCCCATGTGACAGGGTGCACCTGCCTCCCAGTGTTCTCTGGGATGTTACCTGAGTGGAAACCCATCCCTGGTTCTTTCTCTGGCAGGGATGTGGGCCGGGTTTCAACTGCCCAACCTTTCAGTTATCAATTGAGCACGTAGCCATTGTGCCCCCAGGGCCCCCGGTGAGTCTTCTTAAGGACCTAGAACCAGGATGTGGTAGGAATTGCTTGCTGCGGTAGATCTTGTGCTCTAGTACCGCTGTACGAGAAATGCCACACGTGGATGGCTTCGACAGATAGAAAGTTATTTTCTCACCATTTAGGATTCTAGAAGTTTGAATTCAAGGTGTTGGCTCTAAGGGAGGGCTTTTCTCTGGCAGTGCACAGTTTAGGCGGCAGGTCCTGGTCTCATTCAGCATGTGTGGGTCTGACATTCCTTGGAAATCTCTGTGTGTCCTACCGTAAGCCTTCTTCTGGCTCTAGGCCAGCAATTCTCAACCTGTGGGTTGTGACCCCTTTGGGGGTTGAACTACCCTTTCACAGGGGTATCATGATCCATGACAGTAGCAACATGACAGTGATGAAGTAGCAACGGAAATGATTTTATGCTTGGGGGGGTGTCACCACAACATGAGGACCTGTATGAAAGGGTCACGGCATTAGAACTGCTACTAGGCAGCTTCTCAGTTCAAGGACCCTGGATCCAAAGGACATGCTCCACCCCTGATATTTCTTTCTGGATGAGAGTCGGGCCTTTCTTTTCTGTGCAAGTCTCTTTTCTCTTATGTCTCATAAGATGGAAGGTGGTGAGGGTCACACCCCCACGGAATCGCATGTTACATCCATGGGATCGGGACTGTGACCTGAGTAAGGATGCTGCACCCCACCCTCGTCTCCTTGTAGTTGATTGGCTGATCATATAGGATCCCATCGCTAGGGGTGATTACATCATTCTATAATTGTCAAACCACTGAGAATCAAGGCTCAGGCAAGTTGATATCTATAAGGGGACTTCAAAAAGTTCATGGGGGGAAAAAAGTTCATGGAAAAATAAGATGATATTTCTATTCCCTTTTCCCACAAACCTTTTGATGCCTTCTTGTATTTGGGGTGTGGGGGCATTCCACCCTTTGGCCTCTCAAAATTCATGTCCTCATCACATATGAAGCACTTTCACCCAATCATATCATCCCTAAAGTCATAAATCAACTCCAAGTCCATAGTCTCCTGGGCCGAAACTCTTCTTCATCTGTGAACTTGTGAAATCGACAATAAAAGTTTCCAAAACCCAGTGACAGAAGAGGCACAGATAGACATTTCCATTACAAATGGGAAAAATGAGAGGGAAAAAGGTACAACAGCCACCACGCAAGTAAAAGATTCATGCACATTACGAGTTACATTCGCTTTCAAGATTTGAAAACAATCTTCGCTTCTCTGAGACTACCTAGGCAATGACCTTGCGCTCCAGACTCTGGTATGGGCTATCCGCTCTGGATTCTGGGGAAGGCTTCTCTGCCCTGGACTTCTGCTCTACCTTTCACGCTCCTAGAATGGCCATTACTCTTAGATTTTGGGCAGCCCCATTCTACTCGTCCAACTCAGTAGTTACCTCACCTCCTTAGCCTTAGTGGAGCCCATTCAGCTGGCCTTCACCATGGCAGCCATGCCTCCTCAGTGTGGGCTTTGGATCTGGGCCCTGTATTCCAGCCCCGTAGTCCAGACTAGAGTTGGTGAAGATTTCACCCGTTGAAATCCCTGATGTCATGACCCTCCCTTTTAAGACCTGGAGGTCATAGGCCTATCCTTTGAGACAGGCAGCTCTGCTTCCTATGTTTTGTCCCTTCAGTTCCTGATTCCTTAGCTTCTTGGCTTCTTAAATGTCTTTCGGTGGCCTCACCCTCTACCTTTCTCAGGCAAATATTCCAAAGCTCGTGAGCCACAAGGCACCCCACTCTATCGGTAATCCTCAGCCCTCAGAGTGCTTCTCTGGCTCTGTGAGTCGACTCGCATGTGGCCCCTTGTTTTTGCCATCAGTTTCTCTGCCGCTGCTTTTTGTCAGCTGTAACCATCTCCATTGCAGCGTTCCTCGCTTCCTTTTGAGCCGTCACCAGAATAGCTTTGGTGACCAGAAAAGTCCAACAACCATCTTTTCAAGGCGATCTAGGATTTTATTATTAGGCGCCTTAAAACTCTTCCAGCCTCTCTGTCTATTACTCAATTCCCAAACTGCTTTCACACCTTATGTGCCCGTTAGAGTAGCCCCCCACGCACGACACCAAATGAAACCTCTTTCTTTCACAGTTATCGAGGCCAAACACTGAAGCAGGGCACCAGCTCTAAGGAGAGAGCCTCTTTCTGTTGGCTCATAGCTCAGTGGGTAAGGCCTTGTCTCTTTCCAGCATCTGCAGGCTGCCAGTCCCTTGGCGACCCCCATGTGTCTTGGCATCAGCCCCCTGCTGCCTTTAGGTGCTCCGCTCCCAGCTATTATCTCTTGGTGATCGTTAGGCCCCTCCTTCTCTGTTCAGTTCTCTCTTTGCTTATGTGTCGGATTCTGGCCCCACCCTAGGGACCGTCCCCTTGCATCAATTGGAGCAGGGCTGTGAGCCAAGTAGGGATGTTGCATTCCACCCTATTCCCTTACAACTGATTGGCTGATCATGTGAGATCCCATCATGGGACTGATTGCCTCATTGCTTTAATCACCAAACCACTGAGAAGTATGGCCCAGCTGAGTTGACACGTAGTCGGGGGCTGGGGGGCACATTTCAACCCATGATGGGGCACAAAGAGGCCTCTCTTAGGAGCTGACATTTGATACCCAAATAAATGGTGAGATGTGGTCAGCCAGAGAAACACCTCAGGGGTTAGCCAGCAGGGGATGGAGCTGCAAGTTGAACCCAGGTCAGTCAGATCCTGCTGCTGTCTTCTGACCCCCTCCCCTCCTGGGCTGTCTCTCTGGGTCTTTTATGGTGGAGGCTGGGGGCAGGGAAGTGGTGACATTCAGGAGGCAGGAAGCAGCCAACCACGGAGATGGTTTGAACTGTGTGTGCATGGGAGGCACAGGCTGGGGTGGAAGACAAAGCATCTTTAAGAAACCAACACACACATTGAAACAACACCACAATGTTTGATCTGGAAATTATTTTGGACATAGGAAAGTTGCAAAATTCGTACCCAGGGCATCACCTAGCTTTCTTCCATAAAACAGAAGGCCGAACCCCCTGCCACTGAAGCTGCTCTGACTCAAGGCAGCTCCCTGTGCTGCAGAGTAGACTTGCTTCGCCGGGCTTTCTTGGCTGTGCTCTGTACAGAAGCAGACCGCCAGGCCTTTCTTCCATGGCACTGCTGGGCGGGTTTGCACTCCAACCTTTACGTTAGTAACAAACAGACAAGCCAAACAACCACAGAAACCATTGTTGCCAAAGTGATTCCAACTCATAGCAGCCTGATAGAAAAGCATAGAACTGCCCACAGGCCTTCCAAGGCTGTAACCTTTAGGGAAGCAGACTGTTACAGCTCTCTCTCTCGAAGCAGCTGGGATGATTGAACTGCTGACCTTTCAGCTAGCAGCCAGACTCTTAATCATGGCGCCAAGGCGGATCCTTGACTTAGTAATAAAGTGCCAGCCATATGACCCTCCAAAGGAGTGAGCACAGATTGGAGGGAGGGCACCATTTCTGTCCCCCTCTCTACCGCAGTAGTAACTGCCCACCACTCACCGTGGGCCTCGGGCTTTCTGCTCCCTTCTTTGGATGCATTTTCTGGATCGAAGCCTCACTCCATCCCAAGGCAGTTTCTGGAACTTTCCCCCGGCTGCACAGATGAGGAGGCTGTAAGTATTAGCTGCACTGTATAGAAGTCAACCAGCGACCGCAGGCCCACAGCCACACAGCTACGACTGCGCAGAGCCGAGATTCGAGCCCCGGCAGCTTGTGTCCGCAGGATTCCGAGGTGAGCTGCTCTTGCAGTTTTGCCTCCCGGAGCCTCCCTGTCCTCACCCTGGTCCTACCAGGTGTTGAAGCTTCAGAGCCTACACCTCAGCCTCTGGGCTGTATTGGGTTTTGGCAATCGTGTTGTTGTTGTTGTTGTTGGGTACCATGGACATTTTCAACTCATGGCCACCTCGTGTGACAGAGCAGGACGCCCCGCTGGGGGTTCTAGGCTGTCATCACAGGAGAAGTAGATGGCCGGTCTTTCTCCCACAGTACTGCGACTGAGCGGGTTCAAAATGCCAACCTTTCAGATAGCAGCTGAGTGCTTTGCTGATGTGCCACCATGGTGCATCTGTAGCAGTTTAAAGTTGATAGGATTATTCAGAAATTTTCATAGAATTAGAAGGCACATCGGTCCCACTTCAGTTATGTCCCAGCCACTATGCAAACCCCCTTCTGGGTGCTTTCTTTGAATCCTGATCATCGCCCGATGAGCTTGGTACTCCGAGGGGATGACAGCACAAGGTGGTGAAGTGGCCTGTCCCAAGGCCTCCAGACCAGAGGCGACATCAATGTGGGTTGGAAGGCAGGCTGTCTGGATCCAAGGCAGGCCCAGTCTCTTAGTCCCGTGTTTCTAAACCTTCGCTGCCCTCTGGAATCACCTAGAGAGCTTCAAACCACAGCCACGGGCGCCTGGACGCTGTGCCCAGAGATGCTGGTTTCCCTGGTGCATGCAGGTTTTTAAGTGTCTTAGGTGATTGGAATGGCCAGCTCAGGTTGAGAGCCACTATCTTAGCCGTTGAGCTCTTCAGCCTCTGGCAGAGCAAGATTCTTGCTCGGGCCATTTTGATAGTGCTGCAGTGTCCTGTCATGGAAGATCTAGAGCTCCTTTGCCATCGTTTTTGAGGAGAGTGGCTCAGAAAATTCTAGAATCTTTGGAGTGGTTGTGGTGGAGCGTGCAGGCTATGGGCCTTCCCGTTTGGTGAGCGGTGTTCCATCGGAGCCTGTAAAGCAGCGGTTCTCAACCTGTGGGTCGCGACCCTTTTGGGGGGTCGAACGACCCTTTCACAGGGGTCATCTGATTCATAACAATAGCAAAATTGCAGTGATGAAATAGCAACTAAGATAATGCAATGGTTGGGGGTCCCCACTACAGGAGGAACTGTATGAAAGGGTCGCGGCCCACAGGTTGAGAACCGCTGCTGTAAAGGCTTGTGGGGCAGAAGCTGTGGCTGGGACATGCATCCCCTTGCCTGCCTTCACCCTTAGGCTCTTGTAGGGGAACAAACATAATTTTTCTCTTTGCTTTTGGCAGCCTTTGCGCATATAAATTAAATGGAAAACGATAGTCTCCTCTCTAGGCTGTTATTATTTTGTCCCTCCTCTGACGGCTTAATGTCTTAGTGCCTCTGCCAAGAGACCCAGCAGGAGGGCGATGCGACGGGGCTGGTGGGCGGGAGCGTGGTGGGGGGAGGGTTGGAAACCCAGGTTACCTTCTTGACAGGCCTCAAGCTTTTCCAGGCCCGGCCTTGGAGAGAATGTGCCCGAAGAAGAGAGCCCTCCGGGAGGCGGGGCTGCAAAGCTAGGGCATGTCGTGAGTTGCGGAGCCCAGAGCTTTTTAAAAGAGTTTGCCTTTCCCCCTCTCCTTCACTTCCCTTTAACACCCCCACCCCCACCCAACACACACACGCACACGCACCAGCTTTCTGGCCTGCAGAACCCGGCATTGCACATCTCTGCACAGCCAAGCCCCACTCGGTCCCATGGCTCATGGGAAGAAGCGTGATTCTCATTGATAGAGAACCTCGCCGGGCCGGGCTCTGAAGCCAGGTGGTCTGACTCAAGGCTCGACACCCAGGCCTGCGTCCTGTCCGATCCCCGACGGGGGTGTGTTCGGGTTCAGAGAGTGGGGTCCTGCAGGTAGGTAGGAGCTCTTCTCAGGCTTCCCTCTGACCTCCGTGTCCAGAAGAGTCACAGGTTGGCTCTGGGTGGTTGGTTGGTTTGTTTAATGGCGCCTGGCCCCTTTTCTCCAGATGTTTCTGCTTGGAAACAGTCACTGCAGACCCAACCCAACCTCTGGGACCCTCGGAGCGCCAGCTCTGAAGAGTTCTTTCTCTTCCCCCAGAGCCTCCTGGCCAATTGTGTTCCCATCTTGTATTCATTTAACCTGATGGACTGAACATATCTTTGGAAGGAACAAATCCACGATTCTACCCCTGCTCTGGGCTGGGAGCCAAACAGCCCACAGCTGAGCCTGTGTCTGCAGCTTCATTTGTGAAAGGGCATCCCTTGGCGGACGTTTCAGTGGTGGTAGGGACATTCTACCCCAGACCAGTGCCCGGTGAGGGAGAGAGGCCTCCACGCTCCCACCCCGGCCCCCCATTCTAATCTTCTGCACATCAATGCCAAGTGAGAAAGCGCCTCGAGGGACACTTGGACTGTCTGCTTAACCAGGTTTTCGTTTCACTAAACTGCGGGAAACACTGAAACAAACCCAAGGGAGGCAGGGACTTCCAAAAGTTTGTAGGCAAATTCCATGATCTTTAATTCCATTTTTCCATGGCTTTTCTGAAGACACCCCTCCCCCCTTGAACTTGTGCCTTGAACCCCCAAGGCCTGGGCCTGCTGGGGAGAGCAGCAGGATTGTCCTTCCTTTCCTGGCCCACTAGCTCAGGGGGCTGGCTCTCGCCGTGGACAGAAGAGCGACACCAGCCCTGCTATACCAATGTGTGCTGTAAAGTGAAGTGTGTGTGGCGCTGGGGACCTGGGATGGGTACTTGGACCATCTGACTGGGCTTAAGTGTCATTTTAGATTGTTTCAGGGCAAACAGTTGATTCAGTACCTATTTGCCACTGTTTCAGGACCCCTAGTGAGGGAGAAAGACAGGGATTTCGACTCCCGTAAACAGTGATCGCCTTGTACATGGTTCCAGGGGCTGTTCTGAGTCGGCATGAACTCAAGGGCAGTTAGTTTGACTTTGAGTGGCCGTGGTTACACGTTGGGCTGCTCATTATAAGGTCAGCAGTTTGAAACTACTAGTGACTCCTTGAGAGAGAGATGAGGCTTTCTACTCCCCAAAGCCCACAGGGTCGGTTTGACCTTGTCCTATAGCGTCACTACCAGTGGAGATGACCTTGATAGCCGTGAGTGAGCGTGAGCAGCCACCCAACACGGAGCTTCTCAAATATCATGAAGAAGCAGAATTCGGTGGCTGGGCATTCCACGCCTGCCTCTGCTTCTCTGCCTCTTCCACCCATGCCCGCCCTCTACCACACTCTCCTCTCTTCCCGAGAGAATCAACACACAGATGCTGGTGTTTTAGATGACTCCGCCGAGACCGTTGTTGCTGTTGGTTGCTCTTGAGCTGCGTCTGCACCACGATGCCTGTTTAAAATACAGGACAAAACATTGCCAAGTCCTGTGTCAGTGTCATGATCTTGATATGTTGGAGCCCAGTCTGGTGCCCACCCATCTCATGACAACTAACATCCACTGCCGTCCAGTCAGTGCCAATTCATACCCACCCTCAATAGAGTGTCTGAGGCTTTGTAAATCTTTACAGAAAGAGATGGCCTCATCTTGCTCCCGAAGGAGCAGCTAATGGGTTTGAACCACTGACCTTGTGGTTAGCAGTCCAGCGCTTAACCTGATAGCACCACCAGGGCTCCTTCACTGAGACTTCAAACCAAACCAAACTTGTTGGCACTGAGTCGATGCTGACTCATAGTGACGCTCTAGGACAGAGTAGAACTGTGCCTGTGGGTTTTCTGAGACTGTAACTCTTTACTGGAGAACAAAGCCTCCTCCTGCTCCTTTTAATGGAGTGGCTGGTGGTTTTGAACTGCTGACTCTGCAGTCAGCAGCCCAGTTTGTAACCACCAGGCCACCAGGGCTTGGAGACTATAAGGGTGCATAACATTTGCCAGGCAGACAAATCGGGCCAGGAAATGTGTTCCAGGCTGCAGGACGAGACAGAGCAATTAGAGCACTGAGTTCCCGGGAATGCCAAGTGGTCTGCTGGTACCAGGAGCAAAAGGCTGGAGGGTATGGTGAGTCAGAGAGGACCTGTCACAGCCAGCTGGGGTGTGAAAAGGCCCCAGATTCTGAAATGCTAACATTTTATCCTGTCCACACCAGCAGCATGTCTTACCCTCAAACTTGACATGATTCAACTTTGGGGCTGGTTAATGAATTCCCCTTGTTGGGAATGCCCTGAAGGGCATGCCAGTGTTCAGAAGTACCTATGGCCTCTGCTCACTAGAAACCAGCAGCTTCAAACTGGGACAGCCCCAACTGTCCCCAGACATTGCCAGAGAATTCAGACAGTGGAAACAGTCCCCGGGGGTCCCGGCAGAATCCCTGCTTCAAGTGAGAAGCACTGTTTGGGGTGATTGGAAGTCCCGGAGGAGTTGGGGGGCAGGACAGTGACAAAGTTAGAGTTTCACCTCAGAAGAACAAAGGCAACCGAAAACACAAACCAACCCTGCTGCCATCCAGTTGAGTCCAACTCAGAGAGACCCCAGAGGACAGGGTGGAAGTCTCCCGTGGGGGTTCCGGGGCTGTGATCTTTAGGGAGGCAAACTGTCACATCGTTCTCCTTCCAAGGGACTGGTGGGTTCAAACCATCAACCTTTGGGTCAGCAGCCGAACACTTACCCACAGCACCACCAGGGGTCTTTTATGGCAACATAGATGTTGATCAACGTCCTCTAGCTTCAGACTGAGGGCAGAGACCGCTCGGTCTTACTACTGCCCCCCAGAATCAAGCATGCCCTTATGCGAAGTCAGTCCTGAGAATTTTAAAAAGCCGGTGTCTCCCCAGATGCAGGGCTTCTCCTGAAGCAAGCCCCCCCTCGTCACAGCCCACAGGGCCGGCAGTCTGGGGCAGGAAGCATGGTGGAGCGCAAGAGGGGTTACATGATGCTGGGCATCGGTGCCTCAGGGTCCAGCCCGAGAGACAGTGGCTGAGCAGCTCAGCCCCCGTCTCTGGATGCACTGGCTGGGGCCTCGGTGGTCTGACCCCACATCCCCACTGTCCCCTGTTCCGCAGACGCAGCGTCCTACACCTGCACGAGAGTGACGGACTCCACAACATTGGCCTGCCACAGTGGCAGCTCCTGCTTTGTCTCATGGTTGTTGTCGTCATCCTGTTTTTCAGCCTCTGGAAAGGTGTGAAGACGTCAGGAAAGGTAATAACCCTTCTTTCTCTTTCAGTCAGAGGTTAGTTTAAAAGAATTTTTTTTTCTATTTAGAATCTTGTAGTAGATGAAAGGTCGCTAGGGGAGCTGGGTGCACCACGTCTGGGCTGAACCCCGGGCGTACCACTGACTTGCTGGGTGGTCTCACACGAAGGACTGCCCCCCATGCCCCGGGGCTGGTTTTCCAGTGTGGCTGTGGCCAAGCAGTACACACTGAAGCCTGTCACCTTACAGACCCGTGGAGGCTGGCAGACGGGGCTCAAGGTGTTGGCGGTGGTGACTTCTGCTGAGGCTGTGAGGGAGAGTGGTTGGGTTCTTGGGGCTTCTGGGGGTTCACAGTAAACCCCGCTTCTTGCAGTGACAGCACCATGGGCATCCTTCCCCTGCCTCTCTGTCCCTCTGCTTCTTCCAGTCCTTTGTACGGACACCACTCTGGGTGGATCAGCACCCAGCTCACTCTGCTACAGCTTCGTGGTCACCTAACCATCATCGTCAATGGCCCATTTCCAAACAAAGTCGTGTTTGCAGGAGCTGAGGGTGGGACTGTAACACATCTGTTGGGGGGCACACACTCCCTCTGTAAGTCTCCCCATCAGGGGCTCAAGTTGAACCCCAGGCTCACTGCTATCAAGTGGATTCTGACTCCTTGTGACCCTATAGGACAGAGTAGAACTGCTTCTGTGGGTTTCTGAACTGTAACTCTCTATGGGAGTAGAAAACCTCATCTTTCTCCCTCCACATGGCTGGGGGTTTTGACCCGCTGACCTTGCAGTTAGCAGCTGGACATGTAACCCATGACTTTTCCACCAAAGCTTCCCTGAATCAGAGAACAGAGAATGGGAAACCCCAAGGACAATGAGGAAAAGTCCTATGCGGTGCCCTGGGAGAGGATCACAGACTTAGATGACTCAAGAGGGCCTGGCTAGAGTTGGCATATTGGCCCTGAGTGACAGGATCCCCCGTAGTATGCCCATCAAGGGCAGGGTATAGTCAGAGGTGGTGTATATGCAGGCCATGGCTCATGATGATTCTTAGCCTGCAGAGCATCGTGGGAACAACCCCATGTGGGCCCTGTGTGACCCATGGGAGCCAGATGTTCTTCCCCAGCGTTGCCGTTAGCTATTGCCATGTAACAAACCACCCCTAAACATATTGCTTTAAACCAGCAACCATTTAACCATCACTCATAATCCTTTGAGTTGACTGGGATCATCTGGACAGTTCTGCTCCCTGAGAAATGTCTGAGATAGCACACACTCCATGTGCAGTGTCCAAGAAGGTCCAACACTGGCTGTACTGGCGGCCGGCTAGACGCTAAGCTAGAGCTACCATCCAGGGTACACTGGTCATTTTGTACACAGTCGCTCCTTGGTGGACTTCTCACAGCTTGCCGGCACGGTTCCAAGAGCATATTCCAAGCAGACAAGCCTCAATGTGCAAGTAGCTTATCTAGTTAGTGCTTGCATCGTGCTTGCTATTGTCCCAATGGCCAAAACAAGTCTGTGGTAGACTCAGCATGGGAGGGAAGTACACAAGAGGTGAGTTTATTGGGGTCACCAAGGCAACAGTCTACCATAGCCAAGTAGGCATGATTTGGGGGAAAAGCTTCACTAGGCAACTGATTCTGTAAGGGGAATGCATGTAGTCTTCCCAGAATTCTCAGTTATGTTCACTGAGAGTGGAGATGGTGGCAAGGGCCCAGCAGCCAGTGGGAAGAAATTAGTCAAGAAGTTGAGGTGGAATATCTTATCAGCATGTTGGGGGGCAGGGGTGGGGACACATTATCTGCCTTAAGAAAGGATTCACTTAGAGTGCAAAGGGAGGCTGAAGGCAGTCTGGGACACAGCGGCACCAGGCTAGGACAGATACCATCTAGTGCTTGGCACATAGTAGGTCTTTGGTATGTGTTTGCTGTAAGAACAATTCGAAGGGGAATAATTAATTAGGAAGAAAAGGAGAGTGGGTAGGTGAATAGGTTTGGGAACTTCATAGAGTTTGATTCAACTCAGCTTATTTAACATAAAGATACTTGTACCTGTAGGAGCTTATTTAACATATAGATACACGTACCTGTAGAAGCCTTGTGGCCTTGGGCTGCTCGAGGCAAAGTCAGCAGTTTGAACCTGCCAGCTGCTCCATGGGAGAAAGAGAGACTTTCTACAAACATAGACATACGTGTAAACATAAACGACATGTTTATGCACATGGACACATAAATGTACATGTATACATGCATGCACCTGTGAACATAAACACATTCGACACACACACACAACATAAACATACATGTAAGGCATGTGTACACATACAAGCTATTTTTAACATGAAATAGACTCCATAAGGAGAGAGTGCCCAGCACACAGCAAGTGCAGTGCGGCTTCCTGGGATTGTCTTAGTTACAGCAGCCTAGGTGGTCCTAGGTGCGGTTGTGTGTGCGTTATCTGGACACATGTGATCGCTTCCACTACAGGCCGCAATCAAACTGTGGGAGCCATGCTGCCATCGTGGAGGCAGGGAGGAACCCCAAAGGTGACGGAGAAGTTGCAAGGACAGGCGCAGGCAGGGCTGGGTGGAGGGGAGAGGGTCTCAGTAGAAGGAGCAGACAGCGAAACCACACAGGTGGGCAGCCCCAGGGCAGCTTCGTCTGGTGCCCACTATGTTCTCCTGGGGGTCGGGTGTGGAGTGCCCCAGGGATGTGCAGGGCAGATCGAAGCCCCAGGCAGCCACAGCCTAAGAAGCCATAGGGGCTTCTCCGTTCATGCTGCTGATTGGAGAACCTGGCCTGCCTGGTGCGGGGCCTCCACAGGCTTCTTAACAGGAGGGTCTGAAATCAAGCTGCACATCAAGATTGAGTTTCGCCCCTGGTGCTAGGCAACTGAAAAACCCAAAACATTGCAGATAAGTTAATTCTGACTTGTAGCAATCCCACGTGACAGATTTGTAGCACCCAATGAGTTTTTCTTGGTTCTAACCTTAACGGAAGCAGGTCGCCAGGCCTTCCATCCGTGGCACCACAGGGGCAGGGGATTCAAACTGCCAGCCTTTCAGTTAGCGACTGAGAACAAACCACTGTTCCACCAAACCACTGCCATGGAGATGGTTCCGACTCTCAGCAGTCCTCCAGGACAGACTAGAACTGACCCCGGAGAGTTTCTGGGACTGTAACCCTTTACGGAGTCGGAAGCCCCATGTTTCTCCCGAGGAGCGGTTGATGGTTTCAAACTGCTGGCCTTACGGATCCCAGCCTAACACATAGCCCCAACACCAAAGGGGTGATGAGGGGCCTGCCCCTCCTGATGTAGCGCTGGAGTGAAACAGAATCCAAGTCCTGTGCAAGGAGACTGAAGCTCAAGAGAGACGAGGAGGGTCCAGTGGAGCATGCTCAGTTTCTCTTCCTGGATTCTGGGCGGAGTCATCCCCGGAGCCTGGGAGGAAAGTGTGAGGGGTGTGTGTTACACTGGAGAAGTCCCTCTCTCTGGAAACATAAGGAGTGGGGACTGTGAGTTGCCCCTGTGTGTATCCAGCCCACATGTTGCTTAACTTGCCAGCTGGTTCTGGCAGCTGAGCAGACAAGAGACTTTCTAGAATAGGGAGCAATCACTCAGGGCATTCCTGTGTCCTGTCTAAATCTTCTTGCAAACTTGTTCCTCAGAAAATAAAAAGCATAGTTTATTTCTTCCCAGAGTACCCCTGGAACAGGACGTGGTTGGGATTTTTTGTTTTATTTTGTAACAGGCATCTGCAGCCACAGTGCGGGCCTGCAGTAAATTGCCCATGCTACACTTCCAGCGTTGGCAAAGGGAGGTGCTGGGCTATCAAAGTTGTGTGACTCCCCAGATGCTGGGATGGTGGGGCCAAAGGGGTGTCCCTGACTATATCAAGTAAGCATAGGGCCCTGGGGAGCTTGGCAAGTCCCCAGGGAGCGTAGGGCCCTAGGGAGCCTGGCGCTCCCCACAACATTACCGGCTCAGAGGCCTGCCTGCCTCCCAGGCTGTCCTGGTGCTTGGCACCGACTGACAGGCCCACAGCTCAGCCACCAAATGACAGGGCTGTAGGCACTGGTAGCCCCTCCTCCTTTTCCTCTTGTGAAGATGCTAATACCAGGACCTAGAGACTGACAAGATTTTACAGCGGCAGAGCTCGGACTTGAACTGTCTCAAAGAAACAATCAATATAAATACACAAACAAAAAGAAAACCCAAAACTAAGCCCAGTGATATCAAGATGATTCAAGGCCATAGGGACCCGCTAGAGCAGTGGTTCTCAACCTGTGGGTAGTGACCCCTTTGGGGGGGTTGAATGACCCTTTCACAGGGGTCGCCTGATTCATAACAGTAGCAAAATGACAGTGATGAAGTGGGAATGAAAATTTTATGAATGGGGGTCCCTACCACATGAGGAACTGTATGAAAGGATCATAGCATTAGGAAGGTTGAGACCCACTGATCTAGAGGTTCCAAGGCTGTAAATCTTTAGCGACCCAGACCGTGGTGTCTTTCTAGATGGTTTGATCCATCTACCTTGCTGTAAGCCATCAAGCACTTACCCACTGCACTACTCGGCTCCTCAGAGATACAGCCTTGAGGGGGGTTCAGAAGAGGGCCTTTGTGGCCTGAAGGCTCTGCCTGGAGTCCAGGCACCATCATGGCAGCTGCCCACTTCCAGCTTCATCCCGGCTCCAGCTTCCATGCCCTGTCAAAGTAGGGTAGCGAGCACTTCTAGAGCCACTGGGGGGATGGAACAAGAGGTTGCAGTGACAGTGCAGGACCGGCAGAAGGAAACTGCTCATATATGACCCTTGTCACCATCCCTTTCAACTGCACCCACCACCAGGGTTTCCCCAGTACAGCTCTGCTAATGCCCTCGAGGGGGCCTCTCTGACCAGCTTCCCCTGAGCGCCGTGAAGGCATTTTAGACAACACGTTTGCAAACCGTGGAGCCCCGTGTGCCCAGAGATAAGTTACAGAAGCACTGGGGTGGTGCAGCTGACCAGGCTCAGTCACCCTCTCTGCCCACTTCGCTGCCAGCCTGAGAACCGGAATTGTGGAACACCTGGTTTCAGGCACAGGTGGTGCGGTTGGGGAGAGAGAAAGCCAGGCGAATCAAAGAAGCAAAACAAGAACCTTTGAATAGAAATGGAGTTTATTCCTTGGGGGCACCAAGCCCTAATTTCAGCCAATTCTTCCCATGAATGCGTCAATACAGGCTGGTCCAGGCTTGCTGCCGTGACTTGATTGGACACCACTATAATCACCAGCATCATTTACAGAAGAGCAAAGAAATGTACAAAAGGGTGCACAGCCTGGCATTCTGTTCCATCATCTCCTCATTATTAGTGCAAATGTTCCAAAGGTCCAGTTCAGAGGACCACAGATCCAGGCTCGGTGGAGTTTCCAGCATCACCGCTCAGGACTGGGGAGGCCTGGGCAGTTACCGCACCTGTGGCGGAGCAGCCCTGAGGCGTCCAGAGAGAGCGTCGCATCATATGCATCGGATCATCTGGAGGACAAAGTCAAACTCAGACTCCCGGGCTCTTCCTGGGGGTCTGACTCAGTGGGCGCAAAGGGAGCATT
Source organism: Tenrec ecaudatus (assembly GCF_050624435.1). Taxonomy (NCBI): domain Eukaryota; kingdom Metazoa; phylum Chordata; class Mammalia; order Afrosoricida; family Tenrecidae; genus Tenrec; species Tenrec ecaudatus. The sequence goes on from NC_134547.1 coordinate 46,639,796, forward strand.
TGCGTTTCTGCCACGCTCCACGCTGATGTCTCTGGTTCATGGTCGGTGGCCTTGATCTCCGTATCCTTTGCCGCAGGCTTGGTTCTCTAGCCAAGCTTCCATGTCTTCAAGGACAGGGACCTCATTCCTTCCTTGAGTCACCCCTTCCCCTGGGAGTAGACTAGAGACACGTTGGGCTGCTGACTGCAAGGTTGGCAGTTTAAAAAATAAAATAAAAACACCAGCCACTCCGTGGGAGGAAGACGATGCTTTGTACTCCTGTCGAGAGTTACAGTCTTAGAAAGGCGCAGTGGCAGTTCTGCCCTGTCCTATAGGGTCCTATAGGCTGTGAGTTTAGTTTGGGGGGGGGGTTTCTTTTTGGAAAGAATTTTGGGGCACTGTTGGGTAAGTGTTGGACTGCTATTGCAAGGTTGTCTGTTCAAGCCCAGCAGTTGCTCTGCAGGAGAGAGATGAGACCAATTGTTCTTATAAAGACTTACAGCCTCAGAAACCCTACAGAGGCTACTGTGAGTCGGAATTCACTCAGAAGAGGGTGGGTTTGGATCATTAGAAAGTTCTTTCTCTTCTTGAATCAAGAACAAGGGAACAATGAAAGAGCAATTGCATAGCTTGGAGTAGATGTCTCTTCTCTGATTTCCCCCAGGCCGCAGGATAGGACCACTGTTGATACTTTCACCCACGTGTTGAGTGTTTAGTTACTCATCCTCGAGGCCCCTAGGCTGCTAGAGAACTTTGCCTTCAGCCACGTCTGAGGGCTTCGATCTTCTCCTTAGTGTTGTAAAAGAAGGGCCTGGATAGTCCAAAGGCTTTGGACCGGGGAATCATCTGGTCCTGAAGCCCTGTGTCCTCTAGGGTCTCAATGGAGTCTTTGATGGGTTTGGCTTCCCGGTCCATGCCCTGATGGTTTACACCGAACCCAGCTTTCTTTCTGCAAGGCGGACCATGTGGCACCTGCCTGGAGCAACGCTCGCTAAACTTTGTGCACATCTACGACAGTTGGGAAGCTTAAAAAAAATACTGACTGAAGGGCAGCCCTCTCAGGCCAGTGAAATCGGGGCTTCAGAGTTGGGACCTGAGCTTTGCAATTTGGATTTGTATTTTCCTCCCCGTGGATTGAACTAGAGCTGGATCCTGGCCTAAGCTCTCCTCTCCCCCTTCTGTTAGAACCAGGAGGAAGTTTGTGTTCCCCCAGCCCTGGCAGGGGCGTGGATGCCTCCTTTAAGTGGGAGGGGGATGCTTCTGCATTGTGTTTCTGGATGGGCCAGTGTGTCTGTATCCCAAATCTTCCTCCACGAAGATGGAGAATGGACAGACTTTCTGCTTCCTGCTCAGCCATATTCCTCCCTGGGGAATGAGTTTAGACAAGAGAAAAAAGGAGAGGAAAAAGAAGGGGAGGGAGAGGGGGGAAGGAAGATGGGTACCAGGGGGTTGTCAGAGGAGAGATCTCTGAATAGTCTCTTCCCAGCAAGACCACTACTGCAGCAGCCAATCCTGGTGGGGTGTGATGGAAGGCAGGGAGCAAAAAGCGGGTGTGTTGAGCTCTGCTGAGGCAACTTGAAGGCTTAGGAACAGTGACTTTGTCGAGGAAGAGGCATGGCGGTGAGACCCCAGTCTTCCCTCTGCACCCCAGGCTCCCAGCATGGTACCATGACTGTGCAGCGGCCTCTCCCACTAGCCTCTGGGTGTCTGGAGGAGGCCAGGGGTGGGTTCACTGTTCTGTCTCCAGAGTCTGCCCCAGGGCCTTGACTAGAGCGGGTGTTTGGGGCATGCTGTCTGCGTGGAAGCAAGTGGAGGGAGGGCATGACTGGGAGACTAGTGACAGCGGGTGGCAGAGATGGGGCTGTTCACGACGAGCTTGTCACTTGCACAGGTTGTGTGGATAACGGCCACGCTGCCTTACCTCGTGCTCTTTGTGCTGCTGGTCCACGGTGTCACACTGCCGGGAGCCTCCAACGGCATCAACGCCTACCTGCACATCGACTTCTACCGCCTAAAAGAAGCCACGGTCGGTGCTTGGGGACCGGCCCTTGGGCCAGGGTGGAGGGTGGTGGGGGTGGTGTCCTGACTCTCAGGGTCTGAAGTGATGGCACACTGGTCCCAGATTTGCCACACACTAGCCGGGTAGCCTTGCACGGGACTGTGTCCTCCCTGGGCCTAGTCTTGGTCCCCCAACCTGGAGGTGTCCGCCTACTCAGCTCTGCTGGTTTAGAATTCTGAGACTCTACTATTCAGTGGCCACCATAACCCCTTTACTCAAAGAGATCCACACTTTGCGATGGGATGTTCTGGGCATCCTCACATCTGCCCTGTCCCCATAGCCACTCCAGCCCTACTTCAACCTCTAGTCCCCAGCCCTGGCCTTTGCCACTGTCCTGTGACATCAGCCTAAAAAGCAGCATCAGCCACCAGGAAGACCTAGAACCTGCTGACTCTTTCCCCCCACTGCCTCCTCAGCTCCCAAATTCTGCATGAAAGTGAGGTGAACTTAGGAGCGGGGCTCAGGGCAGCACAGTGTAGTTGAGGACAAAGGCAACCCCAGTACCTTGGCTACATCCGCCATGTCCGTTGTGAAACACGTCAGAATGTCAGAGTGCTCTTTGTTCTATGGTCTGAACACCCCAAGTCTTTCAGAAATTAAACCCTGATTCTGTCAACAGATGGCCCCTCTAGTTATACCCTGTCCTTGAAACAGAAGGGAACTCTGGGACAGCATGAAGGGTGGAAATGACCGACTCGCACAGATCTACGTTGTAACCATGAGTCCAGGTTACTCCCACGAGCATGTCTGGACCTAGAGTGATGAACTTGACCTGCCATAGATCACGAGGCCAGGCACCTGGTGGGACATTGGTTAAGGGTGAGCAGTTGGAACCAGCAGCCACTCCACAGGCTGAAAGAAGACACGGTGATCTGCTCTGCTAACGAGTATAGCCCGAGGGCAGCTGTCCTCTGTCGTGTGGGTCACCGTGCATCAGAATGGACTTGATGGCAACAGTAACACATTCTGAGGCAGAGACTGGAGAAGGCTCAGGTCTTAAGGCTTCTAGTCACACAAGGCGACCCCACCCCCCAACCCCCAAAGGCAGACTTAATATTCCAGTCTTGACCCACAAGGCATCACTCCTGTCTGGAAGGGTAGAAACCTCCCAGGATTCTTGTGGATGCCTTTCCGTTGCCTTTGTCCCATCTACCTTCAAGACCGGAATGTCTCCTTTACTGACGCTATTGCAACGTCAGGACATCACATGGCACCAGTGGGGTCATCTGGGCTGAGTGATGTCCTAAGCACTCACGGCCTGGCCACTAGCCAGCGGCCACTGAGCTGTTCTGTCTCATGATGTCTGAGCCCTGTGGAGTCCCCCCTGCCCCTCCGCCCCCCCAGGACTGGCTTCTTTGGGCTGTTTCTCACCAGGTTTTTCTTCTGAGATGCCTCAGAGAGGCCTTGAACCTCCAACCTTTTGTTTTGCAGCTGGACACATTAGCTGACTGCACCAAGGCTTACTTTGTACAGATTGAGTTGTGGGGGTGGGGTTCAGGGGAGGGCAGGGACTTCCCGTGGCTACCCATCTGTGAGGAGGCCACGCTTCCCGGGCTCAGCGCATCCCTCAGCATTCCAGGAGATGCTGAGGCAGGTCTGCTCTCCTGGTTTCAGGTCTGGATCGACGCTGCAACACAGATATTCTTTTCCTTGGGGGCCGGATTTGGAGTCTTGATCGCATTTGCCAGTTACAACAAATTCGACAACAACTGCTACCGGTGAGCTAGGCCGCGGGGCTCTGGACAGTAAGCGTTCACACAGCCTTCTTCAGGCCTGCGGCCCTGAGGGCTTCAGTGGACACAGGTGTGGGCCCATGCGTGCTGCTCTCTAAGGCACACACAGGGACAGGTGGTTCGGAGGCCTGCTGAACGGGGACCAGAGAAAGCATGCAGGTGAATTGGAAGCGGGCCTTGGAATGGACAGCACGAGGGGGACAGCAGGGGCACAGAGGGGCTTGTGTGCGGATCAGTATGTTGAAGGAGTTGCTTTCTACCAAGAGTTCTCATACAGGAGTGATGGAAGGTCCTCCTGGACGGGGCTTTGGGGCACCGTAGCAAAGCCCTTCGGTGGCAGCATGAGAAGTTGAGAGGCATTGTGGGAAGTGTGTTGAGGAACAAAGCTGGTGAATGAATAGTCTAACAAGTGAGTTTGAGACCAGACTCCGATATCAAACGATTCCATCTGGAAGCTATTAGCTTGCTTCCTGCACCAGCAGGTGCTGACACAATGCTGCTGGGACCCCGGGGATCAAGTGGCGGCGGCAGGGAAGCCGACTAGGGGAGGAGAGCATTTTAAGTTATACCCAGGCTGCAGATGGCACGGCTGGCCCAGGGGGCAGTGGGCGGTGTGGGGCAGGGTCAGCAGATTTGAGCAAGCACTGCTTCTTCCCTCCTTCCCCCCAGGGATGCCCTTCTGACCAGCACCATCAACTGCATCACCAGCTTCATCTCTGGGTTCGCCATCTTTTCGATCCTGGGGTACATGGCCCATGAGCACAATGTCAACATCGAGGATGTCGCCACTGAAGGTGGGGGAACAATCCACTCTGTCCCCTGCCCAACATGGAGGGGCTGTGGAATCCTCCCGTGTGACCGGGGACTCTGAGGACCAGATCTGGATGTTCCCAAATGGCCCATCTGATATACTTTCTTTTGAGGCTGGCAGTGGGGATTTTAGGCCATCTCTGTCCCAGCCCCATGTGCTAAGCACATCAGGTACCTTCCCTTCTCTAGCCCCCACACCGAAGCCCTGTGTCACGAGGTCGATTCCCACTCATGGCAAGGCCAGGCTAGAGAGTAGGTCTGCTCCAGAGCAGTGTGGGGTTGTAATTTTAGCCAGGCAGATTGCCAAGCAGTTCTTTTGTGGGCCTTCTGGGTGGGTTTGAACTATTAACTTTTAGGCTAGTGAACCAAATTCATGCCCCCAAAGTTGATTCTGAACTCTAGTGACCCTAGAGTAGACCCTAGGAGGAGAGACCAGCTTCTTTCTCCCACCAAGTGGCTGGTGGTTTTTGAACTGCTGACCTTGTGGTTGGCAGTCCAGTACATAACCATGATGCCACCAGGGATCCAGTGTGTACTGGGGATTTTAAGTTTCTGCTGGCTTCATCTGCCATCTCTGGTCCCGTAGTCTGCTCTTCCATCCATGTGGCTGGCCAGGTGTCATGGGGCTGGGCGTGGGCTGCGAGGTCCTCACAAACCTCTCCTGCCATTCACAGTCCCAGTCACTGACAAGGCCATTGATGTGTTTGCAGGACCTGGCCTCGTCTTCATCCTGTACCCGGAAGCCATCTCCACCCTGTCAGGATCCACGTTCTGGGCCATTGTGTTCTTCATCATGCTCCTAGCTCTGGGCATTGACAGCTCGGTGAGTGACCCTGCTCAGGACATGCCCTGCCGTTGCCCCTGACCAACATCGGTGCCACTGCTTCTACCAGTTTTAGTGACTGTCTCCAAGATGGCCCTATTTACATCCAGACCAGAAAGTGAGCCCTCACCCAGAAAAGCCAAAGCCAAACCTCCCTAGAAAACTCATTGGCACACGGAAATCCAAGCCCAGCACTGCCTGCTTGCAACTGGGGGAACTGATCCCGGAGAGGGTGAACTCTCGTTGATAGCGCCTCATGAACAACCAAACAGAGCTTTGGTTAGTTTCTTGGATCCTTGGATTTTACTTATCTATGAGTCTTGGTTACTGACATCTTTAATCCACAAAACCCAAACCAAACTTAATGCCATTGAGTCTATGCCAACTCATAGCATGCCTGATGGGACAGGGTAGAACCGCCCCCTGTGATTTTCTGAGACTATAACACTTTATGGGAGTCCAAAGCCTCCTCTTTTTACCATGGGGTGGCTGGTGGTTTCAAACTGTTGACCTTGCAGTTCGCAGCCCAATGCCCAACCACGGTGCCACCAGGCCTAATCCTTAGACTCAGCATAGCTGGACATGGCCAAAAGTGTCGGGGGAAGGCTGGCAAGTGGATTTCCTCTCCCTTTGGTTTCCCTTTGATTGGCATTGAGAAGGATTACGAAGCTGCTTCCAGGCTCACAGGAAAGACCAGTGATTTGATGGACACATCTGACCGGGGTTGAGGTGGTGTGTCGCCCCGCTGGCAGCCACCCCACCTAACCCAGCACGGCAGCATTTCTTATGTGAGGTGCAGCTGTGGCCTCCTTGAGAATAAACTTGCCAACACCAGAGGGACATGAGAGCCCTCAGACATGAGAGACTGGGATCTGGAGTAGCCACTGGGCTGGATCACGAGAACTCGAAAAACCAGACACACTGCCACCGACTCAGGGTGACCCTGTAGGAGAAGGTGGAACCCTGTGGATTTCTGAGACAGTAACTTTTTATGGGAGTAGAAAGTCCGTCTTTCTCCCTTGGAGTGGGTGGTGTTTTTGAACGGCTGGCCTTGCAATTAGCAGCCCGAAGTCTACCCATGACACCCCCCGGGGTGCCTTGCTAATTAGGAAGTCAGCCAACATTCCTTGTCACAAACTGGTGTCTGAAGCTCCTGCCCGTGAGAATCTCTTCTTTAGGAGCTGTTTCCCGAAGATCCTAGCATCTGTATTCTAAGTATTAGTATCATAATTCATCATATTAGGTTAGGAAGGTACGGGTGGCTTAGCGGTCACTCCTTTCCCTCTGCTGTAAGTGTTGCGGGTCCTGGACAGGCTGAGTGAGTGGCACAGGGGGCAGGCACAGGCTGACTGGGGCAGGTGGGAGCTCAGGGAGAAAGGGTTGATTCACTCCCTCTCCCACACCGCTTCTGGGTTTGGTTGAGAATAGGGCAGAAGTGGGCCCAGTGGGTGCAGAGGGAAGGCAGGACCGGCAGGGGAGCAGCCCAGGAGGGAGAGGTGTCTAAGCCTGGACCTATGCCTGAGTCTGACGTCCACCTACCTGGTTCCCTGCAGATGGGGGGCATGGAGGCGGTCATCACGGGCCTGGCCGATGACTTCCAGGTCCTGAAGCGGCACCGGAAGCTCTTCACGTTTGTGGTCTCTTTGAGCACCTTCCTCCTGGCCCTGTTTTGCATCACCAAGGTGAGCAGGCGGGGTGCTGGACCTGCCTGCAGCTGTGTGTGTGTGTGTGTGGGGGGGGTGTTTCCATAAAGTCAGACATAGCCTGGTTTGGTGCTGAGGGTGGGCAGGACCAGGTGAGCACTGGGGGGAACTGTGGTGTGACCCCCAGACTCACCCTGCAGGTGCCACGGGAGCGAAGGGAGGTGGGAGTTAATTCCTCGTGCTTCCTCTTGGTTTCGTCCTCTGTCTTCTCTCAACTCCTGGGCTGCTTACTCACTTGGGGGACAGGAAGAGTCCCTTGGAAACCCACTTCGCTCTTCACTGGCTGCAATACCTACCTTTAGCTCGAGGGGCACCATAAGCTTTTGCTAGCCATAAACCTGTAGCCCTAGTACCACAGCATCCCGGCCCTCTCAGTGAGTGGAGGCAGAGAGAGGATGCATTAGGCATGGCCACGTGTAGCCAAGCTGGCCTCAGTGTGTCCTCCCGATGCCCCAGGGGGGGATCTACGTGCTGACCCTGCTGGACACCTTCGCGGCGGGAACCTCCATCCTGTTTGCTGTGCTGATGGAAGCCATCGGGGTCTCCTGGTTCTATGGTACGTGCTCTTCCCTAGGGAAAGCCCCTCCGCTTGTGCCCCTGGAGATACAAAGGGGCTTCTATCCCTGGGAAGCCCCCTGCGAATCCCAGAGTCCAGCAGACCCCTTCCAGGGCCAATGGTCTCTGCTCAACTTTGGAAGCGCCCCCTCTAGCAAGAGACCCAATAGCCCTCAAAGTCAGGGAGCATGCTGTGCCTATTTTATTTTATTTTTTAAAGAATGAACTACAAGAGGAGGGCGGTAGGGCTTTGTAAGCAGGCAGACCTGGCCAAGGCAGGTTCTTCCATCTTGTTAAGCCCCCGTCTTCCTCTGGTCGGCCCAGCACCCCGAAGGTGGTGATGCATTCAACTTGCTCCTCACCTTTGCTCTGCGGCCAGCAAAGAGCCATCTCCAGTCCCCCTAAGGCCCAGGACGTTCCTGTCTGGCCTCTTTCCCTCCTCCCCAGGGGCTGAGTGTGATGGGAGGGCAACAGCTGGGGGGGGGGGGGAAGGGAATGACCTGGGGCTGATGGGCCTGCCCTGTGTGTTCAGGTGTGGACAGGTTCAGTAACGACATCCAGCAGATGATGGGATTTAAGCCAGGCCTCTACTGGAGACTCTGCTGGAAGTTTGTCAGTCCTGCCTTCCTCCTGGTGTGTTGCCTGTGGCCCAGAGAGGGGCCAAGGGGGCTGTGTCCTCGATGGGGGAGGGGAAATTTGGGGGTGGGCACCTTTGCTTCCCCAGGGAGGGGGCTCTGGGGTGGTGACAGTTGGGGTGCCCGGTGCTGTTGTTGCCAACATGGGCTTCCAGTTGAGGGTGGTCTGGAGTCTGGGACCCTGGGGTTGTGTGCACCCCCACGAAGCCTGGCTCCTCACCAAGCATGCCCTCCTCCTTCCCTCTCTACCCCCAACCTGGTTCCACTGTATCCTCTCCACCTCTTCTTTGTCATCTCGAATTCTCTCCTGTCTCCATCCCTCCCTCCACCTCCTCCTTCCCAATAACCCACCTCTCACCTGATGTCTCCTCTCCACTCACCTCCGTTTCTCCCACCTCCTTCTCTCTTTCCCTTCTCTCTCCCTCTCTGTCTCCCCACCACCCCCCTCCTCGAGCTGGCCTCCTTCTGTCCACCTGCCTCCTGCTCTGGGCTCCAGTTCGTAGTGGTGGTCAGCATCATCAACTTCAAACCACTCACCTACGATGACTACGTCTTCCCATTCTGGGCGAACTGGGTCGGCTGGGCCATCGCCCTCTCCTCCATGGTCTTGGTGCCCGTCTACATCATCTACAAGTTCCTCCGCACCCGGGGCTCCTTCCAGGAGGTGAGCTCTATGGAGAGGGACCGGGTGGGAGAAGGCAGCCAAGCCCTTGCTGGCTGGGACAAGCACTGTGGGATGGTGCAGGAGGACCGAGACATGGGGGTCAGACCAATCCACCGTGTGGACCCACCCCTTGCCTCACGTTCCATGCCTGTGTTGTGGGAATGGTCACCCAAACCTCAGAGAGGAAAAGGAAATGCTTACAGGACCCTTGGTGTCTCACGTGGGTGAGCAGGCACATCCTAGCTGAAAGGTTGGCGGTTCAACCCCACCCAGAGACATTGCAGAAGACAGGGCTGGTGATCTGCTCCCAACCATCCATGCAGAAGCCCTGCGCTGACAGACAGGGCTCAACGCTGGTCAGAATTAGCTTGATGGCCAGTGCCTGGCCTGTGGGCGGTGTCTGAGCAGCAACTGGCTCTCATTACTAAGGGGAATCCTCAAAGGCCAGGGACAGAAGTAGGTGATGCTCTGTCTGAGCATCCACTACCGATGAGTTAGGCAGGCTGTCTTACTTGTTCCCGCTCTTACAGTGTGTCACATCCCCAGCCATCGCAGCTCCCCCCTTCCGGACCCCCTGTGGTCTTGCTTCATGTCCGTCAGCCTGTCATGACTGTCATGACCACTTCCAGGCTATCGGTCCCATAAAGTTGGCATGCGGTTTGCTTTGAAAGGGAAACCATGTCTCTGCGTGTTTATTTCCATCGAATGGTTTTAAGAATAGATTGGGAGGCCCCTGAAGACATCCTACGTGAAGAGAGCAAAAGATCATTTAAAAGACGAAAGAACAGCTCCAAATCAATGTCAGAAGAGACTCTGACGGTCGTTCTTGGTCGTAGAGTAGCAAAGGCAAATGGAAGAAGTGGTGACGTGGAAGAGCCACCCAGCAATGCTCCCCGGCCACTCGGGAAGATGAAGGACAGCAGCACTGAAATGACCAGAGGCCTGGGCTTAGCTAGAGTTGTTTTGAATCAAAATGGACTTGGTGGGCTTAATTTTTATTTTTAATAATCAAGTTATTGAATGACACAAGATGGAAGATTACACAGCGTCATGACACGGAAAAGAACTGGCCAACAGTCAGCCATTTCTGGAGGTAGCTCACGTCACGATCAAGAACAGATGGAGAGAGCAAATTTTTTGAGAACGATGAGGGCAATGAATATACAGATGTGCTTTACACAATTGATGTGTGTATGGATTGTGATAAGAGGTGTACGAGCCCCTAGTAAAACGATTTTAAAAAAAGAACAGATGGTATTGGAGGAAGAAATTCAAGCTGCGTTGAAGGCACTGGGAGAAGCAAGGCTCCAGAAACAGAGCGCACGCTCACTGACATGTTTCAACAAATGCAGATGGCGCTGGAGGGGCTCGCGAGGCAGCACCAGGAAATCTGAAAGACAGCATCACGCCAACCAACAGAAAGGGGCCTCTTTGTATCCTTTCCGAAGAAAGGCAGGTGATCCAACAGAATTCAGAAGGTATCGAGCCGGAAGCCTAAGGCCACACGCACGTCCGTCCCTGGGAGAAGGTCCTTGGGATCCGTGAGCCAGGACTCACTTGGATGGATTCCAACGCATGTGTGCTTCCCACTGCCTAGTGCTCAACTCTTCAATCAAAGAGAACTTCCTCCAGACCCTGCCACATACTGTGCCCCGGGGAGGCCTTCCCTGGACCCCATGGGCGCAGCCCCTGCTCCCAGACTCTTGTGCCCTCTGAGTTCCTCCTCAGTAGCACTGAGATCAATCGGAGTCCAACCATTATCCATGTGTTGTGTTTAATGCCAAGCCCTTACATGGCCTGACAGCAACCCGAAAGCCCACTCTGGGTCTCGTCAGCAGTGGGTCCAGGGCCTCCAACAAGGTTGTGGTGTGTGTCTCAGAGTGAACTTGGAGTTCATAATAAGCTTCTCAAATGAGACGAGGGATGTGTTTCCTGGATGTCATGCACCATGCATCCAGGTGGGGGTGTCGGCTGGCCCAGGAGGGTTGGCCTGGGCCACGCTGAGGCTTCCTCCCTGTTGCTTTCCTCACAGAGACTGGCCTATGGCATCACCCCGGAGAACGAGCACCACCTGGTGGCCCAAAAGAACATCAGACAGTTCCAGGTGGGAGTGACCTGGAGTCAAGGGAAGGGGCGGAGTGGGTGATGGGGGTGGTGGAGACAGATCCAGGTGCTGTGTGTCCTGCAGTGCTAGGGCCATCCTGAGCTAGGACACCAGGCAGCTGGCAGCAGAGGCTGGAGCCCTGGTAGTATGGTGTTAGGGAAGGTAGTGGAAGCTGGTCCTCGGTCCCCCCCCACCCCCCCGGCCTCCTGTGTGCCCACCTCTGGCCAGTGAGAGAAGACAAACAGGGCAGGGTGATTCAACTCAGAGGCTGGGTGAAGTTGAAGGAAGGGAGGGAGAAGGGCCATGGAGGGTCCTAGAGGGGCACCTGGGTCGAGCAAGCAGTTGGACTGGGGGTCTTAGCACATCCTATCTGTAACTTTGGGTCATGCACTCTGTCCCTGGGAATACCCATGCCTGTGTTCCCTGTGGTTCCGATAGTTAGCTTAGCCTCCTGCCTCACGTTCCAAGACTTCATCCGTGCTCTGAACCAACGAGGACATGTGATGGCCGCACCCCACCCCCTCCCACGTCATCGGGGGATTCTGGTCCTCTGCAGGATGCTGCTGGGTTCATACGCTTATAGGGCGCCATGGTCGGACTTGAACCCAGTTCATATGCTTATAGGGCACCATGGTCAGACTTGAACCCGGGTTTATAAGATACTATAGTCGGACTTGAACCTGGGTTCACATGGCTTATAAGGTACCATGGTCAGACTTGAACCTGGGTTCATACAGCTTAAAGGGCACCATGGCTGGACTTGAATCCAGGCCTCATAGCACCAAATACCTTTGTGTCACCAAACAAAACTGACCATTGCTTATGTTGAAGGCGGGGCTACCAAACATCAGAAATAGCTCACTTGAGACCCAACACTTCCCCAGGGGTGTGATGAGGTGGGGTAGGGGAGTCCTGGTGACCACCCCCTCTCAGACTCAGGAAGGCACCTTGGACCTTTGTAGGTCTCAACAACACCTGGAAGGCTAATGTGCGGTTCTGTGAAGGCTGGGCGACCAGCTGGTTGGGGTCTGGTTTCTAGCTGGCCCTGGGCCCTCGGGACCCCAGTTTACCATGTCTCATCATAATGACACCCCCTTTCTCTGCAGTTGCAACACTGGTTGGCCATCTGAGCCCAGCCCTGAAGAAGACCCCACCCCACCCCCACCCGCCAAGGTCCCAGGCAAGGCGTCAGCTTCGCCAGCACTTGGACATCGTCTTGGGATTCCTCTGCCGGAAAATGTTCCTCCCCGCCCCCATCCTCCTCCCTTTTCCGTTACCAATGATTCCGTGACTGGTTCTGTTCACCTTCTGTCATCTGCTCTGGGAGCTGTGAGCTTGGAGAGGTGGGTTCCAGGGAGAGCAGGCGAGGAGGGACTGAGAGCAGTGGGTTCTGTGGAACCTCCTTAGTTTGGGGAAGAGTCTCAGCCACTTGGAGCATGCCCAGACTTTGTCAGTCACAGGGCGTCTGTCCTCTCTGAGATGCGGGCAAAACTCTCTACTGCATTTGCTTGTGCTTTGGGCTAGAGAGGAACTTCTCGGGCCCCTAAATCAGAGAGAGGAAGATACTTTTCATTGGACATCCTGAATAAAACTTCAGATGGACCAACCCCAAGCCCAGCTGTGTTTGGAGCAGGGGGCTGCAACTCCTCTTTCTCTCTATTGCCACTCCCCCTGCCCCCCACCTCTCCACCCCCCATGTGAGCTTTGTGGTGCCATGCCTGCCCAGGAGCCTGGATTTGTTTGCTGTTAGATGCTTTGGGGTTTGTGAGCAGAAAGCGTCTGGTCAGTTTCCAGCTGGACAAAAGCTTAGTTGGATTGGTCTGAGTCCCAGGCCGTTCTGCGGGCTGTGCGAGCCGGTAGTCTGGCAGTGGGACCCCAGGCGTTGCAGGGGAGCCACAGAACACACACGGAGGTCCCTACCCCAGACCGCCTGGGTTGAGAGGGGGCACTCGGTGAGCCAGGCCCACTGAGAGCACGCTCTGAGCTTCTGTGAGGCCTACACCCTATTCCCGAGGCCTGGCGAGTTTGGGGCAGGGCGCAGGGGTGCCTGTCAGGGGCCATCTTCTGTCCTGACATTGCTTAGTGGGTACCTAGAACAACCAGTCAGTTCTGCACAAGTATGGTTCCCAGACCTCCACAAAGCCTTTCCCAAGGATCCCATCCAGCCTGGGCAGGGCCGGGAAAAGTGAAGAATTGACCTTGGGAACCCCCTTCAACTGTCTTTGTGGCTTAGACCTGGTACCTCTGAGACCTGCGTGGGGCCAGCATGAGGGAGGATGTTCTCAGTGGATGGAGCAGCTTGGTGGCTTTACAGAGTTCTGGGGTTGACTTCAGATGCACGCTCACCACCTCCAGGGTTGGTGGTGGCTAGTACCCACTCAGTAAGACTCAGGTCTGCTCAGGATTCTATGAGTCTGCTCAAGGCCCAGCCAGAAAATACGGACCCCTGAGCTCTTATCCTGCCTGTGCGAAGCTCTCCAGGAAACCTGGTGCCCAAGCAAATTCAAAATTCATGTTCAAGATTTTTCAGCAAAGGGATCAAGTCAGACCCCAAATGCAGCCTCCTTGACCCCTAGCCCAGAGTGGGTCGCTGGGCTGTGATTTCCAAGAAAGAGGAAGAAAGACAGCCAAGTAAGTCGCCAAAAGGGAGAGGGAAGTCTGGGCCTCCAGTCCCATCTAGCTGGTTGCCAGAGGGGCAATTGTTTAGAGGAAATTGTTTATTGCATGGAAAGAACCCCTCTTTGGAGTCCAGTTGGCTGAAAAGAGAGCAAAGAGCTGGAGGAGCCTGTGTGGGTGAGGACCAGCACGCCTTCCCAGGGAGCCTGCACCTTCTCCTGACACCGGCCCTTCTGCCTCCAGTCATACGTTCCCAGTGGGACTGAGACACCAACCCACACCATGGTGCTGCCTCTCAGCCGAAGTTGGCTCCTGTGCCTACGGTGGATGAGAGGACACAGGCTCCAAAGCCAGGGCCCTAAGTGGTGGAGTAGGAGTGGAGGTAGAGGGTGGTATCCCTGGAAGTTCATGGAAGTTTTCAAGGGGGTGCTTGTCAGGCTACCTCTACACCCCTGCTCAATGGAGGACCATGATCCCAAGTTGACACTGGCCTTCTTTCTTTGTGACCTTCCGTGACAGCAGGGGGCACCCAGGACTGAGGGCCCTCCTGGGCGTGGGGTAGGACGTGTTAGATGGGTGACTGGGTTCTAAAAGAAATGATGCTTTTTTCCATGAATTGTAAGAGGTCTCCTGAAGACGAAGAACAAGAGCACAAGCCTAAGAGGACCACTGCCATGCACGGCGACCCCATGTGGTGCAGAGTAGACCTGCACCCCCAAAGGGGCCCCAGGGCCTGTGAGCTTATGGAAGTAGGCCGCCATTGCTTTCCCTCGCCACACTACCAGTGGATTCAAACTGCCAGCCTCTGGGCTAGTAGCTGAGAGCACACCCCTAGCTCGGCGGTGATGTGGCATCGTCAGTTAGTCTCGATTCCAGAGGCACCTGAGACAAGGGTGAAGGGGTGGCACCATCTGTTGCCAAATATCCGGCTACCCCAAAGTCCTTCCCCCGCCCCAAGCTGCCTTCCTCCCTGGAGGCGTTCTCAGGGAGGAGCGGGAGGATGTGTGTGAGCCAGGCTCGCACCATCAGACCGTTTCTCCCGCCCTAGTGATGTGACGCGAACCCACAGTGACCAAAGACTTCATTTCTGAGCCTGCCGCACTTGATTATTTTCTTCAAACGTCCCAGAAAGGACCGGAACAGAGAGGGCACGTGGCACCGTGGAAAGGTGACAGCGCACAGGCCTGAGGCGGAACCCTGGCCCTGCCACTCACTAGCCCAGTGGCCAGGAGAGAATGATGCCCCCTGCCTGCGCGTCCAGGTGCTTCGTTTATGACGTCGAGGGGTCAAGTCAGATCAGGGCCAAACCTCCTCCAGTTCTAAGACCCTCGATGTCTCCAAGGCGATGTTCTCATGAAGGAAGCACAAGCTCCGCTCCCAAGACTCCCGGGAGGGGCCTGGTGACCAGTAAGCCGGCATGGGGCAGGCTGCCAGCCCCCAGAAGGCGGGCCTTAGACAAGCAAGCCAAGAACCCTGCCCTTTGGTTTTGCAGCTTGTCCCGGGTGGGGGTGGGGGTGGATTTGAGGGGAGCAATTCATCACACAGGTGCAAGCCCTGGGCCCCACCGCTCTGCAGGCAGGCGGCCGGGGTGGCCACTCCAATCACAGGAGTCACCGCCGCGCCAGGGAATGCAAGGCCCCCTTGGGTGTCCATCCTCGTCCCTCTGTCTCCCCGCGGTCCCTGTCTGTGTCCCCCCCCTCCGGCAGAGTGCCATGTCTGGTTTGATTTGTCTTAAACGCTGTTCTAGTCGAAGAGAAATAAATGTTCAGACCACTAAAGGCTGCTTCCTGCGCCCTGTATCTGGTGGGAGAGTTCCGCGCGCTGCCTGCCAGGACAGCGACAAGCGAGGGATTATCTAAGGGGCGTGGGTTTGCAGTCCCACCTTGCCCCCTGCTTCCTCTTGTGGTGACCTGTGGAATGAGAGCCGAGGGGAGAATCTGCTGACAATCCTGGCTCTGAGATGGATGCCGCGATTCTGTTCTTTCAACAGGAGGTGAACACCAAGCGATGCTAGGTGCGGTTATCCAGGTTTGGGGGTTTAGTTTTGATTTCTAGGCCTAAATGTCAAGGGAACCCCAAACCTCCCGACTTGAATGTACTGCCCTGTGCGTGTGCGTTCCTCTGGGTGGGGGTGCATTCGCACGTAGGCTCATGGAGCTGGGTCTGTCCACGTTTTGGGGAAGATGAGAAAGTTAGGTCCTGCCATCTGGCCGGTTCTGATGGGTCGGAGCCACCTGGAGGGCAGAGAAGAACTGCTCCCTGGAGTGTCAGGCTGTTGCTCTTCATGGGAGCAGACGTTCCCCCGCCCGAGGGTCGGCTGATGCCTACAACGTGCTGGCCTTGAGGTGACCAGCCGACCCCAAACCAATGACACCGCCAGGCTTCCCGAGTGTGTGTGAACTTGCGTGCAGTTATTTTCTATGTCAATCAGACAAGTAGCTGATTCACCAGAGCTAAGGGAGGGATTGCCAAATACCAGTTCAGTCCGTGTCTTGAAATATATCAAAGGTGCCAGGAAGTGTGGTGGGGAGGTGACTGAACTGGGGCCAGTGGTTGAAAGTCAAGGGAGGCAACTTGCCGGGAGATTGGCTGGCAGAGAGAATGTGCTGGAAGGTCTGAAAGTGTAAGCAGAAACCAGGCAGTGTCTCTTGGAGAGGAACCAAGGAATCAGGTAGGGGTGGGGGCTGCATCACCCTGCTGGTCCCTCCCACTGGCACCTCCTGGGCCTCCTTGTGGGCAGCCGTGAGCCAGCCTTGTGTCCCCACGCCAGGAGGAATGTCTGCCTGTCCAGGGTCTGGGTGAGGAGGGGCTTGGCGGACACAGACCATTGTTGGGAGGGTGCCCCAGGGACACGCTGACCCTCCTGTCCATGTAGTCTGAACCCAGACCGCAGTGAGGGTTGACTGTGGCAGAATGAGTAGGTGGCCTTGTGGGAGTCAGAGAGGCAGGCTGGGTCAGAGGGGCATGGTCGGCTCCTCTCAGGGTACTGGGGGCTCTGGGACTGGCAGTGTTTTAGATTTTCCCACCCTTAGACATACCCTACCTGCCCTCTGTGTGGTGCTGGCACCACCTTGTGTTGCCCAAGGCACAGAGACCGTGGGTTCCCTAAGCCTCGGTGTGTTCATCTGAACAGGATCTATGTAAACTGCATGCTCACGGCGAGGCTACAAAAACATTTGGGGACGCTTCTAGAATGAAATGCAAATTTTTGTTGGGATGAGCTCATGCTCAGTTGTGTAGAATGAAGATGGCCATCCCCACTCATTGGCTAGAAGCTCCAGTGTTCAAGACCCACGGGGGCCAGTGACTGCTGGGGGGCAGGGGGGTGGTCCTAGCTTCTGAGTGTACATGGTACCCATGTCTGCCTTCCACCCAGAACCTCCTGAGGACACAGAGCTGATGTCTGAGGCCTCCATTAGAATCCGCCTGTACGGAAAAGCTCAGGGGGTCGAGGGGTTGTGACCTGGCAGGAGGTGGGGGCGGTGGCAGCAGTGACTGCCGCAATGTGCCCACCACCCAGAGGGGGAGACGCAGGGCTGGTGGCCACAGTGCAAGTGTCAGGAAATCCTAGTCTTTGCGGTTCTTGCCAGGCAGCTGCCAACCAACCGCCCGAGGGCCTCAGCTGCCCTGAAAACCCTCCACGGACAGCCTGCATGGGCTGTTGGCCACGGAGACGCTCTGGGTGACCTCAACTGGGTGAGGGAGGCAGCTGTGTGGTGGTCAGGGACCCTGAAAATGGCTGGGCTGGATCTCTGTTTGCCAGCAAGCCCGGGAGAGGCTGAGAGGGGCCAGAAAAGCGGGGCATGAGAGGAAGGCGCCCCGACCCTAGAGAGGCTCCCAGCAGCGACTTGGCCTGGATCCACTCAAAGCTAAGAATCCATTGGCTGTGCCACAGAGAGCGGTGGTTGAGAGAGCAGCTTCCTCCTGGGCAGGCTCAGTAGCTCCTTGGCAGTTCAGATGAGGCTCAGGATGGGCAGCCCTTGGGGCAGAAGCCACGTGGGCCCCTTTCAGGCTTCAGGCCACAGTCAGCCTGGCCACGGAGCACCTGTCACCGGACCCCACGCCCAGATCTCTCTGGAAGCCATGGGAGGGGTTGGGGAAGGGGTGGTGTGCAAACCAGGGTTCTATTCAGAAGATCAGAAGAAGCATATAGGGTCCACCCTGGCCACTGGTTCCTTCCTGTGGTCCAGCTGTGGGGGCGCTAGCCATGGGCCTGGCAGGGCACAGACAGCCAGATCCGAAGCCAGCATTCCTACGGGTCTCTCTGAGCCGGCAGGCCAGCATGCTTGCTGCCATCTCAACTTCCCTGCCCACTCTCCAGCTCACAGGCCCCTTAGCCGAGGCTTGGGAAGCTGATGGTACTTCTACTAAGAGGGGCTAAGCAAGAGCACAGGCCTTGGGGCTTGACTCTTGGACCTTCTCAGAAGCCTCAACACCATCCTAGAAGAAGGAATACCCCTCTTTAAGGGACTCCGAATCTGAAGGGGGATGACAGGTAGCATGCTGGTAAGCATTTAATGACTGAATGCTCATTTAAAGCCTCCAGCAAGGAGCCTGGTGGCATAGTGGTTACATGTTAGGCTGCTAACCACAAGGTTGGCAGTTCAAAAGCACCAGGCACTCATCAAGAGAAAGACGGGGCTTCCTACTCCCATAAATAGCATCTTCAACCTGCATTTGCTCAAGGCTTAACTACATCTTGCTTGTTTCACAACAGAAATTTCTTCTCTGGTTCTTAAATATTGTTGGTGTTTTTTTCTTTCCTAGTCTTTTAATTTTTATATTATTATTATTTTCTTCATCCTGTTTTGCTATGTTTTTACTTTTTACTGTTTCTGTTAGGTTTCTCAGCTGAAGCACACAAGGAGTCGATGCATAGAGATAATCACTTATGCGGTGGTTTATCAGGGGATGAGGGTAGGCGGGCAAGGGGAATTGGGGAGCAAACAATGAGTTTGGGAGAGAGCACATGAACTAATTGTGATGATATATATACACAACTCTTTTTAAAAGACATTTACCTATGGGAGTATGTGATATGTGAAAATTACATCAATAAAAATACTAAGTAAAAAAAAAGAAGAAAAGAAACCAAACCTGACCAGTGGTTACAATGGGGAGGAGGGTGAGTTGGTGCTTAGGGGCACTGTTTCCTTGCATGGTGGTAGACAATTTGGAGAGGGCTATCAATCACGGTTGTACAGTACAGAGTATAATCAATGGCACTGACTCATACATGTAGAAGTTGTTGGAGCAAAGAATGTTTAGTCATGTATATTTTGCCACGATTAAAAAAATCTCTACACGAATAACAACACCAATGTGTACAAGAAGACAACCAAGTTCTAAAATTGACGGTGGTCATGATTGTATAACTCTTCCTGAGATTTGTGAGCTGTTGGACATGTCACGATAGGTGGACCAAGTGCCAATAAAACTGTTTTAAGAAAATAAACAGTTACAGTCTCGGAAACTCACAGGGGCAGTTCTACCCTGTCCCGTAGGGTTGCTATGAGTTGGCATCGACTCAAAGGCAGGGAGTTTGGCTTTTATTTTATTGACTGTTCATTGCCTCTGAGATAAAGCCAGGTGCCTCCGCCCTCTCCTGATCGCATCCCCATCTCTCGGCACCAAGCACTCTCCACTAGCTGCAGGTCCCCAGGACACCCCTGGCTTGGGCCCCCCCCCCTCAGCCTTTCCTTATCTCTCTGACACTTGTTACATCCCCTTCCTCACTCCACGTGTCTCCCCATGAAAGCATTTGTGTGGGGGTGTTGCTGGGAACCTGAGCTCAGATTGAAGTCCTGGTTCCATCCAGAAATGGTTGTTAGCAGATACCGAGTTGCCTCAGCTGTCTGGTGTCCCCCGCACATCAGAACGGAACCCCACCCAGTCCTGCACCGTCCTTACCACCATCACCCCACGTCTGAGCCCAGTGTTGCCACCACGGTGTCAGTCTTTCGGGGTCTTTTCTGGCCCTCTTCTTTACCAAGCCTGGTGTTCTTCCCTAGGGATTTGCCCCTCTTGCAAACACATCCAAAGGAATGAGAGTCACACCAGCCTCATTTCTTTTTTCATGGGCAAAAGCATTAAATTTTTTTTTACATTTTATTAGGGGCTCATACAACTCTTATCACAATCCATACATATACATACATCAATTGTATAAAGCACATCCGTACATTCTTTGCCCTAATCATTTTCAAAGAATTTGCTCTCCACTTAAGCCCTTTGCATCAGGTCCTCTTTTTTCCCCCTCCCTCCCCGCTCCCCCTCCGTCATGAGCCCTTCATAATTTATAGATAGTTATTTTGTCATATCTCGCCCTATCTGGAGTCTCCCTTCCCCCCCTCCCCCCTTCTCTGCCGTCCCTCTCCCAGGGAGGAGGTCACATGTGGATCCTTGTAATCAGTTCCCTCTTTCCAACCCACTCACCCCCTACTCTCCAAGCCTCATTTCTAAGGAGCCTTCTGTCTGTGCTTCTGCTGACACCGCTCTGTCTGTCCTCTGGGCAGTTCCTAGCGTGGTCAGTCCTCTTCACGACGCATCAATTCTTCCTCAGACTTCCCTAGTCACTGCCCGGCTTGTCCATGCGTTTGCGGGGAAGAAAAATGCCCGGCTGGTGTCAGGCACCCCTCGAAGGGACTGGCATCTTTGCTCCCTAATACACTTTCAAGTGGTCCTGCGCGGCAGACTTGCCCAGCGTCACACACGAGTTGATGTCATTTGACTTACTTGATTTAAAATGGATCAAAGGGGAGAACAAAGATAAATGTGTTAACATGGACCCTCCCGACATCTGCACTCGGACACTTCACAAAGTCCGCTGTCTGGTAGCACGGCTCTTCACACCCCTGCTCGGTGGTCAGCGGGGATTCACCAGAGGCTTAATCCCAGTGGGAACCCTGCAATTAGATTTTGGCCCTCTACCATAACCTTCTGCTAACCAGGTGCTCAGAATTCAAACTAATACTGTTCCCTCCTCTTTGATCTTCAGCAGTAAGTGCCAGCTGCATGCACACCCGCCACTAGAGGGCAGCAGAGACCCAGATTCCAGGTGGTTGCGCGTGGTCAAAAATGGGTGACCTGATTGGTCTGGAGGTAAAGGACCAGACAGGCCCGGATGAGGAACTTAGAACAATTTCATAGACAAGAAGGCATGCTTGCTTTGCACCTAGGGCCTCAGCTCTGTAGTTAAATAGCCAAGATTGGTGTCTGAGCTCTGTGCAGGGAGCGTTTCCTGCAGGTATGACTGACTGCCCTCCTTGAAGTGGGGTTGGGTGCTGGGGAACAGCAGACTCTGGCCAGGCCTTCATGCTCTGCTCTTGCCATCTTGAAGCAGTACAGAAATTTCACAAGGCTCCACATTTAAATTTTGCACTGGGACCAGCAAATGATGTAGTTCACCCCCTTTTAAAAAAATCACTTCCATAATGGAGCGGTCTTCGATCTGGTCCTACCTTTCATGGGGTTCACACCAAGTGCTTGCCTCATGGGTGGCTCTGAGAATGGTGTGGATCAGTAGGGGAAGAATACACAGTCGATCCCATGACCAGCAGTCAGCAATCACTTGCTACCATGCTTCTCCAAGCATTCCGGCACATCCAACTGAAGTGACAGAGAACGGAAGGCTCACTCCACTTCCACAGCGCCAAGCCCCCGCGGTCTGTCCAATCATGTTATTGGGGGCTCTTGCAGATATTATAACAATCCATAATTCGATTGGATTAGGCATAATTATACAGCTGCTGCCACCATCATTTTCGAAACATTGTCTTTCTTCTTGAACTCTGATATCAGCTCCCCTTTATTCCCCTACCCTACCCTACCCCCAGGAACCCCTCCCCTCCCCTACCCCCAGGAACCGTTATTATTATTGCCATATCTTACACCATTCACTGTATCCATTCCCCTACAATTCTGTTATTCATTCCCTGACTTGTTTGATAGTAGATGGAGAGGCCTTTCTTCTGAGTTGCCTCTGGTTGGACTCCAAGGTCTCACCTTCTAGCTGGCGGATCAGCAGGCATCTGTACCACTTAGGGCCTTTCTCACATCAGAAACCTATTGCTGTCCCATCAGTTCCCACTCAGAGCGATCCTACAGGGCAGGGTAGAATGGCTCTTTGGGGTTTCCAAGACTGCACATCTTGACAGGATCAGACAGTCTCATCTTTGTCCTATGGAGCTGCTGGTGGATTTAAACTGCCGACCTTGTGGTTAGATGTCTGGCACTTAACCCATGATGTGTCTCTGGAGACCTACAAGGGCAGTGGTTCGCAACCTTCCTCATGCCGTGACCCTTTCATACAGTTCCTCATGTTTTGGTGACCCCCAACCATAAAATTATTTTTGTTGCTACTTCATCACTGTCATTTTGCTACTGTTTTGAATCGTCATGTCAACATCTGACATTCAGGATATATTTTCATTGTTACAAAGCGAACATACTGAAAGCATAGTGATTCATCATGAAAACAATATGTTATTATATCGTGAAATATTTATAATGACAAATCAATGAAATTTTGTCTCGAAGCATGGTGTAGCCTGGGTAACAGTCTTCACACCGGGTACTCACTTTGATTCCTGATGCCAGGGTCCCCATGAATTGTTACAGGCACCCAAGTCCCTTGACCTGGAAACACACCAACTGCATGACCCTGGACATAGCGTTCCTCTCTCAGAGTCTCAGCCTAACAAGCTCCCCCACGCCCTTACTGCAGGGCTGTGGTTGCCTAAGGGGAAGTGTTAGCCCCAGGCAGCTTGACCCCTCCCAAAGGAGCCTTCCTGATGGTTGTGACCATGCATCCCAGAAGTGCAATGGCCCCTGTGCCCTGCTCACAGCCCTCTCCCCACTGGGGGTGGGGGAGAAAAACACCCCTTTTTCTGGCATCAGCCAACATGCCTGAGGGCCGCCTGCCAGAGGCTCACCCAGCAGCAGTGGGCGCTGCACCAAAAAGCACTGGAGGATCAGAGGCGCCTTGGGGTGGAGTTTATCCATCTCTTACTCTCAACCCAGGCCCGGAGGGCACTATTGTGAAATATGAACCAGGAACCGCCATGCTGCCTCCTCCACCATGCAGCAACATGACAGGCTTTGATCTGTTGAGCAGGGATTTGAACTTGGAAAAATGAATTGATCCAGGAAGTTGCCCCCCTCCCCCCCCGCACCAATCCCTATGCTCAGGGTAAAGAGAGTTGATTGAACGGGAGAGAGAACTGTGTGCCGAGACAACTCATGGCTTGGCTTGCAGTTCCCAGAGGAAGTGTCCTGGCGCAGACTCCTCATACCCACAGTGACCAGAGTGATGTGTCACTGGAAAGATGGATGATGTTATAAGTGGAACTGCTTTATCCCCCAGGGGATGATTGACAATGGTGTACCTTCCTGTTTCTATGGGTTTCTGTTTTCCTGCCTTTAGGTTGCTTGCTGCTTGTGTGTTTGTCTCTTGTCTGCTAGTAGGTTTGTTGTTGTGGGCAGGTAGTTGGGGTTTTGAATTTGCCATAAAAAGACCCCAAAGTGCCCGGCTATCAAAAGACATAGAGCCTGGGGTCTTAAAGTCTTGAAGGTAAACAAGCGGCCATCTAGTCAGAAGCAACAAAGCCCACATGGAAGAAGCACACCAGCCTGTGTGATCACGGGGTGATGAAGGGATCAGTTACCAGTCATCAAAGAACATAAAAAATCATATCAGTGTGTGCTCACCTCCCTGATACGATCACTGAAGACATATGGGTGCATAAGCAAATGTGGTGAAGAAAGCTGATGGTGCCTGGCTATCAAAAGATACAGCCTCTGGGGTCTTAAAGGCTTGAAGGTAAACAAGCGGCCATCTAGCTCAGAAGCAACAAAGCCCACATGGAAGAAGCACACCAGCCTGTGACGATCACTAGGTGTCGAAGGCATCAGGTATCAGGCATCATCAGAACAAAAAATCATATCATTGTGAATAAGAGAGGAGTGTGGAGTGGAGACCCAAAGCCTGTTTGTAGGCCACTGGATATCCCTTTACAGAAGGGTATCAGGGAGGAGACTCAGGGTGTGATGCAGCAGCGATGAGACATACAACTTACCTCGAGTTCCAAATGCTTCCTCCCCACCCACTATCATGATCCCAATTCTACCTTACAAATCTGGCTAGACAAGAGGATGTACACTGGTACAGATAGGAACTGGAAACACAGGGAATCCAGGGTGGATGGTCCCTTTAGGACCAGTGGTGTGAGTGGCGATACTGGGAGGGTGGAGGGAGGATGGGCTGGAAAGGGGGAACCGATTACAAGGATCTACATATAACCTCCTCCCTGGGGGACGGACAACAGAAAAGAGGGTGAAGGGAGACATCGGACAGTACAAGATATGACAAAATAATAATTTATAAATTATCAAGTGTTCATGAGGGAGTGGGGAGTGGGGAGGAAGGGGACAAATGAGGAGGTGATGTCAGGGGCTTAGGTGGAGAGCAAATGTTTGGAGAATGATGATGACAACAAATGTACAAATGTGCTTCACACAATTGATGTATGTATGGATTGTGATAAGAATTGTATGAGCCCTTAATAAAACAATTTTTTAAAAAGAAAGTTTTTAAAAAGAGGACCACCAAAGCAAACCTACTGGCCCCATCTGTGGCTGCCCCCCGCGCTCCCCCAATGAGGTGAAGAAGAGCAGATGTGTTCCTTGGGCCCAGAATGAGGAGTGCAGGTGCATAGGACAGCACACTATACCCACGGCCGATCTAGCCACAAGGCCAATCCCAAATCCAGACTCACTGCTCTCGGATCGACGCTGACTCATGGAGACCTTGTAGGACAGGGTAGAACTTCCCCTGTGGGTTTCTGAGACTGTAGCTCTTCACTGGAGTGGACAGCCTCCTTTTTCTCCCCGGGGGTGACTGGTGGTTTTGAACAGTTGACCTTGTGATTAGCAGCCCAACACGTACTTCCCCGGCCTCCCAGGCCATTTGTGTAAGTGATCTCATCACCACCCAGTCACTCTCCTTGTTTACATACTGTTTCCAGAGGGCCTGCTGCAAAGCAGAAGCAACTGACCCCATGGCCCTTTACGGGGGCCTTTTGCCAATGCCTGACACGGTCTGGCAGCCATCCCAGACTCACATCTGAGGACCCGATGGGGACTGGAGGCCTCAAGAGGCACCAGTATGGCCAGATGACCCTTCACTCCCCCCATGTCATAACCCCCCACGTCCCACAAATCAGCAATTGTCTCTATGACGGAAAGTGGGTGAAAGATCAGTTAAGTTCAGTGTCTTAAGAACAATTGAGGCCCCTTTCTGGCTGTGATTGTGAATGGTCCCCTCCAATGCTCCGGGTTGGCAGACCCTTTCACCATGCTGCACTCACCTGCGAAACTCACCAGGGGGCACTCTGGAGCAGAGGCTACTTCAGAAGCCAGAGTCTCCCTTCCCAGACCCTGGGACAGGGCCTGCCCTGTAGGTCAGTGGGTATCAAGTGACAGGCGGTCAGACCAGGAGAGCACCTTTGAACTGAAACTGAAAAAGCCAGAGCTGGGGGAGAGGACGGAGCACACAGCAAGGTAAGGATTAGCAGAGACCTGGGGGACACCCACACGGAGTAGGGCCTTGGTGGGAACCTGGGAGAGAGAGTAGCTGGTGAAGAGTGACCATAGAGGAGGACGCTTAGGGTAGGAAAAGACGGACGCCCGGGCAGGGCCATCAAGATGCTGCAGCTCCCTAGAGCCTGCTGTGCAGACGGCAGGGCCCCAGGAGGCCTAGCTGAGGTCTGTTCATCTCTCCCTCCTCACCAGCCCCCATCCCTGAAGGCCTCCTGGGCCTGGCTCCCAGTGGCTGGACCGCTCACACGACCCCATGTGTGGCATTCCGAGTGGTCGATGCATTTTCACGTTCACTAGTGTGGTGGCCCCCTTTCCCCTGGGCTGTCACAGCCCAACTGCGTGTGCAAATCCCCTCTCCACTCCAAAGGCCTGTCCCCTGGCTTTCGGCCTGTTTGTCTTACAACTTTGGCTCTTGGGTGAATTCAGGAGAAGCTAGGATTTTTTTTGCGGGGGGGAACCACAGCATGTCCAAGTGTCAGGGACAGAGTGTCATTCCTTAGCATTTTCTGGATCTGCGCAGAAGGGGTCGGAAGCCGCTCCCGTGGTTCTGAAAGGGGCAGTGCGAGGATGATACTTGAGGGGTTCACTGCCGGGGGCCCTGTCCACAAGGTAGTCAAGGCTATAGGCCGGAGGCTGGAGATGGCAGCCTCAGGGGGGGCCTGTGTGTAGTGACAGTGTCACTGATCTGCAGCAGGTTGTACACCTGTGCAGCTGTCTACAGGGCCACCACTGCACCTGCCGACCCCCCTCCAGGGACCTCTCAGCCAGTGTCAGGGAGCAACATGACTGATTAGAGGGTGGGTCAGCCTTGCCACCCCAAGTCCTTTTGCTGGGAGATGCTGGGAGCACTGAGACAGGGCCCTGCGCCTCCTTGATGGCCCTGCTTATCGACAGGAAGAGGCAAAGTCAACCCCACTGAGAGTCTGACCCCGGTGACTTCCTGAGTAGAAAGGCGCCACAGCCTGGCCTGGACCCATCTTCTTCCATGGGCACTGCGGGCGCGTTCAAACTGCCCTCACCGTGCAGCTCCTTGTGCTCTCCAGGGAGGGAGAGTTAACCTTCAGCCTCAGAAACAGACACTGGCCTGGTCACCAGAACAACATTTATTTCCAAAACTGAGACTGTAGGTACACAATGCCCTCGCTGTCTCTGTTCACTCCTCCCGGACAACTCTCTTCTGTGTCTCCAAACTAAGAAGCCACTGCCGAGCTGCCGATAGACTCGCCCTGCGTGACCCCGAGTGTTGGCGGCCTCCGCTCAGAGCTCCGTGTGTTCTAATTTTGGTGACTTCTTGGCTGCCTCCTGGGACAGAACTTCAGTCCAGAAAGCCACCTCCTTGGCTTTTAGCTTCTGGGCTGCTTGAGTGGTGATGCCAATCTGTAGGTACCCTTCCTTCTGGTCGTACACTGGCCAGAGGGGCAGCCCTTCTCCATTGGGGTCCCTGGGAACAGAACCAAACAGAAAGCCCTCAAAGCGACGCTGTGGTCAGAAGCAACCCTCTGAGAGGTGCCAGCCTCCTCAGGCTTCATGTCTGCCAAGAGGCTCATCCACGTCCCAGCCACGAGACCCCCATCTCTGGGGGAGCACAATCATTTCAGAGAGTGCTCAGTGGTCGCAGCGTCTTCCATGGAAAAGGCACCCCTTCCCGAGAGATGTCCGTGCTCCCCCCAGCCCCCACCCTGCTCCATCTCTGCCACCAGACTCACCCATTCCGAGCAAAGTTGGCCCACAGTCTCATCACCATCTTGCTGAGCTTGACCTCATCTTCGGGGGCACCCTCTGTGGGGGAGGGGGAAGTGCTTCAGCTACTCCAAGTACGGTCCCTATCCCAGCAGCCGCGGAATTACCCCGGGGCTCATCAGAGAGGCCACAGCTCGACCCTTCCCTTCGTGCGTACCTACTGATTCAAAGTCCACATCGCAGCAAGACCCTGGGCAGCCTGTGTCCGCTTTAGGGGCAGACTCGCTGCTCTAGGGCCCAGTGGCGGGCTCCTTCCTTCAGAATCACGTGTCATGCCCACAGCGCCCTGCACAGCAACCCCGATCCCCGCGGCTGCTCAACCTTGAGGGTTTCTTCCACCTCCGTCACCCCACCCACCTTGTCACCGATCACTGCCATCGAGTCCGTGTCAGAGTGGCCCTATAGGACAGGGGAGAACGGCCGCTCTGGGTCTCCCAAGACTGGACTCATCACTGGAATAGAAAGTTTCATCTTTCTCCTGAGGAGCGGCTGGTAGTTTCAAACCACTGATGATTTTCCCCCTTTTGCAATAGATTTTCCCAGTGCAATGGGCCCTTTGATTTCTTTTCTTTTTTTAAAAAAAACAATCATTTTACTGGGGGCTCGTACAACTCTTATCACAATCCATACATACAGCCACTGTGTCAAGCACATTTGTTGCCATCATCATTCTTAAAACATTTGCTTTCTATTTGAGCCCTTGGGGTCAGATCCTCATTTTCCCCCTTCCCTTCCCGCTCCCCACTTCCCTTATGAACCCTTGATCATTTATAAATTATTAGTATTTTGTCATATCTTTACACTGTCCAACATCTCCCTTCACCCACTTTTCTGTTGTCTATCCCCAGGGAGGAGGTTATATGTAGATCCTTGTAATCGGTTCCCCCTTTCTACCCCATCTCCCCTCCACCCTCCTGATATCACCACTCCCAGCACTGGTCCTGAAGGGATCATCCGCCCTGGATTCCCTGTGTTTCCAGTTCCTATTTGTACCAGTGTACATCCTCTGGTCTAGCCAGATTTGTAAGGTAGAATTGGGATCATGATAGTGGGGCAGAAAGGGGAGGGAGCATTTAGGAACTAGAAGAAAGTTGTATGTTTCATCATTGGTACATTGCACCCTGACTGGCTCATATCCTCCCCGTGGCCCTTCTGTAAGGGGATATCCATTTGCCTACAGCTGGATCTTGGGTCCCAAATCTACACTCCCCCTCATTCACAATTATTTGATTTTTTGTTCTTTGATGCCTGATACCTTATCCCTTCAACACTTCATGATCACACAGGCTGGTGTGCTTCTTCCATGTGGGCTTTGTACTTCTGAGCTAAATGGCCACTTGTCTACCTTCAAGCCTTTAAGACCCCAGATGCTATATCTTTTGATAGACAGGCACCATCAGCTTTCTTCACCACATTTGCTTATGCACCCATTTATCTTCAGTGATCGTGTTCGGAAGGTGAGCATCATGGAAAGCCAGTTTAATAGAAAATACTCCTCTTGCATTGAAGGAGTATTTGGGTGGAGGACCAATATCCATCTCCTACTTTAATACTAAACCTATAAATATATGCACATAGATCTATTTTCCCATTGTTCTATATAAATACATTAACATATGTACACACCTTCATTTATAACTCTATAAATGCCCTTTGCCTCCTAGTTCTTTCCTCTGTTTCCTTTTACTTCCCTCTTATCCCACTATCATGCTCAGTCTTCATTTGGGTTTCAGTAATTCCTCTTGGTTACATTACCCTTGATCACGCCCTACCAGGCCTCCTACACCCTCCTCACCACCAATTTGGATCTCTTGTTGTTCCCTTATCCCAGGGTTTGCTAACACCCACTTCCTTTCCCCTGCCTCACCCTTTCCCATGTCCCCCTGGAACTGTTGGTCCCATTGTTTTCTTCTCCAGATTGTTTATCTAGCCTGTCTTATTTAGACAGGCCTCCAGAGATAACAACATGCATAAAAACAAGACAGGGGAAAAACAAATCAACACAATAAAAACAAAATCACACCAATAAAACACCAGTGACAAAAAATGAAAAAGAGAAAAGCCTTTAGTTAGTTCAAGGACTATTTGTTGGCCTTTAGGAGTGTTTTCTGGTCGAGTCTGATGGGGTGCCATGCCATGGCCCCAAAGTCTATTTTTGGTACTCCCTGGGACTTCATTGCTCTGTTCCCCTTGCTGTTCTGTTGCACGCCCTTAATGTTTTGCCTCAGTGTGGTGGGATCAGATTGGGAACAATTCCCACACTGTGTCTCCAGTGTTGTCCCCATAGGGTTATGGATCAGTGAGGGATGTCATGTTTCATAGTGGGGCTGGCCATATGGTCTTCTCTCAGAGCATTGGTTTCTCTGAGCAGGGATATCGTCCTCAAGGCTTGGTGGGTCCAGATGTGCTCCATTCTCTCTTCCTCCCTCTCATACCACTGATCTTGTGGTTAGTAGCTCAACCTATGATCACTATGCTACTGGGTCCCCTTGTCACAGAGTCTGGAATAAGCAGAGCCAAGTGGTCCTACCATGTCATCTAACCAGGAGATGTCACCCATGTAAAACTGTGTGATTACAGATAGATAGTTATAAAGCTAGACAGTAGATATATGTTAAGATAGATACTTAGAGAGACAAATAGACTCATAGACAGACACACACATAAGTGGTTCAAAGTGAACATGGAATCTCCCCATCCTCTCAATCACATTCTGTGGGAGATGGCGTGATGGCATTCTAACCCCTGAGCAAGACCCTGCCGGGCACCTACTGCCTGATTTATGGATGCACCAGGTCTGAATCTGAGTGACCATGGCTGAGGCCATATGGCTTCACATCCTCCACGCATGTTAGAGCAGGAGGAAGATGGGAACTGCCTATTCGAGATCAGCCCTACTAGGGTGGATCCAGGAAACTAGGCCAGGAGATAAGCAGGAACTTTTGGGAGGTGCCCTAGCTGACACTGGAGCCCAGAGCTCCTAACACCGAGTTTACAGCCTGCAAAGAGCCATCACCTTTCAAGAACGGGGCTCCAAAGACCGAGAAGAGCTCATCGCCGTGGTCTGCTGTCACTGACATGGGCTTCGACTCTGGCGAGAAGCTTGGGCGATGCTGAAACTCGTACATGTAGGTAGGGGCTCCGGCATCTGAGAAAACATGAATTCACGCTCAGATCATTTTACCAGCTGCAGACCTAGCCGCTCTCCAAGGGAGGTCCCCCTGAGTGATCTGAGAGTTGACCACACAATGGAGGACCAAGACTTCAACACCAACGGCCTTACCAGCAGCTGCCCTCTGTGAGGGAGGGTCAACTATGTCGGGCGTAGTGCAGCCTGCAGAAAGCCCCCTGGTTATCAGCACAGCTGAGCAATGGAGTTTCTGGAAAGCTCATGGCCTCGCCGAAGACTGCACAAGAGAGACCTGGGCTACTATGGAGAACATGAACCTGAACCATTGCTTGAATGTTGAAAGTCCTCCATCGATCAATTCAAAATGACTCTCATTATGTTCCCAGGAGAGGAGAGTCCCTGGGAGAAACCACCATGAGTGGTAAAGCCGAGGGTCAGCAAAAAGAGGAAGACCCTCTACAAGATGAACTGACACTGCAGCTGCCATGACGGGTGGCGCAGCCCTGGGCAGTGTTTTGGTCTGTCGTCGCTGTGGGTCACACCTACTTGGTGATACCTATCAACTGGAGCAGGTCCATCCACGCGAACCCCCGTGCCTACAGGGCCTTCCTACGCACACATCCAGTGTACGCCACTGCGCGCCACTGAGGATCGACTCGTTTTCGTGCCTTGGAGACTCTGGACAGCATTTCCATTGGTTTCCCCACAGATGCAGAGACGAGGAAAGCAAATCTAAGCTCCTTGCGGGAACGCGAGGTCCTGAAACACAAGCCTGTGTTAACTGGGAACAGGCTGTCTCTTGTGTCTGAGGAAACGACAGGCTCAGAGCTTCAACTTTATCTTCCCTCCCTTATCTTGCTTCCTGCTTGGCTCCGGGTGTGCCCGGTGGTGGTGGGCGAGAGTGGAGCCAGAAACAGGCACCCTGGCCTCTGCCTCATTTCCCCTGCCCTCCTGTCTCACCCGAAAGCATTTGTGTTCAAGTCCCTCTGAAGATGCCAGCTTGTCCTCCGCTCCCCATCAAGGGCCACCCAGCCCGAAGAGCTCAGCACCCACGGAAGAGTGACTCCAACAGGCCGTCACTACAGGGCCCCAGGCCAATTCCCATAAACCCTTTGGGTGCACACATCTATGTCTACCCCACACATGGTTGTGGCCATGGGAAGCAGACTCGTCTCTGTCCCTCTGGGAAGTCCTGCAGCCCGACAGGCATCTCCTTGGGGTCCTACTTTGGGGCATTTCTACTGGTGGAAAATGTCCCAACAGCTTCCCACAAAGTGCAGTAGGAAATTTGCAAAATGCAGGAGAAGAAAGGATGGGCAAAGAGATAGTTTATCATCCCACGGCTCAGAGAAAGCCTCTGCTAATAATTTTGACACATATGCCTTTAGAAGAATAAGAAGGAGATGCTACCACATCATGTTACTTTGTGGCAGAGCGCAAACATTCTTGGTGCTGTTCAATATCCAAGCATACAGTGACACCCAACAGGAA
Source organism: Tenrec ecaudatus (assembly GCF_050624435.1). Classification (NCBI taxonomy): domain Eukaryota; kingdom Metazoa; phylum Chordata; class Mammalia; order Afrosoricida; family Tenrecidae; genus Tenrec; species Tenrec ecaudatus. The sequence continues at coordinate 46,671,436 of NC_134547.1, forward strand.
GCCAGAAAGTCACAAAAACCTCTTTATACACAAACACTTTGAATTCAAATTCTTTGAATCTAGGAGTGTACATGGGCCAGAGCAGGGCTGTGGGGTGGACCAGAGGAGGCTTCCTGATGAAATTCTTGCAGGACAGCCCTGCTGTCCTCGAAGAATAAGCAGGCACATGATCATGATGGGAGACACTATTCGTTCCCGCCACTCCCCTCACCCTCTCCTCACCAGAGCAGTTTCCAGTTTTCTGGAAAGGTCTTCATACTAAGCCCCTGTGATTGTCCTGTAGCCTTGGAGAAAATTGATCAAGATGACTCTTCCAGAATTCCCCAATCTGGTTGCCTTAACTGACCGCTCAGTCTGAATTCAATGGGCCCAACGGCTTCTCTCAGAAGCCCCTGTTGTCATTGGACAGATTTTTCCCCCCCAGGAACTGAAAGCCCAGCAGCAATACTTTTTGACTCACCCCCCCCCCCTCATTTGTCATCCCAACCCGAGGGTTTGTCCCTAGGGGTTCAAACAGTGAATGTGCTCAGCCACTAATTGAAAGGTTAGAAGCCTGCCTAGAAGCACCTCGGAGGAAAGGCCTGGTGAGCTACTTCTGAAAACACAAAAGAACACAGCTCTGCTCCCACTTGGGGCCACCATGAGTCGGATCCAACCTGATGTCCACGGGAATGAGCTGCCACGAGGACTCCGTATCATCTATTGAATCCCCCCCCCCCACGCTGTCCCCACCATGGCCCCTTGGTTTGAAACCATGAGCCCTGCTGGGACTCTGCCATCCACTTGTTACACAAGTGCTTCGATGCTAGGCAGATCTTGCTGAAAGGAGGTGGTTTAACCTGGTCTCTGCCACTGAAAAGTTGTGACTAGGACACAGAGCCTGCTCATAGCAGAACGGCCTTCTGGGAGCAAGAGAACTTATTATTAGGCAGTAGCTTGACACGCAGAAATGCCTATCTTTTTAAAACCTTTGGCCTAGAGTCACTGAGCTTTATCCAACTCCTCTAATCACCAGCACACAGTTAAAACCATGGAGATTGATCAAATCTCTGTTCCAGAGGCAAGTGGCTCCTTCTGGATGGTACTTGGAAGTCTGTGCTGGCCTCTCCCCTTTCTGTAAGACCCATCTACTCATCGCTTCATCTGTGAGCCGGAAGTGGTTCCCTGGTCCAGAGCCCCCTCTCTCTTATGCTGCTGGGTTTTTTAATTTGGGGATTTGCAATCATGATAAAAATGACCATGACTGAACAATTGACAGGATGCTGTCTGGATTATGTCCTAATAAAATGGTTTAGGGAAAGAAACCAAAGCACCTTTGACATGAATCACGTCATGCGACCAGGGTTCCTTGTAACAATGAGTGTTTGGGGCCTTTGTTCCAGAGGCCTGGTGGCATGCTAGTTCAGGGATGGGCTGCTAACCCCGCACCAAACCATGCCCCCCTCACAGCACCCATTTAAAACCACGGGGGATGATAGGCCTCCCCCAGTCACAGTAGTGTTTGCACAGACGATCAGAGCAATAACAAAATGTGGACACAGAGGCCACAAGAGGGTAACAGCCAAACACTGACCAGTTCAATAGAGCATGACGCTACTGTGCATTTTGTTTTTGTTTGGGGTTGAGCAGGGCTTATGAAATTGGCACCATTAAAAATTTTTTTAATCTTAGTATCCCAAGTTGGAGAATTGTGAAACTACACTCTCATAAACTGATGACACGTTTTGCAATGTGTACCCAAACCTCTCAAGTATGCCTAGAGTTCAGCCTAGTACTTTCCCTTCTAAATAGCAGTCCTGAGACAGTGACTAAAGGGGCGGCCCAAGACTGATGTGCATAAGAATGAGCAATATGTTATTGGTGCATCAAAAGCCTGCCGAAAAAGACAGGCTAGAATGTTAAAGTAAAGTATCACACGAGAGCACTCATTCCATGGAAGTACGTGTATGTTATTGATGGAAATGACATGGAGCAAGTGCCTGTAATACACACGCGCACACACACACACAAAATCTCAAACTCATGGAGTTGATTCTGATTCGTAGAGATGCTCTACAGGACAGGGCAGAACTGCTGTTGTGGGTTTTTGAGAACAAAACTCTCTAGGGGAGAAGAAAGCTTCATCTTTCTCTCTTGGAGCGGCTGGTGGTTTCGAACTAATGACTTTGTAGTTAGTAATCCACCACGTAGCCCACCGGGCCACCAGGGCTCCTTCAGTATTCCATAAACAAAGACTTATCATTGACGTTTTCATGATATGTAAGACATGAGAATTTTATATTTAAAAAGGCCCCCAAAAGTGCAAATCAAATACTCTAAGCAGAGGAACTATGCTAGCTCCTATATCCAGTTTCTTCCATGTGTTCTTGTATTTTCAAAATGTTCTTTAACTATAAACATTAATTTTATATTCAGAAAAGTTCTTTTTATTAAAAGGACTTTAAATAGGAATAAAATAACAAAAATCCCTGAAACTCAGTGTTCACAAGGAAAACAAAACGCACTGCCACCGAGTCAATTGTGACTCATAATGACCCTGTAGGACAGGGCAGAGGTGCCCTGTGGGTTTCTGACACTGGAACTCTCTATGGGAGTAGCAAGCCTCATCTTTCTCTCTTGGAGCGGTGGGTGGTTTCCAACTGTGGACCTTGAGGATCACAATGCAACTTGAAACCATGACACCACCAGAGCTCCTTAAATAGCACCCCTAAATTCAATGTCACGAGCCCTGGGAGCATCATTGGCTTCATGCTATAGGGAGTTACAATCATCCATGGAAATTCCTGAATTTTAAAACCCAGCAGGTTTAGAGAGAGAGGGCTCTGACCCAGGGGACCCTTTTTTGGCTTACCAATGAGGCGGGTGAGTGAATGTGTATTGGAGAAAGTGGAGAGACCAGTAAGGACCTCAACATGGCACCTGGAAGGAGACATCTACTGCTGAGGGTGGAATTCTCCCACCGTCCTTAAGCTCCAACACTGTGATTTTGGAAAATCCCATCCAAGATCCACTGTGTCACCCTGGCATGGACCAAAGCCTGCCACGGACATTGACACCCTCCAGAATACCTCCTCCCGTATCTCCTGTTGGTTTTCTTGGTTACTGACATTCTCTCAGAGCCTGTGCATGACTCCCACTCTTCTCCTGCTCCATCAATCAACAGCCAGCTTGCAGCTAGATCGGACCAAGACAAATGTCATTCCCACATCACCACGACCTCAAATTAGGAGCACCTGGAGCTTCTCCGAGCAGGACTCCACCTGCATGCCTTATTCCTGGGCAGGCCAGCCCAATGTTTACCCCACTCTCCAGAGCTATTTGCCTAAGAACTGTGTTTGCTCTGTGCATTCCTGCAACTGGTCAAAAGACAATGGATTTAGCAAGTCACAGCCTTCCACCAATGGCCAGTAGGAGCTGGTAGCCAAGTACCCAAACCTCCTTATGCCCCCATGGGATCGTGCTGAGATGCGTCCTCTCCTTATTCCCCAGAGTTCCCACTTCCAGGGGCACACAGTGCACAGCAGCTGGACACTGCACCATTGACTGACACTTCCCCCCCACCCCGCCCCCACCTCCCTGTCTTCTCCTCCTTCCTATTGGTGTTTTCTGGCACCGCCTCCCAGTTAAACCACTTTCACTCAGACTCTCTCCTCATAGGTGGCTTCTGGTAAACCCCAAACAGGGCATCACCAGGCCAGCCAGAAGCAGCCTTTGAGGCTTGCCTCTCAGCCAGCTTTCTCAGCAGGTAGACCTCAGCTAGACTCTGGAACTGGGGGAAGGCAGACGTGGAATCTGGGGGGGTGACATCGCTCTCCTGAATAGCCTCGGGGACTCACCGCGGTGATGACGTGCCATCTTCACAGATGGGACAGCAAAGATCCCATCTCCAAGCATGTCCAGGAACAGGTCTTTCTTTTTGACGGGGTCCTCCGTCCCCCCTAAGTACTCCTCAGTGAGAACTGGAGTCAGTGCCTCAGGGACAGCCTGAATGGGGCAAGAATGAAGAGTGACCACCAGCAACCTGCCCCTGGGGCTTCTCCGCCCAGTGAGGAACAGTTGGGTGAAGAATGCACTATTTATTAGAAGCTCTGAGTTTCCCCTCTGGGGTGGCAGGGTGAGAGAGGCAGGAAATGGGACAGAACCATTTAATTTCTGTGTGGTTTGTGCTAAGTCCAATCCCACTTTGGGTCTCAGCCAATTCCTGAGATTCCCTGGGCCCTCACCAGCAGGGGGTAGGATTTCCACAAGAGTGAGGTGGCTGTCTTCTGGTCCAATTTCCCTTCGGAGAGTGGGTAGCCCATTATCTGTGAAAACATAATTCAGTGTCTATGCATCATCAAAAGATACCAGGAAGAACCATCCTCTGTCATGCTTTGTTGGTGTGATAGTTACATAATCTGGTGTCAACTGGAGACTATTAAGAGTGAAGGGGTGGAGTCTAGCCTGTCAATCAGGTTGCGGCTTGATGAACTCATTTAGAGGCCCTATGGAGATAAACAGCTCACTGGAGGCAGGACACAGTCTCTCTCTGCTTTGTCTTCCTGCTAACAAGTCACGTGGAGCTATACTGATGGGGCCAGAGTCCTGGAGCTGGAGGAGCCACAACCATACCAGTGCTGAGATGTTTCCACAGCCATTGGATCCACAAGACTTTCAACCCATTAGCCTGTGATTTTCCTACATTCAGCATCATTGCATCGCTGCATGAGTCTAAAGAGGAATTTATGGACTAGTATCGACATATGGGGTAATATCGGACTTATGGACTTGATCTGAACCGGGCTGGGATGTTTTCCTAATGTACAATTGCTCTTGGATATAAAGTTCTCTCTTACACATGTGTGAGTATCCCTGGATTTGTTTCTCTAGTTAACCCGTGCTAACACAGATGGATATGGGGTTTGATGAATTGGGAAAAGCCAAATGAATCAAAGGAACTGACATTCCGAAATCCAATGAGTGCAAAGAGAATATGGAAACTGTTCAGCAGGGGCTGCCCTAATCATGGGCCCTCCACTATGTCATTTATCAGGCTGAAACCCCCACAATGGCCAGTGGGTTGGGAATGGAAGGCTGGCTTCTGGCTGGTGTTAAAGTAGTGCTAACACAGACATTCCATATGCCCCCACTTGCCTCCAATGGCTGAGGAAACCCCAAGTCTTGCCATTAGGGCTCTGGTCATGAGGGATGACGTCTGACATCCCTTGGAAGGGGAAGCCCTTCTTCACATTTAGAAGAAAATTTTTACTGCCACAAAAACCTGTTTCTCTGCCTCTCTCCAATTAGTGACTAAGTACACGTGCAGCCACTTCGTGAGGGAGAACGGTGGCACCAGACGCAGGTGAGAAACTGAGCTGAGGCTTAGCTCTCTGTGTCTCCCACGTTCTTTCCCCCGTCTGGTCTACCCTGAGGGTTTCCCACCTGCCTCAGCCTCATTCTACCGGCCCACCTAGCACCGCCATTTTGGGGGGTTGGACCGGAAGGACACAGAGTGTTTGGGGAGATGGCCTGCACCACCCATCTGGCCACCTGAGAGACGGTTTCCACGGAAATGTCAACTCATGCTAAAGGGTGGCCACAGCCTTCTACTCAGAGAAGGGCTTGGGGAATAAAAAACTGCTCCCCCGATTTGAGGAGGGTGGTAGCCCTCCAAGTTCTCACTGTTGGAATAAGCCAGCCAAACTCTTGCTTGTTGATTCCAATGATGTAGGGGACCGTGTTGAATTTCTTCTCAGCAATGATCTCTTCCAGCGGGCGTGGCAAGAACACTCCATCCACCACAGTGGGCAGGAAGGGGCAGCTCTGGGGAAGGGAGCAGAGTATGAAGGTCAGAGCTGGGCAGGGCCCCAAAACTCAGGTCTCGGGGCACCTTTGTCCCTGCCACACAGAGACTGGAAACTTCCCCAGCATCCTCCCCACTGCCATCTTTAGCTGCCACCACCCAGCGGGTTACCCGTTCTGGTGGCACTGCCTGTGACTCTACACACCTGTCCCACTGCCCCCTCTCTGGGAATGATGTGTTGAGGGGTGAGGACCGAGTGGGATTCAGTTGGCTTCTCAGGACCACATTTGGAATATGGAGTCCAAACCGAAAAACAGACAAGAAAGATGACGTGCCCTGCTCTCCGAGAACCCAGCATTCTAGTTCAGGGGATGGGGTACAATAAACAAAGAGGGGAAGTGGGCCACTGCCCCTCTCTAGGCCTTGGTCTTATAGACCCCAGGAGTTCCTATGATCCCACAAACAGGAGGAGTCTGTCTTCCACATTCAACAGGAGTGCCGAGGGGTACCCCGAAGGCACATACCTCTCTGGGATCTCCAAGGATATCCAGAACAAAGAATTTCTGTGGAAACAAAGGCAGAAGCTGAGTGAGAGGCTGGGAGAGAGGTGGACCTTGTGTTCCCGGGACGTGCTGGTGGCATCAGGCTGCCCTTCAGAAGGTGGGCAGGATAGGATGCTGGCTACCCTGAAAGCAGAACAGGGAAGCGGGAGGTGGGGACAAGACCAGGACGGGCCCTGGGGACTCTGAGCCAGTGTCACTGGAGCCCTGAAGAGAGTACCCCTTGTTTGTGCTAGTCCCGTCCTCCTTCCACTTTCCCAGCTCTTAGAGACTGCACCCCCATCTTCCTCAGGTGGTGGTGGGGGGGTTCTGCTTCCCCACTCTTTCTCCATTGGTGACCTGAGGCCCTCCAGCTCCCTAACCACAACAGAGATTGGTTCAAGAATGGCCCATGCCTAAGCCAACCCAACAGAGTTCACCCCCACCCAAATCCCACTGACTGTTCGGGGACCCTGCAACCAACACCCCTGGCCAGTATGGAGGGAATCACCAATAAGGTTCTGAGATGTAGCTGCAGAAGCCAGCTGCATGTGTGATGTTATTATTCCTCCTCCCGACATTGGAAATCTTTCTCAACAAAATGGGAAAATATAAATGCCTTCTTCCGATCCACTGGGAATCCAGGTAGGGTTCCCAGGTGATGGGGGAGGAGCTTCAGAGAGGAAGCTGGGAGCCACGTTTATGGGGTGGGGCTTGTGGGGGCCACGAGAGCGAATGCACCTACCATCTTTAGCATGATCTCCAAGAGCTCGTCCTCCGTCTTCTGGCGCAGGCAGTGAACCATGACGGCGGAGGTGGTAGTTTTACACCCAGCAAACATAGCTATTTGCTGTGGAGAGCACAGGTGACAGCACTTCTAGTGATTTCCGTCCCTCAGCAACTGAGACGGCATCCTACGCTACCCTCTGTCTGAAGGTGGTGGGCGGCGGCAGAAAACTGACCACCGGGTAAGGTTGCAGTCTTGCTTTCGCTACTTGTTGGAATGGGGACTTGAGCCGAGGACACATGCCCTCTGAACCTGCGACCTCAGCCGGAAACAGTGTGATCACATCAGTCGTAACTCAAGCGTTTCAAAGAACTGTGGGCCACGGGGTGTTCAATGGCTGTGACTGTTCAGAACAGGATCAGCAGGCTTGTCTCCTGACGCATCTCTGGGGAGGCTCCCATCTTCCAACCTTTTCGTTAGCATCAGGTGTCTTAACCGTGTTCACCACCCAGGGAGCGCTCCGTTGCCTGATCTGTTCTCTTATATCTGTTAAAAACGAGCATGAAGCCCTCAAATCTGAATATCTGAGGCAGGGGCGGTGACTATCTGACCCGAGGGCCACACGAGGCCCAGGAAATCAGCCAGACCAGCTAACGTCACATGCCTCATCAAAGAGATGCCATTCCAGCCATCAGATTAGAGGTGAGTGACTTCAATGTCTGACCAGCTTGGCCCTTGAATGATATGACCAAGATGGTTTCCAGCGGCCTGATGTGACAGAGTAGAACTGCCCCACAGAGACCCCCGGGCTGCCATCTTCATGGGAGCAGATCACCAAGCGATTCTAAGGAGCAGGGGTGCATGACCCTTGCACCTGTGAGTCCCCTGGGCCTCTTCTCTTTGAGATGAGGAGGGCGGTCGGCCCCATAGATGGAGTTATACGTAAGCGGGAGCAAGGGCTCCAACATTCATTCAACCACGTGCAGAATTCAGAGAGGTCCAGGTAAGGAGACGCACACAAAGGCACTTCAGAAAGTACAGAAGAATATTCCATCCCAAGCCTGACAGTAAGACAGCATTGCCTCCATCCCAATGCAGGACAAATACTGCCCCAAAGTAAGTGAGGTGTTTGGGCCATTGTGAAGGTTTTCCATCTGCAAATTTATGAGTTAGAGATTCAGGTAGGAACCTGACACCTCTCTGGGTCCAGGGTCAACACAATGTTGATTCAAGGGCCCGATAGCACAGATTGTAGACTTTTTGAGTCATACGGTCTGTCTTGCAGCTACTCAGCCCTGCTGGTGCTGTGAAAAGGAGCCACATGTGAAAAGTGGACCACTGTGTGTGGTGTGTACTCCTATAAAACTTCATTTGTGGACACTGAGATTGGAACTTTATATATAGTTTCCACAGGTCCTGTAACATTGTTCTTCTTTTGAGTTTTCCAATGATTTAAACATTTTTAAATCATTTGATAGAAAAGTCTAAAAATTAACTCATGGGTCATAAAATAAACACAACGGACCAGATTCTAAGGCTAGCCACGGAAGCTCCCCGGATGAAGGCATGGAGAGCCGCTAACACAAGCTCAGAGCTTTTCACTCTACTGAAAGAAAAAGAAGACCCTCCCGAAGAAGTTGACTATCCTATTCTTGCAGTTGAGCCGGTCTGCCAAGCACACCTTTGCCCCGAACTTTTCTAAGAATGGTCTTTTCTTCTGGGCTACTGAGATCTCGAAAACTATGTTCACAAGAGAACACAATCGATGGGGCCAAGGCTCTCCATCCAAGCAAAGCTAAGACGGAGAATCTCTTTTCTAAGTGACCTGGAATAGGGTCTGAGAGCTTCTAACATGAATCTAAAACTATTAGGAGAGGAGAAATCCTTACTATTTTCTTGAACCCAAAGGAAGTTCTGAAGTGTCAGAGCAGGTGGGGTGGTCATGAGAACTGGACGGAGAAGGAGAAGGTGGATAAGAGGTGAGGCCCATGATGGCGGGACCATGATGCACGTGCACTGGTTCCGTGGAACCTGGGGCAGTGCCTGGCACATGGTCATCCTTAGCATGGATTTGTTGAAAGAAATTAAAAGGCCCAGGGAGAAGTAGAGGACACAGAGAGAGTGGCCCAGGAACATCACCGATTGCCAGAAATTCCAGAAGCAGGAAGAGATACGGCTACTGTGTGGAGTGGACACAGAGTGGCCACAAGTCCTCCCGGCTTCTTGAATTCAGCCTCACCACCTTCCAAACTGAGGCTGTTCTGGAAATCCCCACTTCCTTGTGCCCTGCTTCTCAGGGCAGCACTGTCTGCCTGCCCAGCCAGCTCTCTTCCATGCTCCTTCGGGGGTGGGGGGGGGGGTGTATCCCTGAGATTCCACCTACCTTGGCTGCGGACCTGCTTTCGTTCTTGACCAAAAGAGCAGTGAAGGCCACCCCGCTCTCAGAGATGGCTCGGTGGAAGAGGTTCTTAGCCAGAGGAGATAAAACCTGCGAGAGGTGTGGAGGAACAGGAGCTTATGTTCCCGGGGAAGGCAGCAATATGACACGTCTGCTCTTCCACAGCTAGCTATCTCCACCTGCAGCTCCGTCTGGAGGTAAATCAAGAAGGTTCAGGAGCACATAAGAGGACTCAGTGGGCATCACCACGGCTCCTCACTTGCCCTGACCTGGCTCCCAAGAGAATGCCAGCAGGGAGGACCAGGAGCACAGGGGGAGGGCCAGGATAGAGGCTGTGTGGCCCACCTTAAGTATCAACCACACAAAGTAGAATGACCCTCAGGAGAGCTGGGCAATTCCAAAGGAACATCAAAGGCATATTTCTGAGGTAGCATTTCCATGACTCAGCAGGGATCTTAAGCTGAACCATCACGGGAGAGTGGGGGTGGGGGGCCGCACACAAAGGTGTAAAGGATGCTCACGCTGTAATATTGGTAACAGCAAAACATCCAAAATGCCCAAGGGGTCAATAAATTAACTTGCATTAATTCCAGGAAAGACTATGTGAACACAGAAATACTATTCTGAAGGAAATTTTAATGTTACTTCTTGTTGTGTGCTGTGGAATCAATTCCTACTACTAGAGACATTATAGGACCACGTGAAGCTGCCCAGTAGGGTTTCGAACTCTGTACTCTTTATGGAAGCAGACTGTCACGTATTTCTCCCATAGAGTGGCTGGTGGGTCTGAACCACCCACCTTCTGGTTAGCAGTCAAGGGCTCAGCGCCTATGTCACCAGGGAGTTCTTAATAATAATATTCTAGCAGAATATTTAATGCTGAAGGAAATACGGGTGTTATACTGTTGTGGTAAGGAAGATTTTGGGATAGGCACCAGTAGCCATTCCCATCCAGTCAGTTCTAACTGAGAGAGACTTCCTGTGGATCAGAGAAGAGCTGTGTCCACAGAGTTTCCCGTGGCTGATTTTCAGCAGTAGGTTGCAGGCCTTTCTTCTGAAGATTTACTTAAACTGACAGCCTTCCAGTCACATTACCTATTTGTGTCCCCAGATTATTTACAAATAGATAGATGATACAGAGATGATCGATCTGATAGATGGCAGCTGATGGATAAGATAGGTGATAGATAGATGGTAGGTGCTAAACAGATGATGATGATGATGATTAGCTAGATAGCTATAGGTAGATAGTAGATTGATAGATGAAGGGATAGATTGATGATAGGTAGATGGACAGATGGGAGGATAGACGGTAAGTAGATAGATAGATGAAGGGATAGAAAGATAATAAATAGGTAGGTAGATAGATGAGATAGATACTGTATATACTTGTGTATAAGCTGAGCTTTTCAGCACATTTTTAATACAGTTTTTGTGGTAAAATTAGTAGATGCCTCAGCTGATATTTGGGTCGGCTTATACTCTACTATATACAGTAGATGGTAGATAGCTTAGATAGATAGATAGATAGATAGATAGATAGATAGATAGATAGATAGATAGATAGATAAAGGGATAAATAAGATAGGAGGTAGGTAGATAGATAGATGGATGAGATAGATAGATGAAGGGATAGATAGATGATAGGAGGTAGGTAGGTAGGTAGGTAGGTAGATGAGATAAATAGATGATAGATAGATAGATAGATAGATAGATAGATAGATAGATAGATAGATAGATAGATAGATAGATATGAAGGGATAGATGATAGGTAGGCAGGTAGGTATGTAGATGAGATAGATAGATGATAGGTATGTAGATGAGATAGATAGATGATAGGTAGGCAGGTAGGTATGTAGATGAGATAGATAGATGGTATAGGTAGGTAGGTAGGTAGGTAGATGAGATAAATAGATGATAGGTATGTAGATGAGATAGATAGATGATAGGTAGGCAGGTAGGTATGTAGATGAGATAGATAGATGGTAGGTAGGTAGGTAGGTAGGTAGGTAGGTAGGTAGGTAGGTAGGTAGGTAGGTAGATGATAGAATGGCTGAATCACGGAGAAATGCTAGAAACATGCATGTTGCACAGCTAATGGTGGAGCTGGGTAGTGGAACTGTGGTGTCTTTTCCTTCTCTTGGCTTATCTGTACATCTTCCTCCACTTTGAAAAGATATGTCAGCTATCCTCATGAGTGTTCAGCTGTGAAGCACGCGTGTTTTAGAAGGATGGTGATAACACTCGCCCTGTGCTCAGCTCGGAGGCAGCTGGAAGGTTTCTGATGGCGCCAGCACCTTCTCATCTGGCTTTCACCTAAGTTCCCTCGGTGTCTGTCCAGCCCATCCCCACACCAACCAGATATCTTATGTCCCCAGATTTTGTCTATGGCCCACTTCCCCTGCCCTAGCCCTCCATGTCCCTCTTGTCCATCCTTCTCAGACCACCTCCATCGGAACACTCCCCACAAAGCACATCCATCCTTCTGCCCCAGAAACTGCTGTTCCCCGCCCCACCCCCTCTGTGGCACGGAGAGCCACTTGGAACGCATCAGAGAAGACACCATCCTGGCTTCATGCTCAGCTTCTCCTTGCACATACTACCTGTATACGTTTCTGTGTACTTGCTCTGGTCCTTCCCTGCTCTCCTTGGTAAGTTGTGTCCACTCCTGCTTCCCTAGAGGAGCCAGGCAATGCAAAGAGAGAACCCAATTGGGCAGGATGAGAATGTGGGCTGGAGACCCATTCATCTGGCCCCATGGTACTAAGCTGAGTTTTAAGTACTCTGGAAGCTGAGACGAGTTTAGACATCCAACCTTCTGATGCTGGGCAGTGATCAAATTCAGCCTGAATCCAACCCTAATAAGGACCGGTGTCAGTGACTGAACTGGCTGGACTCTGAGGGATCCATATGCATCTTTGCTGTGTGTGGGGTCTGGTGCCAAGGTCACTTACAAGAACAGAGACACTTTCACCTCCAGCAGATTCTCCAAAGATGGTCACTGAGCCAGGGTTCCCTCCAAAATTGGCAATGTTCTCCTGGACCCACTGAAGTGCAGCCACTTGGTCCAGGTGACCCCAGTTTCCACGGCTGTGCTCATCCCCAGTGCTGTGAGTGACGGGGTGGGTGGGGGAGACACAGAGATGTCACAGCAAGGCTCTCAGGACTGTCGATGGGGTCGGGCTCTGGGTGGGCCTTCCACATCCCAGACACAGAGGTCTTTACCCACCTCCCGTCTTACAGCCCCACTCTGATTAAGGCTCTATGCTCATTCGTCTGGCAAATATTTCCTGCAAGTCCTTGACTGCTGTGTTGCATGTTAAGCACCATGATAGAGGAACGTGCAAAGTACTGAGATGAGGATTTCAGAGAGGGTAACGTTTAGGTTGGGTTTTGTAGAATGAATAGGAGTTTGTTAGGTAGAGTAGGCATTCCAGGCAGAGAATAGCATAGGCAAATACACAGAAATAAGTGCGCCAATGTGGCCAGGGAATGGAGAGGAAGGGACTTGAATGCTTTAGCAAAGGTTTCCTTGGGGGATCGGTCTGATTAGAGTGAAGCCCTCACACCCGTACTTGGAGGGCAGTGGGGCCAAACTGATAGCTTACCTGAAGAAGCCCCAGATCCCCAGGCGATACTGAATGGTTACCACGACCACATCTTCATGGGCAGACAAGACCAGCCCATCGTAGGTCGATGCACCTCCCACGATGAGACCACCTCCATGGATCCACACCATCACCTATACAGGGGTAGCCATACTGGTCACAGCAAGCAGAGCTGGAAGGGGCCATAGGAAGCTGTCTTGTTTGAGCACAATCCAAGGAGGTCGTGGTCCACAGTCCCTGCCAGGTTGGAGCCAACAGAGCCTTGGCCACCACATGCAGGGCACTTGGTCACCCCTGGCTTTTCTCCCAGTGCACCAAATGCCACTGGGCTCAAGTTTTCTCATGGTGCCTGGGAACCAGTGCAGGCTAAGGATCCCATGTCTCCCCAGCATCCCTCCCCCTCTTGCCAGGCTGCCTACCTGGTTCAGCAAACACAGGTGCCCTGCCTTTGTGGCTCAGTTGTGCCTTTTGTCGTGACTTGTCATCTCAAGGATCCCACAGATCCCCTAAGGCAGTGGTTCTCCACAGTCCTCGTGTTATGGCCTTTTAATACACTTCTTCACGTTGTGGTAACTCCCCAACCATAAAATTATTTTTGTTGCTACTTCATAACTGTAACTTTGCTACTGTTATGAATTGGGTGACTCCTGTGAAAGGGTCATATGACCCCAAAGGAGTCACAAGCCACAGGTTGAGAACTGCTCCCCTATGGCATCTCTGTCCAAATTGCCTTCCCTCTGCCTCCTCACCACCCACCCATCCTCCAAAGCCCACTTCCTCCAAGAGGTCTTCAACTCTCTGATCAGCATTGGCTGAGACCTCCCTGTGGGCCAAGGAACAATCACCTACAGCTCATGGCTCTTGAATGTAAAGAACTGCTACAGCAGAAGAGATGAGAGAGCAGCTAAAATAAAAGTATATTCCATAAAAAGAAATGACACGCTCAATAACACACATGGGGAGGGGGACTATGCTAAAAGCAAACAAACAAACAAACAAACCAGACTGCCATTGAGTCTATCCAGACTCATAGAGATCCTATAGGACAGGATAGAACTGCCCCTGTGGGTTTCTGAGACTAACTCTTTTTAAAATTTTTATTTATTTTTATTTTGGCCAATCCTTTTATTGGAGCCTCTTATAAGACTAACTTATCACTATTAGACCAGTCTTGGAGACTAACTCTTTATGGGAGTAGAAAGTCTTCTCGTTCTCCTGAGGAGCAACAGCTGGTGGTTTTGAACTGCTGATCTTCTGATTAGAAGTCCCATGCATAACCACTATGTCCTCAGGCCTCCCAAGGACTGTGCTAAGCACTTTAAATCATTTTATGCTCAACAAACCATCCATGAGGCAGATACTAACATTGTCCCATTTCACAGAGAAGACAAAATAGACGCTTAACTGGTTTGAGGCCACACAGCCACAAGTGGTAGCAACGGGGCTTGAACCCGGGCAGTCTGACTCCAGAGCTCAGCCAATGACCACAATACTATAAGCTCTGCCTTTCAACTCCAGCTCACGTTGAATGAGCCCTCCCTTTGTGTATCTAGCCCCACACTGAGATAAGGGCGTTAGAGTAATCATTTCATATTCACATGTGCGGGTTCCCACTGTGGGACTTGGAGAAGGGAAGTGATTGCCCTGGTGCTGCTGCTGGGTATGCATTGAACTACTAACTGGAAGGTCGGTGGTTCAAACTCATCTGCTGCTCCAAGGGAGAACAATGAGACTATCTGCCCCCATGAAGATTTACAGCCTCGGCAACCATCCATAGGGATCGCTGTGAGTTGGAATTGAGTTGATGACAATGGATTTGGGGTTGTTTATGTTTGGTTGGTTGGGGTTATGGGGTGATCTCAGCTAGAAGGGTGCTCAAAGGGTCCAATGGTTAAAGCGCTCTGCTGCTCACCTCATAATTGGCAGTTTGGACCCAACAGCTGCTTTGCAGGAACAAGATGTGGCCATCTGCTTCCCAAAGATCTACAGCCTTAATGATTCCATGTGCAGTTGGACCCTGTCCTAGAGACTTGCTATAAGTTGCAATCAACTTCACGCATGGTTTGTTTGTTTTCCCTTTTCTTGACTTGTAAGAGGCAAACTCAGGACTTAAACCCACATTCTGTGGCTCCAGAACCTGTGTCCATAACTAGTCTTTACTTCCTCTGGGTTCCTAGAGCTCTGTTTCCCACACACCTTCAGTCACTACTTACTTCCAGAAGTCGAGTCTGAAAGTACAGTGAAGGCTGAGCCTCAGAGCCTAACTCAGCTGATATATAACCCATCCCTCCACCAGGGCTCCTGATTCCCAGAACAGGTTGGCAATAATTTGCTGAAGAGCTGTATGTCCAGCCAGCACCGCTGGGAAGACTCTTGCCCTACCCCTGAGCCTAACTATGTAGATAGCAGGTCAGCCAACCAGTTGCTGCAGAGTGGACCCCCATCATGGTGACCCCGTGCCTGTCAGATAGAACCATGCTCCATCGGGCTTTTCATGATCTTCTTATTTTTACAAACCGTAGATTCCCCAGGCTTTTCCCCTGCACCATCTCTGAGTGGATTTGCGCTGTGTACCCATTGGTTGGCTTCCACCATAGGAAGGGCCCAAATCCAAACTAAACTCTACCATCAAGTTAATGCTGACTCATAGGACCCTATAGGACAGGGTAGAACTGCCTCTGTGAGTTTCCAAGACTGTGACCCTTTACAAGAGTAGAAAGCCCCTCGGAAGAGTCTCCAGCAAAACTACACACACACACACACACACACACACACACACACACACACCTGTAAAGCCCTATCGTTCTCTCCAGGAGTTCCTCGTGGTTTGCAACTGTTTGACCTTGCAGTTAGCAGCCCAGCACACAATCACTGGACCACCAGAGCTCCTTTGATGAAGGGCACTAAGTAAATGATAGAAGACGGAATGAGTGAGCCCTTGTCTCCACCTCCTTGGACCTCGCAAAGCACATGTTGGGCCGACTCTTTGGTCCAAGTTCATAGACATTCTCCCCTACACCCAAGCACCAGGGCAAAAGCATTCACACCCCTCCTTCCCCTACCTCCTTTCTCCAGGTAGCACTTGTGGGTTGGGCCCCTAGCAGTGCCTGGCCTGCATCCTCTTGCCTAAGTCTGGCAACTTGCCCCATCTCTGGGCCTCTGTTTATTCCAGAAGTGCTGACTCACTAGGATGTCAACCTGTGCCCAAGAAAATTAGTGCAGGAAATTAGCTACGACAAAATCCCCCAAAAGTGGGCCAAGGGCAGAGGGAAGGCCCACTGCCCATCTCTGTTATGGGCACACATAACGCACCCCATCTCTGTTATGGGACACCGAGACTGGTCACGGGCAAGGAAGGGTTGGCTGGCTAAGGAAAGGCCATGAAGTTGCTCTGTGCCCCATTCCAGCTCAAAGAGCAGGAGTCTGAAACTCAGGAGACTATGATCCTGTCCAGCCAGTTCACAGCATGACACCCAGGCCTCAGGAGACTATGATCCTGTCCAGCCAGTTCACAGCATGACACCCAGGCCCCCTCCTCTCCTGGGCCTTGTTTCCTTATCTGAAAAGGAAGGGCTGAGTCATCCACCCAGCCTTCAGTGCCACCTTCATTTGAATTGATGTCTCCCAAGCTCCCAAACTCACTGCCATGAATTTGATGCCAATGCCGAGTGACCCTATGGGACTGTGTAGAACTGCCTTGTGATTTCCTGAGACTGTAACTCTTGATGGGAGCAGTGGCTGGTGAGTTTTGAGTAGCTGACCTTGCAGTTAGCAGCCCAACTCTAACCACATATTCTTGTCCTCCTAGCCGCATGAGGCCACGGGGGAAACTCACACTGGACAGGAGGGTGGCCATTAGGAGGGGACTGTGATGCTGGGAACTCATCAAATGAAGTCAGCTACCAGCTCCTGGTACTCCCTGTGTGTCAGAGTCTAAAGGGCTCCACAAGGGTTTTGGTGGCTGGTTTTTGTAAAGTACATCACAAGATCTCCTGACGTGTCACTAAGGGGCCTCGAACCTCCAGCCTTTGAGTTAACTGATGGCCCAGGGACTCCAAAGGGAGTCCTGGATCCCATGAGGCAATAGCCTTCATGCCTCCTTGTTTAAAGCTCACAGGCCAGGGCCCAGGGTCCCCACTGCTTACTGGCAGCCGGCTCTTCCTGGTCAAGTCAGCAGGAGTGTAAATATTTAGGTACAGGCAATCTTCAGAAAACTTGAGGGGGATGCTCTCCTTCCTGTTGGTAAAGAGTTCAGAGATCACCTGCCCAGTCACTGCATCCTGGGAGCACCTGGGAGGGAGGAGAGAAAGCAGCAGTGGTCAGCCAGGTCGGAGTGAGGAGGTGTCTCCCAGAGCTGGGCTTTGGTGGCCATCAGTCAGTGAATGGAGTTGTAGTACTCCCACCCCCACCCCCACTCCCTGCTCCCTGAGGGAGAGGCGGTGAGAGAGCAGCTTAGACTATCAAAAACCATTCCAAGCAACTTAATACTCCAAATAGGGGATTGGCGTGAAATACAGAGAGCTCTAACTTCCAATGCACGTGTAAGTCAGCCTATTAGGCTGTGCTATTTCTAAAGGACACAGCACAATGTTTGAGGCATACTTTTAAAGGTGCAAACCAGGCAGCTAAACCTGGGTGGAGTATCAGTCCTTGTCTGGAATTCCTTCAGTGAGCAACCCAGCAGTGTCCATAGGAGGAGACAGAAAACAAAAAGCGTAGATATTAATGAATAAATGATGCAGTATGCTTAAAAATCCTAAGCACGCCAAGGAAGAAAATCTAGTTTTACAATAGCAAGGAGAACAAAAAGGAGAGAGGGGGACTAGGAAACATATTCTAAAATGTTCACTGGAGTCCCCTCTGGGTGGTTAGAATTTTCTTACCTTTCCTGCTGTGTGTGTGTCTGTGTATGTGTGTGTGATGTTTTGTTTTTTGAAACCTTTCCATAATGGATAGTGTGAGTAATTTGTCTTCAAGACATTAAAACTGTGACTATTTCCTTTTTAAGGAAAGCAGAAAGAGGCTGGGGCCTGAAGGTCCTCAGAAATGCCCACTGAGCTGAGTGAGATCTGAGTCTGTGGGCCTCGAAGTCCTGGGCCCCCAGAGGAGGCAGGAGGTCATCCAGGAAGCTGCCATTCGCTTGGCCCAGGTGACTGGGCCGTGTGGATCATGGCTCTGCACGAGAAACCAGCTGGGTACAGCTGGGAGTTCATAATGCCCCCTGCCTCCCCACTTGATGACCTATTCCACAGCCATGCCAGGGTTGCAGGCAGGGCAATAAATAGGGTGCTTACTTCTGAGCCCCCGGACCCTGCCCAGTGTTTCTTTTCCCCAAGCATCCCACATAGGCTAAGGTGCTGCAAGGGGGCCTGGTTTGCACCAGCAGTCAACATCTGGCTGGTAACCACTGGCTGACAGCTCAAACCCACTCAGTGGCGGCACAGACGAAAGGCAACCAAGGGAATTCTGTGGACAGTTCTGCTCGGGAACCAAGCGGGCTACCAAGTGTCGCAGTCACCTTGACAGCACTGGGTTTGGGTTTGGGTTTGGATTTCTAAACACACTGCATCATTTGTTTATTAATATGCATGTTGTTTTTAAAACTGTCTCCTCCTTCTGGAGATGCAAGCTCCAGGACCATAGGAACTGCTGTGTTGCCCACTATGGAATTCCAGACAAGCTGGTAGCCTTGACTCTGTGCTGCCTCACCGCGAGGCTGTCACCTCCATGGAAAGATGTCAACGCCACACCCCGGTGGCTTACATGGGAGGGTAGGAGGTGGCATCCTTCACAAACTCCCAGGGTTCTGCAGGCTCCGGGGGAGCAAATCTCAGGGATCCAAGAGGGGGCTTGGCGAACGGGACTCCCAGGAAAACAGCCACGGGCCGGGCAAATCCGGCCACGCTGATGTACTTCCCCAGGACCTTGCCGCTCGCGGTGTCTACCACAGGTGGTGAGGACAGGTGCCCTGTGGACAATGGGAGGAAATGAAGACACATCAAGGACAAAACATTTGGGGGAAAAAAGCAACTCAAAATTAGTAGAAGCACCTGGTGATCTTTGATCTGCCTGCCTCATCCTGTCCCCAGTCCCAAAGGCTGGCAGTCCCGTCAGCATTGCAGCATAGGGTCCTGGCTCCTGACTCCACAGAAGCAAAGCAGATCGTCCTGGACCCTTCTGAGCTTGCTGCTAGCTGTGGTTGTTCACCAAAGCCCTTCCATACCCAGCTAACTTAGATGCTCACGGGTACAGATAGCGGGCTGTGGCCTCCGGGGAGCAAGGTTGCGGAGGCCGGGGTGGACGAACTGGGAGTGGGTCAGGAGTCTCAGCTGGGGCGTGCACAGGAGTTGGGGATGGAGGGCTCCCAATGTTGCAAAACTACCGAATGCCTTGCCAAGTTGTGTTAGTCTGGGTACTTTAGAGAAATAAATCCACAGAAACTCATATATAAGAGAGAGTTTTGTATAAAGGGTCAGTGCGCATCAAGAACACATCTCAACCCAGTACTGTCCAAACCCACAAGTCCAACATTAACCCATTAACCCAAATGTCCAACACCAGTCCACAAAGTCCTCCTCCATCTCACAAAACACACACCATGATGCCGACTGCAGTGAGCTTCTCAGTGCAAGCAGGGGTCTCCACACGGCTGCTCCAGCACCCAGAGCTGCATCAGGGTAGGTCCATGTGGCTTCTCCTTAGGGATGTCTTGCAGAAAGTGAGCCTTGCCAGCTGAAGCAGGGAACTGGCTAAGGCAGTGGCACCCTGGTCCGACCATCAGAAAGCAAGAGACCCTGGAAAGGCGGGGCTCACAGAGCCATTTATCCCGCTGCCCTTCAATTAACCCCACATGTGTTTATCAGCCAAGTCGGCACAATAAACTAACTATCTCGCAAGTGCTTACTTTGAAATGGCTCGTGTGACGCCATATGAAGTTTACCTAAGTAAATCACTTAAAAGGGAGTAGAAATAAGTGGGAAAAGGAAGACTGCTAGGGTTGAACATGACATTTAGTTTTGTCTCTATTTGAAGCCTCTGCAGTGGTGGGTTTCAAATCATTTAACAACAGGCCCACTGCCTTCATGACCATTATAAACAACAAAAAGAAAAGCCAAAGGCAGCTTGTTGTTTCACACAGTTAATACTTAAATAAGAACACTAAAAGAGGTACACAAAATTAGGTTATAAGGAGGAGTTTTAGACTGCTATTTAAGATATTCCCTTATTGCTTCTTTTAAAAATATGTTTATTTTTTTCTTCTTGAGTGATATCCTCCCTTGTGATAGTCTTCATTTTTATCCATGCATCATTGACTGTGTAAGTTACCCTGAATCATCTTTTCAATGAGGGGTCACTGTAGGAGTAGAATGCTATTCCTATAGAGGTTGACTGATGAAGAATAGCCATTGTGTTTGATATATTAGAAACAGGTTCTCTTCTCTTCTCTGAACATATTATGTTCTTCTTTGGGGGGGGGAAACATTTCTGCTTCTGCCGAACTGACAGCAGTTGTTCCGACACGATTTTAGCTCTTTGAACACTTCCGGGAATTGCATAATTCACTCATAATATCTGGTGGGAACTTGGGATGTAACACAAAGCTGAAACGATTGTCAGCATGTCACCCTCTGGCTGTGTGGCACGTTCTCGCTTGGCAATAAGTGTTTGTTCACTGAAGTAACAAATGTACGGGAATAAAAATGTATCCAAACTGCATCCAAAAGTATAATGAGTTTTAGGAAATGAATAAATACTGAAAGCATGGTTCTAATTTCTCACACCTATGGAAGGAATGACCATTACTGCAGGCACTGGTGTGCGATGAGCTTTTAAAAGGAGTGAGGAAAGTAAATGTATGTCATTTCCACACTGGGTGACTTCCCACTCACCCACCTTAGAGAAAGCTGCGTTTAAAAGTGCCATTTTCACAACCAGTGCACCAAACTCAACATTAAAGGTGTGTAACTGTCCTGCAAACCGGTGAGAATGGGCTGAATCCCACTCCTGAGTCTCTGGAAACATTCAGCCATTAGAATGAGCTTCTTGCTGGATGAGAGGGGGAGCAGGGGAGGTTCCATTCCCCAAGGTCCTGAACCTTGCAGGGACGGAATAGGGCAGTGGGCTACGAACACCCTTTCTGTGAACACAGAGACGGCCCTGTCCTGGGAAGGCTCAGTGGTCCACTTGGGCCATGAGCAATCTGCAGGAGCCCCACCAGCCTGGAACAGGAGAGGTGTAAGTCAGGCAGGGGCTCCAAAGCCAGTCAAAGGTTTTGGCTTCACTGATTGCAACAGTGAGCAGTAGACGATACTTCTGGGATGAGGGAGAGTAGGATACTAAGGTCCAAGAAGGTTCTCTGGGTGGTTCTGAGGGGAATTCCCCAGAGGGGAGAATGGCTCGGGGCCCCGATCTGTTGTTGTTGCAGATTAATTCCTCCCCTTGAGCTGAGATTCATCCCCTGCAGCTTCTGCCCATCCATTCTGGTTCTACCTTTGCTGGAGCTGCTCTGTACGAATCTGCCTTCCCCACGGCCAGTGGCCTTTCAGATACTGGGCCATTCTCTTCTCTCTAGTCTTCTCTTGTCCGGCCCCAATAGAGTAGCCTGCGTGGGTTGAAATATCCTGCATAGGAAACGATACCTAATCTCCCATCCTCTCCGTCGCTGCTTTTCAGATAAAGACAACACTTACCTCAAATTGTGGGCCCGGAACAGAAAAGCACAAAACAGATGTGGAATTATAAAAGACTATTCTTTATGCAGAAGCTGGTTTCCTAACAGTACCTACTTCCCGGGCTATGAAGCATCAATCCTACCATGGGGACAGTTAGATTCTTTTCTTCTGCGGTTGTTGCTAATTATTATGAATATGAGAGTCGGTCCAAAGATATGACTACAATGAGGGGTCCAGTTCATACATGCATGGCTTTCCTACAAACATGTATGTTTAGACATGTCTCTGTGATGATGCAGCCAGGTCTCTCCATAATGCTCTCGTCTTAGCCTGGTTGGGTGCCTTCCGAGAAAGGTCCCATCAGACACAGTGGATTCTGAAAGAGAGTTGCAAGACCCATGAAATTCAAGGCAGAGGAGTCACCGCCAAAGGTTATGGGACTATGGAGATTTTTTTTCTTTATCGTCTTTTTTTTTAAGATTTCACAAAGGTAATCTTTTTTTTTATTAAATCCTTTTATTGGGAGCTCTTACATCTCTTATCACAATGCATACATTCATCTATTGTGTCAAACACACCTGCACATATGCCGCCATCACCATCTTCAAAACACTTCCTTGCTACTTGAGCCTTTGGTATCAGCTTCTCATTTTTCCCCTCCCTCACTCGCCCTTCCTCCCTCATGAATCCTTGATAATTTATAGATTAGTATTTTCTTTCTTTTTTTGAATCATTTTATTAGGGGCTCATACAACTCCCATAATAATCCATACATACATCAATTGTGTAAAGCACATTTGTACATTCACTGTCCTCATAATTCTCAAAACATTTGCCTTTCACCTAATCCCCTGGCATCAGCTCATTTTTCTCCCTCCCTCCCTGCTTCCCACTCCCTCATGAACCCTTGATAATATATAAATTATTGTTTTGTCATATCTTACACTGGCCGACGTCTCACTTCATCCACTTTTCTGTTGTCCATCCCCCAGGGAGGAGGTTATATGTAGATACTTGTAATTGATTTTCCCTTTCCAAACCACCCTCCCTCTATCCTCCTAGTATTGCCAGTCTCACCACTGGTCTTGAAGGGATCATCTACCCTGGATTACCTGTGTTTCCAGTTCCTGTCTGTACCAGTGTACAACTTCTGGTCTAGCCATATTTGTAGGGTAGAATTGGGACCATGATATTGGGGGGTGGGGAGGAGGAAGCATGTAGGAACTAAAGGAAAGTTGTATGTTTCATCGTTGCTACATCACACCCTGACTGGCTCGTCTCCTCCATGAGACCCTTCTGTAAGGGGATGTCCAATGACCTATAAATGGGCTTTGGGTCTCTACTCCGCACTCCCCCTCATTCACAATGATATGATTTTTGTTCTGATGACGCCTGATACCTGATCCCTTCGACACCTCGTGATCGCACAGACTGGTGTGCTTTTTCCATGTGGGCTTTGTTGTTTCTGAGCTAGATGGCTGCTTGTTTACCTTCAAGCCTTTAAGACCCCAGACGCTATATCTTTTGATAGCCAAGCACCATCAGCTTTCTTCATATTTGCTTATGCACCCGCTTTGTCTTCAGTGATTGTGTCGGGAAGGTAAGCATCACAGATTGCCAATTTAATAAAAGAAAGTATTCTCACATTGAAGAAGTACTTGAGTGGAGGCCCAATGTCCTTCTGCTACCTTATTACTAAACCTATAAATATATGCACATAGATCTATTTTCCCATCCTCATATAAAAATATGTTTACATATGTATAAGCCATTATTTAGACCTCTATAAATGCCCTTTGCCTCCTAGCTTTTTCCTCTATCTACTTTTACTTTCCTCTTGTCTCACTGTCATGCTCAGTCTTCATTTGGGTTTCAGTAATTCCTCTTGGTCACATTGACCTTGATCATGCCCTACCAGGCTTC
This sequence comes from Tenrec ecaudatus, assembly GCF_050624435.1. Lineage (NCBI taxonomy): Eukaryota > Metazoa > Chordata > Mammalia > Afrosoricida > Tenrecidae > Tenrec > Tenrec ecaudatus. Next base: position 46,695,085 of record NC_134547.1, read on the forward strand.
CTACACCCTCCTCACCATCAATTTGGATCACTTGTTGTTCCCTTGTCCCTGGATTTATTAACACCCACTTCCTTTCCCCCAACCTCCCCCTCTCCCATGCCCCCCCGAACTGTCAGTTCCGTTGCTTTCTCCTCTAGATTGCTCATACAGCCTATCTTATTTAGACAGACCTGCAGAGATAATAACATGCACAAAAAAAGAAAGAGCAAAACCAAGCAACAATATAAACCAAAACAACATCAAACCCATGACAAAAAAATAAACACAACAAGAAAGAAAAGCTGTAGTTAGTTCAAGGACTGTTTGTTGGCCTTTAGGATTGTTTTCCAGTCTAGTCTGTTGGGGCACCATGCCCTGGCTCCAAAGTCCATCTTCAGCATTCCCTGGGGACCTCGCCGCTTCGTTCTCTTGCTGTTCTGTGTACCCCGTTAGTGTTTGCCTCGGTGTGGCTGGATCAGATCGGGCGCAATTTGCACACTCTGTCTCCAGTGCTGTCCCTGTAGGGCTAAGGGTCAGTGGTGGACACCTTGTCTCATAGTGGGGCTGGCCATGTGGTTCTCTCTGTGGACTGGCTGCTCTGATTGAGAACATTGTTCTCAAGGCCTGGTGGGCCAGGATATGCTCCACTCTCTCCAACTCCCCCTTCATCTGCTCTCGTGTGCTCTGATCAGACATGTCCCTCTCCAGGAGCTGCAGATTCAGTGCCATCCTCTGAAACAAATTCTTTTTGGGGGAAGGGAAGGTGTCCACATCTTTGGGATTGGGGCCGGCCACTCTGACCTCTCCACTACTTCCCTACTCCACACCGGCATGTTGCATTCACCTCTTGGAGCACTGGGTTGAAGTCTGGTCCCTCTTTCCCTCAGCAGACTCATGTTGTACTTGTCCTTTCGTGCTTGGCTTACTTCGCTTAGCATGATTTCCTCCAGTTCTTCCCATGCAGCGGTGTGTTTCGTATGTTCATCGGTGCTTTTAAGTGATGTGTAGTACTCCATTGTATGTATGTACCACGGTTTTTTAATCCACTTATCAGTTGATGGAAATTTGGGTTGTTTCCAACTCCTTGCAATTGTGAACGGTGCCACAATGAACATTGGAGCACAGATGTCTGGCCTTGGTTTGTTTCTTGCCTCTTCTGGGTATATGCCTAATTTGGATTGTTGGGTCGTATGGTAAATCGATTTCCATCTGTTTTAGGTATCGCCAGATCGATTTCCAGAGTGGCTGTACATACTTACAGGTCTGCCAGCAGTGGATGAGAGTTCCTGTCTCCCCACAGCCCCTCCAACACTTGTTGCTTTCTGAATTTTTTGAATTTGCATACCTTTGAGGATGTTAGGTGATAACTCATTGTTGTTTAAGTTGCATTTGTCTTATAGAAAAAGATCTGGAACATTTTCTCATATGTTTGTTGGCCCTTCAGATTTCTGCCCCTGTGAAACTTCTGTTCATTTATTTTTGGTGGGGGAGGAGCTAACAGAGTATTATAGATTTTAGTAATAAGGCCTTTGTCTGATGTGCCATTGCTAAAGAAGTTTTCCCAGTCCATGGACTCTCTTGCTGAATTCTTTCAATGTACACAGCTGTTTTATCTTCAGTATATCCCATTTGTCAATTTGTACCTCCTCTGTGTTTGTGTCCTTCCCTATTTCTGATAGCCTATGTATTCCCTGTGCCAAAGTTCTCAAGTTGGTCCCAATTCCCTCATTGATGGCCCTAACAGTTTGGGGTTTAACTTCAAGGTTTGTGATCCACCTTGAGTTTATTCTTATGCATGGAGTGAGTTAAAGGTCTTGCTTCATTTTTCTTCAGGTAAATATCCATTTTTTTCCAGCATCACTTGTTAAAGAGGGCAGTTGCTTCCCATTGGATATTTTTTGGGGCCCTTATCAAAGATCATTTGTCTGTAAGTTGATGATTTTATTTCTGGGGTTTCACTTCCTTTCCATTGGTCAGAGTATCTGTCATTGTACCAATACCATGCAGTTTTGACAACTGTGGCTGTATAGTATGTGCCAAAGTCAGGTAAAGCAAGCCCTCCCTCGGTGTCCATCTTCTTGAGGAGTTCTCTGCTAATTCTGGGCTTCTTCCCTCTCCATATGAAGTTGGTAATCAGTCTCTCCGTTTCTTTGAAGAAAGATGAGGGTAATTGTATCGGGATTGCATTAAACTTACATAGTGCCTTTGGCAGAACTGACATCTTGACTATATTGAGTCTTACAACCCACGAGCATGGGATAGTCTTCCATTTGTTGAAGTCACTCTTGTTTTCTTGTAATAGTGTTCTGTAGTTTTCCCCATATAGACATTTTGTCCTTTTATTCAGGTATGTCCCTAGATATTTCAATTTGTGTTTGGCTATTGTGAAGGGTACCACCTTTTTTATCTCCTCTTCTGTGGTCTTATCCAATGTGTATAGCAGCCCAATGGACTTCTGTTTGTTGATCTTGTATCTGCCACTCTGCCAAACTCCTCTATTGCTTCCAGTACTCCCCTTGTGGAGCTTTTGGGATTTTCCATATATAAAATAATATCATCTGCAAATAACGATAGTTTCACCTCTTCCTTCCCCAGATGAACACCTTTGATGTCTTTTCTTTGCCTTATGCGGTTAGCTAAAACCTCCAGCATGATATTAAATAGGAGTGGGAGAAGGGGCACCCTTGTCTGGTCCCCTTTTTCAGTGGGGTTGTGTTAGTCTTTTCTTCATTGACTACCACGTTGGCTGTTGGTTTTTCATATATAGCTTGTATTGTCTTTAGAATTTTTCTTTCCATTCCTCTCTTCTCAAGTGTTTTAAACAGGAGTTGGTGTTGTTGAATGCTTTTTCTGCATCCATCGATATTATCATGTGGTTCTTATAGTTTTTCAGGTGAGTGTGATGAATAATACTAATGGTCTTTCGTATGTTGAACCATCCCTGCATCCCTGGTATGAATCCCAATTGGTCATGGTGAATTAATTGTTTTATATGCTTTTGTATTCTATTGGCCAATATTTTGTTAAGGATTTTTGCATCATTGTTCATTAGAGATATTTGTCTGTAGTTCTCACAAGTCTGACATAAAGAAAAGAAGAAGAAGAAAACAAAAAACCTCAGCAAATTCTCCTTAATAGCGAACTGTCAGCAAAACAATCTGTGCCTGTGTTGGAAATGGTCTGCCTGGGAGTCACACGGACCAGCTGGACATGGACAAGGCTGTAACACAAAGCGATGAAGGCAAGCAGAGAAAAAAGGACACAGAGCGTCTTACTCCCCACCGCCACCTTCTGACCCATTGCTCAGGTGTGGGGGGAGGTCAGATGCTCACAGGCACCTTCCCTGAAGGCAGTCCCTGCCAGACTGCTATCTCCCCACACAACAGGGGTGGGGGCCTGTGGCGACCTTTAGCTTGGTTCCTGTAGGTGGAGTTCAAGAGAATGATCTCTTTCAGTTGAGCCAGGGAACAGGCCAAAGTGGATCTGTGACACCCAAGGTTAAACTGCCATCCCAAATCTAGGATCTGCCCATCTTGTCACATGTATACCCCAACCCCTCCTCTTCCTATTGCCGTGTATTTCACTAGACCACCCCCTCTCATTACTGTATTACCTATAAGACAACCCCTTCCTCTGAGGGATGTCCTCATTTGTATTTAGAGGGCTTGCAGGTCCCCAGAGAAGATAAAAGCCTGGCTAGCATTAACGGTCTCTCTCTCCCTCCACATGGACCACCAAGCAGGGCTGAGGTGAGCATGCTACTATGAATCATGTCTGACTCCATTTATTTCAATACTTCACTTCTATCTCCCATGCTCTCTATAACTTTACTATGATCTTTACTTACTATCGCTGTACAATTGTGCCTACCGGACCCATAATGATGTGTTAGGGACTGGCTTCCCCTGACACTCAGGCACCGAAAGATGGTCTCTCTCATATCCCTTTGGGCGGACAGTGCTATTTGGAGAACACACACTTCAATCCATCATCAATAGCTCGATGGAGACTGATAGGCATGACGGGATCCACAAATAGATGACAGATGGGATTGCGTGCTCTTTGGGATACACATAATCACATGTATGTGGTAGATGGGATTGTGTACCCTCCATAAGAATACACAGTTCTACCTCTCATTCATTCAAATCTATCATCTCAATTGTTCAGCCACATCTCTGCCTCTGTCTCTGTCTCATTGGCGTCTGTTGGAACAGGCAACTCCAAACTGCTATTTTGTGGTATTGACACTTCTGTAGGAAGCTGCTGGTTTATCTGGTTTAGTAGGAGACCCATGGGCGGCGGGGGGGAGGTGACACCTTGCGTGACTACACTTGCTGACACCAACCCTAGTATAGCCAGTGATATAGCCTGGGACATGATTGTCTGGTTGGCCTTGGGTAAGTACCCCTTCTTCTCCTCGTCTGCCTTTCTCTCTCTCCAAGGGCACAGCTGCATGCTGAGGCCCCAGGCTGTGCCCCATAGAACACCCAGCTAGCGAGAGCTGGGTTCCAGAGTCCACGCCATAAATATTCTGTGAAGTGACTCTCGGTGACTTTGCCCTCTCTCCAACACTGGACTAATGAAAAGTCCTCATGTGTGGGGTAAAAGGTTATCTCTTTGCTGCCCTGCAAGTGAGGCTGAGGTCACATAGTGCATACCCTCCTGTGTCCCATCTCCAGGGCCAGGCAGGGAGGCTGTGCAATCCTTCCATGTTGGTGAAGGTTCACTGGATTAACAAGCCTTTCTAGAGACATAACCAAGGTGCTGCAAGTATGCCACCTTCCCTGGCACCTGCGGGGGCACCGCTGAGCAGTTTCCATGAACTCCATGACCAGCCAGGAGAGCTCATTTCAGCAGGAGTAATCTAATGCTATGCACTGGAGAGCCTGCCTGGCGGCTCCAGGCACACAAAGAGATCTGGCATTGCTGAGTGCAGAAACTGAAGAGGGAAAAAAACAAACAAACCCATGACTCTGAGCATACCATAGACCACCTTTCCTCGGTGATGGCCGAGGAGGTGCATTTGCCACATTCATGTAGCGCCATCCGTGTTAAGTGCACGCGGCACGAGCCCAACCTGCCACGTTGAGCTGCGATATGGTGAAGTGATCTGACAACGGCTGGCAGGGGTTGGCACAGGAGGAGGGCGAGCCCCGGATTTGCCATCGGCGCCATTTTCAATAGATAAGGCTTCTGATCTTTGTACTATCACTCTTTCATTCTTCTCCCACTGGATAAGACAGGCTGATGAGGAATGGGGGCCACTGACGGGCAGTGTAGGAGCAGAATATCGAGCGTACCATGGATTGCCAGAAGAACAAGTAAATCCCCGAGGGGAGGGAGTACAACTGGAGTGCTGAGACTGGAGACGCTTCCTCTCACGTCCCTTGGACAAGGTATCAGGACAGATCCGTGTCTGGGGAAGGACAGCGAGCTTGGTAAAGTAGAGGGTCAGTGGGGGTGGGGAAGTCCCTCAAATGGATTGATTGACAGGGTGGCTTCCCCCCCTGTGGTCTCTAACAAGGCAGCAAACTTTGTAACGCGACACAGGACCGGCTGGGCTTGGTTCTGTTCTACAGAGGGTCGCTGAGCACCTAGCACCTAACATGGGTACACAACAACACCAACACTCCACTCAAAACAAGGATTTCCAGTTGCGTTCCCCAATAAGTGCATTTCAGAAGGACTCACCCCACACTGTGGCAGCAGAGAGAGATGCCAGGACCAGAGTGACCAAAGACACCATCGTGGAAGGGTTGCAGCTTCCGCAGCCAGGGAGGTCTCTGAGCTGAAGCAGTCCCTCCTCAGGATTCCACTTCTAGGCAGTCACCAAATCTCGAAATAACTTTGAAAGCTCACCCTCTCCAAGAATCGCACAGGGAGCCTCAGAACCCCGCCCACCCAGAACGTAACCTCTTACCTAAGCAGCCAAACCAAATTCTCTAATTACAAAAGTCACAAACTTGTCAAACAACTTGTTACATAAGTGCCCTCACTGGACTTCAACTTCAGGGTTTTGAGAACTTCCAGAATGCAGGCAGAATCCCTGGAACAACTCAGGGCAAGCTTTAAAAGTGACAGAATGGTCTCTCCAGCCAGGATTGCTAGGTAATTAGGACAAACCTCTTAGCTGCCCAGGGCTTAGATGTCAGCATTGTAGGCTCTCAGATGTGACAGAGATTTTCAGGTCCAACTACCCCCTCCCCCTTTGGATGGGCTAGGTTAATTTACAATCATTTAGCTAGATGACCCATCTCCTGTTACTCTCACCAGAGCCGGGGAATTTGCTCCCTCTGCAGGCAGCGGTCTTTGGGTGAACTGCTCTTCACTAATCCTTGGCTCCAGTCATCCACTCAGGCGTGATCCATGCATCCATTCATCAAACTTTCACTACCCTCTAGGCGCTATGGGTACAAAGATGAATCAAAAACATGTCCCATCTCGCGAAGGATTCTACCAGCACAGATGTGCATGTGTCGGGGTGGGAGTGGTATTTGCAACCAGTGTGACTGCACAGAGCACCCTGGGTAACCTGCTGGAGACACATGGGAGAGACCCAAAGCTCCTTTCATAGAATCAGTCCATGCTCAAAGGCAGGGATGGGTTAACCGCACCCTGGGTAACCTGCTGGAGACACATGGGAGAGCCCAAAACTCCTTTCATAGAATCAGTCCATGCTCAAAGGCAGGGATGGGTTAACCGCACCCTGGGCCCACTGGCCAACAAAGACTATGCATTCAGTCCAATTGTGCTCAGTCACCGACACTGAGTGGATGCCAACTCACAGCATCACTACAGGACAAGGCAGAACTGCCCCTGTGGGTTCCTGAGACTGTAATTCTTTATGGAAATAAAAAGCCCCATCTTTCTCCTGAGATAGTTTTCCAACTGCTGACCTTGGGACTGGCAGCCTGACATGGACAACCACAATCTATTGTGAAGGAGAGAAAGAAAGAAAACAAATGATAAAACAGTTATAGCTGCTTTGGAAAACAGCTTGGTGTTTCTCAACAGACTAAATGCATCCATAAGCCAGCAGGTTGGAAGCTAGGGAACGTAGCCTAGACAACTAAACTATCCCCACAGGTGAATACGAACGCTCATAGTGGCATGGTCCTTAGAGCCAAAGGATGGGACAGCCCAAATGTCCCTTAGCATATGAATGGTGTGGTAGTTACATACTCCTTTGTCAATTTGAGAGGATTAAGAGTGAAGGGGGTGGAGTCTAGCCTGTCAATCAGGAGGTGATAGCCAATGAGGCCTCTGTGTGGGCATGGCCTTCTCTTAAGAATTCTGGGAACTTCTGTATTTTCTTCCTTGGAGGCAGGAGTCTCTCTCTCTCTCTCTCTCTCTCTCTCTCTCTCTCTCTCTCTCTCTCTCTCTCTCTCTGGCTCTCAGTTCACTGCCTGCAAGATACCCTTCAGGAGAAGCCACATGGACCTACCCTGACACAGCCAGAGCCCTGGGAACTGGAGGAGTCACATGGAGACCCTGCCAGTGCTGAGGTGTTTATAACTCCACTGGATCCACAAGATTTCCCACCCACTGGCCTGTGGTCTTCTTGCAATTTGCGGCATTGCATGTGTTTTGTGAGTCTGAAGAGGACTTTATAGATTGGTATTGGATATAGGACACATGGACTTCATCTGGACTGGGGTGTCTTCGCAATATTCAGTTGCTCTTGGACATAAACTTCTTTCTTATACACATATGAGTGTCTATGGATTTGTTTCTCTAGTCTGCCTGGTCTAACACAAACGGCTAAAGAAACGATGGCATATCTAGATGATGAAATACACCAGGGGTGGGCGGGCTTCAAAATGGTCATGAGGAATAGCCCACGATTTTTTCATTCTTGATTTTCATGAACTTTTAAAAACTCTCTTGCGTCATTCAGCCATGAAGACAAATGGAATTCTGATGCGTGCTGTGCCATGGATGAACCCTGGGGGCATTATGCTAAGTGAGGGAAGCCAGCCACCAAAGGCCACACAGTCTCATGCCATTTCCATGAAATGCTCACACCAGGAAAATCCATTGCAACAGAAAGTTGATCAGAGGCTGCTCAAGAGTACAAAGGGGGGATCAGGAACAACCAGTGGTGACTATGGGGTTTCTTTTTGGAGGTGATGTCAATGTTCTGAATTTAGAAGGAGCGGTGACTGCACAGCTTTGGGGATGTGCTAAAACCCACCAGGTTGGACACTTTACAAGAAGGACTTTGCTGGCATGGAAATTTCACTTCCATAAAATAAGTCCACCCCAAGGATCCACATATAACACCCTCCCAGGGGAATGAATAACAGGAAAGTGGGTGAAGGGTAACACAGGATGATGTAAGATATGAAATAACCATAATCTATAACTTCTCAAGGGCACATGAGGTCGGGAGGGTAGGGGAGGGAGGGGGAAAAGTGGGGAGCTGATATCAAGGGCTCAAGTAGGAAGAAATTGCTTTGACAATAATGTTGGCAATATATGTACAAATGTGCTTGACACAACATATGTATGTATGGATTGTGATAAGAGTTGCATGAACCTCCAATAAAATGATTTTAAAAAGAAAAAAGTCTTAAAGTAACAAGTAAATTTAAGGAAGCATCCCTTTCCAGCATATAGAAGTTAACAGGATGATGAAATATGGGCAATTCATACCTTTTCTTTGTCCCCTATTATCCCCTTTTCAAAGAGTAGAGTACATTTTGCATATTAAAAATGAGCTAAGTAATGCATTTATAATTTTAAATATACCTGTAAAAATATAAGAATGAATATTTAATTATAGAATAAGAATCCCAACACAGGTCTCTAATTCCCATGATTATTTTGTTCTTAAGAATGGTAATAATTATCAAAGTACTGCTATTTGAAATTATGAAAATATAACTAGGTTAAAAGTTTTTAATTTATCATCAAACATTCCTGACAATACAAATATGAATTATATGCTTGGAGTTTTGCAAATTAAAAAATCCAGAGGGTTAATCTTAATAGATTTTCTTGAAGGAAACAAGTTGATCGTGAGGACTTATTATAAGGAAGTTTTAAGAAAAATGCAAACTATGTTTTGTGGTTGTTACATAATTTAAGGGCAACTTGATAAAGAAGTGCAGAGGTGGAGTCTAGCCTGTCAATCAACTCACAACCTGATGATGTCTTCTTGTGGAAGTGGCCTTCTCATGAGGATTCTGGGAACCTCTTTTCTCTGTCAGCCTTCTTCTTCCTGTTGACAAGCCACGCAGAGACTTGCTGAGACCTACAGGGAGCTCCTCTCTCTGTTTTCACTTTCCTGTTGAAGAGTCACACTGGAAGAGCTGGAGGAGCCACGTTGAGACCCATGGCAGTGCTCAGATGCGTCCACTGCCCAACGACCTGTGAACTTCCTGCATTCAGCATCATTGCGAGTGGCTATGTGAGTCTAATGAGGAATCTATTGACTAGTATTGGACATATGGGCTAATATCAGACTTATGAACTTGATCTAGACTGGACTGGGATGTTTTCTCAATATATAATTGCTCTTTGATATGAAGCTCTCTCTTATACACACACACAAAATATGAAAATAATAATCTATGTTCTTGAGGAAAGGAAGGTGGGGGAAGGAGGGGGAAATGAGGAGCTGATATCAAGGGCTCAAGTAGGAAGAAGAAAATGCTTTGAAAATGATGATGGCAATATATGTATAAATGTGCTTGACACAATGGATGAGTGTATGGATTGTGATAAGAGATGTAAGTGCCCCCAATAAAAGTATTTAATAATATATATGTATCTTAAAAATAGAGTAAAATATTTAAAAAAATAAAAGATGAAAATGTAAAACCTAAAAAAAAATAAACAAATCTAAAACTGAGTAATGTATCATGTGATCTCACTTTGGTTACAAAAATGATCTAAGATTATTTGCAAAAGCCACATTCTAGGATGTACAGCCCAGAAACTTCTGGGTCATAAGAAGCACCTTCTTAAGGAACAGAGGTCTTGGTGGTCCCAAAAGTTCACAAGCTCCGTTGTTATCAAGAGGATGGAGGTTCTACCCCACCCCTGGTCGCCCAGAGCACCTTGGAAGAAAGGCCTGGTGATCGACTTCTAAAAGAAACAGTTACTGAACACCTCACTGAGCACAGTTCTCCTCGGACACAGGAGGTCACTGTGAGCGGGACCCATTGGCAACTGTTCTTTATCTTTTTAAAATAAAGAGCATTCCTATCTTTGTCCACGTGGTACAATGTGGGCGGGCTTCCTAAACAGAAAATCGAATCCTTGCCAATCATTTAGCACAACAATGACCTCAAACATAACAACCATGGTGAGGATGGTCCAAGAGCAGGGAGTCTTGCTGTCTTGTACAAGGGTCCCTATGAGTCCAAGTGGGCTCCATGACCCTTGCAGTATCTATTGACACGTGTACACATTCAGCTGTTAAGGCATGACCTTCTGCCCCATTCAGCTAGCCTGGGCAAGCTGGGGAACAGCCCTGCCTCTCAGTTTCGGGCATTGTGGAGTGCTGAGTGAGTCAAACGCACAAGGTAGCACAGAGTGCTCTCCGGGCCCGACGCGGGTCAAGTCCATGCCTGCTAGTGGCAACAGCCTACACTACACACAAAGGTGGCGGTTCCAGACCTTGCCAGATGCCAGACAAAGCCTGGGCGGCCCACTCCTGCTCATGATGATGCGCTAGAAAGGAAGGGTAAGACTGGAGAAGACCAACCTCAAGCCAAACCTCAACGTGGTTTCACAGGTAAACTTTCTCTCTGATCTTAGCTGGAGGCAAAACATCTTGTCTAAACTGCAGCTGATCCGGCAGATTGCTGCTTGCCCCTTGAGAACACCCCTCAGATGCCCCTGCTTTAGATAAGGATCATCCCTGGATGACTGGGAAGTAAAATCCTAGGAAATCGTCTCAACTTCTCTGCAGGTGGTAGGCTTTCTGAGAGAAGACACTTCTCAAGCTCCAGGTTGCCTCCTCAAGCCTTTTTAGACAGCACATTCTAGAACAGCCTCAGAGAAGTACAAGTTCAAGATCTCAGGTCCCATTCTCCTCTTAACTGCAGGATGACTCACACTACAGCCTTGAGCCCTGCTCTCGGGGCCTGGGATCTGGGAACTCAGTGGGTGACATCTGAGCTGCTCTTATGCAACGAGAAGGGAGGATTTGTAGGAGCTTGGCTGGCCGTAGATGAGGTGACCTCTGGGACACCACATCCCCAGCCCAATCCTCCATGAATAAGAATCCGACGACACTTTCCGATGCAGCCCAGTCATGTGCAGTGTCTCTGCACTCAGTTCTCACGACATCATCCACAGTGTTCTTCCCCATCGCCATACCCTCTGTCCTCTTATTAACAACTCCCTTTGAATGGATTAACCTGGTTCACTTTAGCATAGTCATTTCACCTCATGGCTATAGATGGAAGATGTGGCAATTGGCTACAAATTAGTGGCGTGTGTGGGGAATGTGTCACGATGCTTTAAAAAAATAAAAATGAATGGTAAAAATAAAATAAAGGAAATAGATAACCTGTCTACCTGGTTTGTGAATGCATGTATTGGGAAATCAGATACTCGATTGGGAAAAGAGGTCACTGAGTAATCCAGGGGCAGGAGCAGCCTTGTCCATCACCATGACACTGATAAAGATAACTAAGGAGTGATGAGCAAACAATGCCAAAGGCAAGGGATCAGCTAGGGAACTAAAATCAACAACAAGGAGGACATAGAGATCCTGTGTTGGAGCAACAGCAATCTAGTTGAGAGGAATTACTATGAGGCAGAAGAAGGGCAAATGTGATGGTGGGGCAGGAGGAAGGTAAAAGAAAACAGAGGGAAAATCTACGAATTGATGAACCGGTCAGGGTGCAGAAGCATACAACTTTCCTCTAGTTCTGTAATGTTCCCCTCCCCCTCCCCCACTATCATGACCCAAATTCTACCTTGCAAATCTGGCTAGACCAGAGCATGTACACTGGTACAGATAAGAGCTGGAAACACAGGCTATCCAGGACAGGTAAAACCCTAAGGACTGATAATGAGGGTAGCAATACCAGGAGGGTAAGGGGGATGGGGGAGAGAAAGGGGAAACTGATCACAATGATCGACATATAACCACCACCACCACCCTGAAAGGGATGCGAGCAACAGAGAAGTGGGTAAAGGGAGACAGCGGTTGGTGTAAGCCATGGAGCCCTTTTCTGATGCTTCCCAAATCTTTGCCTACTTGTACTCTAAGGAAGCAGGCCAGGACTACATCAAGGATGGGCATGGGTGAGTTCTGGGGGAGGTTGAGTTAGTCTGAGATCCCGTCTCCAGGTCCCCTCCACCACTAGCCCTGCCCAAATCCAAGATGTCTTCCTGGGGCCCACACACAAAGCTTTCACTTTGACATGCTCTGCAAGATAGGCAAATTAAAACCAGGACGTTTAACCAGAGTTATTATTCTTTTTTAAACCGAAACAACTTGGTCATTGTTGTTGTTAGGTGCCACATCAACCCCATGCACAGCAGAACAAAACACTGCCCAATCCTGCACCATCCACACAGCTGTTCCTATGTCTGAGCCCATTGTTGCAGCCATGGTGTCAATCCATCTCCATGAGGGCTTTCTCTCGTGTACTGCCCCTCTCTTTACCAAACATCATGTCCTTCTCCAGCGCCTGGTCTCTCCTGATAACATGTCCAAAGTACATAAGACAGGTCTAGCCATCCTTGCCTCCAAGGAGCACTCTGGCCATACCCTTTCCAAGACAGAGCTGGTTGTCCTTTTAGCAGTCCAAGGTCCTTTCGACCCTCTTCTCCAGCACCGTGATTCAAATGCATTGATTCTTCTTCAGTCTTCCTTATTCAATGTCCAATTTTCACATGCAAATGAGGTAACTGAAAATATCCTGGCTTGAGGGAGGAGCACCTTAGTCCTCAAAGTCACATCGTTGATCTTCAGTTCTCTAAAGTAGATTTACCTAATGCAACTTGACTTCTGATCTCTTGGCTACTGCTTCCATGGGCATTGACCGTGGATGAAAGCAAGATTTTCGTCTTGGAAATTTTGGTCTTGGCAGCCATGGAAACCCCCAGGAGCAGTCCTAGTCTGTCCTGTAGGGCCAGTGTGCATTAGAGATGACTCGATGGCAGGGAGGTGAGCTGCTGTGTTGATTTATAAAAGTTACTTCTAGGTATTAATGACAACAATATTTCTAACAGCCCCAACCTGGAAGTAACCCAAAGGCCCAACAATAATTATATGCCCATTGCCATCAAGTGAACTCTGGCTTGGTGACCCTGTAGCACACAGTAGAAGTACCCCGTAGGGTTCCCAAATCTGTGCTCTGTACAGACTGCCTCTGCTTTCCTCCTGCAGAGCTACTGCTGGGTTAAGGTGCATCAGGGATAAGGAACAAAGAACGGCCACAGGCAAACTATATCTGTAGGACACAGGGCATGTCACGAAAATAAAAGAAAGTATGAAATTAGCTAGCATCTGGTAGTTTTCAGTTGCCATTAACTGGATAACCTCAAACACAAGAGAGTTGAACCAAAGTTCACTAACTGCCAAATCCACCACCTTGGAAAAGCAGTCTTCTGCTCCCTCTCACACTACAGTATTTTAGTTTTACATCCAAAGGAGTGACTCAGTTTCTTTCATTGGCAACAGACATGTTTAAGGTAAAGTCCGGTCCCCTTAGTGGGGTTTCTGTGATGGTGAGATTTTATGTCAACTAAGCCCCCCCCCTTCATTTAAGGGGTGTTGTCTGTAAGCTGGGTCCAATCTGGGGATCGATCAAGATGTGACTCTCCGCTCTGGCGATTTGGGTTAGACTGTCATTCACATGATCTAGGACTTTTCTATTTATGTAGGTCAACTAAATACTTAGCAAACTGCCCATCTGTGATAGGTAGATTTTTTGCGCCAATCCAACCAATGGGAACATGTTTGATTGGAGGACAAAGAGAGAAATGGCTCAGCAAGGCCCGCCCCTCTCCCTCTTGCTCTCTAGTGATCAGACCAGCATGCAGCTACTTTAGCTAATTCTCTGCCTCAACTTGTGAGTTACACTACCTGTGGTACAGCCAACCCGTGGATCATTTGGCTAGAGCTTGAGGTTCCTTCAAGACCTGCTTTGCCACAATGCTGGTGTGTACATCACTTGAGGCTTTTGGATCCTGTTGGCTTGTATTGCTTGAGTTCGATATCCCATCTGGACCTGCTTCGCTAAGCTCCTGAGCTGCTGACTGTCGGTGACCTGCCCTGCGGTTTGCTGTCTGTAACTGGACTGCCTGCATTTCCTGAGGGAAAACTCAGCTGTATGCTTCCCAGCAGCCCTCTGAGTTAAAGGACTTCCAGTATATTAACTGTTCCATGGAAGTGTGGCCCTCTGTATTGCTGTGTGGACTAATTCACTGTTATATTCCTTCGTGATGTATATATCTATAGCAATAGTGATATAGGTAATCATAAGTATCCTGGTATTATTTCTCTAAAGAACCCTGTCTAACACAATTGGTACTGGGAGTGTTCTAGAGAAACAAGATCATAAATATGGGCTTCTCAAATGAACTCTCCAGCCTGATTAGGTTTCACAGCACTGATAATGTTATCTCTACCCCTAAAAACAAGGATACGTCTGCCACTCTTACTAGAGAGGGTGGTGTTAATCTCTGGGGTGAAGTCGCAAAACTAATATCCACAGTATCACCACCAATAGATGAAGTGCTGGTGGGAGGAGGGGCTCTGGGTGTTAGTGTGTTTGATATTTTCCAGCAATTTTGTCAGGATGAGAATTATAGGGAAGCTGGTTAGCTGTTCCTCCTTAACATAGAAAATGTGATCAAGGACAGGGATAATCTGAGAACCTCAGACGCACGTCTCAAGTGTCGAATAACAGACCTAAACGCTTCTTCATGTGCTATGAAGGAAAGCCTTCTCTCCTCCAATAATAGAGCTGACATTGCCAGAAACCAAATCCAGTGTCTCATCATACGTCTAGCTAAACTACAGCATCTGCTGAATTGCAGGTCTAGAACAGTGTCTGATATTAAAGTAAGGATATTAATTGGAAAGAATTGGGAACCTGAAACATGGGATGGAAACATATGGGCTGATGACCCAGAAAAGGAGGATATTGAGCCCCTAGAGTTGATTGAGCAACCGCAGTCAATAGATCCACCCCTCCCACCTGAGGGAATTATCAGTAAAACAACTCACAAAACTGTTCAAGCTGAAATGCCAAGTGGAGCTGCATTTGTAATATTGCTGGGGGTGGGGGAGGAGATGCCTTACATGATATTGCTAAGGGCCCCCCAGTAAACACTCCCACAACCCATTATTTCCTCTAGACCTATAACTAGAATTAATTCTCAGAAAATTCCTAAAGGTGAGGTTCAGCTGATGACTCAGGAAGAAGTGAAAAATACTCATAAAGGTCTGCTCAAATTTTCTACTATGTACCAGAAGCCTGGGGAATGTCCCTGGGAATGGTTATTAAGAGTGTAGGATGCTGGTGCAAAGAATGTAACATTAGATTTGTTTCTTGATATGGGGCCCCTGAGCACAAATTCTTCTTTCAATGTCTCAGCAAGAGAGGTTAAGAGAGGATCTAATTGCTTATTTGGTTGGTTCACTGAAGCATAGGTTGCCAGATAGCCTAGGTTAGACCAACTTGAGGTACCTGACCTGCCTTGGTACAGTGTAGAAGAAGGCATCCCCAACCTTAGGGAAATTGGCCTGTTGGAATGGATCTCTCAGAATAATCCCATAGACCCAAAAAAGGAGTGTGGTCCAAGGACATACCTTTTTGTGAAGAGGGCCCCAGAATCTCAGAAGACTCCTATGATTGCTATTTGTGTACACCAGGATAAACAGTGGGAACTGCCCTAAGTGAACTTAACATTTGCCTATAATGGGGCTGATTGGGTCCCGTGGTGGTAGAGGTCAGGTGTCAGCACTGAATCAACAGAGATGGGATGGACATGGCTATCATAATGGACAGCAAGTTTTCCATAGTAATCAAAACAACTGTCTCATGTGGACTTATGGCATCGACTACTTAGCCACAGTGTCCCTAGGAGTGAAATAGATGGGAATCCCACTCATATTTACATGATCCATACAGGCAGAAGAAGGATAGATCAGGCAAAGAGCAGAATAGAGTGTCACAACCACTCAATTAAGTCCCAGATCTGAGCCAGTTTACAAACCCACAACCCCTTGAATAAGGGAAGGCCAGATCCCTTTGAAGAAGAACCCTGCAACATCACCCAAGGTTCATACTGTTAGTCTTTCTTCTAGCCTTCCCCAAAGGGACCCACGGCCTTTCACAAGAATGACTGTTCATTGGGAGAAAGGAAGTAATCAAACGTTCCGAGGATTACTGGGCACTGGCTCTGAACTGACACCAATTCCAGGAAACCCAAAGTGTTATTCCAAAGGAAGGCATTCAAGTCAGAGTATGGGCATGCAGAGACCAAGTTATAGATGGAATTTTAGCTTAGGTACACTTCACTGTGGGTTCATGTCCCCCAACCCCCAAACCCATTCTGTCATTATTTCCACAGTTCCAGAATGCATCATTGGAATAGACATGCTTAGTAACTGTCAGAATCCCCATATTGGATCCCTGAAATGTGGAATAAGGACTTTTATGGTAGGAAAGGCCAAGTAGACACCATTAGAATTGCCATTGCCTAGGAAAAGAATAAACCAAAAGCAGTACCACATTCCTAGAGGGATTGCAGAGATCAGTGCCACCATCAAAGACTTTAAGGATGCAGGGGTGGTGATTCCTACCACATCCCCACTTAACTCACCTATTTGGCCTGTTAAGAAGACAGGTGGATCCTGGAGAATGAAAGTAGATTATCGTAAACTTAACCAGGTGGTGACTCCAATTGCATCTGCCGTTCCTGATGTGATTTCATCGCTTGAGCACATTAATACTTCTAGTACTTGGTATGCAGCTATTGATCTGGCCAGTGCCCTCTTCTCAATACCAGTCTCAAAGGACCACCAGAAGGAGTTTGTCTTCAGGGGCAGGGGCAACAATACACGTTCACAACTCTCCCTCAGGGGTACATCAACTCTTCTGCCCAATGCCATAATTTAGTTTGAAGGGACCTTGATCGCCTGTCTCTTCTGTAAAATGTCACACTAGTCCATTATATTATGACATTAGGCTGATTGGACCCACTAAGGATGATGTGTCAAAAACTCTAGATTCATTGGTACAACATCTGCGTGCCTGAGAAAGTAAAGATAACTGTGTCTCACGTGAACAGTCACCAAAGGTTTACCTCTGAAGAGGAGGACTTTAACAATCAAGTGGATAAGATGACACACACTTTGATAGATATATAATTGTTTGTCAATTTGAGGATTAAGAGTGTAGGGGTGGAGTCTAACCTGTCAATCAGATAATAGCTAATGAGGCCTCTGTGTGCACATGGCCTTCTCCTGAGAATTCTGAGAAATCCTGATTTTCCTCTTTGGAGGTGGGATACACTTCTTTCTCTCTGCTACTCCCTGGGAGACATTGCGACTCACAAGACACATGGAAGTACACTAGTGCCCTAAATTGGAGAAGCCACATGGACCCACCCTGATGCCACCAGACCTCTGAAGCTGGAGAAGCCACGTAGAGACCCTGCCAGCACTGAGATGCTTACAACGCCACTGGATTCAAAGACTTTCTACCCACTGGCCTGTGATCATCCTGCATTCGGCATCATTGCAAGTATTTTGTGAGTCTGAAGAGGATTTTACAGATTGGCATCAGACATATGGGCTAATATTGGACTTATGGGCTTGGAATGGACTGGGTTGGAATGCTTTCTCAATGTTTAATTCCACTTGCACATAAACTTTTCCCTTATATGCATATGAGTGTCGTCATCAATTTGTTTCTCTAGCCTACTCAGACTAACACACACACACACACTGTAGAGACTAGTCCTTCTGTTTCTTCCACCACCCTGTCATTTCCCAATGGGCACATGAACAAAGTGGACACGGTGGCAGGGATGGAGGTTATGCATGGGCACAGCAACATGGACTTCCACTCACCAAGGCTGACTTGGCCACTGCCACTGCTGAGTAACCTATCTGCCAGCAGCAGAAGCCAGCAATGAGTCCGAGATATGGAACCATTCCCCAGGTAGTACAACCAGTAACCTGGTGGCAGGTTGATTACATAGGACCACTTCCATCATGGAGGGGACAGTGTTTTGTCTTACTGGAATAGACACCTACTCTAGATATGGATTTGCCTTCCCTGCACGCAATGCTTCTGCCAAACCTACCATTCGTGGAGTACAGAATGCCTCATCCACCAGCATGGCAGCCCACATAGCATTGCTTCAGATCAAGGAACTCACTTCACAGCAAATGAAGTGTGGCAATGGCCCGATGCTCATGGAATCCACTGGTCATATCATGTTCCTCATCATCCTGAAGCAGCTGACTTGATAGAACAATGGAATGGGCTCCTAAAGACACAATTACGGCACCGGCTAGGCGACAACAACTTGTGGGGCTCGGGCAATGTTCTCCAGGAGGCTTTCTACACTCTAAACCAGCGGCCAACATATGATGTTTTGTCTTCAATAGCCAGGATTCATGGGTCCAGGAACCAAGGGGTGGAAGCTGGAGTGGCACCACTCACTATTACTCCTAGTGATCCCCTTGCAGCATTTTTGCTTCCTGTCCCAGCAACCCTATGTGCTTCAGGCCTGGAGGTCCTGGTCCTGAAGGAAGGAACTCTCTCACCTGGAAACAGCACGGATTCCACTGAACTGGCAGCTGAGAATGCCTGTGGTCACTTTGGGCTCCTCGTGCCTTTGGAACAACAGATCGGCAAGGGTGTTACTGTACTGAGTGTTATGATTGATCCTTATCACCAAGGAGAAATTGCATTGTTGCTACATAATGGAGGTAAAGAAGAATATGTCTGGAATTCAGGAGATCCTGTAGGCTGTCTCTTAGCACTACCATGCCCTTTGATTAAAGTAAACGGTAAACTACAACAACCCAATTCTGACAGGATGTCTAATGACCCAGACCCCTTAAGAATGCAGGTCTGGATCACCCCACCAGGTAAAGAACCCTGGCCAGCTGAG
This sequence comes from Tenrec ecaudatus, assembly GCF_050624435.1. NCBI lineage: Eukaryota > Metazoa > Chordata > Mammalia > Afrosoricida > Tenrecidae > Tenrec > Tenrec ecaudatus. The sequence continues at coordinate 46,714,174 of NC_134547.1, forward strand.
GTGCTGGCTGAGGGCAAAGGTAATACAGAATGGGTAGTAGAAAAAGGTAGTTCTACCTACTAGATATAACCACATGCTCAATTACAAAAGTGAGGTTTATGATTGTCCATTTATCTTCTTTATATGTGGATATTGAATATCTTTCCTTTGTTCATGTATGATGTACCAGATAGAATTCAATTCTGTGTATTTTCATTTACATATATGACTGAAGTATGGTGTTAGGTGTAAGCATGACTTCATTAATATCTTGAAATTACATATGGCGACATAATTGTGTACAGGTGCCAAGTTGACAAGGGGTGGACTGTAATAGGTAGGTTTATAGTGCCAACCTGGCCAATAGGAGCATTTGGTATTAATCAGATCTCAGTTTGATTGGAGGGCAAAGAGATAAATGGCTCTGCAAGGCCCACCCCCTGCTCTCTTGCTATCTGGTGATTGGACAAGCATGTGGCTGCTTTAACTACTTCTCTGCCTCAACTTGTGAGCTACACTACCTGTGGGAGAGCCAACCCATTGATCATGTCGCTAGAGCTTGAGGTTCCTCTGAGACCTGCTTCACCACGCTGTATACATTGCTTGAGGCTGGTGGATCCCATCATCTTGTATTGCCTGAGTTCAATATCCCATCCAGGCTTGCTTCCCTAAGCTCCTGAGATGCTGACTGTTGGTTACCTGCCCTGCTGTTTGCTGCTTGTGGGCAAACTCTGCCTGCATTTCCTGCGGGAAGACTCAGCTGTCTGCTTCCTTGACCTTGGACCCCGGCAGTCCTTATAAGTTGAAGGACTTCCTGTATATCAGCAGTTCTCAACCTGTGGGTTGCAACCCTTTTAGGGGTTGAATGACCATTTTACAGGGGTTGCCCAATTCATAACAGTATCAAAATTACAGTTATGAAGTAGCAACGAAAATAATTTTATGGTTGGGGTCACCACGATATGAGGAACTATATTAAAGGGCCGTGGCATTAGGAAGGTTGAGAACCACTGTTGTATATTAACTGTTGCATGGAAGTGAGTTGGACTGAGCCCTCTGTACTGCTGTGTGGACTAATTAGCTGTTACATTTCTTCATGCTGTATAAATCTATCCAAATATATATATTTGAACATATATTCATAAATGTCCTGGTTTTATTTCTCTAGAGAACCTTGCCTAATACACCATCTATATCTATCCTAGGGACACCTTCCTAAGTAGCCAATGGTATAGGTCCACACTAGTTGGGCTCTACTGATGATATTTTGACTCCACCATCCTTTACAGTAACTACACCCACCTTGTCTCTGTCCGTAGAGTGCTACCTCTTGACCTCATACCCCACAGGGCCCAATCAAGCCCATTGTTGGCAAGTGTCTTAATTCAATTAGGATAGTTTCCACTGTCAAGCTGGCTGATATAAAATCGCCATTGACAGGAGTCTTCAGAGATGCTGGGGCTCCCCTCACAAATTTGCTTTAGTGTGGGTCTAAGCCTTTGGACAACCCCCTGTGTAGTAGACCAAAGTAGGCCTGGGAGGTCAACTTGAGTTAGTGTAGGCCATCTCCCAAGTCATGCTTCAGCAAAGCAACCAAGTGAATTCTTAGGTCCTCTCCCAACCTCTCCAGCTGCATCACTGAATGAAGAATCTTCACTTAGCGGGTGTCTGTGTGTGCACATTAGAACACACTGGCAATTCTTTAGGAGCGACTTATCCTTCTTCCTGGGTCCATCTTGAATTCATTGATTGGCTTGCACAGATGAAAACTCCAGGAGGTAACAGCAGAAATATTGCTCTAGGGACAACTATATAAAAAGTCTCAGAGACCAACAGATAGGTAAATGAACCTTCTATTGCAGAAGAAACCAGATTCCTTCAGGTCAAGGTGTAAACGCTGTCCCTCTTCTTACCCAAGGCTTGTTGCCCCCTAGGCCAGCCTCCTGACTACCACTGGACACTGGGTGTCCACGTTTATCCCACTATGGCTGGCCTTTCCCTCCCACCCATCCTTTAAGTCCCAACCCAAACTCCAACTCGTGTAAGCACTGCCGGCTCTTAACCTCACAATTGCCTTGTATTTTGACAAGAACACACGGCAGGCTGCTTCCGTCTCGAGCCAGTCTCTTCTTTTCCCAAGACTAAAAGCAGATACTTTTGACACATCTCTGGGCGGAGCACAGGACTGTGATGAAAGGGGGCTGTCCCAGCTATGGGGAGAGAAGTTCTGATGTAAGACGTCACCTAGGACAGCGCCAGACAGACAGCTTGCCGGGTTTAGGGTCTGAGCACACATCCCAAAAGCAGTTAGTGGGTGACTTACAGGGGTGCCAGGGGCTGAGAGGGAGGGGGGTTATGTTTGGAGCTGAGTAGAAAGATCTAATGGGGCCGTATGTTGCCAAAGGCCACGGACATATGCTCCTGGACTGTAGCTGAACTGCGTTGTATATCCTTTTTTCCCTTTAGAATTCTTCTATGCTCTTTCATTCCCCAGGAGCCCTGGTGGCCTAGTGGGTTACATGTGGAGTTGCTAACTGCTAGGTCAGTGGTTTGCAACCACTGGTCGCTCAAGGGAGAAAGACTAGGCTTTCTACTCCTATAAAGAACAGAAATACTGTAAAGTAAAACTTCATTCGTATGTTTCTCTATTAAGTAACCATATTGTGAAAGTAAAATATCATATGGACCTTGAATTAGAAAGCCCAAACGGAAGAAGATGCTCTATCTCAGAGGGAAAGAAGTCAAGAAAAAAGCCAAGCTTGGAGTTGCAATATTGAAAGATCCAATGGGAAAAACATTGAATGATGCAGGAAACATGAGAAGAAGATGGAAAGCATTCAGAGTCACTGTACCCAAAAGAACTAGTCCGAACCAATGGTGCTGATGGAAGAAGCTGAAGCTGCCCTGAAAGCAGTAGTCAAAATCAAGGCCCCAGGAATGGATGGAGTACCAAAGGAAATGCTTCAACAGGCTGAGGAAGGACGGGGAGCACTCGCTCTTCCATGGCAGCGTATTAGGACGACAGCTGCATGGTCAGCTGCCTGGAACACATCTATATTTGCCCACAGTCCAAACAAAGGCTACCGACAGAACCCTCAAATAAAAGCACACTGTCACTGATACCACAGGCAAGGAAGATTTGGCTGAAGATCAACCAACAGTGACGGCAGCAAGTACATTGATCGGGGGCTGCCAGAGATTCGGAGTGGATTCAGAAGAGGACAGGAAACAAGGGACATCTAGCTGATGTCAGATGGATCTTGATGGAATACAAGAAAGATGTTGACTTGCGTTTTGCTGATGCTTCCAAGGCCTTCAACTGTGGCTCCTAACACGGCGTGGAGAGCCTTGAGAAGAAGGGGAATGCCAGAACACCTGGTTGTGCTTCTGTGAAACGTGCCCGTGGATCGAGAGGCAGCTGTGCGAACAGAACACGGGACTGCTGCACGGTCTCAAATCCGGACAGGTGTGCGTCATGGTTGTGTCCTCTCACCATCCTGATTCCATCTGGACGCTGATCGCGTCATCGGAGGAGCCGGGTGATTTAAAGGAGAAGGTGGCACCAGGATTGCAGGAAGGCTTATTAACAACCTGCACGATGCAGCGACACCACCTTGCTTGTGAAGGCGAGGAGGACTGCAAGCACTTGCTGAGGAAGCTCAAGGGTCACGGTGTGAAGAGGACCACTTTCCTCACGACTGGACCCATCGTGATAAACGGAGAAGAGATTGACGTTGTCGGGAACTGCATTGGGTAAATCTGCTGTTGAAAATTGTAGAGACGCAAGGATGTGGCTTTGAGGACGAAGATCCAAGCCCCGCTATTGTCACTGGCCTCATCAGCATGTGACAGTTGGACATTGAGTGAGGTGGACAGAAGAAGAATGGATGCATTTGAAGTGTGGGTCTGGAGAAGAATATCAGGCTACCCAAAGGACCAACAAGTCTGTCTTGGAAGAAGTACAGCCAGCGTGCTCCTTAGTGGAAAGGAGAGTGAGACTTTGTTATTCATACTTTGGATATGTTGTCAGGAGCGACCCGTCCCTGGAGAAAGGCATCATCCCGGCCAGGCAGGGAGGCAGCGAGAAAGAAAGCCCTCCAAGGAGATGCACTGACACGGCTGCATCAAGGGGGTTCAGGCACTGGGACCACTGTGAGGCTGTGCCTGCAGGACTGGGAAGGGTTTCATTCTGTAGTGCTATGGACCGAATGGCATCTAACAACAACCACCACAAAAGGAGGGCATTCTCCGAAACCCACATGACATTTCTCCTCTGTCCTCGGGTCGTTATGAGTCAGAATAGATTCCAAGTCCACCGGTAAATGAGTTTTCATCCCTATCACGCCCCACCCCTTTCCAGTGGCGAGAAGCTGTTTTCCCTGTTAAGATGCTGCCCTCTGCTGGTCGGTACTAAACTCACGGCTGAAAGTGATTTGATTGGTGGCTGGCACTTTGGGGTTGGACTTCCTCAAATTCACTGCTAGGAAGTCCATACTGACTCGTAGTGACCCCTGTGGGTCACAGAAAATACAACTACTTCCTGGAGTAGCAAGCCCAGTCTTTCTCTCTCTAAGCTGCTGGTGGTCCTGAACTGCCGACCAGGCGAATTGCTCCCCCAACTAGTAACCCCTAGGCTTGGCTTGGACAGTTGGCGAAAAAACAAAACTGCTGCAGAAAAATAGTAAAATGTTTTTTCTTTAAAGCCAGACAGCGATTCCATTTTATTTTGAGCATGATGAAGAAGCAGAGGTCGTGGTGAACCATGGAACGACCCCTCCTTGTTGAGAAGTCTGCGCATGGATGGGAACCACTAAGGGAGTGTGAACTTGTACCATAAAAAGACTAATGTTGACATGGTACAGCCTTTGGACCACCTCACCTGCTCCTACCAGGCTCCTAGAGAACAACTAAGAATGAAAGCATTTATTTCCGACTATGCTCAGCACAGGATTGACTCCCGAGCCTCCCGGGCCAGACCAACATCCAAGTGGGCTCGGCACAGCCCCATCAGGCAGGAACTCAATCCTGCTTTTGGAAATCCTCTAGAAACTTGGAAGAGATGTACGCCCCACTCTATTAAGACTCTGTTTCTGAACTTGGGGGGTGGGGTGGATTAGAATGCATGGAAACAGAGATTTGCGGGTCCCACCCAAGGGGACTCGACAGTGTCTGAAAGAGCACGTTGGAATTGTGAACAAGCCCCACCTGCCAAGTGGTTATTCCACTTACCCTCCTGGTGGAGAATTTTGAGTTCAACGAGAAAAAGCAGGATGTCAGGTGGCATTTGCCTGCCAACTTTAACCAGCCAGAAGCTGAGTGTGCGTGGGAAGGAAGAAGGAAAGAGGAGAAAAGCGCATCCTCTAACTGGCTCCCCAGAGCAGGGCCCTGGCTAACATCAGGACCACAGCCAAAGATGCTGGGACCTAAACGGTGTGAGTCACGTGATTCAACCTGATCAGATTTCTTATCTGGATGATGTCTCCTAGCTATCGGCTTCATCAGGGGTCAATGTCGTCGCTGCAGGGGGGTTAATTTCCAGCTTGCTTGCTTCTGGCTTCATCCCTCTTCCCTGAGCCTTGCAGTGGCCCAAATGTTACCGATCGCCTCTCCCTCAATCACCTCAGGCCGAGGCATTCCTTCAGGCTTGGGCCTTCCGCCGAGAGATGCAGGCGGCACTGCAAGAATACTCTTTCCCTGGGTGTCATGAGAGTCAAGACCTCTTTTCTTTATTTTTGGTGTCATGGCTTGGTTCTGACTTTTTTTCCCTTGTCATCTCACTGGGTGATTTTGGACATCCCTTCACCTCTCTGCAGCTCTCTGAAAAAGGAGAGGCCAGGGGTCCACACTCAAACACTGGAGGTCATGCCAGCGAGTGAAGAGAGCCAGGCGTGAGGTAAAAGCAGATGGTGAGAACCGTGAGAAACTAGGAGCACCTGTGAACAGTTGTGTGGGCTGTGCACTGCACAAGGGCACAGCTTCAGAGGGGCCACCATTCCCATCAACCTAGATCTTGATCCTCCCAGATTCCTGGAAGATCACCCCCCTAGAATCCAGGGCAGCGGTTCTCAACCTGTGAGTCGCAACCCCTTTGGAGATTGAACGACCCATTCACAGGGGTCACCTAAGACCATTGGAAAACACATATTTCCGATGGCCTTGGGAACCGAGACACCCCTTCTCTGTCTCCAGGCAGATATGCCCACCTATGAGTACTCGGCGTGAAGACTGTTACCCATGCTACAACATGCTTCAAGATGAAATATCATTGATTTGTCATTAGAAAGAAATATTTCACAGGATAGTGTAGCATAGTATTTTTGTCAGCACTATGCTTTCAATTTGTAACAATGAAAATCCCTCCTACATATCCGATATTTACATGGCGCTTCATAACAGTAGCTAAATGACAGTGATGAAGTAGCAACAGAAATAATGTTATGGTTGGGGGGGTCGCCGGCACATAAGGAACTGTACGAAAGGGTCGCGGCATGAGGACGGTAGAGAACCATTGCTCAAGGGGGTCGTGAGGAAGGGGAGCCTTCTCATTTGCACCCTGTGCTCAGCGGGTGGGCTGGCTGCAGGGGGCGGTGTGTGGCTAGTTAGCCCGCAAGAATGAACGAGGGCTCAAGGCGCCCACATCTGCTGGACTTTCTTGTTCTTGCCCTTATTGCGGAAGGCAGGTTTGGTTTTGTTCATTTGTGTTTTTCTAAGAAGCGGAAAATATGGTTTTCAATTGCCCCATTTAAAAAATTAACTGCTAATGAATTCCAAGGCATGGTTAACATCATGTGTATTAAACAAAATACTTTTTTTTTAATTAAAAGATCGCTTTATTGGGGGCTCTTACAGCTCTTAGAACAATCCATACGTCAGTTATATCAAGCGTAGTTGTACATAGGTTTTTGTTACTATTTTCTAAACTCTACTTTCTATTCGAGCCCTTAGTATCAGCTCCTCTTTTTTCCCTGCACCCCCCTCGTGACCCATTAATGAATTATAAATTATTATTATTTTCACATTTTACAACGGCCTGCTGTCTCTCTTCACCCATGGTTTCTGCTGTTCGTCCCCCCCCCCCAGGTGGGATGTGTGTGATGGTGATGTGTCAATCATGGCAATCAGTTCCCTCTTCTTGTCACCTTCCCCCTACCTTCCTGGTATCACTGCTCCCATTCCTGTGCCTGGATTCCATGTGTCGTGAGCTCTTATCTCTTAGCTGTGCCTGTGCACATGCTCCGGTCTAGCCTGAACTGAAAGGCAGGACTGGGGTCATGATAGCGGGGGGTGGGGAAGCTTCAAGGAACCAGAGGAACCTTGTGTTTCATCGCTGCTAAACTGAATGCTTGTTGACTCATCCCTTCTTTGTGCCCTTTCTGTGAGGGGCTGTCCCATTGCCTACAGATGAGTTTTGGGTTTCTGCTCTGATCCCCCTCACCCTCAACAATATGTTTTGTTTGTTTGTTTTGAGTCTTCTGATGCCTGTTACCTGATCCTTTCGACAACTCATGATCACACAGGCTGGTGTGTTTCTTCCATGTGGACTTGTGTTCTCTTTGCTAGATGGCCACTTGTCTAACTTTAAGACCCAGACACTATATCTTTTGATAGCCAACCACCATCTGCCTTCTTCATCACATTTGCTTATGCACCCATTTAAAACAAAACATTTTTGAGGCCAGATGCAGGCCAGGGATTGGAGGACATTCTTCCTACCTGTTTTCTGGCTAACTTCCATTCATCTTGTCCTGAAACAAATGCTACTTATCCAGAGACTGTTTCCTCATGTAAATATACCAACTGAGAAGCTCATCTCCACCTCAGACACACAGGCATTAGGTAAGTCTCTCCTCCTGGTCCCTACCGACCTGCCCATAGCTGCCTGGCATTTGACTTGTGAGTTCTTGACCTTGGATGACACTTGGAGTCCATTGCTGCCAAAGAAATGCCCCGGCATCCTCCCCCTGCCCTTTTCTCACCAGGCTAGTGATGACAGTGCGTTCAAGTCCAGCACCGCTCACCCTCATGGCGATGCCTGGCTCACGGTGGAAGCCCCCAGACCTGAGTTGGAGGGCTCCTAACAGACGTCTACTCCATCTCAGACTCCAGAGGAGGAGAGAGAGTTTCCAGGACAGAATTAAAGTCTGTCTCCCACACATATTTTATATTCTGATTTTATTTCAAATGAGTTAGAAGATGATTATTATGCCAACTAGTGAACCAACCCTGCTCCAGATTGATTGAGGAAATGTGGTGACTTTCCACACCAGACTGTGTGGTTTGGGATAGCTAAAGAACTCCCCAAGGATAACCCATCCTAGTGCCCAGAAATCATCGGCTAAACCAGCAAATTCTACAAGCATCCCCATGGAAAGCGGCCCAACTTAGCGTGAAGCTCATGATTGTAGGAGAGGCTGCGAAAGAAGAAAATCCAAAATGACAGAACCACTTCATTCTCAAGGAGCAAACCAGCAAAAAAGAAAGGCAAGGACAGGGAGAGCCAGGTCAAGGGGGGAGGAAACCCAGGAGATGGGCGCCCTGGAAGTGGACTTGGTCAGGGGCACAGTCTTCGTCCAGAACTCCACTGCCCGCTCTTTCAGTCTCTCGCCCACCGTGATGTTCACATCCAGCTGCAGGTACTGTTCCATCTGACTGTAGGCTGGCCACAGAGGCAAGCCTTCCCCATTGGGATTCCTGGAAGGGAAGACCCAAGAGGGTGAGACGTTGACCCTCAAAAAACACTGGTGTGGGGGAGAGAGACCTAACAGCTCACCTACCCGGTCCGAGCGAAGTGAGCCCAGTATTTCATGATCTTCCTGCTCAGCAGTTTTTCCTCCTCGGTGGCTCCTTCTGAAGGCGAGAAGTGCCAAGGTCAACCAAGGGTCCTCATCGTCTGGCCGCCCGAGCTGCCTTACACTGGACAAGCCACTCCACGCCTCCCCTCACAAGCCTACAGGGCCACTGGGCACCAAGGGACGAAGCTTGGGGCAGGAAGGGCTGCACGGCAATCGTGGCTCTGAGTGGGGGAGGCTGAACACAGATCTTTTCAGACCCTTCTTGTGAGGCTGTAGCTTCCTCAGGGCCAGGGGTGACCCCCCTTCTCCAGTCTGTCTCGCTCTCCTTTTGCAAACTCTTGATGCTGATGCTTCTTTGTTCGAAAAGATAACACCTGTCCAAGGGACAAAACCTAAACTGCCCCAAAAGGCAGTGATGTGAGGAAGGCTCCCATCCCACCTCTTCCCTCTCGATACCCAGGGTACCAGCTCGGGAGGCGATGCCTGTGACTGGTGTCCTGAGCACCGGCACAAGTGTGTGCATGACCCCTCTTTGTGCACACCGGACAGAATATTTTGCTGAAATTGTAGCTCGATGATAGGTCGTCCCACATCCTCTCCCACATAGCTGTCCTTTGTTTACAGCTGTTGTTCTGTAATGTAAAGGCCAGAAAGGCAATGCCCACCTAAAGAAAGTTCCAATCAATTTGTAAAGATAGAGGTCTCCAGCAGGCTGTTAGTGGGTCTTTAGGTTGGTGCCAATCTTAAGCTGGTAAAATAAATGCTTTCTATGTGTCTATATTTTGTGTATGGGAAAGTACAATTGTTAAAAAGAAAAAAAAAACAAGACACACCAGTAGGTGTGGGATTTCTGGGTTCAAGACAGCAGGCATTTGAGATTCTGATGGAGTTTGTCGGGAGTGTCTGCCCACAGCTGCCGGACCACAGGGCTCTTCCTCTGAATCGCCCTTGTTTCAGGTGAGACTGGGCAAACTCGCTGATGTGAATTTAGTTTGCAATTCTTTTGAGATGAGTGGGATCGAGTGGACGTTCTTGTTTCAGAGCCACTTCGATTTTCTTTTTTTGTAAACTGTCTATTACCTGCTTCTCTACGGGGCGGTGGATTTCCCATGTATTCATTCATTCATTCATTCATCCATTTATTTGAGCTCTCTAGGTCCCAAGAAAATTAAGCCCGTGCTGCATATGTCGTGAGTTTGGCGCACACACGCACACACACACACGCACACACACACACGCACACACACCACCCCAACTCCAGTTTGTGGGGTCCATCTGGTCAGTCCATAATAAACTCAGTAATCGTCGATGAGTAATAAATAATAATACTAACAGTTACTAAGCCCTCACTGTGTGCGGCCTTGGGATTATGGCATGTGGTTCTTATGACAAGGTAGGAGGTGGTTCTATGACTGTCTGTTTTTCGAAGATGAGCGTGAACTAAAGAGATATTAAATAAACCACAGTGCATGAACACACTGGGCCTTCATTGTAGAAAGGCCATTCCTTAGGGATTTGCGGCATCTATTTTTAATGGACTCACCTGTCTATAATTCCTGTGTTTTTTCTGTTAATAGTCTCATCTGATTGGCATCGAGGGTGCCATAAATTTAGAAAGAAAAGAGCTAACTAGTAAATACTTAATATAGTAACATTTACGTATAGCATCTCACAGCATGTCCATGAGCTCAGCGGGTGGTGCGGTGGTGGCCACGTGTCCAGTAGCTAACCGAAAGGGTAGCGAGTGGCTTGAGTCCTGGAGTTGAAGGTCCTGGAGACCCCAGTCAGCACTGAGATGTTTACAATGCCACTGGATCCACAAGACTTCCCACCCACTGGCCTGAGATCTTCCTGCATTCAGTGTCATTGCATGTGTTTCCTGACTCTGAAGAGGATTTGTGAGATTGGTATCAGGTACATGGGCTAATATCAGATTTATGGACTTGATCTGGACTGGGTTGGGATATTTTATCAAAATTCAATTGCTCTCGTATATAAAGCTCTTTCTTATACACATGAGTGTTCATGAACTTGTTTCTCTATTCAACCCAGACTAACACACCACACCAGACAAGCTGAAGGAGCATCGACACTATAACCCTGAGCTCTGTAAGAACCACCGGGAGATGCTTGATTCAGTGTCTCTGGGGGAGAAGTGAGACTTCACAACAGGGCCTCCGCCTGGCTGGAACAAGTTCACAGGCCTAGTTCCTGCAATGGGCAGACCCCCGAGGGCAGCTCCTCACCAAACATGCCAACGTCGCCCTCCAGAAAGGCACCCCCGAAGACGAAGCGGACTTCATCCGTGTGATCGGCTTTGACGAAAGCTGGCCGCGAGTCTCGAAAGCAATGGGGCCGGTGCTGGAACTCGTAGCAGTAGACTGGGGCCCCCGCGTCTGACACAAGTCAGGAGAAGGCCCGAGTCAGAGGTATGTAGGGTGGAGCGGGGGCGTAACCCTGCATCCCAACCCAGAGATCACCCCAGGCAGCTCAGAAGCAAGAGGCCGCCCAACGCAAGCTAATCTCTCCCTTTCGGTCCCATCTGTGGCTGCAATGTCCTGCCACCACAGCCTCCCAGGTTCATGACAGGAAGCTCATGCCCGGCAGCCTGATGGGGACATAGCTCTACTCTGTAAACAGTTCTTGTCTCAGTTAAGATCTCCCTCCTACCACTTCCTCTCCTGGACCCTGATTCAGCTTTCCAGAGACCAATAGATCCTAGAACGGTGCCAGGCTCACAGCACATCCTGGATGAATCTTCTTGGAAAGAGAAGATAGGAAGTGAGTGAGTGAGCGATGGGATGAAGTTGAAGGAGGAAGAGGCGGAGAAAAGGAGAAAGAAAAGAAAACTGGGTTTGTGTCTCCACAAGCCATCTTCTCTTGCTTGATTCCTTCACACTCCTGAAAGCTGAGATGCTGTGAAGAGAATGAAGTCTTGGGGATTCGGGTCAATCTTGGGGACCCCCCTCCCAAAGAGACGCAGAAGTCCTAGCCCCTGTTCCTGTCAATAGGATCCTGTTTGGAAACAGGGGGCTTCTATTGTCATGTCAATGAGGGCGTAGGGAGGCTCAAAATGACAGTTCAGAAAATGGAGCAGTAATAGCAGCGAGGTGCATGTCCCCACAGCTACCAGCAGGTTGATCTCAAAAGGGCAGCCTCTCCCCAAGGCCAGAGCTCAGAGCACTAGGAAGGAAGAGGACTGGAAACAAGAAACACAGGGACTGCGTGGAGGAGCTGATACCAAGAGCTCTAGTAGAAAGAAAGTGTTTTTAAAAGGATGATGATATCATATGTACAAATGGACTTGACCCAATGGATGGATGGATGGGTGGATGGATAGATGGATGGATGGATGGCTTATTGCTGTAAGAGCCCCCAATAAAATGATTTATAAAAATAATAATAACGGGAGCAGGCTGCATGCAGGGACATAGGCAGGGAGACAGAGGCCAGGTGAGGGCCACCTTCAAGTAAAGGAAGCCAGAGAGAAGTCACCAGAGGACCCAGCAAGGCTGACACGCTGACCTTAACTCTCAGCCCCTGGGACTGAGGCAGCATTTGGTTCCAGCAGCACTGGGTAACTGGGGGCTGGGGCCAGGGCTCTGAGAATGATAGGGTGGTGGGTGCTCTCAGCTCTGTTCTGATGAAGAGAAAGGGGAGACTGTCCCCAACTCAGAAAGCCAGACGAGCTGTAAGTCAGTGTCACAAGGTCAGGGAGAAGGTGCCAGACGCGGGACCCCTCTTACGGAAGGAGGCTGGGCAGCAGAGGACATGGGTCCCTGTGGCCACCAGTTCCACCACAGACTCACCTCTGTGATACCGAGCTGTGACCAGGCTGGGGACCACAAAGAACATATCACCAAGCAAGTCCAAGAAGCTGCTTTGAATTTCAGCCGCAGAGTGCTTGTCATGGAGGTATTCGTCAGTCAGGACCTCCCACAGTGACCTGGGGATGTGCTGTAAAAACCGTCACCAGTTACTGGAGAAACCAGGCCCCGCCCCCGGCCCCCCATGTGCAGGCGTGGTGCTGGGGGTTTGGTGTGCCCTGCCTCCTGTCACTTCCCCAGCAACCTTCGATGAGATGGCCCATTTCACAAATGATGACAGTGAGGCTTCGAGTGGGTAAGTGTTTGGTCCAAACCATGGTTCTGCCTGAGTGTATTTGCCTCTGAAACCCGGGCCCCTGGGCCCATGTCCACTCAGACACAGCCACCTCTGAGGAGAATTGTGGGCGCCAAGTTCAAACTCAGTAGCCATGTCAAGCTGGCAACTGCAGAACCTTCCATGAAGCAGGGTGTTCTGAGAGGCATGGGGCCCTTTAGAATGATGCAGGCCTCCCAGCTGACCCTGCTCCTGGGTGCCAGCACCAACCCCATCTCTTTGCTAACAAACCTGATAGAGCTGGTGTCTTCTGTGAGCCCTGGTGGCATGGTGGTAATAGGTTGGAATACTTAACCATAAGGTCAACGGTTCAAAACCACCAGCCGATCGTGGGAAGAAAGATGAGGCTTTCTATTCCCATAAAGAGTTCCAGACTCAGACCCACAGAGATAGTTCTGCCCTGTCCTATCGGGTCACTGCGAGTCCGAATAGACTCAATGGCCGTGATTTGGAAGCCCTGGGTGGAGCAAACCATGAAACGCTCAGCTCCGAATGAAAAGGTGGTCAGCTCAAACCCACTCAGAGCCCCTTGGAAGAAAGAGCTGGTGATCCAGTTCTGAAAGCTCACAACCATTGAAAACCCCACGCAGTGCCATTCTACACAGAAACGCAGAGGGCACGAGGAGTCCGGATCGACTCAGTGATGGATTTCTTGGAGCTGAAATTTTCTCATTTATAAAAAGTGGGTGTTCAGAGGATTGTGGGAGACATGAAGCATCAGCCCTTCCTGCCCTCTCCTATCCCTCAGGTACCTTCAAGGACATTGAGTGCCACCTTCCACCCGGCACCAGCCTGCTACCCAGCTTTCTCTCTCCCTGCTTGGCCAGGCAGAAATGCCGGAGAGTGGAGGGTAAACTTCATGAAAAGGCAGGCGGGCATCTGTGGCTTTGGGGGCCAGTAGGCCATGCTGTTGCCCCTCACCCCCTCCCACGACAACAGAGGCCCTCCCTGGGTAGTTTCTGTGCCATCTGGGAGCAGCATTTGGTTTTCAGTCAGACCCCAAGCAAGGGAGACCCCAGCAGATGTAGGAGGGATAGTGGGAGCCAGTGTGGGTAAGAAGGCTGAAGGTGGGGAGTGGGGGAGTCTCAGTACAGACTCTTAGGGTTCCGGAGGATCCAAGGACCACACAGAGAGTGAAAAGAAGCTTCTGGAATGTTACCAGGCACAGAGGGAACCTGCGTGCCTTTCCTCCTGACCCATGTCCTATAAAACCACACTTGAGCCTGGCCTCTAGCTACCCACTCTACCTGTGTCCTCTGGTTCAAATGTTCCTCTTCCCTAATGCCCGACCAGCGACCTCCTCCTCCAGGAAGCCAGCTGCAGAGCAGCCAGCGGGGGCCCACTGCCCGGCTTCCATTTCACTATCTCTCGGCTCTCCTGGTCAGACATCCAAGAGACAGCAAATGCCCTTGCTTCTGCTTCAGGGCACCCCTGCCTCCACTCTGAACTGCTTTGCACCCAGAGAGCTTCCTTGTGGGGGGATTCAACACAACGAATCTAGGAATGCTCACTTGTAAAAGTCTACTTTATCTATGATGACAGACTATAATCCTGTGGGTAACTGGTACATCTTAGGATCAATGGAAGGTCTCAAGGCCCTTAGGTGTTCTTGGATGACAGTTTGAATCCACCCTTGGGTGGTGGAGAAGGAAAGATCTGACCATCTGCTTCCATGATGTTTCCTGCCCAGAAAACCCCAATGGAAAGTTCTACTCTGCCACACGGGTTCCCCTCATTCAGGACCAACTTGACAGCAGCCCGCAGCTGCCTGACCCACAGTGCCACCAGGACTCCTGTGAAGGAGATAAGTAGCGGGTAACTAATGATCGATTGCTTCTTTGCAGCCATTTTGGACTTGCAGGCTGGATTTTAAGCAAACTGCAAATTGATTCATATCACTTCCCTGTCGGTGGCTGGCCCGTAAATGAAATGTATGCTTGCTCTGTCCATAGGTGAGACCATCCCCTGCTTGGCTCACCCTCCAACTTGACCTGCACACATCCCTCTCCTCCTGGTCCTCTTGCTCTCTCAGCCCCGCTTACCCGTGCCCCTCCATCTTCAAGAGACAAAGGGCACTCAGTCCCAGACACATTTCTCCCTGGGGGAGCTGCCAGCTTAGACATCCTCCACTCTGGCTCATCTAACACTGCACGGAAGGGCTTCACCCTGTCTAAGCACCCAACCATCTCTCAAGCACAAGGGGCCAGACTGCCTGCTTGTCATTGGGTCCCTGGGGCTGATGGGAGCACCACTTGCACATCTGTTGAATGAGTAACTGGGTCACGTGAACATGTTCATGGAAAATGGAAGAACGGGAAGAAAAACAGAAGAAATGCCTAGAGTGAAACTGAACAGCGGCCAGCTTCTTTCATGAATGAATACACACGTGATGGGCCCTGGACTTTCAAGTGCCCGGCACAGCGGGTGCTCGGTGCACAGTGAAGCCCCCAGTCCCAGGTGTGCTTTGGAACACAGGACTTTTCAGATTGCAGATAGAGCCTGGGGCACAGCTGCTGTAGCTCACGTGACCCACTCAGTGGGGCCCAGGGCAGCGCCCGGTATACTATGCCCACAGAGAAACGTGACTACAGAGATCAATATAGCAACCTGCCAGTAAAGCTCATGGGCCACCGATCAGTATAGACCATGTTTGGGGGCCACGGGGCAATACTGTTCATAGCTCTCTTAAGGTTTAGAACATGGCCAACACGACTTGGGCCTGTCCTTAGTCAAGGTCTATTGAATGAATGAAGGAGGAATGAATGTCTGGCCCCAGGCACGTAGCTCGTGCATGCTAGTGCTGTGAGCACATCTCTGGAAACCGCACGCATGCAGGCTCACTCACCAAGGCGGAACGTATGGCGTGGAATATGCGAGTCTTGCTGGAGCTCTGGAAGATCTCAGGGACCTCCTTCTGCGGAGAGAGCAACAGGGAAGCCTCTGTGAGCTCTCCTGGTTCAGAAAGCAAGGCCATCTCCCAGGGGGGTAGGTGGGCATGTTCTGGCCCAGGAGCACCCTCGGCAGAATGGTCTCGCTCACATCTGACAAAAGGCAGCTGTCCGCTGACATCTGTGGTCTGTGGAGCCCTAATGGCCACTCTGTGGAAAGGCCACATGTTGGCTTTGGAACCAAGACCACGGAAAGGCTAGAAGTTGGTGACATTACGAGATCATTGTTCTCTTTCTTTTAAGGCTTTTGCGAAGAAGACCGTGAGAAGGCAGCAGTGGGAATGCTGGCCAGAGAGACCCAACGGTGGTAAAGAGGGACGCAGAACTCCTGAAAACGTTACGCCCCAGCCCCTGGCTTAACTATCCCCACCCGTGTAAAAGGCAGAGGCTGGTGTCAATCAATGAGGTTTGATGGTATGAAGCATTGACTCCCCTAATCTTTCCAGGGGAGTTGAAAAGCTGATGCCCACTGAGAGGTTCCTCCTAAACCCTAGGGTCAAGAAATCAAGGCTCCTTCTCAGCATTCAGAATCCCTGGGTGATGGGAATGGTCATTGTGTTCAGCTGCTCACTGAAAGGTCGGAGGTTCTAATCCACCTGGAACTGCCTTGGGAATAAAGCTTAGTGAACTGCTGCCCCCAGAGGCAACCCCTGAAAGCCCTGGCTCACAGTTCTACTCTGACCTATATGGGGTCCCCCTGAAAAGGGGTCAACTCAGTAGCAACTGTTTGGTTGTTTTTTTTTTTTTCATTTCCCTCCATGTTCAAATGAACCCTCATCAGAACGGTCCTCCCCAGCCAATCGTGCTCCGTCTTAGCTAATGCCCTTCATTCCACTTCTTGCTCGCTGAAATCATCGCTCCCACCTTGCCTTTCATCTCCGCCCTTAAGGATGTAAGCTCCCAGAAAGCTAGGACCTTGTGTCTTAGGTCCTGGGGACTCCTCAGTTTCCACCAGAGTGTGGAGACTCTAGTAAACGCTCAATGAAATGCCTTGCATGAATAAGCAATTTTGCCATGTGCACAACCTTAGAAAGCAATCTTGGAAGTCAGAAAATCCAGACATGGAAGTTTAGAGGACTGATGTTTCCAAAACCTATCTGAATTTCATCTTTGCCCTATGTGCTAGTTACATAATCTGGTGTCAACTTGAGACTATTAAGAGTGAAGGGGTGGAGTTTAGCCAGTCAATCAGGTTGCAGCTTGATGACCTCATTTGGAGGCACTAAGGAGATCAATAGCCTACTAGAGGGGAGACATACGCACTCTCCCTGTGAGAAACATTTCCGTTGACAAGTCACATGGAGCTACGCTGAGAGAGTCAGAGCCCTGGAGCTGGAGGAGCCATGTGGAGACCCACACCAGCACTGAGTTGCTTCCACCACCACTGGATCCACAAGACTTTCCACCCATTGGCCTGTGATCTTCCTACATTAAGCATCATTGCAAATGTTGTGTGAGTCAGAAGAGGAATTTATAGATTAGTATCAGACATACAGGCTAATATCGGCCTTATGGACTTGATCTGGACTGGGCTGGAATGTTTTCTCAATATTCAATTGCTCTTGTATATAAAGCTCTGTCTTATACACATATAAGGGTGTCCCTAGATTTGTTTCTCTAGTCAACCCACACTAACACATAGTAATAACTGTTTTTATCTGAAACAACCAATTGCACTGTCTTTCATAAAAACCAAGTGGATGAAATTCACCAGCTTTTCAGTACAGTGGCTCCTATCACCATCAACCTGCATGCGGATCAAGTAAGACACTCTCTGCATGTTCCCCCAACTCTCAGTTACCCTCTTTCCACAAGAGGAAAGATTGTCACAGCCCACTGGAGAGCAGGGAGGTTGGCGAGCTTCTTACCATGGGTATCATGTAACCACATTCCTGATTATTGACGCCAATGATGGAAGGAATGGGATGAAATGCTTTTTGAATCAATAGATCCTGGGGCTCCTCAAGAAGGAAATGACCATCGATCACCCGAGTGAAAAACTTTGTTTTCTGAAATTGGGAAGAGAAGAAAACTCAATAGCTGTTCAAACTGCTGCCAAGCTGAGCCTGCTCCACCGAGCAGTGGCCAAAATTCACTAGGAAAGGGAAACAAAGAGACTGGTGCCCCAGGCCAACCCATCAGTGCCTGGACAGCCCTGCCGCTGACGTGGGCAGGGGCACGCAACTCTCTGGGCCTGTTTACTCATTTGCGGAATGGGTAATAACAATCATCTACCAAAGATAACAGTGCCAAGAGCAGGGATCCTCCGATTAGGGGTCCTGGGTGGGCAACAGCATCAGTATCCCTTGGGAACTTACTGGGAATGTACCGGTAAATTCTCAGACCCTACTCCAGGCCTATGGAATCAGAAACTCCAGGGATGCATCCCAGAATTATCATTATTTAACAAGCCCTCTCTGTGATTTGAATGCACACTCAAGTTTGAGAATCCCTGGCTAAATTCCATGGGCCAAGTGTGGAGGGCAGGGGGTGACCTGGATGGGAGGATGTAGTATGAACATCCTCCTGATATGTCTTCCAGAGAGCATTTTGTCCTTTGCGTGACTGAATACCTCCCGAGTCTCAGAAAGCAAGACCTCACTCTAATGACAATTTTTTAAAAATGTTCTCTTTTGTGTGTGTGGGGATAACACACAAGGGAGCTTTCATGATACATCAAGCCAAATACCATCTTCATTGACTCCGGCATTGGGTGTCATGCCTGGCCCATTGCAGATTCTCACGATATGCTGAATAACTGCTTAACAAATGACCGACTCTGACAGAAATGGGCTTAGCCCTTTCAATGGCCATCAAGGGCTCTTGAGATTAGAAGGGGCAAGAAAGAGCACCGAGTGATTGATTGAAGGTTTGCCAGTGATCATCTAGTCTTTGCCTGGGGAACCTCAAGGGTGGGACTCTCGCTGTCTTAGGAAAACACAACAACGCAGCCCTCCTTCCGACAACTGAGGTTTTAGCATGTCCTCAGTTGGACCAAGCTCAAAGGCTTCCTAATAGAACTCTGGCTCTCGGTCTTGATTTCACCTACCAGAAGCATGGGGGACTATGCTTCCCAATAAGATGATTTCAATGACATAGAGGTAGCTTTGCATCTTGCTGGGTGTCGCTTTGTCCCCACCAACTTCCTTAGATTACCTGTCAGGGTTTTATATCCCACGTTGCCTTTAATAGACATTGCCATGACTCCCCACTCCCCATCTTTTTTAAGTCCCAGATCCAAGAAATAAATGGGAGGGGAAGTCTCTTTCCCAACAGAAATTCTGCTCTCAAACGCTTTCTTCCCTCCTCACCTGACTCAGGCTCAGCAGCTCCGCGGAGGATTTTGCCCTCAGGCACCGCAGCAGGCCCACGGAGTCTTTCCTGCTGCAGCCACAGATCTCTGCGAGGAACTGCAGCTATTGCAGAG
This sequence comes from Tenrec ecaudatus, assembly GCF_050624435.1. Lineage (NCBI taxonomy): Eukaryota > Metazoa > Chordata > Mammalia > Afrosoricida > Tenrecidae > Tenrec > Tenrec ecaudatus. The sequence goes on from NC_134547.1 coordinate 46,733,481, forward strand.
AAAACAAAGAGCAGACAGAGCATGGCACTGAAAGCATCCCAAAAAGGAAAGTTGGGGAGAAACCGTAGTCCAGCCACAGCCCCGTCCTTCCTCTATGAAGTCTAACCTGCTGTCCCTCCCCATCCTTGTGCACCTGTGATGGAACGAACACTTTGTCATTGCATCATTTTTAGTCTCTTGCTTGACTTTAGCAAATCAGACCTAAGGGTGGGGAATGGTCAATCTGAATGTAGAACAGAGTCAAGATTCCTGGGTCATAGACATATCATATCTTTGATATTGGCTCCCCTGGAAATAGGCCCTATGGACCCATGCAGTCCACTCTTGGGTGCCAAAGGGAGTCACGTCTAGAGAATTCCTGAGAGTGGGAACCAACCTGGCTAGCTCCTTAATTGCCATTGAGACATTACTCTAGATTAGCTTCTCAACTGGTCAGCTCTGCTCAAGCCCAGCTTCCCACCCCATGTCTGGAGTGTCCTGGGCATCTCCTTTATTTCTCTATAGAAGTTCTATGCATTCTTTATGACTCACATCCCACCTCTTGCAGGATGTCCCTTTAAACCATTGCAATTCCCATGAATCCGTGGTCCTCTAATATCCCATCACCCCAAGGGCTCTCTTCTCAACTTAGCCCTCTAATAAAACACCTTCTCGCCCTGTCATTGAACCGCATGAGTAGAATTGTCCCCTGAAAGTGACAGTGTTTAATCATCTGGGAGTCATGGATGTTCTGGGAATTCAAAGAAAGCTACCGGAGACCCTCTCGTTAGCAAAATGCGTGTGCACATCCAGTCGGTATAGAGTTGTAAGATATTCAAGGTCCACCTCCCAAACCTGTCGGTGAATGCCAGGTTATCGCCTTTGTTATTAAAATGATCATAGTCACGTTGAGTTGAAGATATGCCTTTTCCACTTGCCAACCCACCATAACATAGGTCTGGGGGAAATGTAGGCATTCAATAAGGGTGTGGCAGATGGAGAGTCATTTTATGTATAACGCGACCATCATCAATATTCCCTGGGTATTGAGGAGATTTCCACCGTTTTATAAATCCATGCTTCTGCTGTTAGTATGGGTTGGTTTTCCCCTGCAAGATAGTGAAGAAAATGCACTCCTACAGTAAATAATACTAAGGCGTTGTCTCCATGACTCAGGGCTGAAGAGTCCACAGAGAATGAATCAGCTCATTCATTCATCAAGCATGTATAGTTGCCTAATACACACTGAGGAGGTCCCCACCATCTAGTAGAAAATAGGACAAGTGAGAGAGGACAGAGGAACAGATTCCCCACCTCCCTTAGACAAGTCCAACATCCATTGGTCACAGTATTCTTTCCCCCTGAGCTTCAAATAGCCTCAAAATCATTCTTGGCTGATACTACAGAACCATCCATGTCCTGTGGAGTAGAGTAGGTACCCTAGATGACCTATGTAGAATCCTGGTGACTGAGTTATATATCACAAACCAAGACTAAGGAACAGGTGTAGGAACTGTAAAACACGCGCACACACACACACACATCCCTGTGCCTCAGCTGTGTTGCATAGGACACATCGGACCCATGGGTTGCCTAGGACCCATTTCCTGTTGAATCAGACTTCCCAAAGGGAAGCAAGGTTCACTCTGTGCCAGCATTGGGATCTCGGGGCCTGGTCCATGAGGAAAGCCAAGCACATGAAGCAAAGGAGACAGACAATCGACTGACTTCCAGGGCGTGTTAACAATATACCTACATCCTGGTCCCTCTCATTAGCAGAGGCCTTCATGTAAGGAATGATGGCCACCCCACTCTCCATGATGGCTTTGTGGAATAAGCCATTGGCCATGGGAGACAGAACCTGGAGAGAGAACACAGAAAAAATTACCATGCCTGTCACTCATACTGCCCATCTTTTGTGGACAACTTAATTAACCTCTCTGGGTTCCAGGGCCTTCATGAACTTGGCAATCAAACATCCCACAATGTGCGTTCTAGCTCCTTCACTTCCTAGCTGGGTAACGTCAGGTAAGTTGCTTACTGTGTGTACCAGTTTGCCCCCTGTCCTTGAGTCCATATCACAGGGGTGTCCTGAGGCATCGGGGAAGAATGAACGCTGAAGAGCCATGTTCACAGACAATACTTGGCCAAGAATAAGTACTAGAGACATGGTGGGCATTGCTAGATCTATAGAACTGGGTGACTGTAATTCACTTTATTCATTTCGAATATCTAAAAATAACGACATATAAGTCAAGTGCTATAACGCAGAAGCTCGCTTAACCGCCTCAAAGAATGGACTTCTGATGTTAACTGAGCCTCTGCATTCTCTTCTTTACACCTGCGAACTGATGCCCGGAAAGGCAGACCTCTTACAGCAGTGGGTCGCTCTCTAGTACCTCGGATTTCTGTTCTTACCAGTTTGCCACCCAACTGTGTGTGCCTGTGTGTGTGTGTTTTCGGTTGCATTTGCTATTGTAATTCCATAATTGAATGAAAGACATGAATAGGTCAGTGTTGAGCATAAAAAAGGGAAGCAAAGTATTTGCAGGGAAACAAGCTGTACAGCCGGGTGTGGAGGAGATTAGATCCAATACTTGAGGGTAAAGGGTAGAACTCCAGGCTTGCTGTAGTCTGACTGCTTTGCGGCTACTTCTAGGGTCAGGTTCCCAGGACAAGCAATCCCAGGGCTGTGAGGGTGAAAGGTGGCTTTTACAGGACAGCCTGTGCTTGGCCCAGTCAGGGGAGAGAAGGTCCAATCATATCAAACCATCCATGGAGATGTACATTTTACGGTTTAAGTTGCAAGGAAAACATTCCTGTATCGGGTTGCTAACCAGGTCAGCGGTTCCAAACTACCCGTGGCTCCTTAGGAGGAAAACGAGGTTTCTACTCCCTTAAAGAGTTAACGTCTCAGAAATCCACAGGGGCAGTTCTACCTTGTCCTATAAAGTCACCATGAGGCAGAATGGACTTGGTGACAGTGAATGCTTCAACTTAGGTTTGTCCGTTAAACGAATAATTGCCCAGGACTTCTACTCTTCCAGGAGAAGGGGTTTTCCTCACGTGTTTATGCCCTATGTGGACTTAGAGAATTCATTCAAACTCTCCCTATGGCAGCTCCCTAGCTAATACACGACCAAGCCCCTAGCTCGCAATGCATGTGTGAGGCTGGAGGGAGCCCATGTGTTCGTGCACCACGAAAGCACATGCCAACCTCACTGTCCTCGTTTTGTGACCTCAACACTGAGATTCATTAAAGTCACAAAGCCCAGAACTCACGAGACTGGAAACACTGATCGCCCCCGCCGACTCTCCGAAGATGGTCACAGAGCCTGGGTTCCCGCCAAAGAACTTGATGTTCTCCTGGACCCAGGTGAGGGCAGCCACCTGGTCTAGGAAGGCCCAGTTTCCTCGAGCATGCTGGTCTCCTGTGCTGTGGATGAGAGGCCAGGTGAGAATTCTTAGTGGGCCGTCATCTGCTTTCTGCAGCCCAGAGGGTTGCAAGCAGAGACAGGGGCACTGCTCTCTGAGAAGGCGCTTGGGGGTGCCAGCCTGGGGGATCTGAGAAAATTGGGCTTCTTCCTTACACTTTGCTGAGATGTTGGCTTTTGACAGCTATAGCTCACCCCAGAACAAAGCACATGCATGACTGTACACCAACGTCAGGATACTCCTAGGGCTCTGGAAGCCTGTGGGTCCCAGGAGATGGGTGTGGCCCTGATAAGAAGCTAGTCCCCCCAGCTGCCCCTTACATGGTTGCCTTTCACGGTCTGGCCTGGCTCTGACCCCTCGACTTGTTCTGACTCAGCCTTCCCTCTTCAGGACCCCCACATCTGCCCACGTTATCCTCAGCATGGCTCCTATCCTCCAGCTCTCTTCTCCCGAGATGCCCACTGGTCCAGTGGGGAACATCATGGCCCCTGGCACAGAATTTATAGGCTGGTTGCTTAGGAGTTGGTCATTTGGGACAAGCCAGTGACCGTGCTTTGCATCCACCTTGGATTAACTTTCTAGTATCTAACATGGATAGGGGGGACCCTGGTGGCATAGTGGGTTATGAATTGGGCTCTTATCCACAGGATCACACGTTAAAATCTACCAGGGGGATTAGTAATCGTGCCTGCATCCTAGGGCTATGGTGAAGTGCGATAGCACAAGACCCACAAAAAGGGTGATGTACAGACTAGGCCATGGATCCTGTTATTGAACCATGGCCCAGCTTCCGCGCCCATGAGCCAAAGACCTCGTAGGCATGAAGGTCATGGTAATAATCAACTGACTGGATGCCCCACCTGCAGCCCCCAGCCCAGCCTCCGCTCTGCTCCGGCATGAGCTCCTGGTTACTCTGCACTGAGGCAGACACTCCTGGATTCCTTAGTCTTCATCGGATAAAGCCTACCCTCCAATTGGGGCCTGGCGTTGTAGGCCTTTCCCCAACAGGCCTCTCTCTGCCTTTCCAGACCCATTGCCTACTGCATCTTTTTCTTCCTTTGTTCAAACCCAGGCACCATCAGCAGAGATTCGGACATTTGTCTGCCAAAGGAAGCCTATGCAGCATCCCAATTGGTCAAGCAGCTGGGAGTCTAAGCTGCTGTAGCCAGGGCAAGCTTCTAGACCTCGCTTGCCTTCACAGCAGCTGCAGCCCACCTCCCGGCGCAAAGGGCTCCAAGCGCCATCTGCAAATAGTGCTCCAGTGCCATGTGCTATCACAGTCTCTTCTAAATTTGGAGTCTGCTTAGGGAGCACCTCCTGCCAAACACACTCTCTCCCAGGCTTTCCCCACCAAACACAACCAAATCTAAGATGCCACCTGAAGGACATCTCTCTTGGGAGGTCGCCGGGCTCCTTGCAGTTCCCTCCTTCGTCCCCACAGTCTCTCAGGGGATGGGCTGCTGGGGAACATGACTATGTGCTCACGATCTGTATATTGTATGTACTCACTGTCTCTTCCTTAGACTGTAAGCTGCTTGAGGGTAGGCTTCATTCTTGACTCTCTGTCGCCTTTCCCACAGGAATTTCGAAACCTGATTGTGGATCCACCTCTTACTACCTCCTGCCTGGTCACATTGAGCCCAGCTCTGCACTTGAGACTTCTGCTATGTCCTGGGCAATATAATGGAAGGTGTCAAGAGATTCAGCTCTGTTCTGTAACCCTGGGGAAGTTGCTGAATGCCTCCGCACCTCAACGTTCTCAACTGTTAAATGGAGCTCAAAACAGTACATTTCTAACTGGATGCCTTTGAGACTGAATTGAAATGTTGCATTGAAATGTCTGGTCTCTCCCCAAGTACATGTGAGAAATTGGAGGACCATCAGTGATGTAATGGAGTGACATTTTTGGATCCCTGGGGTGGACTCGATAGCAGAGACTACTGAGGATCTCGTGTAACTTGCTTCTATCTCTTCCAGAGCACACTGCAGGCTGCATTTCCCCCATTTCCTCGACACTGGATGCATTCGATTGACTCGGTTCTGTCCATGGTATGTAAGCACAGCACCCCCCCCCCCTGGCTGCCCCAGAAAATCCTCCCTCACTTGGCCCTCCATTCTCTCTCCCTCCATCTGTCGGCTAAAAGCAGAGGACCATGCTCTTAGAGAAGGAAAGAGCCACAACATAGAAGGGTTGTGGATTTTTAATTGACCACGTGAAAGGGTGCATGCCATTCAGGAACACTTGGCTAGACTTCACATGAGTGACACAAAGGTATTTCATGTGGTAGTCTACTAAGATGTGGGAGGTGACCCTTTCTGGTGGCTAAAGATTTTTTTAACTCCCTTGGGAAGTTGCATTCACTGTTACAGAAGGTTCATTCCTCCTTAAGTTTCCGGGCTCTGAATCGTCTACAGCTGCGGTGCAGCTGCCATTTAGGGGCTGAGGGTGTCCGACACCCAGGAAGACTCACTTGAAGAAGCCAAGTATTCCTAACCGGTACTGGGCGGTCACAATCAGCACATCTTCATAAGCAGCCAAGGCAGATCCATCGAAAATGGAGGCTGAGCCCGTCTCAAAACCACCCCCAGGAAACCACACCATGACCTAAGAAAAAAAGAGAAATTCTCCAGTCAGCCTGCCAGATACCCACATCCCACCCCACGCAAGCCGGGACCCCACTCCATCAGGGAGATGTAACAGTCCCATTTTTCTTTCCAAGTAGAGTCGCAAGGTCATGTTCAGACTCTGATGTCCAAATTGCCTGGACTTGAGACTCAGCCCATCGACTAACTAGCTATGTCACCTTATATAGGCTCCTTCACCACTCTGAGACTTGTTTGCACATTTATAAGATGTGGAAAATGAAAGTATTTATCTCAGGAGATGATTATGAAATGTAAATAAACGTCTCCATCTAAGGCTCAGGGTCAGCATATTTCAAGTGCACAATAAGCCTAGGATCCAGGAGAAGATAGAAATAATTGGAAGCCACATCTGAGAGCAAATGAAGCTTGGCGGTTTTAACTTGAGGGCTTGGGGGTTGCTTTTTTTTTTTCCTCCTCACCTAGAGTCAGAAAAAAAGAAAGAAAGATAAATGTAGAAACGTTACTATATTGCTTAGAAAAACTAGGACCAGGGTACATATAACATTATCAAATACTATTAAACTCAAAGCCAAACCTGTAGCCACTAAATCTCTTCTGACCGTGACGATCCTTTAGGACAGAGTAGAGCTACCCCATCGCATTTTCAAGGCTGGGCCTTTCTACTTCCACGAAGAGTTACCGTCTCAGGAACCCACAGGGGAAGCTCTACCCTGTCCTATAAGGCCGCTGTGAGTCAGCATTGAGTCGACGGCAGTGAGCTTGAGATTTGAATGTAATCGAAGTCAACTGCTACGTCTTTCTCAGACTGAGTGGCTGGAGGAGTTGAACCACTGACTTTTTGTGGCTAGAGACCCAACACTTTCCCTACTGTGCTGTGGTAGTTACATAATCTGTCATCAAGTTGAGACTTGAGTGAAGGGGTGGGGTTTAGCCAATCAGGTCCCAGCTTGATGACCTCATTTGGAGGCACTAAGGTGATAAATAGCTCGCTGGAGGCGGGGCACACACTCCCTGCGAAACATTCCTGCAGACAAGATACATGAAGCTGTGCCAGAGCCTTGGAGCTGGAGGAGCCACGTGGAGACCCTGCCAGCGCTGAGATGCTTCCACAGCCACTGGATCCACAAGACTTCCCACCCACTGGCCTGTGAGCTTCCTGCATTCAGCATCATTGTATGTGATGGGTGAGTCTGAAGAGGAATTTATAGATTGGTATCGGATATGAGTGCTAATGTCAGACTTAGGGACTTGATCTGGACTGGGCTGGGATGTTTTCTGCGCATACAGTTGCTCTTGTATATAAAGCTCTTTCTTATACACATATGAGGCTCCCTGGATTTGTTTCTCTAGTCAACCCAGACTAACACATGCCCTACCAGGGTGCCTTCAAATAGCAAAATGTATATGCCCGGTTACAAATTCCTTTAGTTTCAATTTAGCTTGTTCTTCCAAGGCCATACCAAAGACTCCAATGTGTGGGAGAAGAAAAGAGAAGAAGCCACCAAGGAAAAAGGGACACTTGGCTAAGCACTGACTTTGGCGCCAGGATCTACCACTGACAGTGGGTACAAGCTGGAGAAAATCGCTGCTAACACTTTCCCTGGACCTCATCTTCCTTGTCTGTAGAATGGGTCTACTGATCCTTACTCCACAGGGTTGTGTGAGATAACACACTGTGTCTGGCACATAGTCAATGCTCGATCGGGGTGACTGTGGTGGTCCATTACAGTGTGTCTCCCATTGCTGGAGCACAGGGGAAGAGCAGGATGGGGCGGGGGGGGGGTTGTTCCAGAACACATCCCATATCTCAAGGTGGATCCTCCACTGCCTCTTTCACACACAGATCTCCTTGTATTGAATTGTTAAGTTCAATGCTTAACACAATTGACATCTAACTTAGTGTGTTCGTCTAGGTACGTTAGAGGGAAAAACCCACAGAAACTCATGTATAAGAGAGAGTTTTATATAAAGGTTAAGTTTCTATAAACTTAATAGAAATTTATAAACATCAAGAAAGCATCCCAACCCAGTGCTGCCCAAGCCCATAAGTCCGACATTAGCCCATATTTCTGACACCAATCTACAAAGTCCTCCTCCATCTCACAAAACAGGCGTAATGACGTAGACTGCAGGAGGAAAGCCTAATCAGTGAACGTGCAAGCATCTCAGCACTGGCAGGGTCTCCAGACGGCTGCTGCAGCACCCAGGGCAGCATCAGGGTAGGTTCATGTGGCTTCTCCTCGGGGATGTCTATCATGAAGTGAGCCTTGCCAGGTGAAGCAGGGAACTGGCTATGGCAATCCACCCTGGTCTGACCATCACAAAGCAAGAGACCCAAGAACTAGAAAGGTGAGGCTCACTGAGCTATTTAGCTCTCTGCCCTTCAATTAACTCCACATGAGTTTATTGGCCAGGTTGGCACAATAAACTAACTATATCACCTGGAAAGAGAAAAGGTGAAGGATGCCATTTTAAAAAGAAAAAAATCCAGAAGAGTTCTTTAAAACAATGGTTTTTCTAAAAGTTTACACATGATTAAATAGTCAACAGAGGAAAGCAAATTGAAAGCAAACCAGAGGTCAAGGCGCTACAATCAAGACTATCAGAGCAGAAGAAAACTCCTGTTTGATATTATGATAAGGAGCTTTCTTAAGAGGAATTGATGCACCTAACGATTGCATTTTCATTTAACCCAACAAGGAGTTCGATCCGATTTCTAATTCCCAGTCACCTGGCCTGAATCCCAGGTCACGAATCTGGCAGCCAGAGCCCCAGGGTCCCAGCGCCACAGGCGGCCTTACAGGGAGATCGGAGCCAGGAAGAGCATGAGCCGGCGTGTAGATGTTGAGGTACAGGCAGTCTTCCGAGACTCTGAGGTGCGGGTAATGCACTTTCAGCAAGGGCTGATTTGTGATCAGCCACTGCGTGTCTTGGAGGCACCTTGGAGAAGGAGAGGAGAAAGCCCTGGAGTTGGTGGTGGTGAAGTTCCCTGGGAGAGGCTGATTCTCCAAACAGTGGAGAAATCTAGCAGTCTCCCCCACCTTGAGCAGATGATTGAGGCACATCAGGAGCAATATCACAAATTCAATCATATTGAATCAACAAAGACTAACCCCAATGGTGCCCTTTGATAGGATTCCTGGGAAGGAAATCACAATGTGCCAAGTAAAGTGCCATTTAGTCCCCATGAGTTCACCAAGTGACACCCTCCATTGTATAGGCAACACGGGAAGACTCAAGCTGGCTCAACTCGTGCCCAAACTGGAGAGGGAAGGGTTGAAGATCAAGGACTTGGCCCCTATCACCTCCTCTTCTGTCTCCACTGGAGCAAAGGGACAGTTCTCTACCAGAAACTGAGCCTGATCTCCAGGCATCGAGGCCTCTGCTTAAGCTGCTGCCTCTGCTTCGCCCCTGCCCCCCCATCTGCTTGCTCATGACCTTCCCTTTCCTTCGCGTCTGGTGCTGTCTCCTCCGAGAAGCCCTCTGAGGTGTATTCAGTTAGAGCGCAGCTGTTCTTTGGAGCCACACATGTATTTTGTTGGTCTCCTGTGCTTGTACAGGAATGCCAGCAGCCTCCCAACCTAACGACGAGGTGTGAAAACTCCAGGGTTCACCTCTGCGCCCCATATCTTTCAACGCAGAGCTGGAAGCAAGGGAGGATTAAATGAGCTAACACATGTGAGTATTTCTATCATACTAACTGCTCGATTACGCTTAGATATTCCTTCTTCTCTTCAGTAGCATCGTCCGCAGCATGAGCAGTAGGAAAACATCACTGTAAATCTACGCTTCCTTGTTTATGACTCCTGCCCCCTTGTGTCTTGCTATATCCGAAACGGAGGTCAGGAAGCCAGCTCTTACGGCTAGATGGTTCTCGCTGATCCAGCAACCTCCTCTGATCCTCTAAGCATGGCCTTGGCCACCTTATATTTTAATTTCCCATTATCTCTGAGGCCCTCCCCATCACCAAACTGCAAACTCTTTGAGGACAATACAGATGAATTCACGGTGGTGTCCCCTAGAGCCTGATAGAGAACCAAATATTGACTTGATGGTCAATCAATATTAGATGAATAAATAAATGAATCAAATGACTGAACAAATAAACAAATGAGTTTCAAGTTAGTGCATTCAGTCTCTGGGCATCGTGTTTTGATGGTGTAGAGCAGTGGTTCTCAACCTTCCTCATGCTGCGACACTTTCATACTGTTCCTTGTGTGGTGGGGACCCCCAACCATACAATTATTTTCATTGCTACTTCATAACTGTAATTTTGCTACTGTTCTGAATCATCATGTAAATATCTGATATGCCAGATGTACTTTCATTGTTTCAAATTGAACATAAAGCATAGTGATTACTTACAAAACAATATGTAATTATATATTGTAAAATATTTATTTCTAATTATAGATATGAAATTTTGTCTTGAAGCATGGTATAACCTGGGTAACAGGCTTCATGTGGGGTATGCGTATGTGGGTGTATCTGCATGTGGGCAGACCCGCCTGGAGATGGGTAGAGGAGCGGTGTCTTGGTTCCTAAGACCATCAGAAATGTGTGTTTTCCGATGGTTTTAGGTGACTCCTGTGAAAGGGTCGTTCAACCCCCAAAGGGGTCGCAACCCACAGGTTGAGAACCGCTGGTATAGGGAGTCTTTCTGCCTGTTTCCCAGTGCCAAGATCTATGAAAGCCCACCTGAAGGGCTGCACAGAGTTTAAATTGTTGGAAAGTTCCTTCCAAGTCTCACCTACTGCCCAATGGATGTGGCCCCTGCACAATTACCCTGGTAACTAGGTGCCCGCCTAAGCTTGAAAATTCCCGGTGACTTGGGGCACCTTATCTTCCAGGCCACCTCTGCCAAAGCGATGTGTTCATTCATACATTCACGGACCTGTTCAGAGTTCTCCCTGTTGATCAGACCAGACTTTGCACTAGGCATGGTGTCAATGGCTATATCTTGACTTTCAGCTAAAATCCCTACAGTGCCTTCCTTCCATCTGAAGCCTCTTAGCCAGTTGGTAACGCCATTTCTAACCCAATGACCCAGTGAGCCCCTCACAAGCCTGTCTCACTCTGGGTGGGGTTCAGAATCCTGAGAGAACTTTCCTGCAACCCTCTCTGGAGGCTCAGATTCAGGAAGTCCAAACAGGAGCCCAGAGAATCTGCAGAATTCCTGGGATTTGGCTCATTTGGGAAGCATGGGGTGATGAGAGCATTCACTCGCTTCTGCACCCATCTCTTCCCTCCTGGTCCCTACCCCTCCTCTCTCCCTCTAGGCAGCATAACCCTCCTCCGCCCCCCCCCCCAGGGCTCTGCCCCCAGGTCCCAGGATCCCAGGCCACCTGTGGGATCAAGCGTCAGTCTTACAAGTTAGGGTAGGAGGTGGCCTCTCGGAAACCGCTCCAGGGCAGTGCTGGCTGTGGAGCCGCAAACCTCAGTGGTCCTAGAGGTGGGGCAGCAAAGGGGATCCCAAGGAAAACTTCCACAGGCGTGAGGCTTCCCAGCACAGAGACTTGCTTTCCTCGGAGCCCTCCGAGCCGGGTGTTCCTGGTTGGCGCGTCAGCAGCAAGCCCTAAAGGAAGGCATGGGGAGAATCAGGAACTAGCTAGGGAGAAGCAGGGGGATAGGCCCAGTGTGGGGTGCTCTTTCTTCACCCCAAATGTGCAGTAGAGAGTATGTGAATACACTCTCAGTGAACCCACATTAGAAGTCGCTTCAATCAGCCGGTACCTGCTTCCTTTCCCCCAAGAGCTTGACATCAAACGACAAAGGTTCCCCCAGTGAACCCAGGAACCCAGGACTGATAAGGGCAAGGCTCTGGAGACCCTAGAATTCCAGCAGAATTTCCACCCTCCCATGAGCTTCATACCCACCAGAGAAACTACTGGTAAATCCGGGTATCAGCTATCTGGTCAATGACTGAAGTATTTTTAACATTCAATTTTAAATAACTCCTTTCAGACCATTACCTGGAGGCATCCTAAGCAGTAGCATCTCTGATCCTGTGCTTTTAACGAGTGAGGTGGATGACTTTAAGTCGACCTTAAATTCAATACACATGCTCAATCTGGTGTTGTCTGTTGATATCAAGTCCATGGCAATCATGCATGTCAAGTTGAGCTCCTCCCTACGGTTCTGGAGGCTGTGGCTGTTTGAAAGCGGATCGCCAGGCCTGTTTTTTGAAATGTCTCTGGGTGGGCTCAAGCTGAGAACTTTTCAGCTAGCAGTCTAGTGCTTCACCCTCAGAACCACCCAGGGGTGCCATGAATAAATGCATGGGCATTAATTAGAGACATACACATGGGTGAACATTAAAACAATCTCAACCAGGTGCCACCCGAAATCATCGTATCCATCTCCAGGGGTACGCAGATGAGACAGCCCTGTGGGAGGCTAAATTTGGCCATGCCTCGCAGTTTCCGTATGTCAGGGTAACCTTGAGAAGGAAATTTCCCAGCTATTTACTTGGCAGGACACGGGGGTTCTAGCCTCACTTGTCCAAATATCATTTCAATGATGAAAGTCTTGTCATTGCAGCCAAAACCACGCTCCATATCACACCCCTCTCCAGTGCCAAGACGGAGGGCTCGGAGAGCCCTTTGCAGGAGGCAGGCAACCCAAAGGCAGGGCCAGAGCCTCCCCTTCTCTACTCGCTACAGAAGGAGCCTGGGGCCCCCCGAGACTCTCAGCAACACCACATCGGCCAGGGGCCCTCAGAGACTTCTGAGAAGTAAGTTCATTTCCAACATTGAGTGTGTCCGTTGCCATTAGGCGTCTTCAAGTCGATTCTGACTTGACCTTGTGTAGCACAGCATGAGACACGGCCGTTCCCACACCATCCTCACTACTGCTGTTACGTTGAAGCCTGTGGTTGCAGCCACTGTCAGTAAGTATTTAAAACAAACAAAAGCCCATCCCTTGCCTTTGAGTCCGTGCCATCTCACAGTGACCCTAGAGGACAGAGTAGAGCTGCCCCTGTGGCCGTTTCTGAGACGGTCACTCTTTATGGGAGTAGAAAGCCTCATCTTTCTGCCATGGGGTGGCTGATGGTTTTGAACTCCTGGCCTCCGGGTTAACAGCCCAATGTTTAAGCACTCCAGCCTTAGGATCCTGGTTCAATAAGTAGCGTCAGTGGAAAATCTTCTAAGAGGCCCCTCCTCCCCCTTCCCTTCCTTTTCTAAGAAACCCCTTCTTCTACCAGGCCTCTCACCTTTGGCAGCAGCTGCAAGGACCCAAACCACCCAGATCAAGTTCTGGCCAGGGTGCACCCACTTCCCACTTAGCTGCTTGAGCATCCTGAACATCCACAACTACTGCCAGCTTCTAAGAGTTCCACTCAGGAGCAAGAAAGAGCTTCTGGTTAGTAGGTAGCTATTGAGTAGGCAGGTACAGGGGACAAAGCCAGTGAAGAATATCTGTTGGCCAATATATAAGAAGGAACTGGTCAAGCAGGTCTTTCTTGTTCTCATTTACATGAGAAGAAGCTGATGATTAACTCTTTCACCGGTGAAAGACACTTTGGTTGGCTTTGTACTCATAGGATGGTAGAAGTAGGAGGGAAGGCTATGATATGATAATTCAGGAATATCAAACTCATGTACCTACAGGGAACAGGAAGGTAGCTAACAAGCAGTGAAATTGTCCAAGAGAAATGCAAAAGGGAGTGGTGGGGACTGTGGCAAACTAAACAGCATGCACTCTATATAAAGGGAGTCGTGACTTCTCAACTCTAGTCCACTTTTGCCTTGTGGCAATGTTGGTAGACCAAGCCAGAAGTGGTTTTCATTCCTTTTAAAAATCACCATGTATGTCCAACACGGCATCTTTACAGATTGAATTATACCATGGGCCACTTCTCTGCTACTGTGATCCAGGTCCGGGATCTCCAGTGGAAATATGAAGCAATAGGCTGAAGAATGTGAAGTGGTGCTGCTGGGAGCAGTCCACTGCTTTCTGAGCTTGTTCTACTGTAAGGCCATGCTCTGAGACCTGCCTGGTGGACAATAGGAATTTCAGATTCCAACTCAGGAACATCTCACACACCACCCCTAGCCCAGAAGGTTCCATGACTCACTTAGGGTAAAGGGTCCAGGATGGGTCTCCCCAAATTTCTTAAGTCTGGACTGGCATAGTGAGACTTATTAGGACATTAGTTAAAAATGGGACTTTCTTTCCCACACTCTGGAGATTTGAACATGCCCTGGAATTTAATCACAGGATTAGCAGGTTGTGAAGCATGGCTCTAATGTACCCGATTCAAGAGACCTTGAAGTTCAGGTCCTATCATGATGCTCCATCAGATCTGCTGTATGTCATTGAGCAAACTTGTACACCCCCCTGAGCCTCAGGCTTCCCATCTTATGCAGCCACTTTAGAATTACAGGTTTCAGAGATCAAACATGTGATACCAGGAGAGCCCAGAGCAGGGTGAATGGAGCAGAGAACATTTCTAGAAGAGTAAAAGGGGGTTGGCTGGACAATGAGAGGCTCTGTGTTTTCGAGTTTCACCAGCCCAAACTAGTGGCTCTAACTGGCCCTTTCAGTGAGGCTCCTTTGGCTCTTTGGGCCGTCTTCCCCCTAATATTAACTCTCTACATTGTCACTCATTCAACATATTCTAATGTATTATCTTGTTGACTCCTCTGCCCCATTTTTGATGACTTTCTTCTCAGTCTTACCCTATGAAGTCCAGTCCACCTTCCAACCCACCAAACAGAAACACCAAACCCACTGCCATCAAATCGGTTCTGACTCCACGGCATCTTCAAAGTTGTATCTCTTTACAGAAGCAGGTAGCCTCATCTTACTCCTGCAGAGAGGCTGGTGGGTTTGAACCTGGCAGCTAGCAGCCCAACATTTTACCTCTTCCTAAATTCTCTCGAATCCATGCACTTTTCCAATCTTTCTTGATCTCTAGTTAGCTGTGTGTATCACTGTTTTGCTCCTGGAGAATACATTGGCGTCTTTTTCATGCATGTAGTCATCAGAGTGTCTTCCCAAAGCTCAGCCACTGAGCTGTCATCTTCACAATGTACAGCCTCCCCACTAAGGATTTGACTGTCACTACTTCACTCTCAAAAATATCAAGGAAAAATATCATTTACTTGCTATCTTTACTTAAATAGACATGAAAACAAAACAAAAATCCCTTAACCCCTTGTCAAAGCATATGCTTGAAGCAATGGGCATAGCATTCTGAAAAGGGTAAACCAGTATTTTTTGCATTCATATACTCACAAAATCATGCTCCCCTAGCTCTGTGTGTAGACAGAGTTCTCTAGAGAAACAAAACCAGGACACTTAAGATTATATATCAATAAATTTATACACCACAAAGTAAAATAGCAGCTAATTAGTCTATAGAGCAGCACAGAGGGCTCAGTTAAACTCACTTCCATGGAACAGTTAATATACTGGAAGCCCTTCAGCACACAAGGGCTGCTGAGTCCAAGGTCAAGGAAGCAGACAGCTGAGTCTTTCTTACGGCAATGCAGGCAGTCTGGCCACAGGCAGCAAACAGCAGGGCAGGTCGCCAACAGTCAACAAAACAACAGGATCCAACAACCCCAAGTTCAAGCAATGTATACACCAGCAGCATGGCGAAGCAGGTCTTGAAGAAACCTCAAGCTCTAGCAACATAATCCACGAGTTGGCTGTCCCACAGGTAGTGTAGCTCACAAGTTGAGGCAGAGAACTAGCTAAAGCAGACACATGCTGGCCCGATCACCAGAGAACAAGAGAGTGAGGGGCGGGCCTTGCCGAGCCATTTGTCTCATTGACCTCCAATCAAACTGCTACCTGATTAATCCCACATATTCCTACTGACCAGGCTGGCACAATAAACCTATATATCACACCCTATATCTATCTTTGAAATGCATGAGAGTGAACAATACGTTGAGAAGTAGAAGGAGCTGTGTAGAGGACAAAGAAATGAAACTATCCCTCCTGCACAGACTTTGGGTGGACGAGGAAAACAAAACATGATAGAGGAGACTAAAACATAACCCCCATCCTGACTCAACATGGAGAGATGTGCTAGGCACAGAAGGCTGAAAGCAGCTGTGGTTTTCAAGAGGGAGGCTGCACCAGGGCTGTGTCTCTGACCCAATATGGAGGCAGTGACAGCAGAGTGGAAATGGTTGGACAAAAAAAAAAATCTCCCTGGGGGGACCCAAATATCACGATGCAACCTTCAAGGGAACTCAGAGAGGACTGAGTCTGGGCAGCGAGCTAAATGTGGAGGTCAGTGGGCAACAATGGGGCTACGTGGTTCAGACATGCTTCCTGGGTTTGAGAACAAAGTGGAAATGCAACCACATCTGGGGCCCACTGCCTGGCCAGGCTAAGGCTGGGGACTGGGTCAGAAGGGGAGGACCATGGACTTGGATGAGGATGGGAGAACAGACCATGCAAGTTCACCACTTTGAAATGCAGCATTTGCCCAGGACCCCAGTGCAGAGGGATCTTGCTGTGGAGGTCTTGATGCCAGACCCTTTGTAAGGTGATCCTGCTCCCTCTGGCCTTCTATATGGTCCTGTGCAGGTTCCCCAACTCATGCCACTAGGTGCCATCTTGATAGGAGGCTGGGTGGGATGGGGATAAAATCTGAGAAACAAAATATTTATTTGAAAAATATTGGATTACTTAAGAAGACTTTAACATATTGAATGTATTAATAGTTAAAATAATATAATATTGAATTACTGAATCAGTTTACTGGACAAACCTACCACTAACCCAGTGAGGGGCAGGAGCCCTGATGGTGTAGGGGTGAAACATTGGGCTGTGATTTGCATGGGTGGAAGTTCAAAACCACCAGTTCCTCTGTGAGAGAAAGACTGGGATTTCAATTCCCATAAACAATTACGGTCCTGGAAGTCCACAGTGGGTTGCTAAGAGTTAGCATGAACTAGATGGCAGTACGAAACCAATGAGGAGCTCTGGTTGCATAGTGGTCACGTAACTCCAGGTTACTTCAAGGTTAGCCATTAGAAACCACCAGCGTCTCCTCTGGAGAAGGGAAGCTTACTACCCCGTACAGAGTTACAAGCCCTGGAAATCCACAAGGGCAGTTCTACCGTCCTGTAGAGTCACCATGAATCAGAATTGACTCAATGCCAATGGCTTTGTACTTTGGTTCTACCTTTAACCAGTGAATAAAGAAGACATGGTGGCATAGTGGTTATGCGTTGGGCTGCTGACCACAAAGTCAGCAGTTCAAAAATACCAGCTGCTCCCCAGGAGAAAGATGAGGCTTTCCACTCCCTTACAGAATTAGTCTCAGAAATGCACAGGGGCAGTTCTTCCCTGTCCTTCAGGGTCACTATGAGTCAGAATCTCTGCAATGGCAGTGAGTTTGCTTTTGTTGGTTTTAACCAAGAGTAAGGGTTTTTTCTCCTCTCCCCCTCTGGGTTAAGAGGGAGATTAACAAGTGTTAGATGTGTATATAGGCTTAAGACCGCCAAAGTGCATCTTCTATAATATCAGTTTGATAGAGAAGCTTCCTCATTCTTTATCTATTACTTGGTGTTGCTGAAGGTACCATCTCTAATTATCACAGGCACCCCTGATGTCTAGGACTCACAGTGAGAACGACTGATAAGTCAGATATCAATGATACTACTTGTCATTCATGCTAAGTACCTTGTAGGTACAGACACAGAGTCGAATGCTTTGCATACAGTTCTTAATTGTAACCATCCCAATTTTGTAGATGAGAACACTAAGACTTCAAGATAGGATGGCATGTCCAATGTCACAAGGCTGAGATGCGGCACAGCGAAAACTGGAACCCAAGTTTCCTGCCACCACACTGGATGTTGTGCCATTTGGGGAAGAGGAAGCAGAAAATGAGAAGCACTCAGCAGATGGAAGAGGATAAGCTGGTTTCCGCAGTTCTTGGGCTATGAAATATCATTTAATCTTCTAAGAAGCTTATTAGCCACTTGACACCACTTCTTTGGGCCAGGATGTTCTGATCAGTACCACAGACGAGTGGCCTAGTTGACCCCGGAGAGGCTCTGCCTTTTGATGGGTTCTTCTCGTTCTCCTAGATCACTCTACTGGAACGCTGAGGGAGCAACCAGGATGAGAGTGATGACCTCACTCTGGGAACGGCCTAAATCCCCTGCCTGCCAGCAAGAGAGATCAAGACTTACGCCCGGCTTCTTGCACAGGGAAAGCCTGAAAGCACCAGAGCAGTGACACTTGCCTCCTGATGGTGATAGAGCCTGAAGATGCATAAAACAAGGAAGAATGCCCCAGGGATGGTTCCAGGTCACTGAACAATGCCTTTCTCGCCCTCCATAATGGCCCGAGTGGAAAGATTCCCAAACTTATTTGTCCTACCAACACTATTTCATTTAAAAAAATCATTCAGAACTAGCCTGGCGATTAAAATATTTTGTGCTATAACCCATATTCCAGAATAAAGTGTAGGTATCTGCTTTTGCAGCCCACCCCCACCCCTGGTTCTTTTCAGTGCCATCCAAGGGAGAGTATCACCCACTTTGGAAAACACTGCAGAGATTCTTTCATAGTCTCTGTTTCTTCAAACTCACTTTGCTCTCATGCTAAACCCAAATTCCTTGGCATCATGCGTATGACTTTTCCTCCTCTCACTCTACCATTCGGGCTAATGTCTTGCTGTACCCCATCGCTGCATGCCCCATTGCTGCATTCCCCTTATGACTTTCCATCAGTGCATCCCACCACTGGATCTCCATAGCTGTATTTCCATCACTGA
This sequence comes from Tenrec ecaudatus, assembly GCF_050624435.1. NCBI lineage: Eukaryota > Metazoa > Chordata > Mammalia > Afrosoricida > Tenrecidae > Tenrec > Tenrec ecaudatus. The sequence goes on from NC_134547.1 coordinate 46,752,253, forward strand.
ATCGCTACCACCTCTTCCTCAATACAGCAAATCCCACTGGTCATTCAAGACCCCAAGATACCATTAATGGAAAATTGGTGACAAAGAAATCTGGGGGTAGGGGGGAGAAATCTGTGGATAGACTTCACTGGATGGGCAAAAAAAGTGAGGCTTATTGTGTCTTGTGTGAATGAATGCTCAACAAAGGATGACCTCAGCAGGATGAATATGCAGTCACAGATCTGGCCATTTCTCCTTCCGAAAGAAGTAGGCAAAATTGGACAGATAACTCAGCTAATGAATGTGAATCAGCCTCTCTCTTCATGCACGCTTAGCAGGATAGCTATGGTAGCAGATAGCAGAGATGGAAGCTCTGCATTGACTTCTGTTGACCAAGCGTGATGTAAGTAATATTGCTGTTGACGGTCCAAGCATCAGAATCAGAGACCAATATGAGCTCTCAGTATGGTTTTATATTATAAAGTATTATATCAAAGGTTATTTGGTAACAAATTGATAATGTAGGACCCCTTCTATTCTAGAGGGGAAAGTTACTCATCTGTACAAGAATTGGTATCTACCCTGGATATGGGTTAGCCTTCTCACCCTGCTGTGTCTTTGCCAGCATTATTCTCTGAGGACTTTGCATGGCTAACTTGCTAACATAGGCTTGCATGGGATAGCCCCTCATAAAAAGGGACCTACCTTATCTTACATGAAGAATGAATCCATGAGCGATGGATTCACTGATCTTACCATAGGCTGCATCAACTGGAAGAATCAGCCAATTAGAACTACAGAATGGTTTATCGGTCCATTAAGGCATCAGTTAGGGGATGAGACCCATCAGGGCTTTGACAGTATATACTCAAAAATGGCTGGAGTGTAGTTGTTATTGTGTCCCAGCACTAGTCAAGAATCACAGGGTGGAAGAAATATTAACTCTTGTCATCAGTATCCCTATGGTCCACTTACAAAATTGATGCTTCCTGTCCGCTCAAACCTCAGAACCTGCTCAGAAGAATTGTAGGTCCTGATTTTCAGAACTGGGGAGATGCTTCTTGCAGTCAACACAGTAAGGATTCCACTAACCTCTGAAACTGCAACTGCTGCCAGGCTACTTTGAGTTACCAATACCAGTGAACTAGAAAGTAGAGAAAGAAGCTAACCTGGGAAACCTGTTGCCATCAAGACCTATCTGACTTATGGAAACCCCATGAGTAGAATTGTGCTCTGTACGGTGTTCAATGCCCTATTTGTCAGAAGTAGATCACCAGGCCTTTCTTCTGAGGCACTTTTGGGTGGATTACAACTTTTGGACTTTCAGTTAGCAGTCAAGTGAGTTAAGTGTAAATTACCTGGTGGTGTAGTGGAGGACATGCTGAGCTGATCATCACAAAGTCGGCAAGTGAACCCACCAGCCACCAGTTTCCCTGTTGGTAAAAGATAAGACTTTTTACTCCCATAGTGATCTGAAGACTCAGAGACATACAGGGGCAGTTCTACTCTGTCCTGTAGGGTTGCTATGTGTCAGAGTGGGTCCAAGGGTCGAGCGTGGAGTTGGTGTCCTCTGATCATCAAGAAGAACTGGGACTATTGTTTAGTGCTTTGAGTGGGGTCTGACTCAGTGACCCTATGTACAACACAACAAAACTAAGCCCAATGCTGCACCAGCCTCATAATTATTGCTATACTTAACTCCATTATCGCAGCTACTGTATCGGAACTAGGGAGACTGCTATATATACTAGTACCCTCGATGCTTCGAAGCTACAGAAAAGTCATCCTGGCAAGTCAAGACAGATGTGTCTACGTGGAGGATCTGGATGACCTCACCAGGTAGACGTGGCCACAGGCTCAGTGACAGCACTGTGTACCAGATTGCCCTTCTAAATCTCCTATATTAGGTGTTTTATGGCGATTGCACTTGGGACCACCATGAATACTGCGAGGCAGTGCAAACACAATGTGGTATGTGAGCAGAGCTGAATGAAACTGGAGATGGAGTGTAGCAGATGCCTCTGGTTCTCCCCACCACATTCCCTTGGAACATCTCTGATTTCAACTGAAGTTGTGGTAGATGAGGCCATAGATCACAGACTCACCACATATTGACACGTTTCACCTCAAGCATGTGCTGTGTAACTCTCCACACGAGTCTACCCTAATGTCCTGTCATGCTGTGAAGACCTATATGGCTCATGCACTGCATATCCCAGAAGTGGGTATCATCCCCCTGCCCTACCCCCAGGAGCAATCAATATTCATTGTACACAGACGCTAATGGATAAAGGCTCTGCGTTCCTGTTTCCAATAGGAAGCATTCTGTTTATTTTGCATAAATCTTAATGACATTAAGACCCTCCCTGACAACAGTAGAAATCTTAACAATCTAATCTTATATTGGCCTTCATCATCTTATCATATCTTACTTCCTGGAATTACCTCCTAAGTAAAGTGTCCATACAATCTGAATCTGACTCTAGCTTCTCTTCATCTTGTTCTGTCTCTTCCACCAGGGATTGAGCCGTGTGAGGGTAGAAACATTTTTCTGGCCTACCCTCTCTCCTCAGTGATCAGCTCAAAGATGGATAAAGAGTGGGAGTTTAGTAAATGTTGACACTGCAGTTATAAATATACTTTATCTTCAACCTAGGGAACTAGCCAACCCCAGTATTTACTAGGACTCCAAAGAGCCTGAACTGAATTTTAGAAGGTCTATTCTAAAAGGAAGAGGCCTGATGGTGTAGCAGTTACATGTTGAGCTGCTAACCTCAAGGTCAGCAGTTTGAAACCACCAGCTACTCTGCAGGAGAAAGACAAAGCTTTCCATTCCCATAAAGAATGACATAGAGAAGTATGGTCAGAATACTCCATAGAGGCAAGGATGGCAAGATTGCTTCTAGCATATTTTGGACCTGTTGTCAGAAGAGACCAGTCCCTGGAGAAGGCCACTCATGCTTGGTAAAACAGAGGAGCAACAGAAGAGAAAGGAAGACCATAAAAGGGAGGAATTGACATCGGGGCTGCAACAATGGGCTCAAGCAGAGCAACAATTGTGAGTACGGTACAAGACCAGGCAATGCTTCCTTCTGTTGGGCACAGAGTTGCTTTGGGTTGGAACTGACTTGATGGCACCTAACAAGGAGTTACAGCCTCAGAAACCTATAAGGGCAGTCTCACTTTGTCCTATAAAGTCACTGTGAATCAGAATTGAGTCAATGACAACGAGTTTGGTTTGAGTTTGTTCTAAAAGAGAAGCTCCTTACATAATGAATGCATTAAACAGATCTCGAAAACAAGTCACAAGGAGCTATGGAGGAAGTAATGGTTCAGAGAATGGAGCAAGGATGCAGGATCTAAGAATGCTCATTAAAGGAAATGGATGTGTGTGCTTCTAATGGTGTAGCAATTACGTGTTGGGCAGCAATCTGCATGATTGGTAGTTTGAAATTACCAGCAGCTCTGTGGGAGAAAGACTGGGCTTTCTACTCCTGTAAATAGTTACAGTCTTGGAACCCCACAGGGAATCACTGTGAGTCAGCATTAACTTGATGGCAGTGAGTTGGGATTTTTTTGGGGGTTCGTTTTGTATTAGTGAAAGTTGAGTCTATGAGGATCTTGCAAGGTCTTGAATAGACTGGGATTCCTTTTTATATATTCCTTTGAACTGAGAAGGCAAAGATTTATGGAAAGTTTATGGAGTGCTTCAAATAGCCTCCTAAGATTGCTTGAAAATGGAAAGAATCTGAATTTTTTTAATGATAGGAAAGACTAAGTTTTTTCAAAGAAAATCAGATCATCTCATTCCAAATTTCAAGGAACATTCAGACATGCTTGAATTAGCATAATGTTGCAGGAACTGACGTGCGTTAAATGGCTCTTTCATTTGATTATTTGTAGACTTTGAGGATGTTAAGTGTGGAAGAGAATACTGGGACAAAAACTTAAAGATGATTTAGCATCAATCTTGTAGGAACTACACTAGAGAATAAAAATGTAGGGGATACTTCCAAACTTTTCAAATGAGATTTGCATAGTATTGATTCTAAACTACCAGAGACCTTATGAGAAAACAAAAATTAAATAGTAGTGTTGAACATGTACCACAAACACGCATTTTAGAAATCATTAAACATACTAGCAATTCAAATTCAGTGATATATAAAAGCATACATCACAACTAAAGTTTATGGTATGGAAGGTTGGTTTAATACTTGAAAGTCAATCAATATGATTCAGCATATTGGAAAATGCTCTAGCATATTACCAAAAGATGTGATTATTATGTTGTAGTTTTTTCAAGTTTGAAATATATATATATATAAATGTTTTTAAATGTAAATCTTCCTATAAAAATATTTGTGGCTCACATCTGAAAAAAAATATTTGTGAAGTTCTACTTCCAGTTAGGACATAAGAGCTTGTTTCAGTTCTTGCAATAACAAAAAGAAAACACTATATAAAATCTTTTAAAATATGTGTTTTCTTTAAAAACATCAAAGATCTGTGCACACAGAGAAGTTTAATCAAAGTAAATTCCTCAAAGGGACAAGCACTTCCTAAATAAGTACAGATGAATATAGATGAGGATAGTTTTACCCTTGAGAGAGGCTGCCAAATTAGGGTCAAAATAGGTAGAAGAATGAGCCTCCCAGAAGAGAAATGTTTTAGAAACAAGGAGAAACCATTCAGGCCAAATGTGGTCTACCCTTGAAGGTTAAAATCTGGAAAACTTTCAAAAAGAATTGCTCCCTGTCTGCCAATTCTTCCCCACAAGAATTTTGCTGAGTAAACAGCAGCATGGAGAAGCTGGGGAAAGTGCTGGAAAATAGAGACACATCTCATATCTCCACAGCACTTAAGATGCCAAAAATCTCCAGGAGGAAGGAATCTAATCCACCTTGAAGACATTTGAAACCAGAGGTCAACTGTAACTAATCAAAGTCTCAATCCTGACTCAGCTCGATCTTTGATTCAATCAGATAAGCTATAATCATAATATCTGGCATAAGATAGAAGACTCGGAGTCTTAAAACAACAGAAAATATAATTTAAGAAAAACAAATTTGATAGAACCATTCCTTTTAATTAAGATTCTGGAATTAATAATAATAACTTTAAAGTAACTATTAAAATATATTAAGTAATTTAGAGGGAAATGAGTGAGAAGATGGACAATTTCAGAAGAGAAATTGAAGCTCTACCAAAAAGCTAAGTAGAAATCTAAGTTGAATTATGCAGCATATGAAATCAATTATCCATTGGATGTTATATTCTTAATCAAAGACTAGAACAACTTAGGGGAAAAGATTAGTGAACTTGAAGATAAGCTACTATTATGCATTCAAACTGAAACCTAAAGTGGGGAGAACAAAGAGAAATGAGAATAAAATCATTATGAGTCTGTGGTATGATTCAAGAAAAATCAATGCGTTTGAACTCATGTTGGCCAAGAACATTGAAAGCATCACATGGTACCAAAGCATTGAGAATTCTCCTTAGAGGAAAGGAGGATACGGCTTCGGCTCAAGTGCTTTGGGCATGTTATCAGGAGGGACCAGTCCCTGGAGAAAGACAGTCTGCTTGATAAAGTTGAGGGGCAACAAAAAGTGGAGGTCCTCTCTAAGAGGAATTGACACAGTGGCTGCAGTGCTGGGCTCAAACATAAGAACAATTGTGAGAATGGCACAGGACTGGACAGTGTTTTGTTCTCTTGCAAAGAGTCACAAAGACTTGGAACTGACTCAGTAGCCTCTAAGTCCGGCAAAGAGAAGAAAGTGAATGGAGGCTACTGAGAAGAAATCACAATAATATCACTTACAATAACCACTCAAAATATAAAATACTTAGGAATAAATCTAACCAGAGAGATAAGAAGGTCAATACTATTCAAAGCTGTGTGCAAATATAATGCAATCACAATTTTGATTTCATAACCATTTAGTAGAGAGATGGATAGACCATTCACCAATTTCATGTGACAAAGAAAGAGACCCTAGATAAACAAAGTATACTACAGGAAAACAAAATAGGAGTTTTAATACTCCTTGATCTTAAAACCTATTACACAGCCACAGTAGGCAAAATAGACTGCTATTGGTATAGGCACAAAGACCAATGAATCAAAATTGAGAATCCAGAATTCAATCCATTTGCCTACGGACAGTTGATGTGTGATGAATTATGAAAATTTATTCAATGGGTAAGAGAGAATCTCTTTAACAAATATTGCTGAAAAACTATTGTTAATTTGCAGGAAAAATGAAACAAAATCCACATTTAACACCATATATAAAAATAAACTCAACATAGAGCTAAAACGTTGAGATAGTTAACGTTTTTCAAGCCAACATGGTCAATGAACACATGTGGGATTAATTGAAGGGCGGAGAGATAAATAGCTTGGTAAGCCTTGCGTTTCTTGTCTCTTGCTCTTTGATCATCGGACCAGTGTGCAGCTGCCTTGCTTGTTCTGTGCCTCAATTTGCAAGCTACACTACCTGTGGGACATGTAACCCATTGACTGTGTCACTGTAATTTGAGGTTCCTTCAAGACCTGCTTCGCCACACTATTGGAACTTACATCTGTAAGCTGAGAACTGTCAGACCTAGTCATTTGGCTGATGGTGACCTGCCTTGCTGTTTGCTGCCTGTGCCTTGATAGCCTGAATTGCTCTCCTGAGGACTACCCAGCGGCCCTCCATTATCTCACACTGTCTCATGGGAGTGAGTTGCACTGAGCCATTTGTACTGCTTTATAATTTAATTAACTGTTTATTTCTTATGTTATATATCTCTCTATCTATATAAATATATATAATTATTAGCATCCCGGTTTTGTTTCTCTAGAGAACCCGCCTAACATAAATGTAAAAGCTGAAAGTATGGTCAAAGGAGCCCTGGTGGCATTGTTGGGTAAGCATGGGACTGCGAACCATAAGATCTGCAGTTCAAACACATTAGCCATTCTACAGGAGAAAGGTGAGCCTTTTTTGCTCCCATAAAGATGCACAGCTTCAAAAACCTTAAAGAGGGTTGCTATGAGTTGGAATTGGATCGATGGCAGTGGGTTCATTTTGTTTTGTTTTTGTTTTTTAGCATAAAAACCATTAAAGAAAAATTCGGAAAAACTTAGACAGCAACACATGCCCAAACATAAGTCCAAATACAACTAAAAACACAAACATCATGAGACAAACTACATGGCTTAAACTTCCTAAAAATTAGACGATGACGTTCAGCAAATGTCCTCACTGAAAAAGTAATAAAAGAACCCACAAACTAGGAAGAAAATTTTGGCAACAATATGCAGTTTTATTCACAATAGCAAAAAGGAAACAACCTAAATGTCCATCAACAGGACAATGGCTAAAATAAGCCATGTAACACACACACACACACACACACAATTGAATAGTATGCAATATTCAATAAAAATTGTGGCAGTTACATAATCTGGTGTCAACTTGAGAAGGGGTGAAGTCTAGCCTGTCAATAAGGTCACCGCTTGATAACCTCATTTGGAGGCACCACAGAGATAAAATAGCTCACTGGAGGCAGATACAGACAGACTCTCTGCTTGGCATTCCTGATGACAAGAAACATGGAGCTACACTAGAGTTCTGGAGCTGGAGGAACCATGCAGAGACTCACACCAGTGCTGAGATGCTTATACCACCACTGGATTCACAAGACTTTCCACCCATGAACTTGTGATCTTCCTGAATTTGGCATCATTGCATGTGTTACATGAATCTGAAGATATTGGTATTGGACATATGAGCTAATTTTGGACTTGTGAGCTTGACCTGGACTGGGATGTTTTCTCAATACTCAAGTGCCCTTGTATATAAAGCTCTTTCTTATACACATATGAGTTTCTATGAATCTGTGTCTCTAATTAACCCAGACTAACACAATAATGATGTATTTGGAAAACACCTCATTACCTAGAGAACACTATGCTGAGTGAAACAAGTTAATCCGAAAATGATAACCATTGAAGGATAACACTTTTATAAAAAGTTAAGAAAAGAGTTTCACAAAAAAAGAAACATTCTTTGGTGGTTAACCAGGGATGGCCTTGTGATAGAAACTTAGCTGGAGATTGCATCGGAGAATAATCCAAGACCAATGACTCATTGATAACAAATATCTTTTTTCAATAACATAAAAGACTCATGGACTTCTACAGGTGAAATACACAAAATTCAAATTAACTACACCTGTGGGAATAGATTATGAAGACGCCCAATATCAGTAGCTAAAACTAAACGTGGGGGTGAAAAAAGCTGCAATTGCTCATAAATAAGTTCAGGTTGAAGCTGAAGGAAAAAAAATTTTAATCTATGAGAGCCAAAATACTACCTTGAGTCTAACTGAATTTTGAGAACATCTCAAGAAAATATATGCAGCATTGGACACTGTGATAGTCCAGGTGACTAGAAAAACAAATCCAGAAACATGCATATATGTTTAAGAAAGAGCATTATATAAAAGAGTAATGGTATATTGAGAAAACATTCCAGGCCTGTCAGATCAAGTCCATAACTCTGATATTGGCCAATAAAATCAATACCACTCCATAAATCTCTCTTCAGACTGATGCAGCCACATGCAATGAAGCAGAATGCAGGAAGATCACAGGTCGGCGGGTAAGCAGTCTTGTGGATCCAATGGTGATGCAAGCATCACATGGTTTGCTCAGGTCTCAGTGTGGATCCACATGGTTTGTCAATAGGAAGATGAATAGGAGCAACATTTGAAAAATTGGATTACCAGAATAAGACATAACCAAGAAGTCAACTGAAAAAATAGCGAGGGAATTCCTGGAAGAAAACTTCCCCAGCTTAATGAATGAGAATCAAGCAACTATTGAGGAGGCAGAGAGGGACCAGCTACACTGAATCCCAGGAAGAAGTCGCCAAGGTAGATAGTAAAGTATCCAACTTTGAGGAAAAGGAGAAAATCATAAGAGCAGTAAGGGGGGAAAGGTAGTCACCATAAAGTTACTGAGATAAGAATATGCTCAGACCTATAAGCAGATCCCATGAAGAAGAGAGAGTGGAGTAACATCTTCACAAAGTTGAAAGAGGACAAGGTCAACCCAAGGATCCTCTACCCTGACAAACTATCAAGATAGATGGAGAAATATGAGTCTTCCTGGACAAGGAAAATCTCAACGAATGAGTTAAAAGAAACCCAGCTCTACAAAAAATTCTTACCAAGCCACTGTGGTCAGAAGAACAACAAACATTGAACACAAATAAGAGACCACCATATAGAGCAACTCTACCCAGAGGTCAACACAATGTAACTAGCCCACAAGATAACATTAACTCAACGTTGAAAAGGAGGCAAGAATGAATCAAACCACCCCGCCCCCACCCCCACACAGACACACACAATCATAAGAAGGGAGGTAGATAAATACTCAACACAAAAGGTACAAGATGACATCACAGAGTTCACAGATGGATATAATAACGCTGAATTTTAATGGATTGAACTCACCCATTAAAAGACAGAGACTACCAGGCTAACTTGGAAACATACCCCATCAATCTGTTAAATACAAGAGACACATCTTAAACTCACAGACAAAACTAGGCTGAGAATAAAAGGCTGGCAAAAATATACCTAGCAAATGGAAATACAAAGAAAGCAGGGCTTGCAATCGTGATCTCTGACAAAACTGATATCAAGGTGCAAGCCATAACAAGCGATAAGGAGAGGCACCACATAATACTCAAGGTAACAGTAGACCAAAAACAAATGAGCATAATAAATATAAACATGCCCAATTAGAGACTTGTGAAATTCGTCAATCAAACGCTCCAAAAGATGGAAAAAGAAATCACAGGCTCAACAATCATAGTAGGTGACTTTAATACACCACTCCCTGAGAAAGATAGATTATAGGGAAAGAATCTTAACAAGGAAGCTACAGAACTAAACTCTACAATTAGGCAACTTGATCCAATTGACATTTTTAGAGCTCATAAAAAAATCACATTCTTTCCCAGTGTGCATGGCACATATTCGAAGATAGACCACATGCTGGGACACAAGTTGAGTCTGAGTAAATTCAAGCACATAGAGATCAAACTTCCCTGTCAGTCTAGTGTGCAATAAGGATAGAAATCAACAAAAGGATGGTTAAGAAAAATAGGGCAAATAATTGGAGGATAAATAACTGCATACTGCAAAATGAGTGAGTACTGGTCCAAATCAGAGATGAAATTAGGAAGTTTTTAAAAACCAATGAGGATACAAGATCAACAAACAGAAGTCTGTTGGATTGCTATATACACCAGAGAAAATCGCAGAAAAGATGAAAAAAGTAGTACCCTTCACAGAAGCAAAACACAAATCAAAGTATCTAGGGATATACAAAACAAACACCCAAAAGATTTGTATGAGGAAAACTACAAAACACCATTATAAGAAACCAAAGTGAACTCCACAAATGGAAGAATATCCCATGCTCATGGACTGGAAGACTCAATATAGCATAGATGTCAATCCTACCCAAGGCACTATATAAATTGAATGTTCTATCGATACAAATATCAACAGCTTTTTCAAGGAATTGGAAAAACTTATTACCAACATCATATGGAGAGGGAAGAAGCCCAGAATTAGTAGAGAATTCCTGAAGAAGAGAGACAAAGTAGGAGGGCTTGCTTTACCTGACTTTAACATTTATTATATAGCCACAGTGCTCAAAATAGTGTGGTAATGGTGTAATGACAGATATTCAGACCAATGGAAAAGAACAGAGAATCATTAGCATACAGACAACTGATCTTTGATAAGGGCCCCCAAAATATCAAATGGGAATCGGACACCCTCTTCAACAAATGGTGCTGGATTAAAAATGGATATCTACCTGCAGAAAAAGAAGCGAAGCAAGACCCTCTCCTCACTCCATGCACAAGAATAAAGTCGAGGTGGATCACAGACCTAGAAGTAAAATTCCAAACTATTAGGACCATCCACGAGGAAATTGGGACAAACCTAAGAACTTTGACACAGGGAATACACAGACTATTGGAAATATGGAAAGACACAAACACAGAGGAGGCACAAATTGACAAATGGGATATACTGAAGAGAACACACCTGTGCACATCGGAAGACTTCACCAAGAGAGTAATGAGAGAGACCACAGACGAGAAAACAAAAACACAAGGAAAAACAAAGAGCCTACTGAGGAAGCAGGCCAAAATCCTGAAATGAAGTTTCACAAGGGCAGAATTTCGAATGGCCAGTAAACACATGAGAAAATGTTCCTGATCGTTAGCCATAAGGGAAATGCAAATTAAAACAACTATGAGATTCCATCTAACACCCTCAAAGATAGTCCAATTAAAAGAATCAGAAAGCAACAAATGCTGGAGACGGTGTAGTGAGACAGAAGCTCTCATCTCTGCTGGTGGTCTTGTAGGTACATGCAGCCACTATGTAAATAGATCTAGGGATACCAAAACAAATGGAAATCAAATGACCTTATAACTCAGCAATCCCCCTACTGGGCATATGCCTACAAGAAGTCAGAAACAGACCAAGACCAGACATCTACTTTCCAGTGTTCATCATGGCACAGTTCTCAATCATGAAGACCTAGAAACGATTTAAATTTCCATCAGCTGATGAATGGACTAAAACCTCTATTATATACATATAATGGAGTACTATGCAGGCATACAGCTGCAACAAATGCATGAAGCACATCGTCTCATGGGAAGAGTTGGAAGAAATTGTGCTGAACGAAGTTAGACAAGCACAAAGGGACAAGGACAACATTAGTCAACTGATGTAAGCTAAAAAAAAAATACAATGAGCATAGAGAATTAAGTATTTCATGCATAAATCCTGGGTTGAGGCCCAGGCACTCTGGCAGGGGCTGATCCAACTCAGAAATGCATATGGCAGACAACTAAAAAGGAGGGGAAAAAAGAGGGAAGGAAAAAAGGAGGGTAATGGGGAACAGGGTATTAATACACGCATAGGGAGGGTACTGTTTATGTCTCCACAGGAAAGAAAGAGAGGGACCAGACCCCATCCTAGAGTGCCAAGCCTTGAAGGCAACACACTGGCATGGAGCAACAAACTAACAGAGAAGATGATGGGGCCAGGCCAAAGCCAAGCTATGTTGACTCCCCTCCCCACAAGAAGGCAATGCAGAGGACAGCACTAAAGATATAGCCCAGTGTAGCAGTCACATAATCTGCCAACTTGTGAAGAGGTGGAGTCTAGCCTGTCAATCAGGTCATGGCCAATGAGGGCTCCTGAGGATTCTGGGGACTCCTATCTCCCTCCCGAGAGGCGGGACACATAAACCCTCTGCTTGTCTCTCTGCTACATGTTAATTAGTCAACCCCGACTAACAAACCCAGGGAGAAAGGCAGGTCTGCTCAGACCACATGGGAGCTAACTAAGGGAGAGAGGGAGAGACTGGAAAAATGAGGACCTGAATGAAGCCAGGGGCATACATGGAGAGCAAATGTTTGAGAATGATGAGGGCAATGAATGTACAGATGTGTTTTACACAATTGATGTATGTATGGATTGTGATAAGAGTTGTATGAGCCCCTAATAAAATGATTGTTTAAAGAAAATTGGAATACAGCAACATGGTCAACTAGAAGCAATCCATATTTTATCCATTCCAAAGAAAGATGACCCAACAGAATGTGGAAATTATTGAGCAATATCATTAATATCAAGTGCAAAGGAAATTTTGCTGAAAACCATTCAAAAATAATTGCAACAGTACATCAACAGGGAGGTGCCAGAAATTCAAGTTCGATTCAGAAGAGGGCATGGAGCAAGGTATATCATTGCTGACATTAGATGGGTTTTGGCTGAAACAAACAAACAAAAAAGAACACCCCAGGACAATGTTTATTTCTGTTTTATTGACTTTGCAAAGACATTTGGTTGTGTGAGTTATAAGAATCCCAGAAGAGTTCATTATGCTCATGTAGAATCTGTATCTTGTCTAAGAGATAATTACTCAGATAGAGCAAGGGGATGCTGCTCTCACCAGACAGGTAAAACAAGCATGGGTTTCCTAGTAGAGAGCTACCTTCAAATGTTGACTCTGCCATTGGCAGGATGACTTTTCTAAAATCAGAAAAGGTGCGCATCCTGATTGTATCCTTTGACCATACTTATTCAATGATGAGCAAATAATCCTGGAAACTGGACTATATGGAGAAGGACACAACATCAGGTTTGGGGCAAGTGTCATTAGCAACCAGTGCTATGCAGATGAGACAATCTTGCTTGCTGAAAGCAAAGAGGACTTGAAGAACTCACGGATAAAGATTAAAGACTACAATCTTCCGTATTGATTACAACTTGATGTAAAAATAACAAAATTCTTACAAGCGAACCAATAGATAACATCATGATCAATAGAGACAAGATAAAGTTGTCAAGGATTTCATTTTACTTGGATCCACAATCAGGGTTCTCATGGAAGTAGCAATCAAGAAAACAAATGCATTGGGCAAATCTGCTGCACACGACCTCTTTAAAGTGTTAAAGAGGAAAATGTCATTTTGAGGAGTAAGCTAGGCCTGACCCAAACAATGATACTTTCAATCACCTCACATGTATGCGACAGCTGGACAATGAACAAGGAAGGCTGCAGAAGAACTGATACATTCCAATTATGGTGTTGGTGACAAACATTGAAGGCACCATGGGTTTGCCGGAAGAACAAACAAATCGATCTTGGAAGAAGCACAGCCAGAATGTCCCATTGACTGACTAGAGGATGGTAAGACTTGTTATCAGGAGCGACCAGTTCGCGGACAAGGACATCACATTTGGTAAACTAGAGGATTAGTTAAAAGGAGGGAAACAGTCAATGAGGTGGATTGAAACCGACTATAGTGATGGGCTCAAATATAAAACATGTGAGGATGACAAAGAATCCCAGGTGTTTTATGTTGTACGAAAGATAACTATGAGTCAGAGTGAGCTTGATGGCAAATATCAACATTAGACATTGTAAAGAACATGATATTTTTATAGACCTACACATAGGGAATTGAAACATTCCTATCCGTTGCCATCAACTAGATTACAACTTATGGTGACCCCATATACCTCAAAATAGAACTGTGCTCCCTAAGGTTTTAAGGGCTGATTTTCCACAAGGTGATCTCTAGACCTTTCTTGCATAGCACCAACGGGTAGATCCTAATCTCCAACCCTTTCATTAGCAATGGGTCTGTTAATGATTTCTCTGTAACTCCTGTTACATTGCTCTGCACCTCTTGACTCCCTGTGGGAGTCAAGTTTTCAAGCTTCAGTTTTTTTCAGCTTGAGGCAATTATGCTAATGGTTTAAGAATAGTTATTAATATTCATTATGTAATATTTACTGTTGCTTTTATTTTTATCATGACATTCACTATAATTGGTGTCTACGCACATTACTTTATTTAATCTTCCTACAAGTGTATGAAGTGTGGTTTCTTGTTCCCATTGGCAAATGAGAGAATTAAAGTTTAGAGGAATTAAATAATTTGCTGGACTTCAACTTCTAAGTTTTTACCCACTACTCTACTTTGTAATCTGTCTTGGAAGAAGTATACCACAAATGCTCCTTAGACGCACATTCTTTGGACAGGTTATCAGGAAAGACCAGCCCTAGAAAAAGGACATCATGTTTGGTAAAGTGGAGGGTCAGTAAAGAAGAGAAAGGGCCTCAACTTTGTGTATTGACCAGTGACTACATCAGTGAAGTCAGATATAACACTTGTGAGAATGTAGAGGGCTGGACAGTGTTTTTTCTTGTACATGGTTTCACTACAAGTCAGAAGTGATCGGACTTGGTGGCACCTAACAATAACAAGCACTTTGTAAACTTTTTGTTTTCAGGTAACAAGTATGACCATATAGATTCCAAGAGAATCACAAGTAGAAGATATCTAGAGCTGATCAAAGTCAGCCTTGTAATCAGAGGAATAGAATCTCTGAGGGCTAGAAAGAGGTAGGGCTGGGACCAGAACCTGGGTTTTCTGATTCCTGCTCCAAGGTTCCACTGTTTCTCTTAGATATTTCTAACTCTCCTCCCTCAGGGGCACTGCCCCTACAGTGTGCCAGGTTAGCACTCTCGACTAAATGAGTGACTTCACTTAAACTCTTTGACAGCGCCTGTGAGGTAAAATGCAGCCTCATTTTCAATCTGGAAAAATTATAGTTTAGGAACGTCATTATCTTGCCAATGGCAGAGTCAGTCTTTGAAGGTAGAATTCTACGGAGAAGTCCATGCTCTTAGTTCGTGTTTTGCCTGTCCCATGAGAGTAGTGATTATCTCAGAGAATGGATTCACCAAAGCAGGATTTCTATCAGTTTGGGGGGTGGGGCATGGGATTGTACCTAGCACCCTCAGATGAGCCCCAAAATGTTGACACCATGGGCCAATTTCACCTGCTGTGGGATAAAGCTCTCATTCCACTCTTCTCAAGCTTGTCTTTAGAGGGAACTGCCAAGTGTGCTGTTTGCCCAATGCCCAGTCAAGAGCTTCTAACTCCCGCGGACTACCTGCTGTTGCCCTCTGTGAGAAATGAAGTACTTTGTCTTCCTGGGGGATCCAGCAGGAAGCAGAGAGTGGTGAGGAGACAGGTGGAGTGATCTGTTCATTAGTCTGCAAGGGGAGGTCCAAAGTCCAAGACACTGCCCATGAAAGAAAGAGAGATAAAGGGTCATAGAACTCTAGCAGTGATACAAGGTGCCTCGCTCCTGGGTGGGTGGAGAGGAGAGTCAAAATGAAGATTTTCTCTGCCTTTCTTAGGAGATTATTGGCCATTTTTCGTCAACACCAAAACCAAACAGATCTATCCTTTGGTTATATGAGTGTGTGATTTTGCAAAAAAAAAATTATTTATGCACTAAGAAGGTGTGTACTTTTGAATATGCATATGGCCATATTCCAATGTAAAAATCAAAGGTCAATATCGACTATTCCTTGAGTGTGTATAAGTAAAATCATATAAGAAATTCTGAAAGGTAGGCCACAGGATGTTAAGGAAATTTTGGGTGATTTTAAAAAATCATACTTTTCTATATTACCAGTATTTGACATTTTTCATCAACAAAAAGTTTGGGTAATTAAAAAAATACTTCTCTATATTTCTTGAAGCCTTTTACTCTAAACACACATATATTCATAATAAGTAAAATTCATCTTTATTTTGGAAGAGACATAATTAACACAAAATCAAATCAAATAGCCTTATCTTAGAGGAGGACAATGACTTCAGGATACCAGCTTAACGACGTCTAGTGAGTGGCCCTGACCCATCTCCCTGGAGTCCCTCCACCCTGAGTCCCAACACCTGCCCCTCGAAGCTCCCAGGAGCCTGTCAAGGAAGGGTGAACCCAGCTTGGTTTGGTGGGACAGAATGGACAGGGCTCTTTCAGAGTAGATGCAGGAGTCAAAGGGGTGTTCTCTCATTGCTGTCATGATGGAAAGTTTCCTGGGAAGGGGCCCAAATGAGCACACCCAGAAAAAAGCAGCTTACTGTGCACCCGATCGGGAAGTTGGGAGCACTATGGACGGCTGCTGGTTGTTCCTCAGAAGTCCCTGCCTTTGTCTTTTCAACAAAAATATGACCTAGAAAGAGGATTCTAGAGTCACATCAATATTTTTAAATCATTTTATTGGGGGCTCATACAACTCTTATCACAATCCATACATGCATCAATTGTGTAAAGCACATCTGTACATTTATTGCCCTCATCATTTTCTCAAAACATTTGTTCTCCACCTAAGCCCCTGGCATCAGGTTCTCAGTTTTTCTCCTCCCTCCCCGCTCCCCCCTCCCTCATGAGCCCTTGATACTTTATAAATTATTATTTTGTCATGTCTTGCCCTGTCCAACATCTCCCTTTACCCACTTTTCTGTTGTTCCCCCCCCCCCCCCAGGAGGAGGTCACATGTAGATCCTTGTAATCGGTTCCCTTTTTCCAACCCACTCTCCCTCTACCCTCCCAGTATCACCACACACACCACTGGTGCTGAAGGGATCATCCACCCTGGATTCCCTGTGTTTCCAATTCCTATCTATACCAGTGTACATCCTCTGATCTAGCCAGACTTGTAAGGGAGAATTTGGGTCATGATAGTGGTAGCAGGGGTGAGGGGGGCAGGGAAGAAGCATTTAGGAACTAGAGGAAAGTTGTATTTTTCATTGTTGCTACATCGCACCTTGACTGGTTCATCTCCTCCCCTAGACCCCCTGTAAGAGGATGTCCAGTGGCCAACAAATGGGCTTTGGGTCTCCACTCTGCACTTCCCCTTCATTCACTATGGTAAGATTTTTTTGTTCTGATGATGCCTGATACCTGATCCCTTTGACACCTCCGGATCACACAGGCTGGTGTGCTTCTACCATGTGGGCTTTGTTGCTTCTGAGTTAGATGGCCACTTATTTACCTTCAAGCCTTTAAGACCCCAGATACTATACCTTTTGATAGCCGGGCAACATCAGCTTTCTTCTTCACATTTGCTTATGCACCTATTTGTCTTCAGCGATCATATCATGGAGGTAAGCACACAATGATATGATGTTTGTTCTTTGATGCCTGATAACTGATCCCTTCGGCACCTCATGATCACACAGGCTGGTGTGTTCTTCCATGTGGGCTTTGTTGCTTCTGAGCTAGATGGTTGCTTGTTTACCCTCAAGCTTTTAACACCCCAGATGCTATATCTTTTGATAGCCGAGCACCATCAGCTTTCTTCACCACATTTGTTTATTCACCTGCTTTGTCTTCAGCGGTTGTGTCAGGAAGGTGAGCATCATAGAATGCCAATTTAATAGAAGAAAATATTGTTGCATTGAGGGAGTACTTGAGTGGAGGCCCAATGTCCTTCTGCTAACTTAATACTAAACCTATAAATATAGGCACATGGATCTATTTCCCCATCCTCACATATAAATAGGAGAAGCCCCACTTCTGTTTTGTTGGAGTCAGCCCATGGATCTCAGCTAGAGGTGGTGATACTGCCCTGTAGAGGTGTTGGCAATGACTGGAAACATCCCTGCAAGCTCAATCAGAGAGGGGCTGTCGGTGTCTGGTGGGCAGAGGCCAGTGGTGCTAACCTGCCCCCAGTGGCTGGGACAGTCTTCCCTTCACACCATCACAATTATAATTATTTGACACACAGTTCCAAGTGCTGAGGCTGAGAAATGGGGTAAACCATATGCTATTACCAATATTTGACACGTTTGACCTACAAACACAGCAACTTCACCTGATTTATACTGGGTTCCTATAGAGTTTCCTAATATGAAAGAGTGTAAGAGCGAGCTCTACACCAGTCATCATGTCCAAACACCTCCCTGCCCAGATGGCAAGAATGAGGCTCAGAGAGGCTAAAGTGATTTCCCAAGGTCACACAGCAAGGGCCAGACTTGAAAGCAGGCGCCCTTACCCTCATAGCCTCCCCTTTCTGCACGGCAGCCAACAAACACCACCGCAAGCTCTGCTTTATTTCATGCTCTCGGCCAGGCTCACGATTAGGATGTCTTGCTCACGGCCAGGAGTTGTTTCAGGCTAAGTGGCTCCCCATCAAAAACTTCAGGCGACATCCATGCCGAACTCAAAATGAAATCTGTCTGCTGAAAAAGAAAGACAGAAAAGAGGAACAAAAGAACCTTCTCCCCAAAAGGCAGCCCAAAGTGAGGCCAGCTGCAAAGAATTAAAGAGATTGCTACTTGCTCACATTGATCAAGAGAGAACGGGCAGAGGAGAAGCATATTAAGAATGACAGCATTTTCATCTCCAAGGAATAATAGCGGTGCCTGGGATGGACAAGCAGGCTTTCACTCGGAATGAATGGGCCCAGGGCCATCCTGTAAGACGGCTCTGTGGGGGCCGGAAGAGTCAACAGAGAACTTGTCTTCCAGGGTGAGAACCTCCAGGGAATGTGAACTTGAGGTGGGACATCCACTTCCAGGGACTGGAGACCAGGCTATAGGGACGCTCCATGGCATGTCAGAGCTGGGAAGGGCTTGGGCTCAGCCAGGGGAGTAGAAGGTGGGAAAGCTAAGCAGATTTGGGGAAGGGTCAAGTTGGCTCTCACGCATGAGCCAAATGCTCAGGGATTTGTGCCGCTGTTTATATGCCTATCAGATTTTTTTAAAAATCATTTTTTCTGGGCTTTTACAGCTCTTATCACAATCCACATCCATCCATCCATTGTGTCAAGCACCTTTGTACATGTGTTATCATCGTTTTCAAAATATTTTCTTTCTACTTGGTATCAGCTCCTCATTTTCCTCACTCCCTCCCTATCCCTGTCTCATGAACCCTTAATAATTTATCTTTTTTTTTTTTTCATGTCTTACACTGACTGCTGCCTCCTTTCACCCACGCTTCTGTTGTTCATCCCCCCTGGGGGGGAGGCTATATATCAATCATTGTGACCTCCCCCCATTTTCCCCACCTTCTTCCTACCCTCCTGGTATCACTACTCTCATTATTGGTCCTGAGGGGTTTGTCTGTGTTGGATTGCTTGTGTTTCAAGCTCTTTTTGTATCAGTTTACATGCTCTGGTCGAGCCAGATTTGTACACTAGAATTGGGGTCATGATATAAGGGGGTGTGGTGAGAAAGCATTAAGGAACTAGAGGAAAGCTGTATGTTTTTTCAGCGCTATACTGCACCCTGACTTGCTCATCTCTTCCTTTTGACCCTCTTGTGATCTGGGTTTTTTAACGTGTACACACTTATTTTAGTACCCCAAATCTCCAAACCCACTGATATCAAATTGAGATTGACTGACTACTGAAGCACCCTTATAGAGCAGAGAACTGCTCCCTAGGGATTCAGAGACTGTAAACGTGTTCCTGAGTAGAAAGCTTCCTCTTTCCTCCTTGGGAACAACTGATGGGTTCAAACCACTGACCTTAGGATTAGCAGTTCAAAAATCAGCCCGTATGCTCCCAGGACTCCATTCATTTTGCTATCAATGTCCCCAAACAAGCCCACTGCCATCAAGTGGATTCTGACTCACAGAAACTGCTATATAGCATTTCTGGGACTATAAATCTTTATGGGAACAGATAACTGCATCTTTCTCCAAAGACACAGCGAGTGGGTTTGAATCACCACCCTTGGGATACCAGTCCAATACCTGCCCCGCAGTGCCACCAGGGATCCAAGACACTTACATTTCCTCTCCACAGTGTCTCATCAAAGACTTGCTCAAATATGTTCTACAAAAGTGCATGTGCCATGTCCTAGTTGCGCAGTGGGGAAACTGAGGCACTGAGGGGAAAGAGTTTGCTTCCCGCCTTGCTCATGTCCAGACCAGATAGAAAGGGTAAAGTCATTAGATGTCATGCAAGCATCCTATTAAGAGGGTTTTGTTGTTGTTGTTATGTGCTTCTGTGTGTGTTTTGATCTTATGTTAAAACAGCCACCGTACACACAAAGCTTCCTGACCGTAAAGGCTGGGAAGAAGATTCTCTATCCTCAGTGAGGAGCCCTTTCTCTTAAAAACTGCATCTGAGCCTCAGCTCTGGCCTCTTCCAATGTCCCATGTGTTGAGGCCTTGTTAATTGTCCCTGTACACTGCAGTGCTGCGACGCTGGAGTGCTGGAATCGCCCGCCAACACCTGAATCCTTCAGCTTCCCTCTGACAGTTTCCAAGGCAAACGACCACTCCTTTCCTTTTATATAGTTAGGTGTTGGCCTGCTAACCACAAGGTCGGCGGTTCAAACCCACCAATCACTTCATGGGAGAAAGATGAGGCTGTGTGGTCCTGTAATGATTTATAGTTTCAGGATCCCTACATAGGGTCACTGTGAGTCAGAAACGGTTCACTGGGAGGGGATTTTTTTCATATAACACTTAGGTCATCCCAAGGGCTCTTACAAATGTTTTTGGGTTTTTTTAATCTAATGATGTCTCCTTGCTCCCATCAGTGGATTTTATTTTTATTTGAGCTTTAAAATGACACTGCAGTTGTACTGAGACTGTCTGTCATCACGTGGCCTCAGCAGCCAGGCACAGCCAACATTCCCTTTTCCAGGAATGATAAGGCCGCAGCGAGGGCTGTAATGAGGGCCAGGAGCATGCAGCCTCAAACACAACCGTCTCCTTGGATCTTAGCTCTTTGATGACGCATTTGGCTTCTGAGCACTGCCCCAGCCCTCAGCCGCCCAAAGTCACCAAAGGCTCTCCCTGCGCCCTCTGCTTCCCTGAGCACACGGCACCATGTTGACACCTGGCAGGCCAGGAAACGGGAAATGTGAACATCCACTCTCTAGGCGATTGCATATTTCAGGAGGCTATGATTCATAACAAGGCGCCCTGGAGATGGAGTGGATTACATCTTGGACTGCTATCTATAAAGTCAGCAGCTCCAAACTATCAGCTGCCCCAGGAGAGAAAGAAGAGGATTTTAGCTCCCATAAAGGTTTACAGCCCCAGGAGGGGCAGTTCTATCCTGTCTTATGGGGTCGCTGGAAGTCAGAATCAACTTGTTGGCAGTGCCTGAGCGATGGCCAGAGCCCTGGTGGTACTCTAGCTTTGACATTGACTTTCTAGCTACATGGTGAGTTGTTCACAGCAACCAGCTGCTGTTCCTTAGGAGAAAGAGGAAGCTGGTTTCTCCCATGAAAATTAAGTCTCAGAATCCCATCAAAGGGTCACTATGCATCTGAATCAAAGTAGGTTTGATTTGGGGTTACGATCATTGGCCACCACTTGTATGCCGTTTTGTCAGGCTGCGGTGCCTTGCATGTTCCTCTGATGCTTAGACGCTCTCACAACTGTGGTTGTTGCTCCAGGTGCCATCCAGTTGGTTGCAACTGGTAGCCACCGGATGTACAACAGCACAAAATACTGCCCGGTCCTGTGCCACATTCACAATTGTTCTTATGTTTGTGTTCATTGATGCAGGCACTGTGTCAATCCATTTGGTGCAAGGTCTTCCTCGTTTCACTTTACCCAGCATGCTGTCCTTCTCCAGGGATTGGTCTTTTTCAAAAACAGGAGACAGTACCCACCCCACCCCACCCCCCAAAAAAAGAAAAACCCAGAATGTTTCCAAAGCTATGCATTTAATTATTTATTAATTTTTTTACAAAACAACTTATTACCTTCAAAGTATTGTCCATTACACTTAAAAGGCTTGTCACATCTGTGATCCCATTCTTAGACACATTTTTCAAACTCATCTGTTTGGATGGCTGACAGGGCCTCCCACATTTTTTCCTTCACCTCTTCTACATTGTCAAATCACTGTGATTTCAAGTCTTCAATGAAGACAACAAAAAGAAGTCGCAGGGAGTGAGGTCAGGTGAGTAAAGTGCATGGGGCAAGAGAGACATGCTGTTTTTTGCCAAAAACTGGCACACTGAGATGGCTGCATGAACAGGTGCATTGTCGTAGTGGTAAAACCAGTCCCCCGTCTGCCACAAATCAGCCCATTTTGTGGCACACTGTCTTTTCAGAACCTCTAAATAGAAAGCTTGATTAACATTCTGACCTGGTGGAACAAATGCACTATGAGTTGACATTTTCATCCTTTCAAGAAGTTGATGGGCAGCCAGGATGAGGTTTGTCATCAATCAACATTTCACCTTTTTTAAAATGAGAAAACCACTCATACACTTGAGTTTTTCCCATACCACTGTCCTTGTAAGCTGTTTTTAACATCACAACAGTTTTTGCAGCATTTTCCCAAGAAGCAAACAAACTTTCACAGCCTCATGTTGTTCTTGTAAACCAGGCATCACAAAAAGGAAGTTCAAGCAAAACTGCGTTTATGAAAAAATGTGCTGTGACCAAAGAGAACCTTCCAAAGTGATGCCACTGGGTGTACTAACTCAGAGAGTTACTTGATGCTCACCCAGCTGGAAAAATGCATACTACAAAAGCTCCACATAAGCAAAGCTTTTCTCCCTTTTTTTTGGGGGGGTGGGGGCAAGGGTTACTTCTAGCAAGTCCCAAATGCTTGAGACACAGTCTCTCCATCCTTGCCTCTAGGGAGCATTCTGGTTGTACTTCCCAAGACAGATTTGTTGGTTGTTATGGGGGTTGATGATACTTTCAATATTCTTTGCCAGCATGATAACGCAAATGCATTCATTGGTCTTCCTCTAACGTTCCCATTCTTCTCAACAATATCCAGATGCCTTGGCATCATCAGTAAGGCACAAATAAACATCTTTCTGGTATTCTCTGGTTACAGTCAAGATGTACCTGACATCAGCACTGATATACCTCGTTCCATATCCTTTCTGTATCAGGCCTGAATCTCTGGCAGCTCCCTGTCTGTGCACTGCTGCAACCATAGCTGGATGATCTTCAGCAAAATTTTACTTGCATATGATATTGGTCTATATAGTTGGAGCATTCTGTTGGGTTAACTTAATTTGGAATGTGTACAAATATGGATCTCTTCCAGTCAGTTGGCTAAATAACTGACTTCCAAATTTTCTAGAGTAGATGAGTATTTCCATTGCTTCATCACCTTGCTGAAACATTTCAGTTAGTATTCCATTGGCTCCTGGGGGTTTGTTTCTGGCTAATACTTTCAGTAGAGATTGAACTTTTTCCTACAGCATTATTGGTTCATGCTCATATACTACTTCTTGAAACAGTTGAATATTGACTGGTTCTTTTTGATACAGCGACTGTATTCTTTCTACCTTCTTTTTATGTTTCCTGCATTGTTCAATACTTTGTGCATAGAACCTTTCAATATTTCAACTAGAGACTTGAAATTTTTCTTAATTTCTTTCAGTTTAAGAAATGCTGAGTGTGTTCTTCATTTTTGGTTTTCTAACATTAGGTATTCACACATTTTATTATAATATTTTACTTTGTCTCTTTGAGCTGCCTTTTGAAGTTTTCTGTTCAGCTCTTTGACTTCATCATTTCTCCCATTTGCTTTTTCAACTGCCATTGAGTTGATGCTGATTCACAGTGACCCTGTAGGGCAGGGTAGAACTGCCCCTGTGGGTTTCTAAGACTGTAACTCTTTATGGGAGTATAAAACCCCTCTTTCTCCTGGGGAACAGCTGGTAGTTTCAAACTGCTGACCTTGAGGTTAGCAGCTCAATGGGTAACCACTACGCCAGCAGGGCTTCTCCGTTTGCTTTACCTACTCTACAATTAAGAGAGTGTTTCAGTGTCCCAACTGATATCCCCTTTGATCTTTTCTTTCTTTCCTGTCTTTTTAATGACCTTTTGCATTTTTCATGCCTGATGCTCTTGATGACAGCCCACAGATCTTCATGGTGTTCAATGGGTTGAATGTGTTCTTGAGATCTTCTTGAAATTCAGATGGGATAGAACCCAAGGTCATATTTTGGATCTCTTGGACTTGTTTTAATTTTCTGAAGCTTCAACTTGAGCATAGAAATGAGGTGGTCTCTTCTGTATTCAACTCCCGGCCTCGTTTTAGCTGCTGGTATTGAGCTTTCCCATCATCTTTTACCACCATTAAAGTCCATTGGATTCCTAGATGTTCCATCTGGAGATGTCCACGTGTATAAACTCCATTTGTGTTACTGGGAAAAACACGTATTTTTTTTCCCAGCTTGCAAAATTCTATCAGCAACCTCCAGCTTTGTTTCTATCATTAAGACCAGATTTTCCAACTACTGCTCCTTCCTCTTTGTCTCCAACTATTACATTCCAATCACCAATAATGATCAATGCATCTTGATTGCATACTAGATCACTTTCAAACGGAAGACATTGGTATAATTCTTCACCTTCTTCACCACTATCTTTTGTGATTATTGAACACTGGTTGTGTTGATTGGATTTCCCCGAAGGCAGATAGATATAATCCTATTCCAGAGAGCATTGTATTTCAAGATAGATCTTGAAATGTTTGTGGGGTTGTTTTTTTTTTATGAAAAATGCAACATCATTTCCTCTTAATTGTTTCATCCCCAGCATAGTAACACATGTAATTTTCTGATTCAAAATGGCCAATTTCAGTCCATTTGAACTTACGAATGCCCAGAATGTTCATTGTTATGCATTCTATTTCACTTTTACAACTTTCAATTTTCCTAGATTTATACTTAATACATTCCAAGTTCCAATTTGCAGTTATTTCTCCTCTCTTGAACCATGCCTGTGTTAGTCTGGGTAAACTAGAAAAACAAATTCATGGACACAGATATGTGTGTATAAGAAAGAACTTTATATTCAAGAACAATTGAATATTGAGAAATATTTTTCTTCCAGAGCTTTTCCAGCCTCAAGTGCAGACCACTAGTTTGAAATTCAAAAATCCAGAGTTCCTTTCTTTTATTCAATCTGTCAACAGCCTCCTGGACA
The DNA here is from genome assembly GCF_050624435.1 of Tenrec ecaudatus. Taxonomy (NCBI): domain Eukaryota; kingdom Metazoa; phylum Chordata; class Mammalia; order Afrosoricida; family Tenrecidae; genus Tenrec; species Tenrec ecaudatus. The sequence goes on from NC_134547.1 coordinate 46,777,575, forward strand.
AATCCTCTTGGGATGCAAATGTTTGAGGACTCCAAAGCATTAGGTGGGGCTATTTTTTTCAGAGCCTTCTTTGCAGGTGTGTCCTAACCCATTTACCAATTCAAATTGTAATGGCTCAATATAAGTGGGCTTACAAGCTCTCTATTTTAATACTTGCCAATAGTCATTCCTATCAATCATTATATCAGCAATAATAAGCAGAAGAAATCAGTATAAACAAAGTAGAATCATATCCTAGGCTCAATTCTTTAAAAAGTCAAGTTCAATCTGTATCTAGTTTATCTTAATCCAAATCTAAACTATTGATAGAAAATATGCGATTATGCCTCTGAAAGGATTAAGTCAGAGCCAGACTTTCTGTCAGCTATTTTCCCTAAGCAGCTCTGAGAAATTCAAGGTGTGATTTTGTCCCCTGAGCTCAAAATATACATTAATCACATTAATTTTCACCATTTCACACAGGAATAACCAAAGACTATAACCAATGAAAAGAATAAAAATTTTAACTTCCCATGTCCTTTCCAGAGAATGACCCAGTAAACCACATGGGCATATCTGACCTCTGGCTAGCCAAAGATGAAATACTACCATGAGGCAGAAGTCAAATCAACATCCACTCTCCATCTTTATGATTTGTTTCTCTAGTACCCCACTCCCAAGGTACCAAAATGTGCCAGCCAGGGTAGACTAGAGAAACAAATTCATGAACACAGATGTGTGTGTAAGAAAGAGCTTTACATACAAGAGCAATTCAATATTGAGAAAGCATCCCAGTCCAGTTCAAGTCAATAAGTTTTATATTGGCCCTTATGTCCGAAACCAGTACATAAATTCCTTTTCAGATTCATGCAACACATGCAATGATGCCAAAGCAGGAAGATCACAAGCCAGTGGGTGGGAAGTCTTGTGGATCCAGTGGTCATGGAAACATCTCAATGCTGGCAGGGGTCTCCATGTAGCTCCTGCAATTCCAGAGCTCTAGCATAGTTCCATGTGTCTAGTCAGCAAACATGTTTCTCAGGGAGTCTGTGAGTGTGTGTCTTGCCTCCAGCAAGCTAGTTATCTCCTTAGTGCCTCCAAATGAGGTCATCAAGCTGCCACCTGATTTACAGGCTAAACTCCACCCCTTCACTCTTAAGACTCAAATTGACAACAGATTATGTAACTACTACAATGCCCGATTGGTAAATGAAGGTCCTGAAGACTTTATTCCATCCATCTCCTTATGACTCTACTTTGAGAATACAGCTCTTCCTCAGTCATTTTTTGAGTGCCTTCCAGAGGAGCTTATCTTTTGGCGCTATCTCCGACATTATTCTGCTTCTTTTCAAGAAGTTTTCAGTATCTGAAAATGTTTCCATTCTGTCCATAAGGTTTTCTGTGGCTTGTTCCTCAGTATTGGACAGCCTTCCTTCTTCATTGTCTGTTCTAAGTCTGATGACTTACCTCTCGGTATCACAGAAACACACGAGCCACCGCAGTACAGCAAACTGAAAACCATGAGGTGGACACTATGTCATGGGTCAGTCATGCATGGTAGACAGATTTCAGCAGAATACACACTAATAAAAGCCTGTGATCTATTCTCAAAAGTTAGTCCATGCTAAACTTGTGGCACAACATTGTTCAACTCTCTAGGGATCAATCACTGTTGAAGGGCATTGCTAGATCTCTCTGGAGATAGAGTTATACTTCGGTCCTTGGCTCCACACGAGAAAGAATTCATGCTGAAGCCTGGTTTGTGATCCAAGTGAGTTATATGAGTGTTAGAAGAAGTTTCAGGTTTACACGGCACCCATAGAACTCCTCCAGACCATGCAGCCTGGTGGAAGCTGCTCAGTGTCATGCAGACAAAGTCCTCTCTGTCTGTCTTTTGACTCTAGGCTCCTGGGGGAGGCGTGGTGGATGACCCCTGATCGACCCCATTGGTTGAATTGAATTCACCTGGCCTAGGTGGGCCAACCCAGGTTTAGCACCCACCCATGCCCACCGGAGGGAAACCCAAGCCTCTGAGCATGTGCAGTGCACCACTCCTTGTTCCTGTGCTTGGCTCTCTGGGCATGCTTTAACAGACATCTTTTACCCTGTGCTAGACTGCCTAACAGACATCATGTTTGGTAGAATCGAGTCAGTAAAGGCAAGTGTTCAAGACCCACAGTGCTGGACTTGAATATGCTGGTGATCATGAGAAAGTTTCAGGTGTGGGCAACTCCGTTTATTGTTTGTGTTGGGTCTGAGGTTGCGATGAGTAGAAGTCAACTCTATGGCAGTGCGCTACTATTTGTGACCGATGGGGCAGAGATCAAGCAGACATTTTCTTACATGCTGCCTCTGTCCAGCCGGGTCAAGTCCCCAGGTTATCTATTCCCCAGTAAGGTGGAAAGAGGTGGTACAATTTCTTAACAGTGCCCCATTTCAGGTCTGACCTCCTGAGGATCTGCCCATGGAAACACAGGGAGTCAGAGAGAAAGATCACCTTGGTGTCTCCTTAATCCTCACCAGCATCCTAGGAAATGATTGTTCTTCTCAAAAGTTTCCCAAGAAGATATTCAAAATGCAGTAGTTTTATCAGAGACATGATCTGCAGCTGTCAAAGGCTTGCATGCAAGGCAAGTTTAATGGGGCTTAGAGGACCCAAGAATGTCACCCTTGCCAGATATAATTTATACCCCTTAATTTATAGAACAACATGGAAGGTATCATCCAAACTTCCATATACCATCTGGTGCCTGAAATGCCATGGTTGAATTCTTCTTTACAACACAAATGACTAGAAGGAGGAGGGAGTAGTGAAATTCCAGGCCTTCAGATGAGGAGATGAGTTTATCAAGTCAGAAGAAAACAGGTCAATTTGGAACTATGGGCTATGGGAGTAAAGGCAGAGCAAAGCTGCTCAGGTGATTGCTTCCTTATCCAGGCAAAGAAGGCTGCCGGAACTCAGATCAAGATGCCTACCCTAGTCCTGGGCCAGAAGTTTTTTAGAGTAGTCATTGTCATCTAATTGGGTTCGTCATCTCAGGAAGGAGAGGTCACAGAGATGGTGCCTTGCTCATGTCCACTCTGATGGAGATATGGCTTTGGATATGGCTAAGTAGAGGACAGGTTGATCACTTCTGTGTATCTTCCATGTGCTAGGTCTGGTCTCAGCTAATTCCATGACCCCAGCCTCCTGTTTTTTCTCAATTAAGCAGGCAGCTGGCAGTTTGCATATCAAAGGAACAGCTTAAAGCCAGAAGTCAGTCCTTATTTTAAGCACAAGTGTAGAAGCTGAGGTTTATAGTACATTGCAGACTTAAGGACTATGGCTAGAAGAGCCATCTTAAGTAATTAACTGCACAGGAATGACGAATTGTCTCTCCCCACCCCCCACCAAGCTCCTAGTGCTATGCCTGACACAACGAGGGCATCAGGGCATTGAATAAATATGATGACACAAGTGACCTGAAATAGATCATACCCAAGCTCCCTCCATGCAAATGGAAGCATGGGGCCACCTGCATCTCAAAAGTTTGAAACTCTTTTTCCAAAGAAATTGCTAACGAGGTCAGTGACCCAGGGAAACGGTTCTTTTTCTCCAAACTTGATGCAGAAATGAGGGCCTACCCTTTCCAGTGATGATCGTCCTGGGCCCAGTATCCAGGTCTTCATCAAACAGGCAATTTCCTCCACAGACAAATCGTGGTGGACTCCTAGTGTGGGGCTGTAAGTTGGAGGCTTTTGTGGTTGTGATGTTCAATTCCCAGGTGCTTTTCTTCTTTCCTCCAGGACACCACAGACACCACTACCACCCCCCCAAAATTCTGTGAATCCTGCTGTTCAACATTATTCTTCCTTTTATGCCCAAAGCAAACGCCAAATTCTCCAGGAAGCCTTCTCGCTATTCAAGGTGCTGCTCTCGTGCTAAACAAGAAGACCTGGAATGTCAATGAGGTTTGGGTTTACCATCTAGCTGTTCACTCAAAGGCCTTGTGATCACATAAATAAGCACTCAACAGAGAAAAGCGAACCCAGTGATTAATTGAGAGGTGAGGGTAAAACAATTTCAATTTATTTTTTAATATTAAAGTAGGAATCCCTGAGTGCTGCAAATGATTAAGCTCTTGGCAACTAACCCAAAGATTGGCCGTTCAAATCCACTTAAAAGGCCCTTGGAAAAGACCTGGTGATCTATTTCCAAAAGGTCACAGCCACTGAAAACCCGGGAGAACATAGTTCTGATACACGAAGGGACACCATGAGTTGAAATTGATTGAATGGCAACTGCTTTTGTTTTGTCTTTTTACAATAGTAATTTATTAATCATCTGGGAAAACCTTTGATACTTTAAACATGCCATCTTGGTAATCATTTCAACAAACGCTTCCAGGAAATATTATTGGCCCCAGGTGAAAGCATTGAAACTCAGAGAAGTTACACTCCTTGTCCAAGTAAACAGAAAGTGGTTGAATTTGGAGCCAGGTCTATCTGCCTCTAGAAGCATCCAGTCTAAGATCATGCAGGCAGAGCATTGTCCAGGCTCTGTTACAGATGGTCAGAACCAGAATCTGTCTGAGCATCACACACTTTTGGTCACCAGACACACTTGGGCTTAAAGAACATAAGGAGATCTTACTGAGGTTGTCCCTGATAAGAGCATTTGGGGAAAGGGATGTTGATTGATGCGCATTGTAATAATACTTATTTGGCTGTAATTAGTCCTTGATTTCCAGCCAAAATGGGCTGCACAGAGCTGCAGCTGTACAAGATGCCTGGATTCTCCCACACAGCCAAGAGTTGGGAATGGAATGGTCAGCAAAAGAGCTGAGTGGAGGCAGGGAGATACCGTCCTCCAATGAACAGTCATTGCACCCCTGCTCCACAGGAGGGAGGGAGAGGAGCGCCAGGACACTGGGCAGAGATGTCGTTCTTTTATATTAAATGTTTACTTTTAACCTGTGGAGGGAGACAGGAAGGAAGGTCGGAAGGGTGAGAGAGAGAGAGAGAGAAAGGGAAAGTATGAGAGGTTTCTTCTTTTGAAGGAAGTAACTGGCACATGAACAAACACCAGCAGCCCGGTGTGACCAGCACTAGAATCAGGGCATGCTGGGGTAGCCCAGAGGAAGGTTCTCTGGGATGGTGGGTGCTAGGCTGGGTTGAGTAGAGAAACAAATCCAGAGACACACTCATCTATGTGTAAGATAGAGCTTTATATCACAGAGTAGTTGTATATCGAGAAACCATCCCAGCCCAGTCCAGATCGAGTCCACAAGTCTGATATTAGCCCATAAGTCCAATACTAGTCCATATATTCTTCTTGAGACTCATGAAGCCACATGCAACGATGGAAAATTCCGAAAGATCACAGACCGGTGGATAAAAGTCTTACGGATCTGTGGCAGTGGATGCATCTCCAGGGCTCTGGTTGCCATCAGCGTGGCCCCAGGTGGCTTGTCAGCAGGGAGGTGAAGCAGCGAGAGGGCATCCCACCTACATGGAGGAAGAGAGGGAGTTCCCAGAATCCTCATGAGAAGGCCATGCCCACAGGAGGGATCATCAGGCTGTGACCCGATTGACAGGCTAGACTCCACTCCTTCATTCTTAATAACCTCACATTGACACGAGATTATGTACAGTAACTACCACAGGGGACTGGGGAAGATTCTAGGTCTGTGTGGCTATGCATCAGGTAGACAAAGTTAGAAGTTGACAGATGGGGAGGAGGCCATCTGGGTAGAGAGAATAATATGGATGAAAGCTGAGATGGGCGAGTATGGCACGCCTGAGGCATATCGAGACGTTTGTGATCAAATGCCACACAGCTCTGGGAGACTCCGTGGCAAAGACGAAGTGAATTCTGACCACGTTCATGCCCTCACCTCCCTCAAAGGCTTCTTGTGGGGAAGCAGGGAGCATGAGCTCACTCCGAGGGGACAAGTCCCCTTACCAGCAGTCCCGGCACCATCCCCACGAGTGGAGACAGAGCTGGTCCGTGGAATGAATGAGGAAAGCTCCAGGAGTCCTGAGATGTCGATCTACAAATGCAGACCAGCTCCAAAGAAAATGTCCATCCTCTCTTTTTGACCCACTCACTCATTTCTTCCCTTTCCCTCCCATAGCTTCCAAACAACGCTTGGAAAATGGGTCTTCCATTGCCCATGAGGCCATGGAATCTCCACATTCCCTCCAAGGATGTGATACTGCTATTGGTTTCGTATTTTCCTAGGCAAAAGCTGTTGCGATGGCTTCTACTTAGCTTTTCCGACCACAGTGACTCTTCATCAACCTATCAGGGATCAAATCTGGATTCATTTGACTCTGGCAATCAGAGAACTGGGGGAAATGTTTTGACCTCCTCTGTCTGGGTTAGCCTTGGATAACCTCCCCTCTTTCCCCTGCCTTGCCTAATGCTTTACCAGTTTGTATCCTACCCTACCCCCACCAGCTGGCCCAGCCCTTCAGTTTTATTCCTGGTCCTTGAAAGCACAGGGCCTCTACTGTCTTCTTTGCGCTTCCTCTTGCCATCCTGCCCCAATCATATCCATCAGTATCCTAGTGCGGATTTCTTGCTCCATAGCACCCTCCGCAACCCCTACAGTCCACAATGATCTTCCCCTTTGCTGTTGTCAGTTGCCATGAGACACCCCCAACTCATGGCAACTCCATGCCCGTGGGACAAAATGATGCCTCGTCTCATTGACTTATTTTGGAAGTAGATGACCAGGTCTTTCTTCCTCGTTAGTCTAGAAGCATTTTTGAAGCACGTTCAGCATCATAGCAACATAAAAGCTCCCACTGACAAACCGGAGATGACTGTACATGACATGCATCAGCAGAGAAGGAGTGTTGAACTTGAGTCTGCTTGGACCACTGAATCACCACTGCCTTTCTTCTTCTCCTGCTACCTGTTTATTCACAGTGAGCCCTCAGACCTGATAGTTCAGCCTGTCCTATGCCTTCAGTGCTGGCCATCAGCACTCTTTTCCATAGATTTGATTCCTCAGTTAGCTGGGATGTTCCATGAAGGGCTGTCTAACTTCCATCCCCACTACTGAGCACAACCACCTAATATTAGTACCAGAAGGGCTCTTGACTGCTAGATTTGATTTTTAAAAATTCTCCTCTCATTTCCACTCGCAGATTTTCCAAAGGGAAACCAAAGAAGCTGCTCATGTCTTCACAATGGGAATAACATACAATAATACTCCAGAACTAGGAGCCAATGCTTCAAATTTATAGAGGTGATGCATGGAGAGGTGTGATTGGGTTGGCAACGAGCCAACAAAGACAGTTTTCACTTCCCTGGGATTGGGTCAAGGTTGTATCATTTACCCACTTCTTAGAGATCCTGCCCTCCACATTTCCCTCTAGAGCAGTGGTTCTCAACCTTCCTAATGCCGTGACCCTTTAATGTAGTTCCTCATGTTGTGGTGACTTCCCCACCATAAAATTATTTTCATTGCTACTTTGTAACTGAAATTTTGCTACTGTTGTGAATCGGGTGACCCCTGTGAAAGAGTTGTTTGACCCCAAAGGGGTCATGACCCATGGGTTGAGAATCACTGCTCTAGAGCCATGGGGATGGCTAGAAACTCTGAAAACCTGTATGGATGCCTTCATTCTTACATACTTACTCTCAGTTCAAGGGGGTGGAGAAGAACACTAGAATCTTTCCTCCATTGCCTTTTCCATAGAAGTAGGTCAGGGAATGAAGGTTGTCTTACTTAGGCTGGGTTCTCCAGAGAAGTAAAACTTGTGAAGAGAGAGAGAGAGAGAGAGAGAGAGAGAGAGAGAGAGAGAGAGAGAGAGAGAGAGAGAGAGACAGTTCACTCACTCACTCACTCACTGCCACTGAGCTCATTCTGATATGCAGAACGTGGCTGACCCAGTTGTAGAAGCAGGCATAAACTCACTGCCACCGAATCAGTTCTGACTCATAAATATCCTATAGAGTGACCCCAATAGGCAAGTTAAATGTGGAGATGGTGGAAGCCACCACACCTTCATCCTTAAAGTTCTTGATGAGGCCACTGATCTCTGCAATCCCTCCAAGAATATTGCTATTAGTTTAGTATTTTCCTAGGCAAAAGCCATTGCAATGGCTTCTGCTTAGCTTTTCCTACCACAGTGACTGTTCTGCATATCAGGGATTAGATAGGGATTCACTTGACTCTGGTTGGTTGGTCGTGCGTAGAATAGATAAAGTGGTAAAGGAAAGAGATGGGCTCAGGGCTTGGGAGTCACAGCCCCAACACTTTATATAAGACCTCAAAGTTTCTACTTTTACCCGGAAAGAAAAACTTATTTCTTATAGTAACAGAGTTGATATTTCTGAAAATCAAACCCAGAGTCTTATCTTAAGAGTGATTTGATCATAATGTCAAGTAAATTTCCAACCTCAAATTGCGTCTCATATCAAAGTGAGCTGATTGATTGGGAAGAAATGAAACTTGGGATGGGGAGTTACGTGTAGATTATTGGGAAGATTGAAAAATGGGTTCCTAAATTCCATTGATTCACTCCAGTTAATAGCACCACCCCTCCTATTTGAAGAGATTACTCTATTTTTGTCTGTTAATCCATTTTTAGCAAAACTATTAACCCTTCTATCCACATTTTGTGGGATTAACTCAACTGTGCCTGCTGATACAACACCTGCCTGCAATATCACCTGAGACAGATGCCTTATTGCTGAACGTTCCCCCCAAATACCCTCAGCACCCATTATTGCTTCCAAACCTATAACTAGACTTAACTCTTAGATAGTCACAAATGATGAAGCACACATTTTGACTCAGGAAGAGGTGCTCTACTTTCCCAAAGAACTGCTTGATTTTTCCATTAACAAAGAGATATATACAGCAAGCCACTGACCCGAGTCCAAAGAACCAACAGTTGACAAGGTTCCAGATGCAACTAAAAGCAAGCAAGCTTTTCCATAGTATTCATTTATATTGGAAGCAGGTCACGCCCTTGATAAGATGCCATCATAGATATTACTAGGTGTTAACTACCAAACCACTGAGAATTCTGGCCAGCCAAGTTGAAACAAAACCTTAATTATCACAAGGGTAAACTATTTACTACTTTCAACCCATTCCTGTGATAGTTAAATTTTTGTGTTAACTTGGCTGGGCCAGCATTCTCAGTGGTCTGGCAGAGAGATGCCAATAATCCTAAAGGAAGTTCAACGTACACTGAAAGCATTACCCAAAAGCAAGACTCCAGGGGTTGTTGGAGTACCGATTGGAAGGTTTCAATAAACTGATGAAGCATTCTGGAAGCTACTCATTTATGCCAGGAAATTTCGATGATAGCAATTTGGCCAACTGACTAGCAACAATCCATATTTGTGCCCCTTCCAAAGAATGGTTACTCAACAGAAAGCTCAAATTATAGAACCACATTATTAAGGTCACATGCAAGTAAAGTGTTACTGAAGTTCATCGAACAATGTTTGCAGCAGTACAGGAAACTACCACAGGATCAGGCTGGAGTCACAAGATGATATAGAACAAGAGATATCATTGCTGATGTCAGATGAATCTTGGCTGAAAGCAGAGAATACCAGAAAGATGCTTACTTGTGTTTCATTGGCTATGCAATGGCATTTGACTGTGTGGACCATAAAAACTATGGTGCAAGAGGCAGTTTTGTGAACGGAACAAGGGAATACCACGTGGCTTTAAATCAGGACATGAGTACATCAGCGTTGTCTTCTCTAACCATCCTTATTCAATCCGTATGCAGAACAAACTGTCAGAGAAGCTGGGTTATATGAAGAAGAGTGTGGCATCAGGATCAAAGGAAGGCTTTTAAACAACCTTTGATATGCAGATGACACCACCTTGCTGCTGGAAGTGAGGAGGACTTGAAGCACATGTTGACGAAGAACAAGGATTGACGTTTTCTGCACGGATTACCACTCAATGGGAAGAAGAACAAAAATCCCCACAACTGGACCAATCGGCAACATCATGATAAATGCAAAGATTAAAGTTGTCAAGGATATAATCTTGCCTGACTCCACAATCAATTTTAATGAAAGCAGCAGTCAAGAGATCAAAAGGGGTGCTGCATTGGGTCAATCTGCGGCACAAGGCTTCTTTAAAGTGTTGGAATGCAAACACTACATTGAGGACTACGGTATGCCTGACCCAAGTCATGATATTTTCGATTGCCACATAAGCATATGAAAATGGGATATTACATAAGGAAGACCTAAGAAAAATAAATTTGAGCTATGGGCCTGATAAAAAATAGTGAAAGCACCACGGGCTGCCAAAAGAACCAACAAATCTTGGAAGAAATGCAGCCAGAAAGCTTACTAGAGGCAAGTGTGGTGAGACTTAATCTCATGCAGTTTGGACGTGTCGTCCAGGGAGATCAGTCCCCAGAAAAGGGTCTCATGCTTGGTAAAGTGGCTGCAGCAATGAGCTCTAGCACAACAGCAGTTCTGAGGAGGCATGGGATCCAAGAGTGTTTTGTTCTCTGTGTATAGGGTCCCTGTGGGCTGGAACCAACTAGATGGCATCTAAGAATAACTGCCCCTCATGAAGCGATCTAATAATTCAATCACTTCCATGATGACAGCTGCTAGGAGCAGCCAGTTACTAAAAAGCAGTTTCCCTTGGGGTGTGACCTGCCTTCAATATAAGTAGACATTGTGGACCACTCGTCTGTCAGTTTGTCATACTGTGGTGGCTTGTGTGTTGCTGTGATTCTGGAAGCTGTGTCACTGCTATTTCATATATCACCTAAAGCTTCAGCAGAGCGTCCACACTAAGAACAGCCTATGAAGACGGAATCGGCTGTCCACTTCAGTGGAATAAGCTGCTGAAACCCTTATGGGTAGCATTGAAACATTATCAGATACTGAAGGCCGAATGAATAGAGAGGACACTGTCAGAGATAGTCTCAGAAGATGAAAAATGTGTGCCTCGCATTAAAAGGCACACAAAATATCAAAATAGAGTCTATCATATTGATGCGAACAGAGTAAAATATATGGTAGTAAAATCTTCGTTTGTTGATGAAGCTCAACACAAAATGAAGAAAACCTGGTGCAAAAATGTACCAGCAATCAGAACTTGCAATGTACCAAGTATGAATCAAGGAAAACTGGAAGTAGTAAATATAATGGATTGCACAAATATCAATATCCTAGGCACCAGTGAACCATTTTGAATTAGAAAATCGCATGATTTACTATGCTGGGGATAATCACACAATAATAATCACACAATCAAGGAGAATGATGTGACATTCATTATCACAAAGGAGATTTCAAAATCAATCTTGAAGTGCAATGCTGTCTGTGATAGGATTATCTGCCTTGAAGGAAATTCCATCAATACAACTATTATTCAAATGTATGCACCAACAAACAAAGCTAGTGAAGAAAAAGACATTGAATAAGGAAGACAGCGTTTGCATTATGGTGCTGGCAGAGCACACTGAAAGCACCATGGATTGCTACAGGGACGAATGAAGAAGGACAATTGGAGTCCTCCTTAAAGGCAAAGATGGTGAGATTTTGTCGCAAGTTCTCAGGAGAGGCCAGGTCCTGGGGAAGGGCATCATGCTTGGTACAGTGGAGTGGCAGTGAGAAAGAAGGAGGCCCACAGCAGGATGGACCGACACGGTGGCAGTAACCATAGCCTCGAGGGCACTTTGCAGAAACATTAGCCCTGCTTCGCCAACCAGTGGGCAGCCTCTATCTGAGTTTCCTTGGATCTGTGAGAGATGAAATAAAACTGCAACCTGCCATACACAGAGCACTTGAAAATGAAATTAGTTAAGGGTAAGAGTTTAGCCTCCATGAGAAGGAATCTTCTATTGTAACAGCTTATAGAGCATTGAAGTTTGTTTCTCTGGCTGATGGTATTAGTGTTAAGTTCATATCCCCCTGGATTCCCTAACCATCTCCTGCTCCCCAGCTTGGCTTCCTGTGCCAGTCCTTGCATCTTTGTACTGGCATCAAACAGGGCTTCCTTTGAGCTGCGAGCATTCACTGTGCCCACAAACACACAGCAGGCTGGATGGAGGCACTTGGGAAGTGACCTCCCCAGGGACTGAGGGGTATAAGGACAAAATGCGCCATGTCCCTCCCTCTTTGGTTAGCTCTCGAGACATGGTTGACACTATTTCCCCACAGCTTCCCTGTGAAATTAAACGCTGGTTGTCCACAATGGTAGCTGACTTGGCCACACAACCTTACTGGCTCTGTCATCTCCACACTCACTTGCCTGTGTCTTTGACCCTCAAAATAGCCCACAGGCACGCAGTCCTCTTCTAAATAAGGGAATCATCCTGAGAACACTCCGGTTTCCTTCCATCTTATCTCTTCGCCATCCTTAAGCGTATCAGGCCTGTTCAAGCCCTGGCTTGCAGGAAGGAGAAGAAAGAAGGTCTCCTGGGGGCAACTTTTCTATGAAGCTAGTGAGGTCGATGCTGCCCCATCCTTTCCTGTCATATGCCTTTGGCTAGGGCTCAGGGAAGCTGCAAACAGGCCCAGGTCAAAGCCTATTCAGAGAGAAGAGGACAAATGATTGTGGTGGGTAAGTTGCCGTTTCTGCTATTGAAATTCAATATTATCTACTCATCTAGTGTGCCCCAAATATGCCAGGTGCTGTGCTGCATACACTGCAGGTGCTGCTTTGTTGAATCCTCACAATGCCACAAGAGTGCCAGGACTGACATTTATAGATAAAAGCAGCCGGGCCACCGGGGAGCATCTTCCTTGCCGTCACGCACATCTTACCTGCAAGAAGCAAAGTTAGGTCTTTGGCTATTTTGCTCATCTGTCTCAATACCCCTGTGTTTGAGATGAAAAAAATTAGAACCCAGAGAAAATCAGTCTCCCCTAAATCGATGGAGGACAAAAGGGGTCCTGCTGCATAGCATACGATGCCCCCTTTGGGCCAACTATCAACTCCGACTAGTGTCTTTGGGGCTACCGGGGAGAGTCATGTGCATTGTTGAGACTTACAGAGTTCTCAATGTGACTGCCCCAAGTTTAGAGCCCAGGCTCGAACCACCATCACACAGAATGTTTCTCAATAGAAAATCTGCCAGCCAGGAAGCAGTGATGGCTCAGGAGACGGTGTTCTGCGCAGCCCTCTCGGGGCTGGGTCCATAGGCTTGAACCAGCTCCATGGCCTCTCCAGAAGGACAGGAAGGCTCATTCGCTTGGGCCTGGCTGTTGGCATGCAGAATTAGACAGGGAGAGGGATGGGGCCACCAGGCTCCCCAGTTCTTCCATGAACTCATCCCCTTGCTATCGTCAGTGTCAGTTGCCTAGCAACTGCCTTTGGCAGATGGTGGTACTGAGTGCATGCCAATCTCTCCCACGGCTAAAAATACACTCGCAACTACAACGGTCTATATTAAAAGATACACTGCACTCCCAAAGCCTCCGCTCGTCTGCGAGGAACGGTGCTGCGCCAGGGCTCTGTGGCCTTCTGATCTTGTTCTGAAAGGGTGGAAAGGGACAGTTGAGGAAAGCAACAGAAGCTGGGTACCAAAGAGGTGCTCAGAAAGCTGTCGTGAAGGAGGAAGAGGAGAAGGTTTAGTGATCGGGGAAGTAACTGCCTGCTGGCCGGCAGCAAAACCTTAATTTGGACATTTTTTTTTAACCTACTGAGGAAGGTGGGGTTCAGAAGAAAAATCAGAGAGTCATGGAAGCCTGGGGCTGAAAGAGACCCTGTCCCCATTTCACAGGGGAGCAAGTAGAGGCCCTGAGAGTTTAAGAGGAGACTAGCTGTCCAGTGCACAGGCAGAGGCCTCCACAGGTGGGGTATGAGGCCACATACCCTAAAACTCCATTTGAATTACTTTTATCCCACCCCCCCAGCTTAGACATAATCATTTGCCAGCCTTCCTTGGTGCAAAGAGAGTCGCAATGAGTCCCTTCATGCTTGCCTTTAGTCAACAATTCATTCAACAAATATTTATTAACCACCTACTGTCATACTGTGCCAGGCTCTGGAGATACAGCAGGGGACAAAGACACATGGTCCCTGCTGCATGCTGCTCCTGGCCCAGCAGGGGAGGCAGGCATTGGCAGGTAAGCATGGGGTGCCCCTGCTCCGGGCTTTGAAATCTCACCTGCTTCCCAGCTCTGCCGTCAGAGGCTGCCACTTAATTAGGGTCACCAGATAGAATGCAGGAGGCCCTGCTAACCTTGAACTTCAGATAATGCCATATTCAGGATATACTCAGACTACAGCAATAATTTGTTGTTCATCTGAAAGTCAAATGTAACTGGTCCTCCTCTATTATTTGCCAAGTCTGGCAACCCCGTGCTTCCTAGTGTTGTGAATAGATACTTTCTGCATCTGTGAAAATGAAACGAATAGTATCGACTTGTAGGGGTTATTGTGGGGATTGACTAGGAAAATAGAATCTTTTTCCTCTTTTTTTCTCAACGTAACAGGACCTGCCCTGGGAAGCCCAGTGGTCAAAACCAGATGAAGTGCAGGTCAGCCAGCCCGCAGCTGCCCAGAGCCTGACAGGGGGTGATGGATGAGAGGTGCCCAAACACAGTCCTTAGGCCAAGCCAAGGATGAGGGGAACCCGCTGACCATTGCCTTATTTCCCAGTGCCGCTGTAACACAGATAACACAGAACTCTGGAAAACAGACACGTAGTTTCACACAGGCTGGAGTTTAGAAGTACAAATCAGGGTCTGAGTTCTGTGAATTCCCTTGTTGAGGGTCGTCCCAGGCATTCTTCGGCTCCTTGACCTGGAGACCACCCCTACATGGCATGTCTTCCTCTACGCGTGTGTATGTGTACAAGCTGCTCTTTGTGTAACACAGATGATGAGGTGTTGAACCAGGCCACTACGGTAGGATTGCATTAACATGGTCAAGAAACCCTATGTCAAACAGGATTACAGACGCAAAGATCCGGATTACACACACACTCACATACACATGCACATGCACACGCACACAGATTTGGGAGGTGGGGGTTGGAGAGGCGTGGGGGACACAATTCAACCCATAACAACTTCCATGACAAGGAGACAAGGACATGACAAGCAGTCAGACGTTGCCAGGAGAGTTGGCCAGGGCCAGCAGTTCCCTGTCACCTGGTGTGCTTAGTAACATTACAGATGCTGGGAGAGGGAAGCATGTACCTGGTTGAGCATATCTCTGATAAGTCTGCTGGCCTCTAAGGTTTGGGCATCACTGGCCTGGCATGGGGAGGGATTGCTTTCCCTGGGGTGGCACCATGGCTTAAGCACACTATCAGAGGACAGCCTGGCTTGGCTCCTGGGACAAAGGAATGTGCACCAGTGACCAGTGGGGTGGGTTCCGTGAATATGACTGACCAACGCTAATTTCATAGCTTTGAGCATTTCACCCTGGTGGCGTAAGGGAGAGCGCAGTGGAGGGTGTACAGGGACACCCTGTACCTTTGTCGTTACTCTTGTGAGAATGTCAACTTATTTCAGAACAACGTGTTTTTTAAGCGCTGCTCTGGCTCCAGGGCTGCCCTGGACCTTTCACCAGCCCAATTATACACCAAAAGCCCCTGCGTGGTACAGCTCACAGGAAGCAGTGCTAGGTACACAGGTCCAGAGAGCTCAGGGCCCCGGCTCCCCGCCCGCCCTCTCTCCACACACAGGTACTGGGGAGAAGTTTGCCTCTCTTCCCTGCCATTCACACTGGGCCTGAAATGTCAACCTCAGTGAATTACATTTTAATCTGTCTATGTTATCAACCTGGCCAAAGCCCTAATTGGATGCCAGGCACCCCTGCTGACTGGCAGGCATGCATAATTCAGCAGCCCGATTGCTGCAGAGGCCTTTCATCCTGGGCCAAGGAAAGAGGAGGGAAAAAAGAAGGGGAAAGGAAGGGAACTGAATGGAGAACAAAGAGGAGGAGGGGGAGGGGTTGTTCCAGGAAAGAGCAGGAGCTAGAGGGGGAAGGGTGAGAATTGTTGGGAAGAGGGAGTTGGAGGAGCAAGGAAGAAGAAAGGAGGGGAGAAGAAGGGGTGAGAGGGGAGAAGAGAGGGAGTGGTGGGAAGAGGAAGGGAGGGGAGGGGCGGGGCAGAAGGGCCTGGAATGACCTTTTCAGGGAGGGGCTAGCCACTCACTCTTGAAGCCTCTTGGCCAAGGCCACCTCCTCCAGGAATCTTGCCTCCATCAGCTCAGGCTTCCCTCCCTCTCCAACAGCCCCCAGACAGGATGGACCTGGTTTAGCATGTACGAATCAAGAGATGCTCACTCCTCCGACCATGCGTCCTCTCCCATAAGGTGTCTCTCTGACTTGATGTGAAGCCACTTCTGCTTGGCAGTGTCTTGTTATTGGTGTTGTTTCCCCAATGTCTGACAAGGGGGAAAAAATGTGTGGGAGTCGGGAAAGGGATGGGGCAGAGAGAGACTGCTAGCTAGGGCCAAACATGGGACTCTCTTACCCAACTACCGCACATCCTCAAAGAGACCCAAACCCCTCTTGTTGGGGGGCTGACCACAAGGCCAGCACCTCGAACTCACACGCTCTTCAGGAGAAAGGTGAGTCTGTCTGCTCCTGTAAAGACTGACAGCCTCCAAAACCCACAGGGGTCGTGGCTCTACTACCGTCTAGAGGGAGTGGACTCGGACTCGCTATGACGCAGATGCCATTTGGTGACAGGGAGTTATGTGGGTCCCTGGCTCTTCCCACCAAACTTACTCCAACTCTACCCATACTCTGAGGGCACCTCCCACTCTGCTCCAATTTCCATCTTCTGCTCTGGCTCCCCTCTCCCCAGGCCAAGAACCACAGCGGTAACAAAAACCGTTACCCTGGAACTGAAGTAGAAAATCCCATTTTCCACACTCAGGCCGTGGAAATCACAGCACCCTCCCTGGTGCGCTCCGTGTCCTCTCGAGCAGGGGACTCGCCAACCAGCTCTGTGGGGCCCAAAGTCAGTGGCACTCTCTCCTCGGCACCTAACGTTCCCTTCTTGACCCCTAAGCCCACCAGCCCACCACCATTGAGCGGGTTTAGCAACGTTATAGGACAGAGTGGAACCTCTCCTTAGGGTGTCCGGGACCGTCCATCTTTACAGGAGCAGAGAACCACATCATTCTCCTATAGAACTGCTTGTAGGTTTGAACTGCTGACCTTGTGGTTAGCAGCCCAGTACATGCCCCAGTGCCCCAGTCATCTGGATGTCTTCCTTCTGCTCTGGTCACTTCATTTTCTTTGTTGAATCCCTGTCTTTCGCCCAGCCTTGGAATGCCGCTGAATGCTCAAGACTCACCCATCAGACCTCTGACCTCCTCTGGCCCCCGTTTCATGTCCAGTAGCCTGGCTCTAAATGCCATCAAATACAGGTTGTTCCTAAACATGTACCTCTGCCCTTGACCTCTCCGTTCAGCTCTAAACCAGTGGTTCTCAACCTTCTTAACGCCACGACCCTTTAATACAGTCCCTCATGTTGTGGTCACCCCCAAGCATAAAATTATTTTCGTTGCTACTTCATAACTGTCATTTTGCTACTGTTTTGAACCGTAATGTAAGTATCTGATATGAAGGATGTATTTTCATTGCTACAAATTGAACATAATTAAAGCATAGTGATTAATCTAATCACCAAACAATATGTAATTATATATTTTGAAATATTTATTTCTAATGACAAATCAATGAAATTTTGTCTTGGAGCACGGTGTCCTATGGGTAACAGTCTTCACGCTGGGTACTTATATGTGGGCGTGTCTGCATGTGGGCGGACCTGCCTGGAGATGGATAGAGGAGCGGTGTCTCAATTCCTATGACCATCGGGAATATGTTTTCTGATGGTCTTAGGCGATCCTTGTGAAGGGGTCATTTGACCCCCTCCCCCAAAGGGGTCGCGACCCACAGGGTGAGAACCACTGCTCTAAACTAAAAACCCACTTGATTGTTTCTATTAGTTATATATGGATGTACCATACATTACCCCAACCAGTGGTTTAAAACAGGAGGCGTTTATAACATCACAGTTCCTGTGAGTCATGAATCTGGGGGTTACTTAGCCGGATGCCGTGGGAGGAGGTTCTTTCATGAGATTGTAGTTAAGCTGCAGGCTGGGGTCGCGGTCTCATCTGAAAGTGTGACTGAGAGAGTATCTGCTTCCATGGCCACTCGTGTGGTGGGCGGCTCCTTTCAGGTGAGACTCAGGGCCCTCGTTCCTCAGCAGATGTTCACCGGAGGTCCCCTTCAGGTCCTTGCCATGTGAGCCTCTCAAAAGGGTGGTTTCCAACATGACAGATGGCTTGCATCAGAGCAAGTGAGCAAGAAAGCAAGCTTGTTCAGGACAGAAGCCAACTGTGTGTGTGTGTGTGTGTGTGTGTGTGTGTGTGTGTGTGTGTGTGATATAATTTGAGAACAGATATCCCATTACTTGCTTAAAATCTATCAGCTAGAAGTTTCCATGGGCAGCAGGAGGCAGGGATCATTAGGAACCGTCTTGCACAGGCATCTTGAAAGTAATACACCCAGAACAGAACTTGAATTTTCCTGCCCAAATTTGCTCATCTCCTTTTTTTTCATTGTCTTCGATGACTGTACTAGGTCACCTTGAATAAGCTGAAAACACATCTCTGAGAATAACCCTACGGCATGATTCTGGGATAGCGTGGCCCACCACAGAAACCTGCCCTAGATTTGGAGATTGGAAGCGAAGTGGCTGCACTTGTTCTTGGGAGATGATCAGAGTCAGACAGGTTGATGGGCGTGCACAGTTAACTGGGAGTGTCCCTGCTTCTCCTCCCTTTCCTGGGCTCTATGCTCTTTGTCTTCTCAACTGCGTGTCCCAACTGCCCCTCAACTGTCTTCTCAACTGCATGTCCCACTGAGAGCGGTGGGAGCGACATAGAGGCAGTAGCACCAGACCTCTCTACACGCATTCCCCGTGATGGCCTGACCTCAGCGGCTGCTCTTGCTTGGTTTCTTGGATTTTCCATACAGCTCTGGCTCATCAGTCTACACCAGCGATTCGGAAGGACTGTTCGTGGTTCTTTCTCTGATCCTTCACCTCTTCTTCTCCCTAGTACCACCCACATTTGGATAGCACCACCCTCTCTCTAGTACCCCCCATATACTGAATCCTTTAGCCCATGAAGTCTACAATGCTGGCTGCCTTGTATGACCACTGAAATAGCATCTCCTCGGAGAGACCTTTCCTGAATCTACTGCAGTTCTCTTATTCTTTGGGTTCTGAATGAGAGTCAGCAATATTTACCAAATTCTTACTATGTCCCCAATACTGCACCAAGTATTTTAATTTTACTGCCATAAGTCATGCAAGTAAAGGCATATGGATCCCTGCTTTTTAGATGGAGATGCAATGGCACACAATGCTGGCCAACACAATCAAAATCTTCATGCTGATCACTTTTAATAAGGCTCCTACTAGGTCCTTATGGACTCTTGCCATTCTCACCTCCAAGGAGCATTCTGCTTGTACTTCTAAGACAGATTTGTTTGTTCTTCTAGCCGCCCCCGGTATTTTCAACATTCATCAATATTCAATATTCAGCACTGTAATTCAAATGCATCCCTTCTTCTGCAGTCTTCCTTACCGACCATCCAACTTTCACATGCGTGTGAGATGATTGCAATGACCATGGCTTGGGTCAGGAGCACCTTAGTCTTCAAAGTGGCTTCCTTGCCCCTCAGCACTCGAACGAGGTCTTGGGCAGCAGATTCACATAATATAATGTAGTTTGATTTCCTGACTGCTGCTTCCATGCATGTTGGCTATGTGTCCAAGAAAAATAAAAGCTTTGACAACTTCAAGATAGTAAAAGGCAGCGGGGGCCTGATTTCAAGCCCGTTTTCTTCATTACAGTATGACATCTCCCCAGGTCCAAAGCTGGAGATGGAAATGTTTCTCAATTTGGGGGGTATCATTGTAATTAGTTTCATCTCCATTCCCTGCTGGTTAACCCCAAAGTCTTTGTCTGCCTCCCAGGATCCTCCAAGTTTCCTGTTCAAACATTCTCATCCTACCTCCCTAGGGCACATGGGCCCTTTGTCCCTTTTTCCTCTCAACTCAGAGCAGCCCTACCTCCTAGTGCCCTGGTCTCATCTTTTTACCTGTTTTCTACTCTTGTTCAAAGATGCATGTCGAAGTCAACCAACTACTAACAGCATATATGTGAACTGCTCTCTGTGAATGATTTTCCTAAGAGATGTAGGGAAAAAATCACTACATTTCCATCAAGCTACGCATTCAAAAAACACTTTTCCCATCTGTTGTCTCATTTGAGCTTAGAATTTCATTAGGTGGACTGAACTTAAAATAATCCCACTTTAGATTTGTGTCAATAATCCTAGCTGACTGGTGCTTCCTCTTTGGCTGACAGTGTGCTAAGCAGTTTGCATTAATTAGGTACAGGACTTTTCTCAAAAGCGGGGGAGGCAGCTGTTGTTATTGCCCTCATTTTGCAGAAGAAGCTCAGAGACAACTAAAGTCAACCTTACCCATGGTCCCATAACTAATATGTTGCAAAAGTTGGATTTGAATCCTGGTCCCTGAATCCAATTAGCTGCTAAATTGTGCCCAATCAATACAAGAAGGCCCAGAGAGTTGAAGAGGTCCACACAAATGTGTCTTGGATTTGAATTCACATGGGATCATGTGGGATCCTTTGAAAATGTATTAAAATGAAAATATTCATTCAGCAAGTCAGCTTTTTTAAAACAAGTTTCAAATTAATGCTAATGTTACTGGTCCAAAGATAACAATGTGGAATCACGATGGTCTACACTATACTTCCTCTAGTAAGCACCTACGTACCTCTGTCGCAGGTGAAGTCCCCCAGTGCAGGAGAGCTCTTGTATTAAGAAGGGCCGACTTTTACAAGTGACAGAAAATCCTATTCAAATTGCAATAAGGACAAGGAACTTACTGGCTCATGGAGCTGAGAGGTACTAAAGCGGGTCTTGCTGTCATGTAAGTGTGCAGCTAACGGCTCTAGTGATGAATGAGGACCCGCTCTATAATAACTGCTCAGTTAGTCCCAAGTTTCCAGAGAGGTGAAGTCAGACACAGTGGATGATGCGCACCAGATGAAGCGAGTGATCTGCTATCGATGCTGGATACTACAAAACGGTCAGCTAAGGACAACTGCTAGCTTCTCCTAGGTTGTCATCATTACGAAAGGCTCCAGATGCCTCATCGTGCTCACCTTCCTAGGGAGCACTTGAAGCCAGAGCTCCTCGGTGATGTCAGTGCACGTTGGCAGACTTGAGGCCCACAGCCATGGAGCAGGCTAACTGGCTGCGTACTCACATGGACTCCCTGGAGTTTCCAAAGGAGGGAGAGTGGATTAAGCATTCTTCCCTCACTTGGGGTGGTATTGAATATCTGGTTTGGATGTGGACTAGGCAATTTGCTTTGGTTACTGGGTGTTGGCAAACGTGAGGGGAAGTGAAAATCTATTTGCCTTGTTTGGCTTACGCTTGGTGCCACGGTGATGGTGAGAAGAGCACTTGGCTTGGGCAGCTATTGGCCACAGAGGATAGGAGACATGGGAAGAGGGCCTGGACCCCCTCACCCCCACTGCAGCCAAGCTTGGGGTCCAACCTTGCCAAGTCCAGTGGCAGCTGGTATACAACAGAGTGAGCATGAGAATAAATGATTGCCATGTGAATGCACCAAGGGCATTCTGCTGGCACAGCTCTGTGGCAATAGTGGATACGCTCCAGGACTCTCACTGACATCCAGTTGATTCTGACTCAGAGCGACCCTGTAGCATGGACCAGAACTTCCCTTGTGGGTTGCTGAGACTTGAATCTTTACGGAAGTAGAAAACCTCATCTTCTCCCTGTGGAACAGCTGGTGATTTCGAACTTGTGGTTAGCAGTTCAACATGCAACTTACTATGCCATTGGGGCTCCTTGTCCCTCGAGAACAGGACCGTGGAGTTCCCTTCTCCGGAGCTCCTCCATATTGTTGTTGCTGCTGTTTGTGGCATCCCGTGGACTCTGACTTGTGGGGACCCCAGGTGTGTTAGAGCACAACTGTGCTCCAAAGCGTTTACAAGGCTGGGGCCTATCAGAAGCTGACAGCCAGGGTGGTTTCCCGGGGTCCTCCTGGATGTGTTCTACCTGCCAGCCTTCCAACTGGCAGCGCTTAACCGCTTCACCTGTACCACCCAGTAACTCTGTGTCTAACAGGTATTCAGGCCTCAGAAACACCCGGGCTCCTCTGACCCAATGTCCCAATTCAACAGACAGGGAAATTGAGACACAGAAAGCCAAGTGACTTGCCTAGGATCATACTAAGTAACCCAGTGAAAGAGCTCCTGTGGTGTAATGTCTAATCACCTGGGTGCTAACTGATCGGTTGGCCATTTAAACTCAATGGCCACTCTGAGAGATAAAGGACATGGGGGGTCTTCTCTGCCTTGGAAACCCTAAGGGGCAGTTGTACTCTGTCCTATGAGTTGAGATTGTCTTGACAGGATCTTACAACAATAATAGATGTTCCACCAGGAAAGACTAGAAACGGGATCTCCTGTACCTGTCCCACAACTTTGCCGCCCCTCTTACTGCTTTATTTGGACTTGACCCTATATCTGCTACGCTGTTCTAGCCCTTGGTGCTCAAAGCGCCTGTCAGCTCCGGGCTCCAACAGACTCTGATTTTGCATTAGGGAGGCATGCCTGCAAAACCCCACTTGGACTTCAGTGTTTGCTTCCCAGCCACAACCTGCAGTAGCACAGAATCAGGTCATGTTCAAGGTCTGGCGCAATCTGAGGCATCAAAGACAGAGGTGGGAAGCACGATCACCTGCCCATGGGGTACCTGGGCACATGGCTGTGCACTGACCCTACAAGGCAGGCCACAGCTGAGACTGGGCTTACTTAGGCTCTACTGAGGAGGAGAGTGGGACAGGGCCAGCATCAGTGAGATAGAAAAGAGTCTATCACCTTCTGTGGAGCCCCTTAGATTGATCTCTGGGCAAGGCAGAGTCAATTATGGAAGGGCTTCCCACCTGTCTCAGGAAAATGGTTTCCAAGCAGCCTTGCAGCAGACAGTGGGTGCTGGGCTCAAAGGGATGGCTGGTAAGCTCAGAGCACAGATGGGCTCCTGTCAGCCTCCCACTCTTGCCCCCTCCTCAGAATACGCTGAAGGGTGGGGCCTGTCCACCCCTCTCCTCCTGCCTGCATTCAGACAATCTGGCTGTCTTTCTCACATGCAGCCCCCCCCCATCTACACTGGCCCCTTCTGCCCTCCCACCCCACAAACCCACATTAAGGCTGGCGCTAAGGCAAGGCTAATGAGGCACACAATTAAAGGGGGTGTGAAGAATTCTCAGCTATCAAGATAAGTCATATTTTTCTGCAATATCTTTAAAATCAAAACTGATGCCAAAAATAAAAGTCTACCATGAACTAAATAGCACCGTTTTCAATAAAGGCCCCTCTGACAGGCAAGTACGAGGGGAGGTGAGAGCGGTGAGCCAGGTGAGTTCAATGGCAGGTCCGTCTTCAGGTAAACGTGGACTTTGTCTTTGTTGTTGTTCATCATGGGCTCCCCTTACACTCGTTATTATTTTTAATATATTGCCTTACGATATATGGAGTTTCTCTTCCCCCTGACATTCTGTGCCCCAGGCAAGGGCCTCGCCTTCCTCACTTTACCTCCAGACCCAGAAAACTCAGTTCTGGTCCTGTCAGCTAGCCTCCTCACGCAGGACACTGGCTCCTTGCTAGTCTCAGGATAGTGACAAAGATCCTTACGTGTCCCTGAAGTCCTCGTGGCTGTGCCCCTTCCCACTGCGCCACCCGCCACCCCCACTAATGACTGGTAGTCAGCTGAAAATACCAGTAAGGTCATAAGGTTGCTAACATACTGATATCCTTCCTAAATCCCAAGGTTCTATTCTCAAGTGTCCTGGCTATCCCGATTCATCCCCAGGACTCCCCCCGTGCCCTTTTCCAATAGTTTGATTGAGATTCAATTCTAATACCATACACTTTGATCATTCAAGTCATAGTTAACATGAGTTGTATATACTTCACCATATTCCAGTACATTCTGCCTCCTCCCGTATTCACCATTTGCTTCCCAAGTCCCCTCAACCACCTCCCACCCCCCATATCCCGGACAAACCATTACATCAATTATTGCCTCTTCTGTTCTTCATATACTAGGAAACATACCAAAGATTTTTTTAAGGAAGGAAAAAAAAAGACCACCATCAATATTGTAATAAGTCAGAGAGGAAACTTCTGTTGAGAATCAAACAGGAAATATCTAAACCTAGAACAGAGCCAGAATGGGTCAAGAGGGAGATCAGCTGACCTGGGACCCTATTACACTTTCTTAGTTCCGTCCACCATAGTCAAGTTTACAATGATCTCTGTCTGATTGTAAGACTAGACCTCTGCACATTCAAGAAGCCAAAGGATTCATACGCAACCAGCCAGAAACCCAAGATCTGGCCCAACCAGTGTTTCCAATAGTGTCCCTCCGTTCTACACTGGTCTCTATAAAAGGGAGTAAGCCTCCTTACCCTCTCTGTTCCAGTCACATGGAATCAACCTTCCCTGCGTCTCTATGCAGACACCACGAACTCCACGTCCCGTCTTACCCACTTATCTCTGCCTCCCCTTTCAGGGTGTATCTGCAGCAGACAATCTCCCAAGCATTTCTGACACTGAAAACCCAGAGCATGAACCTGTGTTGCCTAATGCCTGTATTCCTCTCCAGGTCTTCCTTCGCTTTCATCGCGTTTAGCTGCCCACGCTCTAGTACATCGTCTTCCCCTACGTGAACCCGTGTCTACCCTCACTCTACACAGCAACTTAGCCGCCGTCCCGTCCCTATCCCCCCAGGTACCCTATCAAACAAGGCCTCTTGCTGCATGTGGAAACCCTTTCCTGGCTTTATTTTAAAATAGGAGTCTCATACAACATTCGTCAATCATTTCCACATTATTTCACTCGGCATAATGTCCTCCAGGTTCATCATCTAATGAGGTGTTTTGCATATTGATCATTATTAGCTAATGTTACACAGTATTCCATTGTGTATGTGTACCAAAGCTTGCCTATCCATTTGTATCTCAATGGACGGTTTCTTTTGGTTATTGTGAATAGTGCAATAATGCAAATGAGTTGCATATTTCTAGGCATATATCTCTAGGAAATACCATATGAAACAGCAATCTCACTAATATACATATTATATGATATTACTCTACATACAGTACATATGTTATACATAAATGTTGTTGTTGTTGGGTGCCATCGAGTGGGTCCCAGCCCCTAGCGACCTTATGCACAGCAGAATGAAACACTGCTGCATCTTGGACCATCCTCACACTCCTTCCTGTGCGTGAGCTCACTGTTGTAGTGGCAGCATCATTCCTTCTCCCGGAGGGCCGCCCTCCTTTTCCCTGCCCTCTACCTTACCCCACATGATGTCCTCCTCCAGGGACGGGTCTCTCCCGAAAACAAGTCATCTAATGAGCACCCTGACTGTACTTCTTCCAAACTAGATCAGTTTGTCCTTTGAGCAATTCATGGTGCTTTCAGGGTTCGTCTACAGAATTCAACTGCATGAATTCTTCTCAGCCTTCCTCATTCAGTGGCCAACTTCTACGTGCATATGAGACAATGGAGCGTACCATGGCTTGAGTCAGGCACACAATAGTCCTCAAAGTAACATTCTTGCTTTGCAGTACTCTAAAGAAGTCTTGTGCCTCAGAGTTTCTTAAGGCAATATGTCTTTTCCTATCTTTTTGTGTGTGTTTGTCATTTTATCGGGAGCACTTACAGATATCATAATATTCCATAGTTTAATCACATCAAGCAGTATTGTACAATTGCTACCTCAGTCAGTTTCTAAACAGTTCCTTTCTTCTTGAAGTCCTTGATATCAGCTCCCCTTTATCTCCTCCCTCTCCCACCCTCAACCAACAGGAAGACTTATTTGTTTGTTTGTTTATGTTGCTGCACCTTACATCATCCAGTTTGGCAATTTACTGGCAAGTCTATTGTTCGCTCACCTCAAGTGGGGTTACACAGTCATGAGTGCTATCAGCTGCTCCCTTCTCCATCCCCCCCACCCCCACCTTCCCTTCCCATTCCCTCAGGGGACTTATTACTCCTGTTACTGGTTCTGAAGGGTTATCTATCTTGGCTTTCATGTATCTAATGATATTAATTATACAAATGAACACATGCAAATCTAACATGATTAATGAGGTAAAATAAATAAAACCCATAATGGTAAGGGGAGGAAATATTAAAGAACTAGAGGATAGCTATGTACTTCATCAGTGCTGTACCACGCCCTGTATTTATCATCCCTTCCACGAGGCTCTTCTGAGAGGGATGATCCAATTAACTCACAGGTGGCTTTTGAGTCTCCACTATATACCCAACTCTTCACATTTGGTTGCTTGATTTTGAACTTCTGATACCTTTTCCCATTGACACCTCATGATCACACAGGATGGTGAGCTTCTTCCATGTGGGATTTATTGCTTCCCTGCTAGATGGCCACTTGTTTGACTACAAGTCTTTAAGACCCCAGACACTATAGCTTTTAATAGTCAGGCACCATCAGCTTTCTTCACCACATTTTGTCTTCAGTGATTGTGTCAGGAAGGTGAGTATCATGTAATGCCACATTACTGGAACAAACTGTTCCACTCAGATTTAAGTAGAAGCCCAAAGTCCATCTGCTTCCTTGTTACATTTGCATTTATATAAATATATAGACAAATATACCTATATTTAAATAATTACATGGAGGGGAAGAGGGGGAGCAGTGAGCCAATAAGGATGGATACAGGGGAATAGCAAGGGTTCTGAAATGGATGGTGAGGAGGATGTAGCTTTTCTGGTCATGTCTGATCGATAGAATTGCATCTGAGAGGAATTACTAAAAAGTGAATGGTGGGTACATATGATAGCGGGGCAGAAGGAAAGAAAAAGAGGAAAGAAGAAGAAAGACAAATATATAAATATATCATTATTTAAATATAGGAATATTTGTCTTTTGATATATTGATTGTTGCTTCTATAAGCATTGATTGTGGATCCAAGCAAGATTAAGTCCTTGACAACTTCAATCTTTTCTTGGTTTATTATAATGTTACCTATTGGTCCAGTTGTGAGGATTTTGATCTTTGTTACATTGAATTATAATCTATGTCAAAGGCTACAATCCCTGATCTTCATTAGCAAGTGCTTCAAGTCCTCATTTTCAGCAAGCAAGGTTGTGTCATTTGCATATCACAAGTAGTTAATAAGTCTTCTTCCAATCCTGATGCCACGTTCTTCTTCATTTAATCCAGCTCCTCTGATTATTTATCTCAGCACACAGATTGAGTAAATATGATGAGATGATATAAGCCTATCACACACCGTTCCTGGTTTTAAACTTTGCAGTTTTCTCTTGTCCTGTTCTCATGTACAAGTTCTGCGTGAGCACAATGAAGTGTTCTGGAATGCCCATTCTTCTCAAGGTCATCCACAGATTATCCATACCCACACAGCCGAATGCCTGGGCACAGTCAATCGAATGCAAGTAGACACCTTTCTGGTATTCTCTGCTTTGAGCTGAGATCCGTCTGACATCAGCAATGACATCCCTTGTTCCACATCCTCTTCTGAATCCGGCCTGAATCTCTGGCAGCTCCTTGTCAATGTATTGCTGCAACTGATGTGGAACGAGCTTCAGTAAACTTTTCTTTGCATGTGTTATCAATGATATTGTTCACTAATGTGAACATTATGTTGGTCACCTTTCTTTAGAATGGCCAAATACCTGTTTTCCAAACACATATAGTATATATGTAATACACACACACACATATGAGGGAGTACCCAAAAGAAAGGGGAATCCCCCCCCCCCCACCAAAGCTATGTATTTACCTTCAAAGCACTCTCCATTACACTGAATACATTTGTCAAATCTGTGATTCCAATCTTGGAAACATTTTTCAAACTCATCTATTGGGATGGCCTTGTGTCTTTCTTCACCTCTTCTATGTCATCAAATCACTGCCATTTCATGTCCCTCTTCGTTTGCGTAAACAAAAAGAAGTCGCATGGAGCAAGGTTAAGTGAGGAAGGTGTGTGGGGCAAGGGAGGCATGCTGTTTTTTGCCCAAAACTGGTGCTGCATGAGCAGGTATGCTGCCCTGGCAAACCCAGCCGCCCCATCTGCCACAAGTCAGGCCTTTTTGGTCACACACTGTTATGCAATCTGGGTTTTATATCCTGAAAAACAGAAACAAGTAGAACACAACTTCAAGAGTTGTGACTTAACACCTCTGAGGTAAAACCTGATATGTACAAACAAAACCAAAAGGAAGTTCCACATCACTTCCCTTTAGGGTTGTTTCCCTTTTGGTTTGTTTTTTAACTTTGTTTTTGATGGTGGGTGAGATGACATCTCATTACTGTTTGGATTTACATATCCCCAATGGCTAATGAGTTTGAGTATTTTTGGTCCACATGTTGGCTGCATTAGAATCTGCTCGTGTCTTCTGCCCATTTTTTAATTGGATTATTTGTCTTCCGTTGAAGTGTTGACGTTTCCTGTCAAACTTAAAGATTAGTCCCTTGTCTGATACGTTGTTGCCAAACGTCCCCCAGTCTGTGGGTTCCCTTTTCACTCTTTTGGTGAAATCTTTTGATTTACCGAAGTGGCTGGCCTCTTAATAGGACCTCTTCTTGCCATCCGTCACCATCACGGTTCCCATCACAGTAAAGATTGTACATGAGTTGTGTGACACTTTAAAGAGTCGTATGTCAGCACTGGATTGCCGACTGTGGAGACAGAGACTGAACTTGTCTTTATTTCATCTCTAATTGCTTCTCTGAGGATCCTGACCCATTCTACATCCATTTTTCCTCCAATTGCTCCTCTGAGGATCCCGACCCATTCTACATCCATTTTTCCTCCAATTGCTTCTCTGAGGATCCTGACCCATTCTACATCCATTTTTCCTCCAATTGCTCCTCTGAGGATCCCGACCCATTCTACATCCATTTTTCCTCCAATTGCTTCTCCGAGGATCCCGACCCATTCTACATCCATTTTTCTGTAGGTAGGGCAATGAGAAGCCATAGAAAAGGTATGGCTCAAGAAACAACAGCAATGTTCAAGTCACACGGTAAGGCTGTGGTGCTTCAAATTTCTCATCCACACCATTCTGTGAGGCTAGGGTGTTTTTGTGAATCATCAGAGATAGCCCAAAGTTCCATAACCCACATGGGAAAATCAAGACTCAGGGAGATGAAGTGAGTTCCCAAACCATGGGCTAATTACCAGCAATGGTAGGTATAAATCCTAGTCTCCTGACTTCTACTCAATGCTCTTCTTACTGTATCTTTAATTAATCATCTTGGCCAGGAAGTTCCATGTGACACTTTTATTCATAGCGAATTGTGTTAGTCAAGGTAGACTAGAGAAACAAATTCATGGACACTTATGTGTGTATAAGAAAGATGGCTATATACAAGAGCAATTGAATATTGAGAAAGCATCCCAGCCCAGTCCAGATCAAGTCCATAAGTCCAATATTATCCCATATGTTTGATACCAATCTATAAATTCCTCTTCAGAGTCACACAACATATGCCATGATGCTGAATGAAGGAAGATCTCAGGCCAGTGGGTGGAAAGTCTTGTGGATCCAGTGGCAGTGGAAGCATCTCAGCACTGGCAGGGATCTCCACATGACTCCTTCAGCTCCAGGGCTCTAACATAGCTCCATGTGTCTTTTCAACAGGAAAGTCTAGCAGGGAGTATGTGTGTCCTGCCTCCAGTGAGCTATTTATCTCTTAAGTGCCTCCAAATGAGGTCATCAAACTATGTCCTGATTGATAGGCTAAACACCACCCTTTCACTCTTGAGTCTCAAATTGACAACAGATTATGTAGCTACCACACTAATTGATCAGTCATCTGGTTCCAATCTGCAGAGGATATTGGGAAGTCCATGGGGGAACATGGAATATCTCTGCCACAGAAATGAGATTATTCCAGATATTGTTGAAGGTAGAAGTGACCTGATTTACTGATTAATCAGAAATATGCCTAACCCTAGTGATTGAGCGTAGAGTTAACATGTCTAAATTGAAACTACTAATCTTTCCTTTTCATGAACCTGTTCTCTTCCTCCATCTGCTGAGTATTCCGTGTGTCTGATTTCTCCGTTCAAACACCGGGGAGTCTTTCTTTGACTTCTCTGAGGGCACTGTGGTTTAGGTGTTACACTGCTTACCACACTGTCAACCGTTTGAATCTGCCAGCTGCCTTGAGAGAGGAAGATGAATCTTCTCTCATCAAGTTTTACAGTCTCAGAAACCTTACCGAGTAGATCAATTTTGTCCATCAGGGTCGCTATGAGTCACAATCAACTTGATGTCAGTGGGTTTTGGCTTCTCTAATGTTCTGTTTCCAACTACTGACAAAACTTGGCTTCTTCATCTTAAAATTATGAGCCTATCCAGAATCTGCACATCAAAACCCTTTCACATCCACTCGAATGGTTGTAATAAGATAGGCAGGCAATAAGAAATGTTGGCAAGAATTCAGGAACACCATTAGCAGCTCCTCAAAGAATTCGACATAGAATTACCATGTGACCCAGGAATTCCACTCTCAAGTATGTGTTCACAAAAAACAAACACACACCAAAGCATGTACATGGATATCGTATAGGTTGCTATAACAGATGATCACAAGCTTGGGGGTCTAGAAACAACAAGTAACTTCCTGTTCTGGAGGCTAGAAGTCTGCCTATGAGATACTGGCAGACTGCAATCCCTCCTGAGGCTCAGGAGGGTATTTCTTGCCTTACTGTTTTCAGCTTCTGCTGGCTGTTGACATTCCTTGGCTTTCCGTTGCAATACAATTCTATTAAATGGAAGCATATTAGTCCATTTATCTACTCAGAACATTGCCAGTGTTTCCCATCTCAGAATGAACACCATATTCTGTACAATGGCCTATAAGGCCTGACATCATCGCCCTTCACCTTGACCTCACCTCCTTCTACTCTCTACTTTCTCCTCTCTCATCCAGTCACACCGGCCTCCTTATACGTCTTCACATGTACCAGACAGGCTTTCGCATCCACACCTTTGCGCTTGCCGCACCTTGGCCTGGTCTGCGCTCCCCCAGATACCACAGAGGGTTCACTCCTCCACCTCCTGCTTCTCCTTGTCAATTCTTTGCTTGAATTTTACCTTCGCAGTAAGGCCTCCAAAAGCACCCTGTGCAAGATTACAACCCACCCCAGCATGCCCAACACCCCCTTTCACAGTATTTGTAATAGCCTTACACAGTATTTGTAATAGCGTGGACCACTGTGTAAAATACTGCACAATCCACTGCTTTGTTACAGTTACTGCATTGTGTGCTGCCTCTCTCCATGGATGTGTAACCCCCGAATGGACATGGATCATTGTTTTGTTCATTGGTAATTCCAAACATTTAGTAGAAAGTAAATAGCTGTTGAATAAAAGAATGAATAAGTCACATGCCCCTTCACCTTGAGATGAAGGAGATTCGTGGCCGACCACATGTGCTCAATAAATGTTTTTTGATTAAATATTGAAGCAAAATTGGACAAACTCAGTGTGTATCCATATTGTATTAGTTTTCTAAAGCTGGTATAACAAATTATCACAAGCTTGGGGCCAACAACAGGCAGTAACCCTTCCTGTGTTCTGTAGGATTAAATGAGATCAGGTACAAGGTTCTAAGCACAGCCCAAGCCATCAAAGATTCTCAGGAAGTG
This sequence comes from Tenrec ecaudatus, assembly GCF_050624435.1. Taxonomy (NCBI): domain Eukaryota; kingdom Metazoa; phylum Chordata; class Mammalia; order Afrosoricida; family Tenrecidae; genus Tenrec; species Tenrec ecaudatus. Next base: position 46,809,313 of record NC_134547.1, read on the forward strand.
CTAAGTTACTGCAACTTTGCTTCATAAAATATTATTCCCATCCTGTAATGCCATTCCGTCCACTTTTATACATCGAAAGCCCAGCCATCCATCAGGGCACACTCAAGAACAACCTCTCCTAGCTCCTGGTCCCTAGCTCTCCCTAGCTCTGAATTCTACACCACTTCCATTTTTTTTTTTTTTTTTGATCCGGCCATCCCCGGTTCTCTCAAGTTGATGAATGCATGTCACTGCTTTGTCGGGGCATCGTTCCATGAACTTTTCTGGTCCTGCATTTGAAGGACGAATGCTTTTTGTGGTAGGCCCAGCCTTCCAAGCACACGCAGCCTAGTACTCCCGAGACCACATGAAACAGAACACAGGCACGCCTGTCAACACTCTCATCAGACAGTGGTCAGAAATAGAATTTAATAAACAGGAAGCAACATATAACAACACTGAGTCACACAGAGGACACACAAAAACTGAAATTGCTTGTGCTGCCAAAATACCAATCTCTAAGTGGGTCCTTCACAGTCACCGAAGCAAGGAGCCCTTGCATTCTGTCCTCCTGGCTTCACCGTGACATTCTCCGACGTGACGCTTCTACTCTCACCTCCAGCCCCCTGGAGTCCCTGCCACCTGCAACCTTCCCAGGACCCCCATCACTGTGCAATTGTTTCTGCTTCTATTACTTCAGAAGCATGTCTATTTCCTGTGATATTTGAAACTCTACCTCTCAAACCTCACAGACTGGATGAAAGACAAAGGAAAGGACTGGCATTTAGTTGTACAATACTGTCTTCGGAGCTCTGCCGGGCAATGTGGTTATTTGCGGGCACTTCCTGAGCAATCCATTTGTGAATCCCCTGGGATCTCTCTGCCTCTTCAAATCAGCCTCCCACCCTGTCTTCCTAGGGAGGATGCTCACCCCTTACCTTTCTAACACCTGGAGAGACGCTCTGGGGCCATCCTATGCTGTCTCTTCAAGGTTGGATACCAGTTGACATCTTCTTTCTCCAGCTGGCGCCTCAGCCTTAGAACTTAGCCTTAAAATAGAGACATCCTCTCTTTTATGTCTTCCTAACTTCCAGTACAAGCTACTGCTTCACCTCCTGCTGATCTGGGAGTAACACCAGTGCTGAGCAGAGAACTAACTCACTCTAGGGACACGTGCCTCTGCTTGTAGGCATGAGGCAACTACAGGCTCGCAGCGGTCAGAAAGTTTTCACGTTAGCTCTCAGGAGCCATTGGGAGTTGAGGTGTACTTTACTGAAGAAAATATTAATTGATTTTATATATATATATATATATATACTGTTTTCATTCTTTAATATTCCTTAAGTGCTTATCATGCACAGGGTGCTATCCCACATGACTCATGCAAGTTATTACATATCTATATATATATATCAATATATCAATTCATACATGTTGAGCAATTAAATTCACAAAACAATTACAATGAGAGAGCGTGGTCGTTACTCTCACTTTACTATCGAGGGAACCGAGGCACAAAGATGCGAAGTGCACAGCTAGTAAGCACTTAGTAGAGCTGAGATTCGAACCCAGAGAGCCTGGGACCAGAGCCTGGACTATCATCACTATGTTGCTCTGCCTTTCAATATGAGGGAGCAGGTAGGATGTATAAGTGCAGGTGGGCTACAGGTCATTAGACAGACACACGGGTGGTATCATAAAGGGGATGATGAGGTAAATGCTACATGAGAGGTAAGGAATTCCCGTCTCTGCGCTGCCAAACTAGACACCTTGGTGCTTCCTTCAAGAGCCAGCTCAAGTGTTTATAGTAGAGCCTTTCATAACTAACCCCTAACCTTTCTGAAGAGTCGGTTGCTCTCTTTGTTGGTCTGCCATGCCTGGGACATAAGACAGACTCAATCTAGACCATCCACAGTGGGCTCCTCAGGACCGGGGCAGATTGTATTCTCAAGGCCTGCCAAGCACAATGCATGCACAAAGTAGCTGCCCAATAAACACTTGATACAGCCATCAGCCAGGATCTAATCCAATGATTGATGTAGTTAAGACAACAAATCCAATGTAGTTTTCACTATGGTGGTCACCAGTGCTATTTCCTATTTTCCTCCTGAGTCCTTGGCACATGTGACTTTCTCTGCATTGTTGAAATCATAATGGCCATGTGACTTGTTTTTACCAAAGGAACTGAAATGGAAGCAATGTAATTCAGTGTTAGGCAAAGACTTTAAGAGCCAAAGAGTGATCCATCCCATCCCATCTTCCCCTGCCACAGTCAGGCACAACATCCACAGACTAGACACCGTGTCAGCCAGGGCTTTGGGGAAGAGTCTCAGCTCAGCTGAAATGGACATATAATGTGAACAAGAATGACCCCTTGGTGTTATTGTAGCATGTCGCAGCTGATCCTGGCAGATCTATCCAATAACTCCCAAAAGATAAAATTGGAGGGACTGAGTTCTTCAAAGAAAGCTTAAGGCAAGTTGCAGGAAAGATCACTTAGCCCAGCTTCACATGTATTACTCCCAGGAGATGTTTCAGTAGGAACAACTTTATAACACAGTTAGGAGGCACTTAAAGAAAAAAGGTCTATGAAAGAAACTTGGGTCTTTCTTCTTGCCAGGTGACCTGCTGCAGATAAATATGTTCCCCCTCTTGGCAAGCACCCTTAAAAGTCTCCAAGAACTAGGACAGACCAGCATTCGTGTTCTCGCTATTGCTGGTTACCATCAAATCATCTCTGAATCACAGAAACCTTATGCATAATGAGATGAAAGCGTGCCTATTGTTGTACCATCTTCATAACGGCTGGCAAGCACGAGTCCATGTTTTCAGTTATTGCATCAGTGAGGCACACTGAAGGTTTCCCTTGTTTTAAGCAACTATTGCCTTGTAGAAAGGAAGTCAGGCCAATGGGAAGAGTCTGGAGGATGCTCCATCTCAGGCACACGCATAACTCAGTCCTGTCGTGGAAATCAACCCAGAAAGCATGTGTACGCAGAGAAGAATTAGTACAGCCAGCCTGATTCTTAGAGAGGCCTGCTTGTAATGCCAGGCCTTAATGGGCCGCTGAAAACTTGAATTCTGGGAGAGGTCCCATCATTCCCTCTGCTCAACGCATGAAACCACAACACACACCCCACCCCGATTCTCATTAAAATGGCTCATTGTGCCTAACCTGAGTTAACAATATGGTTCATGTTCAACCACTAATTTCCTCCTAAGAACTTCGGATTTGGGTACATGAGCAGGCAAAGGGAAAGACGGAAAGAGTACACAAAGTCACTGTACCAAAAAAGAATTGATTGATATTCACCTATTTCAGGAGATAAGCTGCGATCAAGAATGGATGCTGTTGAAGGAACAAGTCCAAGCTGCACTGGAGGCCGTGGAGAAAATCGAGGCTCCAGAAATTGACAGGCTACCGACGAAAATGCTCCAACAAGCACTGGGGGTGCACATTCATCCATGGCCCAAATTTTGGAAAACAGTTACTTGACCAACTAAAGGAAGAGATCCACATGTGTGCCCAGTGCGAAGATGGATGATCCCAACAGAACATGGAAATTATCGAACAACACGTTTAATATCACACACAAATTGGTTGCTGGAGATTATTGAAAAATGGTTTCAGCAGTATTTGCCCAGGAAACTTCTAGAAATCCAAGCCAGATTCAGAAAGGAATATCATTGTTGGTGTCGCTCACTCTTGGTTGAAAGCAGAGAATACTCGAAAGCTGTATAACCAAATTTTATTAACTATGCATAGACACTCAACTACGAGGGTCATAACCAATTCTGTAGAACATTGGAATAGGAATTCCAGAAAAATTCATTGTGCTCATGTGGAACCTATATATGGATTAAAAAAAAAACCCTGATTATATAAACAGAATACAAGGATATTGTGTGGCTTAAAGTCAGGAGAAGTGTGTGTAAGGGACATATCTTCTCACCGTACTTATTCAATCTGTATAATGAGAAAATTACTTAAGGAGCTGCACTATATGAGGAAGAATGTAGCTTAATTTTTGGACTGGAAGAAGACTTATTATCAGTCTTCGAAATGCAGATGGCATAACCTTTCTGGCTGAAAATGAAGAGGATTTGAAGCACCTTCCATATGGATTACCTTTCAACACAAAGAAAACCCAAATCTTTACAAATGAACCAATAAGCAGAGTCATGGTAAACGAAGAAAACAATGATATTATCAAGGATTTCATTTCAATTGGATCCCACAACAATACTCATGGAAGAAGCAAACAAACCAGGGGAAATATTGTGTCGGACAAATCAGCTGTAAAATATCTCTTTAAAGTGCTTCAAAGCAAAGATGTCACTTGAGAGACAAAGATGTGATTGATCCAAGCCACGGCATTTTCAATATCCTCATATGCATGTAGAAGCTGGACCGTGAAATAAGGAAGTCCACGGAAACACTGATGCCTTCGAATTACAGTGTTTGCAAAGAACACGGGACATGCTCTGGACTTCCAAAGAATGACCACCTCTGTGTTGGAAGAGCATAGCCAGAGCAATCCTTAGAAGGAAAGATGGAAAGACTTTGTTTGACTTATTTTGGACTTGCAATCAGGAGGGATCAATCCCCAGAGAAGGGCATCATGGTCGGTAAAGGAAAAGGCCCACGACAAAGAGGAAGACCTCATTGAGATGGATTGACACCGTGGCTGCAGCAATGGCTTCACACGTGCTATCAGTTTTGCCAGTGGTGCAGGGCTCTGTTGTATTTCGTTCTGTTGTGGACAGGACCACGGTGCTCCAGAACCAACGCAATCAGCCTCCAGTAAAAACCCAGGATGGCGCGTGTCTACTGAGCCTCCCTGATCGCCAACATTTCAGACAGGTTGCCACCGTGTCTAGTGGGATGAAGCACATTCTGTGTGACTCCACTGGGAGAAAACTCTTGGAACTTTGTGCCTAATTTTCTCCAGACGTGCCTTTTCCGTTTGTTGACTTTGCTTTCTCTCTACGGTAATACGTCATAGCTTTAAGGACGCCTACATGCTCAGTTCTTGTTGGCATCATTGGACCTGTGTGTTCTCTTGGGGACCACCCAGTCATAAGACCACACAGGCTTGATTTCTCACTCAGACAGCAGATCCAGTATCAGTCAGCTCTGTCTTCACCCGGGGCCATAATGGCTGGCAGACAATATGACAAGGGGAAGTGGAAGACGTGTTAAATCCCTCACTGGCTCATAAAGGACTCCATCCGAAAGCAACACATGTCTATTCTACTCACATTGCCCAGAGCTTCTCTGTGCCATCCGCACCTCACACCTTCCCTGATGAAACTCAGTGATTCCAAAAGGGGCTTTCACCGGGACTGCCGAAAGGATCGGTGACTAGGTAGCAGGTGAGTAGTCCGAGTACTATATGCACACCAGGAGCTTTCCCCATAGGGGCATCTCTGGAACTTTCCCCATAGGGGCATCTCTGGAAATATGGGAAAACCATATACGTACACAAATGCAACCTATATGGTTGGACTGTTACGGGAAAGCTTGGGACACAGATTGAGAAGCCTTTGTCGCGGCTCTTGTTGACAGTGCTGACTGCCATCAAGTCAGCTCCTGACTCATGCGAGTCCTGGGCACAATCAGACTGAAATCTTGAGATTGATGGGATTCTCGTTGCCTGATTATCACGAGGAGATCGTCAGGCTTTCCTCCGAGTCCATCTTAACTCGGAAACCTCACTGACACATTATCAGCATCACAGCAAAACACGGTGACTGACAGGTAGTGGCTATGTAGGAGGAGCATTGTGTGGGAATGGAACGTGGGTCTCCTACATGGACGGTCATGCTTTGACCTCTGCTCCCAGGGGGCGCCGATGTTGTTGTTGTCACTAGGTGCCATCAAGCTGGCTGCAACTCATACTGACACCACGACACGAGAGCACAACACTGCCCAGGCCTGTGCCATCCTCACCACGATTGTTGCGCCTGAGCCCATTGTGGCAGTCACCGGGTCAACCTATCTTGTTGAGACCGCTTTCTCCTTTTCCCTTACTCTTCTCCTTTACCGAGCACAATGTCCTTTTCCAGGGACTGGCGTCTACTGATGACAGAATCTCACCATCCTTATTTGTAAGGAGCATTCTGACTGTGCTTCTTCCAAGACAGATTTGTTTGTTCTTCTGGCAGTCCAAGGCATTGTAAATACTCTTCGTCAACAGCACAGTTCAAGTACAGGAATTCTTCCCTGGTCTTTCGCTTGCACTTGAGTTGATTACGGTGTGCTGAGTCAGGCATACCTTAGTCCTGAAAGTGCCACCTTGAACACCGAGGTCTCCTAAGGGAGATTTGGAACAAGAGGAGCCTATACCAAGACATAATTCCTAATACTGTGTGATGAACTCCCCCATGTGAGCTTCTGGGGGATCCTTTTCCTCTAAAGTCAGTCTTCTCTGCCTTTGTAACATCTTTAGCATCAGTAAAAATCTTAATCTACAAGCTCAAGGTCTGTTGGGCTAAGGCCCCATGATCCTGACACCCATGAGAAGTGTATGACTCATCTACATATCAAAAATGATATCTTCCCCAAACGCTGGGAGATTAATGAGCTTTATAAATACTATAGATAAACATAGTTATTCCCCCCATGTTTCAAAAGCCTGGCTTTTCCACCCCGCCCATCTTTTACCTTCTTGAATCCTGACCTTGGGGTTGAGTTAGATCTTCTCTACCATCTCCCAAACTTAAATTCCATGGAGTGAGGAATGGAAAGATTACCAGTCTTTCCCCTTTCATCGCAGGAAACTGCAGCACATTTGAAAAGCCGGGTGCGCTTCTGGGTATTAAAAATAACCCCTGGCCCACAGCCTGCTTTGTACATTAGTCTTGCCAACAGATGCAGGCTTGACAACGTGCTCTCTGGCGCTGTGCAGGGACGCAGCTTCTCTGCCCAGTTTTCATGCTGAGATCCTTTAAAGACAACGGGTCCTGCTTGGAGAACCATGAACTGCCCTCCGCGTCCGCTCAGGGAAGAGGATATTCCCGCAGGGTTTAATGAGTCCCTAAAACTCCAACCAAGAAACTTGCAGAGCTTAAAAGGAAATCTGAGATACATAGTAAGACTCCTTCTGTTCTAAGTGACAGAAATACTAACCTGAAGTGGCAGAGAAGATGACTTAGGGGTTATTGTGTGTCTACAAAGTCCAAGGGAAGGCTCCCGAGCTTCAGGGTGGCTATACCCAGTGGCTTGCACAGCTCACTGGGAGTCTGTTTCCCTCACTTGCTTACACTCCTCGGTGCAGAATTTCACTCTCAGAAAAACTCTTCCCAACTCTGAGGAGATTTGATCTCAGGAGTTCAATGATGCCAGTGAAAAGAAGTTCTGATTCTCACAAGGGTGTCAGAAACGACTTTTTTTTTTTTTTTGGTGGTTGTTAAATAATTTGAATCACATGCCCATTCTTCACAATTCATGGCAGCCTTGGGGTGCAATACATGAAATGGCCAGAACAAGTTACATGGAAGGCTGTCGTCTACCCCACAGAAACCTCACAACCTAGGAGTAAGAGGGGCAAGTCCCCAAACAAATGCAGTACAGTGAACACCTTTGAAAGAAGCTAGTTTACTTTAAAACCTAAGTAGAATGCACAGAGAAGCTAAGTGAACCATAGCAGGTGGGTAGGGACATAAGACAAAACTCGTGGTATCACTGAATCTGCGACATTTACCTTCATTTCCCCTCTGGCACACCTGGACCTGAACACAGCGCAGCTTGAAGCTCAGAAGAGGCCATTGCTTGAACAGCTGGAGGACACACTCTTGATCTCTGACTTAAGGAGCAGAAGAGGAAGCCCCTAACTCTAAGATGCTAGTACAATGAATAACACTGCCAACAGATGACATCTTAGTGATGGTTATTAGGTAGTCTTCCCAACAAAAACAATCTATACATTCCTTTCAAGTAAGGATGAAACATGCACCAAGACAGACTGTACTTTACCCTTGGTCAAAAAACAAACTGACAAAATTAGAAGAACTGAAATCAGGTACAGGGGGTTCTGAGACTGAATCTCTCTGCCACTGAGTCGATTGCTGACTCACAGCCACTCCTGTGGGTTTCTGAGACTGTATGTGTTTACCGCAGCAGAGGGCCTCTGTGTTCTCCCGAGGAGCTGCTGGTGGTTTCGAACTGCTGACCATGTGGATCGCAGTCCAATGCTTAGCCACGGTGCCACTAAAGTTCTTAGACTATGATTGTATTACATCAAAGAATAATTAAAGAAAATAAAAATAAAATAAATGAAAATCTTCAAACACTAGTAAATTAGACACACGTCTAAATAACTCAGGGCCCCCCAGGGAAATTAGAAGCTATTTTAGCTGAATTAAAGTGAAAATATAACATATTAAAAATCATGAGACTCATTTAAAGTCGTTCTGAAAGGCAAAGTTATAATACTGAATGCTTACATTATTAAAAGAAAAATGTCTCAAATCAATGGAGGCTTCAACAAGAAACTGCATAAAGAATAAAATAAAGCCAAAGCAAGCAGAAGAAAGGTAATGAGCCAACAAACTGAAGACAGAGCAATAAGGAAAATTAATCAAGCCCGAAGTTAGTTTTTTTAAACTAATAAAAATGTAAAAGATTAGCAAGACTGGTGGAGAAAAAAAGAAAAAACAAATTAATAATAATAGGAACAAAAGAGATATGTTCTGCAACCAGGAAAAGGGTAATAAAATGCTACCAACAACTCAATGTATGTAAATTCAACAACTTAAAACTACAAACAGCCAGAGATCACCCATGATGAAACAGACAACCTGGATGGTTCTATAAATATTCAAGATATTTCATCTGTAGTTAAAAATCTTGCAGAAAATAAAATTTTCAAGCCCTGGTGGTTTCACTGAGGTCTCTATAAAACATGTAAAGAGGAAATAGCACAAATTCTGTAAATCTCTTTCAGAAAACAGAAGGAAATATTTCCCAACTCTTCTTTAAAGGTCACAATTACCATGCTATCTACAGACCTATATTTTTCGTGAACATAAAAGCCAAGCTCCACAAAAAAATAATAGCAAGCAAGGTGTAGCCATACATAAAAAAGACTGTGCACAACCAAGCCGGGTTTATGCCAAAGTACAAGGCTGATGCAAGACACAAAACTCAGTCAATGAGATTCACAGCACTGAAACATAAAATTTAAAAAAAAGAAACTGTGCCATGTGGATCGTATCAATTCATTCAGAAAACACATTAGACAACGCTTGATACATTCCTGAGAAAACCTCTCAACAAGCCTGACAAAAAAGGAAACGTCCTCAGCTCGAGTAAAATGTTCCATAGAAAACGTACTTCGTGGCAAACGCTGAACTACTTGCTCTTTGCATTTGACAACAAGTCCGGAGTGTTCAGGCTTCACCATTCTTTTCCAAAGCCATACGGAAGTGACTCGCCACTGTGTAATGGCAAGAGGAGAATCCAAAGACATAGAAACTGTAAAGGAGGCAATAAAACCACCTCTGTTTGCAGATGACACTATTGACCATTATTCACATTATTCAACAATCCATTCACCATGGACTCCTAACCAATGAAATGCATGTATAAGACACATGCTGAAAATTGGTATATGCTGGTGAAGGAAACCAACGAAGTGTATTCACCCCACCACTGTCTAGATGAATAATGCCTTTATACGAGGTAGTAGGCTCCAGCTTTGCGCTTCTTTTAAAAACTCTTTCGATGTTCTAGATCCTCTTCATATAAAATTGAGAATCAATTTATCCATATCTTTAATAGAGTTTGATATTTTCTGGTATTTGGATCAGAATTGTTTTAGATGGATAGATCCATTTAGAAGACAACTATATTGAGTCTTTTGATTCATAAATGTGGTGATGGAAAAAGTATATGTACATTAAGAGCATGAAGGGTCTGTGATGGAAAGGAAGCAGTTCTGAATCCTGATTGTGGCCACAGTTACATGAATCTCTCTATGAGCTAAACCCATCAAACTGTACACCCACAAAAGTCAATCTTCCCAGGTGGTCACTTACAAGTCATTTTTTAAAAGGTAATTTACAGGATAACCTTAAGTGAATTCAGTGGGGAAAGAGAAATCGTTTTAATATAGATTGTTGGGAAAACTGTTGGGAAATTCATAGGGAAGTAATGAATTTCAATTCTCATTTATCATTCCATTAAAGAAAAGGATGAATCATAGACTTCCACATGAAAGCGTGAACCATAAGGCTTCTAGAATAAACCACAGGGGAATATCTTTGCAATTAAAAGAGGAAAAGATTTCTTAGGACATGAAAAGCGCTATCCATGAATTTTAAAAAATAGAGACGCCAGACTTAATTAAAAATTGTTTTATCCCTGCTTATAAACACACAGACAGCATTAAGAAAATGAATAGGGATGTAACACAGACATGGAGAGGACATCTTGCTTGGTAAAAGAGAATGTCACTGTAAAACAGCGATTTGATACAGTGGCTGCAACCAACAAAGGGCTGGACTGTGAGGACGCCAGGGACCCGGGCAGTGTTTCCTTCTGTTTACACGGGGTGCTATGAGTCACAAGCAACTCAACAGCGTCTAAAAATAACAGTAAGCTAAATATCTATCTTATGGGTCAAGATTTCACTTCCACAGAAATGCACATTTGTTCACTTAAAAATATGTCTCAGAGTGTTCATTGAAACCTTAACCATAATAGCCCAAGCCCAGAAATAGCTCACACGTTTTTAACAGGAAAATGAACAAAAGTGTATGAGGATAAGTGTGATGGTTATAGTTTATGTCGAGTGGATACACTTGGTGGGAGGCAGGGCTGGAGCAGGGCCTGTCCATCAAACTGTTGCTGATGCCACCTCTTTGGGGGAGGGAGAGACTGAGCAGAACAGCATCTTTTTGCCCCTTCACCTTCTCCTGGATCTGGTCCTGTGTCTGGTTCGTTGACCTCCTGTTTGTGTTACCTGTAAATCCCAGGAACTGCCAGCGAACCACCCGGGCATTTATTTCACCAACCTCAGATTCTGTTTCTTCATTCTGCTTCCTATTCATCAGCTTCTGAAGATACACAAGTCAGAGAAGCCTTCAGTTTACATCTGAGCTACCAACGGGAGCAGGGCTATACTTAGCTACGTCTACAACCTAGGAAGCCATTTCTTTCTATAAATTGATTTCTATATGTAAACACATACAGTGTCCCTGATTTTACTTCTCTAGCGAACCCAACCTAACACATTAAGTAAATATATATGTAACTATAAAATACATAGATGTATTTTATATATTTATATGTATATGTTTTGTATATTACTACATCATTGAAACTTAAATTGAAACAAAAATGTCAAAATATGACAAATCCTCCATGAAAGTCTATACATTTCCAAAGGCGGTGTGTCCACCTCTCTAACCCTTTCTACAAAGAAACGTGTATGCTTCACATTTCTTCATAATAAGCCCCATGACTGTCCTTTGCCCCTAGAGAAAATCTCACAAGGTTGTCATTGTTGATGCCTATGTCGTTTCTATGACTCCGTCCTGAGTCATAGAAACCCGATGTACAACAGGAAACATTTCCCGGTCCTGCCCCATCCTCACAATTGTTCTTATATTTGAGCCCATTGTTGCAGCTCCTGTGTCCACCCACCTTGTTGAGGGCCTTCCTCTTTATGGTCACCCTTCTCCGTTAGCAGCAGGATGCCTTTCTCCTGGACTGGGCTATCCTGACAACACGTCCAAAGTACTTGAGATGAAGTCTCCCCAGTTTTGCCTCTAGCGAGCATCCTGGCCGTACTTCTGCTGAGACAGATTTGTTGACTCTTTTGGCAGCCCATGGCACTTTCAATATTCTTCTCCAGCATCATAATTCAAAAGCATCGATTCTCCTTAGGTCTTCGTTATTGAGTGTCCAACTTTCACAGGCATAGGAGACCATTGAAAGTACCCTGGCTTGGGTCAGGTGAACCTTAGTACTCAAAGTAACTTCCTTGCTTTTCAACATTTAAAAGAGGTCTTGGGCAGCAGGCTTACCGAATTCAATGTACCCTTTGATATCTTGATTGCTCCTTCCTTAAGCATTGAATGGGGCTCTCAGCAAGAGGAAACCCTTCAGGACTTTAATCTTTTCTCTGCTTATCAGGTTACTTATGGGTCCAGTTACGAGGACTTTGGTTTTCTTTACGTTGAGTTGTAATCCATGCTGAAGGTTGCGTTCCTTCATCTTCATCAGCCAGGGTCTCAAGTCTTCCTCACATCCAGCAAGCAAGATTGTGTTATTTGCCTACCAAAGGGTGTTTATGAGTGTGGTAGTTACATAATCTGGTGTCAGTTTGGGGATTAAGAGTGTAGTAGTGGGGTCTAGCCTGTTAATCAGGATATATAGCCAGTGAGGCCTCTGTGTAGGCATGGCCTTCTCCTGAGGATTCTGGGAATTCCTGTTTTCCTCCTTGGAGGTGGGAGACACTCACTGTCTCAGCTCATTCCCTGCAAGACATCCCTGTGCAGAAGACACATGGAGAGAGGCTGATGGAACCAGACTTCTGAAGCCAGAGAAGCCACGTGCCAGCAGTGAGATGCTTATACCGCCACTGGATCCACAAGACTTTCCACCCATTGGCTTGTGCTTTTCCTGCATTGGGTGCCATTGCATGTGTTTCGTGAGTCTGAAGAGGATTTTATAGATTGGTATCAGATATATGGCTAATAATAGACTGATGGACTTGATCTGGACTGGACTGGGATGCTTTCTCAATACTCAATTGCTCTTGTATATAAAGCTCTTTCTTATACACATGAGTGTGTCTATGAATTTGTTTCTCTAGCCTACCCAGACTAACACAATGAGCTTTCCCCCAACCCTAACACCACATTCTTCTTCATATAATTGAGTTTCTCTGATAGTTTGTCGAGCATACAGATTGAATATGTACATTGAGGCTATAACACTAATATACACCTTTCTTGATTTTAAGCAATGCATTATTCCATGTGACATTTGTTCTTTTAGCAAAACAGCCTCTTGATCCATGTGCAAGTTCTTCATGAGAACAATTAAGTGTTCTAAAATTACCATTCTTCTCTAGGCTGACTGTAGTTTACTTCAGTCCACACAAGGAAACATGATCGATTTTCAACCACAGAAATTAGTAGAATTCTTCAGTTTCTTCATTATTGGCTTTAGGGGTAGATGCCTAAATTGAATAATAGTTGTATTAACTAATCTGCCTTGTAGGTATATGGATATAACCGGACAGCATGATATATCAAGATAGGTCTTGAAATGACCTTTTTAAACAATGAATGTCATGTCAGTCCTTTGGAATTTGACATTTCCATAGTTTTCCATAGTATTCCATATGATTGCCTGATTCACAATGGCCAATACCAGTTCATTTCAGTTCAACATGCCATGATACATATATTACTATGTTCCACTTCATTTTTCTAGATTCATATATTCCACATTCTGATTGCTAATAAATGTGCATCATTTTTCTTCTCATTTTGTGAATAATGATGAATGCCCCCATCCACACATGAAAGTCCCCAAAGCTTTGCTCCACCCAAGTTATTGAGTACCTTCCACCCTGAGGGGCTCACCCCCAGTGACGGAGCAGGCAAGGTTCTGCTGCTATTCGTAACGTTCTCGTGAGCCGACTTTTCAGAAATTGTCCACCTGTTCCTTCTTAGCCTGTCCACTTTGGAAGCTCTGCTGGATTTTGCCCACCATGGGTGACCATGGTAGCATTTGAAATACTGGTGGCAAAGCTTCCAACAGCACAGCAACCTACAAGCCACCATCGTGTGATGAATTGGCAGATGACTGGTGGCTATCGAGATTCCCCTTTGGGACTTTCTAACCCATCCTTATTCACCTCTGAACTGGCCTTCCTGCCTGGAATTTAACTGGTCCAGCAGATCCATTCATAAGCCATTGTTTTTATTGAACCTATTTTCTTCTGGAAGTTGCCCCAAAGAGACTAAGACCAATGAATGATGGAGAGGACTTACCTGCAGCAATCTGTTAATCCCAGACACAAAGGTAAAGGTGTTTTGTTTGGAATAAAGCCATATGTGTAAGGGCTGGAATACCAGTAGCAATGTTTTCTGACTTACCTTCCTCTATGCATATAATGAAAGAAAAGAACAACCTGGATGAATTTCAAAAACATGTTGGTGAACAAAAGAAACTAGGTACATACGAGGCTATACTGTGCGGTTTTGAAAGTTCTAGAACAAGCATAACTAAGTTACAATGGTTGAAAGAAGAATCATGGTGGCCTGGGTCGCAAGGAATTGACTAGAAAGAAGAAGCCCCAGTTCCCTTTATGGGATCATATAGATGATTTTTGTTTACTTTTTAAGTAGTGGCTACCCAACTGTGAAATTCCAATGATAAAAACTCATGGAAGCGAACATTTCAAAGTTGTGTATTTTAAATGTATCTAAATTCTTTAAGAAAATACTGTTTCTTTACAGCAACAAAAAATGTCCACACCCATGCCTTCCATGTGAGCGTTTGAAAGACCTGGGAAGGAGGAAGACTGGGTTTATTTTAGGTATGAAGAAATCGGGCAAGACAGGTGGGACTTGAGAAGCCACACAGCGAGCTCCTGCCAGAAGGCAAGCATCAGGTCTCCACCCTCAGTGCTCCTTCACATAAGACCTTGGTCCTGGATGTGTGCCCTCCCTGCAGAGCACTGCAGGGATGCCTGGGAAGGAGATGGGTGCTCAGCTTGCTCCACTCCCACCGTTTGGGTCTCTTCTCCCTACTCAGGTTCAAAAGCTATCATTTGAAAAATCGGAGCATTATCGATGCTCCAGATGCTAAAGCTTAGGTGGGTAGCAGCCTCTCTTCCTTTGCACCCTTTACGACATAATTTACAAGACTCTAAAGACTAAATATTACACGGGGTCAAAATAGTTATGTCTGCCCGAAATGTCGATTGCTGCCTCTGGGTACCAGCTATCACACCAGAATGCATAAAGCAGGAAGTCCTGTTGGGGAAATGGCGCTTTAACCTTCATAGATGGCCGTGTCACTGTGGGATGCCAGCCTCGTCACATTCTCTCTAGCCTGGGGTGTCGGGGGCTGGGTCGTCTAGAGAAGCACAACCAGTGACACTCATATTTGCATAAGAAAGAGCTTTGTATCAAAAATGACTTCTATTAAGAAGGCATCCCAGCCCAGTTCAACTCGAGTCCATGGGTTTGAGGCTAGCCAGAGCAGAGTCCTCGTCAGCCTCACCTAGCTGCCGGCCAGTGGTGCAGAAAGGCGAAGGGTGAGGCAGGAAAATCACAGGTCGGCGGCTGTTGAATTGTTTGGATCCATGGGCAGTAGAAACATGACAGGATGCTGACAGCTCTCAGGGGAAGAAGGCCCACATGGGGCTGCCCCTGGAGGCAGGCACAGAGTCCCAGCAAGCAGGAAGGTGAAGTGGCAGAGGGAGAGGGAGGACTCCCCCATGGCTTTCCTATACAAAGGGCACACTTCCGTGGGGCATTATCAGGCTAGGACTTGATTGACAGGTTGGACTCCACCCCATACACACATACAAGTTGATATAAAATAGAACTACCTCACCTTGGTTTTTCCCATCTTTAACATCGGGACCTGAGCTAGATAAATGTGAAAAAAGGATCTTGTAGGAGGCTCCCGAACGGGGAAGAGAACATTGTGGCAATCTGCTTCCATAAGGTTTTCCACCCTTGGACCCCCTGGAGCAGTTCTATAGGGTCCCATAGGGCCACTAGGAAGCCTGCAGTCCATTAGGTGGGTTTGGGTGCAGTGTCCCTCTGGTCACTAGATGGCAGTATCCATCACTTGCGGATTCAGAAAGAAGGGTGTGGGAGAGGCAGGGGGGGCCCTAGCTTTAAGAAAACTAGGCCAAAGCCAGCTTGTTACATCACTTCTAATCCAAGCAGCCAGTTCAGTCTGGATTTTTCTTTATTGCAAACGACAATGCAAGGAAACGTCTTGCTCCTGCGCATTTCAATGCACCCTGTTCCGCGTGGCATTCATCTGAGGCTCCCGGGGCCTGGTGTTGCAGCCAATGTCTCACCAGTCCTGGGTGCGGGCCTTTCCCCCATGGCCTGCCTCCTCCTTCTGACTGCCCATGCTAATCCTCCATTCTCAGCCATGCCTGAGTGCATTTCACATTCTGCCTTTACCATTCCGTTCACTTCATCAAGTGCTTTGAATGCTTCCTAATGCATGAGGGCCCAGGCCAGGCTCCCTGTGAGCCCTAGCCCACCGCTGCCCTGAGTGAGACGAGGGGGCCAACCGATGGCGTGAGTTCAGATCTGCCTCCCCCTTGCTCACTATTGGTGTGATGTCAAATAGGTTATTGGAATTCTTCAAGATCCTTAATATTCCAGTGAGACTAATGGTAGGCTTGCTTTGTTTACTGAATGACTTACCAGGGGCCTACTCAGTGCTTAGAATGGGGTCTGGCACTTGGGAAGTAATAAGAGTCATCATTGAGTCCCCGCTCATAGGTAATGGCTCAGGGAAGGCAAACATCTGCCCAAGGTTGCGGAGAGCTAGAAGACAGGTTTTGCATCGAGTCTGTCTGATGGCAGGAACCTTGCCTGGAGCTGCTCTTCCAGGGAGACAATGAACAGCTAATGGCAGGGAACCAAGAGGCCGGTAAATCTGCAGATAGACTGACAATCTTGGGGGTGGGGTGGAGGACCAGGGGCTGTGCAGAGCTGCAAATCGGTCACCCTAAACTATGTCTTGTAGGTCTCAGAGAGCTTGTCCTGGATTTAGCTCTGGAACTAACTGGGGCTGTGTGATCTGGGACAGGACCCTTCCTGAGGCCTCAGCTTACTTTTCTATGAAATGATGTAGCTGGACGGAGCAATTATTGCTCAAATGTGCCTCGTTGCCGGAATAGTCTGGTGCTCCTCTTAAAAGTGTGGATTTCTGCGCCCGCCCCTGCCCCCACCCAGAACCCCTAAGACAGACTCTTCCAGGAAGGGGTTTGCAAGACTGGACTTTGAAACAAGGGCATCAGGAAATTGTAAGAACCAAGGAAGTTTGGAAAACACCTTAGGTCCAGGCGATCATAGAAGTCCTTCTGTCTCTAGCTCTCTATTTAGTCAGTCAGGTCGTTGTCCCAACTTCCTGTAGATACCGTCCTGAATGCAAAAGACCTTTGCCCCATGCCCTCTGAGCTGACCCTCTGAGGCCCCCCTCCCCCCACCCCTACCCTGCACAGATCTGATGGTGCCTTGCTTCCTGTAAGGCACTTAGGTTCCCAAGGGAGTTGAAGTTGCATAAATAATGAATGGAATTTACAGCAGCATTTGGGATTCACTGAAGCACTGGAAGGATGGTTGCAGGAACGTCTCTTTAGAAATCATCTTTTCATTAGATGGGAAAGAAAACAAAGAGGCTTCTCTCTTGACATTCCTGAAAGCTACACTGAGAGATTTTTGACCAGGGTCGAATTTGAGTTTCCAAATTTCCCACGTGGAAGGTGTCCCTTCCAACTGCCAGATAGCAGACTAGCACCCTGCATGGGCTCTACACAAGAGCCTTAGACCTGTCCACATTTCAGGCCAAGGACAGGGTTACTTGGCCCTTCGTGAAGAACAGGAAGAAGGTCCCAGGGCACAAGCGCAGCATCCCATTGGCGCCTCCTATAAATCTTTCCAGTCCCTACTCTTCTTGTTTGCGACAGCATCAAACAACACAGCACTTTTTCAATACCGACTGCCTGTTTTGCTTTCTCGTGGCCAACAGCTCCCTCCCTGCAAACTAGTGGCCCACTGATCAGAAACAGTCCTGAAATCCCTACCCTCGGGTCAAGCGGTTAGGTCGGAGAATGATTTGTGGGAGAGGGAGTACCTGGTCTGGGTTTCGGAAGACTGATCTCTACATCAGTAATGGTACCTAACAAAGCATCAGTGATGACACCCATCATTTCTTCTCACTCAGCCACCATTCTTCTCATCACAGCCACTCCTACCTGGGGAGCCCTGATCGGGGCTTGGCTTTGCTGCTGTTGCTGTTGTTACAGCTGGTTCTCGTTTTAAGCAAATCACAGTCTTCTAAAACATAGACTGGAAAAGTCGCCCAGGGCAATCATCTTGTTCGAGGCTCAGCTCCCAGCAGTGACAAGGAACTTGCAGCAAAGTCATCAGGGATTAAGAAAGCTCCGGCCATTTTGTCAAAGACATTACCAAGCAACCCGACATTACCATGCCACCTGCATGTCTCGAGCACTCACCCTGTGCCAGCACAGTGACAACATATTTCTAACAGAGTTCTGACTCCATTAGAGTGAGGCAAGGGACAAATAAACAGACAGCTACATGAGACAAGCTACAGGTGGCATGACGAATTGTGAGCTCTAAGTTTGGGATGAAGAGAAGTTGCGTTCATACTCAACGATCGAGGGAAATCTCACAGAGAAGATGTCATGTGGTCAGAAAGCTGAAGGCAGTGATAGAGGGAGCCATACAGATATTGAGATTACCCAGCAGAATGTTGTTGCTGTTGTTGTTGCTTGGTGCCATCGAGTTTGTTCAGACCCCTAGTGCCCAGCTGCACAACAGAATGAAGCACTGCACGGTCCTGCACCATTCTTGCCATGGTTTCCATGCCTCAGCCCATGGTTACAGCCACGGCGTCAATCCGTCTCACTGAAGGTCGTCCTCTCCTTCACTGCCCCTCCACATTACCAAGCAGGATATCCTTCTCTAGGACATCATGGACACCAGGACATCTAGGACGTCTCTCAACAACATGTCCAAAGTATGCAAGACGAAGCCTCGCCATCCTTACCTCTAAGGAGCACTCTGACCTTACTTCTTCAATTCAGATGGGTTTGTCCTTTTAGCAGCTCACGCTACTTTCATTTTTCTTCTCCAGCATCACAATCCAAATGAATCCATTCTTCTTTGGACTTTCTTATTCAATGTCCCAAAAGTAACATTGTTGCTTTTGAACACTCTACAGAGGTCCTGTGCAGCAGATTTATCAAACACTATGTCTTTTGATCTCTTGACTGCTGCTTCCATGAGTATTAATTGTGGATCCAAGTGAGATGAAATCCTTGACAACTTCAACCTTTTCTCCATTTATGCTACCTATTGGTCCAGGTGTGAGGATTTGGGTCTTCCTTACATTGAGTTGTAATCCACACCGGAGGCTGAAGTCCTTGATCTTCATCAGCAAGTGTTTCAAGTCCTCCTCACTTCCGGCAAGCAGGTTGTTATCCGTACATTGAACGCCTTTGCATCGTCAAGGAAACACAAGTAACCATCTTTCTGGTATTCTCTGATTTCAGCCAAGATCCGTCTGACATCAGCAATGATATTCCTTGTTCCATGTCCTCTTCTGAATCCAACCTGAACTTTTGGCAGCTCCCTGTCAATGTGCTGTTTCAATGATGGCATAAATACACCCCCAAATATAGCTGAAACCATACAAATAACAGAACACAAACTAAATTAGGAGACTTACTAAAATTAGACACGTGTATCAAAAGATTTCACCAGAAGTATTTATAAAAAGCACCTACAGACTTGGGGGGGTGGGTAAATGGGCAATGACATATTGGACAAAGGATTAATGTCTAAAAATCATAGATTATTTTAATACCTCAACAAGAAAAAGATAATCCAATTAACTTTAGGCCCACCTGCACAGGACTTGTTCTTATGAGATCACTGAGATATGAATACTGTCGCAAAGTGTGGTGAAGCTATCAGATAGTGCACAGCTATTAGGAAAATATTGTATGGAGGGTCTTCAAGGCATCTCTCAAAAAATGCAGTCATCTAAGTGAGGAGTGAGACCTAAGTCCGCATGGAAGAAGCACACCAGCCTGTGTAAGCCAAAGATTGTAAATAATAAACTCAAAACCCAGAAGAGGGAATGGCACTAGAGCCTAAATTCCAAACACTCCGTTTGCGGAACACAATGGATGATGGCGGAAGCCCAAACTCCATTGCAGGGTCCCGACGTGGAGCGGAGTGAGTCTCTGCTGAATACCCACTGACCACAGTCTAGCAATGGGAACAGCCTTGATATCAGACAAAGAACATCGTAAGCAGGGTTTTAGCAGCTGTACTCTGGCTGGAATGGAACAGCTTGTCATTTGACCTTCCTTTTGAGTCACTTTGATTTATTCTATTTTTTCAATAGTTTCTACTTTCATTTCTGTTGAAGTTCTTCTCTGTTTTGTTTGGTCAGGGTTGCTGGGTCTTTTGTTGTTGTTTTGTAGGTTTTTCTGTGGAGGGAAGTCAGAATGGGTGGATTTATGAAGACAGTAACTGGATGACTAATTAGCTGGGGTCGCAGATGGGAGGGAAATGGGGAGTCAATAGCAGTGGGTACAAGAATGAGGAAAGTGATCCAAAGTTGATTGTGGTGATGAATGTACAACCCTTCTTGATATGACTGACCTAGTGCATTTTCTGATGTGTTAATTACCACATACACTCATGGATAAGCCGAGTTTTCAGCACTTTTTAATGTTGTTTTGTGGTACAATTAGGTGCCTCGGCTGATATTTGGGTCAACCTATACTCAAGTATATATGGTAGATCTCAATAAAACTATCAAAATAAAATAAAATAGAAAGTTGGGCAGAGGACATGAACAAGCACTTCACCAGAAAAGGCATTTGGGTGGCCGATAAACACAGCAAGAAACGATCACGATCATTATTGCTTGTGTGTGTGTGTGTGTGTGTGTGTGTGTGTGTGTGTGTGTGTGAGGTACCACCCACTCATTTCCTGCTCCCAGCGACCCGATGCACAGCAGAACAAAGCACTGCCCAGACCTGAGCTATTTTCACCATCGTTGTGACGTTTGAGCCCATTGTTATAGGCACGGTGTCAATTCATCTGAAACCCCAATAACCATAGAAGAAATTGAAGTCATAATTGGATCTCTTCCCGGCTGAGGTACAGTAAGATAAGAAAGTGTATGGTTACCAACACACCCTGAAAATCCAAGAGTCTGTCCTTCCACACGGATTTCAAATCATTCACCCGCTAATCAAACATAAGCTTCTCAAAGGGTTCAGATGTTAAAAAAAAAATCAAGATGCTTTTTGAAGGGTTCAGAAAGAAAGATGAACGAAAACAGAACACACAGGAAGAACGTTTTACAAGTGGTGTTATGTCATGGGGATTGCATTCCATGACATGAAGCGAAATGTTCATTAATTGTTGACTATAAAATTGATCATCTGCTCTGTAAACTTTCACCCAACTCACAATAAAAAAATTCAAAAAATATAAAATGGCTCAGAAAATAAAATACAAAAACAAAAAAAGCAAGATGTAAATGAATAGCTTTCATATAGAAAGGCAATATCCATACTATTATAAACCAATTCAAAAGAGAAAATGCAAGAATACCTCAAACTTAATAAGGAAGCCTTTAGAAGAGGAGTGTACATCTTTGGGACATAAACAAAAAGCTGAGAGATGTAAAGATTGTGCTATCCCCAGGTTGTTGTTATGGTTTTGGGTGCCATCAAGTTGGTTCTGGTCCATAGCGACCCTGTGTACAACAGAACAAAACACCGCGCGGTCCTGCACCATCCTTGTCATTGTTTTTGTCCGAACCCATTGTTACAGCCACTGTGTCAATCCATCTCATTGAAGGCCTTCTTCTTTTTCTGTAGAACCCCTCCCCACCCTCCCGCCAACCACTAATTAGCATGACGTCCTTCTACAAGACTGCTCTCTACTGGTAACATGTGCAAAGTACATAAGATGAAGTCCTGCCACCCTTGCCTCTAAGGAGCACTTTGGCCATACTCCTTCCGAGACAGATTTGTTTGTTTGTTTTTTGGCAGTCCCTGGTACTTTCAATATTCTTCTCCAGCACCACAATTCAAGCACATCAATTCTTCCACTGTCTTCCTTATTCGACACTCAACTTTCGCATGCATGCTGCAGTAAAGGACACCATGGCTTGGGTCAGATGCACCTTAGTCCTCAAAGTAATACCTCTGTTCTTCCTTACTCTAGTGCAGCAGATTCACTGAATGCAATGCGTCTATTGATCTCTTGATGGCTGCTTTCATGAGCAGTGACTGTGGATCCAAGAAAGACAAAGTCCTTGACAACGTCAACCTTTTCTCCATTTATCATGATATTCCCTATTGATCCAGTGGTGAGGATTTTCTCTTTTTGACATTGAGTTGTAATCCATACTGAAGGCTGAAATCCTTGACCTTCATCAGCAAGTGCTTCAAGTCCTCCTCACTTCCAGTGAGCACAGTGTGTCATCTTCATATTGCAGCTATTATAAGCCTACCTCCTATCCTGATGCTACACTCCTTCACCTAATCCAGCTTCTCTGATGAATTGCTCAGCATATAGACTGAGCATATCTGGTGAAAGGATGCAACCCTGAGATACACCTTTCCTGATTTAAAGCCATGCACTATTTCTGTGATCTGTTTGCATACCTGCCTCTTGATCCATGGAAAAGTTCCTAATGAGCACCATGAAGTGTTCTGGAATTCCCATTCTTTTTAAGGTGATCCTACTCCATCCTAGGGAGGATAGCGCTTCCATAAGTCGTCATAGTCATCCTCTTTTTCTCCTCCTCCTCCTCCTCCTCCTCCTTCTTTTCAATATTTTAAACAGTGTCATTTGATTACAATTGGGCCATACACATGGGCAGCATGCATCGCCGAGGCACTGATGCTGCTGTCAGCTGCCATCAAGTGGATGCGAACTCATGCCAACCAGCAGAGCAGAACTGTCCCGTGGGTTTTCCCGGCAGCCACCTTTCAGCAGCAGGTCACCACGTTGGTCTTCTAAGGTGCCTCTGGGTGAGTTAAACCCCACTTTTCTCAGCAGGTAGTTGAGCACGTTCACCAGAAACCCAGAAACAAGTCCTGGGAGCCAAGGTGAAGGCCTGCCAGATAGAATATTCCATTAGCAATTGGGGATCGTTAAGAAAATGCTTCCTCCGGAAGCAAAGTGAGGACATGCCTTGGGAGCAGAGGGGAGCAGCAGGAAAGGAAGTGTGTTGGGGGGGGGGGGAAGACTTGATAGTTTCACAGAGTTGATCCTGACAGGTGAGGCTGAGAAGTGGGAGAGGGGAAAGGTCCCTCTCCCCACACACACACCCCCCTAAAACAGATGGCACGGCATCATTTTAAATCACTTTATAACACAGTAACTTTTTTTTTTGTTTTTGGCTTGCTTGCTTGCTCTTTATTCCTTCAGTCAAAATTGCCACCAGCTGTCACCATCTCCAGGAAAATGTCAGGGACTTGTGACTGCCTGCGCCTCTCCCAGCTTTCCCTCTCCAGGAAGAGGGCCCAGGAAGCTCAGTCACGGTCCAGCCTGCAGAGCTGATGAAGCAGCGAAGAAAGTGGGTCCCTCACAAAAATGAAAGGCCATGCTCATCAGCCCTATAGCACCCCTTCCAGGCACAACGAACTTGTCTCCTGGACATCTGCCATGAGGCCAGTATCATCAGTCCTACGTCCTATGAGGACGATGGAGAAGCTTGACTTCTAGCCCTGCAGTCTACAAGCTGTGTAACCTCAGGGAAGTAGCGCTCCCTCTCTGAGTCTCAACGCCTCCATTTGCACAATGATCTTAACCATTAGAACTTGCTGGGGCTCTGGCACTCAGGAAGGAACCCTGGTGGCATAATGGGTTATACATTGGACTGTTAACCTCAAGGTTAGCACTTCAAAACCACCAGCTGCACCTCGGAAGAAAGAGGAGGCTTTTGTTCCCATAAAGATTTGTGGTCTTGGAAACTTAAAGTCAATACTACTCTGTCCTCTAGGGTTGTTATGAATCAGAATTGATTCAGTGGTGGTTAGTTTTGTTTGTTTGCTTCTTTGTTTTATTAACCAAACACCACCCAAAGTCCCTCTAGCTCTACTCTCAATATCATTGCCGGATATCAGGAAGACACCCCGATCCATCTGTCAGAATGACAGCTCCCAAATGCTTCCTGGACTCCTTTCCTCTGTGACTTACACACCAAATAAATCAGAAGCTTAGAAGTTGCTGGTGATTACCAAACTTGTCCCGTTTTCTTCTCTCTTTTCCCCCCTCTCCAAAGTTCAGTCAGTGCCGCTTTAAATGAGGTAAATAAGGCAGTTGGTTTATTATCAAGTTTTTTGTAAAAAGAAAAGAGTAACTTGCTGAAACTATTCTCTCACCCTACCCCCAACCTTTGACAATCACACATTTAAAGTGATTTAGAGAACTTTAAAAATGCATTAAACTTCTTTTCCCCTTGCTTAACTATATAATTGTTTTCACTTGCAGTAATCTTCTCTCAGAGGCGTATGCTTGACTTATTTAATAAATCCTGCTCCACATTTGAAACAATCCATTAGCAATAAGGAGCTTGGCACTCCATTACCCATAATAAATTTCACTGCCATTAAATCACCACACATTGCATGGATGACCAGGAGATATCCGGAGGGCCTCTGAGTCAGGCTGGATCAACGCTAGTCTGCTCCTGCCTGGTCTTCCTGTTGGTCCCTTAGTCCAGCGCTCCGTACTTCTGGGACCCGAGGTATCCAGTGAGGCTGCTCTGGGCTGACACAGAGAAACAAGACGGCTGCTGTCAGTGCTGTCAAGTGCCATCTGGTTGCTTCCGACTCATCAGGCCAGCACTCAAAACAGGATGAGGTGCTGCCTGGTTCTTCACCAACCTTGCAATGGTGGTTTTGTTCAAGCCCATTGTTGTAGCCATTGTGCTAACCCATTTCCTCAAGGGTCTTCCTCTCTTTCCCCAACCCTCCACTTTAGCAAGCATGGCATGACGATATGATGTCCTTCTCCATGGCTCGAGTCGGGTGCACCCTCGCCCTCAGAGGGATGTGCTTCCTATTCAACATTATCAGGAGGCCGTCTGCAGCATAGCTCCCCAGTGTAACCCGTCATTCGCTTTCTTGACTGTGGCTTCCATGAGCATTGGCTGTGGATCCAGGTCCAATGAAAGCCCTGACAGCCCACTTCAATCTTTTCTCGGTTTATCGTGATGTTCTCTATGAGCCTTGATCTTCATAAGCAAGTGTGTCACGCCTTCCTTGCTCTTGGCAAGCAAGGGTGTGTCGTCTGCATGTGAAAAGTTGCTAATTCCAATTCTCGGCTGCTTTCTCCTCAGACAACCCACCTTCTCGATTGTTTGTTCAGGATACAGATTAAATAAATGCGGCGAGAGGCTATAACTCTTCTGACACCTTTCCTCATTTCAAGCCATGTAGTTTGCTGTTTGAATGACTGCCTCGTGGTCCCTGGACAGGTTCCCCAGGAGCACAATTCTGGGATCCTCGTCGTTCTTCACAATGCTCTCCAAAGCTCACATGATCCACACAAATCAAGGTGAGTCAAACCGCATCATCTCAAAGGCTCATTACCTCATTCCAGTGGGTCAGGGCCAGAATGCACACCATAGCAGTCCCTAGGCTAACGCATGGAGTAGAACTCATGAGCAGGTGCCTGTCCTGTCTGTGGTGCTAGTCACCTGGCTGGCTGGAATCAGTGACAACACCAGGGAGAGTTCAGAAGGTACCAGTGACACTGTCAGAAGAATGACACCAACCCCATTTAAATAAAAATTTTGAGCAGTGTTTCAGCAACAATTTATTATTTTAATAAAATACCCCAGTACTCAGTTTTAGCAACAAAAATAATTTTCACAAGACTAGACAATAAGGCCAAAACTCAATGCTGATTTACTTTGTGATCCTTCTAATATAACCCATGGACTCTGGTAGTGGAGTGGGTTACATAGCACGCTAACTATAAGGTTGGCAGTTCAAATCCCTGAACAGCATCATGGGAGAAAGATGAGGCTGTTTGTGCTTGTAAAGATTTACAGATTGGTAAACCTTAAGAAGCAGGTCTACATTATCCTATAGGCTTGTCATGAGCTGGGCTGAAGTTGATGGCAGTGGGTTTGGTTAGAGTTTTTAAATGCACTCTGGTCAGAGCGGACAGAAATATTCTTTGAATCACATCATTTAATACCATATTGTGCTTACTGTTGCCGGTGTTTTTATACTCACCAATTTTGTCAAACTATTGGGGTTATTCATTTTTATGCACCTATATAGACATTTTTGAGAATAAAAGAATTAAGGGAAAGATCAGAGATGAATTTTTGAAAACTCAGTTATTAATATTGTTGTAACTAATAATATTAACTTCAATGTAGAAGGATAATTTGGTTAGTATTCATATAATCTAAGAAATATTGAATTTAAGCAATTCATTCACATTTGTTACATGCTACTCTATGATAAAAATTGATAATAAACATGATTAAGAGTTCTGTATGACCTGGTATGGGAGGAGGCCTGTTGGGGGGATGGGGCAGAGGATGACCCCAAGAGCTACTGCCCCAGGGGAAACCAACCCAAGCAATACAGTGAGACCGTGAAGCCAGTGCAGAGACCCTGCCCTCTTCCCATCATGCAACTGGCATGGCTGATCATGATTTCAGTCCAGAGATCCTGCATATAGCAAGCTAGACTCTGCAATAGGACCCCTCAGGTGACCATACAGGCCACAGCTCTGCATAGACCTTGCACAAGTGAGGTCACCGTTTGGGCCTCAGTTTCCTCTTCTGTATGATCGTAGCATTGGCCACGAAGGGTGCTGTGAAGGTTAATTTTGGAAATACATGTAACGTACTTAGCAGAGTGCCAGGCAGTGGTAAGTGCTCGCAAATGCTAGCTATTATTGGTGCTGCTGTTGTGACTTCTGGTACGACTGACCCTTGGCCTCCTTTGCAGTTGGCACAGCCAAGAAATGGAAGGGCTTCACCCTGAACTCTACTTTGGGAAACAGGCATGTCTTCATTTGTCTGAGTACGGACTGCAAAGTGTGGTCATGAGAGAGCGAAAGAAGTCAACTGGGTTCTCAGCATCTCTACCATGTGACTCACACCCTCAGGTCACCTGGGCAGTGGTACCTACCTTCAGAGAGGAGAGGTGCTTCCCCTTTTAGTGTCCTACCTCTCGATCAGAGGGTCGCCCTCCCCCAGAGCAACCATTGTCTCACTCTCTTAACAAGACCCCAGAGGCCAAGACCAGACCTTCTTCCCTATGTCTCCCCCTTGAATCCTGTAAACTATATGCTTTCAGCAAGGATCGCTAAACGAATGAATGTCAGTGAATCAGCAAATGAACTAACTTATGCGAGAAATTCTTTCATTTTGATTTAATAATCCTAGGAATGTGATCTTTTGGGTCTTGTTATTTTACTTTTATTGGGTTGTGCATTAGACAGAGTTCACTAGAGAAATTCAGTGACACTCATATATGTATGAGAGCTTTATATCAAAGAGTATATTAAGAAAACATCCCAGTCCAGTCCAGATCAAGTCCACAAGTCCAAGATTAGCCCATAAGGCCAATACTAGTCTATAAATTCTTCTTCAGACTCACATAGTCACTCACAATGAGGCCAAATGCAGGAAGAACACAGGCCAGTGGGTGAAAAGTCCTGTTGTTCCAATAGCAGTGAATGCATCTCCAGGTAGCATGGCTCCTCAACAGGGAGATGAAGCTGAGAGAGTGTGTGGCCCACCTCCAGGGAGAAAGAGAAGAAGTTCCCAGAATCCTCATGAGAAGGCCACGCCCACAAGGAGATATCAGACTGTGACCTGATTGACAGGCTAGACTCCACCCCTTCACACTTCATATCCTCAAGCTGACACGAGATTATGTAACTGCCACAGATGGAGACATGAGGCTCTTGGGAAAAGAGAGGGAAAAGCAGGCATCCATTTCTTCCATTGGCCCAAGACCCTGTTTCTTAACCAGGGAAGTCATCCCTGCACAGGACGGAAACACCTTGGGAAGGGAAGTCAGCTTAAAGAACCGAGGGTTCTGCTAACAAGTTTCTTAGACTCCATATCTGGCCTAAGGAAGCATCCCGAGGGCCCTTGAATATAGGGGTCCTGGGAGAAAGGGCAGGAGGGAGCACAGGCGAAGTGATCTGACCCAGACTATCTTGAATTGGGGACCTCAACTCCAGGCGCCAGGACATCTGGTTAGACTTTAAGAGGCCGCGTGAGTGTCGTCATTCCACTTTGCTGTTCCAGTATCTGTGTGAAACTTGGATTCCCTCTAAACTGCGATTCAGTACTTTAATATAGTGGTTCCTCCACCCCAGCAATGTTATTGCTGCGCTCTAACTCACTAATGTCCCCAATACGGCCAATCTAAGCTCCCTGAGGACCAGTTCAGGTGGCTCAGCACCACATGGATGAGGAAAACAGCCAAGAAAAGTCTTGCATCACCTCAATATGGTTTGGTTGAACTGCAATCATTTCGGGATTGATTTCAGTGTGTACAATGCTGCAAATATGTGAATCTTGGATGAGCAGGTCATCCTTCTTAGTAAAAGATTTTTTTTTACACCCTTATCTCCACCTTTTAAAAACCAGAAAACCACTCAAGATAGATATAGCAAAGCCAAAGGTGGGTAGGCAGTCCATAGCAGAGTGTTACACTGATCTACCATTGTGAACTGAGCCTGCGATAGGAAGAAGGGGCTACTGAGAATTTCTGAAAGAGAGCGGAGCCCTTGAAATCCCCTCTGCCTCTGCCGAGGCTTCTTGGGGATATGGACCATGTCATAGTAGTGTTGGATCACCCAATATTTGGGGGGATATGGACCATGTCCTATTCAGTGTTGGATTACCCAGTAAGCAAAGTTAGCATGCCCTTATTTGTGCTTCATTCTGAGAAGAAGACAAAAATGTGTTGGTACCGAGGTTCCAATTCATGCATGCACTGGTTTCTTCCAAGCTAAACTGGTTTCTCCTCCAAACAGTGACAGGTTCAAAAAACCACAGGGGGTCGCTGTGATTCAGCAGTGACTCTAAGACAGTTAGTGAATAAGCAAGGAATTCCCAAGGGGCAATCTTGATCAATTTTCTCAAAGGTGCACAAAGGTGATGAATCTGAAGAAGTTTTAAGAAAATGGAAAACTGCATTGGGGAGGAAAAGGGCAGGAAAGTCGTGCCAAGGAATTCTCTCCTTCACACCAATGCCCTGTTCATTCTCTGAGGACAGCAAAGGCTGACCTGCAAGAAGGTCCTTGAGAAATCTTACCCCATCTACTCTCCAGCCCTTACCAGCCCCTCCAGACGTCTTTGAAAGGAGCATAGTTTATGTCCTTGAAGGATGCCCAAACTACCACTTTGACATGATGTAAATCAAGGATCTTGTAATTCTTTGGAGAAACACTACCTTTCTAAGTGTGTAGACCTTCATGGAGGATATGTTAAGACACAATAGCTTCACATTTGGATATTTTTGTTTAATAAAGATTTCTATGATTTTGTAACAATACATTTTGGCTTACCCTAATACTCATCTGTAGTGTTACTTTTTTTAAGTGAAACTGTTCATTACAGATTTGTAAGTAAACACAAGTAAGCCCATGTATATTGTGTTAGCCCTGGTAGACTAGAGAAATAAATTCATAGACACACTCAGATGCATATAAGAAAGAGCTTCATATACAAGAGCAATTGAATATTAAGAAAATATCCCAGCCCGTCCAGATCATCCATAAGTCTGATATTAGCCCATAAAATATGCCCAATACCCATCTAGAAAGTCCTCTTTCGACTCACTCAACACATGAAATGACACAGAATGCAGGAACATCACAGACCAGTGGGTGGGAAGTCTTATGGATCCAGTGGCATTGTAAGCATCTCAGCGCTGGCAGGGGTCTCCATGCGGCTTCTCCACCTCGGAGCACTAGGGTAGTTCCATGTGTCTTGTCTGCTGAAATACCTCCCAGGGAATAAGCAGAGAGAGAGAGAGAGTTTGTGTGTGTCTCCCACCTCCAAGGAGGAATACAGGAGAAGCCTCAGGAGAAGGCCATGCC
Organism: Tenrec ecaudatus; assembly: GCF_050624435.1. Classification (NCBI taxonomy): domain Eukaryota; kingdom Metazoa; phylum Chordata; class Mammalia; order Afrosoricida; family Tenrecidae; genus Tenrec; species Tenrec ecaudatus. Next base: position 46,839,169 of record NC_134547.1, read on the forward strand.
ACACAGAGGCTTCATTGGTTATGACCTGACTCACAGGCTAGATCCCATCCCTTCACTCCTACACCTCTCAATTTGACAAACGATTATTTGAGTACACATATGTCTTGGTCACTGGGTAAACTGTCCCCGGGCATTTTCATATTTGTCTTTGCGGAACCAGGCACAAACTTGCTCCTTACCTCATAGCAGGCGCCACACTTGCCTGATGATTGTCCAGGAGGGAATAGAAATGGCTCATGATTGAAGGACTGCTTTGAAGAAGGGAGAAGAGAGAGAAACCTTGCCAGGGGCCACACCACAAACTTCCAGCCTAAGCAGCCTGCTATCTTTTTCTTTTTAGTTTTGGTTTGGGGTGAAAGTTTAGAGAACAAGTTGAATTTCATATTCGACAGTTGTTTTTTCATGGGTTTTTGGTTGGTTTGTATTCTGGTGACACCAGCTGTAATCCCCTCGGTGTAACAGTTGGCTGCGGTTTCCTTCCTGGATCCTCCATTTCCACTCGCCCACCATCCCGGCCCCTTCCTGCCTTTTGGACCATGTTTTGAGCCAAATGTTGGGTTTTTTTGGTCTCATATGGTTGCTAATTCTGAGGAGCAAGTGGTGCAGGTATTATTGCTTACTTTATAGGTAGCCCTGTGGTTAGGCTGGAAGGTGATCTCTAGGAGAATTCCATCCCAGCTTTAAAGCCAAAGAAAGATAGTGCAGCCTGGTGGCACTGCAGTACACTGGGCTACAATCCACCTTAGCCACAGGCCGAACCACCAGCAACTCCTCGGGAGAAAGACCGAGCTTTCTACTCCCATCAACAGCGATAGTCTTGGAAAAAACACCCAGGCCTGGGATGCGGGGAGGAGCCTTATGAGTCAGCATGGGCTCGGTGGTAGTGTGTTTCAGTTTCAGGACAATCTTTCAGGAACCCGGGTGACATAACCAAAGAGCCAGCAGATCCAATCAGCAAGTTTCTCCGAGAGGGGAGGATGAGTTTTCTGCTTCCTTAAAGACTTACAGCCGCTGAGCCCCCCCCCCCCCCAGGGGTCGGTCTGCTCTGAATTCTGACACCGTGACAGTGGGTTTTGATTTTGGTTTACGGGTCGGGTCGTAGTTAGGTGGTGCTAACAGTCAGTAGCAGACCGGGAAGTCTGGTCTGTTTTACAATTTTGAATTTTGTTCTATATTTTCCCCCCACTCTGTCAAGGACCTCCTAATGTGCTGCCACCCAGAGCACTTGGTAGAGGTAGCTGGGCACCATCTAGTGCTCTGGTCTCAGGCTAACAGAGCCTGTGGTTAAAGTGGCCCATTTAGTTCTTTTGACTAATTGTTTCCCAGACACCAAATCGCGTATAACTCATGTGCTAAGAATGGTTTCTATATTTTTTAATTGTTGGGAAAATCACGTTGTGGCAGATGATAATTATACAAACTTCAGATGTCAGCATCCTCAGATGAAGTTTTATTGGACCATAGCCCAGCTTATTTCTTTACGTGTTGTTCATGGCTGCTTCCTCACTGAAAGGGTAGAGTTTGGTGGTAGCAAAAAAAAGACCTATGACAGATAAAGCCTCAGATATTTGTCAGTAGACACTTTAAAGGAAAAGCCTGCCCACCCCTGTTCTAAACCTTTAAGACATATTAAGAACAAGAAGAGAGAGAATCCAAAATGAGGATAGAGAGACAGAATGAGAGAGAGAGAGAGATTAACTTGGCAGATGGGAAAATATGTAACAATCAGAGTTATCCAAGACTACATATGTGATTGAAAGGACGTATTTTCTAACACTGAAGTATCTGTGGATGGAAGCCTCATTCTGAAAGAAAGGTTTTGAGGAGCTGCAAGCATTGAACAGTGGGTTAGTCCAATTTGACTAGAGAAAGGAATTCAATGACACTCATATGTGTAAGAAAGAACTTTATATCAAGAAGCTTATAAATCAGGAAAGCATCCCAACTCAAGTCCATAAGTCCAGTATTAGTCCATAAGTCCCTCTTCAGATTCATACAGAATGCAGGACGATCACAGACCGGTGGGTGCAAAGTCCCAGAACACCAATGGCGGTGGATGTATCTACAGGACTCTGCAAGGTCTTAGAGTAGCCTGTCAGCAGTAAGGTGATAGCAGAGAGAAAGAGTGAAGGTCCCAAGATCCTCCTTATGAGCCACACCCAGAAATAGGCACCATCAAGCTATGACCTGATGGACAGACTGAACTCCATCCCTACATGTTCATATATCTTCAAGTTGACAGGAAATTATGGAACTACTACAAACCGAGAGTGGGAACAAGGAGCTTTAGTCCCTTGCCAGCGTTGAGATGCCCTGAGTTTATGGTTCAGAATGGGTACTAAGGTGGGCTCCTAGTTCAGGTGAGTCTGGTGTCTTTTGTGTTCTCTGTGCTCTGCCAGTCCTATGGGGCTATTGTTATTCTGGTTAACTAGAGAAGTCTCTGAACTTCACCTGTCCATTTGTAGGCATAGCTATAGATGCAATGGCTAGAGATTTGAGTCTTATTTTTTAGACAAATAACTGCTGGCAGCTGCTTACTGGAGAAAGGTTATTTCCTGATTCACCCAATTGTAAAGTGTTTGTTGACTCACTCTTTAATAGGAAAGTCAGGTTGCAGTTGTCTTTCTTTTCTGCGGCTTCTCCTCCTCCTCCTCCTCCTTTACAGTTGTATTGGCATTTCCCCCACATATCGTGCAATTCAATCATTCAATCATATCACGGAGAGTTGAGCAGTCAATTACCACAATCAGTTTTAGCACATTTTCTTCTTCCTTGTGCTCATTATTAGTGAAATTATTATTATATTATCTTACCTGTGGGAAACCATATACACAACAAAACACCCTCCTATTCAACATCTTCTACATGTATAAGTCAGTGCCATTCATTATACTTGGTTATGCAAGCATTATCGAATAATGATTAGAACCAATAATTATTGCATAATGATTAGAACCAATAATTATTGCATAATGATTAGAACCAATAGAACCAATAATTATTCCACCATCATTAACTTAAACTCAATGCACCTTAAGTAAAAACTCTTCCTCCTTCACCCATGCTAGCAACTGGTTAACTTTGGGGTCTTCTTTGATTAAGTATTTTTCTTGATATAAACTCCATATATCATACACTCACATTGTTAAGTTACTTTTTAAAGGGTTATATATCCATCCTCACAATCAGTTCTAGTGCTCTCTCCCCTCTCCGGCATTCATAGTTTGCTCCTCCATTCCCCGCACCCCCCCCCCACCCCATCTGCAATAAACCCTTGCATCAGCAATTTTCTCTATTCATCTATTCCTTCTGGGTTTCATAAACTAGGAAACCTAACATAAATAACAAAAACAAATCCAAGAAGAAAGTAGTAATAATAATACAAAGATAAAAATAAAGAATATAAGAGAAAAGATCAACAATTTTTAAAAAAAAATACAGAGAAGAAATTTGTATCGTGGCACAAGCAAGAAATATTTAAGCCAAGAGCAAATTTAGGTTTGGTCATGAGGGAGGTCGACTGGCCAAACATTATCTTATACCATAGTTTGATCCATCCTTAGTCTATTTCTTGTTTGAAGTCGTAAAGTCTTGAAATAGCTGCGTTTCTGTTTTTCCATCTCATCTTAATTTTAAACCTTTCATGTTGGTATCAGGGGTCTGATTCTGGATCATGGGTATAAGTAAAAAGTCTGCTCTTTGGGACTGTTATACCTAATAAAGAGTCATTGATTAAAGCCTCAGATGGTAATAAATAGAAAACTGAGCAGCACCCCTTTCCCCTTAACACACACACACACACACACACGCGCGTGTGCGATAACTTTTAGTACCTTTGAGGAACCAAAGTAGCCTGGAATCTTCTCAAAGGATATAAAGGTCACATTTCACTGCAATAATTCCATGCAATAAACATGGCTTAGAACCAACATTCAATTCTTGCTCATGAGTCAACTGTAGCATGACTGTAGCATGCTAGACTCTACACGTGCTTTGGGATGTGTTCCATGTGACCTATCTTTCCTAGGGCTGGGACCGGATGCTTTCATCAATGCGCAGCAGGATCTGTAAGAGAACTGGCAGAAATTCACAATGCCTCTTAGCATCTCAACTTGGAATTAGTGCACCGCCACTGCCACCATATTCCATGGTCCAATGCAAGCCGTGTACTTAAGGTCAACATCAATGGGGCAGAGACTCTACTAAAGCCACAGGGAAGCCAGGGTCAGGGCAGAGAAAAGAAAAAACAATATGGACAAATGACACCACTTGACACAGAGGATGGACTAAAGTTCATTTATTTCACAAATTTTGCTGTAGCTCTGTAAGAAATTCAGAATCTTTCCCCGGCCTCACTTGATGCACGTCAGGGGTTGTAATGGAATCTTGACTTGCTGATGGTGGATATGAAGCATGCGGGTAATTGCTCAGAACTCCATTGTAATTGCCTTGACATCATTGGTCCCATTTCTTTCTGGAGATAGGGATGCTTACAGAAATTGGGCCGAATATAGAATTTTCCAGAATGCAAAGATAAACCAAGTGCGCAAGAATACAGAGAGTGCATTTTCTTTTATCACTACTTCCCTCAAAGGTTATTCAGCTGGATCACTTTGATTAGTTCAAGTCCACTGAGATTGTATCTTGCCATTGAGATTGTATCTTGCAAGCATGTTTACCACCCAGTTAACATTTGATAAGTTTATTTCTGAATAGCTGTGATAATTATAAAGTAAACAAAAAATTATAGAGCTTTTCACGTATGTATCTGTTAATTATAAAATTATTTTATACACAATATTTCCTTTAATACTAACAACCATCCTGTCAGATAAGAAACAGAAAAGATAAGTCTCATTCTAAGAGTGTTGACTTAATCTCAGCCCCAATTCAAGAATAATTAATACTTATGACATGGCCCTACTCAATACTCACCCACATGGAGAGATCACTGAAGATAAGAGTGCTAAAGCAAAGTGTGGTGAAGAAACCAGATAGTGCCTGGCTTTCAGAAAGAATAGTGTCTGGTGTCTTAAAAACTTGTCTTCAAATAAGCACTGTCTAAGTGAGACATCAACTACATTCACATAGAAGAAGCACACCAGCCTGTGTGATCTAAGGATTGTAAACAATAAAATCCAAATCCAAAAGAGGAACTGGTTTCAGAACTGAAATTGTGAACATCTGGTTTGCAAAAAGGATATCGATGATAGTGAAATCCCCAAATCTATTTGCACACTCTTGGATATGAATAGTCTTGCTATCAGACAGAGAATATTGTAAAGTTGATTATGGCTGATGTCATTAGGTTAAATAATTATCATTTGATCTCCCTTTGGATACATTTTAATTTTTTTCAAGTTTTACTATTTCCTGCTTTCTTTTCAATTGTGAGTTTTCACTCTTCTGTTTGTTCTGCCATTGTATTTTTTTATATTTATTTGTTTCCTGTTTGTGTTTTGTATTATTTTCTGTATAAATCTATAGAGTCAGTTACTGGATTAATAATTACCTGAGGACATGGCATGCGGTGGGGGGGGCAATGGGGAGCTAACAATGAGGACAAGAAGAAAATGTTCTGAAATTGATTGTGATGATAATTATACAACTCTACTTCAATATGACTGAATGATTAAAATGTATATGGGCAGTAAATGCCAATAAAACTATTTGAAAAGAAAATTAGCCAATAGTGGGGGAAAAGAGAGTGCTGAAATTAAAGTTCAGAAATGATCAGTGATATGCCCAACTTACCTGGTTAGGTATGAAAAACTGGGACTGGAGTTAAAACTTCCTAACCATCATAATTGTAGGTGAAGGGATATAGCAGATGGTGTAAGATATGCAAAAATAATAATAATAACATATAATATATTAAGGGTTCATGAGGGTCATCATGTTGGGGAGGGAGAGAATAAAGAGGAGGTGATATTAAAGGGCTCAAGAAAAAGAAAGTGCTTTGAAATTAATGATGTCAATATCTGTACAAGTTCACTTGATATAAATGATTTATGGGTTGTTATCATATATGCAACTTATATCCAATAAAATGATTTACTAATAAAAATAATGAGATAAGGCCATTTAAAAAAATCATAATCACTGGCCCAGTACTCTTCCTTCCCACAAGAAGAAGAGTAAAAAGAATATAAGGGAAAAAGAAAGCCTTGATTATCTCCTGCCCAATTCAGGGAGGTGTTAGAGAAGAGACGGGCTGTTGAATGCTGTTGACAGGATGCTGCTGGGGTAGAGGGACGAGGAGGAGAGAGAGAAGATGCTTTTACACCTCCACATCACACAAGATGCTCCAAATCTCTGGAAACTTCTTCCAGCCACCCAGCCACTAGACCCACTTGGCGTCTCCTACATTGTCTATTTCTCACCTTGCTCTCAATAGGTATTGGTCTGCATACAACTGCCAGAGAGTCCGCTCAAAATTCCCTAATCACCCCACATTTAGCTCTGAATGCAACCTCAACCTTAGCACAGTTTGCAAGACCTCGTGGTGTGATCATATGCTTCCTCCTGACCTCTTCTCTCACTGTCTCTCTTCTGGCATACTCCTCTCTAACCACACTCAACTTGCCATCAGGGCAGTGGTGGCCTGGCCTGATCTAGGTCCTCCCGCTGGCTTCTCTGACAACTGTTTGACAAGAAGTCTGAGACAGCAGACTAGGAAAGTCAAACCAACACCAGGAAGACGCAGCATCTTATGGCACTGGTCTTGAGACCAAGTCCTGACAATCGGTATCTAGTCCAGGAGTTTACATTGTACTCCGCTACATACGGTTATAAGGATAACTTCCTTGGACCATTGTCCTATTTGGTTTAGGTCCCTTATAAACAACAACAACAAAAACAAGACTCACTGCCATCAAGACAATAACAATTCATAGTAACCCTATCGGACACAGTAGAACTGCCTTTCTGGGTTTCTGAGACCAAAACTCCTATGGAAATAGAAACCCCCTTTCTCTTGGGGAACCATTAGTGGTTTTGAACTGCTAACCTTGGGTCTAGCAGCTGAACTCATGACCAATATATTACCTGGGTATAGGGAATGTCTGCTTGCTTTGTCTCGGGCCCATCCTGTTGAAAGCACAGTGACCCATTTTGATAACCCCAGGCAGTGACAACAAACACGGCTACCTAGAACCAGCCTTCATAGAGGGAGTTCTCCACTAAATCTGTTATGCCAGTCCCCCAAAGCTGGCCACCCCATGATAAAATGTTAAAGTAAGAGAGATGTGGCTATTAATTGGTATCCATCTGTATCCAGCTGTCAAGGTGCACACCTAATACTACGAGTACAGTCTACATCATATATCATATGGAAACTGTGTGACCTTGGAAGACCACTGAAGCTTTCACTTCTCAAGAACATTAGTATCTTCGAGTACAAATGAGAATCCATCTGACCGCGCTTCTGGGATGTTGCCCAGAGATTTGAGTTCGAGTTTCCAATCGATCTCCATTTGTGAAACAAGTTAGTTTAATTCTTTCTACTTTGGCTTCCTCTGTCTTAAAACTGAGAGGGCCAGACAATCACAAAGGTTCCTGCCAAGAGTAGAGAATCAGCAAAATGCCTTCAGATGGTTCAAGGGCGTGCCAGAGATTTTATTTCTGACATGATGAAATGTATAGTATATTATAAACCTCATTTTAATCAGTAGGTCATATTATATGTTTCATAGTTTATCATATAGATATATGTGATAACATATCCCACATTTACATGACAATGTGTAACCTACATATTAAAACTAATGATCCCCTTCAGAGCACATTCAGGCTTGACTTGGAGATAAATAACCCACAGAGGTTGGCAATCTCTCATGGTTACAAATTTTTAAATCTAATTGTCTTGTACAATAGATTTGGGTGCAAGTTTCAGAAAGCCAAATCTGACCTATGAGGAGCAGGGTGCCCCATTAATAGTCTACCTTTTCTACTGGCCGAATCAGTTTAGAAATGGAGACAGGGCATCTCCCCAATATCGGAAGGAGTGACACCGGATTCTCCACCTCAATCCCCACCCTCCTAAATCAAGAGCGGATTTGCTCTGGTGGCTTTTAAAAAGGGTCAATGAGTAGAAGCCATGGGAAGACAAATTTGGCTCAATAGAAGGGAACGTTTCTGAGCATCAACTCTGTCAACTAGAATGTGAGTTTCATGAGGGCAGGGAGGGAGGGATGAAGTGCTTCTCGCTGCTGTGTCTCCAGGAAACAATGGGCCAGTGACTATTCATAGAAGAGAATGAGGGAAAAGAAAAGGCAATAAAATATTGCAAAGACCCCAGGAGGGCCCCACAGGGGGTGAGAGAACAGTTTTCTGAAGATGTTACTGGGTGGAGTCAGATAATAATGAGGATTCGGGAGACGTTAAGGTCCATATATGATCCCTGACTTCTCTCTAGAACTGTAAGAACGAGTCCAAAGTGGGGAACAGGGTGTGGGGAAGAGAATATAATTTCCTTTTCTCATTTAGGTCCCAAGAGGCAGGGAGAAATAGGATGTTTGCTGGGTCCACACCCAGCTGGGTACCTTTCTTCTGTGGAGGTGTGGAGACAAATTTACAAAGGAAGTTGAGTTGTAGGTGAACTAACATATGATGAGAGAGAGAAAAAAACTGCTGCCATTTCCTTAATTCCAATTTATAGCCAGCCTATATAGAGTTTCCTAGACTATAAATCTTTCTGGAAGCAGGAAGCCTCACTCTTCTCCCAGGGAGCAGCTGGGAGGCGTTGTCTAGCCCACATGGCCACCAGGATGAGAGAAACAGGAGCCACATTATAGGCAGAGTCACTAGAAGAATCAAAGTTTGGCTCCAAAGACTCCAATTGGAAACTCTCTATATGGAGACACAGCTGATCCTCCTCCTTGGTCCACAAGAGATCTCTATTGCCACAAGACGGAGAACTCTATGGCCCGCATCACCCAGAGACTGCAAGAGCGTGTACATGACTGAGGCCCAAACCCAAATACAAGGCCAGTACATCCCCTAGTTCTCTGGATGCTCTAGCCCCTCCCTGCAGAGGTGTTATTTTTTTTTCTTGCTTGTCTCCACAGACAGCCTAGCAAATGGCAGAAAGGATATGTCAGACTGGCATGTGTGTGGGGGGGGGGAGGGGGCGGGGGGTGTTAGCCATTTCCTTACAGCTGCCAATCAGACTGGGTCCCATGAACGCTATCCTACTCCCAGGATTGATCAGGCCTGAGGAGGGGAAGCAGTGAAAAGGGGGCGCTGTGGGTGGAAGTAAAACACAAGATAGTCTCTCCCTCCCTCTGGTAGCCCATGGAATCTTGTTCTGCTGGTTCCACGTGATTAATCTGAATTGCCTCTTCACTCAGGGATGAACACACTTAAAAAGCCAGCTAATGTAAGATAATGATTCAGCCTATCTCAGGGATCCTAAAAGAAAATCGGGTGAATGATTATAGTGCTGAAAATCTATGAAGCAGCTCCCAAGCCCAAACATCTAACTTTAAGGAAAGCTCCCAGACACCTAGTTCCTAGTCCCCAAGCTTCTCCCCACAATCCAGGGAGATAAAGCAGCAGGGACCACTCTCCATACTTCACAGATGAATGCTAGGTAGTGGTGGTGGTGGTGTTAGGGGTCACCGACCCATAGCCACCCTATGCACAATAGAATGAAACACTGCACCATCCTCACAATGATTCCTATGCCTGAGCCCATTGTGACAGCCACTGGGTCAACCCCTCTCCTGGAGGGGCTTCCTCTAGTTTACTGCCCCTCCACTTTACCAAGCACGATGCCCTGCTTCAGGGACTGGTCTTTCCTGACAACATGTCCAAAGTAGTTGAGATGGAGTCTAGCCATCCTTGCCTCTAAGGAACACTCTGGCCATACTTCTTCCAAGACAGATTTGTTTATGCTTTTGGCTGTCCATGGTACTTCAAATATTCTTCCCCAGCTCCACAATTCGTCTTGCTTATTCAATGTCCAACTTTCACACATATATGTGGCCATTGAAAATACCATGGTTTGTGTCAGGCACACCTTAGTCCTCAAAGTAATTCAATTCTCTAAAGTGGTCTTACAGAGCAGATTTACCCAATGTGATGCAAAGTTTGATCTCCTCATTGCTGCTCCCATGAGCATTGAAGGTGGATCCACGTGAGATAAAATTCTTTATAACGCAATGTTTTCTACATTTATCATGATGTTACCGAGGGTCCAGTTGTGAGGATTTGGGTCTTCCTGAGATTGCACTTTACTCCATACTGAAGGCTGCAAGCCTTGATCTTCATTAGCAAGTGCCTCCTGTCCTGACATCTAGCAAGCAAGGCTGTCATTTGCATATCATGTGTCGTCAGTTTGCCTTCCTCCAATCCTGATGATGCATTCCTCTTCATATACTGCAGCTCCACGGAGCCTTGGAGCACAGAACGTGACCTAGGAGAAAGTGTCTCCTTCAAGGGCATCCAAACAGCCCTTCAGTTTATGGATGAAATCCACAAGAGAAGGTGACGCGTTAGTGCAAGATCTCATCTCATCTCACAGAGAAAGAGAGCCTGGGGTTGTCTTGTTCTCAGTCTAATGCTCTTGGTATGACATAACATGACAATGTGGTTTGTTGGCATGCTCAGGTAGAATGAAGACTTAAAGGAGGATTTTCCAACTCCTGGCCCAGCCTCCTTTCCATGACATTCCTTTGAATCTGGAAGGATACTTTCACCAATCACTACTTGTTGTTTCACCTTCATAGGTAGTCAGTCCAGAACCTTCTCCAAGAGGCTTGGACTGGGCAGGTTCGTGTAGGATGGGAGGCCTCAGACAAAGCACTCATTGGAAGGGCAGGTCCTGGCCTTGACCATGTAGCCAGGCTGTGTCCTTAAACTAGGTCAGTGTTTGTTAGTTTGCTTCAACTGAACCCGAATAGAAGAGGGAAAGTGGGACACTTGGGAACTGACTTGTCTTGGTGCCAACAAAGTGCCATTACTATAACTTCATTTGTGTGGCACAAATTAGAAGGAAATAAATGCCGGGTTCCAGCCAGAGTCTATTAGTGGGTATCAACTGCAACATGGAAAGTTGGTGCGATCTGGGCTATAGGAGAGAGCCACGCTCAAAGATCTTAGCTCTTGCAGTCATTCTGCCTAGAATTTCTCAGTTGTGAGTTAAAATGAAAGGGCATACATTAAATTGCATACTTATGACTAGCTGCCCACTCTTTTAGTGAATGCTAATTATGACAGGGTAACCTTAAGCATGTCCCTCAAATTCTTTGGCTCTTATTATTCTCATCTATAAAATTGGAATTATAATATCTGACCTGCTTATTACCCCATTTTTATATGATCATTAGAAAGAAAATGGGTGGGGAATTGAAGCAAATCCAATTAACAGTGCATTATACATCATATATACCCCACATAATTATACATCTAACTAGCTCAGGTGGATGCGATAGACATGTAATTCAAAAAATAATATATTGACTTTTCATAGCCCTAATGTTACTTATATTTATGAAATCCAATAGAAAGAGGAAAAACTATTTAAATCTTTTTACTCCTTTGCTTTGCTTTCTTAAGTTTTCATTAGAATATAGCATGTCATAGAGATAAGTACTCCTGAATTTTTCCAAAGTGAACACACTTATTCCACCAACACCCAGATCAATAATTGGAATATTCTCTGCTCCTCTGAAGCCACCTTTAGACTCCTTCACACTTGCTATGACCATAACAATGATCTTACATTTAAATTTTTAAAAAATATAGATTAAATTTCATTATGTTTAGATTTTAATAAATAGAATCACATATTCCCTTTTGTGTCCAGATTGTTTCAAAAGCATGGTGGTAAATTTTATTCATGCTGCTCTGCGTATCAGTAGCTCAATTATCTTTACTATTATATAGTATTTTATAATAAATATATCATTTATTTATTCATTACACCATAGACATATGGATTGTTCATAGTTTGGTTGCCTCTCACTGGATACATTTTTTTCTATTCTTTCTTTTTTAAATCTATTTTTATCTTTGTGTCTAAGAGGAATATTATTTGTAAAGAGTATATTAAAGGATCCTATTTTCTTGTCCCTTCTGCTACTTTCTTCTGTCTGGTGCATTTAATTTACTTTCAGAGTAATTATTAGTAGGTGTGAATTTATGGTGTCATTTTTCTACATGGTTTTTTTGTTTGCTTGTGTGTAGTGGTGCTGGTTTCCTGGTTCCACATATTTTTCTGTGAGGAGTTCACTTTGTACATGGGGTTTCTCATCATTTTCTTTATTGCTACTGTTTCAGTGCTTACTCTTTATGGCTTTCCTCTATTTTGTTTTGATTAGAAAGTTTATTCATTTTCTGAAGTTACCCAGTAATTTGTTCATTTCTTCCCAGGTTTAAAACAATCTGCTCTACCTTGAGTCTACTTGACTTCCTCACCACTGGCAAGTTCTTTAATTTTACTATTCCCTCTGTTTACTTTGTACTTATCTTCATTACAAATTGATATCTCCGGTTTCTTATTTTTCAGTCTTATGGGTGTGTTTTACCTGGAATGCTTCTTATCTGGGTTGAACGTGGGTGGTGGTGTCATGCATCTTTGTATCTGGTTGGTTCTCTGTGCAAAGAACTCCCCTGAGTATTTCTTGTAATACTGTTCTAGTTTTTACAAATTATTTTAATTTCTGTTTATCTGGATAGGTTGTAATTTGACAATTGTATTTGGGTGATAACATATGATTCGTGTTTGGCCATTTTTTTCATTCAGATTTTTGCACATGTCATCCCACTGCCTTCTTAATTACATGGTTCTGCTAAGCATTCAGAGTTTACCTCAATGCAAAAACGCTTTGTTCTAATAACCCCTCATTCTGTGATGCTCACCTTCCCGACACAATCACTGAATGGGTGCCTAAGCAAATGTGGTGGAGAAAGCTGATGATGCCCAGCTATCAAAAGATATAGCATCTGGGCTCTTAAAGGCTTGAAGGTAAACAAGCAGTCATCTGAGAAGCAACAAAGCCCACATGGAAGAAGCACAACATCCTGTGTGATCACGAGGTGTCGAAGGGGTGAAGTATCAGGTATCAAAGACCCAGAACAACAACAAAAAATCATATCAATGTGAATAAGAGGGAGTGTGGAGTGGAGACCCCAAACCCATCTGTAGACAATTGAACATCCCCTTACAGAAGGGTGACAAGGAAGAGGTGAGCCAGTCAGGGTGCAGCATAGCACTGACAAAACATGTAACTCTTCTCTAGTTCTTTAATGCTTCCCCCACTATCATAACCCAATTCTACCTTACAAATCCAGCTAGACCTGAGCATGGACACTGGTACAGATAAGAACTATAAACATGGGGAATCCAGGGCAGATAAACCCCTCAGGACCAATCATGAGAGTAAGGATACTAGGAGGGGAAGGGAAAGTGGAGGGAGGAAGGGGTAACAAATCACAATGATCTACATGTAACCCCTCCCAGGGGAGACAAACAAAAGAAAAATGGGTAAAGGGAGACAGTGGTTGGTGTAAGACGTGAAAAAAAGTATTAAATTATCAAGGGTTTATGAAGGAGGGAGGGTGGGCGGGGCGCCAAATGAGCTGATACCAAAGACTCAAGTAGAAAGAAAATGTTTTGAAAATGATGGCAACATATGTACAAATGTGCTTGACACAATGTATGGATGGATGGATTGTGACAAGAGCTGTATGAACCCCCAATAAAATGATTTTTTTTAAGAATTCAGAGTTTAGTCTTATTGGATCCTCTTTGAAGGTAACTTCATTTTTCCTGAGCTGCTCTCAGTATTAAGTTGCTTTTGGTTTGAAAGTTGATTATGTGTCTTGGTGATTTTCTTTTGGGGTCTATCCTGTCTGGGGTTCATTAAGATTCTTGAATGCATATAACTTGACCTTTCATGATAAAAGGGACATTGTCTTCCAAAAGTGTTTTGAAAATTATCCCTGTGCTTTTTGTTGCCTCTTCCTGTTTGGGACTTTTGAATACATGAGTTATTTCTATAAATGGTGATCCACATGGTTCTTAGACTTTATTTGTGTTCTTTATTTGTTACTGTTTTATATTCCTTTCACAGGCTAGTATTGAGAGGTTTGTCTTCGAGCTCACTGATTTGGTTTTCTATTGTTCAGTTCTACATCTTTGCTTCTTTCTATGCATTATCTATTTCTGAAATCTTAATATTAAGCTTCTGGATTTCTCTTTGCTATTTTTATGCAGTTTCTAATTCTTTGTGTACTTTTCCAGTTTTTTCTTGTAGTGCTATCCTGAATTATTTAGATTTCCACCCCCCCCTTCACCCCCACTTTTGTCTGCAGCTTTTCAATCTTTCTCTCAATCTACTGAAAGAGTCTAGGTACCATTCTTTTATATTGTTCATCGGGTAGTTCTAACATCATTTCTTCCTTAAAAGGGTCTGCTGGATCTGTATTTTGGTTGTTTATTTGAGCCACTTTGTCTTGTTTCCTGTGTGAATAGAAATTGCTGTCTCTGTGACCGGTAGTGGTGTTGTATTTGTATTTAATCCATGACTGTATGCGTGTGTGGCCTTAGGCACTCACCGCCTGCCACCTGGTGGGTGTGATAAGGAATGGGGACCTGCATGCCATTTTGTCACTGCTCATGTAGCACGGTTGAGAGTGGACTTGGTCGGTGTTTGCTGCTGTCTACTGATGAACAGGTGTGACAGAAGTGAGTAGTAGCCTTTTCCCAGTAGGAACAGCTGCAGAAGTTACAGTTGCGACTGGGCCTTGTGAGCATGGTTTCTGTCTCCCAACAAGTGGAACAAGGAAAAGAGAGAGATAACAGACAACAGCAGAAAAGGGGGTGAGAGGCAGGTGGGAGAAAATGGGCAAATAACAGCCAGAGGAAAAAAACTAGGGAGGAGCAAAGATAAGAGAATAGTGAAAGAAAAAATAAAAGAGGAATAAAAAGGAAAGAAGAGAGGGGGAAATGGAGGCAGGGAAAGAAAAGATTAAAATCACAAGTAAGGGAGATAAAAGGAAAAGAAAGGTGGGGGTGGGAGAAGCTGAGGCCAGGGACGAGCCCAGCGAGGAGGAATTATGAGAATTGTGTGCTCAGTAGAGGCCAGCACCTTGTCCCTTTTAAGGAGCTCACAAAGTGAGTGGGGATGCCTGGTCTCAACTTAATCTTCCAGGTTTGTTTTCTCATTTCTGTGGAGGGCTGTTGATTCCTGGAAGCCTTGTCTCAATGCTGTATAGACCAAGTGGACGGTCTTCTCGGGGATCCCTCTTCTTAAAGGAGTGAACCCAGTCAATGGGAGGTATCCTCTTTCAGGGTAGGTCCGATGAAGTGCAGATAAGGAGGATGAAGTATGGTTCATGGCCGATAGGCAGATATTCTGCCCCCTTGTTTGGGGATTGTTCTCTAAGATTAGCTTCATTGGTGTTTCTCCTTATTGTAGTGGACTCGGGCAGTATTTCTTCTTTTGTGATGGACTAGCTTCACTCAGCACAGCGGTTCCCAGGTCCTTACAGGCTTTCCGTGTCATGCAGTGCTTCAAGCTTCCATCATTGTTTTTCAGGGATACATGGTATTCCATTATGTGCATGTACCATGGTTTCTGTATCCATTCTTCCACTACTGGGCATCGGGGCTGCTGCCAGTTTCTTGCTGTTGTGAACAGTGCTGCCACACACTTGTGCATCTCTGCAGGGAAGTGTGCCAGGCATGTGAGACCTCTGAGAACAATAGGACTTGCTTCCCACAGGAATGAGAATCTGATTGTAGTCTTGTGCGCTCCCAGAAATATCCATACACATCACAATTTTAGGCAAAAGACAGTATGTGGGAGGCTCTGATGGCACTCATTAAAAGACCAATTAATTATTTCCAAGGTCAAGTTACTCAACTCAGAATTTACTGTGTGTGTTAAAATAAAACAAACAAACCATCACCTATTTACTCTGTCTGAGTAGAGTTCAAATTTACCTTTGTCAGTCGCATCTATGTTTGTCTTCAAACAAGCAGCCATCTAAGTGAGACATCAACTAAGTCTACAGGGAAGAAACACACCAGTAAGTGTGATCTAAGGGTTGTAAATAATAAAATCCAGATCCGAAGGAGGGAATGGTATCAGAGCTTAAATTGGGAACATCCAGTTTGCAGGCTATGGATGACAGTGGGATCCCAAAACACAATCACAGGGCCCACATACAGATTAAGCCTCTGGCTAATCTCCTCTATAGTTATAGTTGAGGAACATGAATGGCCTTTCAATGAACAGTGCAATTGGGTTGTTGTTTTTTGTTATTGTGGGGGTTTTTCCCCCTATGTTTTTCTGTGTATAAAATTCAGGATGAATAAAGCTTAGAGATAGTGACTTCCTTGATGGTTTTTTGAGGGGTATAACAGGAAAAGTTATGAGACAATGGGAGCTGATAACTGTGTGTACAAGAAAGAAAGAAATGTTCAAAAAATAGATTGTGGAGATAATTGTACAACTATTTTTAATATGATTGGACTTTTGAATTGTATGCCAATAAAATGGTTTTTTAAATCATACTTAATGTGTCAATGAAATAAAATACATTCAGTAGGAAAGGTATCCAAACCTGAAAAATAACTTCATTCTCCTCTCCAATTTTTTTAGATCCTCGTTTTAAAGGGAGCAAACTGAGAGATAAGACTTAGCTTTGAATTCCCCTGTTATTTTAGGGGAAATATTGAGGTATCTCCAATATGATTTGATTCTTTGCTTCCATTTTCTTTTCTCTACCTAGACTGATTCAAACTCTGTGGATCACAAATCAGAAAACATCTTCTGCAAAGGGACGGACAATAAATAGGTTTCCGTTCTAACCTGCCAACTCGGTGGTTGTAGTGCAAAAGGAGTCATCAGTAAATGAACATGGCTGCATTCCAACCGAACGATATTTGTTGGCATTTCTGTGAAGTGCCATTGAGTTGGCCCAACCTTACGTACGACAGAATAAAACATTGTCCAGTCCTCTGCCATCCTCACAACCTTGCTATGATTGAGCCCTCTGTCGCAGCCCCTGGCCAATCCATCCTGTTGAGGCTCTTTCTTATTTTCATCGACCAGCTACTTGACCAAGCATGAGGTCTTCCAACAGGAATTCTTCCCTACCAAGAGCATGCCCAAAGACAATGGGATGAAGCCTTGCCATCCTCATTTCTGGGGAGCATTCTGATGGACTCCTTCCAAGATAGATCTCTTGGTTTTTCTGGCAGCCTATGGGATACCCAATATTTTTCTCCAAGTACATCAATTCTTAATCAAACTTGTTTACTTGTTGTTCATCTTCTACCTAGAGAGGGATTGAAAGGACGCCAGCTGGGGTAAAGAGCATGCTAGTTTTCGAGGTGCATCTTTGCTTTTTAACAATATTGAAAGTCCTGTGCAGTGGATTTGCCCAATGCAATATGTAATTTGATTTCTTGACTACTATTTCTGTGTGCATTGATCGTATATCCAAGTAAAATGAACTCTTGGCTTTATGTATTTATGGACCCTAAATTTGAGCTTCACGTACATTTCAGAGATCATAAAATATTATTCTTCCTCTGATATTTTTCAACCATTTGAAAATATAAAAGTCATTCTTAGCCTGCAGGAGGTACTAAAGCAGCCAGGTAACAATATCAGTATGTGTTTGCCTGTGAGTAACAGAGGAACTAACTAATTGTATCTTAAACGTTCCAGCTGTTTTCCTTACTGTGTCATTTATCAAGAAACCAAAGGCTGGCTCAGTAACTTGGTGATGTCATTCAGATCCCGCCCTCCATCTTCTGTTCTATTGTCCTAAGCTGTTGGATTTTCATCATGTTTGCCATCCTGGGCTTGCAAATGGCTGCCGTGGCTTTGAAGATTGCGTCTATCATGTTCAAGTCTGGAAGATGGAGTCGGGGGAAGTACCCATGCCATACCCGCTCCATTTCCTAGTATCTGATTGTTTCCCATCAGAAACCACATGTCTTGTCTAGAACTCTAGAAGCAAATGCAATTCTGTGTTCTCATTGTCTCAACCTTGGCTACATGGCCACCCCAAGCAGCAAGGGAGGAGGGCGTTGGGCATAGTTTGGGGAATTCATCAACAAAGTCCATCTCAGAGATTAGCAGATAAGTGAGGTCATGTACAAGCTGACACAGAAATGCGCAGCTACCTTAACCATTAGGACTTTCTTACATATTTTCAAAATCCCAACATGTCTTTCTTAGGTTTCCAACTTGAACATTACAGTTTCTTAGATGACATTAGAAAGTCTCATGCAATCAGTTGACAATCCTCATAATTGAATATACTTAAAGTAAATAAGGAAGGAGGCTTGATGGTGCTGTCAGATAAGCATCTGGCTGTTAAGAGCAAGGTCAGAGGCTCCACCCTTTAAGGAACTCCGTGGGTGAAAGATGAGGTTGTCTGTCTTCAGATTCACAGTCTCTGAAATCCTAGATCGGGTCACTAGGAGTCGGAATCCACTCGATGGCAGCGGGTTTGTTTTTTGGTTGTGAAAAAAAACAGGAATCACCAGGTAAGACAAATGGTTAGCATACTTGGCTGCTAACCAAAAGACGGGAGGTTCAAGTCTGTCCAGAGACATATCAGAAGAAAAGCCTAGCAAACACTTCTGGGGGAAAAAAAACAAACCAGCCTTGTTAACCCCCAGCACCCAGTTCTGCTCTGACAGACAGGGGTCACCATGCGCTGGAATCTCCTTGATGGCAGCTGGCTAGCTAAGGTTAAGATAAATGAAGACCAAAATAGGAGAGCAAGACAGAGGGACAGAGAAAGAGAGAGAGAGAGAGAGAGAGAGAGAGAGAGAGAGAAGGCTATTCATTAAATTCACAAAGTTTTGTGTATGTGTATACATGCACAAATATACATGAGGAGAAAAGAGCAAAGCCTAGTGACCATAGACATGTCCTACATTCTTTGTGTTAAATGAAATATCTCATGGACTTATCTTCAGTGTAAAATCTGTGTCTTCCTTCACTTTTTCCTTCTCCCCAGTCAGTCTATAAGTCTTGTATGTTTTGAAACACAGGATGATTCCTATTTTCTCTCTCCGGTACTCAAGTTCAACTTTCTCACCTCTTGTCCAGACATTTGCAATAAACTCCTAAGTAGTCTCTTGCCTCTGGATCTTCAGAATTACCCAACCCTAGCAATCAATCCATTCTCACCTTTGTGCCGAAGTTGTCTTCCAGAAGAAAAGCCCAGCCTTGCCATTTGTCTGACTCAAAACTTTCCAACGGCTCCCCATGGCCTAAAAAGCACAGTTCAAACTCCTTTCATTTCACTCAAGGTGTCCCTTACCTTACCTGCCCCCAAGTTCTCTTTCTAGCCTTCTCTTCTCTTTCCATTTTCACCATCACTCTCTGAACAAGCCCCCACTTTCCGCATCCCTCTTAGTTCACGCTCATCTCTCTCTTCCCTGTTGACCCGACCTCCAGGATGGTGGTAGCTACCATTTTGAGTTAAACTGAAGCTCTGCCTTCTGGAAGACAGTAGAGAGAGAGGTGGGCTTTTGGGGACCATAAAGGGTGCAAAATCATCTGACTGAATCAATGAAATGGCCAATAATTCCTTCTGATGCTTTCTGAACCCTGGGACATTTAAATTCACTGACGATTGGCAATTTGAAATTTAAATGGCCCAACAAATTAGCTGGGTAAGAAACAGTTGATGCAGGCCTGCAGGCTCAGCAGCTGGACATAGAAGGGGCCCAATTGGAAGTGCAGCTTTGTCCAGCTTCCTCTCTCTCTTTATAAAAATGTTCTAAGGGCTTTCAGATAGCTGAGGAGCAATGATCCTGTGCTATTCCAGAGTGAAAAGGGAGCCATTGCATATTGTTCCAGGCACCGTGCTGGAAGTTCCACTCGGTTGTCCAGTGAACGCTCCCCAAAGCTGTGTGAACTCATCACTCTTCTTGCCTCCCCTTTCTCACAAGGTGAGAGAGCCAGAGGAGAGGAATAAACTCTTCAGGTTACCACACTGGGATTCCAAGCCACTCTGTCTAACCTACTCAGCACTCCATGAACTTTGCACTTCTCCAACATCACACAGCTGGCGAGTAACTAAACTTGGACTGATTTCTGACAGGGATGTGACAGAATACATCTGTGCGGGGAACATGAGGGTAAGTCAGGTGATCTTTGATTGCTTCTTCCAGTGAGAAGACTCTTGGAGCTCAGAATTAGAATTGACAGCCACAAGAGGGCCCGTCCTCACTTTGACTACCTGGGGACTTGCCTTCATTCAGATCTGGAAATAAACTTCAAGAAGGAAAACTCATTCATCACAGGTAATAAGTGAGTAAAACAAACTGTGAATTTGAGTTATTTTAAACCAATGTCCCTCTCTCTCATCTTTCAGCAATGCGACCACGACATGTCTTACTTATGGCAGTGGCAAAACACAAAAGGGTTAAAAGCATTCCAAAAAGTATTCCAAAAAGCACATTACTTCTGATTGAATCACATTCTCCAGTATACCAGTGACCAATGTCTAAGTCAAGGAATGAGGAAATTCACTCTGCTCATCATAAGTCCATGGGAGGGTGTAGATGCCTGCTGAAACGAAAGGGACGTGAAAAGTAGAGACCAGTCACTCAATCCACCATCCCGTTCACACCTGTCCTGACCTCTTACTACTCATTGAGCTGTGCTCTCATCAATAGCAACATTTTAAAACTGAAATCAGTCAAGCATTAGACCCACCACTAGAAACTTAGGTTACCAAAATATTGGCATAATGTCCCTGACATCTACAAGGACAAGGATAAGTAGAAAAGTAAAAAAAGAAGAGCAAAAAATTATTGACACTCAAAGTTGCATTTAGACTTCCCAATACCCCTAATGCCTAATACTTCTGTCAGCCAGGTCTTTTTTTTTTTTTAAGGCATTTTCTTGTGAATGACATGCAGGCGTACGAAGTAGATCATTAGTTTTACATTCAACAGCTCATCATACCTCCCTACAGCTTACTCAATTTCCATCATTTTCTGCCCATGGTTCTCGTTAGATATTGCCTTTCCCTTCACCGAAGTTCATTCAGACAGGTCTTTTGCACATCCATATTCAACAGGTACCAAGACTGAGGTCCAAGGAAGTTAAAGCACGTAAATTATGATAAGTCATGCACCCAAAAGAGAAAGCAAAGCAGTTAGTACAGAAAGTTGGATCCGATCCCCAAGTTCGTGTATGGACCAGTCAGTGGCAGAGGTCACACGGGGCAGAGTGAAGAAGCATTAGCAGAGTGGTGTGAGAGCAGAGAGAAGGGAAAGCAGAGCAGTCAAGTTTCAGAGAGAAAACAGCAAAGGAGCTGGGTGTCGAAGCATCAGTAGAAATCCTCAGAGAGTTTGGTTTCTTTGGAAAAGGCATGTATCCAGGTGTGGCTGTTTTATGGGAGACAAGAGAGACCCCCTTCCCCTCCCTGTGCCCCTTCACCTTTCTGTTTGCTGGAATTCTTTGCCTTCCTCTGGGGGCAACCCAACCCTGAGAGCTGTCAGTGCCCTGCCAGGTTTCCAATGACTTGGATTCATATGACTGCACCCACTGGCCTGTGATCTTCCTGCCTCCCTCTTCGCCTCTGTGTGACACTGGCCTGGTGTGGGAGTCTGAAGAGGGCTCACGCTAGCATCAGACCAATGGATTTAAGTTGGACTGGGCTGGAATGCCCACTGATTTTGTTTCTCTAGACAACCCAACTGTATTAGTCTGGGTTGACCAGAGAAACAGACCTAGAGGCACTCAAATATGCGTATAAGAAAGACTTTTCTATACAAGAGCAGTTGAATATTGAGAAAGCTGCCCAGCCCAGTCCAGAACAAGTCTCTAAGTCCAATATTAGCCCATATGTCCCATACCAATCTATAAAGTCCTCTTCAGACTCAGGAAACACATGCAATGACACCAAATGCAGGAAGATCACAGGCCAGTGTGTGGGAAGTCTTGTGGATCCAATGGTGGTATAAGCATCTCAGCGCTGGCAGGGGTCTCCATGTGGCTTCTGGCTGCATCAGGGTAGCTTCATGTGGCTTCTCGTCAGAAATACCTCACAGGGAGTGAGCAGAGAGAGTGTGTATAACCCCTTCCCAGGGGAACAAACAACAGAAAAGTGAGTGAGGGGCAATGGAGGACGATGTAAGATATGAAAATAATAATTGATAACTTATCGAGGGTTCATGAGGGAGGGAGGGAAGGAGGGCAGAGGAAGGAGAGGGAAGAAATAGGGAACTGATATCAGGGGCTCAAGAGGGAAGAGAATGCTTTGAAAATGATGATGGCAGCATATGTGCTTCACACACTGGATGGATGGATTATGATAAGAGATGTAAGAGCCCCAATAAAAGTATTTTAAAAAAATAACCTCTTTGCCTTCTGCTTCAGCCTTTGGTCTGGTCTCAGAATCCCACAGGGGTTACTATGAGTCAATTGACTCAATTGGCTTAGGGACCAGCCATCTGTCAGTTTGTCATATTGTAGTGACTCACCTTTTACTACAATGCTAGACACTCTGCCACCAATATTTCAAATACCAACTGGGTCAACCGTGGTGGACAAACTAAGACAGATTACTGAACTGCTTCCCAAAGGTAGCCAATGAAAATCCTGTAGATCCCAATGGGATGCTGACCAGCAGCATATGGTGGGCCTTTTAGGTCTGAAGGTGCAACTCAGTGGCTACACCAATGCACCCAAACATGCTCGCAGAGATGGTGCAAGACTGGAAAACATCTCGTTACGGTGGGCAGAGGGTCTTCATGAGTCGGAGCTGATTCGATGACAACTAACTATATGGGCCACTACATTCCAAGTAGGGAGAAGAGTTCGGAGAGAAATTGCAGAGGCAAAAAGTAGAGGTGATTTGCCAAGGACAGGAGGATGAGAAGGTGAGTTATAAGGACAAGATGGGGCTTTGGCCACCACGTGGCATCACATTGTATGATACAAAAACAGCTTTAGAAAGCTCTTTGGTCTTTTTGTTTTGTTTTGGTTTTTTCCCGCCTTTAAGTCAAACCATCCCTATTTCCCCCAGTAGTGTTCCTCTCCTCTTTTTAACCACCACCAAATCTTCAGCATGTCCGGGCTGAGGAAGTACAGACTCCCATGACGGATGGCTTGTCCTTGTGATGGGCCTTCATGCTCCGGGGATGGAGATAGAAGAGACGCAGCTGCCCTCGAACTAATCACTTCTCTGTGAGGAGTCGTTATCCCCGGCGTCTCTGCCTCATCCAAAGGAAAACAAGTTCGTTTGTGAGCATTCTGCTGGGACTGGTGTGTGGCAATGTTGCATTAATAGCTTGTTTGAAGAATGGCCTTCAGAGAGATGCTGCTCTTTGTGGCACTTTGTCATAGGCAGATACGCAGAGCTCCCACCGAAAGGAAGAGCGGGGTCTGAAATCTACTTAGTGGATGAAGAGAAGAAAGGAACAGGGAACAAAGTGAGATGAAGGCCGTAGGAGAATCCTAACTCATGTTTTCAACAACAAGGCACATTTCAGAATTGTCCCAGTGATGTCTTCTCATGAAAGAAGATTCCAAGAAAAGCGAGGGGTGGGGGGGGGGGGGATTTGGGGTGGTGGGGGGAGATAAAGGCACAAAATGATCATAATCTCTTGAGTGATGTGCAGCTGTGACCTCAAAGGACTCAAAGACAGCGTCATAATCAGAAAGGGACCACAATGAAGACATCTGAAAATTGAGGAAACTGAAGTTCGAAGGACTCAAGGTCACCGATGGTTGCCAATGTGACAAGAGGAGAGGTTTTCTGATTTTCCAGAGCAGGGCCTGCTTACAATGCCACCCTGCCTTCTAGGAATATGAGCTTATGAGCAAATAGCAAAGGTTCCAGGGAGTCAGAAACCGGAATATGGGCACGAATGGCCGAAGAAGGTGCAAGGAGGGCACCGAAGCATGCAAATCGAGCTTTGGAGGATAGGTGAGGTTTGGACGGGCAGAGGGCATTGCAGATGCAAGGGAGTGCCCTCCATCTGCCCAGAGTATGCCAACGCTGGCATCTCAGTGTCAGGAAAAGAAGCAAGCAGATTCTTGTGGCAAAAAAACGCTATCGTAGTAAAATTAAATCCCCTTCCCGGACGAAATTTAAACCCTTGTAAGAGATGAGAAATCTATGCCTCTGTGCCCTCACTTTGCTGTTGTAAGGAACCAACCAATCTCCTTAGACAACTGAAAAGAGAAGGACGATAAAAGTACTCACCTGACCATCTTAAAGGAAGAATATTTCCTTCTGGAAGCTAAAATTATTCATGAAGCACCCTGTGAGCTTAAAAGCCAGCAGGGAAACCAGGGAAAGAATTGTCTCTCAAAGCCTTGGATGGGCGAGGCTCAGCTTCCCCAGACCCTCACCCTACTCACCCACAGATGGCAGGATCACAGTATACCTGTGCCCCCTCTGGGACCACAGAGCACCTTGGCCATACAAAGAGCACTCGGTCAGAATGCGATGTCGTCTCTAAAACGGTGCAGGCAAAGACAGCCGCTAATAGGAAGCATTTATAACATGAGTCCAAAGGAGAAGTGCTGACCCCACGCCCAAAGCAGGACGATGGCAGCGACATCTCCTGTACAGAAGGAGGAATTAAAATTGGAAAGAAAAATGAGCACGAGTGTGTCCAGTTGGTGGGATGGTGAGGATTCTTAAATATTTAAAAATGATCTGCATTATGGCTCCATGTGATTGAAATAATATACAAAAACATTCTGACATGCTTTTATCAACCATGCTTGCCTCTCTCTCCAATCCACCCCCAACGCAGACTGTGCCAACAGAGGAAGTAGACACGACTTTTCCTCAGCACTCCCACCCCGTTCACTTAACTTTCTCCTCGTGTATTCTGTCTCACCTCACCCAAGGTGTTCTGGTAGCACAGTGGTTAAGCATGTGCTGCTAAAGTCAGTGGTTCAAGCCCACCAGTGGCTCCATAAAAAAACAAAGACCAGGCAATCTGCTACCCAAAAGATTATAGTTTAGAAAACCCATGAGTTAGTTCTGCTCAGCCCTCTAACGTTGTTACAGATCGGCATTAGCATGAGGGCACACAACCTCACCCAGGCCTGAGACCGGTTGTCTCTAGTTACAGACTCTCCCTCCTGAGCAGAGTGTGTGGTCGGTAACCTAGCAAAGGAAGGAGTTCAAAGAAGTAGGATGTCCTCGAGGGTAATGCATTTACTTGATATCCAGATCGTTTCTAAAGGTAGCCCTCATGAATGCCATCCCTCCCTATCCACGTGGTTACACCCTCTGTTTACGTCTGGGCTAACCTTGGTGACCTGATTAGCCAACAAAACGCGGTGTCATTGAAGTTCTGAGGCTTCCAAGGTTAGGGAATATGAAGCCTTGCAGTTCATTACCGGTTCTCTTGGAGAACTTACTTTTAGATGCTCACTTTGGGAACTTAACTCCTGTTTTCTTCAATGTCCTTCAACACCCAAAAAAGCATCTATCTAGCCTACCCCAATGCCTTCCTTGATCAATTCTTCTGTAGAGACTTCTTTGATCGTTGAGTCAGAAATAACTCCTACATGTAAACACAAATAACTGTGCTACTTTTATGAATCAATCAATGCCTTTGTTGAGATACATTTTTTGGGATCGACTGGTTCTTCTCCCCACCCAACTAGGTAACCTAACAAAGGAATGTTTCCCTGTGAGTAGGCCAAGTCAAATGGAGAGGCCAAATGTAGATGGCCCACAGGAAGCTTCACCCGTCAGTCATGTGAGTGAGCTATCTCGGATGCCCAGCTGAGTAGAACCTTCAGATGACTCTAGGGCCAGCTTCCATAGGATGAAAAGAATTCGTCTGAAATACATGCAAGTATTCAAGGGAAAATGCTTAGATGATCCCAGTCCACAAAGAGATAATTACTTGGGTAGCTTTGCAGTATTTTGTCATATAAATAGATAAGAACATTTTAAACGTGATGATAGTTGAACGTCCATTTCTATGGTCCTTGATTCAGTGAAAGATTCTGACTCTTTTTTCTTCCATTATTACTTCATCCATCCATCATTCGTCCATCCATCCATCGACAAATTCATCTAACTTCACACTAAAGAATATCTCCTGGCGAGGCGCTATGCCGTGGGCCAAAAGGCATGGTAACAAGGATCAGAAACAGTCCATGAGAAAACTATGTGTTGTTAAAGCTTGGATGATTTCATAAAACTGGTGCAAGTACT
The DNA here is from genome assembly GCF_050624435.1 of Tenrec ecaudatus. Taxonomy (NCBI): domain Eukaryota; kingdom Metazoa; phylum Chordata; class Mammalia; order Afrosoricida; family Tenrecidae; genus Tenrec; species Tenrec ecaudatus. Next base: position 46,865,356 of record NC_134547.1, read on the forward strand.
TGTGTTTGGATGTGGGAGATAATCATCTCTGACTCTGTGAGCAAGGGAGAAACGGATCAAGGACAGCCCTAGAGTAGAGGAACGAAGACACACATTTGGGTGGAGGGCACGGAGGGAGATGGGCCATTGGAGCAAGCCACCAGGGAGCTGGCAGAGGAAGCAATAGAAAGGCATCCATTTGATGATGAAGTGAGTACCCTGCAGAGCACAGTGAGAGGTAGGGCTGGCTTCTCTGGCACCTGAGCGGTTCTCCCTGAGGGTCAGCTCGCTGAGATGCAGGGTCAGTATGTTTCCAAAGGCCAGCCAATGGGATCTACATTCTTCATCACAGACTGGTCACCCTTTGTTTCCAGCTGCAAGCTCACTGTTTTGCCCAAACACTAGAGACAAAGGAATACAACAATCAAGCCTAAATAAATGTCCAGGGAATTCAAAGTGCATCGCTCTCTGTATATAAAGTGCAGTCCCTATTGCATTGATGAGATGCAGCAAACTCTAAACCTTCAGCACCTATTAATATTTATAGGTCCATGCAGACACTAGTAGGTGGGAAAGTATGATCACAGCTCAGAGTAGATAGGTAAAATAATATACATCCTATTTCAATCTCTAGGGAGAGGCTGAAGTTGGGCCTGGACACACATCATGGGCCCTTGGGTGGCATGTGATACGCTGGTAACTTTCCATGTGAACTTGGGAGGACACCCTCATGAACCTTATTCTCTCCATTTGCATAATGCGACAATCAGAGGACATCTGAAGCTGCAGGGAACTCGTGATTCAGTGCGAGAGGAGAATGTATCTCCATCGGTCCTAATAACATCGGTATTTTGCTGGTTGCTATGTAGGAATTCCACCGCTTGTTTGTCCTATCTGTCTTGGGACCAGTTCAGCCAGAAAGCTCCTCAGGAGCAAGGAGCTATGTCTCACATACTTTGGACATGCCATCGGAGAGACTAGTGCCTGAGAAAGAACATCAGCAGTGAGGAAGAGGAAGTTCTTTGATGAGATGGATTGACACGGTGGCTGAAACCTTGGACCCAATGATCACAACCATTGAAAGGATGGCATAGGAGCAGGTGATGTTTAATTATTTCATACCTCAGGTCACTGTGAGTTAGAACTGACTGCATGTCACCTAGAACAACTTGCAAAAATTCCTGTTGGGTTGAGAGTATGATCTAACTTCAAATTCCATACAGGTAGTTTTTCCCCCAGGGCATCTGGAAACCACGAATCCAAGTTTCTCCATGCACATCTCACTCTTGAGGTCCAACTTCATTATTTCAGGCTCAAATGGAGCACATTCGGATTTCGCTTCATGCACAAAATGCTGTCAGAAGGAACTAGGGAAAAGGGAAATTTTATATGTCAGATCTTCTTCTTCCCCTTCTTAGAAATGCAATGTAACTTAATTTCACTGCACCATAAATTTACTTCGATGAGTTGGAAAAACAGGGTTCAGTTTCTCACTAATATTTAAATAGCTCATTAAGATCTTGTATTTTATTATATGCAAGCAGCCATGAAGCTCATAATAAAATGAATTACTAGAGCTCACTGATTTACAAGCTGAGCACTCTCAGGTACTTAATTGAGGAGACAGCCACCATGTTATTTAAGATCTCAAGAAAGTGCAGAACGCACAAATCCTGATATTCCCAGGTTTGATCAACATGATGGATTTTCCTATAAAGCCACAAGGGCTCCCTGGCTCACAGGCTGATGTCCAGCTAGAGTGGCACCATAGGCTAGCACCAGGAGGAGGCCAGCCCATGCGCTTTCAGAAACGGCACCGCCTGCACCCTGGCCATATGTTATCACACCTCACCTATGTCAGCTGAGACAACTCAATGACCTTTGATGAGCAATGAGATAGGAGTCAGGGGAGAAAATGGAAGAAGCCATTAGAACCTCATAGCCCTTCAATTCCGACTTGCAGGAAATAATGGTGAAATGGAACCCTCTCCTTGATGTACACCTGATGTTTGTCCAAAAGGTTTGCTCTCTTTTCTTCCTTGGGTGGGTGATCAGCGTTTGTCTCAAAGCAAGATTTTTTTTTTTTCGAAGAAGAATAGCCTTGCATCGAGATACAGTACAACATAGTGGCTTCAGAAGATTGACACTGACGCCTGACTGCCTGGGTTGGAAACCCTTCTTTGCTATTCACTCTCAGTGTGACACTAAGCGTATTACTTACGGTCTCTGTTCACAAATTCTTCCCACTCTGCACCCGGGAGAGTATATGAGGACAATTAACTGATTATACAGACACGAAGCACTACAGTGGTGTCGATGGAGAACCCGTGCCTGTGGACCAAGAGGTAGTCATTAAAACAAAACAAGGGGATGCCGCTTTGTTTAAAAGGAGGCAAAGTGTGTGTCCAGGTTGTATCCTATCACCATACTTAGTCCATCAATATGCTGAGCAAGCAATCCACAGAGTCAAACTCTCTAAAGAAGAGCAGGGCATCAGAATTATAGAAAGACTCATTTCCAACCTGTGATGTGTAGATGGCACAAGCTTGCTTGCTGAAAACTAAGAAGGCTTGATGAGCTTAATGAGGAAGATCCAAGACTACAATCTCCAGAATGGATCGTGCCTCAACATAAAGAAAGCAAAAACCTTCCCAACTAGCCCAGTAAACAATATCAGGATAAACAGAGAATGATACATCTTGAAGGTGTCAAGGATTTTCTTTTGCTTGGATACACAACCCACACTCATAGAAACAGCAGTCGGGAAGTCAAAGGACATATCGCCCTGGGAAAATCTGCTGCAAAAAGACCCCGTTACAGTGTTCAGAATCAGGTGTGTCATTTTGAGGACTAGCTGTGCCTGAATGAAACCATGGCCTTGTGAGTCACTTCATGTGTTCGCAAAAGCTGGACAGCGGTGAGTAAGGAAGACGACAGGTCACTCAATGCCCTTGAATTGTGATGAGGAAAGAATGTTGAATACACCAGACGCTGCCAGGAGAATAAACAAATCTATTTTGAAAGAAGTACAGCCAGAATGCTTCTTACAACAAGAATGGAGAGCCTTTGGATGTGTGTTTGGGAGGGACCAAGAACAGGAGAAGAACATCATGCTTGATAAAGTAGAGGGTCAGCAAAAACAGGAACATCTTCAACAAGACAAATTGGCACGATGGCTTCAAAAATTGGCTCCAACGTAGCCACAAGTAGGAGGATGATAGGGAAGAGACAGGGTTCTATTTTGCTGTGCATCGGAGTCAGAAACATCCAGACAACAGAGCGACTCTCAGTATGTGCTCTGTGTTTGCTCTTGTGGGGTTTTGAGGCTTTTGTTGCTATCAAGCCAGCCATGAATTGAGCTGGTTTTGCATTTTCTGCCCTGCTTGTGACTGCGGCCAGCCAATGATAATCCTTCCAGGTTATTTCCACTCAAGAATGATACAAGTCATGAATTAATCCTCTGTCAGCGGAGGGGATGGAATATGACCTCCTACACCCAGGCTGGTGGCAGAAACATGGCTGGATGGTCAAGACATGTGGCTCCAGTCCTTGTCCTGGAGATGCTTGGGTCCGTGAGATCTCTGTGAGGTTTAACCTAGATGGCCTCCAAGACTATGCCACAGTTCGAAGACTCTGACACAATGGAGTCTAGTACTTTGTCTAAGACCTCATTCTTGGAAAGAGAATCACTACCACCAGGGCCCATACATCCTTGGAAATTTCTCTTTACCATTCTCCAAACTTCCCTGAAATGAGTCAGGACTCCCAGTACCCATTTCATACTACGGGATTGGGTTAGTTTCAGGTCACATTGGTTAGGTACCTGTGTTCGACTGGGCTCTATCAAGAAACAAAACCAGTGAGCCTTAGAAATATACAAAGAAAGATATGTAGATCAAGAAAGTGGCTCACACAGGTGTGCTATTGGGTTGTTGTTAGGTACCATAGAGTCAGTTGTGACCCACAGTGACCCTGTGCACAACAGCGTTAAACACTGCCTGCTCTTGTGCCACCCTCACGGTCATTGAGGTGGTTGAGTGTAGTTTTGAAGCCACTGTGTCAGTCCACCTTATTGGGAGTCTTCGTATTTTTTGCTGATCCACTACTTTATCACACACGATGTATTTTTTTCAGGGATTGGTCTCTTGTGATTTCTTGTCCAAACACATGATACAAAGTCTCTCAATCCTCATTTCCAAGGATCACTCTAACTATACTTCTTCCCAAACAAATATGTTTGTTCTTCTGGTAGCCCATAATATATTCAATACTCTTCACCAGTAACACAATTCAAAGGTGTCTAGCATTCTGTGGTCTTCCTTATATATTGTCCAGCTTTCAGATGCAGATGAGACCACTGGAAATACCACGGCTTGGGCCAGGCACGCTGTACTCCTCAGAGAGTTATCTTTGCTTTCTGACACTTTCAGACACAGATTTTTCAGGAGATGTGTCCATTGCATCACAAGGTTGGATTCCTGGACTGTTTCTTTCATGGGCACTTATTGTTTCTCCAGATATCATGAAATCCCTGACATCATCAATCTTTTCTGCCTTTATCATAATCAATCTCAGGCCATAGGTGCTTCCAATTCATACTTGCCTTTGTCCTGACATGAAATGGTGGTGCTGGATGGGGTGCGTTTGACATTTTCCACATTTCTATAAAACACATGTTCCTGGACACCCCAAAACTCTGGGACCCGACAGGTCACACCCTTTTCTTTCTTCAGTTGAATAACTTTATTTAAGGAAAATTCTGAGATAACTATACTTGCTTTTCAGTCCTGCCCAAAATAACAGCACGTTTTCTGGCTTATGTCAATGCACGGAGCTGTCAAAGACACTTGAGCTGAATCAAGTGTTCTTTGTGGGTGGTGTGTCCACACACATCGTACATACTTATATTGCTTGTTAAAACACCATATCATAAGAGTTGAGAAAAGATGGAAGATTGGAGTGCAAATAAAGAACTTTATAGGCATTCTTCTTCTCGTCTTCCAGGTTGCCTCTGTGGCCTTTAAAATTCCAAACCCATCCTGATTCTTAACTACATTGAGCTGAGTGAACTACTTAGTCATCAGCATTCAGTAAACCATTTTGCTGTGTGGGGAACAAGGAGAGTGGACCCTGATTGGCACCTCTCCTGCTCTCATCTCAGCAGTGTTAATGGAGCACTTGGTGATCGATGGGGACACCAGTGACCTCCAGCATTTGTACTAGAACTTGAATGCCTTAGGTAGGGGAGCATTATTGAATTTTAGACAGGTGAATGATAGCCTTCCCTTATTGTGAGAGGCAGTCCAGTGTTTCTTGCTTGGTGTTTCCTCTCACCACATAGATTCCCCTCATAAACCAAGTTGTAAAGCATAACACACAGTTTCTATTTAATTGTATTTTTTCTATAAAACTTAAACTCTTTATTAAAATATGTCAGATTTTAATATAGTTATTTAAAATGGTATCAATGTCATTCCTAAATGAGATGTTTATTTCCAACTCAGAAATATAAATCCGGAGGTATAATTAAGATGTTCACCACGCCTTAATTGTCTGGAGTGACTGAAACAGTGGCTCTTAACTTTAAGAACGTTCCTAGCCATTTTGAGACCCTCTTGAATTCTATCTCTGTAAATGGATGTCTACAAAGGATTTGCGTGCAATTTCAAGGCCTCCACGAAATCTGTGGAACCCGTCCACAACCCCTCCCCCAGCGTCTATGGACTCCAGTAGAGAACCTTCAGCAGAAGCCCTCCTCCTGTTTTTTTCTTATTTTTCTATTGTGAGTGGGGGTGAGGTTGGCAGAACACATTTGTCTTCCATTTCACAACTCACATGCATCTTACTTCACGTCAGTGATTGCAATCCCCACAACTGTCACATTACTTACCCCACCTCTTACAGTGTTTCCCACTTCCTTCTTTTCTAACCCTTCCTGCCTTCCAAACTTTGTCCTTTGATAAATCCTGCCCTTTTGATCTCCGATGCTTCATTAGTATAAGGAATGGGTAACTCCCTAGTGTTATTGTTCACCTGGTAGAGCTGCCTAATGCTTGGCTGAAATTTGAACCCTAAGAGTAAGTTCAGTTCCAGGCCTGAAAAGTGACTACAGGTCATAGTCCCAGATGCTCCACTAATCTTTATCCGACCATCGAGAGTGGTCATTTTTCAATGAAAGCCCAAAATCCATTGGCAGTTTTCCCCACATGGATTAAATCTCTGGAGAATCCCTCTGACCATTGACCAGAGACGTGACTAGCTGTGCTTTCAGACACAGTGAATTGGAAAGTGGATTAGGGCTGATGCAGCTGGGTTAAAATTTGACACTTTATTGTTGCTTCTCTCTTTGACCCATCTTAAGCTTGTTCTATTTTCTATTTATTTATTTTGCTTTCTTTTGGATGGAGGTCTTCTGTGCTTATTTTGTAATTGCTGTGCACGTGTATGTGTATATGTTTCCTTATATAAAATCCAAGATAGGTAAATTTAGAGAGATAGTAGCTGGATTAATAGCATTGGAGTGGAGGTGGGCGAGGCCCTGGAAGGTGGGTAGTTAATCATAATGAGTGCAAGAATGAAGAAAAGGTCTTAAAATTGATTGTGGTTATGATAGCATAGTTTCTTAATATACTTAAGCCACTGAAGTGTATATCGTTAGAAATGCGTGTTAATAACACTGGAAAAATAAAAACCCTTAAAACAGAAATAAAGGTGAAAATGTCAAACTATATGTGATCCCAACCTCGGGAGGTAATTGCATCAGCAAGTCTTCTTCTGCCTGTTCCTGGACGTCAGCTAGTTTCTCCATGCATGGATATTGACGGCCATGCCTCTGCTCGCTCATAACAACAGGTCTTCCTGGTGCTATTTGAAATCCTAGGTCCATCTAAAACCTGCTGTTATGTGGGTGACAGTATTACAATAAACTTCTGGCAATGTTTCAATGATTGTTTTTTAAAAATTAATGGTTTTTTTAATGATTTTGAGCTGGTCCCCACGTTTCTCCCTTTATCTAGGGCCTTGTGATGTGACCATGTTTAGAGCAGTCAGGAGTGGGTGTTGGGCATCATCTAATCCTTCTGATTTCTGGATCACAGCGCTGATGTTTTTGTGGCCGATTCGTCCATCTGGCTAATTATGCCCACGTGCATTTGATTTTCTTCACTCTTATTTTGGTCTGGATGCAATGACTAATTAGAAATACGCAAAATAGGAAATTATATTGAGGGAAGGGTGTGAGTGGCTCTTTGGTGTGATGAAAAACGTTGGCAATAGGCTGTGGCAAAGTTTCCATAACAAGGTGAATCTAGTTAATGTCACTGACTTGTGCACTGAACGTGGTGAAAATCGCAGGAAAATGTATGCTTTTGTTATGGATCCTCTTATTTAACATAGTAACATTTTTAAAATCTCTAAAACTGTAAGATTTCATTTATAATGGCTTTAACTATGCTGGCAAATATTTCCTCTCATTTAAGAAAGGATGTACTTTATTGGTCATTCTGCCTTCTGTATCTTGAACTCGATTTGTGTTTTCACATTAAACTAAGAAAGTAAAAGTAAGAGAAAATGGTTAAAGAGCAACAATGGCTTGTTTGTCATTAAGCGTGCTATGACCTACTTTCCACTAATCAGGAGCAGTTCATTTTCCTTCTCTATTGACATAGATGTTTGAAGCATGGATTTGAACTGGTTCTTTCCAGGGTAGTCAAGGCCAACAGCATGATACTGGAGAAGGCTAGATTTTGTAAAATATTATCCTGGATGGTCACCAGAATAAGGGAAATTATGGATCAACACTCTACTAGACATGTACTAATCGGCCTCTTTGAAAACAAGGGCAACATACACACTCAATCGTAACCAAATCTCTTGGCTGGCAGAATCACAAACATCAGTGTCTGGCTCAAAGATGGTGGCTAACCACATCACTTTGAATGTGAGTCACTCTCCACTGTCCTGGCAACAACCAAGCCTTCCTCTCGAGCTCCTGAAAGAGTTTACTATGCCTCTTCCAAGTTTCCCATTTCAGGTCTTCAACCCACACCTATTCACATTCTCAGTATTGTCTTGTACACCAACAGCTTACACATTCAGATTTGTTCCAGTTTCACTGTGTCAGCCATTACTGAATCAATTTTAACTAATTCAAAGCCCTATTTTGAAGTTCCTGCACTACTTTCTAATCAACAGCCTGAAACTTGGGTATGTATGTTTAATCATTCTCATTAAACAGTCTCCTTATGACTTGAACTTCACTGCCTTTGAGTAGATCCTGACTACCATCTTCGAAAGGATAAGTATATTTTTAGAGCTCAGAAGTTTTAAACGGACGAGATGAAGATTTTTTAACAGATAACCTCTCTTTGTTAAGCTTTGTTAAGCCCTCAAAGCAGATGGATGAAGAAGTTATTCAGTCCATACAAATTGGTTAAGGCAGAAAGTAAAACTTTGAAATTCGACTTCTTCATCTGTAGAAATAAGGTTGCTGGTAGCAATACTCATCTTGCAGGGTTTCAGTGAGGATTAAAGAAGACAATGCGGATATCGTACCTAGCACTGCACCTATCGTACTCAGAGAAAAGAAAGCAAAAGCAACAGTAGCACCAAGGACAGCTCCTTACAGCCAGCCATATTGAAAGGGGTCTTCCTACATTTCTGCTTCACAGGTGTCTTGCCAGGTAGCCCTGTCCTTTGAAGGACTCTCTGGTTCAGAAAAGAACCTTGGCCACTGGACAATTTCTGGCTTTGCTGTGGCAGGAAAAGTCTGTTTTTCTCCATCTCTATCTGAGTGGGCAACCTGCCCTACATGAATTTCATCAAAAGAATCTAAGAGGTTTGCTGAATTTGATACTTGGCTTCCCTTTGCTACTCTTTGTCAACGTCTCATGTTGGTCCTTATTCTTCACAGAGCCTCCTTCCCTTGGCATAAAGACAGAAGGCCTGGCCCTCTTTGTACCACTCCTGGTTCTGATTCGCCTTACAGATAGTAGTCCATAAATAGCATTCATTTTCCAGGGCAATGGTGTGTTCCTGCCATGCATCTTCCCCACTTGTCCGCTAGGTTGTCATACTGTGAAGGGTCACCCAAAGTGAACACGTTTCAGCAGAGCTCCCAGACTAAAAACAGACCACAAAGAAGGCATAAGCTGCCCACTTCAGAGGAAGGGAAACATTGTCAATGATTGAACATCTAACAAACAGAAGCATTGTCAGACATAGTGCCAGGCAATAAGCTCCTGAGGTCAAAGGCACTCAAGTATGACTGAGGAAAATCCACCTTCTCAAAGTAGAGTCAACCATAATAACACGGAGTAAAGTGTTCAGGATTGTCATTTGCTGATAAAGCAAGATTAAACAATGAGAAACAATAGCTGCAAACATTAGTTCATGGTTGGAGCTTATAAGGTACAAAGTATGAATCTAGGAAAATTAAAAGTTGTAATAAAAGAAATGGAGTGTATTCTAGGTGTTAGTGAGCTGAATTAGACTGGTATCAGCCATTTGGAATCAGAAAATTATATGGTTGATGATGCAGGGAATGATATAATCAAAAGGAAAGGTATTGAATTCATCATCAAAAGACATTTAAAGGCCTATCTTGAAGTGCAATGCTGTCTGTGACAGTACAATGTCAACCCTCATAGAAGGAAATCCACTCAATACAACATTGTTCAAATGTATGGGCAATGACGAAAGCTAGTATGGCAGAGATTGAAGACTTCGACCAATGTCTTCAGTTTGAAACTGATCAAACATAAAATCAAGATGCATTCATAATTATTGGTGATCAGGATGCAAAAGTTGGAAATAAAGAGGAAGGAACAGCTGTTGGAAAATATTGTCTTGATGATAGAAATAAAGCTGGAAATCATATGATAGAATTTTGCAAGACCAACAACTTCTTTATCACAAATACCATTTTTTCGACAATGCAAAAAGCAGCTAGGCACGTGAACTTCTCCAGATGGAATGCACAGAAACCAAATTGGTTACATCTATGGGAAGAGATGATGGAGAAGCTCAATATCAGCAGCTCAAGCAAGTGCAGGAGTCGACTGTGGAACAGACCATCAATGGTGCATATGCAAGATAAAGTTGAAAAAACTTAAAGCAAATCCACAAGAGCCCAAATGCAATTTTGTGTATACCCCACCTGAATTTTGAGAACATCCCAAGAACAGATCTGATGCTTTGAAAACTAATGACAGAATACATGAGGAGTTGTAGGATAACATCAAGAATACCATCCATGAAGAAAGCGGAAGACAAGAAAGAAAGAAAGAAAGAAAGAAAGAAAGAAAGAAAGAAAGAAAGAAAGAAAGAAAGAAAGAAAAGATTAAAGTAAATGTCCCAAGAAACTTTGAAACTTGCTCTTAACCATAGGGCAATAATTCAATTTGCTAAGGCAAATGGGAAAAAAAGATGACATCAAGAGCTGAACAGAAAATTTCAAAAGGAAGTTCAAAAACTCAAAGTAAATATTACAATGAAATGTTCAGTTAGAAAACCAAAAGGGAACATGTTAACAAGCTCAGTACATCTTAAATTGAAAGAACTCCAAAAAAAATTCAAGCCTCCAGTTGCAACATCGAAAGATTCTATGGGCAAATACAGAGTCACTATACCAAGATGTACTCACCAACATTCAACCATTTCAAGAAGTAACATGTGAGCAAGAAGCAATAGTGCTGATGGAAGAAGTTCAAGCTGCATTGAAAGAATAAACCAAAACCAAGTCTCCAGGAATTGGAAGAATACCAATTGTAATGTTTCAACAAGCTGATGAAGAATTGCTCTTACAGATTTTATTACAATCCAAAGTTCCATTAGATCAAGCAAAATTGTACAATTGCTGCCATCATCATTTTCATATATAAAACAAAACACAAAGTAAAGACCGCTTTCATGGTGTCAAAAGCAAGGATGTTACTCTGAGGACTAAGGTGCACCTGGCCCATGCCATGGTATGCTCCATTGCCTCCTGTGCATGTGGAAGTTGGACGCAATAAGGAAGACCATGGAAGTGTCAGCGCATTTCAATGATGGTGCCGGTGAAGAATTTTGGACCGCTAAAAGAGCGAGCAAATCTGTCTGGGGAGAAATACAGCCAGCATGCTCCTTAGAGGCAAGGATGGCCAGCTTTCATCTCACATACTTTGGACATCTTGTCAGAAGGGAGCAGCCCCTGGAGAAGGACAGCATGCTTGGTAAAGTGCCAATTCATGACTCAATGAATTGACACAGTGGCTGAAGCAATGGGTTCAAACACAAGAACAATCATGAGGTTAGCGCAGGACCAGGCAGTGTTTATTTCCACTGTACACAGAGCCACTGGGAGTCAGAAGGGACTCAGCAGAGCTAACATCGACCACCCGGACCTTCCTTAGCCCAGTATGTGGGTTTCAGGGCATATTCCCACCACCTTTAAGACAGCCATCTCCCACAAGTGCAAATACCAGCCAAGGCACTATCTTTCTAAATAAAACATTGACTAAATGTTAGCAGGCTTCTTTGTCAGTAGAAGCAGGGAGGAGGGCTGAGCAAGCGTGCTCCTGTGCTCTTTCGACAGTCATCAGCCGCCTGAGTGTCTGCTGCATATGGCTTCCCACAGAAGACCATGTGCATCCAGGCTTCCGCCCACCCCCAGGCCCCATCCATCTCCAAGACAGGCTTCTTGACTCCTCAGTGCCAGACCCCGAGTTGGCAATGTAGTGGTCTCTATTTGATGCCATTGTTTTGCTTCTTAAAAAAGATAGGCTGAAATCAGAATTCTGGGAAGTGAGTTTCACTTTGTCACGGATTGACACTAGGATTGTGAAGTGTCTCCCTTTCATTTCAAGTTGCCCTCTGACTGAGTGGGTTTAGCACTTTCATTTCCAGCTGTTATGCCTTCTCCCAAATGAGCTGGGTCAGGTGTTATGAGTCTGATCATTCCCGATAAACTTTTCCCCAGCTCTTGTTACTACTTCCTGGACAATAGTGCACAGTCTCGTGCTTGGTTTTCCCACCCATTTTCCCACCTTAAACCCTGCTTACATCAGACCTCCAAATTAATCTTCCTATAGTTTATCTAAGCAGATATACTTTGGTTGATTTCTGTTGTTGTGTGTTGTCAAGTTGATTCTGGTTCACAGCAACACGTTAGGACAGGGTAGAAGTGTCCCAAGGAGTTTCCTTAGCTGTGATTGATATGAGATCACCGGGTCTTCCGCCCACAGAATGAATGCCTGGTGGGTTCAAGCAGCCAAGCACCAAACCATTGTGCCATCGGGCTCCTCAGCATGCCAGACCCAACCCACTGTCATCCAACGCAGAGAGACCTTCGATAGACTGCAAATCTTTGTGGGATCAGACAGCCTTATCTTTCTCCTGCAGAGATGGTGGGTTTGAGCTGCTGACCTCACAGCTCCTTTAAGCGTACATAAGCCTCCTTAAAATCCTTGCTCTCAATGGCTCACCACTGCCTACCAAATTCCACACAAACCCCACATTCTGGGCTGCAGTGTCCTTCTTGATGACTTTAGCCAGCCTCTTCATCTTTTTGTCCTAAAAAATAGTCTCTCGATACCAGCCGGATGGAACAATAATTTCTAAACATGTTTTCACTTGTGCCTTTTCCCATGCAACTCTGTCCTTCTGGAATAATGCCCCCCCTTTCTCATAAAATCCTTCCACTTCTCAAGGTCACCACACCTCCTTTCTTTGTGAAACTTTTATTAAGTCATAGTAGCGCCTAACGTCTATTAAACACAGAGAGTAGGTCCGGCACTGGGCTGAGCCTATTGCAGACATGCGGTCTCATGTATTTCTAACAAAATAGCATGCTAGTACCCATGTTTAGGGATATTTGGCTTCCTGTCTACGCTGTTAGATCCATTGAGTGGAGGTGCAGAATTTGAACTCAACCCTATAGCCCTCGTCCTTAAACTAGTCTCCTGTGGTGCTCCATCTACCCCTAGCACTTGGCGGGCTCGTACAGCATTTACTTTATCTTTTAATAATTAAACAAAACCCACTATTGTCAATTGATTGACTCATAGAAACCCTATAGGACAGAGCAGGACGCCCCCCAGTAAGGTTCCCAAGGCAGTAAATCTTTACAGAATCAGACGACCACACTTGTTTCCAGGAAGTGGCTGCGGGTTCAAACCGCCAAGGCAGCAGCCAAGGTGTCGCTAGGGCTCCTTAAGCTTTAATTCCCATCTGTGTATTCATCTTCCCTTCCTTCACTCTGGATCATAAATTCATTACCAACGTTGGCCTATTCAACTATATTGATAGTCAGCTCAGTGCCTGGAAGCTTAGTCAGGGAAACCGCTATGAGTGAGGAGGAGGCACCTGGCATGAGGTTATTTGGGATGGAAGAAGCAGCCCACTGTATTCCTGGGGACCTATAACCCCAAGAGAGAGTAAGCTGAATCTCATCCTAAGCCTATTCTATACAGTTCTTAGAGCAATGTCTACTTTCTCGGGGCAAGAGGCCAGCGAGGTAATATCACTCCAGCCATGCAGAGCTCAGAGCCCAGCTGCAGGACTGCACGTTTATCTCAGTCCCTGCCCAACGGAACTGTGATGAGATAACAGTAAATCCACACAAAGAGCAGAAGTCACGATGTGGTTCGCCACAGAAGAAAAAGGGTGTGTGCCCTGCTGGTAGTCAGCCAAGCCTCTGGTGGCGGCAGAGCTGTGGAAAACTGAGAGCAAAGGGGCGAGGTTACAAAAGGTGGGGTGGGAGGGATGATCAGTCAATTAGATCCTTTCAATTGTATCAGTCAAGGTCCTAGGAAGAGATAGATGGCACCCATAAATTGGGTGCTGGGCCTAGAATTCAAAATATCAGATTCCCAAGTCAAAAGATAAACTCTGATCTACCTGTCTCCCTGTAGCTATTTAAATTAAAACCCAGAGTTTTAATTTAAATAAAACCATGGGTTAAATTGAACCCGCTGACTTAATTTGTTAGGCTTATCCAGTGTTGTAATTTAATCGAGTCAGTTTCCAACTTTTTAAAATCAAGACTTCATAGAGTTCCAGATGCTCACGTTCTCTTTAAAAATCAGAAGAGCTGGCGACTCTGGGTCTACATTCTGCATGGCCACAGCTGTCTTCTTTGAGGGGCCCAGACCATCCAGACCCTACGAGTTCGCTCATTTACCTTCTGTCGAAACTCAGCAAGCATTTCAATGATCAACTACTGCCTGTACCAGGAAGCTTCACACCGTTTGTGGAACCATTCCTTTATCTCTGCACCAGTGTGCACCTGGACACCCAAAATGAACCGGTATACTACCTCTTGCAGGAAACACACTCCGTCAATACGCAGAGACTCCAAAACATTAGAAATAAGTTAGAGTGACACCAAGCAACAGTTGTTCGGTGCTGAGATAAGCAATGTTTTCTTAAAAAGATAAATGTCCCAGATGTGGGATATGCGTGAGCAACCTGACTGAACGTGTAACAGAGTGAAAGGAATATGTCTGTGAGTCGAGTCAGGCAAGTTGCTGATATTTGCCCAAGCTGATAGCCCATCGGGAAGAGAGGCTATCATCAGAAACATGGCCTGATCATTCCCCAAATGGAGATGATCCAAAAGGCCATGAGGAGATCCCCCATTGAGCCCACCCACCATCTGAGTCACCCCATGCTCCTTGACCTGGGTCCATGCTTGCCAAACCACCTCTGATTCAGACCCTGATTTCCAAGTAGCAAATATTAATTTCCTGTGGTCCTAGCTTTTGTACGGATGACATCTTTCTTATGAGTTTGTTTGAAAGGCTTCCACCTCTGATGATCAATTTCACCCTCTGGGCTCTGAACTCTAGCTGTAGCACCTGTAAGACAGGGAGTCAGATTTTCCCCTGGAAGACTTTTGGGAGCCAGCAAGCTGGCCTTCCTGGCATGTTCTCTCTCGTCTCTTCTCCCTTGGCATATGCCAGGACCTCATCTCAGGCTATCGGGCCTCACTGAAAAAATAATAATACATAAACATTTTAGCAGGGGTCTTCTGATACACTGTCATCACCAAAAGGATAAACTCTGCTCTACTTGTCTACATGTGGCTATTTAAATAAAGTTTAAAATTCAGTTCCTTGGCCACAGTAGTTACATTTTAGATAGTCAGTGGCTGCATCTAGTGAGACAGCTCAGACAGACCATTCCAAACATGGCAGAAAGTTCTCCTATAGCTCTAATTTTGGCATAGTGGTTACATGTTCGGCTGTGATCAACAGGTCAGCAGTTCAAACCACCAGTCACTCTACAGGAGAAAGAAAGGACTTTCTACTCCCGTAAAGAGTTAAAGTATGGGAAACTCACAGAGTCAATTCTACCCAGTCTGACAGATTTGCTATGAATTAACATCAACTTGATGAGTTTTGGTTTTCTTGGGGGGGAGGGGGGTTAACTTTGAAAATAGAATAGACATAAGACAAGGAGATAAGTGTGAGCAGAGACCTTCTGGTGGCTTGTAATTCCATGTGAGAGACATAAGCAGTTGAGAGGCCAAGAAAATGTAGTGAGTGGGTAGCAAGAGCTTCTGGGTAGTCTTCCAGGGTCTGTCTGACCTCCACACCTCACCAGCATCCCTGTCTAGAGTGGAATGGGAGCCCAAACTCACAGAAAGTTATTCATAGACACTTCATCACCTTCCTGACAGCTAAGCTTCAGACCAAGTTCCAAACAGCTCCTTTGTCAGAACCCAGCACTCACAGAACCTTCCACAAAGGGAGTTCAGAGAGGACAGAAAGAAAAAGAAAAAAAACAGGTCTTCTCATCCAGATTGGTCCTGCACAGACTTCCTTGCCAATCAGCTCATGAGTCCTTATCAGACTTCATCTTTTAGCAGATGATCACATTGTTGCTCAGGGAATTTGATAAATTGTTCTTGATGAAATAGCTATAAAGCTTCAGGGGAAGGCAGAATTTGAGCCTTGATCTTATTCTTAGATTGGTAAAATTTTCGTCCCATTATACTATGTTGCCTCTTGAGAAAAGAGCTCCCAAGATTGCGAGTCATTTACCCAGTGGCAGAGGGTTGGCACACATAGTATGGAGCCTGGAAGAAAGGATGGCGTCTGTACCACTGACTATTGATGGCATGTCATGAAGGAGCGCCCCTAGGAGACTGGCTTAGATATGGGCGTAGCACTTCACTTCTAATGGAGAGCTTGGCTTTCCATTCTGCAGGTGGGTGTGGGAGGGAGAGTTGGGTATTGTTAATTACCTCTTTCTAGCCACACAGGCATTTCGGAACAGTATAGTGAAATAATAGATGACGACATCATCGGGAAGACGGTAAGAGGCCCAGGGGATTGCGAACCTCTCGCTTATCAGAACTCAAACAAAAGTAAAGCTAAACTAAACAGACATTTTCTCAGCCTTTTACGAAGGACGAAAATGTCAAGGAAACAAGCTTACATCAGAGAGGTTATATATAAATTTTCCCTTCGGAGTCCGTGTATCAGCCAAGGTTCTATTTAACTTCTTATGTTTGCCCAGTCAGAGTCCCAAGTAATGAGACTTCCTCATAATGATGTAGAATAAAGCCTTACTGGATTCTGATAAAGGAGCATGGGTGGCAGAGTGGTTATGCGTTGGGCTGCTAACTGCAAGGTCGGCAGTTTGAAACCTCCAGCCACTCCTTGGAAGAAAGATGAGGTTTTCCATCCCCCTAAAGAGTTACAGTCTCAGAAACCCACTGGGCAGTTCTACCCTATCCTGTAGGGTTCCTGTGAGTCTGAATCAATTCAATGGCAATACCTTTGAATTTTTTTTTTATTTCACGGTCATATAGTTACTTGGACCTTGGTATGACCAATAACAGTCTTCTTTGGATTGAACGTGACTTTTCCTAATTTGATTGGTGGAGATTTTATTCTATTATTGAAAAGTTATTTGAGTTTGCCATGGGCTTTTGTGAGGAGGCTTGCATAGTGGGGAGGAAGACTGTTTTCCAGGAGCTTTAACGTCTGGTCCAGTCTTATGTGTCATCTTACATGGGTTGCCACAGAAAATACTTCAACGAAATAGTTGTGTGGGAAGTCTCACCTAATGTCAGGGTTCCAGGGACAGAAGAGCGACAGAAAGGAGAGAAAGAGAATGTGTGTGTGTGTGTGTGTGTGTGTGTGTGTGTGTGTGTGTGAGAGAGAGAGAGAGAGAGAGAGAGAGAGAGAGAGAGAGAGAGAGAGAGAGAGAGAGAGAGAGAGCCAACAGTAATGCTTTTTCCAGTAAACCCTACCTGTGAGTAAAGGATTTCTAAGCCCATTAGGGAGTTTATAGAACTCAATCCAGTTCTCACAAAACAAAAGGCCACACATATCTAATTGGCTTCTCTCAGGCCATGCTGGTTCCGATATAAGAATTGGAAAATGGCTGAGAACTTGATTGAGTGTAGTGCTGTCTAATGCAATTCCCCTGGCAATATTTCCTAGCTTTTTAGATGCTTCCGATTTCATCTTGAGCCTACCGGTCTCCTGCAGATGACGTCGGCAGCTGTGTGTGAGGTTTACACATAAGTTTTCTCGTCAGGATTCTGTAACAATCGCCTCTCAGCACAAGTGCGGGATTTGCCTTCTCACCTCCATGGAGCCCCCTTACCTTGAACTTAGAACAGGATGTACACCTGAAGGTTTGTATCACACTCCCAGGGAATTGATTCACCCTAAATTACCTCTTCTCCCCAAATCAAAGGCAGCCTGTTGGTTTATTTAACAAACTTTTATTTAATGAGCACTACAAACTCAGAGCAGGTCTACCCTGTCCTGCGGGGTTGCTATGAATTAGAATCAACTCAATAGTCGTGAGCTTGGTTTAAAAAATAAAAAAACTCCAACTAAGGCCTATTTCCTAAATACCCAATTCAAAACTTGAATTAATCTAAGCATAATTTCTCATGTTAATGTTCACGTGCATGTGTGCATTTGTGTGTTTATGTTTATGGAAAGGGTCAACAAGGTACTGTAGGAAAATAAAAGTTGAGACTAAAGAAGAGCCTTCGTGAACATTTCTATATTCAAAATACACACATTTCCACCCCGTCTGGCCTATAGAAAGGGTTTTCTTCTCTTGTGAACCCTCTTTAGATTTTTTTGTCTGGCTCTAGTGGGAATAGAGCCCTTCAGAGACTGGGATCAGACTGTGGTACATGGATCTTGGACATTTTTCAAATAACTAAGTGAAAGCCTTGCTATGTGCCAAGATCACAAGAGAAAAGATAGAGAGAACAGGGAATCAAAATGCCACATAACTAACCTGCGTCAACACTGTGGAGACAACATCTCATCAGGGACAGAACAAAAATGAGAGTTAAAATACTTGGGGTTCAGCCAGGCTACTACTTACCTGCTTACTGACCTTGTCTGAGGTGCCTAAGCCCTTTGAGCCAAAAAACAGGAGTGAGAAATACCCATGTCTCTTTCAGAAAGAAATGAGGCTGCTCGTGTGAAAGCACCTCATGTACAGTGTTTCCATCAGGATCAACTGGTTCTGCATGCTACAGGACCCACACACACTCTCACCCCGACACCCCCACAAATCTCAGGAGCTTAATACCACAAATATCTATTTTATATACAATACGTTCTCCATGTAAGTCATGCTCTCCGCCTTGTAAACTCAGGGACCGGATGATGTAGATCCTATGCTGGCCGTTGCGTCTACAAGTCTCACGCCAAGAGAGAAGCAGCCTGCAAATCACACACTCATTCTTAACCCTCCACCCATCATGCCCCTGCTCACATTTCAGACACTAATTCAAGTGACATGGTCCTTCCTAACTTCAAAAGAGATGCGGAAGTGCGATCTAAACCCAGGTGAAACTTATTCAAAGTTATACTTTGAATTTCCTTGGTTTGCTGTAATTTTTTTTCACCTTCAACTTGAACAGTGCACGTGAGAAATTGATGGCCTGTTCTGCCGTCAACCCCAGCCTTGTTTTAAAGGATGATATTGAAGTTCCCCATCATTTCTTTCTACAGAGGAAGTCTATTTGTTCCTGTGTATTCCGTCTGATGAGATCCACATATATAGTTATCATTTATTTATGTTGTTTAGGTGGGGGAGTATTTTCAAGGGGTCATTGGTCTTTCAAAATCATATCATGAAATCTCTGGCATCATTTCTATTGCCAAGGCTATATTTTCCAACTACTGATTCTTCTTCTTTGTTACCAAATTTCAGATTCCAGTCACCAGTAATTATCACTGCACCTTGATTGCATGTTTCATCAATTTCAGACTACAGAAATTGGTTTAAAAAAAAACCTTCAGTATCTTTATGCTTGGCATTCATGTGTGGTGCATAAATTTGAATAAAAGGCATATGAACTGGTCTTTCTTGTAGGCATATGAATATTATTCTATCAGTGACAGCATTGTCCTTCAGGACGCCTACTGATTTTTTTTTTTACAATGAATGTGATGTTACCACTCATCTCATTTGACAGTTTGCTGTACTGTAATACTTGAAAATTGCTGGATTGCTAGGAGCTATGTCACTGATATTTCAAATACTAACAACATCAACCATGATGGACAGATTTCTGCACAACTTCCAGACTAAGACAGGCTAGGATGAAGAAACTGGAAATCTGTTTCTTTTGAAAATGACCAGTTAAAAACCTTATAAAGAGTCGCAGAGCATTATCTGATATACTGCCAAAAGATAAGCCTGTCAAGTTGGAAGATATTCCAAATATCACTGGGTACAAGCAAGACCCAAATTCGATAACTTAACATGACAATGCAAACAAATAGAAAAAGAACAGCTAAAGAAGTTCACTGTCGCCAGAATAAAGGAAATAATAAAGATCAGCTCAGAAATGAATGAAAGAGACAAACAATAGAAAGATTTAATGAAAGTATAAGTAGCTTTGTATGAGGTGAGTTTTCTAGAGCGGAGTCCTGGTGACAAAGTGACTTACATGTAGGCTCCTATCTGCAAGGCCAGCAGTTCAAAACCACCAGCTGCTCCACAGGAGAAAGAGGAGGCTTTCTACTCCTGTAAAAAACTATAGTCTCAGAAGCCCATAGGGATTCTATAAAGTTGCTATGAATCAGAATAGAGTCAGTGGCAGTGTCTTTTAGGGAATTTTCTTTGTTTTATGAGTTTTCTAAGGAAACGAAATACATGAAACACAGACACGAAACAATTTTATATCCATAAGATAAATTTACATTAAGGAACCAAGTCAACTCAGTTGATGGGGAAATGTTAGCCGGAGACTCCATCAGACTCACAGTCAATGACGCAGGAAGCTGAGCGATCACCTGACAGTGAGTGCAGAATGATATGGATGCAAGGTCAGCAAGATAAACAGGTGCCAACAGCTTCCAGGGTCGGCAGGACATATGGGTTACCAGCCCGAGAAACCAGATGCAGGATTCAACCAAGCAGAGAAGAGAGGGGCAAGAGAGAGCAATTCTCCACGGTGTCCCAAGATGACATCGTTAGGCTGTGTAGTGATTGAGAGTTCCTTGAACCCCACCCGCACCTCCCCACAGGTATACCAATGTGACACCAAAGCTCACTGTCAAAAGTTTCTTTGACAGAATCGATAAAATCGATAAACCACAGCCAAATTAACAAAAGAGAACAATTGAAAGATGCAAATAACCCAACTAAGAAATGACCTGGGGCAACATTACAACAGAATCAAGAGAGATAAAGAAGATCATAACAGAAAATGGTATTTCATACTCCAATAAATTTGAAAACCTAGAAGAAATGGAGAAAATTCTAGAAAATTGCTAGCTAACAAACTAACACAGAGGTAGAAGCCTAACTAGAGAAACCAAGGAAGCAGACGAGGCAGATCCTCTACCCAGAGCTCCAAAGGAATGGCTAAGGAAATACAAGACTGAATGAAAATAGCAAACAAGCAGGTGTACAATGTGGTGAATCGCCAACTGACCTGGCAAGAGTGGTTTTTCCCTCCTCCCTGGAGGATGGACAACAGAAAAGTGGGTGAAGGGAGACGTCTGTCAGTGTAAGACGTGACAAAATAATAATAATTTATAAATTATCAAGGGTTCATGAGGGAGAGGGGAGTGGGTAGGGAGAGAGAAAAAATGAGGAACTGATACCAAGGGCTCAAGTAGAAAGCAAATGTTTTGAGAATGATGATGGCAACAAATGTACAAATGTGCTAGACACATGGATGGATGTATGGATTGTGATAAGAGTGGTACAAGCCCCCAATAAAATGATTTTTTAATGAGTGCTCATTTCGTATGATTATAAGTAGCATTCCAACCTCCAGTCATTACCCAATGCCAAAACCACTTTCACATTTTAGATACCTGTTGGAGCAGCTCCCCATTCTCCAGGCCATATTCTAACTTAGCTATCTAGTGCTTCCATAGCAGAAATGTAAGAAGTGAATGGCCTTAACACATAGAAATTTAGTTACTCTCTCACAGGTTAGGAGTCTAGAAGGCCAAACCCTGGGCACCTGCTCCAGTAGAAGGCTTCCTCCCTCTGTCAGCTCCTGGAGAAGATGCTGGTCTTTGATCAACACCAGTGGGCCCAGCACCCCTGAAAATCTTTGTGTGTTTTGACGCTAGCATTTCCTCGGGTGTAGGAGGTTCTTAGCACAGGGACCCTGGGCCCAGAAGACATGCTCCATCCCTGGGTCTTCTTCATTTGTATGACATGCTAATTGTAGCTCCATAAAACAATTAGAAAATAACAACAAAAAGAACATCATGCATGAAGAAAGCAAAATGTCATTAAAAAGACAAGAAAGAAAAAAATCAAAGTGGATGTCAGGAGGGACTCTGAGACTTGCTTCTGAATGTAGAGTAGGAGCTACATCAGAGTGAAGAAATGATGAAATAAGAGAGTTCAATAGAGTTCTTCAAAGGGCATTTCGAAAAGACAAAGTAAATCATTACTTTGCAGGGTCCTGGAGTTAGGCAGCCAAAAAGGAAGAACGCACTTGGGTAATCTCCAGGTGAAGGAAAAACTCAACCTCAAGTTGATGGAGTCTATGGGCAAAATATTGAACAATGTAGGAAGTTTCAGAAGACAATGAAAGAAATAGTGCCATTGTACCCAAAAGACCTGGCTGACACTCAGCCATATCTTAAAGTAGCATACGATCAAGAAGCAGTAGTACTGAAGGAAGACATCCAAGCTGCATTGAAGCCACTGGCACAAAAACAAGCTCCCAGGAATCGACAGAATACCAACTGAGATGTTTCAACAGTTTGATGAACCACTGAAAGCACTCACTCGTCTTTGCTGAAAAAAACCTTTAGAAGCTAGCTACCTGGCCAAGTAAAGGGAGAGATCCGCATTTGTGCCCATTCAAAGCAACGTGACCCAAGGAAAGGTGCAAATCATAGAACATCACTAATGTCACACACAACTACAATTTTAATGAAGAACATTCAAAAATTATTGTAGCAGTGCATCACCAAGGAGCTGCCCCAAATCAAGCCAGGTTCTGAATGGGTCCAAAGCATGAGGGATCTTATTGTTCAAGTCAGATGAATCTTGGCTGAAAGCAGGTGTGTTTTATTGCACATGCACAGGCATTTGACTGTGAGCGTTGTAACAAACTATGGATCTCATTGAGCAGAAGGGGAATTCCAGAACACTTCATCGTGCTCATACAGAACCTGTCCGTGAGCCAAGAGGCAGTCGTTCAAATGGAATGGGGGGATACTGTGTGGTTAAGATCAGGAAAGATGTGCATCTAGGTAGTGTCCATTCACCATACTTCTTCAATCTGTATGAAGCAAATAATCTGAGAAGCTAAACTGTAAAAAGAAGACTGCTACATCAGGATCCGAGGAAGCCTTATTCACAAGCTTCCATATGTATGTGCCACAAGCTGGCTGAAAGCGAGAATTTCACCAGCACTTGCTAATGAAGGTCAAGGATTGCAACCTCAGAATGGATCACAAACCAATGTAAAGAAGACCCAAATCCTCCCAATGGCACCAATAGACAATATCATGATATATGGAAAAGACTGATGTTGTCGAGGATTTCATTTTGCTTGGGTCCACAATCAAGAAGTTCATGGAAGTAGCAGTCAAGAAGTTAAATGGTGTATTGCATTGAGGAAATCTCCTGCACAAGATCTCTTTAGAGTGTTGAAGAGGGAAGATGTTTTTTTTTCAAGAACTAAGTTGCCTCTGACCCCAGACATCATATTTTCAATTGCTTCATATGTCTGTGGAGGTTGGACAGTGAATGAGAAAGACCGCAGAATAGATGCAGCTGAATTATAGTGTCAAAGAAGTATATTGAACGTAGTATGGGCTGCCAGAACAAACAAATCTGTCTCTAAAGAAATGTAGCCAGAATGCTCCTCGTAGCAGTTACATAATGTGTCAACTTGCGAAGGGCCTGTCAATCAGGTCACAGTTTGATGACCTCATTTTGGAGGTGCCACGGAGATAAATGGCTCACTGGAGGTCATACACATAGACTCTCTGCTTGACATTCCTATGACAAGCCACATGGAGCCACGCTGATGGCAGTCAGAGCCCAGGCACTGGAGGAACCACGTGGAGACCCACACCAGTCCTGGGATGCTTCCACCACCTTTGGATCCACACCTGACCAGTGCTCTTCCTGTATTCGGGATCATTGCATGTGCAGCATGAGTCTCAAGAGAAATTCGTGGACTAATATTGAATTTAAGGGCTAACATTGAACTCATGGACTTGATCTGGACTGGGATGGGATGTTTTCTTAATGTATAATTTCTCTTTGTTATAAAGTTCTCTCTTACACACATATGAGTGTATATGAATATGTTTCTCTAGCCAACCCAGACTAACACATTCCTCATAAGCAAGGATGCTGAGACTTCATCTTGCAAACTTTGTACAAGTTATCAGAAGAGATCAGACCCAAGAAAAGAATCTCATGTTTAGTAAAGTGGAAGGTGTAGGTGTTACCTAACTGCAACTGTTAGGCACAGGATATTTTTGTTTTGTTCACTTATAGAATGTTATGTTTAAATGAGGGTGGCACATTTTTGAATTGTATGCCTTTTAGTTTTATCCTGTTAAGTACAGATATGATATTACTGTTTGTTTGAAAATTGTATATGGATAAAGAATTGTATAAAAGTGTCAAATTGACAAGGGGTGATCTATGGTAGTTCCTGGTGTCAATTTGGGATTTAAAAGGATTAAGAGTGAAAGGGTGGAGTCTAGTCTGTCAATTGGATCATAGCCAATGAGAGCTCTGTGTGGGCGTGACCTTCTTCTGAGAATTCTGGGAAATCCTGTTTTTCCTCTTTGCAAGGGGAAGAGACTCTCTCTCTGCTTACTCCCTTGGAGATGCTCTACTGATAAGACACATTGCACTACGCTGATAGAACCCCATGCCCTGGGAAATGGAGACCCTTGCCAGTGCTGAGATGCTTCTACTGCCACTAGATCACAAGACTTTGCACCCACTGGACTGTGATCATCCTGCATTCGGTGTCATTGCGCGTGTTTCGTGAGTCTGAAGAGGATTTTATGGACTGGTATCGGACATATGGGTTAATATCGCAATTATGGACTTGATCTGGAGGACTGGGTTGGGATGGTTTCTCAATATTCAACTGCTCTTGTATATAAAGCTCTTTCTTATATAAATATAAGGGTCTATCGATTAGTTTCTCTAGTCCACCCAGACTGACATAGGTCAGTGAAAAAGAGGAGGAAGAAGTCAGGAGATAGACTTACACAGTGGATGCCAACAATTGGCAAAAGCAACAATAGTGAGGATGGCACAGGACCTGCCAGTGTTTCCACATGCGTCAGAACCAACGCAATGGCCCCTAAGAGCAGCAGCGTCTCGGTTCTGGCTCCAGAATCAGTTGGAATGGGAAGTAATGTCACTGTCATCATGGAGCTGTCATCGCTTCCCGACATTGCATTATCAGGACGCAACCCAAATGGCATTCCTGAGCTGTCTCTCCTTTCAGTACTAAATGCTTGGCCCTTCCTTTACCTCGATGCTCAGGCCTAAGGCTGGCCCCAGGAGAATCCCTGCACTGCACTTCTCCCCACTCTCCTACTCAGATAACACTTCGCTTCTGCCCATCTACACTCCAAATTCTAAAGTTAGCCTGTCTGTACACCCCACTGCTCGGTGTCCTCCCTTCCACTGCTTCCTACTGAACGAGATGATCAAAACAAAAAGAATGTAAGAGACATTGTCCGATCACCAAATATTTTAATGATGGAAATGACACTTCAGTGAAATTAATGGGAATATTTTCCCCAAACCACATATGGTGAGCAAACCCCCCGTGGGTCACGATTCCAGAACAATTCTACTTCAAGTCTTCCACGTTCCTCCAAAGGCAGAGAAGATTCTTGTAGTCTGTGCTAATGACTATTGCCAAAGGATAAGAATAAAGGCAAAAAAATTTTAAAAAATTAAAAATAAAAAAAAGAATAAAGGCAATTAATATTTATGAGCAGGCTACAGTAACCTTGTAATGGAGACAGATGATTGAGTTGTTTGTTGTTCCTATATTGTCTTATTTTGTTTTTTCCTGAGAGATATATTATTTTTAATACGTCATTATCTTTGGGGACTCTTACAGCTCTTCTAACAATCCATATCTCAATTGTATCAACCACATTTGTACGTATGTTGCTATCATCATTTTCAAAACATTTTCTTCCTACTTGAGCTCCCTCTCCCATCCTTCCCACCCTCCTGAACCCTTGATAAACTATAAAATTTTATTTTCATATTTTTACACTGTCTCCATTCACCCACATTTCTGTTGTTTGTCCCCCTGGGGGTAGGGGGAGGGGGAGTTAATACATCAATCATTGGGATCGGTTCACCCTCTCTTTTCCTTTTTCCCCCACCTTCCCCCTGCCCTCATGGTATTGCTACTTCCATTACTGTTCCTGAAGGCTTTATCTGTCCCTGGATTCCGAGTGTCAAGAGCTCTTATATGTACCAGTGTATATGCTCTGGTCTAGCCGGATTTGTAAGGCAGAACTGAGATCATGACAGTCGGTTGGGGTGGGGGGTATGGGGGAGAAAGCATTAAAGAACTAGAGGAATGTTGTGTGTTCCGTCAGTGCTGTACTGCACCTTTGCTGACTCATGCCTTCCTTGTGACCTTCTGTGAGGTCTTGTCCAGAAAGAGAAGATGATTACACTTATACTATGTCAGTGACATCCTTGCTCCATTTTCTAGCCTTTCCTACATGGTTTCTGGACATTTTCATAGATATAGACAGTTGTATGGGTCAGAGAGAATCCCCGGTGGTGCAATGATTAAGCACCAGGCTGCTAACCAAACAGCCGGCAATTCAAACCCCCCATACACTCCATGGGAGAAGAGACCCGGTATCTCTTCCTGCAAAAAGTTCAGCCTTGAAGAATCTTGTGGGGTCGTTTTCCTCTGCCCTACAGGGCTGTCCTAGCTGTGTTGGAGTCAGTTTGCCTGCACACATTAACAACATTATCTGAGACCACAGGAAGACAGCTATGAGGACCTAACTTCGCTCTTCTTCCTTCCTCGGTATGTCTTGCTAGAGTTCCTCACTGACCACCGCAGAACAAGGAAGTTCTTTGATTTAGTCCAAGGAGAGCATTTATTTTCCTGAGTCGGAGAAGGAGTGGAGAATGTATCTGGATCTGAATTGTGGAGAGAGAGAGAGAGAGAGAGAGAGAGAGAGAGAGAGAGAGAGAGAGAGAGAGAGAGAGAGAGAGAGAGAGAGAAACAGAGACAGACAGACAGATAATGTTTGGAAACCCAACTCTTTTTGTTTCTAAGATTTTCTTTAAGTAACATCCAAAGTTTAAGGATTCTTTCTCCCAAAGACATGCTCTAATTGTCTCCTCACATCTTTTATTTTCTTCACTCTTTTATTTTTGTGTGTCCTAGATGGGGAGAGATCAATAGTTTCACCTTTAGATTGCCCTTCATGAGTTTTTAAGACTCCAGTCACTACTTACAGAAGTTAAGGTATATACAGAGAGAACCATAGGGCTGGCCCCCACCACAAGACACAGTACACCTTCACTGACCCATAGCACTATGGGGGACAACACTAGAAACACAGTGCAGGAATTGTGCCCGATCTGACCCCACCACACTCGGGTGAAACACGAAGGACATGCAACAAAGCAGCAAGGGGAGCAAAGCAATGAAGTCCCCGAGGAATTCCAAAAATAGATTTTGGGGAGAGGGCATAGCACCTCCTCAGACTTGACTGGAAAACACTCATTAAAGTCAACAGACAGACCTGGAACTATTTATAGGCTTTTCTCTCTCTCTTTTTTTTTTGTTGTTTTCTGTTTTGTTTTTGTTTTTCACGTCTATCTAGATAAGATAGTCAGGATAAATAATCCTGAGTAGAAAACAATGGGACTGACAGTGCCAGGGGTGACATGGGAGAGGGGGAGGTGGAAGTAAGAAGGAGGGAACCAACAAACCCAGGGATAAGGGAACAACAAGTGATCTAAAATCAATGATGAGGAGGGTGTAGAATGCGTAGTGGGACATGATCAAGTGTAATTCAGCCAAGAGGAATTACTGAGAATAAATGAAGGTCGAATATGATAGTTGGATAAGAGGAAAGTAAAAGGAAATAGAGGAAAGAACTAAGAGGCAAAGAATACTTATAGAGGAATAAATACAGGCATATACACATGTAAATATATTTTTATATATAATGATAGAGACATAGATCTATGTACATATATGTTAAATATGAAAGTAGCAGACAGACATTGGGCAGCTACTCAAGTATTCCCTCAATGACAGAATACTTTGTTATAATAATTTGGCATTCTGTGATGCTCACCTTCCTGACAAAATCACTGAAGACAAAATGGGTACGTAAGAAAAGGGGTGAAGAAAGCTGATGGTGCCCAGCTATCAAAAGATATAGTGCCTGGGGTCTTAGAGGCTTGAAGATAAACAAGCAGCTATCTAACTGGGAAGCAACAAAGCCCACATGGAAGAAACACACCAGCCTGTGTGATCATGAGGTATCGATGGGATCAGGTAGACCCAGAACAAATAATCATATAGAAAGAACTAGGGATGGGGGAAGGAGTAGAGACCCAAAGCCCATCTATAGACAATTGGACACCCCCTTACAGAAGGGTCACAAGGAAAGGATGAGCCAGTCAGGGTGCAATATAGCATGCAACAAAACATGCAACAGTCCTCTAGTTCTTCAATGCTCCTTTATCCCTCCACCCGCCCCCCCGCCGCCACTATCATGACCCCAGTTCTACCTTACAAATCCGAGCCATGTAGATTGGTACAGGGGAAAGTTCTTGACACAGGGAATCCAGGACAGATACACCCCTCAGGAACAGTAATTGGAATAGTGATACCATGAGGGTAGGGGGGAGATAGGGGGAGAAAGGGGGAACCGATCACAATGATCAACATATAACCACCACCCCAAGGGGGATGAACAGCAGAAATGTGGGTGAAGGGAGACAGTGGTTGGTGTAAGATATGAAAATAATAATAATTTATAAATTATCAAGGGTACATGAGTGAGGGAGGGCCGTGGGTGGAGGGAGAGAAAAATAGAGGAGCTGATACCAAGGGCTAAAGTACAAAGAAAATGTTTTGAAAATGATGATGGCAGCATATGTACAAATGTGCTTGACAAAATGGATTGTTATAAGAGCTGTAAAAGCCCCCAATAAAACGATTTTTTTAAGTTAAAGTGTATAACATTGTGTTTGTGGACTATGTTATGCCAATTGATCTTGATGTCCCCCGAAACTATGGTCCTGAGTCCACAGGCTTAGTGACTCTTTCTCTCAAAGTGTTCTTTATCTGCTCAACTATATTCCTGGATACCGTTGCAGAACACATAAATACATCTACTGAAACATCCTGTTTTACACCTATATTTACTTGTGGGGGTATTCCCATTCACCTCCCCACTCCTGTTGGGAGCTTGCGTGTCTCTTTAGGAATCTACTCACCTGTTCACCTCCCCACTCCTGTTGGGAGCTTGCGTGTCTCTTTAGGAATCTACTCACCTGTTCACCTCCCCACTCCTGTTGGGAGCTTGCGTGTCTCTTTAGGAATCTACTCACCTGTTCACCTCCCCACTCCTGTTGGGAGCTTGCGTGTCTCTTTAGGAATCTACTCACCTGTTCACCTCCCCACTCCTGTTGGGAGCTTGCGTGTCTCTTTAGGAATCTACTCACCTGTTCACCTCCCCACTCCTGTTGGGAGCTTGCGTGTCTCTTTAGGAATCTACTCAC
Organism: Tenrec ecaudatus; assembly: GCF_050624435.1. NCBI lineage: Eukaryota > Metazoa > Chordata > Mammalia > Afrosoricida > Tenrecidae > Tenrec > Tenrec ecaudatus. The sequence goes on from NC_134547.1 coordinate 46,894,561, forward strand.
CTGTTCACCTCCCCACTCCTGTTGGGAGCTTGCGTGTCTCTTTAGGAATCTACTCACCTGTTACGGCCTTACTATTACTGCAGGATTGGACATATCACAGCGCGTCACTTTTGTTGCCATGAGCTCTTATGCTCCTTCGCCTTATTTTTTTTAAGCCCCTGCTTTCTGGGTAACCTCTTTTCTGGTCTTCTGGCCAGAGACTGCAGACTTATGTTTGGGTTTTATTTCCCTGTCCCTGTTAGCATGTCCAGGTTGCCAGCTTCTTCGGTTCTGATTCTAAGGTTTACAATACAAAAAGAAGGTTCAAGAGACTCACTATCAGAGTGTTTCCCAGGCCCCAAGACCCAGTTTGCTTTCATCTCTCCACTGCTCAGTCTTCCCATGTTTGTGTCGCATATATTGTCCAGGGTTTTTAGTGGAACTTAGCAGGAGTCATAAGAAAAGTACTGCTACGCCTTCACAGATGCTGAAGTCACCCATGATGTTTACAATGGGAATTTGCTGCCAACATTTAAAAAACAAGAGATTTCAAATAAAAGTCGAAAGCTCTGGATTTTCTTGGCATGAACTTTCCAACTGGCTTGAGGCGCTAATAAAGAGTGTGCCAT